>NC_139396.1:15017500-16267500 GCF_054392235.1 Sus scrofa | reverse complement strand
ATGCATGCTTCTATGAATAATCTTGTTCATACTGTCATGATTCTCACGTACAAGAGCTTCTCAAAGGTTCCTAGGAGTGGTGATACAAATATATCCAATATTACCATTTTATAACTAATTGTTTTCCAAATGCCAGATTCATATGCATTACCTCCAGTGCTGAATGAGTTCTTGTTGCAATATGCCTCACCAACACTCATAACTCTAAAGGTTTTCAATGTTCGCCAAACTGAGTGTATAGAGAGGTAAAATACAATTTCTTGAATATTAATAATTTTAAGTAAATTTTCATTTTGGCCATTTTTATTTCTGCTATTATGAAGCACCACCTATTTTCTATTCTTTGTATGACTTTTTCTTATTGAATTAAAGAGATTTAAAATGATATGTTTAGGGATTTCCCATTCTGGTGCAACAGAAATGAATCTGACTAGGAACCATGAGGTTGCAGGTTCAATCCCTGGCCTCTCTCAGTGGGTTCAGGATCCCGCATTGCTGTGAGCTGTGGTGTAGGTCGCAGATGTGGCTCAGATCTGGCATTGCTATGGCTCTGGCATAGGCCAGCAGCTGTGGCTCCGATTAGACCCCTAGCCTGGGAACCTCTATATGCTGTGGGTGTGGCCCTAAAAAAAAGTATATGTTTAAATTTAGAAAACATATATATATATATATATATATATATACACATATGTACACTATGTTTTAATATTTTGTGTTTGTATTTGCAGCAAATATTTGCTGACACGCCTTACTTTATCTTTTCAATTTTTGCATGATGTTTTAATAGACAGAACTTTAACATTTTAATGTAGTTAAATTATAAACCTGTTCTTTAAAGAATTGTTCCTTTAGGACTGATTTAAGACATCTTATATCACAAAGTAAAAATAAGTACAACTCTATTACTCTATATAGTCACTCTTCTAAATGTTTTAGTTTACTTTATTTGTATCATCAAATTGATACTTACATATGGTTTGAGGAAGGAATCGTTGTTCTGCTATAAGGTTACACAATTATTCTAGCACTACTTATTTTTAAAATTTCCTTTTCCTCCATTGTTTTTAGTGCCACTTTCTTCTTATATCATGACAGTATATTCACGGGTCTGTTTCCAGGTTCTCTATTCTGTTTTTGTTTGGGGTTTTTTTGTTTGTTTTTCGAGGGCTGCACCCCCAGCATATGGAGGTTTCCAGACTAGGGGTCCAATCAGAACTGTTGCCACTGGCCTACACCAGGCCCACAGCAATGCAGGATCTGAACCACATCTGTGACCTACACCACAGCTCATGGCAACACTGGATCCTTAATCCACTGAGCAAAGCCAGGGATCAAACCTGCATCCTCATGGATGCTAGTCAAGTTCACTGTCGGTTCTCTATTCTTTTACCTTGACTATTCTCTTAGCAACTTTAAAGTATATTATAGGGAGTTACCATCTTGGATCAGTGGTTAACGAATCTGACTAGGAACCATGAGGTTGTGGGTTTGATCCCTAGCTTCATTCAGTGGGTTAAGTATCCTGTGTTGCCATGAGCTGTGGTATAGGTTGCAGATGTGGCTCAGATCCTGTGTTGCTGTGGCTGTGGTGTAGGCCAGCGGCTACAGCTCTGATTAGACCCCTAGCCTGGGAACCTCCATATGCTGAAGGAGCAGCCCTAGAAAAGGCAAAAAGGCAAAAAAATAAAAATTAAAAAAAGTATATTATATAGTATTATTAATTATAATCACTATGGTGTATGTTAGATGCCCCAGAATTTACTCATCTTATAACTGGGTTTGTACCCATTGACCAGTATCTTCCCATTTCCTCCATCCCACCCCACCCCGAGATGCTGGCATCCACTATGCTACTCTCTGTTTCTATTAGTTTGGTGTGTTTAATTCCACATATAAATGATGACATACAGCATTTGTCTTTCTCTGCCTAACTTATTACACTTAGCCTCACTCCTTCGTGGTCGATCCATGTTGTTGCAAAATGAAAGATTTCATTCTTCCTCATGGTAGAATAATATTCTATTGTGTATATATAACATATACTCCATTCACCCATAGATGGACACTTAGGCTGTTTCCATATGTAGGCTACTGTAAATAATACTGCCGTGAACATGGGAGTGTGGATGATTCTTCAAGATCCCACAAGTGGGATTGCTATATCATATGGTAGTTGTATTTTTTTTTTTGCAGAAGCTCCAAACTGTTTTCCATAGTGACTGCACAAACTTATATTCCCACTGACAATGACAAGTGTTCCCGTTTTTCCATATTCTCACGAACACTTGTAATTTTTTTTTTTTTTTTTTTTTTGCTGCAGCAATGCCAGTTTTGCCAGATCCTTTAACTTACTGTGCCAGATATGGATTTTATTGAGCCAGCATCCTGGTGCTACAGAGATACTGCCAATCCCATTGAACCACAACAGGAACTCTGAAAAAAAAGTTGTTTTTTTTTCAATGGCTGCACCTGCAGCACACAGAAGTTCCTGGGCCAAGGATTGAATCCAAGCTGCAGCTGTGGCAACACCAGATCCCTTTAACCCACTGTGCTGGGCTGGGGAGCAAATCCACATCTCTGCAGTGTCCTGAGACTGAGACACTGCAGTCAGATTTTTAACCCACTGTGCCACAGTGGAAGCTTCATTTCCTGTCTTTTTGATAATATCCAGTCTAACAGGTGGGAGGTGATATGTCATTGTGGATTCAATTTGCATTTTCCTGATGATTAGTGATGTCAATTACCTTACATGTACCTATTAGTCATTTGTATGTCTTCCTGGAAAACATGCTGACTGAGATATTCTGTCCATTTTAAAAATCATGTTTTTTTAATTTTGCTCTTGAATTATATGAGTTCCTAATATATTTTGATACTAACCCTTTATCCAGTAGATGGCTTGCAAATATTTTCTCCCATTCTGTAGATTGCCTTTTCATTTTTTATGATAGCTTTTGCTGTGCAGAATTCCTTTAGTTTGATGTAGTCCCACTTATAATTTTGCCTTTATTACTTCTGTTTTTGGTGTCATATCTAAAAAATCATGGATGGTACCAGTGTAAAAGAGCTTTTAGAGATTTAAATCTTATGTTTAAGTTTTTAATCCATTTTGAGTTAATTTTTGTGTTTACTGTAACACAAGGGTCCAAGTTCATTCTCCTGCTTATGATTATGTAGTTTTCTCAACACTTTTTGTTTTTTTCTTTCTAGGGCCATAACCTAGAAAGAGGTTGAATCGGAGCTGTGGCTGCCAGACTACACCACAGCCACAGCAATGCAGGATACAAACTGAGTCTGTGACCTACACCACAGCTCATGGCAATGCTGGATCCCTGACCCACTGAGCAAGGCCAGGGTTTGAACCAGCATCCTCAAGGATACTAGTCACATTCGTTTCCACTGAGCCACAATGGGAACTCCTCAACACCACCAATTTTTTGAAGAGACTGAGCATTCCTCATGGATTATTCTTGGCTCCTTTGTCAAATATTAGTTGACCACACATGCAACTGTTTATTTCCGAGTTCTTAATTCTGTTTCATTAGTCTATGCATCTATTTTTATACTAGTAATGTAATGTTTTATTTACTATAGCTTTGTACATATAATTGATTCTTGAATAATGCAGGGGTTGGGGCAGTGGGACTCCACATAATCAATAATCCTCCATGTATGTGATTCCTCCATATCCACATACCCTCAATATCCTGGTTCTGCATCTACAAATTCAACCAGCTGTGGATACTCTAATATTGCAGTATTTACTATTGAAAAAATCCACATAGGAATTCCCTTGTGGTACCGTGGACTAAGGATCCTGTGTTGTTGCTGCAGTAGCTATGGTTACGGCTGTGGTGCAGGTGGGATCCCTGGCCTGGGAACTTTGGCATGCCTGGAAGAGGAGGAGGAGGAGAAGAACGAGAAGAAGAAGAAGAAAGAAGAAGGAGAAGAAGAAGAAGAATCCACAGAGAAATGGACCCACACAATCAGGAAGTGTGATGCTTCCATCTTTGATTTTCTTTCCAAGTGTTGCTTTGGCTATTTGGGGTGTTTTGTGGTTCCATATGAATATTTGCATTGTTTTGTCCATATCTTTATAAAATTCCATTGTAAATTTCATAGGGATTGCATTGAATCTATACATGGTTTTGGGTAGTGAGAGTATTAAAACAATATATTCTCCCTATCTAGAAACAAGGGATATCACTTCATTTTGGGGGTCAACTTCTGTTTATCTTTAATTACTTTTATAATTTTATGGCTGCACCTGTGGCATACGGAAGTTCCTAGGCCAGGGATCAACACTTTTCTTTTACTTTTTTTTTTTTTTTCCTTTTTAAGGGCCGAACACATGACATATGGAAGTTTCCACTCTAGGTGTTGAATTGGAGCTTTAGCCACATGCCTTTAGCAACTTGGGATCCGAGCCTTATTTCCTAACTACACCCCACCCCACAGCAATGTTGGAAACTTAACCCACCACACCAGGCAAACATGCAACCTCTGCAGTGACCTGACCCACTGGAGATAGATTCACTTTTTTTTAATTTTCCCACTGTATAGCAAGGGGATCAAGTTATCCTTACATGTATACATTACATTTTTCCCCCACCCTTTGTTCTGTTGCAGCATGAGTATCTAGACATAGTTCTCAATGCTACTCAGCAGGACCTCCTTGTAAATCTATTCTAAGTTGTGTCTGATAAGCCCAAGCTCTCGATCCCTCCAACTCCCTCCCTCTCCCATCAGGCAGCCTCAAGTCTGTTTTCCAAGTCCATGATTTTCTTTTCTGTGGAGATGTTCGTTTGTGCTGGATATTAGATTCCAGTGATAAGTGATACCATATGGTATTTGTCTTTGTCTTTCTGGCTCATTTCACTCAGTATGAGAGGCTCTAGTTCCATCCATGTTGCTGCAAATGGCATTATGTCATTCTTTTTTATGGATGAGTAGTATTCCATTGTGTATGTATACCACATCGTCTCAATCCAATCATATGTCGATGGACATTTGGGTTGTTTCCATGTCCTGGCTATTGTGAATAGTGCTGCAATGAACATGCGGGTGCATGTGTCTCTTTTAAGTAGAGTTTTGTCCGGATAGATGCCCAAGAGTGGGATTGCGGGGTCATAAGGAAGTTCTATGTATAGATTTTTTAAGGTACCTCCAAACTGTTCTCCATAGTGGCTGTACCAG
Organism: Sus scrofa; assembly: GCF_054392235.1. NCBI lineage: Eukaryota > Metazoa > Chordata > Mammalia > Artiodactyla > Suidae > Sus > Sus scrofa. Next base: position 16,262,304 of record NC_139396.1, on the reverse strand, counting down.
TTTACATTCCCACCAACAGGGCAGGCGGGTTCCCTTTTCTCCACAACCCCTCCAGCACTTGTTATTTGTGGACTTGTTAATGATGGCCATTCTGACTGGTGTGAGGTGGTATCTCATGGTAGTTTTGATTTGCATTTCTCTTATAATCAGCGATGTTGAGCATTTTTTCATGTGTTTTCTGGCCATCTGTATATATTCCTTGGAGAAGAGTCTATTCAGGCCTTTTGCCTATTTTTCCATTGACTGATTGGCTTTTTTGCTGTTGGGTTGTATAAGTTGCTCATATATTCTAGAGATTAAGCCCTTGTCGGTTGCATCATTGGAAACAATTTTCTCCCATTCTGAAAGTTGTCTTTTTGTTTTCTTTTGGGTTTCCTTTGCTGTGCAAAAGCTTTTCAGTTTGATGGGGTCCCATGGGTTTATTTTTGCTCTTATTTCTATTGCTTTGGGAGACTGACCTGAGAAAATATTCATGCTGTTGATGTCCAAGAGTGTTTTGCCTATGTTCTCTTCTAGGAGTTTGATGGTGTCCTGTCTTATATTTAAGTCTTTCAGCCACTTTGAGTTTATTTTTGTGCATGGTGTGAGGGTGTGTTCTAGTTTCATGGCTTTGCATGCAGCTGTCCAGGTTTCCCAGCAATGCTTGCTGAATAGACTTTCTTGTTCCCATTTTATGTTCTTGCCTCCCTTGTCAAAGATTAATTGACTATAGGTGTCAGGGTTTATTTCCGGGTTCTCTCTTCTGTTGCATTGGTCTCTCTGTCTGTTTTGATATCAGTACCACACTGTTTTGATGACTGCGGCATTGTAATATTTCTTGAAGTCTGGGAGAGTTATGCCCCCTGCTCGGTTTTTGTTTCTCAGGATTGCTTTGGCGATTCTGGGTCTTTTGTGGTTCCATATAAATGTTTGGATTGTTTGTTCTAGTTCTGTGAAAAATGTCCTGGGTCATTTGATAGGGATTGCATTGGAATCTGTAGATTGCTTTGTGTAGTATGGCCATTTTTACAATATTGATTTTTCCAATCCTTGAACATGGAATATCTTTCGATTTCTTTACATCTTCTTTGATTTCTTTGATTAGAGTTTTATAGCTCTCAGCATATAGGTCCTTTAACTCTTTGGTCAGGTGTATTCCGAGGTATTTGATTTTGTGAGGTGCAATTTTAAAAGGTATCATATTTTTGGATTCCTTTTCTAATAGTTCATTGCTGGTATACAGAAATGCGACTGACTTCTGAATGTTAATCTTATATCTTGCTCCTTTGCTGAGTTTATTAATCAGTTCAAGTAGTTTTGGGGTTGAGTCCTTAGGGTTTTCTATGGATAGTATCACGTCATCTGCATATAGTTACAGTTTTATCTCTTCTCTTCCTATTTGCATGCCTTTTATTTCTTTTGTTTGTCTAGATGCTGTGGCTAGGACTTCCCAAACTATGTTGAAGAGCAGTGGTGAGAGTGGGCATCTGTGTGTTGTTCCAGATTTGTGAGAAGGCTTTCAGTTTTTCCCCATTGAGGATTATATTTGCTGTGGGTTTATCATAAATGGCTTTGATTATATTCAGGAATGTTCCCTCTATCCCCACTTTGGCGAGGGTCTTGATCATGAATGGATGTTGAACTTTGTCAAATGCTTTTTCTGTGACTATTGAGATGATCATATGATTTTTGACTTTTCGTTTGTTAATGTGGTGTATGATGCTGATTGATTTGCGTATGTTGAACCATCCTTGTGAACCTGGGATGAACCCAACCTGGTCATGGTGTATAATTTTTTTGATATGTTGTTGGATTCGGTTGGCTAAGATTTTGTTGAGAATTTTTGCATCTATATTCATCAATGATATTGGGCGATGGTTTTCTTTTTTGGTGGTATCTCTGTCTGGTTTTGGCATTAGGGTGATGGTGGCATCATCGAATGTCTTTGGGAGTATTCCTTCTTCTTCAAGCTTTTGAAAGAGTTTAAGGAGGATGGGCACCAGTTCCTCTTTATATGTTTGATAGAATTCGCCTGTGAAGCCATCTGGCCCTGGACTTTTATTTGTAGGGAGTGTTTTTATGACCTCTTCAATTTCATTTCTAGTGATCGGTCTGTTCAGTTGGTCTGTTTCTTCTTGATTCAGCTTTGGCAGGCTGTAAGATTCTAGAAAATTGTCCATTTCTTCCAGATTGTCAAACTTGTTGCCATATAGTTGTTCATAGTGTTCTCTTACGGTTTTTTGTATTTCTGCAGTATCCATTGTGATTTCTCCTTATTCATTTATAATTTTGTTTATTTGGGTTCTTTCTCTCTTCTTTTAAGTGAGTCTGGCCAGGGGGTTGTCAATTTTGTTTACCTTTTCAAGGAACCAGCTCTTAGTTTTATTAATTTTCTCTATTGTTTTTTGAACCTCTATTTTATTGATTTCTTCTTTGATCTTTATAATTTCCTTCCTTCTGCTGGCTTAGGTCTTTTTTGTTCTTCTTTTTCTAATTCACTTAGGTGGAGGGTTAAGTTGTCAATTTGGGATCTTTCTTCTTTCTGGAGAAAGGCCTGTATTGCTATACATTTCCCTCTGAGCACTGCTTTCGCAGCATCCCATAGACTTTGAGAGGTTGTGTCTTTATTATCATTTGTTTCAAGGTATTTTTTAATTTCCTTCTTGATTTCCTCATTGACCCATTGGTTTTTTAGTAGCATGTTGTTTAGTCTCCATGTAGTAGGTTTTTTTCTCATTTCTTTTCCCATGGTTGATTTCTAATTTCATGGCGTTGTGGTCAGAGAAGATACTTGAGATAATTTCTACGCTCCTAAATTTGTTGAGATTCGCTTTGTGTCCCAATATGTGGTCAATTCTTGAGAATGTTCCATGTGCACTTGAGAAGGTTTCTAAAGAAGATACTACTATTTAGAAATTATGAGAGATGAGAAAAGATGGTGAAAGTGTAGGAGGACATGCAAGCCCTCGCTCTCAAACAGAACAACAAAAAAGAAGTTTCCTAAAAGTGTTACTTGCTCACTAAGTTAAAAACAATGTTGTGTCAGTGAAAAGATGTCCTAACCATTCAGCAATGCTGTAGAGAATTCTTTAAAGACCCATATAAAAAAGAAAAGGAGCTCCTGTCCTGGATCAGTGGTAATGAACCTGACTAGCATCCATGAGGACACAGGTTCGATCCCTGGCCTTGCTCAGTGGGTTAAGGATCTGGCATTGCCGTGAGCTGTGGGGTAGGTCACAGACATGGCTCAGATCCTGTGCTGCTGTGGCTGTGGTGTAGGCCAGAAGCTGCAGTTCTGATTTGACTCCTAGCCTGGGAATTTCCATAGGGGGTGCGGCCATAAAAAACAAAAAAAAAAAAAAAGGAAAGAAAGAGAGAGAGAGAGAGGAAGAAAATAAAAGAAAAGAAATGAAACGAAAAGTAAAAAAAAAAAAAAAAAAAAAAAAAAAAAAGCACATTTTTGAGGCCAACATTAGAGCACAAATCCCTGAAGGACAATCTGGCTGAGATTCTGGCAGCCCCTCCAATGGCCTCTTTCCAGTGGCAACAACAAGGGTTTGCACATATGTCTCCTGCAAAAGAGAAAACATTTTCCTGCCACTGGAGGGACCCAGGAGTGGCTGTGGTACATGTAATCCAGGCCTCTACTGGCCTGGGGGCTTAACAAAGGCTGGCCTGTGGCCAAGTGCAGACAATACAGAGCAAGGGCCCCCTCTCCCAAGCTCAGTGAGCACAGGTAGCAATGTTATAATGGTGTTAACTAGCAAAAATATAGCACCTCACACCTGCAATATGGAGACGGAGCATTATGGCTCTCAAACCCAGCAACTAGGCAGGTTGTTAGAGAAATCATTAATGTTAAAAATATTTACTTTGAGGGAGTTCCCATCATGGCTCAGTGGATAAAGAATCCGACTAAGTACCATGAGGATTGGGGTTTGATCCCTGGCCTTGCTCAGTGGGTTAAGGATCCGGCGTTGCCATGAGCTGTGGTGTAGGTTGCAGATGCGGCTCAGATCCCACGTTGCTATGGCTCTGGCATAGGCCGGCGGCTACAGCTCCAATTAGACCCCTAGCCTGGGAACCTCCATATGCCACAGGTGTGGCCCTAGAAATGGCAAAAAGACCAAAAAATTTACTTTGAGTCATTGTATTTTTTTTCATTTAATACTGTGAGATGTTTGTCACAGGAGGTTGAACTTGTCCCATACATACCTTGTGACAACTCATGGCTATGAGGTCAGTGATCTCACCACAGGTCACCCAGGTGGAGTATAAAATCTGGAAGCCCTGTCCTTACTTTGCAGGACTTATTCTGATAAGAAAAAAACATAAGTCATCACAAATTTCTAATTTTAAACCTCAACACAAAACTGCATTCTAACTTTTACAATCTCATCCCCACTGAGTCCCACTGCCACCTGGGTTTGGTAAATGGCTCTGGGATTGGGTGGGTTACGGAGAGAGGTAACAGCTGGGTGGTACGGCTCATGGAGGCCCACCCCGGGTTTCACTGTGCATCCCTGTGGGACTTTGGGCAAAACAGCCTCTGCTTCATTTGATAAATGTGGGTGATACTAACTGCAGGTGGTGTTTTTGTACAGTCAAGGTGATAACACAGAGCATGGGATCTCTCTTTTTAAACAGAGGAAAGAGAATCTGAGCAGTGATTTGCCTCAGGTCCCCAGATAGCGTGGGGCAGGCTGGGCTAAGACCCCAAGTCCCATTTACATCCTTTCCAATGATATCCTTTAAAGTGTCCTGCTGGGAGGCCAGCAGGCCATTTTTTCAGGTAACAGTTTAAAAATCAGAGCATTTACCTGGCCCATCTGTGGGACCCACCAAGTCAATGACAGCAGCTCTTGAGGATGGGAAAGTTCTTTTCCTTGTTCCACACATACGCTCTCAAGGAGAGGTCAAAGGAACAGGTGATGACTTGACTCTGGTCCTTGAAATGAAAAACCAAGTGAGGCAGGGACGTGGGCTCCAAAGCTCAGAGCCTCGACACAGGCAGGTGGGCGGGCGCCACGCTCACCACCCCCATGGACGTGATGGACCTCTGGTGGTCCTGAAAGGCTACCAGCTGCAGGCCCTGGATGGTGAAGAGCACCAGCTCTGACCCGGATACCAGTAGGATCACCTGAGAGCCGTGGCGCTTCATGATGTGAGGAGGCATCATGGTCTCTGGCAGGAGGAAACTTGTGATCTGTTCTCCTTTTTGAAATAAAGACACACAGACTGTCATTTCTTAGTAGCAGCTGCGGGTCTAGAACAGACATGCCCCACCTAAGATGGTGGAAAAAGCAATGGCTTTGTGGTCACAGCTGTGTTCAGTCCTGACCCATGCATTTGTTCCCCTAAGTCCCCCAGGCACTGGCTCTGAGATACTGACTGCGATGCCGTACAGGGGCTGGGAAGGCCAAGATGACATGACAGTGGAAATGACCCAAGGATGAGGCTTCTACCCTGCTTTCTCCCCTTCCCCATCTAAGACAGGATGATGTAAGAAATGGCCACATGAGAACTACGACTTTTATGACATCTTCCAAAAACTTGGTGAAGATACTTTTATACTGTATAGTGTTACTTGTTAAAAAAATTTTTTTATTTGATCATTTCCTTATGGAATTTAGCACAAGGAAAATAAAATTACCTCTTCTGAAGAATTCATGTGTTTTCTCACATCAGACAAAGGATTACATTACACATCCTGTATCCCTTTTTTCCTTGGCTGCCAGGAAGCTCAGAGTAAAATTTATGGTCAAATGACGACAGGAAAACAAATGAACATAATACAAAAGAAAAAATGCTAAGGACCACAGGGAAAGCCTATCAGAGGGATGCAGGGTTTGGGAAATAGAGGAGACAAAAAAGGAGATGGATGTGGGTCTTATTTTCCTACTGGATGAGGAGTTCATTAGGGAAGAGAGAGTTGTGGCTTTTATTCACCTTTGTGTGCACTCAGTGCTGAGAACAGTGACTCTGACCTAGTTGTGAAAGAGAGGGATGAATGCAGCAGGGAGACCAGTCAGGAGAGGGGAGAGAGTGGACCGTAGGTGACGTCTGAGGCCCAGGGCCAGGCACAGGGTCCACTACACAGCACACGCCCAACTGCTCAGCTGTTACATAAATCCCAACAAGAAAACCTTTGTTGGAGTTCCCTTCGGGGCGCAGTGGTTAACGAATCCGACTAGGAACCATGAGGTTGCGGGTTCGGTCCCTGCCCTTGCTCAGTGGGTTAACGATCAGGCGTTGCTGTGAGCTGTGGTGTAGGTTGCAGACGTGGCTCAGATCCCACGTTGCTGTGGCTCTGGCGTAGGCCAGTGGCTACAGCTCCGATTGGACCCCTAGCCTGGGAACCTCCATATGCCGTGGGAGAGGCCCAAAGAAATAGCAAAAAGAAGAAAAAAAAAGAAAACCTTTGTTGGCTCACTATGATTCACTGAGAGGAAAGAAAAGTGCCCCAAAGGAAACATGAGCAATCTGTGCTTGAAGCATCATAAGGCATGGTGGTGACAGCCCTAATACGGGGATCCTTACCCACAGTCCACTTGATCCCTGGACTTCTTGGCCCCTAACTCATAGGTCGTGACAACCAACTGCATGCCGTGGTCATTTCTGTGCATCACCATTAGCCGGGCTGCCTTGTCAGGGGCCCAACAGGCCCTGGACGTCTGCCAGATGGGGAGAGTGGTGGAGGCAGAAGGCTCATCCTCTGATGGACACAGCAAAGAGTGAGTGTGGAACACCTGGGGAGAGACTGCCACATGTCAACACCGTCTCACGTCTCCTCACCTGTGAGGGAGGGGACTTCTCCAACCTGGGAGCACTATGAAAACCGCTCCCACAGACCCAACCACCATGACTTTACTTGGGTCTTACAGGAGTGGCCTGTGCCACCTGTGGACCCTCCTTTCGTGACCACACCAACCACAAAGTGAGGTTAATCCAGCCCTAGTGTGGCCCTGCTGGGAACATGGTGGCACACTGGTCCCAGGGAGGGCAATGTGATGGGTGAATCAAATAAAGGGATTTTCTGTTTTTGAGCAGCTGCATGTCACCATCTTGCTTTGGCCTCCAATGTCTTCCTCGGTAATTCCTCTCCTATCTCCTTGCAGGCTGCTTCCAAACACCCGCTTCTCGGTGCTGCCCATGGATCCTGTGGCCTCTCTCTGCTGGCTGCCCTCTTCAACCACCGGCCTCCCCTGGCTACAGGCTCCAGCACCGCCAGTCTGTCCTGCTCTGCCACTGCTCTCTCTTGCTGTCCTTCCTTGGCCACCAGCCCAAGTACATCTTAGAGATCTTCTCCAGCTGCCTGCTTTTCACCCTAGTCTAATTTTCAAATACAACCCCTGGCACTCAGAATGAACATCTCTGAGCCCATGAATCGCTGGCAGATGCAGCCCCTCACATGGGCCAGCTACGTGCAGGCCTCCAGGTAATGGATGCTGTCCCTGCACTGTCAGCATCTCCTCCATGCCTGGCCTGGACCCTCTCTTCCTCACTCTTGCTGAAGACAGTTCTCAGGCCACCAAATACCTCATGAGTCTTTCCACCAAGAAGTCTCTAAGGCCCCAAACCCCTTCAATATTGAACTCTGCCCTCTCTAGCCAGGGAGCTGACCCCTTTCAACCTGTGGGCAACAGGGCAGCATGGAAACAGCAGAGGCTCCGGGGAGAAGCCAGCATTGTGTTAAGTCAGCTGGTGGCCCGTGAAGGCCACCACTGCTCTCAGCCACCACCGTCACTCATCGTCATCATCCCCATGGGCTAAGGGGCTTGGTGTTACACAAGAAGCTGCCCCCCAGATGCACCCCACAAGCCTAGGGCACAGGACCTGCCACCTTGCGTGCACAAAGCCAAGTCCCTTGGGCAAGGGACACAGCCCCACTACTGACCTTTGGGCCCAAGTCTGAATGTGGGGTTGACACAAACACCCACGGCCAGTCAGGAGAGCAAAGGAGACTGGTGGGGCTGTTGGGAAACATGCTCACCCTGGAGAGCAGCTGCAGCTGGGGCACCGTCAGCATGTAGAGTGCCCCCTCGGCACAGGCGGCCTGCAAGCCAGGGGACAAAAACTGAATAAAGAGCTAAAATGAATCAGAGAGAAAGTGTCCAAGAAGATAAGCGAGGAAGATCAAATAAACGCATAAATGAAGCTCCTACAGAGGAGAAGTTAAATAATTAACAGCCTGGCATTTACAGTCCATGTACAATGAAACTTTCTGGAGGTAAAAGAAAACCTGAATCATGTACTGAAAGGGTATATAAACTCCTGGGAAAATTGAGCTATGATGATACCTACAAACACATCTATATTCAAGAGAGTGGATCAAAGCAGAAAGGTGGGAGTTCCCATTGTGGCTCAGCAGGTTAAGAACCCTACTAGTATCCATGAGGAGGTGGGTTCCATCCCTGGCCTTGCTCAGTGGGTTAAGGATCCAGTGGTGCACTAAGCCTGTGGTGTAGTTCACAGATGCGGCTCGGGGCCAGAGTTGCTATGGCTATGGCATATGCTGGCAGCTGCAGCTCCAATTTGACCCCTGGCCTGGGAACTTCCATATGGCATGGAAGGAAAAAAGGAAAAAAGAAAGGGCAAAACCGAAAGGTGGTGGAATATGAGAGTAAAGGTGCCAGGCACATGCCAAGCCTTAGAAAACAGGAGTAGTGATCCTGATTAGCAGAAGAGATACAGGATTCAGGCCCCAAGTAGGAAATGAAACAAAAGTGAAGACCCTTTACCATGCTAAAAGCTGTAATTCACAATGAAGTGATAATACTTAGACATACCTAGGAATCAAACACCCCAATCACATTTACAGAGCAGATACAAGAAAAAGTGGAATGAAATTCACTGATAATTAATAAATTATGTGTTTAAACATATTATTAAAAATAATAATAATAATATGGTGGAGTTCCCATCATGGCTCAGTGGTTAACGAATCTGACTAGCATCCATGAGGACACAGGTTTGAACTCTGGCCTTGCTCAGTAGGTGAAGGATCCAGTGTTGCCATGAGCTGTGGTGTAGGTTGCAGTCGTGGCTTGGATCCCACATTGCTATGGCTGTGGTGTATGCCAGCAGCTACAGCTCTGATTAGGCCCCTAGCCTGGGAATCTCCATATGGCATGGGTGTGGCCCTAAAAAGCAAAAAACGTATGTGTATATAAATATATATATATATATATATATATAAAGAATAATATAATTCTCAGCCTAAGACAAGCCAAGTAGATAAAAAGTAAATAAATATAAGACATAAACAACATAACTAAGAATGAATAGGAGTTTCTGTTGTGGCTCAGTGGGTTAAGAACCCAACTAGTACTCATTGCAGGTTTGATCCCTGGCCTTGCTCAGTGGGTTAAGGATTGCCACAAGCTGTGGTGTAGTTTACAGATGCAGCTTGGATCTGGCATTGCTGTGGCTGTGGTGTAGGCTGGAAGCTACAGCTCTGATTTGACCCATAGCCCAGGAACTTCCATATGCTGCAAGTACAATCTTAATAAGGCAAAAAAAAAAAAAAAAAAAGAATGACTACCTTTGGACCTCTGCACCCTAATAATGGAGAGCACAGTCCTCACAAGCACACACAGTTAGAAAAACTGAATAAAGGTGTGGCACAATTGATGAAGAATATGGGAGTTCCCCTTGTGGCTCAGCAGTAAACCAATTAGTATCATGAAATTAGTATCATGAAACCAATTAGTATCCATGAGGACATGGGATTGATCCCTGGCCTCGCTCAGTGGGTTAAGGATCTGGCATTGCCATGAGCTGTGATACAGGTTGCAAATGTGGCTCAGATCTGCTCTTACTGTGGCTGTGGTGCACGCGGGCAGCTAGAGCTCTGATTCAACCCCTAGCCTGGGAACTTCCATATGCCATAGGTGGGGCCTTAAAGAGAAAAAAAAGAAAGAATGTGACTGGTTACTGCAGAGGTGCAGGTTTGATTCCTGCACAGTGGGTTAAAGGATCAGGCATTGCCACAGCTGCAGCTTATATTCAACCCTTGGCCAAGGAGCTTACATATGCTGGGCATGCAGCCATAAAAAGAAATAATTTTTTTTAAAATTTATGTATGGCAAAGTAATAAAAACAATATCCTCTGGTCACAATGATATAAAACTAGTAATCAATAGCAATATTAAACAGACAAGACATTAGTATAATCACAAAAAAATGGGAGAAAGTTCATATACACAAAAAGAAATAACACGGGGAAAATTTTTTATGCAGAGGGAATTTAAAGAAAAATTATCAAGAGAATATTCTACAGAATTGTGTGCATAAAAAATTGAAAGCCTAGATACACTGGGTAGTTTCCTAGGAAAATGCAACATATCAAAATGATCTTAGGAGACAGAAAAGCTTGAGCAAACCAATTTCTATAGAAGACAAAGAAAATTACCCCACAAAAAAGTATCCAGCACCAGATGATGAAAAGCCTACAGAAATGCGGACATTTATGCCATGTTCACTGCTTATTAAGATATTGGTTGTCCTGAAATCAATCAATAGATTCAAAGTAACCAAAATCCCAGTAAGAAGTTTTGTAGAAATTGACAAGCTGTCTTGAAAAATTTTAGGGAAATGGATATATTTTCAAAAAAAATGCTGGAGGTCACAATTTAACTATACTCTGCAGGAAACAAGACCCTGTGCGACCGTCATAAGGCCAGACATACAGATAAGTGGAAAGTGACCCACACATTCAACATATAATACATGTGACACAGACAGCTGATATTTTCATAAATGAAGGTGATGATGTAATTCGATGAGGAAAGGATGGTCTTTCCCACAAATTCTGGATATCCATTTGTAAATAAAAAGGAACCCTGGAGTTCCCTTGTGGCTCAGTGGTCATGAACCCGACTAGTATGCATGAGGATGTGGATTCAAACCCTGGCCCTGCTCAGTGGATTAAGGATCTGGCACTGCTGGGCGCTATGGTGTAGGTTGCAGATGCAGCACGGATCTGGTATTGCTGTGGTTGAGGCATAGGGTGGCAGCTGCAGCTCTGATTCTATCCCTAGCCTGGGAATGTCCATATGCAAGGGTACAGCACTAAAAAAAAAAGCAGAAAGAAAGAAACTTGACACTGACCTTGCTCACAAATATAATTTAACTTGAAATAAGCCACTGACATACACAGAGAACAACTTCGAAATAATGCCTGGGACAGGGGAAAACTCACAAAGCTGAGCCAAGGAGTCAAGGTGCTGCGTATGCATTTGGAGGCCTTTTCAGGTTGTTAGCAGTTCAGGACACTGTGGGTGCAGAACTGAGGTTGCCTGGCCAGCTGGGGCCAGGGCCAGTTCTTGCTCCCAGGCCCACCCACAGCATGGTGGCCAGCACCTGGTTCACACAAGGCCCCCAGACCTTTGAGTCTCCGACTTCGTCTTCTGCTACCAGCCAGAATAAACCCTGTGCCCTTAAAGCACTCATGGAGTTAGAGCCCACCCAGGTCATCTCTCTTTAGCTGGGTAACAGAAATTTCTCATGATGCTATAAGCTTTGACCACTTCTCCTGAAATTCCACACGTTTACTCAATATATTTTTCGGCCGTATATTGAGGTGCATCCTAAAGTAGCATGGCTGTATCTTCCTGGGAGGTTGACTTAATTATTATCTGGAGATGACCCCTAATATCCAGGAAAGACTAGGACCTTCCAGCCCTCCCATCTAGCATTACTAGCTGGGTCAGCTTGCTTCTGGTTCTCATCCCCAGGGCACACCATTTTCCCATCCTTCTATTTATTTATTTATTTATTTTGCTTTAGGTTTTATTTTTCTGTTATAGTTGATTTACATTGTTCTGTTGATTTATGCTGTAAAGTGACTCGGTCATACACACACACACACAAATTCTTTTTTTTCACATTGTCAGCTTCCATCACAAGTGAGTGTCTAGATGCAGTTCACTGTGCTATACACCAGAATCTCACTGCTTATCCACCCCAAATGCAATAGTTCATTTTCCCATCCTTTCAATTCCACCCTTCCTAAGTGTTCTGTTTTAGATGAGTCTTATATTAGTTTCCTAGGGCTGCAGTAATAAAATCAGTGGCTTAAAAAAGCAAAAATTTAGGAGTTCCCACTGTGGCACAGCAGGAATGAACCCAACGAGTAACCATGAGCACATAGGTTCGATCTCTGGCCTCAGCAGGTTAAGGATCTGGTGTTGCCGTGAGCTGTGGTGTAGATCGCAGATGCAGCTTGGATCCCGGGTTGCTGTGGTTGTGGTGTAGGCTGGCAGCTACAGCTCTGATTTGACCCCTAGCCTGGAAACTTCCACATGCTGCCAGTGTGGCCCTAAAAATAAAGCAAAACAAACCAAAAAAGTCAGCAAAAGTTTATTCTCTCACAGTTCTAGAAGCCAGAAGCCTCAAATCAATAGCCAGCAGGGCCATCCTTCCTCTAAAGGCTCTAGGGCTATCCTTGGCTTGTAACAGCAGATCCAGGGTTGTTTCTGTCTGCGCCTGGCTTCTCTCTCTGTGTGTGTATCTCTGTGCCCTCTCCTCTTCTTACAAAGATACCACCCATGAGATTAAGGGCCCAAACGAAATCCAAGATGATTTCCTCTTGAGATCATTAAGTACAAAGAAAAGGTACCATTTCCAAATAAGGCCACATTCTGAGGCTCTGGCTCAGGCTCAGCACAGCCACAGAAGCCTCTCTGCTATGACAGAAATGACCTCTTCAGGATGCAGGCAAGCCTGGCCATCTGGGGCACATTCTCCCAGAAGGAAGTAGCTTCCTGCCACCCTCAGACCCTTGCCACAGGCAATGACACTAGAGAAGGCCACCCTATGAGTACATGGAGAAAGAGAATTCTCACACTGTACAGCACTGCCAGCATCCTATGCCATGGGCACTTCTAGAGCACTGCGCTTCCCAGATCCCACACAAAGGACACAACCAGCACTCCACACAAATGGCTTACCTTCAGGTTGTCCTCTTTGCCTTCCATCTCCGCCAACTCCTAGCCCTGGAGGTGCATGTCCACACTCCTGGGCCATTGCCAGTGGTATGGCCATGCGGCCAGCAAGTGCAGAAACAAAACTCACCCAAGGTTTCCCCTCTGGGATGAAGACCTCAGGACCTCTTGCCTCCCAGACACTCCAAACAGAAACAACAGTAACATCTGTCTCTGCACATTCCAGGCACCCTAAACTCCTGACTGACAGGGATTAAGACACTCACTTCACTTTACTGTTTCTTATTTATCTATGTTGTTTTTTAGGGCCACACCCACAGCATGTGGAGGTTTCCAGGCTGGGGGTCTAATCAGACCTACAGCTGCCAGTCGACACCATAGCCACAGCAACATGGGATCCGAGCCACGTCTGCAAACTACACCACAGCTCATGGCAATGCCAGGTCATTAACCCACTGAGTGGGTCCAGGGATCAAACCCACAACCCCATGGTTCTTAGTCAGATTCCTTTCCACTGTGCCATGATGGGAACTCATTTCACTTTAAAAACACACAACCCTGAGCTCTTGAGCAAGTCACTGAAGGGAACCTGCCCCCATCTGCTAGCCTTAGATGCCAGGCCTCACAGAGCACCATGTGGCTTACCAACACAAGTTCAGGTTCAGGGAAATGAAACATGAGGCTTTCAGTCATCAAACATCAGAAGTGAGTCATAATAAAGGGTTGGAGTCCACTTTCAATATTTGACAGCCGATAGATTTTAAGGCCCATCCCTCTCTCTTCCCCAGGGGCAAGCTGATAAGGGGAACCTGCAGAGAATTCAAACCAGGAAATCCTGGCCCAGGAGTGAGAACCCTCCCTCAAGCCCCACCCCCCAAACCTCTGGGAAAACCAGAGCCTGGAACTCCTCCCTGCTCCCTCAGCCATTCCCAGAGGTGCCTCCTGGAAGCCCACCCTGCTCTCTGGAGAACAGATTAACCTTTCACACCCCGTGGTCATGTGTGGCATCATCAGTCTTGATAACCAAGGCAAATTTTGGGTCTGGGTGGATCCTGCCCCACCACAAGACACATTCATCTTCCTCTCAGGATTCAGAAGCTATATGCTATATACTGTTCTTCTGGGAGTTAGACGAGAGATTATTGTGTGTAGCCTGCCTTATAAAGGATACTGCTAATTGTTCATTTAATCTTCTCGGACAATTCAAGGAACTTGGACTTTTCAGTTCCTCATAACCTTCTCCAAACCTAAATGCTAAAGTCACGTAGTTTACGTCAGCATATAGTTAACAGTCCACAAGGCATTGTTGTTGCTATTTTATACAGTGGATATTAATTTAGATTTCCTCATGTTTCCTTCATCATGGCCATTGCTCATCAATCCTTCCTGCTTCTCTGAAATTTTATCTGTGATCCTTTTCCCTCTGCCTGAAGAAGTCTCATTAGTATTACACTGAAGGTAGTTTTATTTCCTCTGGCTACTGTTAGGTAGAGTTTTCTTAGGTTTCCATTGTCACAGGTCACTCTGATAGGTCTAGCTGCAGATTTATTTTTATTTCCCCTGCTGGGGGTTTGCAGGGCCTTCTTGATTCCATGGATTAACATCCTTGATCACTTCGGAAAAACATCTACCATCATCTCTTCAAATGTTTATGTCCCCCTGCCTCACCTGCTCCTAAGACATCAAATAAATAAATACTAAAATTTTTCATGGATCCTTGATGGCCTTGTCACTGAAAGTGTGGTCTGTAACCTGATAGCATCAATATTCTGAAGAAGCTTCTAAAAAACTCAGAATCTCGGATGTCCCCAGGGACCCAGTGGATCAGAACCTTCACTCAAACAAGATCCACAGGTGATTCACACCCCATTCAAGTCTCAGAAGCACTGGTCTCTGTCTCTCAGCCTCTCTTTCAACTAACCACTCCTGATACTTTTACCTTCCAGTTCTTTAATTGTTAAATTCTTAACTCCTTAAGTGATACAGAGAATGCACATGGAAAACCACACAGAACTTAAACACAAGAGCTCAGTAAGTGATCACAAAGTAAATATTCATGTCACCACCCAAGTTTAGACACAGAACACACCTGGTGGCCCACGAGCTCCCCTGACCCTCCCCAGGCTGTTTGTGAGTCAACTGTCCCCTGTGCTGCTAAATCATCCACTGAGGCCTAACCTTTGTTATTTGGTTTGAGAATTTCTTTCTACTTGGTTCTTTTCCAAATCTGTTATACCATTTCTCATGGCTTTAAATTCTCTTGAAATGTATCTCCCTGAGCATCAGAACCACCACAGGTGTGCTGTTGTCTGTGTCTATTAACTGCAGTATCTGAAGCCCCTGGGGCTCTACTAACATTGCTGTTGATGCTATAGGTTCTAGTTCACATTGTCTTATCTCATGTGCCTATTTACCTTTAAGTGTGTGTGGAAAAGAGAAGCCTGGGGTGATGTTATCCTCTTCCAGAAAGGATTTCCATTTACTCCCTCCTGGTAACTGGGCAGCTGCAGCCAACACAGGGACTGTTCCCTTTCAGACATGACAACCCTCCCAAAGTAAGATGATTCACAGGGCCCCAGCCCTTGTCTATTTGTCTGTCAAAGCTCTGCTCTGCCTCTTAGCCTTGGAGTGAACACCTCCAGGGCAAAAGCAGCCCCAGTGTCAGGTTCAGCACTTTGGAATCTTGGCTTAGAAACTTCACTCTTTTTGGCTCTCTGACTTGATGTATATTCTAATTTTTCTAACTGTCCTTCACCAACAAGTAAGTGTGATTTGTGTGGTTTGCCATTCCCAGGGGAGAACCACAGCACTTCCTCTTCATCTAGACCATGTATTCCCCAGTTGCTTTTTATTTACACTTATTATTCCAAAGTCTCCTTTAAACAACTACAGAATTGTTTATAACAAATCTGTCATCAGGGGAGTTCCCGTCGTGCCGCAGTGGTTAATGAATCCGACTAGGAACCATGAGGTTGCGGGTTCGATCCCTGCCCTTGCTCAGTGGGTTAACGATCCAGTGTTGCCGTGAGCTGTGGTGTAGGTCACAGATGCGGCTCAGATCCCGAGTTGCTGTGGCTCTGGCATAGGCTGACGGCTACAGCTCCAATTAGACCCCTAGCCTGGGAACCTAGCATATACCACAGGAGCGGCCCAAGAAATGGCAAAAAGACAAAAAAAAAAAAAATAAATAAAAAAAGAAAGAAAGAAAGAAAGAAAGAAAATCTGTCATCAGCTCCTGCTTTTTTTGTTTATGAGATTAGGTCCTTTACAGAGTTAGTTCTGTTCACATAGGAAACTGTCCTTGGATGCCTGCCCATCCTGATGTCTGGGAGGCCAGCTTGCCCACACTTTCAAAGACCTCTTCCCTCTAAGAGGATTATGCTGCCCCAGGTGAGGGCTACTCCTTGATCTGCTAGCACACACTCACTTTCACTCTTTCTCAGGAGTCAAATGCTCCCTCCCAGTGATTAAGAATCATCTCTCAACCAAATGTCCTCGCAACAGGCCTTCATCACCTCAGGCAAACGCCTGCATCCTGTCCAACATGCTTCAGTTTTCCTTTAAGTTGGGCCCTCACACTGGAGTTCCTGTCATGGCACAGCGGAAACGAATCTGACTAGGAACCTTGAGGTTGCAGGTTCGACCCCTGGCCTTGCTCAGTGGGTTAAGGATCTGGCATTGCCATGAGCTGTGGTGTAGGTCCCAGACACAGCTAGGATCTAAAGTTGCTGTGGCTGTGGCATAGGCCAGCAGCTGTAGCTCCAATTCAACCCCTAGCCTGGAGAAGCTCCACATGCTGTGGGTGTGGCCCTAAAAAGAAAGAAAAAAAAAAAAGGAACAGCTGTTACATTGGGCCCTCACTGAGACTTGAAAAAGGGGAGCATGCAGTAGTGAGAAGGAATTGCAAGAGGAGGAAAGACTCTGAGGGAGACCAGGAAACAGAAAAGCTGGGGTGTGCAGACAAAATGTGCAGGTAGGAGTTCCCACCATGGCTGAATGGTAACGAACCTGACTAGTGTCCATGAGGACACAGCTTTCATCCTTGGCCTTGCTTAATGGGACAAAGAGTCCAGCGTTGCTGTGAACTGCGGTGTAGGTCACAGATGTGGCTAGGATCCTGTGTTGCTGTGGCTTTGTGTAGGCCAGGAGATGCAACTCTTGTTCTACCCATAGCCTGGGAACTTCCAAATGCTGCATATGTGGCCCTAAAAGCAAAAAAAAAAAAAAAAAAAAAAAAAAAAAGAAGCACAGGCAGCCCATAAGGCTGGACCTCACTGTGAGAGAGCAAGAGGCAGCAGAAACTGGGCAAGGAGCAGGCCGCCAGCATGCTAGAGCTGAAGGGGGACGAGGAGTCTGCCCTCTTGCGGCAGGCAAGAAGCTAGGGGGACAGAACAAAACAGGGTGATCACTTGGTCTGCCACATGGAAGGCCTGGCTTGAGATGCCACCCAACACGGCAGGTCTGATGCAAGTGTCCACAGACCCTGGGAAAGAGCAGAGGCTCCTGAGAGTGGGGTCACTCCTCAGCAGGAGGGGGCCCTCTGGAATGTCACAGGCCTCCAATGCAGACGAGGAGCTCGGCAGGCAGAAGGAGGCCTGCTCACACCTGTTCTCTGCTTTCCATACTTTGATCAGGCCCTGCTCATCCATGGTGACAACCAGCTGCAGTCACGGGTAGGTCACCAAATTCACCAGAGCCATGGGCTCTAAAGGGCTTGACCAGACCTCCATGCCCTGGGCAACAACACAATGAATGGAACAACTTAGGGAGGGCCCATTTATTTCCTAAATGCTATTTTCATTTGTTCACCCATCACCCACTGTGCACTGGGGATATACAGCCAAAAAGGGTCTGATCCTCATCCTTACAGGAAGCAGAGTACAGGAGCCAAGAGACACAGAGGCAATACTCCACCACAGAGGAGAAGGTGTGTCCTGTCTCACGGAGGAGAGCAGAGTCTGAGCATGGGTGGGGAGACACCTGGGGGCTGGCCCCCCATCACCAGGAGCACTGAGGGTGGGGTGGGGTGTGATGCTGGTGCAGTCTGTCTGAAGCACTTCAGTGGTTACCTACAGCTCAACTGAGGAAGGCTGGACAGGGAAGCAGGTCCCAATACCATCCCCTGATTGGGACCCACGCAGGACCCAATACCATCCCCTGATTGGGAGCCAAACTATGCTTAGGACCTGCGTCATGCTCAGGGCTTGGGCTGCACACAGAGAACTTCCACGTGGAGCATCTCGTTCAGTCTTTGGGGACCCCAGTTTTACAAAGAAGCTAATTTGGGCTTGTGGATGTCAACAGTTTCTGTTGCACGTCTGCAGCTGCCCTGCTCAGAACACCCTCTTTCCCAGGGCTGTGCCCAGCAGCGCCACCATGGGCCAGGCTTGGCCAAGGCCTGTGCCCTGTCATGGCCATTGGCAGAGATGGAAACAACTGATTCCACGGTCTCCCCCAGGATTCTGAAAGCTGGAATGGCACAATAAAAAGCACGGGTGCCAGCAGGCCCATGGCACAGGGCATCCAAGAATCAATACTGTAATTGCTACTTCAGTGTTTCCCAGCACTTTCTCTCCCACCTGGGGTAATTACAGTTCTTTTTCTATCTTGTGCTATTGTGCCAGCATGATCTTTGTCCAATCATGACATCCCAGTGTTCTTCCACTAGTTTCCTTCTTCCCCCTCACATCAATATTCAACAGTTGATTCCTGCTGGTTAAACAGCAAGACCATCACTGGGAGGAGCTCAGCACTGGTGACCAGCTCATGTCTCAGAGAACAGAGATTATTCAGAAAGAATAGAGGTCCTGTCATGGCTCAGTGGAAACAAATCTGACTAGGAACCATGAGGATGTGGGTTTCATCCCTGGCCTCGCTCAGTGGGTTAAGGATCCAGTACTGCTGTAAGCTGTGGTGTAGGTTGCAGATGAGGCTTGGACCCCACATTTCTGTGGCTATGGCTGTGGTGGAGGGGCAGCTGCAGCTTTCATTCTACCCCTAGCCTGGGAACTTCCATATGCTGCAGGTGCAGCCCTAAAAAGACAAAAAGAATAAAAAGCAACTGACAGAACAACACTATATGATACTGAAAACTAAATATAGCAAGACTGGCATTCCAGAATTCTCAAGCACATCAATGCACAGTTAGCCTAAAAATAAAAACATCACACAAAGACTCCCTCCATGTTTGGAAGAGCTTTCATGTGAACAGTTGTTTTCCATCATCAATGACTAAAACTAAATATACCTCCTAGTTGTCAGTCAGTAGCCAGAAGATCTGATACATATATCTTGGGACAAAAGAAAAGATGTCACGTTCCAAAGGAGGAACAAAGAGAAAACATTAACAATTTAATGATTAAAATATTTTCCAATTTTTAACTTTAATTGTTTGAATTTCTGGACTTCCCGTCATGGCGCAATGGAAACAACTAGGAACCATGAGCTTGCAGGTTTGATCAGTGGGTTAAGGATCCAGCATTGCCATGAGCTGTGGTGTAGGTCACAGATGTGGCTCAGATCCCATGCTGCCATGGCTGTGGTGTAGGCTGGCAGCTACAGCTCCAATTCAACCCCTAGCCTGGAGAAGCTCCACATGCTGTGGGTGTGGCCCTAAAAAGGCAAAAAAAAAAAAAAAGGCCCTGTTTGGTGGGGGGGGGAACCCCCTCGGTAGGCCATGCGGGGAGGCAGGGCCTCGGCAGGCCGTGACGTGGGGGGGCGGGGCCTCGGCAGGCAGCGCGCGGGGAGGCGGGGCTTCGGCAGGCCGCGCGCTGACAGGGGTAATCTCGGTAGACCCATGCGAGGGAGGCGGGGCCTTGGCAGTCCTTGTACGGGGGGGCGGGGCCTCTGCAGGACGTGTCCCGGGGGGCGGGGCCTCGGCCGGCTGTGTGACTGGGGGGCGCCGCTTCTGCGGTACCCGCGCGGAAGAGGGGGGGGCCTCGGCAGGCCACGTGCCAGGTGGGCAAGGCTTCTGCAAGCCGCGCAAGGGGAGGCAGGGTATGGCAGGCCCTCCGCCGGGGGTGCGGGGCCTCCGCAGGCTATGTGACTTGGGGGAGCGGATTCTGCCGGCCGCGCGGGGAGGCGGGGCCTAGGCAGGCCAAGTACTGGGGGGGCGGGGCCTCGGCAAGCCACGCGCGGGGAGGCAGGGCCTCAGCAGGCCAAGTGCCCAGAGGGCAAGGCTTCTGCAGGCCCTGCGCGCGGTGGGGCGGGACCTCGGCAGGCCAAGCGCCAGGTGGGCGCGGCTCCTGCAGGCCCTGCGCGGGGAGGCGGGGCCTCGGCAGGCCGCGTGCCAGGTAGGAGAAGCCTCCGCAGGCCCTGTGCCGGGGGGGCGGGGCCTCGGCAGGGCGCGCGCGGGGGGGCGGGGCCTCGGTAGGCGATGAGATTGGGGGGCGAGGCTTCTGCAGGCTGAGCGGGGGAGGCGGGGCCTTGGCAGACCGTTTCCTGGGGGGCGGGGCCTCGGCAGGCCGCGCGCGGGGAGGAGGGGCTTCGGCAGGCCATGTGCCAGTTGGGCAGGGTCTCGGCAGGCCCTCTGCCTGGGCGAGTGGCCTCGGCAGGCCGTTTCCTGGGGGGCGGGGCCTCGGCAGGCCGTGCGCGGGGAGGCGGGGCTTCGGCTGGTCGCGCGCTGACAGGTGGGGCCTCACCAGGCCGCGTGCCAGGGAGGCGGGGCCTCGGCAGGCCATGTGCTAGGTGGGCGGGGCCTCGGCAGGCCCTCTGCAGGGGGGCGTGGCCTAGGCAGGCTCTGTGACTGGGGGTCGAGGCTTCTGCAGGCCGAGCTGGGGAAGCGGGGCCTCGGCAGGCCATTTCCAGGGGGGGCGGGGCCTCGGCAGGCCGTTTCCTGGGGGGGCGGGGCCTCGGCAGTCCGTGGGAGGCGGGGGCACACGGCTCACACCCAATCCCAGGCACAGCCTAGTTCACAGTCCGCTGCCATCTTGAATCACAGTGTTGCTCTTAGTTTCCTCAGGAGCCGTTTTTAACGGCTGGCGCACCTGCTTCCCTAACTGGGGTCTGCAGTGCAGGCGTGGTGCCTCTGCACTGAGCCCTGCAAGCAACTGAAACCCGGCCAAGCACAAAGGAAAAGAAAAGGTAGACTTTGCTTTATTTCCCAGACTGTACTTTTATGAGCAGGGAATTGTTAATGGGCTTTGTAGGTGACAGTTGAACTGCTGAGAAGAAGGAGGCCTGAGGGGGGCGCAGAGGAGTCCAGGGCGCCAGAAGAGCCAGTGGGGAGCAGGTGGTGGTGCTGAGGGAGTGAGGGGGCGGTGGGGACGACGGAGATGAGATGTTAGGGTGGTGGTGAGATGGGAGGATGGTGATGAGGTGGAAGGTTGGCGATGAGATGGGAGGGTGGTGGTGAAGTGGGAGGTCGGTAATGAGGTGGGAATAAGGCGGGGTGGGTGGTGATGAGGTGAGAGGACAGCTAGAGAAGTGGAGAAGGGGCTGACTGCAGGGCCAGCAGTGAGAGGGCTGTCACACAGCGCAGGAATCTTGACAGGCATCCAGCTTGAGAGGAAAGCCTTCAGGAAGGAGGGGTGTTGGGTGTCATTCAGATGGGCCCAGTTATGGTAGATTGAGGACGTTATCAGCACTACTAAATATCAAATAGACAACCTATCAGCATCTTGTACGAACCTGTAATGGAAACGAATCTGGAAAAGACTAGATATACACATGCAGGGGTATAATGGAATCACTTTTCTGCACACCTGACACACAACATTGGAAATCAACTTTACTTCAATAAAAAAGTTATTCAGGAGGGGACAGGAGCAGAGTAATAATTAGATTATTGTGGTGACAGTCGCCAACTTCCAGCCCCCTTTGGTGCTGGGCTCCTCCTTCGTCCTCTCCCAGGTGCGAATGCCTCTGACCCTCTGCCCAGACGTGACTCTTGCTAGAATGTCCATGTAAGAGGGGCTGTGACTCTTTAAAAGGAATTTTTCCCAGGTGGGGTCCCCAGGGTCCCAGGCCTGGCTTTCCAAGAGTGGTCATGAGGGGCCAACTCTCACAAAAGCCCTGGGACTGAGAAGGCCTGCATCAGCTTCCACTTGGAGCCATGGAGGTGGCCAGTTACAAATGCCTTTTTAATGTTGCTCCCAACACTCTGTAACATATCAGGCCATTGCTTCAGGTAACTTCATCGTGAGGCCACTTTCCATTTTATTTCATATTTTCCTGAA
The DNA here is from genome assembly GCF_054392235.1 of Sus scrofa. Classification (NCBI taxonomy): domain Eukaryota; kingdom Metazoa; phylum Chordata; class Mammalia; order Artiodactyla; family Suidae; genus Sus; species Sus scrofa. The sequence goes on along the minus strand of NC_139396.1, from coordinate 16,240,202 downwards.
GGGATATTGTCCTTGTCAAGCAGACAGGAGCTGACGAGGTGAGGGATCGTAACAATGTGTTATAACTTTGTAAAATTTCTCACCCAGCTCCCTCCCATCATCAACTCAAGACCTAAGATACCTGAAAAGCATCTCTTCTCTCCTCCTTTTTATTCCTCTGGCTGGTCCTGACCAGAGGGCCCTAGTGAGAGCGGCTCCTGATAATGTCAGGATCTTCTTCGGAACCTGCAGCATAATTCATTTTCCCCGGAATGGATGTGGAGCCTCCCAGTGCTTCCAAATTGGGCTGCACCAACTCTCAGACTTCTGTGTTCCATTTTCTCAACGCTCCAATGAATTGTCAAGACAAAGCTTTGTGTCAAGATAGAGAAGCATCTTTTCCCAGGCCTGCATTTCTGGCTGGGAAACAGGAGCCCAAATCCTAAATGTGTCTATTTGGTCAGCTTACAGTCCAAACAGCGATTTTGGAAATGCGGAGTTTGCAGAGCCTGATGCCTCTCCTTCAGTTTAAATCTGCACAGTTGTCACCAGTTACAGACTATGGCAGATGGCTTGCAGTGTGTAGAGGAGGACGATGGACAAGGAATCAAAGAGAGAAAAGAGCAGCGCATGTCCTGGTTCAGCTCCTCCAAGTTGCCATTAAAAGTGCATAATTTCACCAGACTCTAGCCTCAAACATCCATGGTCAATTAAAAGCTGTCTCCGGTCAATGGGTTGTGACACAGAGTTTCTATGTTCTAGGGACACCTTCTACCCTTTAGACAGACTGCCTTTCGCCCTGAAAAATGGCATCCAAAGCCCCACTGTCAGCTAACAAGTGTGTAACTTGCATTGGTGGCACCTTCAGGTTTCATGGCATTTCCTGTCTCTTCACCATGTATAGGCTATGCGTTAAAACTTCCGAATTCCCCTTTTCTATTCTCAAGGGTTCCCACACCCCAGGTGACGATGGAATCCGCAATTATAATAAGCAACTTCCAAACAAAATTGAGGGCCCTGCTTTCCTTACAACCATTGCTCTTTTCCCTATAATTCTTCAAACTGGCCCAAGACATTTTAAGGCTGCTGTCTTTGGCTTCTGTGCAGAAAAGAGTGCCTCCTGGTTTCTTCATCTGCTGAAGATGGACCTAGTCCCTTCTCATTTCTTAACCTAAGCTGTGAACCTTTTGCTAATGATGATTTGTAGTCTGAGCTCTCTGGGGTCCAGAGAGAGCTCTGCAGGTGCCTGTCAAATGCTCCACCTGAGAAAGACCAAGCCAAGCTAAATCAAGCACCATGGCTTGACTCAGCTTTCCAAGTTCTGCAGCAGAACAGCAACCCCCCACCCCCACCAGGAACAGAACCTCCCATCAACAGCTTCCTCTCTCCCCCTGGGTTTCTCCCAGTAATTTTTTGAAGATTGCCCGGGGCTGCCAGCCTCATCTGCCTTTTCACTTGGCTCGTTCCTCCTCTCCCAGCTATTTGCTAAAATACAGGGCTTCCTCCCCCTCTTGTTAGAACAAAACTTGCTAGGAAGTTGACCCTAGTCTTCTGAGGCTTCCTCATGTTGTCCCAAAGCCTGTCAGGTAATTTGTAAGTTTGTTAGTTTAAGTGGCAGAGCTAAAGGCTTTTCTCTAACCAACTGACTGGTTTCCCCTCTGCCTCTGAGCAAGCTTCATTCTAGAGTCAGAGATGTCCAGGCACAGCCTTCTGAGTACACTCTCCTCTTGACTTTGAAATCTTCACTGGGCTTTGCCTGCATCTATGCTGGACGATGAGCCTCGGCAACACATGAGGACTTCCATGCCTCACTGGTCAGCACCACTGTGCTGCTGGGCTGGAGCCTCCATCCTCCATTCCTATATCCATGCCTACTTTTCAGGCTCACTGGTGAAGAAGTAGGATGAGGAAGCAGGAAAGGATCAGAGGCAAGGAGCATGGTCTCACTGACAGTCCATAAGCGTGAATATCTGAGGTTCAGCTCCTTTTATGCAGGTTTCACAGCTGAGAAACTGAGCCCACCCAATCCTCATTCTGTCTTCACACCACAAGGCTGGCATGGGCAGAGTGCCATCAGGAGAGAACACAGATCCCACTATGGAGAACCCCTCTAAACTTGCTTGCACCAAAGTCTAGTTCCAACAGCATGTGGCCCGTGGAAAATGCAGCTGCGGTCAGTAACTGAGGTTCTCAGACAGCCTTGCCCTTGCATCCTAGCTCCTAGCACATGCTCCTTTCTGGTTTGCCTACCATGAAGCACGTGACCCCTCTGATGAAACACATATGTGATGCCTGACATCCTGGGTTTCTGCCCATGGCAAGTAGGCCCCTGCAGTCACTGGACCACAGTTCTCCCCCACCAAAAGACCCTGCAGGCCATGGAGCACCATGGCTTACAGCAGGGTTTAGGCCCCCATCACTAATGTCATCCCACTAAGTATGTGCCAAGAAGACTCTTGTTAAGCCTAGAACCTAATTTGATATGTGGAAGATCCATCTTGACATAAGACCTCAGACTGGTGACAGTTTGGTTTACAGAGAGAGGGTCACAGTCCCAGAGGAGAGATCTACCCAGCAAGGGTGCTCAATGAGGAAGACAGAGCTTTATCCCCTTATTCCTGCAGCATCCACCCTTGACCTTCATGGTTCACTTTGGTCTCAGGATTTCTCCCAGGGTTGAAGTGAGTGTGTGGGTGTTGTTCTGTACCTCTCTTAGGTCTTAATTATACAGCCAGCACTCAGCCTCCTCCCACACTCTGGCCCCTCAATCAGCCCTGGACACCTAATGTGGATATGACAGACATGCAGCTGCTGCGACAGCCCCTGATGAGTGCCAAGACCAGCCTTCCCAGTGAGTCCACTCAGGACCTGAGGCATTGCTCAGCTGGCTTGCTGCCTCCAGCAGCACTCAGTCAGGTGGTGGTCCTTCCTCACCCAGCAGAGCCAGGCTCTCCTGGACTGTTAACATGGAATTTGGAGGGAATCTTCTGCCTCGAAGAGCATCACTCTTCTGGGGCGAGAAGAGGAATGCATGTGACAATATTAAAGCCAAGGCTGTGTGGTGAAAGTTTAATAGAACAAATATATGGCTGGCTGGCTGAAGAATGATAAAGTCACTCTGATGATGAGGACTTTACTGCACTGGTTTCCAGACCCTTGTTTGCTAAATAAATTTATTTACTTGGACTCCAAGCTACTGGGTGACCTTGGTCCAATGACTCCATTTCTTCCAGCCATTGTTTCTTTATTGTAAACTGAGAGGATGGGGCTCTGTGAGTGATTCTTAGAGTATCCTCGTACTGGGGGAGGAAGTCTCATATTTTTGGAGCATAAATACTCTCTACCAGTTACTGGGCATGTTTTCAGGGGGTGCAGAGTTGACCCTAGTCTTGTTGCTCTTGTGCTGGTGGCAGGAAGCCATTGTTGCTGCCTTCCAGGACATTGTTGTCCGATGGGGAATGTGTGATGGGCTCTTTCTAAATCCCCTGACCAACCCCTCCCCCTGGTCAAATAAATTCCAAAACTATTTAAAGAAACCTCTGAAAGACTGAGATGAAAGTATTTGTACTGTAGATGTCCCCCAGATGATTCACTTATTGGTTGATGAATTTTAGAATGTGTGATTAGATTTAGTCTAAGATCATAAGTCCTTTCTTATGAAATGTACATGCAGCTAGCACCCATGTCTGCATTATTCTCTGGGACTTGAGGAAGAATCTTGTTTGAAAGTCACTGCTATCAGGAAGCAAAGTGTTTGGGGTGTGTGCAGCCTGAGCTTGGCCAAGAGTTGAGTCCCTCTGGTTCATGCAGCTCTACCAGATAACCTGCTGTCACATAACCTACTGCGATGTTTCATCCATGTAGAGTATGTTAGCAGCTGTCCGGTGGGGCCTAGAGCAGCTCACTGCAGAAAGGAGTGTGGAGAGAGGGGTGGCTGAAGTGGGTATGGGGTCCAGAACAGGGCTCTGTGAGGGGAACCCAGGAAAGGTGTCTGTGTCAAGACTGATCACCCCCCAGCACCATTGGATTGATTGAGGGAGGGAGAGTGTGATATGAAAAATAGCAAACTCAAGGAGTTCCTGTTGTGGCACAGTGGAAACAAATCTGACTGGTATCCACGAGGATGCAGAGTTGATCCCTGGCCTCACTAAATGGGTCAGAGATCCAGCATTGCCGTGAGCTCTGGTATAGGTCATAGACATGGCTTAGATACCTCATTGCTGTGGCTGTGATCAGCAGCTGTAGCTCTGATTAGACCCATAGCCTGGGAACTCCCCTATGCTGCAGGTGTGGCCCTAAGAAGCAAAAGGCAGAAAAATAGCAAACTCGGGATATGCAATACACACATATATATTTTAGATTTCTTACATGTATAGCCATGGCACTGACAGTTGATAAAATGGGTTCATTGATAAAACCGTAGGTATTGGCAAGATTCTTATGTTTCTTAAAGAGAGATTAGTACATATAAAAGATTAAAACTGTTAAGGAATGAATGCCTTAGGGATAACAATTAATTGTTTAGTTGTGAAAACAGCCTCTCTGCCTAGATTCTGTAGGCAGGAGTACAGTGAAATGTCAGGATTTCTGGGTTTTTTTTTGGCTGTACCTGCAGCATAGAGAAACAGGCTAGGGACTGAATCCCACCTAAGCTGGAACTGTGGAAATGCCACATGCTTAACCTGCTGCACCCCCGTGGGAACTCCACAAGATGTCATTTCTTACAAATTTTCTAAAATTTAATCTTTTCCTGTTTCAAACGACTCACCTCTATTGGTTGAAATTAGTAAGTTTTGTTATAAAATTGAATAGCAAGAGGACACTGGCTACATACACGTTCCAAGTGGCTTGTCTCCCTTCTAGAAACCACCAACCTGCGTGTTGCCATCCTGCCTCCCCAACTAGAGCAAGGCCTCTTGAACCACCTCCAAGCAGCTGTCCTCCCCAGGGCAGCCTCAGGTTTCTACAGGCTCCCCAGCTGAGATGTCCCTGGGGTGCAGTGCACTCGCCTTCCTCTCCTTCAGTCCAACTCCATGTCCGCAGTGAAGGGTCCCAACGGAAACCCAGGGATTTGAGGGAGGCCCTTTCTCTTGGAAAACAGCCCCTGTCTAGAGGCTTACCGCCTTCTGAAGCCATTGCCACAGGCATGGGCCTGGACCACCACAGGCTGGTGGCCTCAACGTGGACAGTCAAGAGCAGGACCCAGTGAGGGACCTGCCCCAACAGATGCTCAGGACGCAAGTAAAGGAGCCCAAGTTTGAATCTCAACAGTAGAATGCGGGCCTCCAGTCATTCTGCAGTGGGGGAGGGGCCGAGGGCAGGTGAGCCTGGGTGGGGGTGGGGTGCCATTCCATGCTGGCCTCTGCAGGGAGGCAAGAACCAGACGTTTCTTCCACCTTATGCAGGGGCCAGACAATTGTCGAGTGCCTTGTCAGGCAATGTATGTGTTGGTTTTCAGAGTCACAGCACCGAGGTTTGTCTTGATGTTCCCTTTCCCTTCGTTATTCATCAACTTGTTTGTTGTCTTTCAACCTGTTCAGCTTCCGTCCTGGCTCTTGGCTTCCTTCCCCAGAGGCCAGACTTTCTAAACAAAATTCACCTTTTATCATCTGATAACCACGTGGGTTTTCATGGCCACCTGGAACCCAATGTTTATGGTTTGGCTTCTCTCAGCAGACCCACCATTTGTGATTGGTGTGTGTCCGTCTTTCCTAAGGAAACCGTCCTTGTGTGCCAACCAGCATCCAGCAGGACCCACCTTCCTCATGTTCCTTTGTGCTGTAAAGGCCCAGCCTATCCAAAAAGCCACTGCACAGCCCACGTGTCCAAGACCAGAGATCAGTCTGACGTGTTTCCCATATTATGACATTGCTGGTAAGTATTGTATGTTTTACCTTTTTAATGATTGAATGTAATATTTTCAACAAATCCTCCCTTCTCAGGGATCACAATCCATTTGTGCGAGATAGAATTTGCAGTGTTGAGTCCTCCTCCCCCCTCTTTCCCCTGTCCACTCCGTCCTCGTTCCCACTGGTAATCAGAGATACCTGTTTCATTCACATCTTTTCAGAGATCTTTTGGGCAAGGAACATTGAATGCAATCCATTTGCCTTTTCAAAAATTATTTCTTTGTCTCTGAAAATTAAAATGTGCACAGGGATGTAAAATGTTGGAGGATAATGTGAGAAAGCGATTATATATGTATAATATATGTGTATATATGTGTGTGTGTCTGTATGACAGGGTCCTTTTGCTGTAAAGTTGAAATAGACAAATCAGTGTAAATCAACTGCAATGGAGAACTTAACAGTTATAAGGTAAGAGTTCATCTTGAAAAAAAGTAAATAGGAAAAATAGAAAATTAAATCTTGTCTCCGTATATCTGAGTATATTATTTTTGTCGCCTTCATACTGCCATTGTGGCTCCTCTGTTACTGGACTAACCTTTATTATGGGAGTTTCTACATTTTCTTGAAATTCAAGGAACTGAAAGAACAGAGTGTTCAAAGCCAGGCAATATCAAAAGTAAATATTCAGCTCCATTTGAATTTTTCATTTCCTATACACAGTGCCTGCCTTTAGCCTTAACTCTGTCCTATGCAACATTTTGGACATATCTTTACTGAAAGTTCTTTCCCTATTTATCTGAAATTTACCTTTCACTTTGAATCAGCATTTATCTGGCAAGACTAGCCAAAAAGGGTAACATATTAGGCGCTTAGTAGTGAGCAGTTCTAGAGAGGATGAGAACTTGGACTAGAAACTGAAATGTGCATTTTGGTCCAACCCAAAATAAAATGGCAAAGGGACCCCAAATCTGCAGGATGAAATGTCAATGGAAGAGGCAGGATATAGGATTGAGTGTTTGTGCTTCGTGGGGTTAAGGACAGAAATAAGGGACAAGAAGACAAGTTAATGTACTAAATATCCCAGAGATCTGGGTTTTTTTTTTTGGTCTTTTATTTATTTTCCTTTTTAGGGCCAGACCTGCAACATATGTGAGTTCCAGAATAGGAGTCAAATCGGACCTACGGCTGCAGGCCTATGCACACCCACAGCAATGTGGGATGCAAGCTGTGTCTGTGACCTACAGCATAGCTCAAGGCAACACCAGATCCTTATTTCACTGATGGAGGCCAGGGATCAAACCCACATCCTCGTGGATACTTGCCAGGTTCGTTTCTGCTGAGCCACATTGGAAACTCCTTGTATTTCTAGGATTTAAAAAATCAACTCCCCGTGAAATGCGTGTGCACCTTGAGAGAGTGCCAGTATTTTATGCACCAATGTCCACTCTCCTTTTGGACAAAGCCAATCCCATCTAACACCTGGCTTGCAAGCCCTGCTTATAAGCTTGTGAATTTCCTGTCTGCATCCCATAGCCTTCCACTTTAGAATCTAGGCTCATCATTACCTATGGTCCCATCTGCATCCCTTAGAAAACAAAACAGAGACACAAATGAGAAACAGTTCTCTGACTCTTATTTTCATGTTGGGAATTAATGTCACCTTATCACTCTCCTAATGACATGAATGAGTAGTCATGTTTTGTGTGGTGAGAAGAGAGGACAATTAGGAAAATTGCCAAGGGAGATAAGGGGTGGAAACCTAATAGGACTGCAACCAAATCTCTTGGGAGGTGAAATTCATTCTCTGCTGTAGCACCACTACAATTCCTACTGATGTTAGGGTGTCGGGGAAGGCAAGAGAGGTTTATAAGGAGTGTCCCACATTGAGAAAAAGACTTGGGAAGATGCTTCAGAAGCTTCTTAGCCCTTGCAAAGAAAAATGGACTCAAAAGAGAGTGAGAAGCTGAGGTGAGAGGATTTCAAGCAATATCATGGTGAGCTTTCTATCAAGTACCTCTTGATGGGGGATTGAAAAAATAAACAATTTGGAAATATTTCTCTGTATTTGAGCTCTTATAATGAAAACTTTAAATGTTTTTCAACCAATAACTTCATATGAGAGGATTGGTGAGGCAGGCATTGTACCCAGGCTCTCAAGAAGTGCAGGCTCCTTGTTGTCTCCTCCCCTTGTTCAGCCATTCAACCGATTATTTATAAGATCCTCACTCATAGCTCTGATATAGTATTTGAATGCATCTTCTCAGGGACCCTGATAGAAAATCACATTGTGGAAAAGTGACATTCCAAATTCTGCAATCAATTTTTGTTTACTACCTCAAAACCCTACATCCTAGAGGCAGAGATAATCAAATTAGCTGAAATGTAATTAGGGAAAACCAGTCATGGATGTGGGTGTCTCAATGTCTTTTGGACCCTTATCTCTGATTATTCCTGCAGAGAGCTTCAGGGCAGGCACTGACAGCTGAGGAGAAACATCTCTGGAAATGAATCACAAGCATCAGAAGACAGGTAATCTCCCACTTGCTGATGGAAATTTAAAGGCACTGAGAGATTCCAGGTTTGTGTCTTGTGGACGTTTCAAGTCTGTGCCCTTGGGAGCTCTGGGTGTTGTTAGATGTAAGGGCTCATGAGAGGTATCCTGTTGATGAAGAAATGCTCCAACATTGCAGCTAACCGGAGAACAGTCCTGATGGTTCACATTTCTTTGCAAAGTATGACAATGTCAGGTCAGTAAGTTGAATCTGCTGCTATTTATTTGTTGGTTGATTGCCAACGGAAATTCTGTGATGTAGTCAAAGAAGTAGAGAGGGAGAGTACAATTGTTCCCAAAGTACCTGCTGTGCTGTAATTGGCCAAGATTGTCAAGTTTACTTCACAAGGATAACCAAAAGCTTACAAAGGAAACACCTATGAATCAACCTTTATTGAAAAACTTCCATGCATTAACTAACTACACTGAGAGCAAAACATTCGAGTAGAACAAATGCATTTGGAAAAGCTCTAGGCATGGAAACAGGAGAAAGTTCTCTCAGAGTGTTTTCCATGTCTACAATTCATTGCTAGAAATTCTTTTTAATGGAACCCTAAGGCTTGCTAGGTAAAAGGACCTAATATTTCTAGAAAAAACAGTAAGCAAAACTAAGGAACTGCAGCCCAAAGGGCATGAATGCCCTTGGCCCAAATTGAGGATACCGTGCTTAGGCTGGAGCTCTCCAAACTCTTTCATGGGGATCATATCTAAATGGACGGTTTTCAAGTTTGCAATTTGAATGTGGGAGATCATCTCACAAGAGAGAGGTTGAAGAGGAGAAGGTCAGAAATATCGCAATGAGAAGACATATCAAAAAAACTTCCCAGAGGATGCCAATTCTCCATTATATTCCTCTCTTGCAAGAATTCCTGGGCTAGGTATTCACACATCCCACGCCAGCAAGCATGCACACGTCCGCTAGTGGCTAGGGCTGTCAGGTGCAGGGACTACCCTCCACCAACCGCTCCTAGCATCTGTTGAGGCGGGTCTGCTTGGGAAGCCAGTAGCACATGCATGAGGGCAGAGGGTGGTTTCCCAATGGGTGGCCCGCCTGGGGGTGGGGTCAGTCATGACGGCCTTTCTGCTTAATTCTGTGAAGGCCCTGGTAAGGCATATGGGGACTTTTCACGTGTTGGGTGTGAGCCCTCAGCACTCTTTTTCACTCTGTAGGATATCTGGGCCCTCCTCTGTGTGGGTTCATGCCAGCATGGAGTTAAGGTCCGGAGCAGTGTTTCACCACAGTTTATTGGCAGCACTGTGGGTCGGGCTGCATGAAGACTTGAGTGATTGCAGGGCCTCCAGAGGCAGGTGCATAAAGTTTGTGGGCCATTCAAATGTGTGCCATTCCAGCATGCAGTTCTCAAGGGTAGGAAAGCTAGACAGAATCATTTCCAATTTGAAAACCCTCATGCACTTCCCAGGAAGTAGTGCAGGTCACTGGAAAATCAGTGAAGAGCCAAGGTACATGATCATAGTTTCATTGGTGTCTCCTTCAGAACATAAAAATTACTGTCAATGCTCATATTCAAAAGGCATGCTTGGGTCCATGGTGGGGACAACTTTCCTGAATGTAGTGCTCACCATCTCTTTGTAGTCTGATGTAAATCATGAATGATGCACCAGCCTAGATGGGGTTCAGACATATTTAATAGGTTGTTGGGAGTCTGGTGGGTGGTCAGATATCTGGGATGGTTAGGTCTATGGATATGTGTGTATAAGGGGAGTTCATGCCTGTGTTTTGGTGAACGTTTTTAAGGGTGAGTGTTATATTTGAAGGGTTTTGAGATGTAACAGAGGCACACTCAAGGAGTTGGTGTTTAGGTGTTTGTAAGTTAGTGTTCAGGGGAATATTTGGCACATGGTGTTTTCACCCATGAGTTTTGGGGTTGTGTGTCTAATGGTGGACTTGGATTATCTGCCTATGCATAAGGGCCATGTTTGGTCATTACGGGGGTATGTTTGTTTGGGTGTACAATCCGTTTATGTTGTATATGTGGGGAATGTAGTGAAACTCCGTGGCTGGGACTTCAACCCAGCCAAAATTGAGAGTGGGACTTGAATCAACCTGCACGGTAGCTTGGCACTTGAACCCAGGATCCCAGGTTAGGAGTGGACTGGAAGACAACGATTACTTTTTTTTCTTTTTTTGGTTTTATCTGCCACATGTGGAGGTTCCCAGGCTCAGGATTGAATGCCACAGCAGCGATCTGGATGGCTGCAGTGACAAAGTTGGATCCTTAACCTTCTGTGCCACAAAAGAATGACTCAAACTCCTCAAAACCACTGTCTTTTAAGGAAAAACCTCTCTCCCAGTGTCAGGACTCATGAAGCTCAGGCTTTTCTGACTCATTGCAGAATGAATTCAGCTTGAGACAAAGCAGCAGGCAATGAGCGAGTTTTTTAGCATAAGACACTTGTGAGAGAGAGAGAAGCAGGCTGGCAAGGGAGCAGAGCAGCCCCAAGAACCAAGAGAGCTCCATTTCTATAATTCAAGGAAAAGAGGAGAAGGGAGAAGTCTGCCTTCTTCCTCATTTGGGGGAAGATGGCAAGGCTTACATCTTTTGTCCCTCACTTTGCCCCTACATGGCTTAACCAGGTCAGTCAACAATGCTATTGAAGTCCTGTGTGTATTACCAGGAGTGTGGTAACATGTACAATATGGCAATTCATCTCAGGTTTCCAGCTAATGTCCCCATTTACCTAGTTTTGTCCCCTGTCATCTATATTTCTGTCTTGGGTATGTGAAAAAATGCTGCTTTTCAAGGACTACTAACTCCATGATTCATGCAACAGGATTTACTCTTCCTATCTGTTGTCCTATGTTTTAAGTATGGGGGTTTGTGGCTTCAGCATGTCTGACACATACAGGCCCCTGGTCTTCCTTCAAGTTAGTGTAGATCATAGCTGGGTTCCATTCCTTGAGTGCTCCTCAGCTTACACCAGTTCCCCAAACTCATAAACCTTGTCTTTCACCCCCAGTGGGACTTTTCATGTATTTTAAGTGTCCGAATCTATCCTTATCTTTAGGATGATTATTTGTGTATTTGTAGCATGTTGTATGCTTCTTGGCTTTTCTGTGTAGCAGTTTTTCAGGAGCTGTGTGTGTGTCTTTTGATGTGTTTAGGGCAAGTCTGAAACTTTTATGAGACTGGTGAATATTCCATAGGTGGCTGTCCTGTGTTTCTGTGCTTCTGTATTTGCATGAAGGCTGGGGGGGGGAAGTGTGATTTTATGTATATGCAGAGCATGTATTATATGTGTATTTGGAACTAAATGCATAGGGGTTATACGTTGCCATATTTGTAATGTCCTGGGTAATTGTGGGTATATTTGGGGCTTGTGGAGAGGAGTTGTGTGTATGAGTTTGTGTGTGTATTCAAGGGGCACGGTCATTTGGTAGCATATTTGCTGGGGCTATGCGCTTGTATTTTTCAGTAGGGACATTTTAGGCCTAAATATTTGGGGAAGTGCACATGTGTGTTTCTTTGTTATTTATTATTTATTTATTCATTTATTTTTTTTTCCGCTGTACAGCATGGTGACCAAGTTACACATACCTGTACGCACAGGTTTTCACCGCATTGTTGTGTGGCAGTGTAAGTATCTAGACAGAATTCTTAATGCCACACAGCAGGATCTCATTGTACATCCATTCCAAGATCAATAGTTTGCACCTGTTAACCCCAAGCTCCCAATCCCTCCCACTCCCTCCCTCTCTCCCTGAGCAGCCACAAGTCCATTCTCCAAGTCTATTATTTTCTCTTCTGTGGAAATGTTCATTTGTGCTGTATATTAGATTCTAGTTATAAGTGATGTCCTATGGTCTTTGTGTTTCTCTTTCTGACTTATTTCCCTGAGGATGAGAGTCTCTAGTTCCATTCATGGTGACACAAATGGCCTCATGTCCTTTTTTATGGTTGAGTAGGATTCCATTGTGTATGTATACCACATTTTCCCAATCCAATCATCTGTTGAGGGACATTTGGGTTGGTTCCCATGTCTTGGCTATTGTGAATAGAGCTGTAATGACCATGCAGGTGCATGTGTTTTTTCAAGGAAAGTTTTGTCCGGATGTATGCTTAAGAGTGGGATTGCGGGGTCATAGGGTAGTTCTAGGTATAGATGTCTAAGGTACCTCCATGTGGTTCTCCATAGTGGCTGTACCAGCTTACATTCCCACCAACAGGGCAGGAGGGTTCCCTTTTCTCCACAGCCCCTCCAGCACTTGCGATTTGTGGACTGATGAATGATGGCCACTGTGACTGGTGTGAGGTGGTATCTCATGGTCGTTTTGGTTTGCACTTCTCTAATAATCAGGGATGTTGAGCATTGCTTCAGGTGCTTGTTGGCCATCTGTGTATGTTCCTTGGTGCAATGTCTCTTCAGGTCTTTTGCCCATTTGTTCATTGGGTGGTTGGCTTTTCTGCTGTTGAGTTGCATATGTTGCTTGTATATCCTAGAGATGAAGCCCTTGTCCATGGCATTGTTTGAAACTATTTTCTCCCATTGTGAAAGTTGTCTTTGTGTTTTCTTGCTGGTTTCCTTTGCTGTGCAAAAGCTTGTGAGTTTGACTAGGTCCCATTGGTTTATTTTTGCTCTTCTTTATGTTGCCTTTGGAGAAGGACCTGTGAACATATTCATGAGGTTGATGTCAGAGAATGCTTTGCCTATGTGCTCTTCCAGGAGTTTGTATGTGTGTTTATAATGGAGAGATGAGGTTCTGTGTTTATTCAGGGGAGTTGGAGACTTGCATTGATGTGTAGGAGAAATATGGGCTATGGTTATGTGTTAGTAGATGCAGGTGTGTGAGCTGGCTCCTCTTATCATTTGATAGATGGAAGTCACTTCATATGTGGTTTTCTGGAGATATGTCCATGGGTCTTACTTGCATATCCATGTTTGTAGGTCTATCACCAGGTGCATGACTGCCCAAGTCTTGTTCGCATGGCTTGGAGTTGTTAGGAGTGTGCAAAGTATGTTCCTTTGGAGAATGCTAAGGTGTTATGTGTTTGTTGCTAATGTGTTTGTTAATAGGTACTAACAGATGGTCTGTCTGTGTCTATCCAGGGGAGGGCAAAAGCATACATACATTTGACACACATACACTTAGAGTGCCCTTTGGTGTCTATGTTGGGGGAGGAGGAGGGTGGTTGTATTTTGAAGAGGTGGCATCACGCCTAGTGTTTGGGGCATCTGTATGTCCAAGGGTTGGGAATATCTGTATGTGTGTGTCCATAGGTGTTTGACATTTGTATATGTATCTTAGTCAGTGTAGGCTAATTGTGGCTGTGTGTGTATTTGAGTTCCTGGAGCTTATGTGGTATGTATTCTGAGAGGTGTGAGAAGTCTGTGTGTTTGGAAACCAAGAAACGGTGTAGGCTGTGTGTGTGTTCAGGAGTCCTGGATTGGCTGTGTTTTAGGGCTATGGCATGGCATACAGGCTATGCATGAGACAACTGAGGACTTGCTGGTTTTCGTGAGCCTGTACATGTAGGTATTCCACATGGACAACTGGTTGGTAGGTAGGTTGCACCTGTTTTATTCAGGCCCATGTTTTGGATGTGTATAGAGTTGGAGTGTTACCAGCTAGAGTTCTTGGCCTTCCTTAATCAAGAGCAGTTGATGAGATGCTGGAGGAGAAACCCAGTGAAGGCTTTATTCAGAACACCTGCTTCAGCATAGAGGCACTGAAGCAATCACCAGGTTCCCTCGTTCACCTTCTCACTGAGTAGCGGTGAGCTAGTTCCTTCTATGGGGTGAGGATAGGGGCATGTCCAGGGATTGGGCCGGGGGGTGGCTGAGGGGGCTTGCCCACCCCACCCCTTTAGTGTGGTGCATGTAGGGGGCATGCATAGTCCTCTGCTTTTGCTCTCTGTTCTTCAGAAGTGGCAGTTGTATTTTTCTCATGATTTGTCCGCAATGTGCAAGCAGAGTTCTTTCTCATTGTTTATACTTTTGCTGTATTTTGTTCCCCAGGAGATGTTTGTCCAGGTGCATTCCCTGCAGCCACTGCAGCCACCGCAGCCACCGCAGCCAAGGGTGCCAGGTCCCAACCTGTCTCAGTAGGAGAGGCAGTGGAAAATTCCAGGTGTGTAGGAATTTGTCTGTAAAACTTTAGAATTTGTGTCTATTGAGATATGTAAACTTAGGCGGTCAGTTTGTATGGTGATTCACACTGAGGATTAAAAGGTACATGTGTGCTCAGAAGACACACACACACACACACACACACACATACGTATGTGTGATGTCCTTTGCTTACATCCCCTGGTGGGTGTTGAGGTCCTCCTCAGAGTGTAAGTGGATTGTGTGCACATGCATATATGAAAGGGCACTGGAACTGGTTCAGACTAGCTTGGGATAATCGGCTCTGTGTTGTTACCTCAGCTTTGTAATTTGAGTTTGCTCATGTTTGGAATATTCATACCATGCAGATATCACATCTGAAATGTCACCTGAGTTTCTTGAAGAGCTTCAAAAATGCATTTAGAGCATATCACTCATCTGTGTGTTATGACTTAATTATGTGGCAAGCCAGAATATTCAGGCATCATTGGTGTGTGTGTATATCACATTATATTTGAATTGTGAGTGGGGCATCCTGGGCGATGTGCCATTTTATGTGTGCCTTGGCCCTTCATTCTGAATCACAGCATTGCTCCTCTCAGGTTGATTCAATCTTTAGGGTCAAGAATTCCTCCCTCCAAATGCTGGTGAATTCCAGTGGAAATCATGTGGATGGATTTAGGGTATCTGTACCTTAGGCAGGGACACACCTTCAGCATTTGTATGGTCCTAGAATCTGGGGCCCTAGAAGGGTGAGGCTGATTGCAGATCACTCTCTAGCACAGAACCTTCTCAGGTGTGTGGTTGGCCGACAAGCGGCAGTCAGGAAGTCATGGGGATTCATGGATAAGAGGTAAGGTGGGCAAGTGTTCTCCCAGGAAAACCCCCTGAGAATCAGTTGGGCAAGCACAGGTATTCCTGGCTCTTCTGTGGCACAGCTGGTAGGCAAGGACACCGTGCACATGGGGTCCAGATGGTTCAAGTCTCTAGAGCCATGTGTCCCTGTGCCCAGTTGCCCCAGTGTGGTGGGAACTACTGTTGGTCAGGCTGGTAAGCTGTATGAGCAATTCTCCACCACCATATCTCTGTGGAAACCCAAGTCCTCAGGGATAGGCAGGACCTCTAGGGTCAGTGAGCTGACAAGGACAAAGGTGGGGAGGCCTTGTCTCTAAGGGAGGCTTGGGGAGTGAGGCCTGGAGAGCCTGGGGAGTCCTTCTCTGAGGAGATATGGCTCTGATATTCCCAAACCTTTAGACATGGTCCCTGTTCTTTTCTGAAGGTTCAGGATGCTTCTAACAATGGGGAGTTCATCTCAGGTCCTTGGTTCTCAGATGACCTGACCCTATTTTTCTTTATTCCACATCCAGCCGTCAGCCCAACAGGGAGCCATATGCTCACCATGTCCACCAGCTGACCCTACAGCCTCCTGCTTCCCTTCCCAAAATAGACCCCTCTATTTTGACTCAGCCCCTGGATTCCATACAGTGAAGTGTTAGTGACCTCTAGGATGATATTCAAGAGCCTCAACCTGAGTGGGCTTGCAAAATAGTAACCTTTTATAAGCCATTCCTAACATCTTCCCTGCTCACACTGATAGGTGGACAATTCCATCATAGTCACAAAGAAGGGTGAATCTGTGGCAGCCTTTGGAGCCTGTGGAATCTCATTTTATAGCATTTGGGGTTCCATACATTTAAAAGGTCACTCAGCCTGCTTCAGCTTCCCTTTTAGCAGATTGATAAATGAAAGAAAGAAAATAATGGTCTCCGGAGGAGACAGTTTGGGGAATGGGGGGATGTGCTTGGGCTGTGGATGGAAATCCTGTGAAATTGGATTATTATGGTCATTGTGCAATTACAGATGAGTAATAAATAATAATAGTAAAATAAAATAAATAAATCATGGACGGTAATGTACAGCATGGTGACTGCAGTTAATACCGCTTTGTGTGTTGGAGAGTAGCTGAGAGAATGGATCTTAAGAGTCCTTGGATGCCCTAGTGGAGAGTGGGTTAAGGATCCAGTGGTATCATTGCTGTGGCTCAGGTCACTGCTGTGGCGCAGGTTCAATCCCTGGCTCAGAAACTTCTGCATGTCACAGGCACAGCCAAAAGGAAAAAAAAAAGTCCTTATCACAGAAAGAAAATGTGTAACTCTTTGTGGTAATGGGTATTAACTAGGTTTACTGTGATCATTTTACACTTGACAGTTTTAGCCACTACTCTTCCTATTCGGATGGCTTTTATTTCTTTTGTTTGTGTGTTTGCTGTGGATAGAACTTCTAGTAATATGTTGAATACCATTGGTGCTGAGAGTGGGCATCCGTGTCTTGCTCCATATTTTCATGGGAAGGCTTTCAGCTTTTCTCCATTGAGTATTATATTTTCTGCGGGTTTGTCATAAATGGCTTTATTTATGTTAAGGATTGTTCCCTCTTAGACCCACTTTATTAAGAGTTTTGCTCATGAATATATGTTGGACTTTGTCAAATGCTTTTTCTGCATCTTTTGAGATGATCATGTGGTTTCTGACTTTTTTGTTAATGTGGTGCATGGCATTGTTTGATTTGAGTGTGTTGAACCATCCTTGTGAACCTGTGGTGAATTCCACCTGGTAACGGAAAGTTTTTCAAAGTCTATGAGTCATTTTCTGTTCTACACAGAAGTTGTATCCATATTTTTTTAGATCCCACATATAAGTGATAGCATATGATATTGGTGTCTCACTGTCTTACTAACTTCACTTAGCATGATACTGTCTATATCCGTCCATGTTGCTGCAAGTGCCATTAGTTCTTTCGTTTTAATGGCTAATATCCCATGGTGTTTATGTACCACCTCTTCTTTATCCATTCTTCTGTTGATGGACATTTAGGTTGCTTCCAGATCTTGGCTATTGTAAAGTGCTTCAGTGGACACTTGGGTGCCTAGGTCTTTTCAAGTCATGGATTTCTCTGGATAGATGCCCAGGAGTGGGATTTCTGGATCATATGATAATTCTGTTTTTAGTTTTTTTGAGACGTGATCATAGTGTTCTCCACAGTGGCTGTATCAATTTTCATTCCCACCAACACTGTTAAGAGGGTTCCCATTTCTCCACATCCTCTACAGCACTTATTTATTGCAGACTTTTTGATGATGGCCATCCTGGTGGGTATGAGGGAGTACCTCATTGTATCTTGATTTGTATTTTTTTAATAAGTAGTGATGTTAAACATCTTTTCTTGTGCTTTATGACCATCTGTCTGTCTCCTTTGGAGAATTGTCTAAGTCTTCTGCCCATTTTTTTGGAGGTGATTATAAATTTTGGAGATGAATCCCTTGTCAGTTGCTTCATTTGCAAATATTTTCTCCCATTCCATGGGTTGTCTTTTTTTTGTTGTTTAGGGTCTCCTTTCCTGTGCAAAACCTTCTAAGTTTATGTATGTATGTATGTATGTATTCATTTGTTTGTTTGTTTATTATTTTTAATTCATTGATTTTAGATTATAATGTTTTTTCCATTATAGCTGTTTTTCAGGATTCTGTCAATTTTTTACTCTATGGCAAGGTGGCCCAGTCTCACCTACATATATATCTTTTTTCTCACATTATTCTCCATCATAAGTGTCTAGACATAGTTCCCAGGGCTATATTGAATTTTATTACATTTATACTTTTTCAGCAAACATAACAACCTGATTTTACAGCATTTCCATCCCAAACACCCAGCCCACCCCACTTACTCCCCAACTTGTCTCCTTTGGAAACCATTAGTTTTCCAAAGGCTGTTAGTCTATTTCTGCTCTGCAAAGATATTCATTGAATCCCTTTTTTAGATTCCACCTATAAGTGATGTCATATGATGTTTGTCTTTCACTGTCTGACTAACTTCACTTAGAACAATAATTTCTAGGTCCATCCATGCTGATGTAAATGGCATTATTTCATTCTTTATGATTTATTTTATTTTATTTTTTTGCATTTTAGGGCCAAACCTAGGGCATATGGAAGTTTCCATTTAGGGAAACCACAGCTGCAGCTGCTGGTCTACACCACAGTCCAAGCAACATGGCATCAGCCACATCTATGACCTACACCACATTTGACAGCAATGCCAGCTCCCTGACTCATGGAAGAAGGCTTGGGTTCAAACCTGCATCTACATGGATACCAGTCAGATTCATGACCACTGGGCCACTGTGGGAACTCCCATCATTCATTTGTATGATTGGGTAATATTCCATTGTGTATATGGACCACATCTTCTTTATCTCCTCCACTGCCGATGGACATTTAGGTTGTTTGCATGGCTTGGGTATTGTACCTAGTACTTCAATGAACATTGGAGTACAGGTATCTTTTCAAGTCATGTTTTCTCTGGAGAGATGCCCAGGAGTAGGATTGCTGGATCAAGGGTAATTCTATTTTTAGTGTTCTGAGGAATCTCCACACTCTTTTCCATAGTATTGCACCAATTTGCATTCCCACCAAAAGTATGATAAGGGTTCCATTTTCTCCACCCCTCTTCAGCATTTCCAGTTTGTAAACTTTTTAATGATGGCCATTCTGGGTGGTGTAAGGTAGTTCCCCTAGTAGTTTTGATTTGCATTTCTCTAAGAATTAGTGCTGTTGAACATCTTTTCATGTGTTTTTTGGCCATCTGTTATGTCTTCTTTGGAGAATTGTCGGTTTAGGTCTTCTGCCCATTTTTTGATGCGGTTATTTTCTTGTTTGTAATTGAGCTGCAGGGGTAACTATAAATTTTGGAGATGAACCCCTTGTCAGTCTCTTCATTTGCAAATATGTTCTCCCATTCTTTGGGTTGTCTTTTTGTTCTGTTTAGGGTTTCCTTTGCTGTACAGAAACTTTTAAATTTAATTAAGTCCCATTGATTTTTTTGTTCTTATTGTTATTACTCTAGGATAATGAGAAGATATTGCTTTGGTTTATATCAGAGAGTGTTTGGCCTATGTTTTCCTTCAAGAGTTTTATGTTATCTCGTCTTCTATTTAGGTCTTTCATCCATTTTGCATTTATTTTTGTGTGTGGTGTTAGGAAGTATTCTGATTTCATTCTTTTCCATGTGGCTGTCCAGGTTTCATGGCATCATTTATTGAAGGTACAGTCTTTTCTCTATTGTATGTTCTCGCTTCTGTTGCCATAGGATTAGTTGACTGTAGGCATGTGGGTTTAATTCTGGGCTTTCTATCCTGTTCCACTGATGTACATTTCTGTCTTGGTGCCAGTACCATATGGTTTTGATGCTTAGTAGAATAATCTGAAGTCAGGGAACTTGATTCTTCCAGCTCTGTTTTGCTTTCTCAGGATGTCTGGCTATTCTGAGTCTTTCATGCTTTCAAACAAACTTTTAGATATTTTCTTCTAGTTCTACAAAAACTGTCCTTGGTAGTTTGATAGGGATTGCATTGAATCTGCAGATTGCCTTGGGTAGTACAGTAATTTTGATAATATTGATTCTTCCAATCCAAAAAGATGGTATTTTCATCTGTTTGTGTGACCTTTGATGTCTTTCATCAGTGTCTTATAGTCTTCAGAGTACAGGTCTCTTATGTCTTTAGGTAGGTTTATTCCTATGAATTTCATTCTCATTGATGTGATGGTTGATGGGATTGTTTCCTGAATTTCTCTTTCTGATCGTTCATTCTTAATATATAGAAATGCCATGAATTTCTGTGTATTAATTTTGTATTCTGTGACTTTTCCAAATTCATCAATGAATGCTAACAGTTTTCAGGTAGCATCTTTAGGATTTTCTAGGTATAGTATCATGCCTCCGCAAATAGAGTTGTACCTCTTCCTTTCCAATTTGGATTCCTTTTATTTCATTTTCTTCTCTGATTGCCATGCCCAAGACTTCCAAAACTATGTTGAATATTAGGGGCGAGAGCAGACATCCTTCACCACAGAGGGAATTCTTTCAGCTTTTTACCATGCACAATGATGTTAGCTGTGTGTTTGTCATATGTGCCCTTTAGAATGTTGAGGTAGGTTCCTTCTGTACCCATGTCTGAAGGGATTTTATGGGTGTTGCATTTTGTGAAAGTCTTTCTCTGCACCTATGGAGAGGATGATATGGTTTTTATTCTTCAGTTTGTTAATGTGGTGTATCATACTGTTTGATTTGTGGATATTGAAGAATCCTTGCATTGCTGGGACAGATCCCACTTGATCATAATGTACAAACCTTTCAATGTACTGTTGGATTTGGTTTGCTAGTATTTTGGTGAGGATTTTTGCATCTAGATTCATTGGAGATATTGGCCAGTAGTTTTCTTTTTTTGTGGCATCTTTGTCTCGTTTTGATATCAGGGTGATGGTGGACTTCTAGAATGAGTTTGGAAGCGTTCCTTCCTCTGAAAGTTTTTGGAATAGTTTCAGAGGAATAGGTGTTATCTCTTCTCTAAATGTTTGATCGAATTCCCTGTGAAGCCATCTGGTCCTAGACTTTTATTTTTTGGAATTTTTTAAATCACAGTTTCAATTTCTGTGCTTGTGATTGGTCCATTCGTCTTTTCTAGTTCATCTTGGTTTAGTCTTAGAAGATTGTAGTTTTCAAAGAATTTGTCCATTTCTTCTAGGATTTCCCTTTTATTGGTATAGATTTATTGGTATGTAGTAGTCTCGTAGGATCCTCTGTATTTCTGTGATGTCCTTTGTAACTTCTCCTTTTTCATCTCTAATTTTATGGATTTGAGTCCTCTTTTTTTTTTTTTGATAAGTCTGACTAAGGGTTTTTCAATTTTGTTGATCTTTTCAAAGAACCAGTTTTTATTTTTATTGCTCTTTTCTATGTTTTTCTTCATTTCTATTTCATTCATTTCTGCTCTGATCTTTATTATTTCTTTCCTTCTTATATCTTTAGGTCTTGTCTGTTACACTCTCTCAGGCTGTTTTAGATGTGAAGTTAGATTGTTTATTTGAGCTTTCTCTTGTTTTCTAAGGTATGCTTGTATTGCTATAAACTTCCCTCTTAGAACTGCTTTTGCTATAGCCCATAGTTTTGGGAGTGTTTTATTTTCATTGTCATTTCCTTCTAGGTATTTTTGAATTTCCTCTTTGATTTCTTCGATGATCCATTGGTTGTTTGGCAGCATGTTGTTTAGCCTCCATGTCTTTGTGTGTGTGTGGTTTTTGGCAATTTTTTTCTTGTTGATTTCAAGTTGAATAGCGTTGTGTTTGGAAAAAGATGCTGGATATGATTTCCATTTTCTTAAAGTTACCAAGGCTTGATTTGTGGCCCAGAATGTGATCATTCCTAGAGCAAATTCCGTGTGCACTTGAGAATTGTATTCTGCTGCTTTTGGATGGAATGTCCTATAACTCTCTATTAATTCCATCTGGTGTAATGCTTCATTTAGGGCCTGAGTTTTCTTGTTGATTGTTGATTTTCTGTCTGGATGATCTGTCCATTGCAGTAAGTGGGGTGTTAAAGTCCCCTGCTCTATGGTATTGTTGTTAATTTCTCCTTTTAAGGTTGTTAGCAGTTGCCTTATATATTAAAGTGATCCTGGATTGGTCCTTTGATCATTATGTAATGCCCATCTTTGTCTCTTATCA
The DNA here is from genome assembly GCF_054392235.1 of Sus scrofa. Classification (NCBI taxonomy): domain Eukaryota; kingdom Metazoa; phylum Chordata; class Mammalia; order Artiodactyla; family Suidae; genus Sus; species Sus scrofa. The sequence continues at coordinate 16,218,199 of NC_139396.1, read as the reverse complement.
TATTCTTTATTTTCAGGCCTATTTTGTCTGATATGAGTATCATTACTCCAGTGTTTTTGATTGCCATTTGCATGGAATATTTTCTTCCATCTTCTCATTTTCAATTTGTATGTGTCCCTAGAAAGTGAAGTGGGTCTCTTGAAGACAGCATACGTATGGTTCTTGTTTTTGTATCCATTCAGCCAGTCTAGATCTTTTGGTTGGGGCATTTAGTCCGTTTACATGTAAGCTATTTACTGATTTGTATGTTCTTATTGCCATTTCATTAACTGTTTTGGATTTGTTGCTGTTGCTCTTTTTTCTTCCCTTCTTCTCTTGTTCTCTCCTTTTGTGGATTGATGACTACCTTTAGCATTGTATTTGAGTTGATTGCTCTTATTTGTGTGTGTATCTATTGTAGGTTTTGGTCCTGTAGTTACCCTGAAGTTTTGAGATAGGCGTCTCTCTCTCTCTGATTGTTTTAAGTTGTTGGTCTCTTAATTGGAAGTGCATCTCCAGTGTCCTGCATTTGTACCCTCCTCTTCTCCCAATTTCTGGTTTTGGTAGCATATTGAAGCGTGGATGATTTCCTACATTTACCGTGTCTATGCCTTTACTGTGTCTATGCCTTTACTGGTGATCCTTGTCATTTGTAGTGTTTTGGTTTCTAGTTGTGGCCTTTTCTTTGCCTCAGGAAGTTCTTTCAGTATTTGTTGTAAATCTGGGTTAGTGGTGCTGAAGGCTCTTAACTGTTGTTTTTCTGTAAAGCTTTTGATTTCTCCTTCAAATCAGAATGAAAGCCTTGCTGGGTAGAGTAATCTTGGTTGGAGATTTTTCCTTTCATCTTGTTAAGTATATCGTGCCACTCCCTTCTGGCCTGCAGAGCTTCTGCTGAAAAATCAGCTGAAAAGCTTTTCAGGATTCCCATGTATGTTATGTGTTTGTTTTCCCTAGATGCTTTCCATATGTTCTCTTTGTCTTTAATTTTGTCCAGTTTCATGAATATGTGTCTTGGGGTGTTCCTCCTTGGGTTTATTTCATATGGTACTCAATGTGCTTCCTAGATTTCAGTGAGTGATTCCTTCCCCATGGTAGGGAAGTTTTGGCCTATTATCTCTTCAAATAGGTTCTCTGGCCTTTTCTCTCTCTCTTCTTCTTTTGGCACCCCTATAATGCAGATGTTGGTGCATGTAATGTTGTCCTAGAGTTCTCTTAGACTGTCTTCCAATCTATTCAATCTTTTTTCTTTTTCTGTTCCACATCAGTGATTTCCAATAGTGTGTCCTCCACCTCACTTGTTCATTCTTCTGCCTCATGTATTCTGTTGTTGGCTGCTTCTAATGAATTTTATATTTCAGGTATTGTATTTTTCATCTCTGCTTGCTTCAGTCTTAAATTTCGTATTTCTTTGCTCAGTGTTTCCTGTAAATTATCAGTCTTTGCCTCCCATCTGTTTCCAATGCCCTGCATCACATTCATGATCATCAGTCTAAAGTCTTTTTCCTGGAGGCTGATACTCTCCAGATCACTTAGCTGTTTTTCTGGGGTTTTTCTCTCTCCTTCATCTGGGTTATGGTTCTCTGCCTTTACATTTTTATAGGTTTTTGGTGTGGTCTCCTTTTTCCAGAAAACAATGTGGTAGCCCCTCTTTCTTCTGAAGTCCGCACCCTTTGTGGCTGAAGTTGGTATGGGGGCTTGCTATAGGCTTCCTGATGGAAAGGACGGGTGCCTGCCCACTGGTAGGTGGAGCTGCTTCTTATCCCTCTGGAGGATGGGTCTTTGCTCTGGGTGAGATTAGAGGCAGTTGTGTGATTAGGGTGTCTTTAGGCAGCCTGTTTACTGATGGGTGGGGCTGTGATCTCACCTGGATTCGTGTTTGACCTGGGGCTTCTCAGCGCTGATAGGTGGGGCCGGATTTTCCCAAAATGGCCACCTCTAGAGGAACACATGCCAGTGAGCACTCCTGAGACTTTTGCTTCCAGTGTCCTTCCCCAGCAGTGATCCACAGTCACTCCCTGTTTTCCCAGGAGATCCTCCAAGAACTGCAGTCAGGCCTCCCCAGATTCCCATGGAGTCTCTACTTTGTCTGGGACCCTGTGGATATGAAAGCCTGTGTGTACCTTTCAAGAATGGGGTTTCTGTCTCCCCCAGTCCCATGGAGCTTTAGCACCGAAGCCCTACTACCCTCAATGCCAGATGCTCTGGGGGCTCTTTCTCCCAATGCCATACCCCCAGGTATGGGGATCCAATGTGGGACTCAGAACTCTCGCTCCTGTAGGTGGGTCTCTGTGACACAGTTCCTTTCCAGTCTGTGTGCTGCCCACATGATGCTCATGGGCTTGTGTATGTCACATAATAGGCCTTCCTACCATCTTGATGTGGTTTCCTCTTTGTTTCTTGAAGTAGGATATCTTTTTTGAAAGTTTCCAATCCATTTTGTTGAAGGTTGTTCAGCATTTGGTGGTAATTTTGTTGTTTTGAAGAGAGCAGGTGAACTCCATTCCTTCTGTCCTGCCATCTTAATCCAGTCCCCTTCTCCTCATTTTTCAACTGGGTTTTGTTTGTTTGTTTGTTTTGTTTTTGCTGTTGAGTTGTATAAGTTGTTTGTATGTTTTGGAAATTAAGCTCTTGTCAGTTACATTATTTGAAACTCTTTTCTCCCATTGCATAGATTGTCTTTTTGCTTTTTTTTTAAGGTTTCCGTTGCTGTGCAAATGCTCGTGGGCTTGATTAGCTCCCATTGGTTTATTTTTGTTTTTTCATTCTGTTGCTTTGGGAGACCGACCTAAGAAAACCTTTCAATGTTTGATGTCAGGGAATGTTTCGCCTATGATCTCTTCCAGGAGTTTTATGATGTCTTCTCTTATGTTTAAGTTTTTAAGCCATTTTGAGTTTATTTTTGTGTATGGTATGAGAGTGTGTTCTAGTTCAATTGATTTACGTGGAATTGTTCTGCTTTCTCCATACCACTTGGGGAGGAGACAATCTTTCTCTGATTTTGTATTCTTGCCTCATTTGTCAAAGATTGTTTGACCATAGTTGTCTGGGGTTATTTCTGGGTTCTGTATTCTGTTCCATTGGAGTGTATGTCGTTTTGGTACCAGTACCACACTGTCTTGATGATTGTAGCTTTGTAATATTGTCTGAAGTCTGAGAGAGTTATGCCTCCTGCTTGGTTTGTGTTCCTCAGGATTGCTTTGGCAATTCTGAGTCTTTTATGGATCCATATCAATTTTTGGATTGTTTGTTCTAGTTCTGTGAAAAATGGCATGGGTAATTTGATAGGGATTGCCTTGAATCTGTTGATTGATTTGGGTAGGAGGGTCATGTAAATGATATTAATTCTTCCAATCCAGGAGTGTGGAACATCTTTCTGTTTCTTTGAATCCTCTTTAAGTGTCTTGAGTGAAGTTGTAGAGTTCTCAGCATGGAAGTCTTTCACCTCCTTGGTCAGGTTAACAGCTGTTGCCTTATGTTTTGAGGTAACCGTCTTTCGGGTGTATATGTATTTAACATCCCTATGCATGCTTCTTGGATTGATCCTTTGATCATTATGTAATGACCTTGTTTGTCTCTTATAATATTCTTTTTTTTAAATATTTTTTTTTATTTTCCCACTGTACAGCAAGGGAATCAGGTTATCCTTACATGTATACATTACAATTACATTTTCTCCCCCACCCTTTCTTCTGTTGCAACATGAGTATCTAGACATAGTTCTCAATGATATTCAGCAGGATCTCCTTGTAAATCTATTCTAAGTTGTGTCTGATAAGCCCAAGCTTCCGATCCCTCCCACTCCCTCCCCCTCCCATCAGGCAGCCACAAGTCTCTTCTCCAAGTCCATGATTTTCTTTTCTGAGGAGATGTTCATTTGTGCTGGATATTAGATTCCAGTTATAAGTGATATCATATGGTATTTGTCTTTGTCTTTCTGGCTCATTTCACTCAGTATGAGATCCTCTAGTTCCATCCATGTTGCTGCAAATGGCATTATGTCATTCTTTTTTTATGGCTGAATAGTATTCCATTGTGTATGTATACCACATCGTCCCAATCCAATCATCTGTCGATGGACATTTGGGTTCTTTCCATGTCCTGGCTATTGTGAATAGTGCTGCAATGAACATGCGGGTGCATGTGTCTCTTTTAAGCAGAGTTTTGTCCGGATAGATGCCCAAGAGTGGGATTGCGGGGTCATATGGAAGTTCTATGTATAGATTTCTAAGGTATCTCCAAACTGTTCTCCATAGTGGCTGTACCAGTTTCCGTTCCCACCAACAGGGCGGGAGGGTTCCCTTTTCTCCACACCCCCTCCAGCACTTGTTATTTGTGGATTTATTAATGATGGCCATTCTGACTGGTGTGAGGTGGTATCTCATGGTACTTTTGATTTGCATTTCTCTTATAATCAGCGATGTTGAGCATTTTTTCTTTGGAGAAATGTCTCTTCAAGTCTTTTGCCCATTTTTCCATTGATTGATTGGTTTTTTTGCTGTTGGGTTGTATAAGTTGCTCATATATTCTAGAGATTAAACCCTTGTCAGTTGCATCATTGGAAACTATTTTCTCCCATTCTGAAAGTTGTCTTTTTGTTTTCTTTTGGGTTTCCTTTGCTGTGCAAAAGCTTTTCAGTTTGATGAGGTCCCATGGGTTTATTTTTGCTCTAATTTCTATTGCTTTGGGAGACTGACCTGAGAAAATATTCATGATGTTGATGTCCGAGAGTGTTTTGCCTATGTTTTCTTCTAGGAGTTTGATGGTGTCCTGTCTTATATTTAAGTCTTTCAGCCACTTTGAGTTTATTTTTGTGCATGGTGTGAGGGTGTGTTCTAGTTTCATTGCTTTGCATGCAGCTGTCCAGGTTTCCCAGCAATGCTTGCTGAATAGACTTTCCTTTTTCCATTTGATGTTCTTGCCTCCCTTGTCAAAGATTAATTGACCATAGGTGTCAGGGTTTATTTCCGGATTTTCTCTTCTGTTCCATTGGTCTGTCTGTCTGTTTTGATACCAGTACCACACTGTTTTGATGACTGTGGCTTTGTAGTATTTCTTGAAGTCTGGGAGAGTTATGCCTCCTGCTTGGTTTTTGTTTCTCAGGATTGCTTTGGCGATTCTGGGTCTTTTGTGGTTCCATATAAATATTTGGATTGTTTGTTCTAGTTCTGTGAAAAATGTCCTGGGTCATTTGATAGGTTTTGCATTGAATCTGTAGATTGCTTTGGGTAGTATGGCCATTTTTACAATATTGATTTTTCCAATCCTTGAACATGGAATATCTTTCCATTTCTTTACATCTTCTTTGATTTCTTTGATTAGAGTTTTATAGTTCTCGCCATATAGGTCCTTTACCTCCTTGGTCAGGTGTATTCCGAGGTATTTGATTTTGTGAGGTGCAATTTTAAAAGGTATCATATTTTTGTATTCCTTTTCTTAAGTTTTTTTTTATGGTATACAGAAATGCAACTGACTTCTGAATGTTAATTTATATCCTGCCACTTTGCTGAATTTATTAATCAGTTCAAGGAGTTTTGGGGTTGAGTCCTTAGGGTTTTCTATGTATAGTATCATGTCATCTGCATACAGTGACAGTTTGATCTCTTCTCTTCCTATATGGATGCCTTTTATTTCTTTTGTTTGTCTAATTGCTGTGGCTAAGACTTCCAAAACGATGTTTTGGTGAGAGTGGGCATCCCTGTCTTGTTCCAGATTTGAGTGAGAAGGCTTTCAGTTTTTCCCCATTGAGTATTATATTTGCTGTGGGTTTATCATAAATGGCTTTGATGATATTCAGGAATGTTCCCTCTATACCCACTTTGGCGAGGGTCTTGATCATGAATGGATGTTGAACTTTGTCAAATGCTTTTTCTGCGTCTATTGAGATGATCATATGATTTTTGACTTTTCTTTTGTTAATGTGGTGTATGACGTTGATTGATTTGCGTATGTTGAACCATCCTTGTGAACCTGGTCATGGTGTATAATTTTTTTGATATGTTGTTGGATTTGGTTGGCTAAGATTTTGTTGAGAATTTTTGCATCTATGTTCATCAGTGATATTGGGCGGTAGTTTTCTTTTTTGGTGGTATCTCTGTCTGGTTTTGGCATGAGGGTGATGGTGGCCTCATAGAATGTCTTTGGGAGTATTCCTTCTTCTTCAACCTTTTGAAAGAGTTTAAGGAGGATGGGCACCAGTTCCTCTTTATATGTTTGATAGAATTCGCCTGTGAAGCCATCTGGCCCTGGACTTTTATTTGTAGGGAGTGTTTTTATGACCTCTTCAATTTCATTTCTAGTGATTGGTCTGTTCAGTTGGTCTGTTTCTACTTGATTCCGTTTTGGCAGGCTGTAAGATTCTAGAAAATTGTCCATTTCTTCCAGATTGTCAAACTTGTTGCCATACAGTTGTTCATAGTATTCTCTTATGGTTTTTTGTATTTCTGCTGTATCCGTTGTGATTTCTCCTTTTTCAATTACAATTTTTGTTATTTGGGTTCTTTCCTCTTTTTAGTGAGTGTGGCCAGGGGTTTGTCAATTTTGTTTACCTTTTCAAGGAACCAGCTCTTGGGTTTATTAATTGTCTCTATTGTTTTTTGAACCTCTATTTTATTGATTTCTTCTTTGATCTTTATAATTTCCTTCCTTCTGCTGACTTTAGGTCTTTTTTGTTCTTCTTTTTCCAATTCATTTAGGTGGAGAGTTAAGTTGTCAATTTGGGATCTTTCTTCTTTTTTGAGAAAGGCCTGTATTGCTATAAATTTCCCTCTGAGCACTGCTTTCGCAGCATCCCATAGATTTTGAGAGGTTGTGTCTTCATTATGATTTGTTTCAAGGTAGTTTTTAATTTCCTTCTTGATTTCCTCATTGACCCATTGGTTTTTTAGTAGCATGTTGTTTACTCTCCATGTAGTAGGTTTTTTCCTCATTTCTTTTCCCATGGTTGATTTCTAATTTCATGGTGTTGTGGTCAGAGAAGATACCTGAGATAATTTCTATGTTCCTAAATTTGTTGAGGTTAGCTTTGTGTCCCAATATGTGGTCGATTCTTGAGAATGTTCCATGTGCACTTGAGAAGATTGTGTATTCTGCTTTTTTTGGATGTAGTGTCCTGAAGATATCAATTAAGTCTAACGTTTCTATTGTTTCCTTTAGGATCTCTGTTGCTTTATTGGTTTTCTGTCTAGAGGATCTGTCCATTGATGTGAGGGGGTATTAAAGTCTCCTACTATGATTGTAGTCTCATCAATATCTCCCTTTATGTCTGTTAATATTTGTTGTATGTATCTGGGTGCTCCTATATTTGGGGCATATATGTTGATGATAGTAACATCCTCTCCTTGGATGGATCCCTTAATCATTAAGTAGTGTCCTTCTTTGTCTTTCTTTATGTCTTTCGTTTTAGAGTCTATTTTGTCTGACATGAGCATTGCGACTCCTGCTTTTCTGTCATGTCTATTGGCGTGAAATATTTTTCCCCACCCTTTCACTTTCAATCTATATGTATCCTTTGTCCTAAGGTGAGTTTCTTGTAGGCAGCATATTGAAGGTTTTTGCCTTTTTATCCACTCAGCCATTCTGTGTCTTTTGATTGGGGCATTCAGTCCATTGACATTTAAGGTGATAATTGATAGATGATTATTTATTGCCATTTGAACCTCGTGTTCCAGTTGATTCTATGGTTCTCCATTCTTCCTTTCTTTTTTTTTTTTTTTTTTTGAATGGATGGTCTCCTGTTCTTATCTGCTTGAGTGTATTTTTTTTTTTTTTTGCAAATGCAATATTTGGTTTTGGCTTGTGGTTGCCCTGTTTTTAAGTATGCTAACCCCTTCCCATAATTGTGTGTTTTAGCCTGATGGTCCTGTAAGTTCAAACTCTTCATTACTATATTAAAATTAAGAAGAGAAACATACAAACAAACAAAAAGGGTTATTTACTTCCTAACATCCCTTGCCCACATTTTATGGTTTTGATGACTCTTTTTTATTTTTTTCTTTTTAATTTTATTATGTTTGAAGCATGTTCATGATTAAATCTGTATGCTGGCTTATTTGAGTGACTGCTCTCTGATTGCGGTTTCCTCAGTCCTAGTTCTTCCTCTTCTTCTTCTTTTTTTTTCTTTTCTTTTTTCTTCCCTTTCCTACCTTTCTTTTTGGTTTAGAGAAGCCCTTTCAATATTTCCTTTAACCTGGGGTTTGTGTTGCTGTATTCTTTAAGTTTTTGTTTGTTGGAAAAAATTTTTATTTCCCCTTCTATTTTAAATGATATTCTTGCTGGATAGAGTATTCTAGGTTGCATATTTTTTTCCTTTTAGCACTTTAAATATCTCTTGCCATTCCTTCCTGGCCTGTAGAGTTTCTGTAGAGAAATCAGCTGATATTCTTATGGTAGTTCCCTTGTAGGTAACATTCTGTTTTTCTCTTGCTGCCTTTAGGATCCTCTCTTTATCACTAACTTTTGCCATTTTTATTATGATGTGTCTTGGTGTGGGTCTGTTTGGGTTCAGTTTGTTTGGGGCCCTCTGTGCTTCTTGTATCTTGAACCCAGTATCCTTTAGGTTTGGGAAGTTTCCAGCGATAATTTCTTCAAATATATTTTCCATCCCCTTATCTTTTTCTACTCCTTCTGGAATTCCTATTATGCGTAGATTGGCCTGCTTTATATTATCCCATAGGTCTCTTATATTGCTTTCCAGTTTTTTGATTCAGTTTTCTGTCTGTTGACCGGATTGAGTGATTTCCATTATTCTATCTTCCATATCACTGATTCGTTTTTCTGCATTATTCATTCTGGTTTTTACTGCCCCTAGTTCAGTTTGCATCTCTGCAAATGAATGTTCTAGTTTTTCTTGGCTCCTCCTTATATTTTCTAGTTCCTTTCTGAGGATATCTGCATTACTGTTCATATCTTCTCTTAATTCCTTCAGTATTTTCACTATTTCTCTTTTGAACTCCAGCTCTGTCTGACAGAAGAGATCTGTTTCATTGTTGACTGTTTTAGGTGAGTTCTCCTGTCATATAGGACATTTTATGTGAATTGTGAGTGGGGCATCCAGGGTGTTGGGCCCTTTGATGTGTGCATTGGCCCTTCTTTCTGAATCACTGCATTGCTCCTGTCAGGTTGAGTCATTCTTTCGGGTCAAAGAATTCCTTCCTCCAAATGCTGGTGAATTCCAGTGGAAATCATGCAAATGGATTTGGGGGTGTCTGTACCTTAGGCAGGTGCACACATCTTCAGCATTGTATGGTCCTAGAATCTGGGGCCCTCAAAGGGTGAGGCTGATGGCATTAACCCTGTACAGCAGAACCTTCACAGGAGTGTGGTTGGCATGAGAAGCAGCAGTCAGCAAGTTGTGGGGATTCATGGATAAAAGATAAGGTAGGCAAGTGCTCTCCCAGGAAAAGCCCGTGAGATTCAGTTCAGCAAGCACAGGGATTTCTGGCTCCTCTGTGGCACAGCTGGTAAGCAAGGACACCGTGCACATGGGGTCCAGATGGTGTAAGTCTCTAGAGCTGCCCAAGAGTGTTGGAAAGTATTGTAGGTCAGGCTGGTAAGCTGTATGAACAATTCTCCACTACTGTATCTCTATGGAAACCTAAGTCCTCAGGGATAGGCAGGACATCTAGGGTCAGTGAGCTGAAAAGGACAAAGGTGGGGAGGCCTTGTCTCTAAGGGAGGCTTGGGAGTGAGGCCTGGAGAGCCTGGGGAGTCCTTCTCTGAGAAGATATGGCTCTGATATTCCCAAACCTTTAGACATGGTCCCTGTTCTTTTCTGAAGGTTCAGGGTACTTCTATCTACGGGAAGTTCATCCCAAGATCTTGGTTCTCAGATCAGATGACCTGACCCTATTTTTCTTTATTCCACATCCAGCCATCAACCCAACAGGGAGCCATATGGTCACTGTGTCCACCAGGTGACCCTACAGCCTCCTGCTTCCCTTCCCAAAATAGACCCCTCTATTGTGACTCAGCCCCTGGATTCCATACAGTGAACTGTTAGTGACCTCTAGGATGATATTCAAGAGCCTCAACCTGAACAGGCTTGAAAAATAACAAATAACTTTTTTTGTCTTTTTGCCATTTCTGGGGCCGCTCCCATGGCCTATGGAGGCTCCCAGGCTAGGGGTCAAATTGGAGCTGTAGGCACTGGCCACAGCCACAGCAACACAGGGATCCGACCCACATCTGGAACCTACACCACAGCTCATGGCAATGCGGGATCCCTAACCCACTGAGCAAGGCCAGGGATCAAACCTGCAACCTCATTTGGTTCCTAGTCGGATTCATTAACCACTGAGCCATGACAGGAACTCCAACAACTAACATTTTATGAGCCATTCCTAAAGTCTTCCCAGCTCACACCAATAGGTCAACTATTCAATCATAGCCACAAAGAAGGGTGAATCTGTGGCAGCCTTTGGAGCCCTGTGTAATCTCATTTTATAGCATTTGGGGTTCCATACAGTTAAAAGGCCACTCGGCCTGCTTCAGCTTCCCTATTCATGAATCGATTAACTTCTGAGATTAGCAGATTGATACAGAAAAGACAGAAAAGAAGATGGGAGGCTATAGGCCTACCTGAACTCCTGACGCTAGTTGAGCATTTTGTAAAGGACCTGGCAGCAAGATCACAAACAAAAACCACCAAGCTATGAGCTTTATATCTCCAACAGATCCAAGGGAAGAGACACAAAAGAATGCTTGCACCTTCCCAAGACCCCCTCCTAGGGGTCCATGATCATTTCAGTGACCCAGCGTTGGTGTTTCATTTGTAATCAGCTAGCCACTGGGAAAAAAAAGCTGTCCTCAAAGGTCTTGTGCAGACTCTTCACAGGAGATACTCTCATACCTACCTCAATGTGAGGGCTCCCCCATCAACCCTTACCATAGTTGACAGAACACCAGAGGTTCTATTACCAGCAATTACATGAAACAACCTAGAAGAAAGGAAAACGAAAATTAATAGAAAACCTGGCTCAATTTTAGTTGATACAAGAGCTATACTCAGTACTTGAAACCCCACTCATTCTTTCATTTGAAATCTACGTGAAACCCTAAGCCTAACTGTAAACATAGCCAACTCTTAACATGCTACCCCGACCATAGCTGTGCCTTCTACTTTAAATTCCATCCTCATAAAACAGTACACCCCTCAGAGTAAGAAGGATGTTTCCAGAGTGCGGGTATCTAATAAGTTCAGAGAGAACTTTTATCTCAGCCACTATTCTGTTTTGCTATGCACTATAGCCCAGTTAATCTATGTGACAGAGATCTCCTTTCTAATGTGAAAGGGCTACTATGTTTTCCCTGTGATGGAGATCTCACCTTAAAATTTCTTGATCATCCCCAACCCTGATCATTTATATCCCTTATACTCTGTCCTGAAGATAAAAGAGGAAGAAGCTCAACAAAAGTTCTCTAATTGAATTGAGATGTCTGAAAATGTGTGGGCTACTTCTGACCCTGACATTGGAAGAATAAAAAATGCAGAACCTATAAGAATTCAGATAGATGTGGCTAAACCTCTCCCTAAGTTTCCTCCATAACCGTTAAAGCCTGAGGCAATACAAGGCCTCACACTCATTGTAGGAGGCTTATTTGCTCAGGGGTTTCTCATGTCCTGTGTGAGTTCCTGCCACAGGCCAGTCTTGCCTATTTGGAAACCTAATGGGATAGGTGTTTGCCCAGGAGCTGGGGGCTATTAATAAAGTAGTTATCCTCCATTTACCAGTTGTTCCAAAACTGGACACCCTTCTGCCACAAGTTTTAACTGACTTGAAATGGTTTACTTTTGTAGACTTTTGATCAAATGACTTCAGCATCCCTGTAGATCCAACAGCCAATATCTATGTCTATGTGTCTTTCCTTGGAACCATCAGGAGTAGACCTGGACGGTTTTGCCTCAAGTGTTTCCTGAGGCCCCTTCTTTCTTCCCCCAAGTAACTCACCAAGATTTAAGTACCTTCTATAGAGTTCCCATTGTGGCACAGCAGAAACAAACCCGACTAGGGAACATGATGTTGTGGGTTCAATTTCTGGCTTCACTCAGTAGGTTAAGGATCTGGCATTGCTGTGAGTTCTGGTATAGGTCACAGATGCAGCTTGGATCTAACATTGCTGTGGTGTAAGCTGGCAGCTGTAGCTCCAATTAGATCCTTAGCCTGGGAATCTCCATGTGTGGCACGTGCAGCCCTAAAAAGGAAAAGAAAAAAGCTAACGTTTTAAGTGTTTTCTAGTTCCCTGAGAAATCACCCATTTTACAAGATGCAGATGATCTCATGGTGTACTCTGCCACTATACAATTCTATGAGGCATGCATGAAAGCTTCCCTTTATTTGCTGCAATAGGTAGCTGAAAAAGAGCACATAGAGAAAATTTCAGTTATCTCAACACTGGACATTATATAGGGCATAATCTAAACACTAAAGGAATCCAGCTGACTTCCACAAGAATTAAGCTCACACAGGACATTCCCAGGCTCACAACTAAGAAATCCACATTGTGGATTTCTAGATTTAGCTGGTTATTGCAAACTCTGGGTTCCAAATTTTATGAACTTACTGAAGTTCTAGTTCCTTAACCCCATCCTTGGGAAGATAAACATGAGCAGGCTTTTCTAAAGTGAAAACTACTGCTACAAGAGCCACCTGCCTTAGGGTTATTCAACTATTCAAGCATTTTACTTTATTTGTGCAGGAAAGGGATAACTAGGCCCTGGGAGTTATGGAAGCATGTAGTAAATGTAGCCCTACTGCCTGTTGTAGCATGCAACTTGATTCTGTTGCTCATGCCTGTCTCCGTTGTCTTGAAGTGACAGCCAGACCTGCAAAGTTAGCGAAAGCCTTGGCAAATGCCACACACTCTCCAGTCTTCTTAACTGTGAAATGACTCAGTGTTTTCCTGCAGGTAGATTAACTTCCTATGAGATCCTTGTGCTCTCACCACCTCATCTATATCTTAAACATTGCAATGCTCTCAGACCTGCTACACTACTACTTTTATCTCAACAAGGAAAGCACCATGACAATGAGGTAATAATATCCCATTTTGTGACACTGTCCTGATTAATGATATCTCTAAACCAATCCCAATCAAATCTTGTGTGTTGATGAGTTATGCTTACAATTGAGAAGGGATTTTCAAGCTAGTTATGCTGTTTCTACCCATGATGACCTAGTCAATGTTGGAGATGTCCTCAGGCAGAGCTCTGTGCCCTTTCCAGAGCATGCCAGTTGTCAGAGGGAGGATCTGTCAGTGTTTAAAATGATAGCCAGGATGCTTTTGACCAAGACGTTGGATCCAGTTCTGACAGAGGCCTGGAAAGGTTATAAAGGTGACAGCACTTTGAGATGATCCGTGATGCTTACAAAATGCCTGACAGTTCTCCCTCCTGTCCTTACTTGTTCCTCAAATGTGGCCTTAAGTGGTTTCTGGTCTGTACACTTTCCCATCTATGTGGGACACATTACCCAGGATGGAGGCTTCCTGCCGCTGAGAGGTGAGGACTACTGAATTTGGAAAACCTGACTTTTGATCAGTGACCCTTTCAGAGAAAGATCTTGATCTTTGAAGATCAAGGAGAGCTGTGAACATGAATTTAGGGTACCTTAACTCAACTTGGAGTTGAGAAGGCCTGTAGAGGGAGCTCTCACACCTTACCCTTCATGGTAATTACCCTAAAAGGAGAATGTCAATTACTGACCCCAGCAGGAAGCTAGGAACCTTGCATTCCCAAACAGGAAGTTCACTTGGTTTCTACCCCAGCAGGAGGAGGGAAGACTGCCTTCTTATGCAAAAGCAAACCCTCCCAATTAAAAAAATGCTACAGTGTAGCCAATAAGAAGCCAACATCACCTGAACTTTTACTTTTCTCCAGTGAACTTTTCTTTCTTTGTCTTTTTTTCCTATTGATGTCATTTTCCCCTTGTCCTACCCTTCTTACTATAAAAGACTTTCATAGTGTGTAACCCCTTGGAGGAGCTCTCTGTTTGCCAGGTGGGATGCTCCCTGATACATGAGTCTTTTAATGAACCCAATTAGATCTTCAGATTTACTCAGTTACTTTTTTTTTTTTTTTTTGGAGTGCCAATATCACTTACTTGGACGTCCCAGTTACTGCTTCTCCTAGTACAAGTGGATGCCTAGTGGCTCAGATTGCCCCATTCATTATCCATCCCCACTAAAATGTCAGTACAATGAATTGTGGTTACGGGCATAATGAAATTCTGCCTTCTCATATTTTGTAAAACATGGTTTTTAATTATTTTATATTTTAATTCATTGAGTTTTATTATATTTATAGTTGTACAACCATCATCACAACCTAATTTTACAACATTTCTAACCCTAAGCCCCATGCTGTCTCCTCCCAACCTGTCTCCTTTGGTAACCAAGAGATATTCTTTTCTTTTCTTTTTCCTCAGAGAAATTTTTATTGTATTTTATTTTATTTTACTTTTTAAATATTTGTTTGTATAATGATTTTTGTGTTTTAGCAGTATAGCTGGTTTACAGTGTTTTGTCAATTTTATACTATACTGCATGGCGACCCAGTTACTCATACATGTATACATTTTTTTCTCACATTATCATCCTCTGTCATAAGTCACCAGACATAGTTCCCAGTGCAACACAGCAGGATGTCATTGCTAATCCATTCCAAAGGCAATAGTCAGAGTTCCCGTCGTGGCGCCGTGGTTAAGGAATTCGACTAGGAACCATGAGGTTGCGGGTTCAGTCCCTGCCCTTGCTCAGTGGGTTAACGATCCGGCATTGCCATGAGCTGTAGTGTAGGTTGCAGACGTGGCTCAGATCCTGTGTTGCTGTGGCTCTGGCGTAGGCCAGTGGCTACAGCTCTGATTCGACCCCTAACCTGAGAACCTCCATATGCTGAGGGAGCGGCCCAAAGAAATAGCAAAAAGACAAAAAAAAAGAAAAGGCAATAGTCTGCATCTGTTAACCCAAGCACGCCATCCATCCCACTCCCTGCCCCTCCCCCTTGGCAACCACAAATCTATTCTCCAAGTCCATGATTTTCTTTTCCATGGAAAGATTCCTTTGTGCCATATATTAGATTCAAGATATAAGTGATATCACATGGCATTTTCCTTTCTCTTTCTGACTTACTTCACTCAGGATGAGAGCCTCTAGTTCCATCCATGTTGCTGGAAAAGGCATTATTTTGTTCTCTTTTATGGCTGAGTAGGATTCCATTGTGTATATATACCACATCTTCCTACTCCAATCACTTGTTAATGGACAATTGGGCTGTTTCCATGTCTTGGCTATTGTGAGTAGTGCTGTAATGAACATGTGGGTTCATGTGTCTTTTTCAAGGAGAGTTTTGTCTGGATATATGCCTGAGAGTGGGATTGCCAGGTCATAGGGTAGTTCTAGGTATAGATTTCTAAGGTATCTCCCTCCATACGGTTCTCCATAGTGGCTGTACCAGCTTACATTCATTCCCACCAACAGGTCAGGAGGGTTCCCTTTTCTCCACACCCCCTCCAGACTTTGTTACTTGTGGACTTATGAATGATGGCCACTCTGACTGGTGCGAGGTGGTATCACATGGTAGTTTTGATTTGCATTTCTCTTATAATCAACGATGTTGATCATTCTTTCATGTGCTTCTTGGCCATCTGTATATCTTCCTTGGAGAAATGTCTCTTCAGGTCTTTTGCCCATTTTTCCATTGGGTTGTTGGGTTTTTTTGCTGTTGAGGTGCATAAGTTGTTTGTCTATTTTAGAGATGAGGCCCTTGTCAGTTGCATCATTTGAAACTATTTTCGCCCATTCTGTAAGTTGCCTTTTTGTTTCCTTTGCTGTGCAGAAGCTTGCTGATTAGGTCCCATTGGTTTACTTTTGCTTTGATTTCTGTTGCTTTGGGAGACGGACCTGAGAAACATTTGTAAGGTTGATGTCAGAGATTGTGTTGTCTATATTCTCTTCCAGGAGTTTGATGGTGTCTTCTCTTACATTTAAGTCTTTCAGCCATTTTGAGTTTATTTCGGTGCATAGTGTGAGGGTATGTTCTAATTTTGTTGATTTGCATGCAGCTGTCCAGGTTTCCCAGAAGTACTTGCTGAAAAGACTGTCTTTTCCCCATTTTATGTTCTTGCCTCATTTGTCAAAGATTAATTGCCCGTAGGTGTTTGGGTTTATTTCTGAGTTCTCTATTCTGTTCCATTGGTCTGTCTGTCTGTTTTGATACCAGTACCACACTGTCTAGATGACTGTGGCTTTGTAATATTGCCTGAAGCCTGGAAGAATTATGCCTCCTGCTTGGTTTTTGTTCCTCAGAATTGCTTTGGCAATTCTGGGTCTTTTGTGGTTCCATATAGATTTTGGGATAGTTTGTTCTAGTTCTCTGAAAAATGGTGTGGGTAACTGGATAGGGATTGCATTGAATCTGTAGATTGCTTTGGGTAGTATGGCCATTTTTACAATATTAATTCTTCCAATCCAGAAGCATGGAATGTCTTTCCATTTCTTTACATCTTCTTAATTTCCTTGTTTAATGTTTCATAGTTCTCAGCATATAAGTCTTTCACCACCTTGGTCAGATGATTGACTTTTTGGGGTGCAACTTTAAAAGGTATCATATTTTTGTATTCCTTTTCTACTATTTCACTGTTTGTATACAGAAATGCGAGTGATTTCTGAATGTTAATCTTATATCCTGCTACTTTGCTGAATTTGTTGAGCAGTTCAGGTAGTTTTTGGGTTGAGTTCTTGGGGCTTTCTATATATAGTATCATGTCCTCTGCATACAGTGACAGTTTTACCACTTCTCTTCCTATTCAGATGCCTTTTGTTTCTTTTGTTTGTCTGCTTGCTGTGACTAGGACTTCCAGCACTATGATAACAGTGGTGGTGGGAGTGGGCATCTGTGTCTTGTTCCAGATTTAGTGGGAAGGCTTTCAGTTTTTCTCCATTGACTATTATGTTTGCTGTGGGTTTGTCATAAATGGCTTTGATTATGTTAAGGAATGTTCCCTCTAGGCCCACATTGGTAAGAGTTTTGATCATGAATGGATGTTGGACTTTGTCAAATGCTTTTTCTGCATCTATTGAGATGATCATGTGGTTTCTGACTTTTATTAATGTGGTGTATGACATTGTTTGATTTGTGTATGTTGAACGGTCCTTGTGAACCTGGGATGAATCCCACCTGGTCATGGTGTACGATCTTTTTGATATGTTGCTGGATTTGGTTAGCTAAAATTTTGTTGAGAATTTTTGCATCTGTATCCAGCAAGGATATTGGCTGATAATTTTCTTTTTTGGAGGCATCTTTGTCTGTTTTTGGAATTAGCATGTCGGTAGCATCACAGAATGTCTTTGGGAGTGTTTCTTCTTCTTCAACCTTTTGGGAACATTTAAGGAGGAAGGGTAGGATTTCCTCTTTGTGTGTTTGGTAGAATTCTCCTGTGAAGCCATATGGTCCTGGACTTTTATTTGTAGGGGATGTTTTTATGACATAGTCAATTTCATTTCTAGTGATCCGTCTGTTCAGTTGATCTATTTCTTCTTGATTCAGTTTTGGCAGGCTGTAAGTCTCTAGAAAGATGTCCATTTCGTCTAGGTTGTTGAATTTGTTGGCATATAATTATTGATAGTAGTCTATGTTTTTTTGTATTTCTGTAGCGTCAGTTGTGACTTCTCCTTTTTCATTTTGTTTATTTGGGTTTCTTCCCTCTCCTCTTCTTGGTGAGTCTAGCCAGAGGTTTGTCTATTTTGTTTATCTTTTCAAGGAGCCAGCTCTTGGTTTGATGGATTTTTTCTATTGTTTTTTGAATCTCTACTTTATTGATTTCCTCTTAGATCTTTATGATTACCTTCCTTCTGCTGACTTTAGGTTTTGTCTGTTCTTCTTTATCTAATTCATTTAGGTGGTGGGTTCAGTTTTCAATTTGAGATTTTTCTTCTCTGTCGAGGAAGGCCTGTGTTGCTATGAACTTCCCTCTGAGCACTGCACCTAGAGATGCAGATGCACAAGAAGGCCTGGGATGCTCCACCACCAACTCCAGGGATTCTTGGACTGGGGAAAAGGCTGAACCAGCAAATCCCAAAGAATGGGGACTGAAAACTCATCCCAAGCCAAATGGAGAGCTATAGCTGTCACCAGCAGTTCCCAGCATGGAATCCATGGGCTGCGTCAAAACAGATGGATCCAGGGGAGGCAGGAGGTGGCTGTAGGGTCAGCTAGTGGACACAGTGATCATGGGCCTCCCTGATGGGTTTGCAGTTGGAGGCAGAATAGGAGGAAAAAAGGCTCAAGTCATCCGATCTGAGAACCACGAGACTGGGATGATCTTCCCACTGCCAGAAGAATCCTGAACCTTCAGAAAAGAACAATGACCATGTCTACAGGGTTTGGGAATATTGGAGCCATATCTCCTCAGAGTAGGACTCCCGAGGCTCTCCAGGCCTCACTCCTCAAGCCTCCCTTAGAGACAAGGCCTCCCCACCTTTGTCCTTGTCAGCTCACTGATCCCTGAGGTCCTGCCTATCCCTGAGGACCTAGGATTCCATACAGATAGGTTGGTGGAGAATTATTGATACAGCTTACCAGCCTGACCCACAATAGTTCGCACCCTCCTGGGGCAACTGGGCACAGGGACACATGGCTCTAGAGACTTGAACCACCTGGACTGCATGTGCAGGGTGTCCTTGCCTACCAGCTGTGCCACAGAAGAGCCAGAAACACCTGTGACTGCCCAACGGATTCTCAGGGGATTTTCCTGAGAGAGCACTTGCCCACCTTATCACTTATCCATGAATCCCCATGACTTCCTGACTGCTGCTTGTCATGCCAACCACACACCTGTGAAGGATCTTCTCTACATGGCCATCTGTCCACCAGGCTCACCCTTCTAGGGCCCCAGATTCTAGGACCATACAAATGTTGAAGGCGTGTCCACCCGCCTAAGGTACAGATGCCCCTAAATCCATCTGCATCGTTTCCACTGGAAGTCACCAGCACTGGGGGAGGGGGGAATTCTTTGACCCGAAAGAATGACTCAACCTGACAGGAGCAATGCAGTGATTCAGAATGAAGGGTCAGTACACACATAGAAGACCCAGATCCCCCACTCACAATTCACATAAAATGTCCCATACGTACATATAAACTGATGCCTGAAAATTCTTGCTTGACACATACATACATCCAGACAAAGATGAGCAGTGTGCTGGTAAATGCTTATCTCTAGGAAAGTCAGGTAAGACTTCATTTATGGTATCTACATGGTCTAAATATTCCAAGCACGAGAAAATTCAAACTACCAACCTGATGTTACCAAACACAGAGCTGACTCTCCCAAGCTAGTATGAACCAGTTCCAGTGAAGTCCACACCTTTCCATATGAATATGGAATCCACACAATCCACTTACACTCTGAGTGGGATCCTCAACTCTCACCTCAGTTATGTAAGCAAAGGACATCACACGTGTGTGTGTGTGTGTGTGTAAATATATACGTATTGGACACACATG
Organism: Sus scrofa; assembly: GCF_054392235.1. Taxonomy (NCBI): domain Eukaryota; kingdom Metazoa; phylum Chordata; class Mammalia; order Artiodactyla; family Suidae; genus Sus; species Sus scrofa. The sequence continues at coordinate 16,198,722 of NC_139396.1, read as the reverse complement.
CACATTTCTACACTCAGCCTGATAACTCTACAAACAGGCCACCTAAATTTACATACCTAGATATACACATAGTCTAAATTTTTACAGACAAAGTCCTATATACCTTGAATATCCAACTGCCTCTCTTACTGATACAGGTTGGGACCTGGCACCCTTGGCTGCAGGGGCTGCAGTGGTTGCACCTGGACAAACATCTCCTGGAGAATGAAATACAGCAAAAGTATAAAGGATGAGAAAGAACTATGTGCTTGCTCATTTGGGACAAATTGTGAGAAAAAAAAAACTTCCACTTCTGAAGAACAGAGAGCAAAAGCAGGGTACCATGCACACCCCCTACATGCACCACCACTAAAGGGGAGGGAAAACCACCTCAGCCACCCCCCTGGCCCAACCCCTGGACATGCCCCTACGCTCACCCCATAGAAGGAACAAGCTCACCCCTGCTCAGTGAGCAGGTGAACAAGGGAAGCTGGTGATTGCTTCTGCACCTCTCTGCTGAAGCAGGTGTCCTGAATAAAGCCTTCCTGATTTTCTCTTCTGGCATCTTATCAATTGCTCTTGATTAAGGAAGGCCAAGAACCCTAGCTGGTAACACTCCAACTCTATACACATCCAAACCATGAATACAAACAGGTGCAACGTACCTACCAACCAGCTGTCCATGTTGAATACCCACATTGCTGTGGCTGTGGCATAGGCATGAAGCTGCAGGTCTGATGTGACTCCTAGCCTAGGAACTTCCATATGCAGCAGGTGTGGCCCCCAAAAGGACAAATAAATAAGAAGAGGAAAAACTGATCTCTAGGACCTTTAGTTCTTTAAGGCAAAGTTCTGCATCTATTTACCCCAAGCTCCCAGTCCCTCCCACTCCCTTCCCCTCCCCGTGGCAACCACAAGTCTATTCTCCAAGTCCATGATTCTCTTTTCTGTGGAAAGGTTCCTTTGTGCTATATATCAGATTTCAGATATAAGTGATATCATATGGTATTGGGCTTTCTCTTTCGGACTTTCTTCACTCAGAATGAGAGTCTCTAGTTCCATCCATCATGCTCCATCACAAGTCTAAGATGTAGTTCTCTGTGAATATTTTAATTTTCAACCAGGAAGAAAGAAATATTTTTTTAAATGAAAATGATGGGGTGGTTGGGGAGCTTGGGTTAATAGATACTAACTATTGCCTTTGGAATGGATTAGCAATGAGAACCTGCTGTGCTGCACTGGGAACTATGTCTAGTCACTTATGATGGAGCAGGATAATGTGTGAAAATAGAATGTGTACATGTATGTGTAACTGTATCACCAGGCTGTACAGTAGAAAAAAAAATTGTATTGGGGAAATAACTATTAAAAAATAATAATAACAAAGGCAGAATCAGGTCTGAAACACCAGCTGTCCTCCCTTAAGCTGGACAATAAAGACTTTTACAAATATATAAAACAATGAAAAAAATAAAAAATAAAAGATATATACTATGTAAAAAAATAAAAGTGGATTGCATTCAATTTTACTTGCAAAAAACAGCTCTAAAAACATTTTAGTGAAACAGTTAACACTGATTTCTAGTGGAAAGAATCCTTTCTGCTATATATGATATAAATATTCTTCTTTGCACAAGTGGATTGTGATCCCTGAGAAGTATGATTTGTTCAAATGTTACATTAAATGATTTAAAAGGTAAAACATAAAATATTTACCAGCAATGTAATAATACAGGAAAAAGTAGTAAAGATTTCTGGTCTTGGACAGTAGGCTGTGTGACAAATGGTTGATAGACTGGGTCTTTCGGCACAAAGAAACATTAGTAAGGTCCTGCTCTTGATGCTACCAGCCCATGGTGGTCCAGGCCCATGCCTGTGGGAATGGCTTCAGAAGGCCATAAGCCTCTAGACAGGGGCTGTTTTCCAAGAGAAAGTGCCTCCCTCAAAACCCTGGGTTTCCGTTGGGACCCTTCACTGTGGACATGGAATTGGACTGAAGGAGAGTTAGGCGAGAGCACTGCACCCCAGGGACATCTCAGCTGGGGAGCCTGTAGAAACCTGAGGCTGCCCTGGGGAGGAGAGCTGCTTGGAGGTGGTTCAAGAGGCCTTGCTCTGGCTGGGGAGGCAGGATGGCAGCAGGCAGGTTGGCGGTTTCTAGAAGGGAGACAAGCCACTTGGAACGTGTGTGGAGCCAGTGTCCTGTGGCTGGCCCTGGGTGGGTCATGGGGAAAGCCTAGCCCCGCCTTGTGGTCCTCAGGCATCTGAAGCTCGCCTCACCAGACCTCTCTAAGGGGTTGGAACTGGAGCATACTCTGGCTAATGGGGGCGTGGAATGGGAGGGTATAGTCAGAAAACGATTCAGTGCTGGTGGGTGTTGTCTGTGGCCACATGCTCAGGAAAGGGTCTGCTCTGAGCTGGGCAGGATGTGACTCTCACTGCCACGGCCCAGAACGTTTCCCTCCATCCCGCCCAGAACTCACTTCTCAGGTCAGGCAACTGTGGCCTTGGATCCCACAAGGGATGGGCAACCAGGTGACTTCACCCAAGCTAGGACTCGTGGGCCTGAGGTGTTCTGTATTGGTTTCCCTTTTGTGGAAATACGTCTCTGCAGACATGGCGCAGCATGTCAGGTGTCTCACGGCAGAAGATGAGGCCTGGCTTTGAGATGAAAAGTGTGTTCCTATTTCAAGTCACTACTACTACATGTGGAGAGAGGCTGGTGCAGGTGGAATGCCTATGAAGGCTGCTTCCTTTGTAAAGGGGGGGGGGGTGAAGCAGTGTAGCACAGAAGCAGGAAGATCATCTAGTCTGCTACTCTGAAACCTCCTAGGACACCTGTGGAGGTCAATTCGGTGCCTCATGGCATGTACCTCCTTCTCCTGAATGGGCGGTTTTCTCACAATGGCACCTGACTCCTGCCTGCTTCTCAGGTTGTCCTCACTTTCCATTATTGGGAGCTGGAAGGGGAAGGACCCCAGGCAGCCTCTACTCCCATGACCCAAGTCACATGAGCCGCCCTGGACCCATGCTCCTCTTCGGAAGCCAACCCTGGATGGGAAGTGGCAAAAATGCAGGGGACACACACCAGCTTCTCAGACTTCTCTCTGAGGAGCAGAACTGCATGGTGGGAGGGATTCAGGGCCATCGGGATGGGGTGGCACACCTTAGCCTCCGTGAAGTGTCCACTCTGGGTGGTTCGGAGAGGCAGGTGCATGCTTGGTGGGGCTGCTCTGCGTTTGTCTAAGGGTTCTGTATGCAGAGCGATCTTCTCAGCCTTTGAGAGGTGTTGTGTGAGGTCAGGAATGAAAGACAGAACAGATATGTGCTGAGCATCCCGAGAGGAAGGGTTAAGGAGGATATGAGGCCCTTCGACTTTAGACAGTGGAGGTCCATCAAAGGCCTCACGGTGCCTGGAAGGACCTTGGAGAAGGCCCTTACCTGCCAGTGACCTTGCTGAGGGGCATGCTCAGAGTAGATGGCCTCTCAGGTCCAGGACGTGGGGACAGCCTGTGAGGACGAGGTGTCAGGGAGCTCCTCAGGGAGGCTCTCCAATCCCTGCTGCTGAGCTGAGCATTTCTTGGTAGACAGGGGCAGGCAACTTGGTGCGGTGGTCAAGACCGTGAAAATCCCACCACGACATCTGCACAACACACAGGTTCCTCGGGCCAAATGCCCTCTCCCACTGAGGTGTGCCCTCTGAGTCCCCAGAGAGCTTCCGTCCATGTCGCCCCTTCTCCTCTTCCATTCACCCCTTTCCTTTCTCTCCACAGCATCTCTACTGCTGGGCACGGATGTGGTCATGCCCCCTGGGGCCTCACGCTCCTATCCTCCCCTCACTCCTGGCTCCCAACCCCAGCCAGCTTGGGAGCAGCACCTGCCACCGCCCATGGCCCCATTACTCCTGCCTGGCAGCACCCTATTGCAGCCACCTCACCCCATGACACCTCGGGTGACTCCTGCTGACCATGGCCCCATTGCCCCAGGGCTTGGCAACATCCCTGTCCCAGTCTGGTCAGGAGGGAGGTCAGCATTGCCCCACCAGTCTCAGGCCTTTGGGCGCCCTCAGGCCCCCCTCAATGGGAATGCTTCCAGGGCCCTCATGGGGAGTGCTTTGTGTCCTGCACCCCTTTGCAGAGCAAGCCCTGTGGGGGACAGTGGGGTGGCTGCCCCAGCTATTGCAGCAGCTCAGGCTGGCAAGGGAGGCTTGGCCCCAGGCCTTCCTCCTCAAGCTGCACCACCAGCTGTCCAGATGGCCTTCATCCTGCCCCCAGGGAGCTCTGGGTCGTGGCCACATGGCGCCTCTGGGGCAGGCAGCCTGCATGCCTCCCAGCACAGGGGCCCTCAGGAGGACGCCTCTCACCATAACAGCGTCTATCAGAACTTCCGACGCTGGCAGCGCTTCAAGTCCCTGGCCCGCAGCCACCTGCCCCAGAGCCCCGATGCGGAAGCTCTCTCCTGCTTTCTCATGTAAGTGACCTCTCAGGCCCTCATTAGCTCAGCTGGAGCCTTCGCATATACAGGACCTTGGCATGGACTCCCTGCTTAGGTTTCCAGGCATCCTTTCACCTTGAAAGAAGGAGCATTGACAGCAATGTCCATGCTATGAGGAGGCACGTCTGCACTCAGATGTGTCCCACGTCCAGTCCATGACATCCCGTCCGTGCCTTAGCTCAGCTACCACCACCATGCAAGACCAGTTGTCTCACTTTCTGCACTGCCATGATAACATGGAGTGCAGGAGAGCAGTCCGAGAGGGTCCTGCTCAGATGTGAGGAGCCAGAGTTTGAATGGGACCTGCTGCTCTGGTGCTACCTCCTTTCAACATGGACCTGGGCCTATGGCAGCCAGTGGGTATCACTTCAGATAAGGCTTAGGACATTCAGGCCCAGAACAGAGCTTTCTGCATGCCCGGTCCTTGTTGTTCTGAAGAAGTCCAGTGTGAACGGGGAGGTGGTCGAGCTGTCCTAAGGGCAAGGGTCTATCCTAGAGCTGTGAGCCTGGCAGGAACATCCCTCCTAGACCCGAGGTCCCTCCGAAAAGGGGGACTAGGCCATCTAGTGCAGAGACCTGGGCAGAAGAATCCTTGGACTTCTCAGACCTGTTAGCAGGTAGACTGGCGCCTTCCCTCCCTCATTGATGGGGCTGCATTTTATATGAGATGGCAAACCCCCCCAGCCACAGTGTCCCAGCTATAGCCAGGGAGTGGACAAGCATCCTCTGGTGAGTGGGATGTGGTGGCACCAGGCACCAGGAAGGCTTGTCTTTGCTCTCCAGACACCCTCGTCTCCCCCTCTTGAGCCTGGGTTTGGCAGGGGTGGGGCCCATGGAGGCCTTGGAGCTGGGTGGGGTTGGGCAGTTGGGGGCTGGGCTGTACCAAGAGACTGACCCTGAGGGCTTACAGCCCAGTGCTTCGCACCCTGGCTCGCCTGAAACCCACCATGACGCTGGAGGAGGGCATGCGGCAGGCCATGCAGGAATGGCAGCACATGAGCACCGTTGAGAGGATGGCCTTTTATGAAATGGCAGCAAAGTGAGTCAGGGTCCTGGGCCATGGGCGACATGGTGGGGTGGGTGGTGGGTGATGGGCAGGCCCCAGGGCAGGATCTGGCTCTGGTGCTAGCAATCAGAGAGGATGCAAGAGGAGGCTGGCACCTGACACCTCCTGTTCCCTGAATCCCCAAATCCTATTGGCCTCCAGAATCCCCTCTGCCACCTGGAGAGCTTGGCTCTTCCAGCCTGCCTGTCCCAGGAGCTCTGCCCTACCGTGATGCTGATGTGGGGAGGCCTCAGGATGGCCTTGGGGAGCACGGCAGCCCAGGTGGGGGTCCCCTGAAGGCATGGGGTCTGTGCAGGGGTGAGGACTCTACCCGACAGCCTGGCACCCCTTCATGCTGGGTGCCTGGCAATCACTGACCTAGTGTGTGGTAGGCCTCTCCTCATCAGCGGTGGCTGGAATGGGCAACCGGCCATCCTTGGGGAAGCCCATGGGTCTCTGGCCCTCCCTGTCATTTCTGCATGTGAATCTCCTAGTTTCCAAACAAAACCAAAGGAGCAGCTAGCTCTCAGTGGCAAGAGATGCCTCACCTCTAAGGGTAGGATCCCCACTCCAGCCTGTGCTGGGCCCTGTCTCATGCGTGCTTTCCCGGACTCTCACTCCCAGCCCCAGGTTCTGCGTTTGGGCAACGGCTCTGTGGCGATACGTGCCTGACCAGGCCACTGGCCATCTCCATTGTTTGGGTCAGACAAGGTCCGGGGGCACATGAGCATGGGCCCCCACCACCCACCATGTGTCCCTAAGCCTGGTCCCAGAGATTGACCTAGGTCTCTGCTGGGCCATGCCCTCCAGCTCCAGGGCTGCTCAGGCAGGAGGAGGCCCAGATCTTGGACCTGCGCCAGAGCAGCTCCCTGCTGCGACAGCACCTCACAGGGCCCTGACAGCCCCAAGGACACCCTCTCCTCACCCACTCGGTCCTGCTGCCCTGGGTGGGCTCCAGAGCCCAGGTGGTTTTCTCACTGGGGCCTGTCCCTCAACACCCCCCAGGTTCATGCAATTTGAGGCAGAGGATGAGATCAGGATGGGAAACGTGTCCTGCAGAACGCGGGCACAGGGCATGCCTCCTCCAGCTCCAACAAAGCTGGCTCCTCAGGAACCCACATCCCGCAAAATGGGCACTCAGTCTGTGAATCACCTTCCTGCTGGACGTCAAGGCACAGGTAAGAGAGGCCTAGGCATGGTCCCTGTTCCCAGATTGGTCCTTTTCCCTCAAGGGGGCATTGGTCTTTCAACAGGGATAGCCCCCGAGGGAGTCTCAGTCACCCCTTTCCCCTCTGGGGTGTGGACCTGGTCCATTTAGAACCTCATCACCCTTCCCCCTGTCTAAGGGGCCCCTGTGAAATCTGCCTAACAAGTGTGCTGGTGGGGAGACCCTTGATCATTAGATGTTCCACACGTTCTCACACCTGACTTTTACCTGTCCCTGACTTGAATCTGGCCTCCCACAAAACCTGAGGCTCTGGCTGCTCCTCCCCCTTCCCACAGGCATATCCATTGCCCCACAACCATGCCCTCCCCTGTGCCTGCTCAGGGGTCAGCTTCTGGGCGCTGGGTCCCCTCACTTTCCCTTCCTCCTGCTCTGCCTCAGCCTGTGCTCCAAGGAAACACGGCCCCAGGGTCCAGCACACCCACCCAAGGCCACGCAGAGCCTGGCAGCTGCTGGAGGACAAGGCCCCCAAGGAGATTGCCCCTGAGGCTCGCAGGGAGCATGGGGACATCCCGCAGGCACTGGTGGGTCCTGGCCCCTCAGCCACAGGGGAGTCAGATACGGAATGTCGAGAGGATGGATATGAGCTGCCACAGGACGACGACGGCTGGTTCCTAGACCCGGATCTCCTCAGCTACATGGACAAGCTGTGTTCCCAGGAGGACTTTGACACCAAGGTGGGCTGGGCCTGGAGTCTGAGACTCCAGGATTCCAGGGAGAGATGCTCTTCGCACCCTAGTTCTGGCTTTGGCCCAGGATAATGGGATTTAGGCTCTGGTCCTTGACCCTGACATCTGTGTGTCTTCCTGTGTGTCTGAGTGTACTTTGGTGCATGGGATGTGTATATGTGGATGTGTAAGTTGTACATGTGTGTCTCTCTCTCTCTTTGTAGGCCTTTGTGTGTCTGTGTCGGTGCCTATGTGTTTGTGCTTTGGAGCCCATGTGTCTGCATGTGCACCTGCTTGTGAGTGTGTGTGTGTGTTTATGTGAGAGGAGACAATACCTATGGGAGTTTGAAAGCTCCCCCTTTGTGAGGGGGACTCTGGATTGGCCTCTGCTAGTCACATTTCCCCCCAGCCTTCCCGCCTCCCAGGGCACTCCTGCCAAGGCTGCTCACAGCCTCTTCCTTCCATTCCAGGTGGAGTTGTTCATTCACCCATGATTCCTGCCAGAGTTGCTTACCCCAGAACCAGAGCTGGATCTCTCGGGCCTGGCTGAGGAGCAGGAGGAAGGACTCTCCCCTGAAGAGGTGGCCAGGGGAGGGACTGACACTAGGGAGACTGGGGGCAGGGTGGGAACCCAGGTGACCCTGGAAATCCAGGAGGAAAGGACCCAGGTCAGCCAGGGCCGGGGAGGGCCCTAGAGCAGGAGGCCCTGAAGGCTCTGTCCCTCCCTCCCCTGACGGAGAGGCCCTGCACCCAGGAGGCTGCCCAGATGGGTGCAGGGCAGGAGGAATGGAAGGGGAAGAGGGGAGCCGGGGACAGGGCAAGGACCCTGCTGGGGAGAAGGTGCAGGAGGAAGGCAGGAGGGCCACAGACTCTGTCTGTGGATGTGAGTCCCAACTCACCTCCCCCTGCCCATAAGCCCCGGCTCTCCCTGGAGGGTGCAGAGCAGTCACTGTCCACCTCTCTCCCACCAGCTGGTGCAGACACAAGTCCTGGCCTTGGAGGAGGACGACGGGGTGCCATCCACTCCCAATCACAGGGCACCCCACCTGGACTCAAGACCTTCAGAGTCTGTGGCCCAACAAGATGCCCAGAGGAATGAGCAAGGCCCACAGCCCGGGGTCAGTGATGAAACCTGGAACCCCAGATGGATTTCCATGGCCATCTAAGGCACCCCCAAACAGACAGGGGCCTGTTCAGGCACAAAGGCTCTGTGCCCTCTCCAGGATATCAGGAGCCCCCTCAGGCTGGAACTGCACAGCCATTTCCTCGCCAGGGCACCAAGCGCTCGGGCCCTCCATCAGGACCCAGGGCCAGCAAGGTTCTCAGGGAGGCCTCTCCTCTTAGTGGAGCCCCAGGGCTGGGTCACGGGTTCAGTGAGGATGAGGAGGAGCTCCCCAGCCTGGCCTTCCTCTTGGGCCTTCACCACAGCCTGCTGCCCTGGGGGCTGCCACAGAGCCCTGTCCCTGCCTCGGGTCTTGTCTGCACTGCAGGGCAGAGGGCCCAGCAAGCTTCCCAGGCCCCCATGCCCCAGAGAATGGGCCTCAGCTCAGGCCCCCTGGAAGCTGCCAAGTCTAGAAAGCGGGCTCAGTGTGGAGGCCTGGCTGCTGCTGAGGAACTGGGGATGGAGAGCTGCTTTTGTGCCGTTCCGCCCTCTGGACACTCACCAGTCATGAGAATGGAGGCTGGAGGCAGCCCTTACCTCTAGAGAGTTTCTCTCTGCCTCTCTGAAGTGGCCAGATGACAGGCTGGGGTGATTCTCCAATCATCCAGGGTGTCCCGTGTGGGGGGCTTAGCCAGAGAAGAAAAGGCTTGTCTGTCAGGACGGGACTTTCTGCTTCACTGCCTTGTGGGTGGGAGAACATCCAATAGTCTCAGCTGGATTTCTGCAGTGTACAATATGGTGGAAGCAGATGCCTCATAGTCCCAATGAGGATGAAGCAAAGGGAATGGGGAGTGGAATTTCATGGCCTATTAATGTCCTGGGTGGAGTATTTCATCTTGTCAAGCTCAGTGGTCCCACCCTCACCAGCCCACTGGCATCAACCCCCTGGTAGCTTTCAAGTGAGCAAAGCCTAGGACTTTCACTAGACCAGGCGTAGTGTTCCTGTTGTGGTGAAGAGGGTTAAGGATATAGGGTTGTCTCTGGGAACTTCCATATGCCACAGGTGCAGCCCCCAAAAAAGAAGAAACAAAAACAAAACCCCTGAAAAGTCTAGAATTAATGTCAAGGTGCAGGGGCTGTACATGAGGAATTCTCTAATGTTATTCAATCCATAAAAAATGAAATAATGGGAGTTCCTGTTGTAGCTCAGCTGTAAGAATCCTGACTAGTGTCCATGGAGACATGGGTTTGATCTCTGGCATCGCTTAGTAGGTTTGGTTTCTGTCACTGCTGTCAGCTGTGGTGTAGGTGTCAGACACACCTCAGATCCTGCTTTTCTGTGGCTGTGGAATAGTGCAGCAGCTGCAGCTCTGATTTGACCCCTATCCAGAAACTTTCATATGCCACAACACAGCCTTAAAAAAAAAGAAAAAATTGGGAGTTCCCATCGTGGCTCAGCGGAAACATATCTGACCAGCATCTGTAAGGATGCGGGCTTGATCCCTGGCCTCACGCAGTGGGTGGAGGATACTGCGTTGGCTTGAGCTGTGGTGTAGATCACATAGCAGCTCAGATCTGGTGTTGCTGTGGCTGTAGCTCTGATTAGCCCCCTGGCCTATGAACCTCCATATGTTGAAGAGTGTGGCCATAAAAAGACCAAAAAAGAAAAGACAAAATTGAATGCAATAGAAATTGCAGAAATGAAAGTTGAACAGACCATAACCAAATAATATTTTAGGGAGATTCCATGTGGCTCAGCAGATGAAGAATCTGATTGGTGTCCATGAGGATGCAGGTTCAATCCCTGGCCTCATTCAATGTGTTAAAGGATCCAGTGTTAACATGAGCTGTGATGTAAGTCACAGATGTGGCTTGGATCTGGCATTCTCTGATTTGACCCCTAGGCTGGATCTTCCATATGCTGCAGGTGTGGCCCTAAAATGACAATCAATCAATCAATATAATAATCAAACCGTGGTTTAATGGACAATACATTCACAGAATCATAGAAATTACCAACATCCACAAGGTGGAGATTTGTTTCATATTTGTTTCCAGTGAGCCGTGATGGGAACTCTGAGTGTTGCATCTTGTCAAACTTCCTGATGCTAACCTCACCAGCCTACTGGCATCAACACCCAAATAGCTTTAGGAAGAGCAAGACCTAGGATTTTAAAAAGACTAGGAATAGATTTCCTGCTGTGGGGAAGAGGGTTAGGTATCCAGCATTGTTCCAAAGAACTTCCATATGCCATGAATGTGGCCCCCCAAAAAAGGAAAAAAAAACAAAAACAAAACCGAAAAAAGTCTAAGATTAACATTAAGGTGCTTGGACTGTAAATGAGGAATTACACTAATGTTCTTCAAGCCATAAAAGGAATGAAATAGAGGGAGTTCCTGTCACAGCTCTGAGGTAATGAACCCAACTTCTATCCATGAGGACATGGGTAAAATCCCTGGCCTTGCTCAGTGGGTTAAGGATCCGGTGCTGCCATGACTGTGGTGTAGGTGTCATGTAGGTTTGATCCTGCATTGCTGTAGCTGTGGCATCGGCCAGCAGATGGAGCTCCAATTCCACCCCTAGCCTGGGAACTTCCATATGTTGAGAGTACACCCCCCCACACACAAAAAAAAAGAATAAGAAAAAGAATGAAAGAGAAATTAATAGAAATTTCATTCAATAGAATCAGCTGTATCTCACATTTGACCCTTAGCCAGGGAATCTATGTGCTGTAGGTGGAGCCTAACTTGACAAAAAATAAATAAATAAAATCAATAGTGGTTTAATGGATGATACACTCACAGAATCAGAGAAATGACCACTGTCCACAGGGTGGGTAAAGGAGGTTCCTAATTCCAGCGGCAGCATGACTGGAGCTTGTCTGAAATAGAGGCAGGTGCTGGGCAACCTTTGCATATGATATACACCAAGGGGAAGCCTGCCCATTGACAACAGGGAAAGGCTCAACCCCAAAACCCTCAACATGGAACCAGAGCATTGGCTGAAGGAACACACTTGACAGAGGCTATGGGCCGCCTAGTCTGTGTTCTTCTCCTTACCAAATCATGGTATGTTTCTCTAAGAACAAGGCAAGGAGTAACCCTTTTCTAAATCACAGACATCATATCTTAACGATACAGCTGTTACAATTGTGCAGCCAATGTGCTTTGTTTGAAGGGCATTTTTAAGTGGTGGGTATGGAGCAGTGTGTTCCAGAGGGGATTCGGGCCATCTGGCTCACAGGTGACCTCTTGCCACACAGGCCAAGTGACGCATCTGTAACCAGGGTGATTTCCCAGGCACTGCCTGCCTTCCTCAGATGGCAGGGATGCAAAGGGTTTGAAAGGGGGCACAGAGCACAGAGCCATCACCTACGGTCCCCTGACCGCCTCTGCCTGGGGGGGAGCAGCTTCCTGCTGTCACAGAAGCTATTGCTAGCACACCAGTCATTGGAGGAGTTCTGGATCCCCAACATTTTCCTACTCAGCAGTAGGCAGGAGAGAGCAAGGATGGTCCACGGATGTAGCTAAGGGTCCTTTTTTTAGGGGAACTTGCTCATTTTCAAGAGGTGCAGGTACAGCATATGGCAGTTCTGAGGCTCGGGGTCAAATCAGAGCTGCAGCTGCAGGCCTACACCACAGCCACAGCAATGACAGTTCTAAGTCTTGTCTGTGACCTACACCACAGCTCACAGCAACACTGGATCCTTAACTTAGTGAGCGAGGCCAGGGATCAATCATGAACGCTCATGGATACTAGTCAGGTTCATTTCCGCTGCACTACAACGGGAACACCTAGAGGAGAGTTTTTAAAGAAACAGCTAAAATGAGGTCACTAAGGTGGCCCCTAATACAATATGACTGGTGCCCCTATAAAAAGGGGAAATTTAGACCCAGAAACACACAGAGGGATGCTGATGTGAGGGCACAGGCAGAAGATGGGCATCTAGAAGCCAGGGAGAGAGGCCTCAGGGCAAACCAACCATGCGCATATCTTGATCTCAACAGTTACTTGATACATTCTTGTTGTTTAAGCCCCATTGCCCGTGGGATTTGTGATGGCAGCTGGAGCTGACTGATATACTCTCTCTGAAGGCCTGTACACTCCCACCACAGGATGGAGCCTGCAAGTGAAGACACCCTCTCTGTCCCCAGCTGGGCTCCACCAGCATCCTCACCCCTGCCTTCCTCCTGAGACAGCTTCTCTGCCAGGGCCTGTTTCCTTGTCCAGGGAGTCAGACAGTGGACCTCAATGGAAGAGGTACGGATGGAGGTCAGGAGGGGCTGTAGGGCCCCAAGGCAGGAGCAGGAGGAGTCTTTCATTTGTTTATTTGGGATTGCAGGCTTGGTTTGTGGGGTGGCCACTGTTGGACGGAAATGCCAAGATGGGGCCATGGAAAGCTGATGGAGCTGGTGGGGGAGGGGCCGCAGTTTCCAGAGAAGAGACTGGACTCTGAGGCAGAGACAGGAGCACAGGAGCTGGGCGGGTCAGCACCAGGCCTGCCACGGGACCGGGAGCACAAACAGCAGCAGGGTCCAGGTCTCTGAAGGCACAAAGGCTGTGCCAGGCCCAGGCGAGCCAGCAGCCTGCAGAGACTGGGATGGAACCTGGGTGTGAGGAGGAGGGGCCATGGGCTCAGGGAGGGGTGTGCACTTCTGGATCTCGTCAATCCAATGGGAGAAGTAGCTGACATTGGTGAAGATGCTGGGGTAGGTGGGATGTCGGCAGTCCAAGCCGCAGCTGGCCAGCCCCACCAGAACCCATGAACTGAGGAGGTCACAGATGAGGGGCCCCCCGGAATCGCCCTAGGAAAGAGAGGGGAGTTACTGTGAGCAACTGAGTTAGGTCAGAGGAGTCTCTGCCATCTAGGTCCCTCAGGTGGACTTCTGGGAAGGTCCAAACACCAGCATCCCACAGCAGACCAGCCTGTTTAAGCCATGCAGGGAGGCAATGGCATCATGATTTAGGAAGCTCCTGATTGACCCTCAGGACAATCACAGGTTTCAGTCTATGATCATATGGACCCCTGTGCCCAGAGACCGCCTGGATATACCTGACAAGGCACTGTCCAAGGAAGAGAAGGGACAGCTACACCTACAGTGCCCAAGAGAGTTGGTCTGGGTGTGGAGGCTGGCCAGCTCAAGCCCCTGCAGACCTCAGCTCTTGCAAGACCCTGGGCTGCACCAGCACACCCCTTACCTGGACCCTCTTCATTTTTCATTCATTTAGTCATTTGGTTTACTTTCAACACCTTGGTTGAGCAATTTCAGAAGATGCCCATACCCTGGCCTGGCAGAGGCAACCTGTATTGCTCAGGGAGTCGGTGGGGGTTAGAAAGAAATCTGCTGGGACTTACTAGAGTTCATGCTCTCAGGGCAGGGCCATCTGGTTGGAAATCTCCTCATGTCATCAGCCAAAGGGAGGGTCTGGTCCTTGTGGCTGGGGGTAGAGGGGCAGGGGCCTTAGTCACGCTTGCTGCTCCTCCACTTACCCATTCAACATGTGCAGCAAGCAGCCAGGAATCCTCTGCCCTGGGCACAGGGTCTCCTCCTTTGTGGTGCTTTTGTAAATAAGCCAACCAGCCTGCCATTGGCAGATGTGACATGTGGAAACAAGCCATGGAAGGGTCAGGACAGGAAGGGAAGGGCACTTCATCAAGTGGAGGTGAAAGGCTACTCTTCTTGCACTAGGAAACACAAGGTAGAGTTTCCAAGCGGGAAACAACTAAACTTTCTGAAGCAGGAGCACTGGGAGGAGTAAGTGCAGACCAGGGAAGGAGGGATATGCCAGGTGGGTGGGAGGAAGAGCAGTGACATGTGGGGAGTGAGGAAAGTATATGGGACGAGGGGTCTCAGGGCCTATGGCAGAGGGTAGGATTTGATCCCCATGGAGAACTGTCTAGGTCATGTCTAGTGCCTGGATCAGTCCAGTGCTGTGTGGAGAATGAACCAGCTGGGAGGCAGCTACAGGAGAGATTACTGATGGAGAGGGGCCAGGTGGTAAGAACAGTCAGATTTGGAACAATAGTTTGAAGCTGCCTATAGGACCTGTCAAATCTGAGCCTTTCTGTCATTAACCATGGGGGAAGTGCAGAGGGATAGAAGCAGGCTGAGCATGGAGCCCTGGGGCCCCAGCATTTAGAGGTGGGAGGGGAGGGGACCAGGCATAGAGCAGAGCATCTGGTGAGTGCCTGGGCCCAGGAAACAGGAGGGAGACTTGCTTAAGTGCCAAGTGAGAGGAGGACTCAGATCCACAGGTGGTTCTGGTGAGACAAGCTATTGGGGATGGTGGCCTTGAGGTTTTGGATAGCAAGCTGGGGACACTCCTAGGTGGAGTGGGTTAGATTCAGGACTGTTGGGAGGAGTCTTTGGGGGAAGGGAGGTAAAGAAACTGAGCAGTAGATGGTGCGCATTTACACAGGAGCCGTGGAAGGGGCGTCAGAGGACATGGAGCAGGAGAGACTCTGGGCATGGCAGGGATGGAACTTGAGGCTGAGGAGAGAGGGAAGACGCTGGGATAGACGGTGTGTAGGGTTGTCAGGACGAATGACTCTAGTCTGATTGGCTGCTTTTGGGGTTCTCAGTGAAACAAGCAAGATCTCCAGCTGAGAGGGCGGGGTGGGGGAAGTGGCAGGTTGAAGGAGAGCGAAGGGTACATGGTGTGGTGGCCAAAAACACCCCTCAGAGATGCCCATCCTCACCCCTGGAACCTGTGGCTATTAGCTCATGTGGCAAAGGGGACTCTGCAGCAGTGATGGAGTTGAGGCTCTTGAGCTAAGAAGGTTTTCCTGGATTCTCTGGGTGGTCCAATGTAATCAAGATCCTCATAAGGAAAGAGAGACGCAGGAGGTCAGAGTCAGAGCAGAAGATGTGACGGAAGCAGAGTCAGAGGTGTTGCACTTTGAGGACGGAAATGCTGTGAGCCAGGGAATGAGGGTGGCCTCTAAAAAGCTGGGAAAACCAAGAAAACATTCTCCCCTAGGAAAGCCTCCTGAAGGAACCCACCTGGCCAACACCTTGATGTTAGACTTTTGACCTCCAGAAATATAAGATAAATTTCCGTGGGTTTAGCCATTCACTTGGAGGGGATTTGTCACAGCAGCTCCAAGTAAGGCACCTTCTTGGGAACGTGCCATCATTACTTCAGCCCTTCCCCTCTGTGGTCCCCACCTGGGGTGGCCTCAGCCCTCTGCACGGTGGACCCCCTCCCAGCTGTGTGAGGCCAGTGGAAGGCCTTTCCCTGTTCACTGCAGCCCTCAGGGATTCACACAGGGGACCCATGCAGTTGCGGAAATGATGACGGATTCTGAGTCAGGCTCCAATAGCCTCCTGACCCCTGGAGAGCTCTCAGAAGGCAGGAGAGAGCCTCCTCTGGGACCATCTGTTCTGCTGCATCCACTTTTCTAGGGCAGATGTCGGTACAGCTCTCATAGCCTCAGGGGGCGCCCCTTGAGAGGTGGTGATGCGACTAAACGAATAAATTTCCTCCAAGGTTAACTGCGCTACCTGACTTTTCATTATTGTTTCTATATTCTTTAAGGTGGACTCTGGAGGTCTTTAAAAAATTAAGAGATGTTCCCATTGTGGTTCAGCAGGTTAAGAGCCTGACTAGTACAAATGAGGATGCAGGTTCAATCCCTGGCCTTGCCTAGTGGGTTAAGGATCTGGCATTGCCACAAGCTGTGACATAGGTCCTAGAAGTGGTTCAGATCTGGCATTGCTGTGGCTGTGGCAAGGGCTGGAAACTGCAGCTTCCATTCAACCCCTAGCCTGGGAACTTCCATATGCTGCAGGTAGGGCAGGAATAAAAGAAAGGAAGGAAAAGGAAGGAAGAAAGAAAGGAAGGGAAGAAGGGAGAAACCCCAAATCTAAGGTATCACATGAAACGTGAGCTACAGTTTGCACTACTGTAGATACAAAGCAAACCTTGCGTGTGCACTCTTGCATGTGTATGCATGTGCATGCATGTGTGTGTGTGTGTGTGTGTGTGTGTGTGTGTGTGTGTGTGTGTGTGTGTGTGTCTGTGTTGGGCAGGGCCGGAGCAGTGAATTCCACCTTCAGCAAGAGGTTGGGTCTAAGCCAGGTACAATCCAGAGAGAGGGAGGCAAACCAGGTCAGGAGACTGGAAGCCAAAACTTGTTAAGTACCTACTGAATGCCAGGCACAGTGCTGCATTTCTATAGGAACCTTCTTCAGTGGAGGCCATGAGCAATTCCATTTCATGGGTGAGGAAACTTAGCTAAGGCCACAATCCCAGTCAATGGAACCAGGTCTGTCTTGCCCCACAGTCTGAGCATTGAGTGCCTTGGCAGGCTCTCTCTCCTCAGACCTGTTTCTGGACCCCCTGTGCAGAGGGAGGGGCCCTTGTAGGGAGAGATGGGAGCCCCAGGTTGGAGGGTGGGGTCCAGAGCAGGTGACATGGCAGAAGATGAATCTAGGTGGAATCTCTCAGTCAGGCGGTGGTAGGTGAAAGGGGAGGCAGGAGGGGGGTCATTTGCTGGGACTCCCGAGTGTCCAGCTCAGGGGTATTCTCAGCCTGGAGAGAAACCAGCGGAAGAGTGGGGTCGAGGGGCACTACGAATATCCAGCAGGTGAGCAGACACAAGGCTCTGGCCTTGAGCTCCATTGGCATAATTCCTGCAGGAGAAGGGAGGTGGACAAGGCTGTAAGGGAGGTCCATGGTGACAGCCGGATGTGGACTGGGCAGGGTGGGGGCTGAACACTTGTTCCACTTCTGGGTGGAGCTGGCTCTGTGAGGAGGTCAGACCAGGCCAGGCAGCTACAAATCTATACTACTGTTTAAGAACTGGGAACCAAGAAATATGGGTCTGCCTTCTACCAGCAGCTCAGGGGCCTGCCATGAAGATAGCTATCCATGTGGCCTTCTCATGGGCTAGGCTAAAGTCACAATCCCAGTCATCTTGTCCCTCCTGTGTGCATCTCCTGGGGTGCCAAGGCATAGTGCCACAAACTGGGTAACTATAAAAACAATGCAAATGTATCCTCTCACGGTTCTGGAAGCTGGAAGGCTGAAAGCAAGTGTCTCTGTGTCTAGCCCTCTTCACACAAGTCATTGGTACAGGGCCCACTTGAAATTTACAATGGTCACATCTCAAGATCCTTAACTAATCACAGCTGCAAAGACTTATTTCCAAAGAAGGTCACATTCTGAGATTCCAAATGGATACAAACTTAGGGGACACTATCCAACCCCCTACACCACCCTTTCAACAATCCCATGAAGGAGGCCTCAGACTCCTACACCGTGAATAAGACACAGGCTCAGATGGTGAAAAGACCACCCAAGGGCAGAGCAGTGCCTCTAACTCCAGAACCCTCACCCTCTGCCCTCCACTCCACGATGCCATCTGTGTAAGAGCTTGGCAGCCAATGCCAGCTCAGGGTGCTGGGCCCTGAGGGGATGTGGTGAAGGCCTGGAGGCCAGGTGAAGCTTGGAGTCAGAACACGCAGGCCCTCCTTATTTTATGGGAGTGCTTTCCCTCTTTGGGCCTGTTTGCCCACTTCTAAAATAGGACACTACAGAGAGTGGATAGACATCTTCACAATTCAACAGTACACTCATGTCTGGAATGTATATCATAGACACATGTACCAACAGCCCCTAAAGAAAAAGACACAGGGGGAAAAAAACGGAAGGTAAATTAGGAAGAAGATATTCAACGGCAATAAACATACGGAAGTATATTTCATCCGTCATCAGGAAAATGCAAACCACAATAAATCATCACCATTAGGAAGGATGGAAAGTGCCAAGTGTTGGTGAGCTTGTAAACTCTCAGCCACTGCTGGAATGTGTGGAACTGGTGCAACCCCTCCGGAGATGTTTGGTAACATCTGCCAAAGCTGAACATGCAGATAGCTTTTAATCTAACAGTTCTCCTCAGCGGCTTCTGTGAAATCAAATAGAAAACCTCTGGGTGTGAAATGAAATGAAAAACTTGGAAGCTACTAAAATATCCATTGAGAGCAGAACTGCCCATCAAATTCAATTCACACGATAGTGTCTTGCAGGGCAATGAGGCTGAACAAACTATACCTACATGTGACAGTGTGGATGGACCTCACAAACATAATGTTAAGACGTGAAAATCTGACAACTGGAAATAAGTTCTACTTATGGAAAATTCAGAATCTAATATAAAGTGTTAAGGTGAAGATGAGAGTTTCCATTGAGTGTTGGTGACAAGAAGGGGAGAGGAGTGTTGGCCACCTGGGGTGTAGCACTGTGAAAGTTCATCCAACTACACACGTAGGGAAAGAGTATGAATGCCTTCTTCTGTATGTATATTTCAATAAAGGTTTTAAAATATGCCTCCAGAATAGATACTGCTGGAGTGTCCTGCCAGTAGTAGTTGTCCTCCTGTGCAATGGGCTGAGGAAGGGGCTAGCCTGGGGGACACTACCAAGAGATAGAGCCTGGGAACATAGGTAGAGGGACGAAACAGAAGGTACCAGGGGTCTCCACAAAGAGAGTGGAGGCAACACAGCCTCCCACCATGGAAACTGAGGCCCTGAGAACAGGCCAGGGAAGAAGGGAAATGACCTCACTCACATGGCAGATGGCCTTTCCTGTAGAGAAGTCCCCAACACACAGCATCTCCTCGTACACGGAGAAGTTCTTGCTGAGCCTGTGTCCATATACCAGATTACAGAACTGGTTCTCAATGAGGCCCACCTTAGCCTCCTGGAGATGGAAGGGTGTGGGCAGAGGCGCTGTGAGGATAAGAAGGAAGTCAGTGAAGTTTGCTAGAGCTTAGCTACAGGCTCTTCTGCCTTACTGCTCACCACCACCCCTGCATCATAGGGTTTTCTCAGCAAAGCTGAGCTTTCAGCTCTCTATCAGTCTTCTACCTATGCCTAATAAGGCCTCCCCTGCTTCTCAAACTTTTCCAAACTCATCCTATTCCCACCACCTCTCGCATAGCAATAGACCACACCACTCGTAGTCCATAAAGAAAAAAGGCAAATCCTAGCAATGCATGCCAATCACTGATGCTTAGCAACCATTCACCAACCCACCTACCCTCTCACAAACCATCCTTTCCACTTCCATTTGTCAGTCATTACCTTTCCTTCCCTCCACTAATTCCTCCGTCCATCATCTACCCAACTTGTCTCATGCCCCATTCATCCACTCACCCTTCCATCTATCTGCTGGCCTATCCATCTTTGGATCTATCTCCCCATTCTCCCTCCATCAATCAATATATCCACTCTCTCCATCCCTCTTCCCACCCACTCAACCATCTTCCCCTCCATGCACTCATCTTCCCTCCTATCCATCCTCCATCCATCCTCTCATTCAATCACTCATTTATTCATCTGTCTTCAGGTTAGCTATTGTTTAGACACTAGTGATAGAGGGGAACATTTTTAGTTGGGGAAACAGGGTAAGTGAAGTAAATAAGTAGGATTATTTAGCTCTGAGAAGTGTGGTAAGGAAATACAACAGGGAAATGTGACATTATGCATTGCCTGTTTTAGGTTTCACATCAAGGAAAACTCTTCAGAGGAGGAGCTGAGTTGTATATCAAAGAAATGAGTCACCCAGATTAGCAGGGAGAGCCTGTGAGGCTGGGGAAACAGCCAAGGTAAAGGTCCTGAGGTGGGGACAGCCTCAGGATATTCAAGGCAGGAAGGGGCCTGGTGGCTGGGATGGCCTGGGTGAGGGTGGAGTGGGAGCTGAGCAGAGAGGAATGGGGGCCAACATTGCACAGGGCCTGAGAGCCAAGGTAGGACATTTGGACAGTTTTCTAAGCATAAATGAGAAGGCACTGAGGAGAAAGAGCAGGGAACTGGCACAACACCTGCTTCAAAGCAAACACTCAGGCAGTTGTGTGGAGACTAAAGTAGGGCACACAGGGTGGGAGCTAGCAGACCAGTCTGGAGGTCCATGCAAGAACGGGTGGTCTACAGGACCAGGGTGGCAGCATTGCCACCTACCCCGCTGCCAGGCCCTGGGGCATAGGCTGGGATATTAAAACAAGAAAGACAGAGTCCCTGTCCTCAAGGAAGAACCAGACTGTGTGTGTGTGTGTGTGCGTGCGTGCGTGTGTGTGTGCGTGTGTGTGTGTGTGTGTGTGTGTGTGACAATGCTGGGGACCTGGTTGTCTGTCCTGTGGTTGGGGATTGTTACTGATACACTATTGAGAAGGGCCAGCAATGCTGGCACATCCCACCCAGTGAAGACAGGGTCTTATCAAAATCTGATCTCCTATCCTGAGAAACACCTACCAAATTACAACCTTACAAATAATTGCAAATACACATTCTTTTCCCCCTAATTCTGCCACATAAGATTGTGCCCAACCATAAACACTCTTTTCTTTAATAAAGACTCTTACTCATGAGTTTTTGCCTGCATTTCTTCCCTTTCAATCTTAGAAAAACACAAACTTTTTCTGTGTTACTCAGTTCACCTAATAAACCCACAAAGTAGACAGTTGACCTGGGTTGGGAGAAGTGCAAAGTGAGGTTCAAAGAGTGAAACACTCTTAAGTTGTAGTCATTCTAACTTGACCTTGGAGGCTCACAGGTCAGAAATTATAAATATGTTTTCTTTCCATTTTTCCTAAGTGCCTCCAATGGGAAATCTTGGTTCCTCAGTGGCCTAGAAGGGGCCAGGCCCCAAGCAGGACCTCTGAGTTGAATCAAGTCATCTTAGATCTATAGTTGATTAAGGCCTTGAAATCAAGAAGCTGACAGATTCCAAGAACCTGAGTTCTTAACATCCAACAGTCAACAGATTTTCAGAGCTTTCCACATAGGGAACACTGAATTTTAGAATCACACACTTTCAGAACTAGAGCCAGAATGGTCCAGTCCTCTGGAAATGAGGCACAGTGGACCAAGGTCCAGCGGTTGTTTTGCCTGGGGAGCCCTACTTCCCTCCTCCCCTCCTCTGTCCTACTTCCCTTCTTCCTCCTCCTCGCTTCCCCCTTATCTGCCCTCCCACCCCAGCCTCTCCCCTACCCCCTCACTTTCCTCGTTGAGCATCCCCCAGCCAGTTATCCAGCAGGATGCATTATTAAGCAGCTGCAAGCCAGGGGCTGGGAGGCAGGCAGGGATGATGTAGGAAGTGAAGTTCACAGGAAAGAGCAGCTGCAACATGGCTATGTCACTTCCGAAGGGATGAAGCTTCTCAAAGTCTGGGTGCATGACAATCTGGCTCACGGACATCTCCAGGGTGTGCTGAGTGTGTTCAAACAGCTGCGTGCTTCCTAACAGGACCCGGTAGTTCTCTGGAGCATGGGATTTTCTGGAGGAGGAAGAGCATGCTGTCACCATCATCCCTGAGTGTGGGCTAGGTCTCTTCCCCTGCATATTCATCTAACTGCTGACATCCACCTGGACCCCTGCACCCCCCCATGGTGCCAGCCTTGGTCTCTGCATTCCTAAAGTTCAGGAGCACTTCTTTCTTGAGACTGATATTCTACTTACAACCTCAGACATATGGTTTCTCCACCATATCCAAGAATCAGAGGAGTATTGAATCCTTGTGCGGGAAAGGTCTTTGGTGGGCTCATCAAATGAAGGCCCTTGGATTGTTTACAGGAGATGTTCTGGATTGATCCCAGCTCTACTTTTACCTTCCCAAGGCTCCTACAACCCACCTTATGGCCCCACAATTCTCCTGACCCCTCCCTCCTTTAACCACCTTCCTGCCAAATAGCTGTTTCTCCGCTCAGTTAGAAGCACTTGCCAAAGATCTGTAAGGTAAAGGAGCAACTGAGTGTAGGAAACAGAACCTTGCATTTGCCCTGAACACAGCTGCTCCCGTAGAGTAGGTGCTGATCAGATTCTGAGCTCCCAAAGCTCCAGCTCCCAGACCTGGGCTGTGATGTTCCAACTCCCTGGGGATGCCTCCTCATCTGTTCACAAGCTGGGCACTGAGCAGACCCAGGAGCGCCAGGTGTGTCAGACTCCTGAGCAGCCACATCACTCTCCCAGGGTGCCCCATCTCCCACCCGCACAGCCTGGCACCACATCTCCCACATGCACACTAGTGACCATGATTCCTCCTGGGCACACAGTTTTGCAAGAGTAAAAAGTAGAGCCATTCAGCTGCTCGCCAGACATGAGGTCCCATGTCCCTGCCTAGACTCAGAAACCTGGAAATGTGGGGACCTTGAGAAACTGTGATCTGAGATTGGTCCACACTGCATGGCAGCCAGAATGGACACTGCTACTCTTCTGGGGCACATCTGTGTTGGGAGACAGGCCCAGGGGCTGAGGGCAGAGTCTGGGGAGGGTCTGGGAAAGGCAGCCAGGAGGACAGTCCAGGTAGAAGGTACACAGGTCAAAGGCAGGAATGACATGGACCTGTGGGCCACAGACAGCCCCAGAGGAAAGCCCAGAGGAGCCGGGGTGGGACACCCTCACACCTCATCCCCTCCATCTCCTCCCCTGCCAGTGCCTCTGCTGGCACCCTAGGAAAGAGGACTCACTTGAGAAAGCAGTGGGCAGCAGAAACCAGCCAGCGGGAGTTGATGAGGACAGCTCCACAGACATGCAAGCCCTGGTACATCAGGCTGGCCTGCCATGGCCACTGGCCAGCCACCACATCCTGACCACCAGAGATCCGCCACATCACCTTGGGTTTCCCGCACGCTGTGGAGACTCCCCTGCCACCTACAATAGAGACATGGGTGAGACCCCAAATGCCACTACCAGGGAGGCCCCCTCCACTTCACAGATGGGAAAATCAAGGGCAAGTGTCCAGTGGCCTGGCCAAAAGGACACGGCTGCCTGGACTCTGCCTTTACCAGCTGCCAGTGAGAATTTGACAGCAGAGCACAATGGAGCAGGCTTTCTGAGCATGAAGGCCCAGGGCTGTGGTGAGATGCCAAGGGTGACCAAAGGTGGCAACAGCTCATGGCAGCATCTCCGCTGAGCTGGACATCACTGAGGCAGTCTGCCAAAGGCTGGCCATGTGCCAGGCCTTATTTCCCTGAACTAACACACCACAACAACTCAAGGTCTCCGAAGTTGCCAACATTATACACTCAAATCATAGCTTCTAAGGGCCGGTGCCCCTCCACTTTGCCCCAGTATCTTAGAGAAGCAGATCTGCAGGCAGGAGTCTGGGGTGATGTGTGACCATGGAACTTAGCAGGACCCCATGAGGCCCTCCCCTAATAGACCCCCACCCATGTCCTCTGCCTGCCTTTTGTCTGTAGAAAACTTTAGTCACAGAGTACATTTACCTGGAGAAGTGGAAAAGTGCAGGAAGAAAGGAAAACAGTCAAGCAAAGCAAAATAATATTTTAACGATTAAACAGAGTAAGAATATTTAGCTCCTCCTCAAGGACTATAGATAATATTCTGAGCCATGTCCTTGGAAATGTTTTGCAGATACTGAAACCCCACCAGGTGGAAGAAGTTACCTATATGCTGCACACAAGCACATAGACCCAAACAAGGTGGAACCAAAGGTGGATGAGGTTGACTCCCAAGTACCTCACCACCCACCAATCCGAAGAAAGTCTACAAGCTGATCAAGCCCTGCTCTTTGAACCTCACTCAGCCCTCGAGGTGGGGGCACACAGCCTTGAGGCTGTTACCCCACTGTGGCCCCCTCTGCCTGGCAAAGCAATTAAGCTGTTCTTTTCTACTTCACCCACAACTCTGTCTCTGAGATTCAATTCAGAGCATGTCCACAGAGACTGAGCTTCAGCATCAACCTGGGGAAAGTCACTCCCTGCCTCTGACTCAGGATTCTCCATTTATAAATAAGAGGGGTGGGCGTTCCCTGGTGGTCTAGTGGTTAGAACTTGGTGCTTTCACCACTACGGCCAGGGTTCAATGCCTGGTCCAGGAACTGGGAATCCCACATTAAGCCGCGGCCAGCAGCGGAAAAAAAGAAATTAATTGATTAAAAAACACTCTATGCAGTGGCCAAAAAATTAAATAAATAAGAGGGAGTGGGCTAATGAAGACAGCCATGGTTCTAGGACCCACACCTGAGGGCAGGGGTGAGGCCAGGGCCCCTAGAGCAGACATCCTGCTCTAGGGCCTGGGCCCCAGGGACTCAGGGCTCCTCACTCAGCAGTCCTGGGCTTTCCTCCACCCAGCCTCAGGCCGGACCCTGCCAGTGCCCACTTGCACAGCCCCACAAGGGTCCTGGGGCAGTTTCCATCCCAGAGGCCCCTCAGTAGGGGTCCTGTGACCCACCTGTGTTAAGGTGGTCTCTGGGCTGCCTGGTTAGATGGACCTGACCGCAAACAAAAGAAGAGGTTCAGTGACCCTGGGCACCAAGCCCTGGTCACAGTCAAGCCCCCTCAGGCCCTGCAGGCCCACCTTCTCAGCCCCACACAGAGGCCCCCACACACCTGTGGCTGCCCAGGCCAATGGCTGTGCTTCCGGAGTCAGAGGCCCACCCTCCACCGCTCGCACGGCTGCAGGAGCTGGGCCGGGGTCGGCCCAGGACCCTCGCAGGTTTAGGGTGGTGGTGGGCGACCATGGCGGAGCAGCACCAGCTGCAGCCAGAGGAGAGCCGCAGGCTGGCTTCCTACTTGTCGAAGCCTCGCCTCTGAGACCATTGTCAGTGTTGTGGACCTGGGCCTGAACCTGGCCTGACTCAGCCCTAGGCCTGGACCCTGCCCCCGCCCTGGCCAAGGCTTTGACCCCGCCCCCACCACGCCTTGACCCCGCCCCAACCCAGCCTTGATCCCACGTGACCTTCCTATTAACTTTTTTTTTTGTCTTTTCGCCATTTCTAGGGCCGCTCCCCTGGCATATGGAGGTTCCCAGGCTAGGGGTCCAATTGGACCTGTAGCCGCTGGCCTACACCAGAGCCACAGCAATGCGGGATCCGAGCCGCATCTGCGACCTACACCACGGCTCACGCGACACCGGGTCCTTAACCCACTGAGCAAGGCCAAGGATGGAACCCGCAGCCTCATGATTCCCAGTCGGATTCATTAACCACTGAGCCACACCAGGAACTCCCCTATTAACTTTTAAAATAACTCCACTGAAAAATTATTTCTATACCATGAAGTTCCCGTATCACAAGCGACGTTTCAATGATTTCCAGTACATTTTTCTTCACTCATTTGTTTATGTTTGTATTTAAATCAATCTTCTATTTTGGGAGAGTTTTAGATGTATGAGTAAGTTGCAAAATAATACAAAGACTTTGCGTATCCCCCTACCCAATTTCCCCTCTTGTTAAGATCTTATATTGTTACGGCACATTTGTCACAACTAGTGAGCCAATATTGATACATTCATATTAACTCAATCCGGAGTTCCTGTCGTGGCGCAGTCGTTGACGAATCCGACTAGAACCATGAGGTTGCGGGTTCAGTCCCTGCCCTTGCTCAGTGGGTTAACGATCCAGCGTTGCTGTGAGCTGTGGTGTAGGTCGCAGAGGCGGCTCAGATCCCGCGTTGCTGTGGCTCTGGTGTAGGCCAGTGGCTACAGCTCCGATTCAATCCCTAGCCTGGAAACCTCCATATGCGGCGGGAGTGGCCCAAGAAATAGCAACAACAACAACAAGAACAAAAGACAAAAAAAAAAAAATTTAACTCATTCCATTAGCTCTCTTTTTTCAGTTTTTTTTAAAGTTTAAGGCATAGAGCTTAATGATTTCACTTACATACAATCATAAAATGATCATCACAATAAATTTAGTGAACATCTATCATTCATATAGATACAAAATTAAAGAAATAGAAAAAAAATCACTCATAAATTGTTGAGTGCCTCTTCAGGCAATCTATGAATTGGTTTTCAGAGTCAGAGCACCAAGGTTTGACTTGATATTTCCTTTCACTTCTTTATCCATCAACCCAATTTTTTGTCCCTCAACCCACTCTGCTTCCTATCTGGCTCTTAACTTACTTCAACAGAGGCTAGACTTTCTGAACAAAATTCACAATTTATCATCTGATAAACACTTCTGTAGTGATGGTGCCATGGAACAAAGTATTTGAAATTAGGATCGTCTCAGCAGATCCAATATGTTCATGGCTGTAGGTATATAATTCCTAGTGAAGAAGTCCTTGTGCTCCAACCAATATCCAGCAGGACCAGCCTAATATTCCTTTGTTCTGGAGAGCCCCAGTGTATCAAAAACGTGGTTGTGCAGCCCACAGGTCCAAGACCAGAAATTATTATTGTTAAATATTTAACTTTTTCCCTGTAAATAATTTAATATTTTAAACTAATAATACCTTCTCATGGATCACAATCCAATTGTGCAAAATGGAATATGCAGTGTTGAGTCATGCGTCCTCCCAACTCTTTCCCCTGTCCACCCAGTCCTCTTTCCCACAGGGAAGTAGTGTTTATTTAAATCCTTCCATAGATGTGTTATGCAAAGAATTTAGAATGCAATATATTTGCATTTTTTAAAATGCAGGGTTTTCTTTGATTCAAACTTAATATATTTTCAATACATTTGCAGATGTTTACAATGACTATCTTCTTACATTAACGAGATTCCTTTCTAGATGGGAGTAGACTTCCAGAACAAGAATTTCTACACCCCTTAAAATCAAAAGTTTTGGAAAGAATAAAATGGTCAGGTGTATTTAATTAAAATAGTAAGTACCCAAATGAATTAGAACTTCAGGTAAACAATATGTTGTGTTTTAGTATAATCATTTCCCATTCAATATTTTGGACATAGTTTTACTGAACATTTTTTCATTTTTATCTGAAATTTATTATTAAACTTAGATCTCGTACTTTATCTGGCAACTCTTCAAAAAAAAGTATAGCACAGTAAACTAAATTGTTAATTACTCATTGTAAGAATCCTTAACTGGATTAAAGATTCTTGAATGTGCCACTTGGCTCCAATAGAAGACACCCTAGTTGCACACACACACACACACACACACACCCCCACACACACACACCTTCAGCCTCTTTTGATGATATGGGATTTGGAAGAGCTATCATTCAGCACTGGGTTTATGTGTCAAAATGAAAGAGTATTTGTGTTTCATAGAAGAAGATTGGTAGGAAATTGGTCAAGGGAGATGAGAGGTGAAGACTTCAGAGGATTGCAAGCAAATCTCTTGAATTTCAAGCTTTACTGTCTGCTAAATGTTTCTTGCTCCTTGCAAAAAAAAAAAAAAAAAAAGTTGCATGCAAAATGGTGGCTATTGAAGAAAGGCATTGAATTTTGAAGCCAGGCCCAGGTTCTTTCCTCTTCTTTCTAGCAGTTGTGTAGGAAAGGCATTTCTAAACTCCTGACCAATTTACTTGTGATTTCTAAGGGTTTTTTTTTCTAACTCTAAATTTGAAAATGGTCTATGTTTGGTACTTTCAGAGAGTGTTTTCTTGGCCACTTGAAGGGAGTGACTTACACAGTGTTCATCCATTTTAATATTTCCAAGGCATTTAGTGGTCTGCAGTACAGAACTGTCTTCTTACAGGTTCTCTCTCTCTCTCTCTCTCTCTCTCCCTCCCTCCCTCTCTCTTCTTTTAGGGCTGCAACCTCAGCATATGGAAGTTCCCAGGCTAAGGGTTGAATCATTGGAGCTGCAGATGCTGGCCCATGCCACAGGCACAGCAAAGCAATGCTGGATCTAAGCCACATCTGCGATCTACACCATAGCTTGGGGCAACACTGGATCCTTAACCCACTGAGAGAGGCCAGGGATTGAACCCAAGTCTTCGTGGATACTAGTCAGGTTCGTAACTTCTGAGCCACAATGAGAACTGCAACACTTCTCTCTTTCATTCTCTTTGGTAACTATTCTGTGTACTCTACCTTGACCTTAGCTGAGAAGATGAGGTGAGAGCAATTCAAGGCAAATCATGGTGAACTTTAAAAAAAAAAAAAAACTAAGTGTTGAAAAAATACACAGTTTGGAGACATTTCTCATGACTTGAGCATTTATCATGGAAAACTTTAAATTATTAACCAATAGCTTCATATTAGGGGAATACTGTGGCAAGATAATGTACCCTGGCACTCCAGAAAGGCAGGTTTCCTTGTTGCTTCCTCCTCTTGTCTAGTCAGTCAGTAGTTAATAAAAGATTCTCACTCATGGCTCTGACACAGAATTTCAATGAGTCTTCTCTGGACTACTGACATAAAAACCTGCAAAAACTTGTGAAAAATTATCCAGTTCCAATTCTATAATCACTTTTGTGCTATATCAAAATCCTAGACCACAGATATAATCAAATTAGTCCAGATGTAACTTGGGGAGACAGACAACAGAAGGGCATAGATAAAACTCCTTTGGACAATGATGTCTGACTATTCCTGCAAGAAACTGGGGGTGTGGTATTGACTGCTGAGAAAAAAAAAATCTGTATATGGATCACAGACCTCCGAAAACACATGATATTCTAC
Source organism: Sus scrofa (assembly GCF_054392235.1). Taxonomy (NCBI): domain Eukaryota; kingdom Metazoa; phylum Chordata; class Mammalia; order Artiodactyla; family Suidae; genus Sus; species Sus scrofa. The sequence continues at coordinate 16,169,871 of NC_139396.1, read as the reverse complement.
ACAAGCATGGAATATTAGCGGTATGGTGAGATACAATGTTTGTGTCTTGTAGAATGTTCAGTCTCTGAGCTTAGAGCCTTTGGTGGTGTTAGATGTGAGGGATCTTCAGAGGTATTCTATGCAGTAGAAATGAATGACCAGTGAAAGAATCTGATGATTGAAATTTCTTTGGCAAGTATAACAAACTCAAGTCAGTACGTTGATTCCACTACTATTTTTTTTTCCAACTGAAATTGTGTAATATATTCCTGAAAAGTAGGAGGGGAGAATAAAATTTGGGAATGCTATGTCAACTGGAATTGACCCAAACTGTCAAAACTTGCTCAAAGTTACAACAAAAACACTGCAAAGGCAACATCTATGAATCCACATCTATTGAAGAACCCCCACGTATTTAAAAAAAACTCACTAAGTAAAAACATTATAGCAGAATCAATTCATTTGGAAAAACTCTAGGAATGGAGGAGCCAAGAGACAGTAGCTCTTAGAGTGTTTCTCAGGTCTAAAATTCTTCACTAGAATTGTTCTTTAATGGAACTATCAGGCTTGCTAGGAAAAAGAATCTACTATTTCTGGGGAGAAAAAAACTAAGGAAACCCAAGAAAGTGCAGCCCAAAGGGCGTGAAAGCACTTGCCCCAGTTTGAAGATACTGTGCTTAGGCTGGTGCTCTCCAAAACTCTTTCACAAGGGTCATATCTAAATGAATGGATTTCACGTTTGCAATTTTAAAATCCCAGGGGCTCATCTCACAACCCCTAGTTTTAAGAAGAGAGGACCACAAAAGTGCTGAGAAGACCTTGCCATAAAATCTTCCCAGGGGATCCCAATCCTCCGTTGCTTTCCTCTTTCATAGCAACCTCCAAGGACAGCTCCGCAAGGCCACACCCCTGCACGCACGTGCACACCCACTAGGGGCGGGGCTCCCCGCATGCGCACCACTGTCCTCCAGCTGCTCAGAGCATCTGTTGAGGCCTGACCGCTTGGGAAGCCAGTAACACACGTGCCAGCGTGGAGGGTGGGGTTCCAACGGTCATCCCGGCTGGGGGCGGAGCCAATCATGGCAGCTTTTAGAATCAATTATTTGAAAGCAGGAGTAAGGAAAACGGACTTTTCACCTCTTGGGTGTCCTGCTGTGCACTCTTAGTCACTCTGTGGGTTATTTGTGGCCTTGTCCAAGTGAGTTCACCACCGCCCTGTGCCCCTCCCCCACCGCCACCAACTGGAGCTCGGTGTCCCTGCAGTGTTTACACCAGGGTTGTTGGCACCACTGTGGAGCAGGTTGCATGAAGGCTTCAGTGATTTCCGGCCCTACCATGAGGCAGGTGAATAAAATGTGTGAACGATTAAATGGGTGCCAGTCTAGTGTTTGCATTCTAAAGCATATGAAAGCTAGAAGGAAGGTTTTCCAGTTCGAGAATGCTCATCCAGTTCACAAGAAATAGCTCAGGACACTGGAAATTGAGTGGAAAATGAATAAAGATCTATTGTACATCCTCATAGTTTCACCAGTGTCTTCCATTTTAACATAAAAATGTCAATCAACACATGTTCAAACTGCATATTATTGTCAGTGATGGGGGCAACGTTGCTGAATCTAACAATAAGCATTGATTTGTAGTCTAATACTCTCAAGAAATGACAGAATTGGAGTTTCCTCCTGGCTCAGCTTGTTAAGGGTCCATGGTTGTCACTACTGTAGCTTTGGTTACAATTGTGACAGGCTGTTCATTCTCTGGCCATAGACATACTTTGGACTGGCCATGCCACCAAAAAACAAAAACAAAAACAGATATCCTAGCATAGATTGGCAAGTGATGCAAGAGTTCAATAAAAATCAAGAAATGCATTAGGGAAGAATCAACTGGGTAGGAGACAGAAATAAGATGGCTGAATAGAAGGACTGGAGATCAATTTCTCTCCTAAAAACAACAAAATTTACAACCAAATGCTGAGCAATTTTCAACCAAATGGACCAGAAACTTTCAAAAAGATATCCTATTCCAGAAGACAAAGAGGAGGACACATCAAGAGGTGGTGGGTTGATTACAGGATATATGCAACCCCATACCTCCCGGTGGGAAGATCCACAGACAGGAAAGTAACTGGTTCACAGAGACTCACCTACAAGAGTGAGAGTTCTGAGCCCCACATCAAACTCCCATGCCTGGGGATCTGGCACTGGGAGAAAGAGCCCCTGGAGCATCTGGCATTGAAGGCCAGGGGGCTTGTGCACAGGAGCTCCATGGGACTGGGGGAAATGGAGACCTCATTCTTAAAAGGCACACCCAGACTTTCTCATGCACTGGGTCCCAGGGCAAAGCAAAGTCTCTATAGTAATCTGGGTCAAACATGACTGCAGTTCTTGGAGGACCTCCTGGGAAAACAGGGTTAAATGTGGTTCATTGTGGGGGAAGGACATTGGAAGCAAAGCTCTCAGGAATGTTCATCAGCAGCTGCCTTTCTCTGCAAGTGGTCATTTTGAGAAAATCTGGCCCCCACACATCAGTGCTGAGAAGCCCCAGGCCAAACAACATAGTTTTGGAAGTCCTAGCCACAGCAATCAGAGAAAAAAATAAAAATAAAAGGAATCCAAATTGGAAAGGAAGAAGTAAAACTATCGCTATTTGCAGATGACATGATACTATACCTAGAGAATCCTAAAGACTCTACCAGAAAACTGTTGGAGCTCACCCATGAATTTGGCAAAGTCGCAGCATACAAAATTAATACACAGAAATCAACGGCATTGCTATACACTAACAATGAAAGAGCAGAAAGAGAAATTAGGGAAACAATCCCATTTACCATCACAGCCAAAAGAATAAAATACCTAGGAGTAAACCTACCTAAAGAGACAAAAGACCTGTCCTCTGAAAACTATAAGACACTGATGAAAGAAATCAAAGATGACACAAATAGATGGAAAGTCGTACCATGTTCTTGGATTGGAAGAGTCAATATTATCAAAATGAGGGCATTCCCAACATAGCTCAGTGGTTAATGAATCCAACTAGGAACTATGAGGTTGCAGGTTTGCTCCCTGGCTTTGCTCAGTGGGTTAAAGATCCGGCATTGCTGTAAGCTGTGGCATAGGTCCCAGATGCTTGGATTCCATGTTGCTGTGGCTCTAGCACAGGCCAGCAGCTGTAGCTCTGATTAGACTCCTAGTGCGGAAACCTCCATATGCTGTGGGTGCAGTCCTAGAAAATACTTTTTAAAAATTATCAAAATGAGGAGTTCCTGTCATGGCGCAGTGGTTAACAAATCCGACTAGGAACCATGAGGTTGCGGGTTCAGTCCCTGCCCTTGCTCAGAGGGTTAAAGATCCGGTGTTGCCATTAGCTGTGGTGTAGGTTGCAGACGCGGCTCGGATCCTGCGTTGCTGTGGCTCTGGCGTAGGCCGGTGGCTACAGCTCCGATTCAACCCCAAGCCTGGGAACCTCCATATGCCGCGGGAGTGGCCCAAGAAATAGCAACAACAACAAAAGACAAAAAAAAAAAAATTATCAAAATGACTATACTACCCAAAGCAATCTACAGATTCAATGCAATCCCTATCAAATTACCAAGGACATTTTTCACAGAACTCAAACAAAATATTTTAAAGTTTGTTTGGAAGCACAAAAGACCCAGAATAGCCAAAGATATCCTGAAAAAGAAAAATGGAGCTGGAGGAATCAGGCTCCCGGACTTCAGTCTCTACTACAAAGCAACAATCATCAAAACCATATGGTACTGGCACAAAGACAGAAATAGATCAGTGGATCAAGGATACAAAGCCCAGAATTCAACCCATGCACCTACAGCCAACTAATCAATGACAAAGGAGGCAAGAATACCCACTGGAGAAAAGACAGCCTGTTCAATAAGTGGTGCTGGGAAAACTGGACAGCCACATGGAAAAGAATGAAATTAGAACACTCCCTAACACCATACACAGAAATAAACTCCCAATGGATTCAAGACCTAGATAGAAGACCAGACACCATAAAACTAGGCCAAAGACTCTCTGACATAAACAAGAGCAACATCTTCTCAGATCCACCTCTTAGAGCAATGACAGTAAAAACAAAAAGAAAGAAATGGGACTAAATGAAATTTAGAAGTTTCTGCATCAGCGAAGGAAACCCTAAACAAAACTTAAAGACAACCCACACAATGGGAGAAAATCTTGGGAAATGACTCGACTGACAAGGGATTCATCTCCAAAATGTATAAACACCTTCTGCAGCTCCATACCAAAAAAAAAACAAAAAGAAACAAACAACCCCATCAAAAAATGGGCAGAAGATCTAAACAGACAGTTCTCCAAAGAAGACATACAGATGGCAATGGTATTTTGTTCCTTTTAATGGCTCAGTAATATTCCATTGTGTATTTGTACCACTTCTTCTGGATCCACTCCTCTATCGATGGACATTTAGGTTGTTTCCATGTCTTGGCTATTGAAAAGAGTGCTGCGATGAACACTGGCGTACATGTGTCTTTGCGAGTCATGGGTTTCTCTGGATAGATGCCCAGGAGTGGGATTGCTGGACCAAACGGTAGTTCTATTTTTAATTTTCTGAGGAATCTCCAACCTGTTTTCCACAGTGGTTGCACCAATTTACAATCCCACCAACAGTGTACTAGGGTTCCTTTTTCTCCACACCCTCTCCAGCACTTATTGTTTGTAGACTTTTTGATGATGGCCATTCTGGCTGGTGTAAGGTGATACCTCATAGAGGTTTTGATTTGCATTTCTCTAGTGATGAGTGATGTTGAACATCTTTTCATCACTGTGCCACAATGGGAACTCTGGGAATTTTGTATTAGTGCATGTGTTTCTTATGGTGGTTTTTCAGGAATTTTGTGGTTTGGGGTGTGTGAGGGTAGGTCTATGACTATTTTATGGGACTGGTAATATGCTGTATATGTGCAGATGAATGGATTGTGTGGGTTGTGTGGTGTGAGGTTATTATGAATTTGTATTTTGGAAGATGACTGGAGTTATTTCATTGTAATTATTTAGGAATGTGGGAATATGTATATATGTATATATATACATGAGTCATGGTGTTGAAATATACATAATGGGAAATATTGTTACTATATTGTATTATCTTTGTATGGTGACAGATGGTAGCTAGTTTATCATGGTAATCATTTCTAATGTATAGAAATATTGAATCACGACATTATGCACCTGGAACTAACAGAGTGTTGTAGGACAATTATACTCCAATTAAAAATTTTTAATTAAAGAAATAAGTAACAAATGTTGGTGATGATGTGGAGAAAGGGAACACGTGTGCACTGTTGGTAGGAATGTAAATTCATAAAACCACTATAGAAAACAGTATATAGGTTCCTCAAAAAACTAAAAATAGAACTACCATAAGATCCAGCAATCCCACTTCAGGATATTTACCTGAAATAAATGAAATCATTGCTTCAAAGAGACATCTGCACCCCTATGTTCATTGCAGCATTATTCACAATTGCCAGAACATGGAAACAAGTGTCCATCAACAATGGATGAAGAAAATGTGATACATGTATATACATATATATATACATATGTATGTATAATCTTAAAGGCATTATGCTAGTGTGAAATACAAATACCAGGTAATGTCACTTATATGTGGAGTCTAAAAACAAGACAAAACAACACATACACACACAAACTGAGTTCATAGATACAGAGAACATATTGGTGGTTGGCAGAGGCAAGGGGCTGGGGTGGAGAAATTTGTAAAATGTATCAAACAGTATAAACTTCAAGTTATTAAATAAGTGATGAGTATGTAATAAGCCTAGTGACTACAGTTACTAATACTGTATTGCATATTTGAAAATTGATAAGAGAGTAGATCTTGCCCTTATTAGAGTTCCTGTCATGGTGCTGTGGAAACGAATCCAACCAGGATCCATGAGGTTGCAGGGTTGATCCCTAGCCTCACTCAGTGGGTTAAGGATCCAGCATTGCCATGAGCTCACAGATGTGGTTCAGATCTGGCTTTCCTGTGGCTGTGGTATAACCCAGCAGCTGTAGCTCCAATTAGACCCCTAGCCTGGGAACCTCCATATGCTGGGGGTGTGGCCCTAAAAAGAAAAAAAAAAGTCCTTAAAAATATTGTAGCTATGTATGGGGATGGATATTTACTAGACTTATTGTGGTTATCATTTCACAATATATACAAATATAGAATCATATTTTAATCTGAAAATAATATAAGGTTATAGGTCAATTATACCTCAATTTAAAAAGGAAAGTTAGGAGTTCCCATTGTGAATCAGTGGTAACAAACCTGACTAGTATCCATGAGTATGTGGGTTGGATCCCTGACCTTGCTGAGTGGATTAAAGGATCTGGCATTGCTGTGAGCTGTGGTATATGTCGATGCAGCTCAGATCCCATGTTGCTGTGGCTGTGATATAGATTGGCAGCTGCAGCTCTGAGTCAACCCCTAGCCTGGGAACCTCCATATGCCATGGGTGCAGCCCTAAAAAATAAATAAACAAACAAACAAATAAATAAATAAAAAGAAAGATAATAAAATTCTCCTGGTAGGGGGGAAAATGTGCTTTCCTACTATTAGGAATGAATATTCCACATCGTTCAGCTATTCTGCTCCTGACTAAAGAGGTCTGGAAAAAATTATATGTGTGTTTGCTCATAATGAAGTTAAAAGGAAAAAAAAATTATAGGTGTTCCCATTGTGGCACAGTGGAATTGAACCCGACTAATATTCATGAGGATGCAGCATACAGTTAGATCTGCTTAGATATGTACGTATTGCTGTGGCTAAGGCTATATACACATTTGGTTTGGTGGGCAGCTGTATATTCCCTCTTGGGACATGCTGGAGGCCACCAGTAAATTTCCTCCCAGGTTAACTTTGCTACCTGAATTTTCATTGTTGTTTCTATATTCTTTAAGGTGGGCTATGGAGGTCTTTACAACATTGAGATACAGCTTACATATAGTAGTGTATTCATTTTGATATATGCATATATTGCAAAATGATAACCACGGTAAGTTTAGTTAACATCCATCAGCACACATAGCTATATTTTTTTTCTCTTTTCTTTTTTAGAGCTGCACCTGTGGCATATGGAAGTTCCCAGGCTAGGAGTTGAATCAGAGCTATAGTTGACAGCCTATGCCACAGCCACAGCCACAGCAATACCAGACCTGAGCTGCATCTGCAACCTATGCCACAGATTGTGGCAGTGCCAGATCCTCAACCCACTGAGCAAAGCCAGAGATTGAACCTGCATCCTCACGGACACTATGTCAGGTTCCTAACCCACTGAGCCATGAAGGAAACTCCCAATTTTTTTCTTATGATGAGAACTTCTAAGACCTACCCTTTTTACCACTTTCAAATATACAATAGAATATTGTTGTCAACATGATGTAAATTACGTTCCTAGGACTTATGCATTTTTATAACTTTCCAGTTTGTACTTTTTGACCGTGTTCACCCACTTCCTCCACCGTCCACCTCAGGCAACCACCAATCTGTCTTCTGTCATCTATGAGGTTTTTTTTTGGGGGGGTTGCTTTGGGTTTTTTTCCTGTTTGTTTTTCACTCCACATATAAGTGAGATTATATAGTATTTGTCTTTATCTGATTTGCCTCACTTACCATAATGCCCTTGAGGTCCATCTATGTTGTTGCAAATGGCAGAATTTCCTTCTTTTTTTTTGGCCAAATAATATACCATTACACACACACACACACACACACACACACACACATATATAATATTCTACATATAGAGATATATACTCATACATGATATATATATAATGTGATATATAGATATATATAATGTTATATATATTAACCAAATATATATCTCCTAGTTTGTAGGTCACAGACATGGTTGGAATCTGGCATTGCTGTGGCTATGGTGTAGGCCAGTGACTACAGCTCTGATTTGACACCTAGCCTGGTAACCTCTACATGCCTCTGGTGCAGTCCCAAAAACACAAACACACACTTAATGTGTGTACATGTGTGTGTGTGTGTGCAACTTTGGTTGTTTTCATGTCTTGGCTACTGTGAATAATGCTGCAGTGAACACAGGGGTGCAGCTATCTCTTTGAGATAGTGGTTCCATTTCCTTCAGATAAACACCCTGAAATGGGATTGCTGGATCATATGGTAGCTTTTTTTTGGTTATTGTAACTGAAAGGATTTTATAATATTTATAGTTGTACAATGATCATCACAACCCAATTTTACAGCATTTCCATCCCAAACCCCAGCCCATCCCTCCCCTCCCCCAACCCGTCTCCTTTAGAAGCCATAAGTTTTTCAAAGTCGGTGAGTCAGTATCTGTTCTGCTAAGAAGTTCACTGTATGCTTTTTATAGATTCCACATAGAAGTAATAGCATATGATATTGGTATCCCACTGTCTGACTAACTTCAGTTAGCATGATAATTTCTAGGTCCATCCATGTTGCTGAAAATGCCATTATTGCATTCCTTTTTATGGCTGAGTAATAGTCCATCGTATGTATGTACCACATCTTTATCCACTCCTCTGTCGATGGACATTTCGGTTACTTCCATGTCTTAGCTTTTGTATATAGTGTGCTGCAATGAACATTGGAGTATATATATCTTTTTTGTGTATGATTTTAGGACCCAGCTCATGGCAACACTGGATCCTTAAGCCACTGAGCAAGGCCAGGGATTGAACCTGCATCCTCATGGATGCTAGTCAGATTCATTTCTGCTGAGCTGTGAAGGGAACTCCACATGTATCTTTCTGAGTCATGGTTTTCTCTGGATAGATGCCCAGGAGTGGGATTGCTGGATCAAATGGTAATTCTATTTTTAGTTTTTTGAGGAATCTCCATACTGTTTTCCATAGTGGTTGTACCAATTTACATTCCCACCAACAATCTAATAGGGTTCCTTCTCTCCACACCCTCTCCAGCATGTATTGTTTGTAGACTTTTTGATGATGGCCACTCTGGCTGGGGTGAGGTGGTACCTCTTAGTAGTTCTGATTTGCATTTCTCAAAGAATTAGTGATGTTGAACATCTTTTCATGTGTGTTATTGGCCATCTGTATGTCTTCTTTGGAGAATTGTCTGTTTAGACCTTCTGCCCATTTTTTGGTGTGCTTGTTCATATGGTAGTGCTATTTTTAATTGTTCAAGGAACTCTACTTTTTTTCCCATGGGGTCTGTACCAATTTACATTCCCATCAGCAGTGCAGAAGTTTTCCTTTTACTCCACATCCTCACCAACATTTTTTATTTCTTGTCTTCTTGATAACAGTCATTCTAACAGGTGTGAGGTGCTATCTCTTTGTGGTTTTTATTTGCATTTCCCTGATGATTAATCATGTTGAGCACTTTTTCCTCTGTTGACCAGTTGTATGAATTCTTTGGAAAACTGTCTATTCAGGTCCTCTGCCCATTTTAAAATCAGAGGGTTTTTTGTTTCTTTGGGTTTTTTTTGTTTGTTTGTTTGTTTTTCTTTATTGGCTTTTTAGGGCCACACCCATGGCATATGGAGGTTCCCAGCCTAAGAGTTGAATCAGTGCTGTAAATTGCCGGCCTACACCACAGCCACAGCTACGCCAGATTTGCGCCTCCTCTGTGACCTACACCACAGGTCATGGCAATGCCAGATCCTTAACCCACTGATCCAGGCCAGGGATTGAACCCACATCCTCATGGGTACTAGTCAGGTTCTTTAACCACTGAGCACAATGGGAACTCCTAGTTTTTTTTTTTCTTGTTTGACATTACTTCCTAATGTTGCATGAATTCTTTATGTATTTGGAATATTAATCCCTTTTCTGATGTGGTTTGCAAATATTCTCCCATTCATTAGGTTGCCTTTTCATTTTGTTGATGGTTTCCTTCACTGCGCAAAAGCTTATAAGTTTGTTTTGGTGTTTTTTTTTTTTATTTTCCCACTGTACAGCAAGGGGGTCAGGTTATCCTTACATGTATACATTACAATTACATTTTTTCCCCCACCCTTTGTTCTGTTGCAACATGAGTATCTAGACATAGTTCTCAATGCTGTTCAGCAGGATATCCTTGTAAATCTATTCTAAGTTGTGACAAACACATGAAAAAATGCTCAGCATCGCTGATTATAAGAGAAATGCAAATCAAAACTACAATGAGATATCACCTCACACCAGTCAGAATGGCCATCATTAATAAATCCACAAATAACAAGTGCTGGAGGGGCTGTGGAGAAAAGGGAACCCTCCTGCACTGCTGGTGGGAATGTAAACTGGTACAGCCACTATGGAGAACAGTCTGGAGATACCTTAGAAATCTATACATAGAACTTCCATATGACCCCGCAATCCCACTCTTGGGCATCTATCCAGACAAAACTCTACTTAAAAGAGACACATGCACCCGCATGTTCATTGCAGCACTATTCACAATAGCCAGGACATGGAAACAACCCAGATGTCCATCAACAGATGATTGGATTCGGAAGATGTGGTATATATACACAATGGAATACTACTCAACCATAAAAAGAATGACATCATGCCATTTGCAGCAACATGGATGGAACTAGAGAATCTCATACTGAGTGAAATGTTTTGGTGTGTTTTAACTGGCACCAGCCCCATCCTCCACTCTCCAGATCCATGGTAGCTTTGAAAACTAACAACTCCCAATCACAGTGAAAACTAGCAGGCTGCCAGCTCCAGGAGGGGACAGAACGAGGGTTAGAGTTTTTCCTAAGCTCCATTACCAGAGAATTACCATTATATGATCTGACTGATGATTCCTTGGAACCCCTACTTTAAGGCTATGTATTTGACCTTAGCGAGAGTTCAACCACTGTCAGAAGGCTTCTTTGAGAGCACTTGTCTCGAAAATTACAGGCAATTGTTTAAATTTACAGCTGCCTGAGGCAGGGAATACTAGTGGGGACAGACAATAGACCAGCCAAATAATATAAAAGAAAAAACTGGGGAATGAAATATTCACAGGGGCTTTGAAAAGTTCTTAGGAAGCTAAAAGTCCACCAATGCCTAAAAATGAAAAAAGGAAAATAAAAATCTCTCCCGGTTTTCTCACATTGATTCTGTGTTTAGGCACTCCTTTATTGCCTAGCCAGGCAAGTTACAACTCTGCCTTCACCTTCACTTCCTGTTTGTGCTGACCTTAGAAATCAGCCAGCAAGGAAGGCTCAGACTCTTCTCAAGTCCTGTCTGAGCATGTGTCATGCCTAGGTTATATGCATGTCTATACACATAAATGTACCACCATACACAAGTACATTTGAATGCCCTAATTTCTCAGAGAAACTCTTTCCCTAAGCTTTTGGCAGGTTTATTATTATCTCTCAACCTTATCTTTTGCCCTAAGCCACAGTATTTTGTTCATTTGTTGTACAATTTTTTGAGGAATGCTACCTGTGTAGGCAATTTTCTGGCCTGAGCAAATTCCAAATTATGTTAAACAGACAAGCACCTCCTATCAATCTTTCAGGTGATACCTAAGACAGGTCAAAGCAGACAAATGTGAGTCACCGTAAATAAGGTCTTCTCTACTCCCTTTAGCCAGGGACAAAGGTTGAAGGCTGCTTTCTTCAAGACTGCTACCAAGGCTGGGGAATGGTGCAGGTCAAGTACAAGTAAAAATGTTGCAATGCTTTCCTACCATTTTAAAGTTGGCTTTTCTTGATTCATTATTCTCTTTGTTGCTGTAAACCTCCGTTTTCAACAGTTCTGACTATGGTGGTTCTTACATTTTTTGCTTTATTTTTTTCAGTGTTTCTATGGAGGGATAGGCCCCTGGAACTATCTAATCTGACATTTTTTACTGATGTCACCCCTTTAGTAAGGCAAGTCTATAACTAATGAATTATTTGTTTTTGTTTAGCTCAAAATAAGTTCATTTCCCCTTTGTCTTTGAAGGATAGTTTTATTGGATATAGAATACTTCATTTGACTTTTATTTTTCTCTCAGAATTTGAGTATATCCTCCTACCAAAACAGGAGGGGAGGGGAAGGCATGACTATTAAAAGAATGACAGCCATTGAGTAGAACAGTGGTTAGAACATTGACAAAAAGTGGTGAGAGCCTATTAGGCCTAAGATGGTAGAAGATTCAACTTCCAGTAGATCTTGAAACTCATTACATGTTCATTGTAACACATTAGCATGCTGAATGACATACTTACAGGTGCCATGGCAGTTCCAAGGCTGACCATAAGAGGCCAAAAAACTGGGCAGTGGCCCAATTCCTGGAAATGCCTACCCCTTCCCCAAAATAGTTGGAATAATCCTCCCACTTGTTAGCCCATAAAATTATCCAGACCATAAAAACTAACAACCCCACATGTCAAGCCAGCTCTCCCTTTCTGAGAAAGTCCTCATTCTGTCTATGGAATATGTATCTTTCTAAATAAGTTCACTTTCTCTTTACTATGGCTTGCTCTTTTCTCTCCTGCACAAAGCCACGAGCCCTCACTTGGAAGCCTCTCCCAGAAATTTACCCAAGACCCAAGACATGACCATCCATTAACATGCCATTTTCTTGCAACACTACTGCCTCCATGGTTTCTGATGAGAAATCAGCTCTTAATTTTATTTAGACAAAAAGACAGATCTTCATCAAAATTAAAAACTTTTGTGCAGCAAATGGCATAATCAAGAAAGTAAAAAGATAACCTACAGAATAGAAGAAAATATTTGCAAACCACATCCCTGGTAAGTGTTTGATATAGAGAATGTAGAAATAACTTGTATAATTCAACAACCAAAAGCAACTCTTATTTAAAAAATTGGCGAAAGACTTGAATACACATTTCCCTAACATGATTACTGTTCAACACCTGTAGTCATGAGGAAGATGAAATGTGGTTAGTTTTTCTATTGGAGGAGAATGCAAACTGGTGATCTGTATCAGAGACCCATGAACTGTTAACATTACATCACTTGCAATTTTCTGAAACCTTATCTTTTCAGCTGAGTTCCTTAAATTAATGTCAGGGTTTCAGAAATGTAGCATCTACCAACCCTCGTGATTATTTCAAGTATGAAAGTAGAATTAAATAAATTATATTATATACTAGAATGTCAAAGCTCTGTGTTTATGGGGACATCTGATTTCTTAAAGACTGACTTGAAGAAATATATCTATGAGCAATTTTTTAAGCTGTTAATGTGCAAAGATCGTTTGGTAGAATGTCATCATCCCTAAAACAACCTGACGCCTCACAACAAACACCATCATTTTATTTTTATTTTTTAATTTATTTATTATTACTTTTTTTTCTTTTTAGGACCCAACCTGTGGCATATGGAATTTTCCAGGCTAGGGGTCGAATCAGAGCTGCAGCAGCCAGCCTAGACCACAGCTACAGCAATGCCACATCAGAGCCACACCTGTGACCTATGCCACAGCTTGAGGTAATGCTGGATCCTTAACCCACTGAGCGAGGCCAGGGACTCATGGACACTATGTTGGGTTCTTAACACACAGAGGCACAAGAGGAGCTCCCACTTTTACTTTAAAATGAAGTAAAATACTAATAATGGCTTGGAGTTCTTTGATATAAAACAAGAGAATCAACACAAACTTAGGCCACTGCTGAAAGTTGAAACCCATGGGTGCACACACTTGTATATCAATATAAAATATTTTTCATAATAGAAGAAATTTTTAATAATAGAAGATAAGTTGGTGAAAATACATCTGCTGGAGGAACATCAATATTGACTATTTCCACAGAAATCTTATCAAACCAAGGCTTCTTCGACACAGAGACAACTTTTTGTTCTGGGAGGAAAGAATATCACAAAGATTACAAACATATATGATATTCCATGAATTATGAATAGTTCATGACTAAATAAATATTCATAATACATTTCAGGAAGATATCATTAATAATAACAGATAATCATCATCTAGTATGATGTTCATCATAAGATACAGTTCCTTGCAAAAACTCTGTTGAAGTTTATTAGCCATTATAGTCAATCAGCCACAATGTGTGAACTTTGGCATTTATGAAAATATCCACAGGGTACCTATGTCTTCAGTCATTAAAATTCAGGTTATGTCCTAAGTGGGGGTGGCTGCCAGCATGTCCTGAGAGCAGAACCTCATCCCATGGAGCTAATGTGAGGCTTATCATCTTGGCTTCCATAAACCCAGTGCACCTGCATCAGCCCTGAAATGCTGCCACCTTCCCTGGCACTCTCAGGTCAAGAAGAATAAAATCCTTGAGCTCAAATGGACTTCAGAGCTCATCTGACTCACCACCTCATTCAGGAAACTAAATTGAAGGAGGCCAAGATATTTTAGCAAGTAGAAATTCATCTCTTCCAATTTCCCCATGAGGCTAGCCATTGTAATTTTAAAAGTTGACAAATGTACTAATTTATTTATGGTATCATGTTACCTCAAAAGGAACCTGTCCTTGAGTTCCTGTCATGGCTCAGTAGTTAGTGAACCCGACTAGCATCCATGAGGATGTGGGTTCGATCCCTCGCCTCACTCAGTGGGCTAAAGGATCCAGCATTGCCATGAGAGTGGTGTAGGTTGCAGACACATCTCAGATCCTGCATTGCTGTGGCTCTGGCATAGGCCGGTGTCTACAGTTCCAGTTGGACCCCTAGCCTGGGAACCTCCATATGCTGTGGGTGTGCCCCAAAAAGACAAAAGGACCAAAAAAAGGAATCTGTCCTTTTGTTTCTTCTGCAGCAGTAGACTCTCACTCTTCCACCTCTGTCCTGAAGTTCACATCTGTGAAACCATTCAGAGAAGAATTTCTAAAGTTGAGAACATGTTAGCAAAAGAAAATAAAAACATAAAAAAGAGGATATTATAGTAATTCACTTCTCACTGTAGTAGTACTTCCAAACTGGAAATCAATTCTAAGAGTATTAATAGGAGAATCGTTAAAGTAATACAAGTCAGTCGTTTACTGGGCATTTCAATGAAGTGACATTTCTAGGAATTGGAGATGCAGTAATAAACTGTGGAGCTACATCACTCATCTCATGACCATTATAAGTAACATCAATTTAAGTGCAGCTTTACTGGTGTGAAATGTAGAAAAGTTGGCATTTAAAAAGCACAATGGGATTGGTGGCATCTCTGCAGGGCCAGGACAAAGGTTTGATCCCTGGCCTGGCATAGTGAGTTAAAGACCCAATGTTGCCATACCAGCAGCACAGGTCACAACTGTGGCTTGGATCTGATCCCTGGCCCAGAAACTCCATATGCCTTCAGGGCATCCAAAAAAGAAATGAAACATGAAAAATGAAAAGAAAGTATGTAGGAGTTCCTGCTGTGACAAGGTGGGTTTAGAATCTAACTAATCGAAGCAGAGGCACCAGTTCAATTCCTGGCCTGGTGCAGTGGGTTAAAGGATCTGGCTTGCTGCAAGGCATGGGGTTGCAGCTGTGGCTGGAATTCAGTCCCTGGCCTGGGAACTTCCATATGCCTTCGATGCAGCCATTTAAAAAAAATTGTGTAACTTTGTGCCAACAGGAGTATCTGTTTCCATGCTCTGTTTCCAAATGCAGGGTTTAAATCTTGCTGCTGGAGTAGAAGGAATGAACGCCTTTATTATGATCTCTTATTCTTGTGGGAGAAGTCAGGTCTCTGCTTGACATTTTTTCCTCCACCCATCGTAGGATCAAAACTTAAGTTTCCTGTAGTTGTTGCTGTCAATGCTGGAGAGAGTCATTTCAATAAAATATAACCTTATTTTATCAAATGTTGATAAAATAACAGTAGTCCTGTGTAGAGATTGCCAGAATCCATTCTACAAGAATTCTGCTTCTTCTGATCTACTCATGAATTTCTTCCCCTGCTCAAACTAGTAAAGAAATTCCTATGAAATTACCCCCAACACCAACAGAAGGAAAACTGGAAAATTCACAAATATGCACACAGTAACATGCTCTTAAACAACCAGTGGGCTAAAGTAAAGATCACAAGACAAATTAGAAGACACAAATGAAAGAAACATAAACATGCTTTACCGAAATTTTTGTGATGCAGTGAAATATGCTCAGAAGGAAATTTGTAGCTTTAAATGCCTATGTTCCTACATTAAAAAATGTCTCCAATTAGCCACTTAAATTGGCACCTTAATTAAAGCACATGGAAAAACTCCAAACTAGAAGAAGGAAGGTAATAATGAAGATTAGAGTGGAGATAAAGAACAGAGAAACAAGAGGGAAAATAAATGAACCTAAGATATTTTCAAAGAGCAACAAAATTGACAAATCTTTGAGAAAAGACTCCAATTAAAATAAGAAACAAAAGTGAGGAAATTACTACAGACCTTAATACCAAAGATAGCATTGAACTGTACTCTTAAAAATGGTTAAAATAATGAGGAATTCCCATCATGACTCAGTGGAAATGAATCTGACTAGAATCCATGAGGACACAGGTTTGATCCCTGGCCTCACTGAGTGGGTTAAGGATCCAGCATTGCCATGAGCTGTGGTGTTGTAGACAAGGCTCAAATCCTGAATTGCTATGGCTGTGGTGCAGGCTGGTAGCCATAGCTATACTTCGACCCCTAACTTGGGAACCTCCATGTTCCACAGGTGAGGCCCTAAAATGACTTAAAAAAGAAAAAAGAGAGAGTTAAAATGATGAATTTCATGTTATGTAAATGTACCTCAATGAAAAAGCTTACATTTGTGTGGATTCACACCTACAATCTGTCCTGTTCCTTTGATCTATGTGTTTGTGTGTGGTTAACCTCTTACTATTACCATACTGTCTTGATAACTGTGATTTTATAGTAAGTCTTAAAATCAGATTTTCTTCTTTTCAAAATTATTTTGGCTGTTCAAGTTCCTCTCACTTTCTATATAGAATTTAAAATTAAGTTGTCAATATATACAATGAGTGATCCTGGGGTTTTGACTGGAGTTGTGTTAAATCTATAGATCACTTTTTTTTTAAATTAGCATCTTAACCATATTTAATTTTTCAATCCATGATCATAATATATCTCTCCATTTATTTAGATTTTTAGACGTCTTTTGATCTTCTTCATTCGCTTTTTTTTATTTTTAAGCATATAGCTCCTGCACACATTTTCAGGTTTATATCAAAGTATTTCCTTTTTTTTAAATAAAAGGTATTTTAAAAACAGATTTATGAGAAGCCGCCAGGGTCTTCTCTGAGTTTCTCTGTCTTCTAGGTTCGCGTTCGTTGCGCAGTTACGATGCCTCGTGGAAGCCGAAGCCGCAGTTTCCACATGGCCCCTCCGGCTAGCTGGGCACCTCAGATGAGAGCTGCACCCAGGCCAGCGCTGGCAGCTCAGCCACCAGCAGCAGCTCCACCATCTGCTGTTGGCTCCCCTGCTGCTGCACCTCGGCAGCCAGGTCTCATGGCCCAGATGGCAACCACTGTAGCCGGCGTGGCTGTGGGTTCTGCCGTCGGCCACACGATAGGTCATGCGATCACTGGGGGCTTCGGTGGAGGAAGTAGTGCTGAGCCCTCAAGGCCTGACATCACTTACCAGGAGCCTCAGGGAGCCCAGCCAGCACAGCAGCAGCAGATTGGCCCATGCTTCTATGAGGTGAAACAGTTTTTGGAGTGTGCCCAGAACCAGGGTGACCTTAAGCTTTGTGAGGGTTTCAGCGAGGTGTTGAAACAATGCAGACTGGCAAATGGATTATCTTAAGCAAGAAGCTCCATTGAAGACATGAAAAATCACCCCCCATGACCTGGTTGATTTAGCATAAAAATGTGATTGATCATGAAGATATAAAGTGTGAAATCAAGATTAAACCTCTCCTCTATCACTAATAGCTTTCGTGCTTCAGAATTGCAGTGGAGGAGGGTATTCTTCTGATGTGGAAGTTCATTGAGTATTGAGTTTGGGGCTGGGCAGATGTTTATGTGGCCTCTGAAACATGCTTTTCTGATGTTATTGTTTGTGAATTAATTAGAATAAAGAGATTTTCTTTCAAAAAAACAAAAAAAACCCAGATTTATACATTAATATTGTATAAATTGCATTTTAATTTTTGTATGTTGACCTTTTCTTTTTCTTTTTCATTTCTGGCCACCCTGCAGCATATGAAGTTCCTGGGCCAGGGATCAGATCCAAGCCAGAGTTGTGACCTAAGTCACAGTAGCAGCAATTCCAGATCCTTCACCCACTGTGCTAAACGGGAGATGGAACCTCAACCCAGTTCTCCCAAGATGCTGCCGATCCCTGTTGTGCCACACCAGGAACTCCATATGTGGACCTTTTATTAAAACTATGCTAAATTCACTTGTTAAGTCTAGGAGCCTTTAAAAATAGACTCTAGAGACTTCTACTTTAATGATCATGTCATCCGTTCCAATCTATATGGTTTTTTCTCCCCTTGCTTTATCGTACTGGCTAGTCAGCTTATGATGTTAAAAATAATGTATCTTTGCTTTGTTCTTGATCCTGCGGTAAAATATGAAACCTTTCATACTAATCCTGATGTTAATTATAGATTTTTTTGTAGGTACCATTTATTAAGGAAGTTCCTTTCTATTCCTAATATACTAGAGGGGTTTTTTGGGGGAGTAGCACCCTGCAGCTTATGGAATTCCTGGGCCAGGGATCAGATCTGAGCCAAAGTTGCGACCTACACCAGAGCTGTGGCAATGCCAGCTTCTTTAACCCACTGTGCCGGACAAGGATCAAACCTGCATCCTGGCACTGCAGAGATGCTGCCAATCCCATTGTGCCAGAGGGAACGCCTACCAGAGTTTTTATGATGAATGGATTTGGAGTTTTTCAATTGATTTCAATTTTCTTTTTTATATCAATTAATTTTGAATTTTTTTGTCCAGGGATCAGGATACTATTACTCACAGGCCAAATCCTGCTCATCAACTGTTTCTGTAGAGGCCATAAGCTAAACAAATTTAAAAAAATGTTTTTACAAATTTTTAAAGGATTGTAAAAAGAAGAAGAATATAATACACTACAAAAACTGTATGACACCCAGTGGGCCCTAATTAAACTCAAAAGCTTCTGCACAGCAAAGGAAATCATTTAAAAAAAAAGACAACCTACACAATGGGAGAAAATTTTTGCAACGGACTCAACTGACAAAGGTTTAATCTCTAAAATATACAAACAACTCATACAATTCAATAGCAAAAAAACAAACAACCCAATTGAAAAATGGGAAGAAGGCCTAAAAAGACATTTCTCCAAAGAAGGCATATAGATGGCCAGCAGGCACAAGAAAAAATGCTCAGCATCACTAATTATTAGAGAAATGCAAATCAAAACTACAATGAGATACCACCTCCCGCCAGTTAGAGTGGCCATCATTAACAAGTCAACACATAACAACTGCTGGAGAGGATGTGGAGAAAAGGGAACCCTCCTACACTGTTGATGAGAATGTAAATAGGTAAAACCAGTATAAAAAACAATAAGGTAATATCTCAGAAAACTAAATATGGAACTACCATATGACCTACTCCTGAGCATATATCCAGACAAAAAAAAATTCATTGAAAAAGATACATGCACCTGTATGCTCATGGCAGCACTATTCACAATAGCCAAGACATGGAAACAATCTAATTGCCCATCTGAATGGGTGTTTAGGAAGATGTGGCGCATATATACAATGGAATACTACTCAGCCATAAAAAGGACCAAATAATGCCATTTGCAACAACATGTATGTACCTAGAGACTCTTCTACTGAGTGAAGTAAGTCAGAAAGAGAAAGACCCCATATGATATAACTTACATGTGGAGTCTAAAATATGGCACCAATTATCTATCTACAAAACAGAAAAGATCATGGACATGTAGGACAGAAGAGTGTATGTAGTGGGGCTGGGGAGGGACTGGGATGAATTGGGAATCTCAGGTTAGTAGATGAAAACTCTTGCATTTGGAATGGATAAGCAAGGAGATCCTGCTGTATAGCACAGAGAACTACATATCTAATCACTTGTGATGGAACATGATGGAGGATAATGTGAGAAAAAGAAGGCATATATATATGTGTGTGTGTGTGTGTGTGTGTGTGTGTGTGTGTGAGACTAGGTTACTTTTCTGTACAGCAGAAATTGACAGAACATTGTAAATCAATCATTTTTTTTAAAAAAGGTGTAAGTTCTACCTCTAGATTCTTATGTTTTTAAATACGAGGATATATATGGCTATCTAGTTGTTCTAGCACTATTTGTTGAAGAGACCATCTTTTCTCCATTGTATTGCCTTTGTATTTCCTCAAGATCAGTTCACTATACTTACGTGAGTCTCTCTCTGGGTTCTTTATTCTGTTTCAATGATCTGTTTGACCGTTCTTTCACCAGTACCACATGGTCTTGATTACTATAGCTTCATCATAAGTCTTGAAGTCAGGCAGTGTCAGTCCTCCAACTTTACTCTCCTCCTTCAATACTGGCTATACTGGGTCTTTTGCCATTCTGGATAAATTTTAGAATCACTTAGTTAATATCCACAAAATAAGGCCAGCATTTTCAAAGAGACTGCACTGAATCTATAAATCAAGTTTCAAAGGGCCAACATCTTGCCAATATTGAGTTTCCCATGCATGGACATGAAATATCTCTACATTTATCTAGTTCTTTATTTTTTTCATCAGAGTTTTATAGTTTTCCTTGTATAGATCTTGAATGAATTTTGTTAGATTTATACCTAAGTATTTGATTTCTTGAGTCTAATGTAAATGGCAATGTGTTTTAAATTTCAAATTCTACTTGTTTATTGCTACTACAAAGAAAGTGTTAGTTTTAGCACAATAAACTTGTATCCTGTGATCTTGCTATAAGAACTTATTAGGCAGGGACGTGGGCTCCAAAGCTCAGAGCCTCAACACAGGCAGGTGGGCGGGCGCCACACTCACCACCCCCATGGACGTGATGAGCCTCTGGTGGTCCTGAAAGGTCACCAGCTGCAGGCCGTGGATGGTGAAGAGCACCAGCTCCGACCCGGACACCAGCAGGATCACCTGAGAGCCGTGGCCCTTCATGATGTGAGGAGGCATCATGGTCTCTGGCAGGAGGAAACTTGTGATCTGTTCTCCTTTTTGAAATAAAGACACACAGACTGTCATTTCTTAGTAGCAGCTGTGGGTCTAGAACAGACATGCCTCACCTAAGATGGTGGAAAAAGCAATGGCTTTGTGGTCACAGCTGTGTTCAGTCCTGACCCATGCATTTGTTCCCCTAAGTCCCCCGGGCACCGGCTCTGAGATACTGACTGCGATGCCTCACAGGGGCTGGGAAGGCCCAAGATGACATGACAGTGGAAATGACCCAAGGATGAGGCTTCTGCCCTGCCTTCTCCCCTTCCTCATCTAAGACAGGATGATGTAAGAAATGGCCACATGAGAACTACGACTTTTATGACATCTGCCAAAAACTTGGTGAAGATACTTTTATACTGTATAGTGTTACTTGTTAAAATTTTTTTTTATTTGATCATTTCCTTATGGAATTTAGCACCAGGAACATAAAATTACCTCTTCTGAAGAAGTCATGTGTTTTCTCACATCAGACAAAGGATTACATTACACATCCTGTATCCCTTTTTTCCTTGGCTGCCAGGAAGCTCAGAGTAAAATTTATGGTCAAATGACGACAGGAAAACAAATGAACATAATACAAAAGAAAAAATGCTAAGGACCACAGGGAAAGCCTATCAGAGGGATGCAGGGTTTGGGAAATAGAGGAGACAAAAAAGGAGATGGATGTGGGTCTTATTTTCCTACTGGATGAGGAGTTCATTAGGGAAGAGAGAGTTGTGGCTTTTATTCACCTTTGTGTGCACTCAGTGCTGAGAACAGTGACTCTGACCTAGTTGTGAAAGAGAGGGATGAATGCAGCAGGGAGACCAGTCAGGAGAGGGGAGAGAGTGGACCGTAGGTGACGTCTGAGGCCCAGGGCCAGGCACAGGGTCCACTACACAGCACACGCCCAACTGCTCAGCCGTTACATAAATCCCAACAAGAAAACCTTTGTTGGAGTTCCCGTCGTGGCGCAGTGGTTAACGAATCCGACTAGGAACCATGAGGTTGCGGGTTCGGTCCCTGCCCTTGCTCAGTGGGTTAACGATCCGGCGTTGCTGTGAGCTGTGGTGTAGGTTGCAGACGCGGCTCGGATTCCATGTTGCTGTGGCTCTGGCGTAGGCCAGTGCCTACAGCTCCGATTGGACCCCTAGCCTGGGAACCTCCATATGCCGTGGGAGAGGCCCAAAGAAATAGCAAAAAGAAAAAAAAAAAGTAAACCTTTGTTGGCTCACTATGATTCACTGAGAGGAAAGAAAAGTGCCCCAAAGGAAACATGAGCAATCTGTGCTTGAAGCATAATAAGGCATGGTGGTGACAGCCCTAATACGGGGATCCTTACCCACAGTCCACTTGATCCCTGGACTTCTTGGCCCCTAGCTCATAGGTCGTGACAACCAACTGCATGCCATTGTCATTTCTGTGCATCACCATTAGCTGGGCTGCCTTGTCAGGGGCCCAACAGGCCCTGGACGTCTGCCAGATGGGGAGAGTGGTGGAGGCAGAAGGCTCATCCTCTGATGGACACAGCAAAGAGTGAGTGTGGAACACCTGGGGAGAGACTGCCACATGTCAACACCATCTCACGTCTCCTCACCTGTGAGGGAGGGGACTTCTCCAACCTGGGAGCACTATGAAAACCGCTCCCACAGACCCAACCACCATGACCTTACTTGGGTCTTACAGGAGTGGCCTGTGCCACCTGTGGACCCTCCTTTCGTGACCACACCAACCACAAAGTGAGGTTAATCCAGCTCAAGTGTGGCCCTGCTGGGAACATGGTGGCACACTGGTCCCAGGGAGGGCGATGTGATGGGTGAATCAAATAAACGGATTTTCTGCTTTTGAGCAGCTGCATGTCACCATCTTGCTTTTGCCTCCAATGTCTTCCTCGGTAATTCCTCTCCTATCTCCTTGCAGGCTGCTTCCAAACACCCGCTTCTCGGTGCTGCCCATGGATCCTGTGGCCTCTCTCTGCTGGCTGCCCTCTTCAACCACCGGCCTCCCCTGGCTACAGGCTCCAGCACAGCCAGTCTGTCCTGCTCTGCCACTGCTCTCTCTTGCTGTCCTTCCTTGGCCACCAGCCCAAGTACATCTTAGAGATCTTCTCCAGCTGCCTGCTTCTCACCCTAATCTAATTTTCAAATACAACCCCTGGCACTCAGAATGAACATCTCTGAGCCCATGAATCACTGGCAGATGCAGCCCCTCACATGGGCCAGCTACGTGCAGGCCTCCAGGTAATGGATGCTGTCCCTGCACTGTCAGCATCTCCTCCATGCCCGGCCTGGACCCTCTCTTCCTCACTCTTGCTGAAGACAGTTCTCGGGCCACCAAATACCTCATGAGCCTTTCCACCAAGAAGTCTCTAAGGCCCCAAACCCCTTCAATATTGAACTCTGCCCTCTCTAGCCAGGGAGCTGACCCCTTCCAACCTGTGGGCAACAGGGCAGCATGGAAACAGCAGAGGCTCCGGGGAGAAGCCAGCATTGTGTTAAGTCAGCTGGTGAAGGCCACCACTGCTCTCAGCCACCACCGTCCCTCATCGTCATCATCCCCATGGGCTAAGGGGCTTGGTGTTACACAAGAAGCTGCCCCCCAGATGCACCCCACAAGCCTGGGGCACAGGACGTGCCACCTTGCGTGCACAAAGCCAAGTCCCTTGGGCAAGGGACACAGCCCCACTACTGACCTTTGGCCCAAGTCTGAATGTGGGGTTGACGCAAACACCCACGGCCAGTCAGAAGAGCAAAGGAGACTGGTGGGGCTGTTGGGAAACATGCTCACCCTGGAGAGCAGCTGCAGCTGGGGCACCGTCAGCATGTAGAGTGCCCCCTCAGCACAGGCGGCCTGCAAGCCAGGGGACAAAAACTGAATAAAGAGCTAAAATGAATCAGAGAGAAAGTGTCCAAGAAGATAAGCGAGGAAGATCAAATAAACGCATAAATGAAGCTCCTACAGAGGAGAAGTTAAATAATTAACAGCCTGGCGTTTACAGTCCATGTACAATGAAACTTTCTGGAGGTAAAAGAAAACCTGAATCATGTACTGAAAGGGTATATAAACTCCTGGGAAAATTGAGCTATGACGATACCTACAAACATCTATATTCAAGAGAATGGATCAAAGCAGAAAGGTGGGAGTTCCCATTGTGGCTCAGCAGGTTAAGAACCCGACTAGTATCCATGAGGAGGTGGGTTCCATCCCTGGCCTTGGTTAAGGATCCAGTGGTGCACTGAGCTTGTGGTGTAGTTCACAGATGCGGCTCGGGGCCAGAGTTGCTATGGCTATGGCGTATGCCGGCAGCTGCAGCTCCAATTCGACCCCTGGCCTGGGAACTTCCATATGGCATGGAAGGAAAAAAAAAAGGGCAAAGCAGAAAGGTGGTGGAATATGAGAGGAAAGGTGCCAGGCACACGCCAAGCCTTAGAAAACAGGAGTAGTGATCCTGATTAGCAGAAGAGATACAGGATTCAGGCCCCAAGTAGGAAATGAAACAAAAGTGAAGACCCTTTACCATGCTAAAAGCTGTAATTCACAATGAAGTGATAATACTTAGACATACCTAGGAATCAAACACCCCAATCACATTTACAGAGCAGATACAAGAAAGAGTGGAATGAAATTCACTGATAATTAATAAATTATGTGTTTAAATATATTATTAAAATAATAATAATAATATGGTGGAGTTCCCATCATGGCTCAGTGGTTGACGAATCTGACTAGCATCCATGAGGACACAGGTTTGAACTCTGGCCTTGCCCAGTAGGTGAAGGATCCAGTGTTGCCATGAGCTGTGATGTAGGTTGCAGTCGTGGCTTGGATCCCACATTGCTATGGCTGTGGTGTATGCCAGCAGCTACAGCTCTGATTAGGCCCCTAGCCTGGGAATCTCCATATGGCATGGGTGTGGCCCTAAAAAGCCAGAAAAGTATGTATGTGTATATATATATATATATATATATATATATAAAGAATAATATAATTCTCAGCCTAAGACAAGCCAAGTAGATAAAAAGTAAATAAATATAAGACATAAACAACATAATTAAGAATGACTAGGCGTTTCTGTTGTGGCTCAGCGGGTTAAGGACCCAACTAGTATTCATTGCAGGTTTGATCCCTGGCCTTGCTCAGTGGGTAAAGGATCTGGCATTGCCACAAGCTGTGGTGTAGTTTACAGATGCAGCTTAGATCTGGCATTGCCACAAGCTGTGGTGTAGGCTGGAAGCTGCAGCTCTGATTTGACCCATAGCCTAGGAACTTCCATATGCTGCAAGTACAATCTTAATAAGGCAAAAAAAAAAAAATGACTACCTTTGGACCTTTGTACCCTAATAATGGAGAGCACAGTCCTTACAAGCACACACAGTTAGAAAAACTGAATAAAGCTGTGGCACAATAGATGAAGAATATGGGAGTTCCCCTTGTGGCTCAGCAGTAATGAAACCAATTAGTATCCATGAGGATATGGGATTGATCCCTGGCCTCGCTCAGTGGGTTAAGGATCTGGCATTGCCATGAGCTGTGATACAGGTCGCAAATGTGGCTCAGATCTGCTCTTACTGTGGCTGTGGTGCACGCGGGCAGCTAGAGCTCTGATTCAACCCCTAGCCTGGGAACTTCCGTATGCCATAGGTGGAGCCCTAAAGAGAAAAAAAAGAAAGAATGTGACTGGTTACTGCAGAGGTGCAGGTTTTATTCCTGCACAGTGGGTTAAAGGATCAGGCATTGCCACAGCTGCAGCTTATATTCAACCCTTGGTCCAGGAGCTTACATATGCTGGGCATGCAGCCATAAAAAGAAATAATTTTTTTTTTAAATTTATGTATGGCAAAGTAATAAAAACAATATCCTCTGGTCACAATGATATAAAACTAGTAATCAATAGCAATATTAAACAGACAAGACATTAGTATAATCACAAAAAAATGGGAGAAAGTTCATATACACAAAAAGAAATAACACGGGGGAAAATTTTTTAAGCAGAGGGAATTTAAAGAAAAATTATCAAGAGAATATTCTACAGAATTGTGTGCATAAAAAATTGAAAACCTAGATACACTGGGTAGTTTCCTAGGAAAATGCAACATATCAAAATGATCTTAGGAGACAGAAAAGCTTGAGCAAACCAATTTCTATAGAAGACAAAGAAAATTACCCCACAAAAAAGTATCCAGCACCAGATGATGAAAAGCCTACAGAAATGTGGATATTTATGCCATGTTCACTGCTTATTAAGATATTGGTTGTCCTGAAATCAATCAATAGATTCAAAGTAACCAAAATCCCAGGAAGCAGTTTTGTAGAAATTGACAAGCTGTCTTGAAAAATTTTAGGGAAATGGATATATTTTCAAAAAAAAATGCTGGAGGTCACAATTTAACTATACTCTGCAGGAAACAAGACCCTGTGCGACCGTCATAAGGCCAGACATACAGATAAGTGGAAAGTGACCCACACATTCAACATATAATACATGAGACACAGACAGCTGATATTTTCACAAACAAAGGTGACGATGTAATTCGATGAGGAAAGGATGGTCTTTCCCACAAATTCTGGATATCCATTTGTAAATAAAAATGAACCCTCGAGTTCCCGTTGTGGCTCAGTGGTCATGAACCCGACTAGTATGCATGAGGATGTGGATTCAAACCCTGGCCCTGCTCAGTGGATTAAGGATCTGGCACTGCTGGGCGCTAAGGCGTAGGTTGCAGATGCAGCATGGATCTGGTGTTGGTGTGGTTGAGGCATAGGCTGGCAGCTGCAGCTCTGCTTCTATCCCTAGCCTGGGAATGTCCATATGCAAGGGTACAGCACTAAAAAAAAAAAAAAAAAAAAAAAAAAAAAAAAAAAAAAAAAAAAACCAGAAAGAAAGAAACTTGACACTGACCTTGCTCACAAACAAAATTTAACTTGAAATAAGCCACTGACCTACACAGAGAACAACTTCGAAATAATGCCTGGGACAGGGGAAAACTCACAAAGCTGAGCCAAGGAGTCCAGGTGCTGGGTACGCATTTGGAGGCCTTTTCAGGTTGTTAGCAGTTCAGGACACTGTGGGTGCAGAACTGAGGTTGCCTGGCCAGCTGGGGCCAGGGCCAGTTCTTGCTCCCAGGCCCACCCACAGCATGGTGGCCAGCATCTGGTTCACACAAGGCTCCCAGACCTTTGAGTCTCCGACTTCGTCTTCTGCTACCAGCCAGAATAAACCCTGTGCCCTTAAAGCACTCATGGAATTAGAGCCCACCCAGGTCATCTCTCTTTAGCTGGGTAACAGAAATTTCTCATGATGCTATAAGCTTTGACCACTTCTCCTGAAATTCCACACGTTTGCTCAATATATTTTTAGGCCATATACTGAGGTGCATCCTAAAGTAGCATGGCTGTATCTTCCTGGGAGGTTGACTTAATTATTATCTGGAGATGGCCCCTAATATCCAGGAAAGACTAGGACCTTCCAGCCCTCCCATCTAGCATTACTAGCTGGGTCAGCTTGCTTCTGGTTCTCATCCCCAGGGCACACCATTTTCCCATCCTTCTATTTATTTATTTATTTATTTATTTATTTTGCTTTAGGTTTTATTTTTCTGTTATAGTTGGTTTACATTGTTCTGTTGATTTATGCTGTAAAGTGACTCGGTCATACACACACACACACACACACACACAAATTCTTTTTTTTCACATTGTCCTCCATCAGGTTCCATCACAAGTGAGTGTCTAGATGCAGTTCACTGTGCTATACACCAGGATCTCACTGCTTATCCACCCCAAATGCGATAGTTCATTTTCCCATCCTTTCAATTCCACCCTTCCTAAGTGTTCTGTTTTAGATGAGTCTTATATTAGTTTCCTAGGGCTGCAGTAATAAAATCAGTGGCTTAAAAAAGCAAAAATTTAGGAGTTCCCATTGTGGCACAGCAGGAATGAACCCAACGAGTAACCATGAGCACATAGGTTCGATCTCTGGCCTCAGCAGGTTAAGGATCTGGTGTTGCCGTGAGCTGTGGTGTAGATCGCAGATGCAGCTTGGATCCCGGGTTGCTGTGGTTGTGGTGTAGGCTGGCAGCTACAGCTCCAATTCAACCCCTAGCCTGGAGAAGCTCCACATGCTGCCAGTGTGGCCCTAAAAATAAAGCAAAACAAACCAAAAAAGTCAGCAAAAATTTATTCTCTCACAGTTCTAGAAGCCAGAAGCCTCAAATCAATAGCCAGCAGGGCCATCCTTCCTCTAAAGGCTCTAGGGCTATCCTCGGCTTATAACAGCAGATCCAGGGTTGTTTCTGTCTGCGCCTGGCTTCTCTCTCTGTGTGTGTATCTCTGTGCCCTCTCCTCTTCTTACAAAGATAACACCCATTAGATTAAGGGCCCAAACGAAATCCAAGATGATTTGCTCTTGAGATCATTAAGTACAAAGAAAAGGTACCATTTCCAAATAAGGCCACATTCTGAGGCTCTGGCTCAGGCTCAGCACAGCCACAGAAGCCTCTCTGCTATGACAGAAATGACCTCTTCAGGATGCAGGCAAGCCTGGCCATCTGGGGCACATTCTCCCAGAAGGAAGTAGCTTCCTGCCATCCTCAGACCCTTGCCACAGGCAATGACACTAGAGAAGGCCACCCTATGAGTACATGGAGAAAGAGAATTCTCACACTGTACAGCACTGCCAGCATCCTATGCCGTTGGCACTTCTAGAGCAATGCACTGCCCAGATCCCACACAAAGGACACAACCAGCACTCCACACAAATGGCTTACCTTCAGGTTGTCCTCTTTGCCTTCCATCTCCGCCAACTCCTAGCCCTGGAGGTGCATGTCCACACTCCTGGGCCATTGCCAGTGGTATGGCCATGCGGCCAGCAAGTGCAGAAACAAAACTCACCCAAGGTTTTCCCTCTGGGATGAAGACCTCAGGACCTCTTGCCTCCCAGACACCCCAAACAGAAACAACAGTAACATCTGTCTCTGCACATTCCAGGCACCCTAAACTCTTGACTGACAGGGATTAAGACACTCACTTCACTTTACTGTTTCTTATTTATCTATGTTGTTTTTTAGGGCCACACGCACAGCATGTGGAGGTTCCCAGGCTAGGGGTCTAATCAGACCTACAGCTGCCAGTCGACACCATAGCCACAGCAACATGGGATCCGAGCCACATCTGCAAACTACACCACAGCTCATGGCAATGCCAGGTCATTAACCCACTCAGTGGGTCCAGGGATCAAACCCACAACCCCATGGTTCTTAGTCAGATTCCTTTCCACTGTGCCATGATGGGAACTCATTTCACTTTAAAAACACACAACCCTGAGCTCTTGAGCAAGTCACTGAAGGGAACCTGCCCCCATCTGCTAGCCTTAGATGCCAGGCCTCACAGAGCACCATGTGGCTTACCAACACAAGTTCAGGTTCAGGGAAATGAAACATGAGGCTTTCAGTCATCAAACATCAGAAGTGAGTCATAATAAAGGGTTGGAGTCCACTTTCAATATTTGACAGCTGATAGCTTTTAAGGCCCATCCCTCTCTCTTGCCCACAGGCAAGCTGATAAGGGGAACCTGCAGAGAATTCAAACCAGGAAATCCTGGCCCAGGAGTGAGAACCCTCCTTCAAGCCCCACCCCCCAAACCTCTGGGAAAACCAGAACCTGGAACTCCTCCCTGCTCCCTCAGCCATTCCCAGAGCTGCCTCCTGGAAGCCCACCCTGCTCTCTAAAGAACAGATTAACCTTTCACACCCCGTGGTCATGTGTGGCATCATCAGGCTTGATAACCAAGGCAAATTTTGGGTCTGGGTGGATCCTGCCCCACCACAAGACACATTCATCTTCCTCTCAGGATTCAGAAGCTATATGCTATATACTGTTCTTCTGGGAGTTAGACGAGAGATTACTGTGTGTAGCCTGCCTTATAAAGGATACTGCTAATTGTTCATTTAATCTTCTCGGACAATTCAAGGAACTTGGACTTTTCAGTTCCTCATAACCTTCTCCAAACCTAAATGCTAAAGTCACGTAGTTTCCTTCTGCGTATAGTTAAAAGTCCACAAGGCATTGTTGGTGCTATTTTATACAGCGGATATTAATTTAGATTTCCTCATGTTTCCTTCATCATGGCCATTACTCATCAATCCTTCCTGCTTCTCTGAAATTTTATCTGTGATCCTTTTCCCTCTGCCTGAAGAAGTCTCATTAGTATTACACTAAAGGTAGTTTTATTTCCTCTGGCTACTGTTAGGTAGATTTTTCTTAGGTTTCCATTGTCACAGGTCACTCTGATAGGTCTAGCTGCAGATTTATTTTTATTTCCCCTGCTGGGGGTTTGCAGGGCCTTCTTGATTCCATGGATTAACATCTTTGGTCACTTCAGAAAAACATCTACCATCATCTCTTCAAATGTTTATGTCCCCCTGCCTCACCTGCTCCTAAGACATCAAATAAATAAATACTAAAATTTTTCATGGATCCTTGATGGCCTTGTCACTGAAAGTGTGGTCTGTAACCTGATAGCATCAATATTCTGAAGAAGCTTCTAAAAAACTCAGAATCTCGGATGTCCCCAGGGACCCAGTGGATCAGAACCTTCACTCAAATAAGATCCACAGGTGATTCACACCCCATTCAAGTCTCAGAAGCACTGGTCTCTGTCTCTCAGCCTCTCTTTCAACTAACCACTCCTGATACTTTTACCTTCCAGTTCTTTAATTGTTAAATTCTTAACTCCTTAAGTGATACAGAGAATGCACATGGAAAACCACACAGAACTTAAACACAAGAGCTCAGTAAGTGATCACAAAGTAAATATTCATGTCACCACCCAAGTTTAGACACAGAACACACCTGGTGGCCCACGAGCTCCCCTGACCCTCCCCAGGCTGTTTGTGAGTCAACTGTCCCCTGTGCTGCTAAATCATCCACTGAGGCCTAACCTTTGTTATTTGGTTTGAGAATTTCTTTCTACTTGGTTCTTTTCCAAATCTGTTATACCATTTCTCATGGCTTTAAATTCTCTTGAAATGTATCTCCCTGAGCATCAGAACCACCACAGGTGTGCTGTTGTCTGTGTTTATTAACTGCAGTATCTGAAGCCCCTGGGGCTCTACTGACATTGCTGTTGATGCTATAGGTTCTAGTTCACATTGTCTTATCTCATGTGCCTATTTACCTTTAAGTGTGTGTGGAAAAGAGAAGCCTGGGGTGATGTTATCCTCTTCCAGAAAGGATTTCCATTTACTCCCTCCTGGTAACTGGGCAGCTGCAGCCAACACAGGGACTGTTCCCTTTCAGACATGACAACCCTCCCAAAGTAAGATGATTCACAGGGCCCCAGCCCTTGTCTATTTGTCTGTCAAAGCTCTGCTCTGCCTCTTAGCCTTGGAGTGAACACCTCCAGGGCAAAAGCAGCCCCAGTGTCAGGTTCAGCACTTTGGAATCTTGGCTTAGAAACTTCACTCTTTTTGGCTCTCTGACTTGATGTATATTCTAATTTTTCTAACTGTCCTTCACCAACAAGTAAGTGTGATTCGTGTGGTCTGCCATTCCCAGGGGAGAACCACAGCACTTCCTCTTCATCTAGACCATGTATTCCCCAGTTGCTTTTTATTTACACTTATTATTCCAAAGTCTCCTTTAAACAACTACAGAATTGTTTATAACAAATCTGTCATCAGGGGAGTTCCCGTCGTGGCGCAGTGGTTAATGAATCCGACTAGGAACCATGAGGTTGCGGGTTCGATCCCTGCCCTTGCTCAGTGGGTTAATGATCCAGTGTTGCCGTGAGCTGTGGTGTAGGTCACAGACGCGGCTCAGATCCCGAGTTGCTGTGGCTCTGGCATAGGCTGACGGCTACAGCTCCGATTAGACCCCTAGCCTGGGAACCTAGCATATACCACAGGAGCGGCCCAAGAAATGGCAAAAAAAAAAAAAAAAAAAAAGAAAGAAAGAAAGAAAGAAAGAAAATCTGTCATCAGCTCTTGCTTGTTTATGAGCTTAGGTCCTTTACAGAGTTAGTTCTGTTCACATAGGAAACTGTCCTTGGATGCCTGCCCATCCTGATGTCTGGGAGGCCAGCTTGCCCACACTTTCAAAGACCTCTTCCCTCTAAGAGGATTATGCTGCCCCAGGTGAGGGCTACTCCTTGATCTGCTAGCACACACTCACTTTCACTCTTTCTCAGGAGTCAAATGCTCCCTCCCAGTGATTAAGAATCATCTCTCAACCAAATGTCCTCGCAACAGGCCTTCATCACCTCAGGCAAACGCCTGCATCCTGTCCAACATGCTTCAGTTTTCCTTTAAGTTGGGCCCTCACACTGGAGTTCCTGTCATGGCACAGCGGAAACGAATCTGACTAGGAACCTTGAGGTTGCAGGTTCGACCCCTGGCCTTGCTCAGTGGGTTAAGGATCTGGCATTGCCATGAGCTGTGGTGTAGGTCCCAGACACGGCTAGGATCTAAAGTTGCTGTGGCTGTGGCATAGGCCAGCAGCTGTAGCTCCAATTCAACCCCTAGCCTGGAGAAGCTCCACATGCTGTGGGTGTGGCCCTAAAAAGAAAGAAAAAAAAAAAGGAACAGCTGTTACGTTGGGCCCTCACTGAGACTTGAAAAAGGGGAGCATGCAGTAGTGAGAAGGAACTGCAAGAGGAGGAAAGACTCTGAGGGAGACCAGGAAACAGAAAAGCTGGGGTGTGCAGACAAAATGTGCAGGTAGGAGTTCCCACCATGGCTGAATGGTAACGAACCTGACTAGTGTCCATGAGGACACAGCTTTCATCCTTGGCCTTGCTTAATGGGACAAAGAGTCCAGCGTTGCTGTGAACTGCGGTGTAGGTCACAGATGTGGCTAGGATCCTGTGTTGCTGTGGCTTTGTGTAGGCCAGGAGATGCAACTCTTGTTCTACCCATAGCCTGGGAACTTCCAAATGCTGCATATGTGGCCCTAAAAGCAAAAAAAAAAAAAAAAAAAAAAAAAAGAAGCACAGGCAGCCCATAAGGCTGGACCTCACTGTGAGAGAGCAAGAGGCTGCAGAAACTGGGCAAGGAGCAGGCCGCCAGCATGCTAGAGCTGAAGGGGGACGAGGAGTCTGCCCTCTTGCGGCAGGCAAGAAGCTAGGGGGACAGAACAAAACAGGGTGATCACTTGGTCTGCCACATGGAAGGCCTGGCTTGAGATGCCACCCAACACGGCAGGTCTGATGCAAGTGTCCACAGACCCTGGGAAAGAGCAGAGGCTCCTGAGAGTGGGGTCACTCCTCAGCAGGAGGGGGCCCTCTGGAATGTCACAGGCCTCCAATGCAGACAAGGAGCTAGGCAGGCAGAAGGAGGCCTGCTCACACCTGTTCTCTGCTTTCCATACTTTGATCAGGCCCTGCTCATCCATGGTGACAACCAGCTGCAGTCACGGGTAGGTCACCAAATTCACCAGAGCCATGGGCTCTAAAGGGCTTGACCAGACCTCCATGCCCTGGGCAACAACACAATGAATGGAACAACTTAGGGAGGGCCCATTTATTTCCTAAATGCTATTTTCATTCGTTCACCCATCACCCACTGTGCACTGGGGACATACAGCCAAAAAGGGTCTGATCCTCATCCTTACAGGAAGCAGAGTACAGGAGCCAAGAGACACAGAGGCAATACTCCACCACAGAGGAGAAGGTGTGTCCTGTCTCACGGAGGAGAGCAGAGTCTGAGCATGGGTGGGGAGACACCTGGGGGCTGGCCCCCCATCACCAGGAGCACTGAGGGTGGGGTGGGGTGTGATGCTGGTGCAGTCTGTCTGAAGCACTTCAGTGGTTACCTACAGCTCAACTGAGGAAGGCTGGACAGGGAAGCAGGTCCCAATACCATCCCCTGATTGGGACCCAGGCAGGACCCAATACCATCCCCTGATTGGGAGCCAAACTATGCTTAGGACCTGAGTCATGCTCAGGGCTTGGGCTGCACACAGAGAACTTCCACGTGGAGCATCTCGTTCAGTCTTTGGGGACCCCAGTTTTACAAAGAAGCTAATTTGGGCTTGTGGATGTCAACAGTTTCTGTTGCACGTCTGCAGCTGCCCTGCTCAGAACACCCTCTTTCCCAGGGCTGTGCCCAGCAGCGCCACCATGGGCCAGGCTTGGCCAAGGCCTGTGCCCTGTCATGGCCATTGGCAGAGATGGAAACAACTGATTCCACGGTCTCCCCCAGGATTCTGAAAGCTGGAATGGCACAATAAAAAGCACGGGTGCCAGCAGGCCCATGGCACAGGGCATCCAAGAATCAATACTGTAATTGCTACTTCAGTGTTTCCCAGCACTTTCTCTCCCACCTGGGGTAATTACGGTTCTTTTTCTATCTTGTGCTATTGTGCCAGCATGATCTTTGTCCAATCATGACATCCCAGTGTTCTTCCACTAGTTTCCTTCTTCCCCCTCACATCAATATTCAACAGTTGATTCCTGCTGGTTAAACAGCAAGACCATCACTGGGAGGAGCTCAGCACTGGTGACCAGCTCATGTCTCAGAGAACAGAGATTATTCAGAAAGAATAGAGGTCCTGTCATGGCTCAGTGGAAACAAATCTGACTAGGAACCATGAGGATGTGGGTTTCATCCCTGGCCTCGCTCAGTGGGTTAAGGATCCAGTACTGCTGTAAGCTGTGGTGTAGGTTGCAGATGAGGCTTGGACCCCACATTTCTGTGGCTATGGCTGTGGTGGAGGGGCAGCTGCAGCTTTCATTCTACCCCTAGCCTGGGAACTTCCATATGCTGCAGGTGCAGCCCTAAAAAGACAAAAAGAATAAAAAGCAACCGACAGAACAACACTATATGATACTGAAAACTAAATATAGCAAGACTGGCATTCCAGAATTCTCAAGCACATCAATGCACAGTTAGCCTAAAAATAAAAACATCACACAAAGACTCCCTCCACGTTTGGAAGAGCTTTCATGTGAACAGTTGTTTTCCATCATCAATGACTAAAACTAAATATACCTCCTAGTTGTCAGTCAGTAGCCAGAAGATCTGATACATATATCTTGGGACAAAAGAAAAGATGTCACGTTCCAAAGGAGGAACAAAGAGAAAACATTAACAATTTAATGATTAAAATATTTTCCAATTTTTAACTTTAATTGTTTGAATTTCTGGACTTCCCGTCATGGCGCAATGGAAACAACTAGGAACCATGAGCTTGCAGGTTTGATCAGTGGGTTAAGGATCCAGCATTGCCATGAGCTGTGGTGTCGGTCACAGATGTGGCTCAGATCCCATGCTGCCATGGCTGTGGTGTAGGCTGGCAGCTACAGCTCCAATTCAACCCCTAGCCTGGAGAAGCTCCACATGCTGTGGGTGTGGCCCTAAAAAGGCAAAAAAAAAAAAAAAAAAGGCCCTGTTTGGTGGGGGGGGGGGAACCCCCTCGGTAGGCCATGCGGGGAGGCAGGGCCTCGGCAGGCCGTGACGTGGGGGGGCGGGGCCTCGGCAGGCAGCGCGCGGGGAGGCGGGGCTTCGGCAGGCCGCGCGCTGACATGGGGACCCTCGGTAGACCCGTGCCAGGGAGGCGGGGCCTTGGCAGTCCTTGTACGGGGGGCGGGGCCTCTGCAGGACGTGTCCCGGGGGGCGGGGCCTCGGCCGGCTGTGTGACTGGGGGGCGCGGCTTCTGCGGTACGCGCGCGGAAGAGGGGGGGGCCTCGGCAGGCCACGTGCCAGGTGGGCAAGGCTTCTGCAAGCCGCGCAAGGGGAGGCAGGGTATGGCAGGCCCTCCGCCGGGGGTGCGGGGCCTCCGCAGGCTATGTGACTTGGGGGAGCGGATTCTGCCGGCCGCGCGGGGAGGCGGGGCCTAGGCAGGCCAAGTACTGGGGGGGCGGGGCCTCGGCAAGCCACGCGCGGGGAGGCGGGGCCTCAGCAGGCCAAGTGCCCAGTGGGCAAGGCTTCTGCAGGCCCTGCGCGCGGTGGGGCCGGACCTCGGCAGGCCGCGTGCCAGGTAGGAGAAGCCGCCGCAGGCCCTGTTCGGGGGGGGCGGGGCCTCGGCAGGGCGCGCGCGGGGGGGCGGGGCCTCGGTAGGCGATGCGACTGGGGGGCGAGGCTTCTGCAGGCTGAGCGGGGGAGGCGGGGCCTTAGCAGACCGTTTCCTGGGGGGCGGGGCCTCGGCAGGCCGCGCGCGGGGAGGCGGGGCTTCGGCTGGTCGCGCGCTGACAGGTGGGGCCTCACCAGGCCGCGTGCCAGGGAGGCGGGGCCTCGGCAGGCCGCGCGCGGGGAGGCGGGGCCTCGACAGGCCATGTGCCAGGTGGGCGGGGCCTCGGCAGGCCCTCTGCCGGGGGGCGTGGCCTAGGCAGGCTATGTGACTGGGGGTCGAGGCTTCTGCAGGCCGAGCTGGGGAAGCGGGGCCTTGGCAGGCCATTTCCTGGGGGGGCGGAGCCTCGGCAGGCCGTTTCCTGGGGGGGCGGGGCCTCGGCTGTCCGTGGGAGGCGGGGGCACACGGCTCACACCCAATCCCAGGCACAGCCTAGTTCACAGTCCGCTGCCATCTTGAATCGCGGTGTTGCTCTTAGTTTCCTCAGGAGCCGTTTTTAACGGCTGGCGCAGCTGCTTCCCTAACTGGGGTCTGCAGTGCAGGCGTGGTGTCTCTGCACTGCGCCCTGCAAGCAACTGAAACCCGGCCAAGCACAAAGGAAAAGAAAAGGTAGACTTTGCTTTATTTCCCAGACTGTACTTTTATGAGCAGGGAATTGTTAATGGGCTTTGTAGGTGACAGTTGAACTGCTGAGAAGGAGGAGGCCTGAGGGGGGGCAGAGGAGTCCAGGGCGCCAGAAGAGCCAGTGGGGAGCAGGTGGTGGTGCTGAGGGAGTGAGGGGGCGGTGGGGACGACGGAGATGAGATGTGAGGGTGGTGGTGAGATGGGGAGGATGGTGATGAGGTGGGAGGGTGGTGGTGAAGTGGGAGGTCGGTAATGAGGTGGGAATAAGGCGGGGTGGATGGTGATGAGGTGGGAGGACAGCTAGAGGAAGTGGAGAAGGGGCTGACTGCAGGGCCAGCAGTGAGAGGGCTGTCACACAGCACAGGAATCTTGACAGGCATCCAGCTTGAGAGGAAAGCCTTCAGGAAGGAGGGGCGTTGGGTGTCATTCAGATGCGCCCAGTTATGGTAGATTGAGGACGTTATCAGCACTACTAAATATCAAATAGACAACCTATCAGCATCTTTTACGAACCTGTAATGGAAACGAATCTGGAAAAGACTAGATATACACATGCAGGGGTATAATGGAATCACTTTTCTGCACACCTGACACACAACATTGGAAATCAACTCTACTTCAATAAAAAAGTTATTCAGGAGGGGACAGGAGCAGAGTAATAATTAGATTATTGTGGGGACAGTTGCCAACTTCCAGCCCCCTTTGGTGCTGGGCTCCTCCTTCGTCCTCTCCCAGGTGCGAATGCCTCTGACCCTCTGCCCAGACGTGACTCTTGCTAGAATGTCCATGTAAGAGGGGCTGTGACTCTTTAAAAGGAATTTTTCCCAGGTGGGGTCCCCAGGGTCCCAGGCCTGGCTTTCCAAGAGTGGTCATGAGGGGCCAACTCTCACAAAAGCCCTGGGACTGAGAAGGCCTGCATCAGCTTCCACTTGGAGCCATGGAGGTGGCCAGTTACAAATGCCTTTTTAATGTTGCTCCCAACACTCTGTAACATATCAGGCCATTGCTTCAGGTAATTTCATCGTGAGGCCACTTTCCATTTTATTTCTTATTTTCCTGAAGGGGTATTGTCCTTGTCAAGCAGACAGGAGCTGATGAGGTGAGGGATCGTAAATATGTGTTATAACTTTGTAAAATTTCTTACCCAGCTCCCTCCCATCATCAACTCAAGACCTAAGATACCTGAAAAGCATCTTTTCTCTCCTCCTTTTTCTTCCTCTGGCTGGTCCTGACCAGAGGGCCCTAGTGAGAGCGGCTCCTGATAATGTCAGGATCTTCTTCGGAACCTGCAGCATAATTCATTTTCTCCGGAATGGATGTGGAGCCTCCCCGTGCTTCCAAATTGGGCTGCACCAACTCTGAGACTTCTGTGTTCCATTTTCTCAATGCTCCAATGAATTGTCAAGACAAAGCTTTGTGTCAAGATAGAGAAGCATCTTTTTCCAGGCCTGCATTTCTGCCTGGGAAACAGGAGCCCAAATCCTAAATGTGTCTATTTGGTCAGCTTACAGTCCAAACAGCGATTTTGGAAATGCAGAGTTTGCAGAGCCTGATGCCTCTCCTGCAGTTTAAATCTGCACAGTTGTCACCAGTTACAGACTATGGCAGATGGCTTGCAGTGTGTAGAGGAGGACGATGGACAAGGAATCAAAGAGAGAAAAGAGCAGCACATGTCCTGGTTCAGCTCCTCCAAGTTGCCATTAAAAGTGCATAATTTCACCAGACTCTAGCCTCAAACATCCATGGTCAATTAAAAGCTGTCTCCGGTCAATGGGTTGTGACACAGAGTTTCTATGTTCTA
This sequence comes from Sus scrofa, assembly GCF_054392235.1. Lineage (NCBI taxonomy): Eukaryota > Metazoa > Chordata > Mammalia > Artiodactyla > Suidae > Sus > Sus scrofa. Next base: position 16,131,354 of record NC_139396.1, on the reverse strand, counting down.
GGGACACCTTCTACCCTTTAGACAGACTGCCTTTCGCCCTGAAAAATGGCATCCAAAGCCCCACTGTCAGCTAACAAGTGTGTAACTTGCATTGGGGGCACCTTCAGGTTTCATGGCATTTCCTGTCTCTTCACCATGTATAGGCTGTGCGTTAAAACTTCCGAAATCCCCTTTTCTATTCTCAAGGGTTCCCACACCCCAGATGATGATGGAATCCGCAATTATAATAAGCAACTTCCAAACAAAATTGAGGGCCCTGCTTTCCTTACAACCATTGCTCTTTTCCCTATAATTCTTCAAACTGGCCCAAGACATTTTAAGGCTGCTGTCTTTGGCTTCTGTGCAGAAAAGAGTGCCTCCTGGTTTCTTCATCTGCTGAAGATGGTCCTAGTCCCTTCTCATTTCTTAACCTAAGCTGTGAACCTTTTGCTAATGATGATTTGTAGTCTGAGCTCTCTGGGGTCCAGAGAGAGCTCTGCAGGTGCCTGTCAAATGCTCCACCTGAGAAAGACCAAGCGAAGCTAAGTCAAGCACCATGGCTTGACACAGCTTTCCAAGTTCTGCAGCAGAACAGCAACCCCCCACCCCCACCAGGAACAGAACCTCCCATCAACAGCTTCCTCTCTCCCCCTGGGTTTCTCCCAGTAATTTTTTGAAGATTGCCCGGGGCTGCCAGCCTCATCTGCCTTTTCACTTGGCTCGTTCCTCCTCTCCCAGCTATTTGCTAAAATACAGGGTTTCCTCCCCCTCTTGTTAGAACAAAACTTGCTAGGAAGTTGACCCTAATCTTTGAGGCTTCCTTGTGTTGTCCCAAAGCCTGTCAGGTAATTTGTAAGTTTGTTAGTTTAAGTGGCAGAGCTAAAGGCTTTTCTCTAACCAACTGACTGGTTGGTTTCCCCTCTGCCTCTGAGCAAGCTTCATTCTAGAGTCAGAGATGTCCAGGCACAGCCTTCTGAGTACACTATCCTCTTGACTTTGAAATCTTCACTGGGCTTTGCCTGCATCTATGCTGGACGATGAGCCTCGGCAACACATGAGGACTTCCATGCCTCACTGGTCAGCACCACTGTGCTGCTGGGCTGGAGCCTCCATCCTCCATTCCTATATCCATGCCTACTTTTCAGGCTCACTGGTGAAGAAATAGGATGAGGAAGCAGGAAAGGATCAGAGGCAAGGAGCATGGTCTCACTGACAGTCCATAAGCCTGAATATCTGAGTTTCAGCTCCTTTTATGCAGGTTTCACAGCTGAGAAACTGAGCCCACCCAATCCTCATTCTGTCTTCACACCACAAGGCTGGCATGGGCAGAGTGCCATCAGGAGAGAACACAGCTCCCACCATGGAGAACCCCTCTAAACTTGCTTGCACCAAAGTCTAGTTCCAACGGCATATGGCCCGTGGAAAATGCAGCTGCGGTCAGTAACTGAGGTTCTCAGACAGCCTTGCCCTTGCATCCTAGCTCCTGGCACATGCTCCTTCCTGGTTCGCCTACCATGAAGCACGTGACCCCTCTGATGAAACACATATGTGATGACTGACATCCGGGGTCTCTGCCCATGGCAAGTAGGCCCCTGCAGTCACTGGACCACAGTTCTCCCCCACCAAAGGACCCTGCAGGCCATGGAGCACCATGGCTTACAGCAGGGTTTAGGCCCCCATCACTAATGTCATCCCACTAAGTATGTGCCAAGAAGACTCTTGTTAAGCCTAGAACCTAATTTGATATGTGGAAGATCCATCTTGACATAAGACCTCAGACTGGTGACAGTTTGGTTTACAGAGAGAGGGTCACAGTCCCAGAGGAGAGATCTACCCAGCAAGGGTGCTCAATGAGGAAGACAGAGCTTTATCCCCTTATTCCTGCAGCATCCACCCTTGACCTTCATGGTTCACTTTGGTCTCAGGCTTTCTCCCAGTGTTGAAGTGAGGGTGTGGGTGTTGTTCTGTACCTCTCCTAGGTCTTAATTATACAGCCAGCACTCAGCCTCCTCCCACACTCTGGCCCCTCAATCAGCCCTGGACACTTAATGTGGTTATGACAGACATGCAGCTGCTGCGACAGCCCCTGCCAAGTGACAAGACCAGCCTTCCCAGTGAGTCCACTCAGGACCTGAGGCATTGCTCAGCTGGCTTGCTGCCTCCAGCAGCACTCAGTCAGGTGGTGGTCCTTCCTCACCCAGCAGAGCCAGGCTCTCCTGGACTGTTAACATGGAATTTGGAGGGAATCTTCTGCCTCGAAGAGCATCACTCTTCTGGGGCGAGAAGAGGAATGCATGTGACAATATTAAAGCCAAGGCTGTGTGGTGAAAGTTTAATAGAACAAATATATGGCTGGCTGGCTGAAGAATGATAAAATCACTCTGATGATGAGGACTTTACTGCACTGGTTTCCAGACCCTTGTTTGCTAAATAAATTTATTTACTTGGACTCCAAGCTACTGGGTGACCTTGGTCCAATGACTCCACTTCTTCCAGCCATTGTTTCTTCATTGTAAACTGAGAGGATGGGGCTCTGTGAGTGATTCTTAGAGTATCCTCGTACTGGGGGAGGAAGTCTCATATTTTTGGAGCATAAATACTCTCTACCAGTTACTGGGCATGTTTTCAGGGGGTGCAGAGTTGACCCTAGTCTTGTTGCTCTTGTGCTGGTGGCAGGAAGCCATTGTTGCTGCCTTCCAGGACATTGTTGTCCAATGGGGAATGTGTGATGGGCTCTTTCTAAATCCCCTGACCAACCCCTCCCCCTGGTCAAATAAATTCCAAAACTATTTAAAGAAACCTCTGAAAGACTGAGATGAAAGTATTTGTACTGTAGATGTCCCCCAGATGATTCATTTATTGGTTGATGAATTTTATAATGTGTGGTTAGATTTATTCTAAGATCATAAGTCCTTTCTTATGAAATGTACATGCAGCTAGCACCCATGTCTGCATTATTCTCTGGGACTTGAGGAAGAATCTTGTTTGAAAGGCACTGCTATCAGGAAGCAAAGTGTTTGGGGTGTGTGCAGCCTGAGCTTGGCCAAGAGTTGAGTCCCTCTGGTTCATGCAGCTCTACCAGATAACCTGCTGTCACATAACCTACTGCGATGTTTCATCCATGTAGAGTATGTTAGCAGCTGTCTGGTGGGGCCTAGAGCAGCTCACTGCAGAAAGGAGTGAGGAGAGAGGGGTGGCTGAAGTGGATATGGGGTCCAGAACAGGGCTCTGTGAGGGGAACCCAGGAAAGGTGTCTGTGTCAAGACTGATCACCCCACAGCACCATTGGATTGATTGAGGGAGGGAGAGTGTGATATGAAAAATAGCAAACCCAAGGAGTTCTTGTGGCACAGTGGAAACAAATCTGACTGGTATCCACGAAGATGCAGGGTTGATCCCTGGCCTCACTAAATGGGTCAGAGATCCGGCATTGCCGTGAGCTCTGGTGCAAGTCATAGACATGGCTTGGATACCTCATTGCTGTGGCTGTGATCAGCAGCTGTAGCTCTGATTAGACCCATAGCCTGGGAACTCCCCTATGCTGTAGGTGCGGCCCTAAGAAGCAAAAGACAGAAAAATAGCAAACTCGGGTGATGCAATACACACATATATATTTTAGATTTCTTACATGTATAGCCATGACACTGACAGTTGATAAAATGGGTTCATTGATAAAACCGTAGGTATTGGCAAGATTCTTATGTTTCTTAAAGAGAGATTAATACATATAAAGATTAGAACTGTTAAGGAATGAATGGCTTAGGAATAACAATTAATTGTCTAGTTGTGAAAACAGCCTCTCTGCCTAGATTCTGTAGGCATGAGTACAATGAAATTTCAGGTTTTCTGGGGGTTTTTTCGGCTGTACCTGCAGCATAGAGAAACAGGCTAGGGACTGAATCCCACCTAAGCTGGAACTGTGGAAATGCCACATCCTTAACCTGCTGCACCCCCGTGGGAACTCCACAAGGTGTCATTTCTTACAAATTTTCTAAAATTTAATCTTTTCCCTACTTCAAACGACTCACCTCTTTTGGTTGAAATTAGTAAGTTTTGTTATAAAATTGAATAGCAAGAGGACACTGGCTACATACACGTTCCAAGTGGCTTGTCTCCCTTCTAGAAACCACCAACCTGCCTGCTGCCATCCTGCCTCCCCAACCAGAGCAGATTCTTATTATCCAACTCCAAGCAGCTGTCCTCCCCAGGGCAGCCTCCGGTTTCTGTATGACCTTAGGCTGCCCAAGTGAGATGTCCCTGGGGTGCAGTGCTCTCGCCTTCCTCTCCTTCCGTCCAACTCCATGTCCACAGTGAAGGGTCCAAACGGAAACCCAGGCATTTGAGGGAGGCCCTTTCTCTTGGAAAACAGCCCCTGTCTAGAGGCTTACCGCCTTCTGAAGCCATTCCCACAGGCATGGGCCTGGACCACCACGGGCTGGTGGCCTCAATGTGGACAGTCCAGAGCAGGACCCAGCGAGGGACCTGCCCCAACAGATGCTCAGGACGCAAGTAAAGGAGCCCAAGTTTGAATCTCAACAGTAGAATGTGGGCCTCCAGTCATTCTGCAGTGGGGGAGGGGCCGAGGGCAGGTGAGCCTGGGTGGGGGTGGGGTGCCATTCCATGCTGGCCTCAGCAGGGAGGCAAGAACCAGACGTTTCTTCCACCTTATGCAAGGGCCAGACAATTGTCGAGTGCCTCGTCAGGCAATGTATGTGTTGGTTTTCAGAGTCACAGCACCAAGGTTTGTCTTGATGTTCCCTTTCCCTTCGTTATTCATCAACTTGTTTGTTGTCTTTCAACCTGCTCAGCTTCCCTCCTGGCTCTTGGCTTCCTTCCCCAGAGGCCAGACTTTCTGAACAAAATTCACCATTTATCATCTGATAACCACTTGGGTTTTCATGGCCACCTGGAACCCAATGTTTATGGTTTGGCTTCTCTCAGCAGACCCACCATGTGTGATTGGTGTGTGTCCATCTTTCCTAAGGAAGCCGTCCTTGTGTGCCAACCAGCATCCAGCAGGACCCACCTTCCTCATGTTCCCTTGTGCTGGAAAGGCCCAGCCTATCCAAAAAGCCACTGCACAGCCCACATGTCCAAGACCAGAGATCAGTCTGACATCTTTCCCGTATGATGACATTGCTGGTAAGTCTTGAAGCTTTTACCTTTTAAATGTTTGAATGTAACATTTTCCACAACTCCTCCCTTCTCAGGGATCACAATCCACTTGTGCCAGATAGAATATGCAGTGTTGAGTCCTCCTCCCCCCTCTTTCCCCTGTCCACTCAGTCCTCGTTCCCACTGGTAATCAGTGTTACCTGTTTCATTCACATGTTTTCAGAGATCTTTTGGGCAAGGAACATTGAATGCAATCCATTTGCCTTTTCAAAAATTATTTCTTTGTCTCTGAAAATTAAAATGTGCACAGTGATGTAAAATGTTGGAGGATAATGTGAGAAAGCGATTATATATGTATAATATATGTGTATATATATGTGTGTGTGTGTGTGTGTGTGTGTCTGTATGACAGGGTCCTTTTGCTGTAAAGTTGAAATAGACAAATCATTGTAAATCAACTGCAATGGAAAACTTAACAATTATAAGGTAAGAGTTCATCTTGAAAAACAGTAAAAAGGAAAAATAGAAAATTAAATCTTGTCTCCGTATATCTGAGTATATTATTTTTGTCGCCTTCATACTGCCATTGTGGCTCCTCTGTTACTGGACTAACCTTTATTATGGGAGTTTCTACATTCTCTTGAAATTCAAGGAACTGAAAGAACAGAGTGTTCAAAGCCAGGCAATATCAAAAGTAAATATCCAGCTCCATTTGAATTTTTCATTTCCTATACACAGTGCCTGCCTTTAGCCTTAACTCTGTCCTATGCAACATTTTGGACATATCTTTACTGAAAGTTCTTTCCCTATTTATCTGAAATTTACCTTTCCCTCAGCATCAGCATTTATCTGGCAAGACTAGCCAAAAAGTGTAACATATTAGGCGCTTAGTAGTGAGCAGTTCTAGAGAGGGTGAGAACTTGGACTAGAAACTGAAATGTGCATTTTGGTCCAACCCAAAATAAAATGGCAAAGGGACCCCAAATCTGCAGGATGAAATGTCAATGGAAGAGGCAGGATATAGGATTGAGTGTTTGTGCTTCGTGGGGTTAAGGACAGAAATAAGGGACAAGAAGACAAGTTAATGTACTAAATATCCCAGAGATCTGGTTTGTTTTTTTTTTTTTTTTTTTGGTCTTTAATTTATTTTACTTTTTAGGGCCAGACCTGCAACATATGTGAGTTCCAGAATAGGAGTCAAATCGGACCTAAAGCTGCAGGCCTATGGACACCCACAGCAATGTGGGATGCAAGCTGTGTCTGTGACCTACAGCATAGCTCAAGGCAACACCAGATCCTTATTTCACTGATGGAGGCCAGGGATCAAACCCACATCCTCGTGGATACTTGCCAGGTTCGTTTCTGCTGAGCCACATTGGAAACTTCTTGTATGTCTAGGATTTAAAAAATCAACTACCCATGAAATGCATGTGCACCTTGAGAGAGTGCCAGTATTTTATCCACCATTGTCCACTCTCCTTTTGGACAAAGCCAATCCCATCTAAGACCTGGCCTGCAAGCCCTGCCTATAAGCTTGTGAATTTCCTGTCTGCATCCCATAACCTTCCACTTTAGAATCTAGACTCATCATTACCTATGGTCCCATCTGCATCCCTTAGAAAACAAAACAGAGACACAAATGAGAAACAGTTCTCTGACTCTTATTTTCATGTTGGGAATTAATGTCACCTTATCACTCTCCTAATGACATGAATGAGTATTCATGTTTTGTGTGGTGAGAAGAGAGGACAATTAGGAAACTTGCCAAGGGAGATAAGGGGTGGAAACCTAATAGGACTGCAACCAAATCTCTTGGGAGGTGAAATTCATTCTCTGCTGTAGCACCACTACAATTCCTACTGATGGTAGGGTGTTGGGGATGGCAAGAGAGGTTTATAAGGAGTGTCCCACATTGAGAAAAAGACTTGGGAAGATGCTTCAGAAGCTTCTTACCCCTTGCAAAGAAAAATGGACTCAAAAGAGAGTGAGAAGCCAAGGTGAGAGGATTCAAGCAATATCATGGTGAGCTTTCTATCAAGTATCTCTTGATGGGGGATTGAAAAAATAAACAATTTGGAAATATTTCTCTGTATTTGAGCTCTTATAATGAAAATTTTAAATGTTTTTCAACCAATAACTTCATATGAGAGGATTGGTGAGGCAAGCATTGTACCCAGGCTCTCAAGAAGGGCAGGCTCCTTGTTGTCTCCTCCCCTTGTTCAGCCATTCAACCGATTATTTATAAGATCCTCACTCATAGCTCTGATATAGTATTTGAATGCATCTTCTCAGGGACCCTGATAGAAAATCACATTGTGGAAAAGTGACATTCCAAATTCTGCAATCAATTTTTGTTTACTACCTCAAAACCCTACATCCTAGAGGCAGAGATAATCAAATTAGTTGAAATGTAATTAGAGAAAACCAGTCATGCATGTGGGTGTCTCAATGTCTTTTGGACCCTTATCTCTGATTATTCCTGCAGAGAGCTTCAGGGCAGGCACTGACAGCTGAGGAGAAACATCTTTGGAAATGGATCACAAGCATCAGAAGACAGGTAATCTTCCACTTGCTGATGGAAATTTAAAGGCACTGAGAGATTCCAGGTTTGTGTCTTGTGGACATTTCAAGTCTGTGCCCTTGGGAGCTCTGGGTGTTGTTAGATGTAAGGGCTTATGAGAGGTATCCTGTTGATGAAGAAATGCTCCAACGTTGCAGCTAACCGGAGAACAGTCCTGATGGTTCACATTTCTTTGCAAAGTATGACAATGTCAGGTCAGTAAGTTGAATCTGCTGCTATTTATTTGTTGGTTGATTGCCAATGGAAATTCTGTGATGTAGTCAAAGAAGTAGGGAGGGAGAGTACAATTGTTCCCAAAGTACCTGCTGTGCTATAATTGGCCAAGATTGTCAAGTTTACTTCACAAGGATAACCAAAACCTTACAAAGGAAACACCTATGAATCAACCTTTATTGAAAAACTTCCATGCATTAACTACATTGAGAGCAAAACATTCGAGTAGAACAAATGCATTTGGAAAAGCTCTAGGCATGGAAACAGGAGAAAGTTCTCTCAGAGTGTTTTCCATGTCTACAATTCATTGCTAGAAATTCTTTTTAATGGAACCCTAAGGCTTGCTAGGTAAAAGGACCTAATATTTCTAGAAAAAACAGTAAGCAAAACTAAGGAACTGCAGCCCAAAGGGCATGAATGCCCTTGGCCCAAATTGAGGATACCGTGCTCAAACTCTTTCATGGGGATCATATCTAAATGGACGGTTTTCAAGTTTGCAATTTGAATGTGGGAGATCATCTCACAAGAGACAGGTTGAAGAGGAGAAGGTCAGAAAGATCGCAATGAGAAGACATATCAAAAAAACTCCCCAGAGGATGCCAATTCTCCATTATATTCCTCTCTTGAAAGAATTCCTGGGCTAGGTATTCACACATCCCACACCAGCAAGCATGCACACGTCCGCTAGTGGCTAGGGCTGTCAGGTGCAGGGACTACCCTCCACCAACCGCTCCTAGCATCTGTTGAAGCAGGTCTGCTTGGGAAGCCAGTAGTGCATGCATGAGGGCAGAGGGTGGTTTCCCAACGGGTGGCCCGCCTGGGGGTGGGGCCAGTCATGGCGGCCTTTCTGCTTAATTCTGTGAAGGCCCTGGTAAGGCATATGGGGACTTTTCACGTGTTGGGTGTGAGCCCTCAGCACTCTTTTTCACTCTGTAGGATATCTGAGCCCTCCTCTGTGTGGGTTCATGCCAGCATGGAGTTAAGGTCCGGAGCAGTGTTTCACCACAGTTTATTGGCAGCACTGTGGGTCAGGCTGCATGAAGACTTGAGTGATTGCAGGGCCTCCAGAGGCAGGTGCATAAAGTTTGTGGGCCATTCAAATGTGTGCCATTCCAGCATGCAGTTCTCAAGAGTAGGAAAGCTAGACAGAAACATTTCCAATTGGAAAACCCTCATGCACTTCCCAGGAAGTAGTGCAGGTCACTGGAAAATCAGTGAAGAGCCAAGGTACATGATCATAGTTTCATTGGTGTCTCCTTCAGAACATAAAAATTACTGTCAATGCTCATATTCAAAAGGCATGCTTGGGTCCATGGTGGGGACAACTTTCCTGAATGTAGTGCTCACCCTCTCTTTGTAGTCTGATGTAAATCATGAATGATGCACAAGCCTAGATGGGGTTCAGACATATTTAATAGGTTGTTGGGAGTCTGGTGGGTGGTCAGATATCTGGGTTGGTTAGGTCTATGGATATGTGTGTATAAGGGGAGTTCATGCCTGTGTTTTGGTGAACGTTTTTAAGGGTGAGTGTTATATTTGAAGGGTTTTGAGATGTAACAGAGGCACACTCAAGGAGTTGGTGTTTAGGTGTTTGTAAGTTGGTGTTCAGGGGAATATTTGGCATGTGGTGTTTTCACCCATGAGTTTTGGGATTGTGTGTCTAATGGTGGACTTGGATTATCTGCCTATGCATAAGGGCCATGTTTGGTCATTACGGGGGACTGTTTGTTTGGGTGTACAATCCGTTTATGTTGTATATGTGGGGAATGTAGTGAAACTCCGTGGCTGGGACTTCAACCCAGCCAAAATTGAGAGTGGGACTTGAATCAACCTGCACGGTAGCTTGGCACTTGAACCCAGGATCCCAGGTTAGGAGTGGACTGGAACACAATGATTATTTTTTTTCCTTTATTTGATATTATCTGCCACATGGGGAGGTTCCCAGGCCCAGGACTGAATGCCACAGCAGCGATCTGGATGGCTGCAGTGACAAAGTTGGATCCTTAACCTTCTGTGCCACAAAAGAATGACTCGAACTCCTCAAAACCACTGTCTTCTAAGGAAAAACCTCTCTCCCAGTGTCAGGACTCATGAAGCTCAGGCTTTTCTGACTCATTGCAGAATGAATTCAGCTTGAGACAAAGCAGCAGGCAATGAGCGAGTTTTTTAGCATAAGACACTTGTGAGAGAGAGAGAAGCAGGCTGGCAAGGGAGCAGAGCAGCCCCAAGAACCAAGAGAGCTCCATTTCTGTAATTCAAGGAAAAGAGGAGAAGGGAGAAGTCTGCCTTCTTCCTCATTTGGGGGCAGATGGCAAGGCTTACATCTTTTGTCCCTCACTTTGCCCCTACATGGCTTAACCAGGTCAGTCAACAATGCTATTGAAGTCTTGTGTGTATTACCAGGAGTGTGGTAACATGTACAATATGGCAATTCATCTCAGGTTTCCAGCTAATGTCCCCATTTACCTAGTTTTGTCCCCTGTCATCTATATTTCTGTCTTGGGTATGTGAAAAAATGCTGCTTTTCAAGGACTACTAACTCCATGACTTCATGCAACAGGATTTACTCTTCCTATCTGTTGTCCTATGTTTTAAGTATGGGGGTTTGTGGCTTCAGCATGTCTGACACTTACAGGCCCCTGGTCTTCCTTCAAGTTAGTGTAGATCATAGCTGGGTTCCATTCCTTGAGTGCTCCTCAGCTTACACCAGTTCCCCAAACTCTGTTAAACCTTGTCTTTCACCCCCAGTGTGACTTTTCATGTATTTTAAGTGTCCGAATCTATCCTTATCTTTAGGATGATTATTTGTGTATTTGTAGCATGTTGTATGCTTCTTGGCTTTTCTGTGTAGCAGTTTTTCAGGAGCTTTGTGTGTGTCTTTTGATGTGTTTAGGGCAAGTCTGAAACTTTTATGAGACTGGTGAATATTCCATAGGTGGCTGTCCTGTGTTTCTGTGCTTCTGTATTTGCATGAAGGCTGGGGGGGGGTGTGATTTTATGTATATGCTGAGCATGTATTATATGTGTATTTGGAACCAAATACATAGGGGTTATACGTTGCCATATTTGTAGTGTCCTGGGTAATTGTGGGTATATTTGGGGCTTGTGGAGAGGAGTTGTGTGTATGAGTTTGTGTGTGTATTCAAGGGGCACGGTCATTTGGTAGAATATTTGCTGGGGCTATGCACTTGTATTTTTCAGTAGGGACATTTTAGGCCTAAATATTTGGGGAAGTGCACATGTGTGTTTCTTTGTTATTTATTATTTATTTATTCATTTATTTTTTTTCCGCTGTACAGCATGGTGACCAAGTTACACATACATGTACGCACAGGTTTTCATCACGTTGTTGTGTGGCAATGTAAGTATCTAGACAGAATTCTTAATGCCACACAGCAGGATCTCATTGTACATCCATTCCAAGATCAATAGTTTGCACCTGTTAACCCCAAGCTCCCAATCCCTCCCACTCCCTCCCTCTCTCCCCGGGCAGCCACAAGTCCATTCTCCAAGTCTATTATTTTCTCTTCTGTGGAAATGTTCATTTGTGCTGTATATTAGATTCTAGTTATAAGTGATGTCCTATGGTCTTTGTGTTTCTCTTTCTGACTTATTTCCCTGAGGATGAGAGTCTCTAGTTCCATTCATGGTGACACAAATGGCCTCATGTCCTTTTTTATGGTTGAGTAGGATTCCATTGTGTATGTATACCACATCTTCCCAATCCAATCATCTGTTGATGGACATTTGGGTTGGTTCCCATGTCTTGGCTATTGTGTAATGACCATGCAGGTGCATGTGTCTTTTTCAAGGAAAGTTTTGTCCGGATGTATCCCAAGAGTGGGATTGCAGGGTGATAAGGTAGTTCTAGGTATAGATGTCTAAGGTACCTCCATGTGGTTTTCCATAGTGGCTGTACCAGCTTACATTCCCACCAACAGGGCAGGAGGGTTCCCTTTTCTCCACAGCCCCTCCAGCACTTGCGATTTGTGGACTGATGAATGATGGCCACTGTGACTAGTGTGAGGTGGTATCTCATGGTCGTTTTGGTTTGCACTTCTCTAATAATCAGGGATGTTGAGCATTGCTTCAGGTGCTTGTTGGCCATCTGTGTATCTTCCTTGGAGAAATGTCTCTTCAGGTCTTTTGCCCATTTGTCCATTGGGTGGTTGGCTTTTCTGCTGTTGAGTTGCATATGTTGCTTGTATATCCTAGAGATGAAGCCCTTGTCCATGGCATTGTTTGAAACTATTTTCTCCCATTGTGAAAGTTGTCTTTGTGTTTTCTTGCTGGTTTCCTTTGCTGTGCAAAAGCTTGTGAGTTTGACTAGGTCCCATTGGTTTATTTTTGCTCTTCTTTATGTTGCCTTTGGAGAAGGACCTGTGAACATATTCATGAGGTTGATGTCAGAGAATGCTTTGCCTATGTGCTCTTCCAGGAGTTCGTATGTGTGTTTCTAATGGAGAGATGAGGTTCTGTGTTTATTCAGGGGAGTTGGAGACTTGCATTGATGTGTAGGAGAAATATGGGCTATGGTTATGTGTTAGTAGATGCAGGTGTGTGAGCTGGCTCCTCTTATCATTTGATAGATGGAAGTCACTTCATATGTGGTTTTCTGGAGATATGTCCATGGGTCTTACTTGCATATCCATGTTTGTAGGTCTATCACCAGGTGCATGACTGCCCAAGTCTTGTTCGCATGGCTTGGAGTTGTTAGGAGTGTGCAAAGTATGTTCCTTTGGAGAATGCTAAGGTGTTATGTGTTTGTTGCTAATGTGTTTGTTAATAGGTACTAAGAGATGGTCTGTCTGTGTCTATCCAGGGGAGGGCAAAAACATACATACATTTGACACACATACACTTAGAGTGCCCTTTGGTGTCTATGTTGGGGGAGGAGGAGGGTGGTTGTATTTTGAAGAGGTGGCATCACGCCTAGTGTTTGGGGCATCTGTATGTCCAAGGGTTGGGAATATCTGGATGTGTGTGTCCATAGGTGTTTGACATTTGTATATGTATCTTAGTCAGTGTAGGCTAATTGTGGCTGTGTGTGTATTTGAGTTCCTGGAGCTTATGTGGTATGTATTCTGAGAGGTGTGAGAAGTCTGTGTGTTTGGAAACCAAGAAACGGTGTAGGCTGTGTGTGTGTTCAGGAGTCCTGGATTGGCTGTGTTTTAGGGCTATGGCATGGCATACGGGCTATGCATGAGACAATTGAGGACTTGCTGGTTTTCGTGAGCCTGTACATGTAGGTATTCCACATGGAGAACTGGTTGGTAGGGAGGTTGCACCTGTTTTATTCAGGCCCATGTTTTGGATGTGTATAGAGTTGGAGTGTTACCAGCTAGAGTTCTTGGCCTTCCTTAATCAAGAGCAGTTGATAAGATGCTGGAGGAGAAACTCAGTGAAGGCTTTATTCAGGACACCTGCTTCAGCATAGAGGCACTGAAGCAATCACCAGGTTCCCTCGTTCACCTTCTCACTGAGTAGCGGTGAGCTAGTTCCTTCTATGGGGTGAGGATAGGGGCATGTCCAGGGATTGGGCCGGGGGGGTGGCTGAGGGGGCTTGCCCACCCCACCCCTTTAGTGTGGTGCATGTAGGGGGCATGCATAGTCCTCTGCTTTTGCTCTCTGTTCTTCAGAAGTGGCAGTTGTATTTTTCTCATGATTTGTCCGCAATGTGCAAGCAGAGTTCTTTCTCATTGTTTATACTTTTGCTGTATTTTGTTCCCCAGGAGATGTTTGTCCAGGTGCATTCCCTGCAGCCACTGCAGCCACCTCAGCCAAGGGTGCCAGGTCCCAACCTGTCTCAGTAGGAGAGGCAGTGGGAAATTCCAGGTGAGTAGGAATTTGTCTGTAAAACTTTAGAATTTGTGTCTATTGAGATATGTAAACTTAGGCGGTCAGTTTGTATGGTGATTCACACTGAGGATTAAAAGGTACATGTGTGCTCAGAAGATACACACACACACACACACACACACACACACACACACGTATGTGTGATGTCCGTTGCTTACATCCCCTGGTGGGTGTTGAGGGTCCTCCTCAGAGTGTAAGTGGATTGTGTGCACATGCATATATGAAAGGGCACTGGAACTGGTTCAGACTAGCTTGGGATAATCGGCTCTGTGTTCGGTTACCTCAGCTTTGTAATTTGAGTTTGCTCATGTTTGGAATATTCATACCATGCAGATATCACATCTGAAATGTCACCTGAGTTTCTTGAAGAGCTTCAAAAATGCATTTAGAGCATATCATTCATCTGTGTGTTATGACTTAATTATGTGGCAAGCCAGAATCTTCAGGCATCATTGGTGTGTGTGTATATCACATTATATTTGAATTGTGAGTGGGGCATCCTGGGTGATGTGCCATTTTATGTGTGCCTTGGCCCTTCATTCTGAATCACAGCATTGCTCCTCTCAGGTTGATTCAATCTTTAGGGTCAAGAATTCCTCCCTCCAAATGCTGGTGAATTCCAGTGGAAATCATGTGGATGGATTTAGGGTATCTGTACCTTAGGCAGGGACACACCTTCAGCATTTGAATGGTCCTAGAATCTGGGGCCCTAGAAGGGTGAGGCTAATTGCAGATCACTCTCTAGCACAGAACCTTCTCGGGTGTGTGGTTGGCCGACAAGCGGCAGTCAGGAAGTCATGGGGATTCATGGATAAGAGGTAAGGTGGGCAAGTGTTCTCCCAGGAAAACCCCCTGAGAATCAGTTGGGCAAGCACAGGTATTCCTGGCTCTTCTGTGGCACAGCTGGTATGCAAGGACACCGTGCACATGGGGTCCAGATGGTTCAAGTCTCTAGAGCCATGTGTCCCTGTGCCCAGTTGCCCCAGTGTGGTGGGAACTACTGTTGGTCAGGCTGGTAAGCTGTATGAGCAATTCTCCACCACCATATCTCTGTGGAAACCTAAGTCCTCAGGGATAGGCAGGACCTCTAGGGTCAGTGAGCTGACAAGGACAAAGGTGGGGAGGCCTTGTCTCTAAGGGAGGCTTGGGGAGTGAGGCCTGGAGAGCCTGGGGAGTCCTTCTCTGAGGAGATATGGCTCTGATATTCCCAAACCTTTAGACATGGTCCCTGTTCTTTTCTGAAGGTTCAGGATGCTTCTAACAATGGGGAGTTCATCTCAGGTCCTTGGTTCTCAGATGACCTGACCCTATTTTTCTTTATTCCACATCCAGCCATCAGCCCAACAGGGAGCCATATGCTCACCATGTCCACCAGCTGACCCTACAGCCTCCTGCTTCCCTTCCCAAAATAGACCCCTCTATTTTGACTCAGCCCCTGGATTCCATACAGTGAACTGTTAGTGACCTCTAGGATGATATTCAAGAGCCTCAAGCTGAACGGGCTTGCAAAATAGTAACTTTTGATAAGCCATTCCTAACATCTTCCCTGCTCACACTGATAGGTGGACAATTCCATCATAGTCACAAAGAAGGGTGAATCTGTGGCAGCCTTTGGAGCCTGTGGAATCTCGTTTTGTAGCATTTGGAGTTCTATACATTTAAAAGGTCACTCAGCCTGCTTCAGCTTCCCTTTTAGCAGATTGATAAATAAAAGACAGAAAATAATGGTCTCCGGAGGAGACAGTTTGGGGGGTGGGGGGATGTGCTTGGGCTGTGGATGGAAATCCTGTGAAATTGGATTATTATGGTCATTGTGCAATTACAGATGAGTAATAAATAATAATAGTGAAATAAAATAAAATAAAATAAAATAAAATAAAATAAAATAAAATAGAATAAAATAAAATAAAATAAAATAAATCATGGACGGTAATGTACAGCATGGTGACTGCAGTTAATACCGCGTTGTGTGTTGGAGAGTAGCTGAGAGAATGGATCTTAAGAGTCCTTGGATGCCCTAGTGGAGAGTGGGTTAAGGATCCAGTGGTATCATTGCTGTGGCTCAGGTCACTGCTGTGGCGCAGGTTCAATCCCTGGCTCAGAAACTTCTGCATGTCACAGGCACAGCCAAAAGGAAAAAAAAAGTTCTTATCACAGAAAGAAAATGTGTAACTCTTTGTGGTAATGGATATTAACTAGGTTTACTGTGATCATTTTACACTGACAGTTTTAGCCACTACTCTTCCTATTCGGATGGCTTTTATTTCTTTTGTTTGTGTGTTTGCTGTGGATAGAACTTCTAGTAATATGTTGAATACCTTTGGTGCTGAGAGTGGGCATCCGTGTCTTGCTCCATATTTTCATGGGAAGGCTTTCAGCCTTTCTCCATTGAGTATTATATTTTCTGCGGGTTTGTCATAAATGGCTTTATTTATGTTAAGGATTGTTCCCTCTTAGACCCACTTTATTAAGAGTTTTGATCATGAATATATGTTGGACTTTGTCAAATGCTTTTTCTGCATCTTTTGAGATGATCATGTGGTTTCTGACTGTTTTGTTAAGGTGGTGCATGGCATTGTTTGATTTGAGTGTGTTGAACCATCCTTGTGAACCTGGGGTGAATCCCACCTGGTAACGGAAAGTTTTTCAAAGTCATTTTCTGTTCTACACAGAAGTTGTATCCATATTTTTTTAGATCCCGCATATAAGTGATAACATATGATATTGGTGTCTCACTGTCTTACTAACTTCACTTAGCATGATATTGTCTATATCCATCCATGTTGCTGCAACAACAATGCAAGTGCCATTAGTTCTTTCGTTTTAATGGCTAATATCCCATGGTGTTTATGTACCACCTCTTCTTTATCCATTCTTCTGTTGATGGACATTTAGGTTGCTTCCAGATCTTGGCTATTGTAAAGTGCTTCAGTGGACACTTGGGTGCCTAGGTCTTTTCAAGTCATGGATTTCTCTGGATAGATGCCCAGGAGTGGGATTTCTGGATCATATGATAATTCTGTTTTTAGTTTTTTTGAGACATGATCATAGTGTTTTACACAGTGGCTGTATCAATTTTCATTCCCACCAACATTGTTAAGAGGGTCCCCATTTCTCCACATCCTCTACAGCACTTATTTATTGCAGACTTTTTGACGATGGCCATCCTGGTGGGTATGAGGGAGTACCTCATTGTATCTTGATTTGTATTTTTTTTAATAAGTAGTGATGATAAACATCTTTTCTTGTGCTTTATGACCATCTGTCTGTCTCCTTTGGAGAATTGTCTAAGTCTTCTGCCCATTTTTTTGGAGGTGATTATAAATTTTGGAGATGAATCCCTTGTCAGTTGCTTCATTTGCAAATATTTTCTCCCATTCCATGGGTTGTCTTTTTGTTTGTTTGTTTAGGGTCTCCTTTCCTGTGCAAAACCTTCTAAGTTTATGTATGTATGTATGTATGTATGTATGTATTTGTTTGTTTGTTTATTATTTTTAATTCATTTATTTTAGATTATAATGTTTTTTTTTTTCCATTATAGCTGTTTTTCAGGATTCTGTCAATTTTTTACTCTATGGCAAGGTGGCCCAGTCTCACTTACATATATATCTTTTTTCTCACATTATTCTCCATCATAAGTGTCTAGACATAGTTCCCAGGGCTATATTGAATTTTATTACATTTATAGTTGTTCAGCAAACATAACAACCTGATTTTACAGCATTTCCATCCCAAACACCCAGCCCACCCCACCTACTCCCCAACTTGTCTCCTTTGGAAACCATTAGTTTTCCAAAGTCTGTTAGTCTATTTCTGCTCTGCAAAGATGTTCATTGTATCCCTTTTTTAGATTCCACCTATAAGTGATATCATATGATGTTTGTCTTTCACTGTCTAACTTCACTTAGGACAATAATTTCTAGGTCCATCCATGCTGCTGTAAATGGCATTATTTCATTCTTTATGATTTATTTTATTTTATTTTTTTGCATTTTAGGGACAAACCTAGGGCATATGGAAGTTTCCATTTAGGGATTGAATCCCAGCTGCAGCTGCTGGTCTACACCACAGTCCAAGCAACATGGCATCAGCCACATCTATGACCTACACCACATTTGACAGCAATGCCAGCTCCCTGACTCATGGAAGAAGGCTTGGGTTCAAACCTGCATCCACATGGATACCAGACAGATTCATGACCACTGGGCCACTGTGGGAACTCCCATCATTCATTTGTATGATTGGGTAATATTCCATTGTGTATATGGACCACATCTTCTTTATCTCCTCCACTGCCGATGGACATTTAGGTTGTTTGCATGGCTTGGGTATTGTACCTAGTACTTCAATGAACATTGGAGTACAGGTATCTTTTCAAGTCATGTTTTCTCTGGAGAGATGCCCAGGAGTAGGATTGCTGGATCAAGGGTAATTCTATTTTTAGTGTTCTGAGGAATCTCCACACTCTTTTCCATAGTATTGCACCAATTTGCATTCCCACCAAAAGTATGATAAGGGTTCCATTTTCTCCACCCCTCTTCAGCATTTCCAGTTTGTAAACTTTTTAATGATGGCCATTCTGGGTGGTGTAAGGTAGTTCCTCCTAGTAGTTTTGATTTTAATTTCTCTAATAATTAGTGCTGTTGAACATCTTTTCATGTGTTTTTTGGCCATCTGTTATGTCTTCTTTGGGGAATTGTTGGTTTAGGTCTTCTGCCCATTCTTTGATGTGGTTATTTTCTTGTTTGTAATTGAGCTGTAAATTTTGGAGATGAACCCCTTGTCAGTCTCTTCATTTGCAAATATGTTCTCCCATTCTTTGGGTTGTCTTTTTGTTCTGTTTAGGGTTTCCTTTGCTGTGCAGAAAGTTTTAAATTTAATTAAGTCCCATTGATTTTTTTTGTTTTTATTGTTATTACTCTAGGAGGTGGATCTGAGAAGATATTGCTTTGCTTTATATCAGAGAGTGTTTGGCCTAGGTTTTCCTTCAAGAGTTTTATGTTATCTGGTCTTCTATTTAGGTCTTTCATCCATTTTGCATTTATTGTTGTGTGTGGTGTTAGGAAGTGTTCTGATTTCATTCTTTTCCATGTGGCTGTCCAGGTTTCATGACATCATTTATTGAAGGTACAGTCTTTTCTCTATTGTATGTTATCGCTTCTATTGCCATAGATTAGTTGACTGTAGGTGTGTGGGTTTAATTCTGGGCTTTCTATCCTGTTCCACTGATCTACATTTCTGTCTTGGTGCCAGTACCATATGGTTTTGATGCTTAGTAGAATAATCTGAAGTCAGGGAACTTGATTCTTCCAGCTCTGTTTTGCTTTCTCAGGATGTCTGGCTATTCTGAGTCTTTCATGCTTTCAAACAAACTTTTAGATATTTTCTTCTAGTTCTACAAAAACTGTCCTTGGTAGTTTGATAGGGATTGCATGGAATCTGCAGATTGCTTTGGGTAGTACAGTAATTTTGATAATATTGATTCTTCCAATCCAAAAAGATGGTATTTCCATCTGTTTGTGTGACCTTTGATGTCTTTCATCAGTGTCTTATAGTCTTCAGAGTACAGGTCTCTTGTCTCTTTAGGTAGGTTTATTCCTATGAATTTCATTCTCATTGATGTGATGGTTGATGGGATTATTTCCTGAATTTCTCTTTCTGATCGTTCATTCTTAGTATGTAGAAATGCCATGAATTTCTGTGTATTAATTTTGTATTCTGTGACTTTTCCAAATTCATCAATGAATGCTAACAGTTTTCAGGTAGCATCTTTAGGATTTTCTAGGTATAGTATCATGCCTCCGCAAATAGAGTTGTACCTCTTCCTTTCCAATTTGGATTCCTTTTATTTCATTTTCTTCTCTGATTGCCATGCCCAAGACTTCCAAAATTATGTTGAATATTAGTGGTGAGAGCAGACATCCTTCACCACAGAGGGAATTCTTTCAGCTTTTTACCATGCACAATGCTGTTAGCTGTGTGTTTGTCATATATGCCCTTTAGAATGTTGAGGTAGGTTCCTTCTGTACCCATGTCTGAAGGGATTTTATGGGTGTTGCATTTTGTGAAAGTCTTTCTCTGCACCTATGGAGAGAATGATATGGTTTTTATTCCTCAGTTTGTTAATGTGGTGTATCATACTGTTTGATTTGTGGATATTGAAGAATCCTTGCATTGCTGGGACAGATCCCACTTGATCATAATGTACAAACCTTTCAATGTACTGTTGGATTTGGTTTGCTAGTATTTTGGTGAGGATTTTTGCATATAGATTCATTGGAGATATTGGCCAGTAGTTTTCTTTTTTTGTGGCATCTTTTGTTTTGATATCAGGGTGATGGTGGACTTCTAGAATGAGTTTGGAAGTGTTCATTCCTCTGAAAGTTCTTGGAATAGTTTCAGAGGAATAGGTGTTATCTCTTCTCTAAATGTTTGATCGAATTCCCTGTGAAGCCATCTGGTTCTAGACTTATTTTTTGGAATTTTTTAAATCACAGTTTCAATTTCTGTGCTTGTGATTGGTCCATTCATCTTTTCTAGTTCATCTTGGTTTAGTCTTAGAAGATTGTAGTTTTCTAAGAATTTGTCCATTTCTTCTAGGATTTCCCTTTTATTGGTATAGATTTATTGGTATGTAGTAGTCTCGTAGGATCCTCTGTATTTCTGTGATGTCCTTTGTAACTTCTCCTTTTTCATCTCTAATTTTATGGATTTGAGTCCTCTTTTTTTTCTTTTTTTTGATAAGTCTGACTAAGGGTTTTTCAATTTTGTTGATCTTGTCAAAGAACCAGTTTTTATTTTTATTGCTCTTTTCTATGTTTTTCTTCATTTCTATTTCATTCATTTCTGCTCTGATCTTTATTATTTCTTTCCTTCTTATATCTTTAGGTCTTGTCTGTTACACTCTCTCAGGCTGCTTTTAGATGTGAAGTTAGGTTGTTTATTTGAGCTTTCTCTTGTTTCCTGAGGTATGCTTGTATTGCTATAAACCTCCCTCTTAGAACTGCGTTTGCTATAGTTTTCCTCTTTGATTTCTTCGATGATCCATTGGTTGTTTGGTAGCATGTTGTTTAGCCTTCATGTCTTTGTGTGTGTGTGGTTTTTCGCAATTTTTTCTTGTTGATTTCAAGTTGAACAGCGTTGTGTTTGGAAAAAGATGCTGGATATGATCTCCATTTTCTTAAAGTTACCAAGGCTTGATTTGTGGCCCAGAATGTGATCATTCCTAGAGCAAATTCCATGTGCACTTGAGAAGACGTGTATTCTGCTGCTTTTGGATGGAATGTGCTATAACTCTCTATTAATTCCATCTGGTCTAATGCTTCATTTAGGGCCTGAGTTTTCTTGTTGATTTTCTGTCCGGATGATCTGTCCATTGCAGTAAGTGGGGTGTTAAAGTCCCCTGCTCTATGGTGTTGTTGTTAATTTCTCCTTTTAAGGTTGTTAGCAGTTGCCTTATATATTGAAGTGATCCTGGATTGGTCCTTTGATCATTATGTAATGCCCATCTTTGTCTCTTATCATATTCTTTATTTTCAGGCCTATTTTGTCTGATAAGAGTATCATTACTCCAGCGTTTTTGATTGCCATTTGCATGGAATATTTTCTTCCATCCTCTCATTTTCAATTTGTATGTGTCCCTAGAAAGTGAAGTGGGTCTCTTGAAGACAGCATATGTATGGGTCTTGTTTTTGTATCCATTCAGCCAGTCTAGATCTTTTGGTTGGGGCATTTAGTCCGTTTACATGTCAGCTATTTACTGATTTGTATGTTCTTATTGCCATTTCATTAACTGTTTTGGATTTGTTGCTGTTGCTCTTTTTTCTTCCCTTCTTCTCTTGGTCTCTCCTTTTGTGGATTGATGACTACCTTTAGCATTGTATTTGAGTTGATTGCTCTTATTTGTGTGTGTATCTATTGTAGGTTTTGGTCCTGTAGTTACCCTGAAGTTTTGAGATAGGCGTCTCTCTCTCTCTGATTGTTTTAAGTTGTTGGTCTCTTAATTGGAAGTGCATCTCCAGTGTCCTGCATTTGTACCCTCCTCTTCTCCCAATTTCTGGATTTGGTAGCATATTGATGAGTGGATGATTTCCTACATTTACCGTGTCTATGCCTTTACTGTGTCTATGCCTTTACTGGTGATCCTTGTCATTTGTAGTGTTTTGGTTTCTAGTTGTGGCCTTTTCTTTGCCTCAGGAAGTTCTTTCAGTATTTGTTGTAAATCTGGGTTAGTGGTGCTGAAGGCTCTTAACTGTTGTTTGTCTGTAAAGCTTTTGCTTTCTCCTTCAAATCAGAATGAAAGCCTTGCTGGGTAGAGTAATCTTGGTTGGAGATTTTTCCTTTCATCTCATTAAGGATATCGTGCCACTCCCTTCTGGCCTTCAGAGCTTCTGCTGAAAAATCAGCTGAAAAGCTTTTCAGGATTCCCATGTATGTTATGTGTTTGTTTTCCCTAGATGCTTTCCATATGTTCTCTTTGTCTTTAATTTTGTCCAGTTTCATGAATATGTGTCTTGGGGTGTTCCTCCTTGGGTTTATTTCATATGGTACTCAGTGTGCTTCCTAGATTCCAGTGAGTGATTCCTTCCCCATGGTAGGGAAGTTTTGGCCTATTATCTCTTCAAATAGGTTCTCTGGCCTTTTCTCTCTCTCTTCTTCTTTTGGCACCCCTATAATGCAGATGTTGGTGCATGTAATGTTGTCCTAGAGTTCTCTTAGACTGTCTTCCAATCTATTCAATCTTTTTTCTTTTTCTGTTCCACATCAGTGATTTCCAATAGTGTGTCCTCCACCTCACTTGTTCATTCTTCTGCCTCATGTATTCTGTTGTTGGCTGCTTCTAATGAATTTTATATTTCAGTTATTGTGTTTTTCATCTCTGCTTGCTTCAGTCTTAAATTTCGTATTTCTTTGCTCAGTGTTTCCTGTAAATTATCAGTCTTTGCCTCCCATCTGTTTCCAATGCCCTGCATCACATTCATGATCATCAGTCTAAAGTCTTTTTCCTGGAGGCTGATACTCTCCAGATCACTTAGCTGTTTTTCTGGGGTTTTTCTCTCTCCTTCATCTGGGTTATGGTTCTCTGCCTTTACATTTTTATAGGTTTTTGATGTGGTCTCCTTTTTCCAGAAAACAATGTGGTAGCCCCTCTTTCTTCTGAAGTCTGCACCCTTTGTGGCTGAAGTTGGTATGGGGGCTTGCTATAGGCTTCCTGATGGAAAGGACTGGTGCCTGCCCACTGGTAGGTGGAGCTGCTTCTTATCCCTCTGGAGGATGGGTCTTTGCTCTGGGTGAGATTAGAGACAGTTGTGTGATTAGGGTGTCTTTAGGCAGCCTGTTTACTGATGGGTGGGGCTGTGATCTCACCTGGATTCGTGTTTGACCTGGGGGTTCTCAGCGCTGATAGGTGGGGCCGGATTTTCCCAAAATGGCCACCTCTAGAGGAACACATGCCAGTGAGCACTCCTGAGACTTTTGCTTCCAGTGTCCTTCCCCAGCAGTGATCCACAGTCACTCCCTGTTTTCCCAGGAGATCCTCCAAGAACTGCAGTCGGGCCTGCCCCAGATTCCCATGGAGTCTCTACTTTGTCTGGGACCCTGTGGATATGAAAGCCTGTGTGTACCTTTCAAGAATGGGGTTTCTGTCTCCCCCAGTCCCATGGAGCTTTAGCAC
This sequence comes from Sus scrofa, assembly GCF_054392235.1. Classification (NCBI taxonomy): domain Eukaryota; kingdom Metazoa; phylum Chordata; class Mammalia; order Artiodactyla; family Suidae; genus Sus; species Sus scrofa. The sequence continues at coordinate 16,107,934 of NC_139396.1, read as the reverse complement.
CGAAGCCCTACTACCCTCAATGCCAGATGCTCTGGGGGCTCTTTCTCCCAATGCCATACCCCCAGGTATGGGGATCCAATGTGGGACTCAGAACTCTCGCTCCTGTAGGTGGGTCTCTGTGACACAGTTCCTTTCCAGTCTGTGTGCTGCCCACATGATGCTCATGGGCTTGTGTATATCACATAATAGGCCTTCCTACCATCTTGATGTGGTCTCCTCTTTGTTTCTTGGAGTAGGATATCTTTTATGAAAGTTTCCAATCCATTTTGTTGAAGGTTGTTCAGCATTTGGTGGTAATTTTGTTGTTTTGAAGAGAGCAGGTGAACTCCATTCCTTCTGTCCTGCCATCTTAATCCAGTCCCCTTCTCCTCATTTTTCAACTGGGTTTTGTTTGTTTGTTTGTTTTGTTTTTGCTGTTGAGTTGTATAAGTTGTTTGTATGTTTTGGAAATTAAGCTCTTGTCAGTTACATTATTTGAAACTCTTTTCTCCCATTGCATAGATTATCTTTTTGCTTTTTTTAAAGTTTTCCATTGCTGTGCAAATGCTTGTGGGCTTGATTAGCTCCCATTGGTTTATTTTTGTTTTTTCATTCTATTGCTTTGGGGGACTGACCTAAGAAAACCTTTCAATGTTTGATGTCAGGGAATGTTTTGCCTATGATCTCTTCCAGGAGTTTTATGATGTCTTATCTTATGTTTAAGTTTTTAAGCCATTTTGAGTTTATTTTTGTGTACGGTATGAGAGTGTGTTCTAGTTCTAGTATGAGAGTGTGATTTACGTGGAATTGTTCTGCTTTGTCCATACCACTTGGGGAGGAGACAATCTTTCCCTGATTTTGTATTCTTGCCTCGTTTGTCAAAGATTGTTTGGCCATAGTTGTCTGGGGTTATTTCTGGGTTCTGTATTCTGTTCCATTGGAGTGTATGTCGTTTTGGTACCAGTACCACACTGTCTTGATGATTGTAGCTTTGTAATATTGTCTGAAGTCTGAGAGAGTTATGCCCCCTGCTTGGTTTGTGTTCCTCAGGATTGCTTTGGCAATTCTGAGTCTTTTATGGATCCATATCAATTTTTGGATTGTTTGTTCTAGTTCTGTGAAAAATGGCATGGGTAATTTGATAGGGATTGCCTTGAATCTGTTGATTGATTTGAGTAGGAGGGTCATGTAAATGATATTAATTCTTCCAATCCAGGAGTGTGGAACATCTTTCTGTTTCTTTGAATCCTCTTTAACTGTCTTGAGTGAAGTTGTAGAGTTCTCAGCATGTAAGTCTTTCACCTCCTTGGTCAGGTTAACAGCTGTTGCCTTATGTTTTGAGGTAACCCTCTTTCGTTGCATATGTATTTACCATCCCTATGCATGCTTCTTGGATTGATCCTTTGATCATTATGTAATGACCTTGTTTGTCTCTTATAATATTCTTTATTTTAAGGTTTAATTTGTCTGAAAAGAGTATTGCTGCTCCAGCTTTCTTTTGACTCCATATGCATGGAATATTTTCTTCCATCCCCTCGCTTTCACTTTTCATATGTCCCTAGAACTGACGTGAGTCTCTTGGAGACAGCATATATGTGGGTCTTTAGTATCCATTCAGCCTGTCTATAGCTTTTGGTTGCGGCATTTAGTCCAATGACATTACCATTTTATGAACTGTTTTGTATTTGTTTTTGTTGGCCTCTTTTCCTTCCCTTCTTCTCTTCTCTTGTGGTTTGATGAGTCTATATAGTGTTGTGTTTGGACTGCTTTTTATTATTTTTGTGTGTATTGATTGTAGATTGTTGGTCACAGTTCCCATGAAGTTTTGATATAGGAGTCTATCTATATACAAATTGTTTTAAGTTGTTGGTCTCTTAGTTGCAAATGCAACTCTGGTATGCTGCATTTGTACCCTCTTTGGATGCTTTCTGGATTTTTCAGCATATTTGTGTGTGGATGATTTCCTGCCTTTACTATATGTATATGTATATGTTTACCGGTAAGCCGTGTCGTTTTTAGTATTTTTTATTTTAGTGGTGGCCTTTTCATGTCCACCTCTTGAAGTTCCTATACTATTTGTTGTAAAGCTGGTTTGGTGGTGTTGAAAACCTTCCTGGGCTTCGCTTGTATGTTATGTGTTTCTTTTCCCTAGCTGCTTTCAACATTTTCTGTTTGTCTTTAATTTTGGTCAGGTTCATGAATATGTGTCTTGGGGTGTTCCTCCTTGGGTTTGTTTTCTATTGTACTCGTTGTGCTTCCTGGATTTGAGTGAGTGGTTCCTTTCCCATGTTAAGGAAGTTTTTGTTATGTACTCTGGCCCTTTCTCTCTCTCTTCTGCTTCTGGTACCCCTATAATGCAGATGTTGGTGCATGTCATGTTGTTCCAGAGTTCTCATAGACTGCCTCCATTTCTTTTCAATCTTTTTTTTCTCTTCTGTTCCTCGTCAGTGATTTCCACCAGTCTGTCTTCCATCTCACTTATTCATTTTTCTGCCTTCTGCATTCTGTTACTGTTTCCTTTGATGTGAATTTTTTTATTTCAGCTATTGTGTTTTTCATCTCTGCTTGCTTAATCTTAAAATCTTCTATTTGTTGGGTTTTCTTGTAACTTGTCTCTCTTTGCCTCCAGTTTATTTCCATGTTCTTGAGCCATCTTGACTCTCATTAGTCTAAGGTCTTTTTTGTGGAAGTTAATAATCTTCAGATCGTTTAATTGTTTTTCTGGTTTTTTTCTTCTTCCTTTATCTGAGTCATAATTCTATGCCTTGTCATTTTGTAGAGCTTTTGAGTGTGATCTCCTTTTTGCAAACAATAGGGTTGTAGACTCTCATACCTGAGGGTTCTCCCTACTATTCTTCCTGTTACTCAAATGTGACCTCAAGTGATTTCTGGTCTGTCTACTTTCCCTTCTATGTGGGACACAGTGCATGAGAAAGAGCCTTCCTGGCACTGAGAGGTGAAGACTTCTAAATTTGGAAAACCTGACTCTTGATCAGTGATGCTTTCAGAGAAAGATCTGGATCATTCCAGATCAAGGAGAACTGTGCCAATTAAGAAAATGAAATCTTCATTAAACTTCAAGTTGTGAAGGCCTGTAGAGGGAAGTCTCACAACCTACTTCTCATGGTCAATAGCTTTTGTAAGCAGTGCTTCAGGGACATTTGTGGTGCATGTGCCTTTTGAAGGACATTTCAGTATAGGGAAATGTTTGATTTTGATGAAATATGATTTTCCATTTTTTTCTTTTTTGGGTAATTTTTTTTTGTCCTGTGTAAGACCTCTTTATCAAGCCCAACAACCCAGAGAGTTTTCTCCTAGTTTTTTTTTTTTTTTTTTTTTTTTTTTTGGTAAAAATTTCAGTCTCGAAATTTGCATTTGAATCTATGCCCCATTTTGTAGAATTTCAATATCCGTTAAAAACTATCCCTTTTCCATTCTACTTCTCTATAACTTTTGTATTAAGCCATTCCAGTTTGCTGTATTGGTATGTGTCTATTTCTGTATTCTCTATCCTGTACACCAAACTATGAATCTATTCCTCCACCAATGCTAATCTGTCTTCCATAGGGCTTTATATGGAGCCTAATAGCCTCAAATTTTAATTTTCTTTCTCAAAATAATTTTAGCTATTTTGGCTCCTTTTCTTTATACATGTTATAATAAGCTTGTCCATGTTGACAAAAGCAATTCTGTTGGAAGTGGACAGTTTATTATGTGGAGTTTTCCAGACTGTGAATATTATCTATGTATATGCCTACACATTTGTTTAGGTCTTATAGGGTTTTATCATACAAATCAAATCCTCTATCAAAACATTTCTAACGAGAGTTCCCATTATGGGTCCCTGATGAAGAACCTGATATAGTGGCCATGAGGATGTGGGGTGACTCTCTGGCCTGGCTCAGTGGGGTAAGGTACTTTTATTGCCACAAGCTATAGTGTAGGGTGCAGATGCCAGTTGGAGATGGTGTTGCTGTTGCTGTGGTGTTGGTTGCTAGCTGTAGCTCCATTTTTTTCCCCTAGCCTGAGAACTTCCACAAGCTGCAGGATCAGCCATAAACTTATATGTATAACCAAATATTTCATTTTTTGGAACTGTTCTGTATTGCATTGTGTTTTTGGTTTGGGCTACCAGATGTCCCTTTTTAGCATTTACATATATGATGAATGTTTCTGTGTTGATCTCCTCTCCTGAGACTTTGGTAAAGGAACCTCCATCTCTTCAGTGTACCTTAAGAGAATTGTTGGGATTTTCTGTGGAGGTAGCCGTGCAATCCATGAACATGGACAGTTATATTTCTTCATTTCTATTCTGTATGTCTTCATTTCTTTTTCTTGCCATGCTGCATTGGCAAGTCCCTGCAGTACTAAGTAGAATGGAAGAAATGAGAAAGGACATTCTGACCTTCTTTTGAGTTTAGGAGGAAAACATTCATTCTTTCACCTTTCAGTAGGATGCTTAGTGTAGGTATTTTGTAGATGTTCTGTACTGGGTTGAAGGAGTGTTCTTCCTGGTTTTCTGAGAGTTTCTAACATGCATGGGTTGTTGAACATTGCCAAATGCTTTTTCTGTAGTAATTGATGTGACCATGTACGTTTTCTTCTTTAATCTATTAATAACAGCAAACTACACTGATGATTTTTAAATACTAAACCAAGCTTGTATTCCTACAATAAACTCCATTTGATTCTAATGCATTGTCAGTTCGTTTGTTCTTCAGATATTGGTTGAGTATTGCAATTTTTTTTTGTAGTTTCCTTTCAGGAAAACTTAAGCTATTGATTTTGAGACCTTTCTTCTTTTGTATTGTAGAAGCATTTAGTGCCATTTGTTTCCATCTTCACAATGGTTTATCTGGATCCAATCACATTTTATGGACTGTATCTTCCTTTGCATTCAGTTCTATTCATTTCAAAATTTTTCTTTGAGAGTCATCTTTAACCATGGGTTATTTAGAAGTGTGCCTCTCAATTTCCACATATTTGGAGGCTCACTTCTCATTCTCATTGTTATACAAGGGGGAGCTTATACTTTGGACACGGTGGAGTGAAATGTAATGACTATTTGTTTATCTTATAGGTTCCTCAAGTGTCATTGGTGTGAACCTTTTGAATATTAATTTTACATAGGAGTTCTCAGACTTTTCACTTATACAGTAACCATAAGGGAATTGCCTGAATATATGAATTCATGCTGCTGAAGTTGCGTTTATCAAGGGAAGTTCACAGACAGAACAATAGTAGGAGAATTTGTGGGTCCCCATTGCACATTGTTTTCCGGGTCAGCACCCAGAGACTCTGTTCGGACCCAGCGTTCAGGAGAGGGGCCCAGATCTTGGGCTTGGTGCTTTTTATTGCATGATCAGAGAAGTCCAGGCCCCTTGTGGGCAGGGACTACCACCAGCATGGTGACATGCAGGATGCAGGTTGAGTAGCTGGCTGCGGGATGAGCGCTCAGGGTGGGGGAAGCTCCAGCCTCTTTCCTGCTGCTCAGGGTGGGTCTGAGCTGTGGGTGCAGCCATAAGTCTCAGAAGGCCAGTGGCTGAGTCACTAGGCAGCACTTCCCATCTCTGTCAGCCATAAGCCCTGGCTATGGGCAGTGACCCTGAAGTCCCAGGAAGGCCAGGCTTTCTCCTGCAGGGAGGTTGTCTTGCCCAAGTCAGCCCTGCCCTCTCACTACTTCAGAAACCGAAATCTCATCACTCCATCTTGCTACCTCCCAAAACATGGGATTGCCAAACTTTTGTTTTTGTCTTTTTGTATTTTCTAGGGCTGCACACATGGCATGTGGAGGTTTCAAGGCCAGGGGTCTACTCAGAGCTGTAGCCACTGGCCTATGCCAGAGCAACAGCAGCACAGGATCCGAGCCACTACTGCGACCTACATCACAGCTCTCAGCAATGCTGGATCCTTAACCCACTGAGCGAGGCTAGGACTAGAACCTGCAACCTCATGGTTCCTAGTCAGATTTGTTAGCCAATGAGCCATGGTGGTCACTCCCCAAACGTTATTTTTCAAATATTAGTAACATCATTTTCTAGAAGAAGTACAACCAAACCCCAGTTAACCAGGAAGCAGCTACTGCAATTAAGCAAGTTTCCCCTAAGACAAGACCCTTAGCTACACCCATGGGCTATCTTTGATTTCTCCTATGTGCTTCTGAGAAGTAAAATGTTGATGTTCAAGATCTCCAATTATCAGTGTGCTAGCAATAATTTCTATGAAAGCAGGAAGCTCCTCACCCTGAAGCAGAGGAGGTAAGGAGGCAGTAGGTGATAGATCTTTGCTCTGCTCCCACTTTTAAACCCTCCATATCCCTGCCATTTGAGGAAGGAAGGCAGTGCCTTGGAACACTACCCAGCTTCCAGGTGTGTCACTTCCCCTGTCTGACAAGAGGTCACCTACAAGCTAGAGGGCCCAAATCCTCCCTAGTACACAACTGCTCCCTGCCCCCCACTTAAAAATTCCCTTCAGAGCCCTTTACCTGCACAATTGTAATAGCTGTATTGTTAATATATGATGTCTGTGACTTAGAAAAGTGTTACTCCTTGCCTTGTTCTTGGAGAAACATGGCCTTTGGTAGGGAGAACCCAGACCAGGCAGCCCACAGCGTCTGTCAGGGGTGTTCCTTCAGCCAATGCTCTGATTCCATGTTGAGAGTTTTGGAGATGAGACTTTCTGTGTTGTCAATGGGCAGGCTTCCCCTTGGTGTGTACCATATCCAAAGGTTGCCCAGCACCTGCCTCTCCCTCAGACAAGCTGCAGCCATGCTACCCCTGCAATTAGGAACCTCCTTTATCCACCCTGTGGATGGTAGTCAATTCTCTGATTCCATGAATGTATCATCCGTTAGACCACTATTGATTTATTTTATTTTATGTATGTATTTTTGGTCAAGTTTGGCTCCATCTGCAGCATGTAGAGGTTCCCTGACTAGGGGTCAAATGTAAGCTACAGCTGATTCTTTTGAATGAAGATTCCATTTAATTAATTTTATTTCATTCTTTTTCTTTTTTTGTTCTTTTTTTTTTTTTTGTCTTTTTTTTTTTGTTGTTGCTATTTCTTGGGCCGCTCCCGCGGCATATGGAGGTTCCCAGGCTAGGGGTTGAATTGGAGCTGCAGCCACCGGCCTACACCAGAGCCACAGCAACGCAGGATCCGAGCCGCGTCTGCGACCTACACCACAGCTCACGGCAACGCCGGATCGTTAACCCACTGAGCAAGGGCAGGGACCGAACCCGCAACCTCATGGTTCCTAGTCGGATTCGTTAACCACTGCGCCACGACGGGAACGCCCTGTTCTTTTTTTTCTTTCTTTTTCTTTTCTTTTTTTTTTTTTTTTGATGGGGTTCATTCAGGACATATGGAAGTTCCCCTGCTAGGAATTGAATTAGAACTTGAGCTTCCATCCTATGCCACAGCCACAGCAATGCAGGATCAAAGCTACATGACACTACACCACAGCTCGTGGCAACTCTGGAACTTTAACCAAATGAGCGAGGCTAGGTATCATACCCATGTCCTCACAGATAGCAGTTGTGTTCATTACCTCGGAGCCATGACAGGAACTCCTTCTATTTCATTCCTTTTATGGTTTGAAGAACATTAGTGTAATTTGTCATTTGCAGTCCATGCACCTTAATGTTAAACCTAGTCTATTTCATTTTTTGGTTTTGTTACTTTCCTTTTTTGGCCACACTCTTGGCATATGGGGGTTCCTTGGAACAAGGCAGGATACTTAGGCCTCTTTCCCAGAGCAGGAACTCTATTCCTGGTCTTTGTAAAGTCTTAGGTCTTGCTCTTTCTAAAGCTATCTGGGTGTTGATGCCATTGGGGTGGTGCAGGGATTTGACAAGGTGCCATACTCAGAGTTCCCATAGTGGCTCTCTGGAAATAAATCTGACTAGTATCCATGAGGATGCCAGTTCGATCCCTGACCTTATCAGGGGGTTAAGGATCCAGCATTGCTGTGAGCTCTGTGTAGGTTGAAGATGCATCTCAGATCTGGCATTGCTGTGGCATAGGCCAGTGTCTCCAGCTCTGATGTGACCCCTAGCCTGGGAACCTACTTAGGCCATTGGTGCAGCCTTAAAAAGAAAAAATAAATAAATCACGATGGACTACTCCACTCAAGTCACTAGTCATCTATGAATTTCCTCTCAACCATTCCCATCTTTCTGTCCTCATTGGGACTAAGAGGCACCTGCCCCCACCATTTTGCCCATTGCAATAATCCCACTGAGAATAGTGGATTCTCCCCCATCGATGAGGCAGAGAAGCAGAAAGGCCTGTCCCTACAGCCAAGCCTTGTCCTCTCTGGCCGGGCTGCCCACACAGGGCACCCTGGATGAGTGTAGGATCATCCCAGCCTGTCATCTGGCCACTTCGGGGAAGCAGAGAGAAACTCCCTAAAGGTAAAGGCTGTCACCAGCCTCCACTCTAGGAACTGCTGAGTGTTCAGAAGGCTGAAAGGCACAAAAGCAGCTCCAAGTCCTTTGAAGGTAGGGGGATGCAGATAATGGTAGAGATGCCCCAGATGCCCACTAGTCAGGCAGGCTTGAGAGACGGAGATGATGTGGGGGTTCCTGGGGATAGTGAAATCTGTGTGCTCCCCAGAGTAGCTTGATGAGTCCTTGTCTCTGTGGAGGAAAGATTTCATGGTTCACCTGTAAATCCAGAGCACCTGTGACAGCCCTCATCCTTCTTTCCTCCAAAGAACACTCTGTGGAGCAACACAGACATGAGCAAGATGACAGTGGACCATGAATATTTCCCATAAAACTATCTTGGTCCACATTTTACATACTTCATCCCAATGGTGCTTCTGTGCACACCCAGACCCAAATCCCTCACTACCTAACCCCCCGCAGGGCCACCCCTCTCCTGGCTCTGATAGCCTTGCCCTTCCTCCCTGCCCCCATGTCAGCCAGGATCAGTGCTGGGACTAAAGAGAGCCCCTAGGCTTCCTGTTGGGCTTGCACTGGAAAGCTGGCCCACTGTTCACTACTGGATGCAGTGGAACATCCTCCTCCCTGTGACAAATATGTTACACCTTCTCTTTTTGGTCTGTCAGGGTAAACAAGCCCCTGTCTAGGGCTGGTCTCCCAAAGACTCCCAGGTCAGTCCTGGGCATGGGCAGGTTCTCTGTGGTGGCCAGGCCTCCACACAGAGCCAGCTGCTGGGGAGGCTGGGCTGATGCCTATTCTCTGGGGGGTGGGGTGACCCAGTGAACTCATTGAGTCCCCCAGCCTGCAGAGTCCCCACAAGGCCTGTGGTGGGGACTTGGCTCTGGGGCAGCACCAAGGACAGCAGGTTGTGCTGAGGTTCCAGGAGGAAGGTCAGGGTGGGGAGATCGTCCTCCTCCTTACTGGAGCTGTTCCCCAGCCCTCAGGTCTCCCTAAGAGGACAGGTCTCCTCAAGAACCTCATTGGCCCTGGGTCCTGATCGAGGTCCCTGAGGAGGATGGAGGGATGTCCTGACCTCTTGGAGAGAGAACTGAGCCTTTGAGCTGTAAGGCCACTCACTGCTGGCTGTGCCTTAGAAGGGCCTTGAAATCAATCTCTGGTTTGCAGGATTCTTTGGTGACCCTAGTCTGACCGCAGCCTTAGGGAACACCAGAGTGCCTTGGCCTCTGGTGGCACTCCAGTGGCATGGCTGCAGTGTTTGGGTTGTGCCCCAGGGCTGGCCTTCCTAAGAGCACAGGCTGAGGGTGATCAGGTGGAAGGGAAAGTGAGCGACTCTAATGTCCATTTCCTAAGCCTAGAGCATGCAAATTGGAGGGCAGTGCTGGGGGGCCATAGACCTGTGTGTGGGTGGTTTTAGGACCAGCTGAAGCCTCATGTGCCATGGGAGGGAGAGGAAAGTGGGCACATGTAAGAGTCACATGTGAGGAAGTGCAGAACCTTTAATTTCCCAGGGGTGTCCCCACCAGCCCACTTCTTAGGCATACCTCATGGGGCTGCTTAGGCATGGAGGAGGGAGAAGAGTTAGAAAACTGACCATGTCCATAACCCAGAGGGACAAAGGGCAGGTGAGACCCCCTTCAGGGGCTGTTCTAGTGGAAAGACTAATACCACAGTGCGGTTAAAGGAACAATGTTGGGACATTGGCCATCCCTAGGTCCCTATTTCTTTTTTAAATGTATAAAACTTTATTTTTTTCTTATCTTTTATTTATATATATATTTTATCAACTGTACAGCATTGTGACCCAGTTACACTTACATGTATACCTTCTTTTTTCTCACATTACATGTTCCATCATAAGTGACTAGGGCTGCACAGCAGGATCCCATTGCTAATCCATCCCAAAGGCAATATTCTGCATCGATTTACCCCAAGCTTCCAATCCAACCCACTCCCTCGCCCTCCCCCTTGGCAAACACAAGGCTATTCTCCAAGAGAATTATTTCCTTTTCTGTGGAAAGGTTTCTTTGTGCCGTATACTATATTCCAGATATAAGTGATATTGTACGGTATTTGTCTTTCTCTTTCTGACTTGCCTCACTCAGGATGTGAGTCTCTAGTTCCATCCATGTTGTTGCAAATGGCATTATATTTTATTGTTGAGTAGGATTCCATTGTGTATATATACCACATCTTCCCAATCCAATCATCTGTCGTTGGACAATTGAGTTGTTTCCATGTCTTGGCTATTGTGAATAGTGCTGTAATGAACATGTGGGTGCATGTGTCTTTTTTAAGGAGAGTTTTGTCTGGATAGATAGCCAAGAGTGGGATTGCAGGGTCATACGGTAGTTCGATGTACAGATATCTAAGGTACCTCCCTACTGTTCTCCCTAGTGGTTGTACCAGCATCCATTCCCATCAACAGGGCAGGAGGGTTCCCTTTTCTCCACACCCCCTCCAGCATTTGTTATTTGTGGACTTATGAATGATGGCCATTGTGACTGGTGTGAGGTGGTATCTCATATTCATTGTGATTTGCATTTCTCTAATAATCAGTGATACTGAGCATTGTTTCAGGTGCTTGCTGGCCATCTGTATATCTTCCTTGGAGAAATGTCTCTTCAGGTCTTTTGCCCATTTTTCAATCGCATTATTGCTGTTCTTGCTGTTGAGTTGTATAAGTTGTTTGTCTATTTTAGAGCTGAGGCCCTTGACAGTTGCATCATTGGAAACTATTTTCCCCCATTCTGTAAGTTGTCTTTTTTTTTTTCTTTTTGGTTTCCTTTGCTGTGCAAAAGCGTGTATGTTTGGTTAGGTCCCATTGGTTTATTTTTGCTTTTATTTCTATCGCTTTGGGAGACTAACCTGAGAAAACATTTGTAAGGTTGATTTCAGAAAATGTGCTGCCTATTTTCTCTTCCAGGAGTTTGATGGTGTCTTGTCTTGTATTTAAGTTTTTCATCCATTTTGGGTTTATTTTGGTGCATAGTGTGAGAGTGTGTTCTAGTTTCACTGATTTGCATGCAACTGTCCAGGTTTCCCAGCAGTACTTGCTGAAAAGACTGTCTTTCCACCATTTTGTATTCTTGACTCCTTTGTCAAAGATTAATTTCCCATAGGTGTTTGGGTTTATTTCTGGATTCTCTATTCTGTTCCATTGGTCTGTCTGTCTGTTTTGGTACCAGACGCACACTGTCTTGATGACTGTGGCTTTGTAATAGTGCCTGAAGCCTGAGAGAGCTATGCCTCCTGCTTGGTTTTTGTTTCTCAGAATTGCTTTGGCAATCATGGGTCTTTTGTGGTTTCATATAAATATTTGGACTGTTTGTTCTAGTTCTGTGTAAAATGGAGTGGGTAATTGTATCAGGGTTGCATTGAATCTGTAGATAGCTTTGGGTAGTATGGCCATTTTTACAATATTAATTTTTTTTCCATCCAGGAGCATGGACTATCTTTCCATTTCTTTACATCTTTAATTTCCTTGATTAATGTTTTATATTTCTTGGCATATAAGTCTTTCACCTCCTTGGTCAGGTGTATACACAGGTATTTGATTTTTTGGGTTGCAATTTTAAAAAGTATTATATTTTTGTATTCCTTTTCTAATATTTCATTGTTGGTATACAGAAATGCGACTGATTTCTGAATGTTAATCTTATATCCTGCTACTTTGCTGAGCAGTTCAGGTAATTTTTGGGTTCGTCCTTGGGGTTTTGTATTTATTGTATCTTGTCATCAGCATAGAGTCACAGCTTTATCACTTCTCTTCCGATTTGGATGCCTTTTATTTCTTTGTTTGTCTGATTGCTGTGGCTAGGACTTCCAATACTATGTTGAATAATCGGGATGAGAGTGTGCATTCTTGTCTTGTTCCAATGATTTTCGTGAGAAGGCTTTCAGGTTTTCTCCATTGAGTATTATATTTTCTTTGGGTTTCTCTTAAATGGCTTTGATTATGCTAAGGAATGTTCCCTCTAGACCCACTTTGGTAAGGGCTTTTAATCATAAAATGATGTTGGACTTTGTCAAATGCTTTATCTGCACCTATTGAGAGGATCATGTCATTTTTGAGTTTCGTTTTGTTAATGTGATGTATGATGTTGACTGATTTACCTCTCCTTTTTTGGCAGCATCTTTGGTTTTGGAATGAAGGTAATGGTGGCATCATAGAATGTCTTTGGGAGTATTCCTTCTTCTTCAATCTTTTGGAAAAGTTGTAGGAGTATGGGTGTAGGTTCCTCCTTGTTTGTTTGGTAGAATTCACCTGTGAAGCCATCTGGTCCTGGACTTTTATTTGTAGGGAGTGTTTTTATGACATATTCAATTTCATTTCTAGTGATTGGTCTGTTCAGTTGATCTATTTCTTCTTGATTCAGTTTTGGTGGGTTGTACGTCTCTAGGAAGTTGTCCATTTCTTCCAGGTGGTCGAATTTGTTGGCACATAATTGTTGTTAGTATTCTCTCATGGTTTTTTTTTTTTTTTCTTCGGTAGTATCCATTGTGCCTTCTCCTTTTTCATTTCTGATTTTTGTACTTTGGGTTTTTTTTCTCTCCTCTTCTTGGTGAGTCTAGCCAGAGGTTTGTCCATTTTGTTTACCTTTTCAAAGAACCAGCTCTTGGCTTGATTGATTTTGTCTATTGTTTTTTGAATCTCTATTTTATTGATTTCCTCTTAGATCTTCATGATGTCCTTCTTTCTGCTGACTTTAGGTTTTTCTTGTTCTTCTTTTTCTAATGCATTGTGGTGATGGGTTAAATTGTCCATTTGAGATTTTTCTTCTTTTTGGAGAAAGGCCTGTATTGCTATGAACTTCCCTCTGAGCACTGCTTTTGTGGCATCCCATGGATTTTGAGTGATTGTGTCTTCATGATCATTTGTCTTGAGGTATTTTTTTTTAATTTCCTCCTTGATTTCCTCATTGACCCATTGGTTTTTTAGTAGCATGTTATTTAGTCTCCATGTAGTAGGTTTTTTTCTCACTTCCTTTCCTGTGACTGAGTTCTAGTTTCATGCCATTGTGGTCAGAGAAGGTATTTGAAATAATTTCTATACTCCTAAATTTGTTGAGGTTAGCTTTGTGCCCCAAGATGTGATCAATTCTTGAGAATGTTCCATGTGCACTTAAGAAGAATGTGTATTCTGTTGTTTTGGATGTAGTGTCCTCAAAATGTCCATTAAGTCTCACTTTTCTGGTATTTCCTTTAGGATCTCTGATGCCTTATTGATTTTCTGTCCAGAGGATCTGTCCATTGATGTGGGTGGGGTGTTAATTCTCCTACTATGATTGTATTCCCATCAATTTCTCCTTTTATCTCTGTTGTATTTGCTGGAGGTATCTGGGTCCTCCAATATTAGGGGCATATATATTGATGATTGTAATATCCTCTTCTTGAATGGATCCTTTAACTATACAATGCTATCCTTCTTTGTCTTTCTTGATGGCCTTGATTTTAAAGTCTCTTTTGTCTGATATGAGTACTGCAACTCCTGCTTTCCTGTCTTGTCCGTTGGCATGAAATCTCTTTTCCCACCCCTCACTTTCAATCTGGAAGTGTCCTTTGCCCCAAGGTGAGTGTATGGTAGGCAGCAGATTGAAGGATTTTGCTTTTTTATCCCAATCTGCCACTCTGTGTCTTTTGATTGGAGCATTCAGTCCATTGACATTTCAGGTGATTATTGATAGATATGTATTTATTTCCATTTTAAGCCTTATTTTCCAGTTGATTCTATGTTTCTCTTTTCTTCCTTTCCTTGTTTGGTTGGGTGATTTCCATTTATTTTATGCTTGAGTATTTTCTTTTCAGTTTTTGTGAATGTAGTGTTCGGTTTTGATTTGTGGTTGCCCTGTTTCCTTAAGTATGTTAACCCCTTCCTATATCTGCTTACTTTAGCCTGATAGTCATATAGGCTAAACACATCATTAAAAAATTAAAAAAGAATCTATTTCTTCTTACTTCCCTTTCCCACAGTGTTTGATTTGGATGCCTTTTCTTTTTTTAACATCTTCATGTTTAGGTCTGTATGCTGACTTATTTAAATGATGGGTTTCCAATTGTGGTTTCCTCCATCCTATATATTCCTTTTTTTTTTTAATTACAGAAGCCCTTTAAGTATTTGTTTTAGAATGGGTTTCGTGTTGCTGTACTCTTTCAGCTTTTGATTGTTGGAGAAATTCTTTATTTCTCCATCTATTTTAAATGATTTTCTTGCTGGATAGAATATTCTAGTTTGCAGATTTTTTTCCTTTCAGTGGTTTAATTATATCTTGCCACTCCCTCCTGGCCTTTAGTGTACCTGTAGCGATATCAGCTGATTGCCTTATTTGGGTTCCCTTGTAATTAACGCTTTGCTTTTCTCTTGCTGCCTTTGGAATCTTCGCTTTATCTTTAACTTTTTGCCATTTTTATTATAATATGTCTTGGTGTGGGCTTGTTTGGGTTCCACTTGTTTGGGGCCCTCTGTGTTTCCTATTTCTTGTTATCAGTATCCATTAGATTTGGAAAATTTTCAGCCAGGATGTCTTCAAATATATTTTCAGTCTGCTTTTCTTTTTCTCCTTCTAGAATCCGTATTATGCATAAATTTTACTGCTTTATATTATCCCATAGGTCTCATATTTCTTTCATCTTTTTCCATTTGGTTTTCTGTCTGCTGTCCTGATTGGGTGATTTCCATTATTCTCTGTTCCACATCACTAATTCTTTCCTCTGCATTATTCATTCAGGTCTTTATTGCCTTTCCTTCAGTTTGTATCTCTGCAAATGAATTTTCTAGTTTTCTTGGCTCCTCCTTATATGTTCTCATTCCTTTCTAAGGGAATCTGCATTCCTGTTCCTATCCTCTCTTAATTCCTTCCGTATTTTCACTATGTCTCTTTTGAACTCCAAGTCTGTCAGACTGCAGAGGTCTGTTTCCTTGTTGACTGCTTTGGGTGAATTCTCCTGTTGTTTTAACAGAATCATTTCTGAGGTTCTTCATCTTCCTTGTGTTTTTCTTTTTGTGTGAATTTGGGAAAGCCAAACTATATTTTTGTAAGTCTATGTCTATGCAAGAATACCCCTTTGTATCTTTTTTTGGGGGGTTACTCTTTATTATTGGTGTGGGGTTTGGATCTTTGCTGTCTCTTTCTTCTGCATGAGAAGTCTGTTATCCCCATGATGCTCAGTATGTTTTCAGGGAGAAGAGGGCAATGAGTAGGGCCAGCATTCAGGGCCTGGTCATTGAGCTCTCAACAGAAGCAAAGACCTGCAGGAAGGTGGCACAGGTTACTCCTATTTACAGGGCCCTAGGAAGCAGTAATGAGCTCAAAAGTACCTTCAAGGTGGCCAGAGAATTTGGCTGTAGCTGCAGCAGGGTGTGTGAGTTTCCAGGGATGTGAGAACATCAACAGCTTGTGTTTGATTGCAGTGTCCTCCTCTGAGATGATTGGAATGGCAGGTGGTGCCTGTTCAGGGATCCCTAGTGGGAGTGGGCCATGAACATCTAGCTTCAGTGGTAACTGTGTTGGTTTGCATCCACCACCTGTAGACCATGCATGAGGTGATCTGCACCTCTTATGTGTTAGCCCACATAGGAGGTGCTACTCAGGCTGCTCCGAGTTGCAGGATCCTGGGAAGTGCCAGAGATCTGGCCTATGGGTACTGCCCTGAACATTCAGTAGTGGCAGCAGCAGGGCCAGTGTGTTCCCAAGGGTGCAAGAGAACCAAGAGTTGATTCAGTCACAATGCCTTCCTCTGTGATGCCCTTGAGGTGAATGGGGCTGCAGTAGGTGCCTGTTCCCCAACCCCTAATGGTGTCAGCTCACTGCCACCGCTGGAGCTAGAGATGACATTGGTGGTTTGCCCCATCACCTGTAAAATCATGCAAGAAGCACCTGGTCCTGCTTAGCCCTGACAGGATGTGGGAACAAGGTGCTCTTAATTGCAGGTTCCTAGGAAGGGACAGTGATCAAGCATATGGGCACCTTTTGGAATGTTTGGCAGTGGTGGCTGCAGGGTGAGTGTGCCCCCAGAGGAGTGAGAGCACCATCAGGTGAGGTTCCATTGTAGTGTCCTTTTCTGTGTTACCCTCTGAAATGGTTGGGTCTGCAAGTAATTTTTGTTCAGATATCCCTAGGTGTGGTAGGCCACACCACCTCTGGAGTCAGGGATAATTGCAGTGGTTTGCTCCTGCCACCCACAGGTCTGCCCACCATGGGCTAGCAAGCAGCTTCTCACTGCTCCAGAGCCTAAGTCTCAGTGCCCAGCAATCCCCCCGTGAATCTCAGGCTGTGGTGTCTGTGCCAGCAGTTCAGATGATCTGTGCTTCTCTCACTCTGCTTTTCAGTTCTCAGGCCTGCTGCTGTGCTTTCTTCAGTATCTTGGAGATCCCTCTGACTCAGCTGATCTTTCTGTTTGTTAGGTTGCTTCTCAGGGTGTGGGTTCCCTTTCTCCTTCACAGATCCCTCTCAGGAAAGCGAGTCCTGTCCTGATTCCTTTTCTCTCTCTTTTTTTCTTTTGTTCTACCTGGTTATGTCAGGAGTTTCTTGCCCTTTTTGGAGGTTTAAGATTTTCTGCCAGCATTCAGTTGATGTCCTGTGTGAATCCTTTTAGATGGAGATTTTTTTTTTTTTTTGATGTGTTTGTGGGAGAGGGTGAGCATGTCCTCTTACCCTTGTGCCATCTTGCCTCTACCCCTAGGCCCCTATTAACTTTGTCTTTACCTCCATTGGGCAGGTGGGTAACTGACCAAGGCCCCACTTTGGGGGCTGAAGTCCCTGAGGAGCTGGACTCACTAGAGCTGGAGTAAGCAGACCCTGTTCCCCCTTCATCCACTGCAAGTTCTGAATCTGGAAGTCATCCTCCACTTCAAATTCCATGAACCTTGGGGGTGTTGAGGGTCAGGCCTCAGTGAGAAAAAGGCCTGGGCTCTGGAGCCCACGGAGGGCAGCAGGACTGAGGGGATGAGGAGAGGGTGTCCTTGGGGCTGTCAGGGCCTGTGAGGTGCTATTCCAGCAGGGAGCCACTCTAGGGCAAGTACATGATCTGGGCCACCTCCTGCTTTACCAGCCCTGGAGGGCATGGCCCAGCAGAGACCCATGTTGCTTAATTGAACCAGGACTACTGGACATATGGTGGCCCATGGGGGCCCCTGCTCATGCCCCCCCCATCCTTGTGTGTCCCTCAGGAATGGTGATGGCCAGCAGCCTTGTCAGGCAGGTGTCCCCACAGTAGCCTTGCCCAAATCTATGTCCTGGGTCTGGAAGTGAGAGTTCTGGAACACACACCTGACACAGGGCTCAGGAGAGGCTGGAGATGGGATGCTAAACTTAGCAGACAGGCCTCACTTTCCTCTGAGAGGTGCTTATTTGTTTGGTTTTGGTTTTGAAACTAGGGGATTCCCATGCAGAAAACCCAGGGAAGGCCAGTCCACTGCTGATGAGGAGAGGGGTTCCAAGTGTTAGATCAGTGATCACTGGCCACCCAGCACACAGCTTGGGGTGGAGTGCATTTCCCTGCACAGTCCCTGTGCCCAGAGTGGACTCTTCCTGGGCTCCTAGGGTTCCCAAGACCATCCTGAGGCCTTATGTCAGGACAGGGACAGGTCAGCCTCATGTGGGGGCAGTGCTCCTGGTGGAAGAAGGACAGAATAGCCAAGGTCTCCAGGTGAGGGGAATAAGGCCTCTGGGATGCAGGGAACAGTATGTGTTGGGTGCCAGCCTCCTCTGTTCTCTCTGCTGGTCACCATTACAGTCATATCCTGCCCTGCGGTCTGGCCCTCACCCACCCCCTCGTCCACCATGTACCCCACAGCCCAGGATGCTAACTCACTTTGCCACCATCTCATATAAGTTCATACTGTCAAAGCTGCTTGTGTGCTGCCATTCCTGCATGGCCCAACACTGTCCTTTCTCCAACGTCATGGTTGGTTTCAGTGTGCCAGAGAGTGAAGCACTGGACTGCAAGCCCTCAGGGTCAGTCTCCTCTTACAGCCCCACCTCCAGCTGCCTGAGCACCTCCATTCCTTCTCCTCCATGTTCCCCACCACAGCCTGACTGAGGGTCAGTAGTGTGAGGGGTGGGTGTCTGTAGAGCAAGACAGGCCTTCCTGGTTGCTGTTGCCACCACCTCACACTCCCCAGAGGATGAGCATCCACTCCCAGGCCATAGCTGGAATGCTGTGCCTTGGGGAACTCTTTCCTCTCCAGGGCTGCAGTTTCATATAAAATTCAGCATCATCAATGAGGGAGGGCATGTGCCAGGATAGCTGCTAACAGGTCAGATAAGCCCAAGGACTCTTCTGCCTGGTCCTCTCAACTAGGTGTCATTGTGCCCCTTTTATGAAGGACCTTAAGTCTAGGAGGGAGATTCCTTCCAGGCTCACAGCTCTAGTAGGAAAGAACCTTGCCTTAAGAGAGCACTACCACCTCCTTGTTGTAACTGGAAGTCTCCAGAACAACAAGGACCACATATGCATAAAACTCTCTCCTGAGCCTGCCTGTCCTATGCCTCCTCTGAAGTGACAGTCCCTGGCCACCATACACCCAACTTCTTGTTGAAAGGATGCAGCAGCACAGAAGATGGTGCCATTCACCTCTTGGCTCCTGACATTACAGAAGGACCCTCTCTGACTGCTAGTCTGTGGTAAATGTTACCATGGAAACACAGAAGGTAATGTGGCTGGACCCACAGGGTGGGGCCAGCTGAGAGAAGACACTGAAAGGATGTCATGGACTGGACATGTGACACATGTGAGTGACAACATACCTCTTCATGGCATGGACATCACCCTCAACCTTCCTTCTGTCTAGGCTGAAGGATTCCTAGAAAGCTAGCCAGTGAGTCCATGGCCAGTTCCTCTTTAGTGAAGGCTCCAGGTGAGCTCATGAGCTCTCCAGAATGCACTCAAATGAGGAAGCAAGAGAAAAGTTCTGCATTAGGGCTCTGGGGCAGGTGCTTCTGGGCCAGAGATTTTAGGCACTGCCAGCCTCAGGAGTTCTCAGCTCTTGCTGTTCAAAGAGTCATCCTGAAGGACCCCATTCTTGGAGGAGGATAGGTTGTCTGCCCTGGATGCACCATGTGGCCATGGGCCAGAGCTCACTGGGGGCAGACTGGGGCCAGCTGGGCAGCTGATTGTGCAGCTTGAGGAGGAAGGCCTGTGACCCACTCTCCCTTGCAAGCCTGAGCTACTGCAACAGCCAGTGTGGCCACAACACTCTCCACTGCAGGGGTTGCTAGGAATAGGGTTACAGGACAAGCAACAAGCCCTCCCACTGAGGGCCCCAGAAGCTCCCTTTGGGGGTACCTGGGTAAGGCCAAAGATCTGAGTCTGGTGGGGCAATGCTGGCTTTCCTTCTGATCTGACTTAGACAGTGATTTTGCAAACCGCTGGGGCACTGAGGCCATGGTCAGTATTAGCCACCAGAGATGTCCTGGTGAAGGCTGGCAGGAATAAGGTGCTGCCAGGTGGGAGTAATGGGTTCATGGGTGGTGGCAGGTGCAGCTCCAAGGGTAGCTTCAATGGGGGGCCAGGAGTGGATGGAGGAAAGTGGAGTGCTATGAAATGGGACAGGGAGGCATGAGACTTAATGATGGCTGCTGTGCTGAGCATGCTGTGGAGATGCTCTTGAGACAAAGGAAAGTGGTGAATGGAGGAGAATGGGCAACTGGGAAGGGAGTTTCCTGGTGAATCAGACTGTACATCTCAACAGGCAAGGGCATTTGAACAGGGGAAACTGTGCAGTCTTGGAGGGGTTTTCATGTTCTCGTCTCCAGTTGAGAATTATTCCACTGGTGAATTTGTTCCCATGCACCAAGTTCCCTGCCTCCTGTCTGCTGAGAAGAGGTTAGGCTCAGCAGCACTCACTCAGAGAGCCTCACTAAGGAACTCCATGACACTCAGCCCTCACAGACTGTCCCCAAGTCCTGGAGCTTGGAGCACATCTACTCTGAACAATGCTCCTCAGCAAGGTCATTAGCATATAGGGACCCTCTCCAAGCCAGTATCCACTCACTGTAAGTCCATTTTTGGACAGGCAGTGTATAAAGTCTTAGGGCCACACCTTCTGATAAGCAGTTCCTTTGCACTTGCCAATATAAATCTGCTCTTCCTTTCTTTCATGACCCCTCCTAACAAAACTGAAAGGCTGAGAAAGTCACTCTGCACACAGAACCTTGATACAATCGCATAACGCACCTGCCCATCATGCACCTGTCTCACAGAACCACCCATATTGGACTTTGAACAGGGGAGAGTTTCCACCACCCCATCCCCAGGACCCTGAGTCACTGCCATCATGCAGTTGTGTTCCTAGGAGAGGAGTCTAAGAATTAAGCATGTATCCCCTGGATTCTGTCATTTCACAGCCACTATTGGCTGCAGAGGATTAGCACAGGCTGAGGGAGTGTCGTGTTGCATAGATCGTGGGAGTACAGGCTGCCTGAGGTCCCCTTCCATATCCCAACAATGGAAGGTGAAGACAAACTGAGAAGCAGGCATGAGTCAGGTGCCATTGTGGTAAAGCTGTCTGTTCAGCAGAGGGAGGTACCCACCACCATGCACCTAATTAATCTCAACAGGGGAAAAGGAGGTTTCATAGTAGCACAGAAGATCGTCTTCCTCTTCTGGGCTACAACACGTCCCCTCTTTAACAAGGAATCAGCCTTCATAGACATTCCATCGCAACCACCCCCCCTCCACACATGTGATCCCTGTCCATGAAATGGTGACGTGAAATAGGAACATACTCTTCATCTCAAAGTCAGGCCTGAGCATCTGCTGTGAGATACCAGACAGGATGAAGTAGGTCTGAAGAAATGTGTTTCCACGAAAGGGAAAAAAATACAG
Source organism: Sus scrofa (assembly GCF_054392235.1). Taxonomy (NCBI): domain Eukaryota; kingdom Metazoa; phylum Chordata; class Mammalia; order Artiodactyla; family Suidae; genus Sus; species Sus scrofa. Next base: position 16,086,722 of record NC_139396.1, on the reverse strand, counting down.
AACAACTCAGAAACAGGAGTCTTAGCTTGGTTGAAGTCCCATGGTTGCCCCTCCCTTGTGGAATCCAAGGCAACAGTTCCCTGACCTGAGGAGTGAGCTCTGGGCTGGAAGGAGTGGAAGAGGCCTGGGTTGTGGCAGAGTAACTTTGGGCCCAGCTTAGAGAGGACCACTTCAATGCACATGTGGCCACAGTCACCCACCCCATTGAATAGTTTTCTGACTGACCATCTCACCCCATGCTCCCATTAGATACAGTATGCACCCATTCACATCCCTTAGAAAGATCTAATGAGGCAAGCTTCAGATGCCTAAGGAACACAGGACAGGGCTAGGCTTTCCCCATGACCCTCCCTCTGCCAAGAGCAGATATCAAGCCACATTCCCTACACACACATTTCAAAGTGCCTTGTCTCCCTTCTAGAAAAAGCCAACCTTCCTGAAGCAATCCTTCCTCCAAACCCAGAGTATGTCCTCTTTTTCCACCTCCAAGCATCTGTCCTCCCACGGGTAGGCTGAGGTTTCTACAGGCCCCTCTAGGCCCCCCAGTGTGAGGGGTCCCTGGGGTGCAGTTCTCTCTCCTTCCTGTCCTTCCGTCCAACTATGTGTCCACAGTGAAGTATCACATGTGAACCCCAGGGATTTAAGGGATGGCAGGGTCTTTGGGAACCCATCCCAAGTCTATTGGCTTACCTCCTTGTGAAACCATTCACACAGGCTTGGGCCTAGAGCACTGCTGCCTGGTAGCCTCAAAGCAAAAAGTCAAGACCAGGACCCAGAGAGTGACCTGCTTCAGTAGATGCTCAGGATTCAAGTAAAGGAGGCCAAGTTTGAGTCTCAAGCTTCGAAGGGGGGACTCAAGTCATTCTGCAGTGGGGTAGGGGCTGAGGGAAGATGGGCCTGGTTGGGTTTGGGGTGACACTCCGTGTTGGCCTCTGGCAGGTAGGCAAGAACCAGACGTTTCTTCCACATTACACGTGGCAGGATAGTTGGTGTATGCCTCTTTGATCAATGTATAAATTGGTTTTCAAAGTCATAGCATGAGTTTTGACTTGATCTTCCCTTTCACTTTTTTATTCATCAGCATAGTTTTTTTTTTTTTCACTTCTTTACCCTAAACCCGCTCTGCTTCTGTCCTGGCTCTTGACTTACTTCAAAACAGCCTAGGCTTTCTGAACAAAATTCACATTTTATCATCTGATAAACACATAAGTATTAATGGCCACATGGAACCTCTTAGTCATAAACTAAAATGAAGGCCTAAACAGTAGAAAATTGACAGAATAATGGGAAAAAATAATTATATATACATAATGAAGGCCTAAGAAATGGTAAGTCCCATGACTCATTGACACTCTCAGACCCAGACCTGCAGTCTCCACTTTATTGGACCTCCACTGGCAGCACAACAAAGCCCATGAAGTGGCTGACTTCCCAAGGACAAAGACTGCCCCAAGGAGAATGTTAAGTTTTATACCAGGATCTTAACTGCTGTCCCAAACGTATAGGACTTAGCACATGATCCCCTGCCTATAAATCCTGATTCTTTCCCAAGGCTGAGGGGTCCTGTGTTCCTTTTGCTCAGTGCTCCCAACCTCTCTGCTGGTTCATAAATCTTGCCTGATATGTCACTGCTCTGGTCAACTGTCTTTCTCCAGTTCTCTAACATTTTGGTGCCAAAACCCTGGAGGGATACACACCCACCCCTTTCCAATGTCCAGGCTTCCACAAATGCTCCAAGACTTGGAGGGATAGCTGAAACACCAGCCAGGGCTACACTCTGGGGTGTTCTGCAGGTCCCTGTAGGTTCTAGGGGCAAGTAGCTCTAGTCTGAAAGAGTGGATGCCTCCTCTGTTTCTAAACTCTTTCCCTGCTTTCCATCTCCTAAGCCTGAGTCTTTCAGTGAACAGAGTGAGACTATTGGGACAATGGAAGATTTAGTCCAGGGCTACTCCACGGTGACCTCTGATTTCTCTGGCCCTCTCTCCCAGTTACTACTGCTCAGATGAGTGGAAGTGTCCTCCTCCTTGTGATTGTTGAGCACTGGGATCTCAAGTGCCTTCTGATGATTCCCATCACATGGCACCCCACACTGGCCTCCATTTCAAGGCCATTGGAAGTTGAGTAAATACTGGATTTCTCCTCCACCACTCTCTCCCCAAACCTGGTCTGATGTCATTGCCACTTTTCTTTTACTTTTTCTTTTTTGCTTTTTAGGGTGACACCCATGGCATGTAGGAGGTTCCCAGGCTAGGGGTCTAATGCAGCTTTAGCTGCTGGCCTACACCACAGCCATAGCAACACAGGATCTAAGCCACATCTGCAACCTACACCACAGCTCATGGCAATGCCAGATCCTTAACTCACTGAACAAGTTCAGGGTTCAAACCTGTGCCCTCCTGGATGCTAGTGAGATTTGTTAGCTGCTGAGTCATGATGGAAACTCCCCTCCTTGCCATTTTTTATTTCCTCTTTAAAATCTGGATGTTGAGTCAGCTGGGTTTCCATGTGGTCGCAGGGAACAGGTACTCCCCCTTCTCAGCAAAGACATTTCCTGATCAGGCACAATCATCGTTCAGATCATAGACTTCACAGGGAGAAGCCCTCTGACCATCTAGGCGGTCTATCTCGTTTAGATCTTAGGCCCTCTCAGGGGGATACCTCTCTGAGCACCTGTGTGGGTTTTTAGACTCCTCTATTCCTGAATTAACACCACGGGGGCCTCCTCCTGTCAACCTCCACTAGATACAGCTTTAGGGTGATTTTGGACAATCTTTCATCTCTGAGACTCCACCAGATGTTAAGCACAAGTGTCTCATTTCCTTCTGTCACGTGGCTTGGCCCAAACATAAATTAGATAATGGGAGCCAACGGCCTGAGACTGGTCCATTCAATTTCAAAATCCCAGGAGATCTTGAGAATTTTTTTTCCAGCACAATGGGAAATGGTCAGATGTTCCCTACATTAAAGCTTTTATCTATTTTATGTGTGTGTGTGTGTGTGTGTGTGTCTTTTTAGGGCTGTGCTCATGGCACGTGGAGGTTCCCAGGCTACGGGTTGAACTGGAGGTGTGGCAGTTGGGCCATAGCCACAGCAATGCCAGATCTGAGCCATGTCTGCAACCTACAACACAGGTCATAGCAATGCCAGATCCCTAAGCTTCTGAGGAAGACCAGTGTTCAAACCTGTGTCCACATGGATCCTAGTCAGATTTGTTCCTTCTGAGCCAAGACAGGAATTCCAAGCTTTTATCTCTTTAAGATCTCAACCCTCTCTTTGCTCTGACTGTAGCTCATATCAGGTTCTTCTGTTAAATGAATGCCCTCCTCCCATTTCACCTCACCTGCAGGCAAAAACTAAACAGCCTCCCCCTTATGTTTCTTCAAACTCTGACTTTAATCCTAGTGATGCCTCAGCACCTCCTTCAATCCTGCACAACCATAAGCCTCCTCCTCCCCCTCCCACCAATTCCGTGCACCCAGGTACTACAGCCCCTACACCTTCTTCTCTCCCTCCCACCATTGTTCTTCCTCCTCTTCTTCCATGCCCCAAGAATCCTAATTCCCACTCCCAACATGCAGCCCCCTCCCATAACAACAACCCCTTTTATGACCCCCTTGACAAGATCTCGATCAGCAATCCCCCCTGAGGCCCCAAACCTTCCTTTAAGAGAGGTTGCTGGAGTTGAAGGAAGAGTTAGGGTTCATGTGCCTTTGTCTTTGGGAGACTTATCCCAAATAGGGAAAATGTTTAGGTTCCTTCACCTCAGACTCAACTACCTACACAAAAGAGCTCCAGTATCTTATTCACTCCTATGACTTCACTTGGAAAGACATTTGTGTTATCCTTAGCTGTTTTCTGTCCCCTGAAGAAAAGGAATGAATTTGTCTGGCAGCCCAAGCCCATGCAGACACCTTACATACCAAGATCCTGCTAACAGTCCTGTTGGAACTCTAGCTATCCCTTGTGTGGATCCTAATTGGAACTATCAGATAGACTCCCAGGACAGAGGCTCGAGAGGCCACCTTATCTCTTGCCTAATAGAAAGAATGAAGTCCTCATTAAAAATAGTTACTTAGGATAAAATTAGAGAAATAATACAGGAACCCCAAGAAAATCCAGCCATTTTTATGTCAAGGCTTATAATATACTACCCTAAGTATCCTACCCTAAATCTAGGAAGTCAAGAGAGATAAATTCATTTGCATATGCATTTCATCTCCCAATCAGCACAAGATATTAATAAAATATGTGGAAACTAGAGGACGGTCTTTTGTTCCCACCAAGGGATCTCATTAAAGCTGCCTTTAATGGTCTTTAATAATGCAGAGGAAGAACATAAGGCCCCTAAACTAAAGAAGTCCATGACTGAATATCAGCTTCTTGCTTCTGCCATATGGGGAAATCCTCAAAAACAAACCATGGACCTCCCTGAGACATACAAACTTACAGAACAACCTCCCCTCTCAGGGCCTATTTCAAAGGTGGCTTAGAGGGGCATTGGGCAAATAAATGCCATAACCCAAAACCCTGCCAGGCCCTTCTCCAAAATTCAGTCAGAATGGACATTGGAAAGTGGACTGTGGGAAGCCAGGACAGCCCACCATCTCCTCCACAAAACCTACCTTGGAGACCATCAACATGAACAACCTGTTGGGCCTGGCCATGGAGGATGGGTGGGGCCTGAGGCCACCAGGCCCCAGCTTCCTACCACCACTCTGGAGCCTCAGGGAGCTCTGGCAGGAGCAGATAAGATTATTTTGTTCTTATTGGACTTGGGGGCATTATACTCGGTAGTACCTATTTTACAGGGTCTTACCTACACCTCCCCTACTTCTATCATGGGGGTAAAGTGGTTGCCCACTACACCCCAACAGACTGGACCTTTACTTTGCACACTTGTAAACACCACTTTCTGCCACCTAATTCCTAGGTATTCCCACATGGGCTATGCTTATAATAGGGATGAATATTTTAACTAAGTTCCAGGGATACATTGAATTTCCTATACAACCAAACACAAACTTCCTATATCTGGGCCAGTCAGACTTGGGGCCCACTCCCCCAGTCATTCCCACCTCCCCTCTGATGTCAATCTCATTGTTTGGGACACCCATATACCCTCCATTGCTAGACATCATTCTCCAATTCTCATAAGACTAAATGATCTTCCTAAATTTCCTATCCAATCTCAATATCCTATTAGCCTAGAAGCACAGAAAGAATGAAAGCCTATAATTCAGCTTCTCCTCAAGGCCAACGTCCTCAAACCTACTCACTTTCTGTTCAATATTCCTATCCTTCCTGTGAAAAAACTAGACAGATGCTTCCGATTAGTTCAGGATCTTGGCCTCATCAATCTGGTACTCCTTCCCATTAACACAGTGGTCCCAAATCCCTATACTCTTCTGTCTCGTATATCTCCTAACACTCCTCATTTCTCAGTTCTTGACCTAAAAGATGCCCTTTTTACCCTTCCTCTACACCCTTCATGCCAGGAATTATTTCCATTCACATGGACTGACCACAATATTCTTTCAGACCCTCAGTTAACCTGGACAGTCCTTCCTCAGGGTTTTAGAGACAGCCCACATTTCTTTGGCTAACCCTCAGCCACAGATCGTAACCACTCAGGGCACTGGAGGGCCAACTCACCCACCAGTGGAGCAGACCCATCAGCCGCAACTGGGGCCATTTAATTTCTGGGCTCCTCCTGACATGGAGAACTGGCCAGAGGGCCCTGACCAGGTAGAGGGAAAAGACACTTTGTTGGCCCTTTCCCTTTCCCTCTCCCATTTTTCTTTCTTTTTTTTAATTAATTAAATTTAAAAAAATTTTTTCTTCCACTGTACAGCACGGGGATCAAGTTACTCTTACATGTATACAATTTTTTGCCACCCTTGGTTCTGTTGCAATATGAGTATCTAGACAAAGTTCTCCAATGCTACTCAGAAGGATCTGCTTGTAAATCTGTTCTAAGTTGTATCTGATAACCCCAAGCTCCCGATCCCTCCCACTCCCTCCCTCTCGCATCAAGCAGCCCCACAAGTCTATTCTCCAAGTCCATGATTCTCTTTTCTGTGGAGATGTTCATTTGTGCTGGATATTAGATTCCAGTTATACGTGATACCATATGGTATTTGTCTTTGTCTTTCTGGCTCATTTCACTCAGTATGAGTCTCGAGTTCCATCCATGTTGCTGCAAATGGCATTATGTCATTCTTTTTTATGGCTGAGTAGTATTCTATTGTGTATATATACCACCTCTTCCAAATCCAATCATCTGTTGATGAACATGTGGGTTGTTTCCATGTCCTGACTATTGTGAATAGTGCTGCAATGAGCATGCGGGTGCATGTGTCTTTTAAGTAGAGTTTTGTCCGATATATGCCCAAGATTGGGATTGTGGGGTCATATGGAAGTTCTATGTATAGATTTCTAAGGTATCTCCAAACTGTTCTCCATAGTGGCTGTACCAGTTTCCATTCCCACCAACAGGGCAGGAGGGTTCCCTTTTCTCCACAGCCCCTCCAGCACTTGTTATTTGTGGACTTATGTATGATGGCCATTCTGACGGGTGTGAGGTGGTATCTCATGGTAGTTTTGATTTGCATTTCTCTTATAATCAGCGATGTTGATCATTTTATCATGTGTTGGCTGGCCATTTGTATCTTCCTTGGAGAACAGTCTATTTATGCCTTTTGCCCATATTTCCATTGGTTGATTGGTTTTTTTGCTGTTGAGTTGTATATGTTGCTTATATATTCTAGAGATTAAGCCCTTGTCGGTTGCATCATTGGAAATTATTTTCTCCCATTCTGAAAGTTGTCCTTCTGTTTTCTTTTGGGTTTCCTTTGCTGTGCAAAAGCTTTTCAGTTTGATGAGGTCCCATGGGTTTATTTGTGCTCTAATTTGTATTGCTTTGGGAGACTGCCCTGAGAAAATATTCATGCTGTTGATGTCAGAGAGTGTTTTGCCTATGTTTTCTTCTAGGAGTTTGATGGTGTCCTGTCGTATATTTAAGTCTTTCAGCCACCTTGAGTTTATCTTTGTGCATGGTGTGAGGGTGTGTTCTAGTTTCATTTCTTTGCATGCAGCTGTCCAGGTTTCCCAGCAATGATTGCTGAATAGACTTTCTTGTTCCCATTTGATGTTCTTGCCTCCCTTGTCAAAGATTAATTGACCATAGGTGTCAGGGTTTATTTCCGGGTTCTCTCTTCTGTTCCATTGGTCTGTCTGTCTGTTTTGATATCAGCACCACACTGTTTTGATGACTGTGGCTTTGTAATATTTCTTGAAGTCTGGGAAAGTTATGCCCCCTGCTCGGTTTTTGCTTCTCAGGATTGCTTTGGCGATTCTGGGTCTTTTGTGGTTCCATATAAATGTTTGGATTGTTTGTTCTAGTTCTGTGAAAAATGTCCTGGGTCATTTGATAGGGATTGCATTGAATCTGTAGATTGCTTTGGGTAGTATGGCCATTTTTACAATATTGATTTTTCCAATCCAGGAACATGGAATATCTTTCCATTTCTTTACATCTTCTTTGATTTCTTTGATTAAAGTTTTATACTTCTTGGCATATAGGTCATTTACCTCTTTGGTCAGGTGTATTCCGAGGTATTTGATTTTGTGAGGTACAATTTTAAAAGGTATCATATTTTTGTATTCTTTTTCTAATATTTCATTGCTGGTATACAAAAATGCGACTGACTTCTGAATGTTAATCTTATATCCTGCTACTTTGCTGAATCTATTAATCTGTTCCAGTAGTTTTTGGGTTGAGTCCTTAAGGTTTTCTATGTAAAGTATCATGTCATCCGCATACAGTGACAGTTTGATCTCTTCTCTTCCTATATGGATGCCTTTTATTTCTTTTGTTTGTCTAATTGCTGTGGCCAGGACATCCAAAACTATGTTGAAGAGCAGTGGTGAGAGTAGGAATCCCTGTCTTGTTCCCGATTTGAGTGAGAAGGCTTTCAGTTTTTCCCCATTGAGTTTCATATTTGCTATGGGTTTATCATAAGTGGCTTTGATTATGTTCAGGAATGCTCCCTTGATACCCACCAATGGACAGATCCTCTAGACAGAAAACCAAAAAAGCAACAGAAATCCTGAAGGAAACAATAGAAGTTAGATTTAATTGATATCTTCAGGACACTACATCCAAAAGAATCAGAATACACATTCTTGTCAACAACACATGGAGCATTCTCAAGAATTGACCACATATTGGGACACAAAGCTAACCTCAATAAATTTAGGAGCATAGAAATTATCTCAAGTATCTTCTCTGACCACAATGCCATGAAACTAGAAATCAACCACAGGAAAAGAAATGAGAAAAAACCTACTACATGGAGACTAAACAACATGCTACTAAAAAACCAGTGGGTCAATGAGGAAATCAAGAAGGAAATTAAAAATACCTTGAGACAAATGATAATGAAGACACAACCTCTCAAAATCTATGGGATGCCGCAAAAGCAGTGCTCAGAGGGAAATTTATAGTGATACAGGCCTTTCCCAAAAAAGAAGATCCCAAATTGACAGCTTAAGCTTCCATCTAAGCAAATCAGAAAAAGAACAAAAAAGACCCAAAGTTAGCGGAAGGAAGGAAATTATAAAGATCAAAGAAGAATTCAATAAAGTAGAAACTCAAAAAACAATAGAGAAAATTAATAGAACCAAGAGCTGGTTCTTTGAAAAGGTAAACAAAATTGACACACCCCTTGCCAGACTCACTAAAAAGAGGAGAGAAAGAACTCAAATATAATTAAAAATGAAAAAGGAGAAATCACAACAGATACTGCAGTAATACAAAAAAACCATATGAAAATACTATGAACAACTCTATGCCAACAAATTTGACAATCTGGAAGAAATGGTCAATTTTCTAGACTCTTACAGCCTGCCAAAACTGAATCAAGAAGAAACAGACCAACTGAACAGACCAATCACTAGAAATGAAATTGAAGAAGTCATAAAAACACTCCCTACAAATAAAAGTCCAGGGCCATCTGGCTTCACAGGCGAATACTATCAAACATATAAGGAGGATCTAGTGCCCATCCTCCTTAAACTCTTTCAAAAGGTTGAAGAAGAAGGAATGCTCCCACCATTCTACGATGCCATCATCACCCTAATTCCAAAACCAGACAGAGATACCACCAAAAAAGAAAACTATCGGGCCAATATCTTTGATGAATATAGATGCAAAATTTCTCAACAAAATCTTAGCCAGCTGAATCCAACAAAATATCCAAAAATTATACACCATGACCAGGTAGGGTTCATCCCAGGTTCACAAGGATGGTTCAACATATGCAAATCAATCAACATCATACACCACATTAACAGAAGTCAAAAATCATATGATCATCTCCATAGACACAGAAAAAGCATTTGACAAAGTCCAACATCCATTCCTGATCAAGACCCTCTGTTTCTTTTTTGAAATAAATTCTATGTCTTTGTCTATATTCTACGTTTATTCATTCACCACCTTCCACCTTGCTGACTTCCTTTTGTTAATTATGTGTGTTCTTCTTTTGCTATTTCAGAATACCTAAGGCAGTTGTTTAAAATGTTCATCTAGGAGTTCCTGTTGTGGCTCAGTTGTTAACAAATCTGACTAGGAACCATGAGGTTACGCGTTTGATCCCTGGCTTTGCTCAGGGGTTAAGGATCCAGCATTGCTGTGAGCTCTGGTGTAGGTTGCAGATGTGGCTTGGATCCTGCATTGCTATGGCTCTGGAATAGGCCAGTGGCTATAGCTCCGATTAGACCCCTAGACTGGGAATCTCCATATGCCATGGGAGCAGCCCTAGAAAAGGCAAAAAGACAAAAAAAGAAAAAAGAAAAAAAGAAAAAGAAAAAGTTTATCTAGCCACTGTGAAGCCTATGTTTCTTTATGCTCATTTGCTTCAGATTTATTAATGTTCCTTTGAATGAGCCACATCTACCTTTTTATTTCTATATTTTGTGAGCATTTATCAAAAGTTGCATATGCAGAAAAAAAAAAAAAGCAAAAAACGCCATATAAGAGAGTGACTAAAAGTCCTTGTAATGCCTCACCACATGAATCATATTTCCTTTTTTAATTTCCATACCTCATAATTCTTTGTTGAAAACTTTTGTGTTAAAAAATGTAAGGAGACATTGTAGAAATCAGATTCTCCCTTCTCATCATGATTTGATGTTAATGCTGTTTGTTTGGTGTTTGTTGGTGGTGGTATGGCTCCTGCTTCTTCAAGTCTAGCTTGCATTTGGGAAGATGTAATGGTTGTTACTGGTTGGAAGTTTTCTGATATGAGATGCCTATACTGCTTTTGGGAATTGATTGCAAATTAATATAAAGAGTTACTTTGAGGATATATTCTCATGTTCCATTCTACGAACATTTAAGATTCAAATATTTAGCAAAGAGTATTAAATACATGGTGACCTAGGACTTTTCCTTTTTTTTTTTTTTTTTTTTTTTTTTTTTTTTTTTTGTCTTTTTGCCATTTCTTGGGCCGCTCCCGCGGCATATGGAGGTTCCCAGGCTAGGGGTCAAATCGGAGCTGTAGCTGCCAGCCTACGCCAGAGCCACAGCAACGCAGGATCCGAGCCGCGTCTGCGACCTACACCACAGCTCACGGCAACGCCGGAACCTTGACCCACTGAGCAAGGGCAGGGATCGAACCCGCAACCTCATGGTTCCTAGTCGGATTCGTTAACCACTGCGCCACGAAGGGAACTCCGGACTTTTCCTTTTAAAAGTATTTGATTGGGAGTTCCCCTCATGGCTCAGTAGAAATGAATCTGACCAGCATCCATGAGGACACAGGTTCAGCCCCTGGCCTTGCCCAGCAGGTGAAGGATTCAGCATTTCCATGAGCTGTGGTGTAGGTCACAGGTGTGGCTCAGAGCTGGCATTGCTGTAGCTGTAGTGGAGGCCAGCAGCTAGAGCTCTGATTCTACCCCTATCCAGGGAACCTCCATATGCTACAGGTTTGGCCCTAAAAAGACAAAAACAAAAACAAAAACACAGTGTTTGTTTGGAAGTATTCAATGGTGATATATTTTTAAAATGTATCTTATATTGTTATTTCTCCCAACACACTTTTTTTTTTCCCAATGTACAGCATGGGGACCCAGTTACACATACTTATATACATAATTTTTCTCCCATTGTTGTGGTGCATTGTAAGTATCTAGACATAGTTCTCAGTGCTACACAGCAGGATCTCATTGTTAATCTAGTCCAAGGGCAATAGTTTAAACTCAATTATCAGATCACCTCATACTCCCAATCCCTCCCACTCCCTCCCCCTCCCCCCAGGCAACCACAAGACTATTCTCCAAGTCCATGAATTTCTTTTCTGTGGAAAGGTTCATTTGTGCTGTATATTAGATACCAGATATGAGTGATATCATATGGCATTTGTTTTTCTCTTATTTCACTCAGGATGAGAGCCTCTAGTTCCATCCATGTTGCTGCAAATGGCATTATTTCATTCTCTTTTATATCCGAATAGGACTCCATTGTGTATATATACCACATCTTCCTTATCCACTCATCTGTTGATGGACATTTGGGATGTTTCCTTGTCTTGGCTCTTGTAAATAGAGCTGCAGTGAACATGTGGGTGCATGTGTCTTTTTGAAGGAACATTTTGTCCAAATATATGCCCGTGAGTGGAATTGCTGGATCATATGGTAGTTCTATGAATAGATTTCTAAGGTACTTCCATACAGTTCTCCATAGTGGCTGTACCAGTTTACATTCCCACCAACAGTGCAGGAGGGTTCCGTTTTCTCCACACCTGCTCCAGCATTTGTTATTTGTGGACTGATGAATGATGGCCATTCTGATTGGTGTGATGTGGTATCTCATGGTAGTTTTGGTTTGCTTTTCTCTAATAATCAGTGATGAGTGGTGTTGATCATTTTTTCATGTGCTTGTTGGTCTTCTGTATATCTTCCTTGGAGATATTTTGAATGAATACACACACACTCACACACACACACACACACACACAGCCACACCATACCTTGGGCTGTCGGTGACTTTTTCAGTGACAGATAATAGAGTCTTTAGTACCTTTGAATCCAGTCAGTTTAGAGAATAGTATTGTTACCTAAAAGCACAATGTTGGATACCATATCTGTTTGAATTTCTCATCTCGTGTAAGTCAAACATTATACCTTTGGTATAATTAACAGCAAATTTCAGTGTTCCCCTCCCCCAGACAGAGAACATTCTTTCTACTTCTTAAATTTTACTAATTAAAAAAAAATTAAATTATAGTTGATGTACCATGATGTGTCAATTTCTGCTGTACACACATTCTTTTTCTCATATTTTCTTCCATCATGTTGTATCAAAAGAGATTGGATATAGTTCACTGTGATATACAGGTAGTATCTCATTGCTTCTCCATTCGAAGTGCAATAGTTTGCATCTCCTCACCCCAAAATCCCACTCAATCCCACTCACTCTCTCTTCAACTTAGCAACCACAAGTCCCTTCTCCATGTCTGTGAGTCTGTTTTTGTTCTGTAGATAGGTTCATTTGTGCCATATTTTAGTTTCCATATATAAGTGATACATATGGTATTTGTCTTACTCTTTCTGACTTACTTCACTTAGTATGAGAATCTCTAGTTGCATCCATGTTGCTTCTAATGGATTTATTCTATTCTTTTTTTATGACTGAACTGAGTAGGATTCCATTGTATATAGGTACCATGTCGTCTTTATGCATTCATCTGAAGATGGACATTTATGTAGTTACCATGTCTTAGCTATTGTGAATAGTGCTGCAGTGGACATAAAGGTGCACGCATCTTTTTGAATTATCATTCTGTCCAGATACATGTCTGGGAGTGGGACTGCTGTATCATATGCCAGGTGTACATTTATTTTCTGAGGAACTTCCACACCGTTTTCCTTAGCGGTTGTACCAATTTACATTCCCACCAACATGATAGGAGGGTTCTCTTTCCTTATTTGTAGACTTTTTGATGATGGCTATTCTGACTGGTGTGAGGTGAGACCTCATTGTAGTTTTTATGTGCATTTCTCCCATAATTATTTACACTTAGCATCTTTTCATGTGCTTTTTGGAAACCATTCTGTCTTTGGAGGAATGTGTATTTAGGTCTTCTGCCCATTTTTCAAAGGATTGTTTATTTTTTTAACCTGAACTATATGAACCATTTTTATATTTTGGAGGTGAATGCCTTGTCCGTTGCTTCATTTTCAAGTACTTTCTCTCATTGTGTGGGTTGTTTTTCATTTTTTTATGGATTCCTTTGATGTGTATAAGCTTTTGAGTTTATAGGTCCATTTTGTTTTCCTTTTAGGTCATGGTGGCATATGTAAGTTCCCAGGCTAGGGGTGGAATTGGAGCTGCAACTGCAAGCCTACAGCACAGAAACAGCAAAGTGGGATCCGAGCCTCATCTGTGACCTATACCACAGATGCTTAATTCACTAAGTGAGGCCAGAGATCAAACCTGTGTCCTCATGAATACTAGTCAGTTTCATAACAGGCTGTGCCAAAAGGGTAATTCCCAATTTCTTTATTTTTGTTTTCTTTTTCATTATTCTAGAGGGGGCATCAAAAAGGGTTTGCTGCCATACTTATCGAAGAGTGATCTGCCTGTTTTCCTCCAAGAATTTTGATGTAAGTTTCTGGCCTTTCATTTTGGTCTTTAACCCATTTTGATTTTGTTTTTGTGCATGGTGTTGTATTGCTTGTATTCTTGATAAAGAATGACCCACCAGGAAATGGAGTTTCAAGGTGCAGACCTTGCTATTTTAAATAGTCTGGATGGGGTAAGTATGAGAGAATATCCATTTGTTCTAGGCAAGAGAATTAGGGATCTAGGAGTTCCCACTGTGGCAGAGTGGAAGTCAACAAACCCCTAGTCTGGGAATTTCCATATATCATGTGTGCAGCCTTAAGAAAGGGAAAGAAGAAAGAGAGAAAAGAAGAAAGAAAAGAAAAATTAGAGCTCTTTAATACAAGGTGATAAAGGTGTGATTGAACAGATACCTACTTATGTTAGGACATAAACTATCGGATAAAGAGAAATGTAGAAAAAGATCTAGAATTTTAATATAGCTTTGTAATATTTTCCTACTTTCTATGCTATCTTCAAAGTCCAGGATGACTTCAGACTTAGGGACCAATCTGCCTAACACATGGAAGAATGAAATACAGTTTTATCAAAAGAACATTCTCTAACTGAAGATTGCAGTCTGTATTTACTCAAGAGTAATGACTTGCAATAATAACAGCTAACATTATATGACACATCCTGCTTGCTGGACACTAATCAAAGCACTTTACCTTTATTAACATATGTTATTCTCACAGCATCCCTTGGAGATGGATGCCATTACTGCAACACTCTTACTCCATTTAAAGTTCTGTAAACAGTGTTGCAGAGAAGTTAAGTAACTTTCCCTTAAGCCATAGTTAAATAAGCCAGGATTTGAAGCCTACCTGTCTGGCTGCAGTTTCCATGCTTTCCAAACTTAACCTAAACCACTTCATATAACCCAAAGTGAAAAGGTTACAGAGTGGCTACAACCATATTTACAGGGCCTAGGACGAGGCTGCCCAGCCCTTCTTAAGCAAATAGCTGGTATTTTTCAGAATTGCCCCATGGCAATTGGCTCAAGGGAAGAAGGGAAAGATCATAGAGACCAGCTGATAGATGCACAGGGTTAACCAGCTTCAAAGGGTTTAGCAAAACGTTGATGATCTTCACATGTGGGATGTACCATAAGTAGAAACTGGAATCCCGCACATGAGTTTAACTCAGGTCACATCTGGCCTGGATGGATGAGGATGCTGATGATTTTGGAGAGGTGGCAGAGTGATGGCTTGAAGTGAGATCTTAATTCTCTGCTCAGGAATGGAAGCTGGGAAGCCTGGATGAAACAGGAATATTAGCCACTCGACCAGCTGGGGACTACCAACTGAATTGCCTTGATTCTCACCCCCTGTTGAAGGCAAGAATATTTAAAGCAAGCAAAGTCCATGAAATCAGGTACAGAGTTTATTGTTAGAAACACAGTACACTTAGCTATGTTGTCTGTTTGTCTAAGGCAGAGGCAAAGCAGTAGGATACACACAAAGGAGGAGTGAGAATGCAATCATCCCCATCATTGAGGAGTGTCCCAGAGAAGTGATTTAAAACACTTAGGGAAGTTCGTCTGGGTCTTTGTTTTCCATTGGCCAATGTTCTTATTTCATTTTGCACACCTGATCGGACCCAGGCCCTCCCCAATATGCGTGCACATCTTTTGGTCAAGATGGATTCCTCACTGGCAGTAACATAGCCTAAGTTTTTATTGGCTGGTGACCCCTCCCTTTCTGACCCAGAGGAGTCTTTCTGTGCATGTGAAGTTGGTTCTCCTTCACCCTAAGGATAGGAAGTGTGTGACCTCTTTATCTTTGACCCAAGCAGGGCTTAGGCCCTAAATGCCCATGATGTGTTCATTGCTTTAAGTGTCCAAAAAGGCCAATTCCACTTCTTTAACTTGTTCTTGCATTTTAATCTTCAGGTATAAATAGGTGGCTGATAGGAAATGTTTATGCTCGATCCCATCTATCTCCTGACTCACGGAGAGGCTGATTTGGGAGGAAAGTGTCCTCCATACTCCCAGAGAGACACTGTGAATTCCCCTGTAAGGGATATGAGGCTTTATTATCTTCCCTCAGTAGAGCATTGGCATGAATCTACAAAGGCATAAGGCCATTGTCCTTAGTTACTATCCTCTTAGTTATTATTACCCAGGACTAAAGGATGACCTGGCCAGTGTCTGCACTTCATGGACAGTTACTGCTGAAGCACACCAGAGGTTAGGAATACTCCATACAACATACCCATGGAGTCATCCTTGCTTGTGTGCTAAAAGGTGATCCATTTCTAGAATTGCATGTGTTTCTTAGGACTCTTCTCGTACCCAGTGCATTAGAGCAAGATCACCAGAAGCGAATCTTATAGATGGGGACACTTGGGAAAATCCTTGAAAATGTGCTCATGAACTGGGGACTGAGGAAAATAGGATAAGGCAGGGGAAGAAACAGAACCTTATCCTGGTCCTCAAGGGACCTCTCTCTGGAACATGAAGAACACAGAGTTGGTCCCCCTGGAGATGAAAGGGCTCAATTTGACCCTACCCCCTGCCAGATACCAGTTTCTGCTGATAGCATAGGCTTGTGACTTCTTGAATAAGGAAGTATGTGCCTGGGTGTGGGTAATGCCCTGTGAATGAAGCAGCTGTGAACCCTTAGCAACAACACTCAGCCACCAGGAAAGAGGCACCCCAGTGGAGGAAATCAGGTGCCGCCAAGAGCCTCTGCCACAGACCTTTAAAGGGAAGGACAAAAACCATGGAGTTTGGAGTTCCCTCAGGCTCTGCAGGTTAAGGATCTGGTATTTTCACTGTTGTGGCCCTGGTTCCAGCTGTGGCCCTGGTTACAGCTGTTCAGGTTCAATCCCTAGCCTAGGAAATTCTGCATGCCATAAGAATGGGAAAAAAAAAGTGAAAGAAAGAAAGAAGAAAAAAAGTAAATTCCCAATGTGGTTAAGCTATAAGGAGCCAGACAGGTATCTATGAGGAGGTGGGTTCCACCCCTGGCCTCCCTCAGTAGGTATAGGACCAGGCATTTCCATGAGGTATGGTGTAGGTCACAAAGGCAGCTTGGATCTGGCATTGCTGTGGCTGTGCTGTAGACCAGAAGGTGTACTTCTGATTCGACTCATAGCCCGAGAACATCCATATGCAACAGGTCTGGCACTAAAAATAAAAATAAAGTAAAACAATGGAGCTCAAAAAACTTAGAGGAAGGGCTAAGGGCAGGACTAGAAGGAGCAAGCACTGTCTCAAAGTTAGCTTAAGCCCCCCATTCTCAATCCCCACTGTGGGCCTGGGCCTCTCATGCAAAGGAATGGTTCAGCCCCTGTAGCCATTGGAGTAAGAGATTCATGGTCTAAAAGCATAAATGAATACCCAATTCTTTCTCCAAAGCCTGCTATCCCCCCTTGTGGGAAACCCATGGGCCTCCTATATACTGGAGCTACATGTCCCTCTGTACCACCTCTTCTCCTCAGACCATTTCTTCAGAGGAGCCATGGAGGTAGGTGGCAGGGCAGGGTAGGTGCTATTCCTAACCCCCAGCCTCCCAAGAAGGAATAAAATGTGGCTTGGTGAGGAACCCAGAAACTTCCTACATAGACTGACCAGATAGACTGTTTATCCTGCCCTTGGCTGGGCACAGCCATAGACCAGGCATTACAGTGCCTCTAGAGGATTCTGCATATTTAACAGAAGAGTGTTGTTTCCATTCATTCTACCATTTTAACAAAGAAGTTGACAGGGTTTTTGTTCCTTTGCTTGATTCCATATGGAAGACAATTATCACCACTTGCTTAGAAGAAAGAGGTGCCACTTTCTCTTTGTATTGGCCCCAAAACACACCACACCACACATGCACAAGTATATACTAGCAAAGGGGTTCAAGTGCAGGAATACATGCATATAAGCGCACACACACACACACGTCCCTTCCCTTTTAGCTCTGGCTCTGGGAGACATGACTAAAGCCAAGAGGCTTCATTGGAAACAGGGTGCCCCAGTCTCCATCTCCAGGTATTCCCAAGCTGCCCCCACCAAAGCTGGCCAAGGTCCACTCAAATTCTCCACAACTCCAGTTGAGGTACTAGAACCAGTGTTTCATCTGTTCTTCTGAAATCCATCCAGTCAAGATTTTCTAATTTCCCCAAACTACAAACTCTGCTTTTATTCCATGCAAATCCCCCTGTACCACCAAAGCCTTCAGGCCTGTGGAGATTGACCATGCATGATCATTCAGGGCCCAAGGCAAAAGAAAGTAGCCAGTCCCAGACTGAGCACTGGGGCACTGAAGATGTGAGTGTGAGGGCCTGGCTGAGGAGGCATGGCCTGAGCTGGATATAGGAGTGGGTATCCAGCTCCTTAGCCTGTGACTAGATGACTGGGGAGGGTTTGCCTGAGGTCCTTGGTCCTGGGTCTGGGTGGCTGGCACAGGGGCAAGACTCACAGGATGAGGCCAGTGATTGCAGGGCTGGCAGTGGGGGAAGATGTCCTTCACTTGTGTTGTGGGAAGATGAGTGTGCAGCTTCTGGCTCTCATTTACCTGTTGGAAGACTGAGGAAGTGTTGAGAATGAAGTCCATTTTAAGACATATCTCCCTTCACACAGGGCCAGCAGTCAGAACAAAAACCCACTGATTCTTTCCATGTCTCCCAAGACAGCAAATACCATGGCGTTCTCCACAGTTGAGGGAATGAGTTATAGCAGTCTAAAAAAGGTGCTGAGAGGTGTGTGTTGGAAATTACCTGGAAGGTTTTTCCTCCATCCTTAACAAGTATTTCCTAGAGGATTACATCCTCGGTTCTCGATCATGGCATGTGGACTAGGTAGAGAAACTCAGAGACACAGTCTAGGCCAGCAATCCCTTTAAGGATTTTGGTTCGTGGTGACCCCAGTCAATCTAAGATCCTCTCTTTTCTTTTCTTCCCTTTACAAATTATTGTAAATGGGAGAATTTCCAGGAGTCACATTGTGGCACAGCAAAAATGAAGCTGACTACTATCCATGAAGTTGTAAGTTCCATATATGGCCTTGCTCAGTGGGTCAGGAACCAATGTTGCCATGAGCTACTGTGTACATCTCAGATGTGGTTTGGATCCTGCATGGCTGTGGCTGTGGTATATGCCAGCCTCTGTAGCTCCAGCTCAACCCCCAGCCCGGGAGCTTCTATATGCCAAAGGTGCAACCCTAAAATACAAAAAGAAAAAAGAAAAAGAAATAATATTTCCACCCAAAAAATCTCTTATAGATATCAAATTTGCAGGCCTTGTTCCATTACACTGCTTTTTTTCACCCTAAGATGAGGAAAAATACTGTGAACTATAAGTGCAATATACCAGGCCTTGGCAGACGTACCTGACTCACCAAACATGAGATGTGTTTAATAAACACTCTACAAAAGTGGTCAGGAAAGTTCAATTAACCATGGGTTTTGTGAGTGGAGGTCTGTCGGACCACAGCCACACTTGATCTTTCTGTACTGTTTATGGCAGTTTTCACATACAACAGCCAAGGTGAGTGCTTGCAACACTGACAATAAAGACTGCAACACCTAAAATGTTTACAATCTGGTCCTTTACAGAAAATTAGTCCTCCCATCTGGGGAAAGACCCTAGCTACCAATACTAACAAGAAGAGCTTCCAGGAAACCCCTTCCTCCATTACCTCCTTGGCAAGCCATCCAGTAAACTTAGTTTGTGTCCTATCTCCTCCCTTCCTCAGTGATTTCCTCTCTCTCTCTGTATATGTGTGTCGGTGTTGCTAGATCTAGAGGCTCCTGAGAAATGGCCCTGATAGTCATCCACAAGTGCTGGCCCTGCTGGACTTCCACTGGGACTGTGCACGTCCTTTCAGTCTTGGTGTACAGATCTGGCCATCATGGGTCCCACCATGGCTGGTCTCTCAGCATTGAATGTGCTCTAGTTCAGCTCACTGAACTCTCAGGGAATTTCCTTGTTAAGCATGGCTGCCCACGTGTTCAGAACTCATGGCGGGTGTGTGCATTTCTGACCAGCAGATTCCATACTTAGTTGTGATGCTAAGGTTCTGACAGCTGATCTTTCAGCATTTCACTCTTGTCTCCTTGTCTGTGATGTGATGTGAAGAGAAGAGCACCCACTGCCTTCCTCTTGGCTTGTTTTTATTCCCAGCTGGGTTACCAAAATCTAAGGTTAGCAAGAAACTACACATCATTGCAGACGCCCTGTTCAGTGTCTTCTGTATTAAATATGGTGATGGGTTTAAATACAGCTAACACTGCCCTTCTGGGAGCCAAAGCTTCTAATCAGACTGTTCACTCCTCATCATTTTTGTCCTTACTTCACAGTGTGGCAAAGTTTAGCTAAAAGTGATTAAAAATGACAATATCCACTTTGGGAAACCCTAAACCTTAACACGGTTTTCCACATCCAGAAATTCCTCAATAAAAAGAGACATAAAAATAGTTTTCAGTTAATCATACCATTTTCCAGAATGTAGGAAAAAATCAATGTATAAACTCTGTTAAATAATCTAAAGCTGTTCTTGTACCAGTTGATATTTTCAAACCAATACGTACTTCAATAATTATACATAATCTCAAATGTTCCAAACAAAAAGCAAAAAATATCCATGCCAATTGGCTCCTTAAAGACACATCTCCTTCTCTAGCTGCAATTGTAATTGTGAGGAACTGTATAGCAGTGAGTTAAATGAATGACCACAGCACTAGGTTACAATAAAATCAAGAATGCTGTGCATTCACTGCTGTAAAACAATTAAAAAATTTTAAGACTTGGTCTATAAAGGGAAACATTTTTAGTACTAGACAACTTTCATAATATATCTTCATGATTATATCACAGTGTAAAGTATAGTTAGCATAATATATGTTATAATAGATTCTGACCTATTTTCCCATGAAAAGCCTAATTAACCGAAATATATCAAATTTCCAACATATGATTTTTTGCTCAGATAAAACAACAACAAATTTAAGATAAAATGCAAATATGCCTTATAACTGATCAGAAAATCAGTGGTTCAGTGATTTGCAGTGAGTGGTACAAATCATATGACCTTATACAGCTTCTCTATAAACAGTGTATATGAATTCTAAAAGTGTGGCCTTAAAGATTTTAACATCAAAATTGACATGTTTTTCTTTAAAAACTTTTTGAATTTGGAGATCCCTCTGTGGCACAATGGCTTAGGGATCTGGCATTCCCTCAGCAGGCATAGGTTGCCTGGGAACTTCTGTAAGCTGTGGGAGTAGCAAACATGTTTTTTTTTTTTAATTTAATATGAAAGGTTTTAATTGAAACCTTGAGAAATCCCTAATAAATGTATTTTAGCTAATGTTTCTTATGGAAATCAGAATTTTTAAATTTAGTATACAAATAGATGTAGTTGCCATGCAATCATTTTACTTCTATTCTTTCCTACAAATATCAGGGGTCAGCAAAAATGTTCTGTAAAATATTTTAGGCTTTAAAGACTATACCTTACCTGTCATAAATAATCAACTCTGCTGTTGCAGCATGAAAGCAGGCACAGGCAACACCCAAACAAGTGTGACCATGTTACAGTAAAACTGTATTTACCAAAACAGATAGTGGGCCGGACTAGACCCACAGGCTGGCCTGTGCCAACCCCTATGTGCATCATCTTTTGTCTTTTTCTTTTCTTGTCTTTTTGCCATTTCTTGGTCTGCTCTCATGGCATATGGAGTTTCCCAGGCTAGGGGTCCAATGAGAGCTATAGCCACCAGCCTACACCAGAGCCGCAGCAACATGGGGTCTGAACCACATCTGTGACCTACACCATAGCTCAAGGCATTGCTGGATCCTTAACCCACTGAGCAAGGCCAGGGATCAAACCCACAACCTCATGGTTCCTAGTTGGATTCACTAACCACTGCGCCACAACAGGAACTCCCATAATCTTTGTTCTTTAAAAGCTTAAATTCTGGAGTCCTTCATTATCAATGCGGAATTTACATTTTCTTAATAAGTTTAAGTTTATTTATGATTGAAAATTAAAGTTTTACATATCTTACATCATCTATGCATGATTATAAATGCCTACATACACACATACACAGGAATGATGATAGAAGAAAAAAGAGGTGGCATATGAAAAAAGGGAGGACATGAATACTGTGACTTTGTTATACTAGCTGTTCCCCATATGAAGAAATTAATATTGTCGGCTTTTGTACACTCAAGGAAAATAAGCTTAATTGTGGCTCACAGGAATACTTTCAATTTCCAAGAGTTGTTTTGGACTTTGATTCTGCCTGTAACCATATGCCTCAGAATTTGTGTTAGGTTTTCTAGCAGTATGCTTTGCATTGGCTATGTTCCCAAGTTAAGAAGTACAGTTTCAGCAAGGTACAACCCTTGGCTCAGTTTTGCAGGATGAAGTCAGGAGTGACACAATGTCAAGATGATGAAAAACACCAAATTGGCTGAGGTTTATTGGAGCATCCTTACATCAACCACATCTTCAAGAAATGCAACTGAGATTTGTTCTTGTGGAAATGGTAAGTAAGCCCACCACCTGTTGTGGCAGGGAGATCAGTGGTCCAAACACTCTGGCACCCAGCTATTCAGTTACAAAGGATGTCCATTTGTCTTGGGGATTCCTCCAGGTGATGACCTCTCTGTCTGCTTCCAGCTAGCTGAGGTCTGTGTGCTCTTATCATAGCTTCAAACCCTCATTATATTCCAAAAGCCATACAGCTCTGATTCCAATGTGTAACCCATGGATTGTGGAGACAGCTGATGTATGGAGAGAGCACTTAACTTGCTATCATCTAGCTGCACCCTTGTAATTTCCCTCAAGGGTAGGGATAATTTGCACATTTGACAAAACTTGCAACTACTACTACCTAATTCTTTTCATGATGTTTTTCACAAATCAAAGAACATGGGACTGAAAGAAAGGAAAAGAGGAGGGAGGGAGAGAGAGACCAAACTTATTAAGACCCTAGAATGTCAGTGCATCACTATGCAGAGGGAGATAAAGCATGAGTGTTTCTGAAAGGGCAAGGAAAGAAAAAAGAGGGGGAAGGGCAGAAATATGAAGTGCATTGGTCAGGGTTCTCCAGAGAAGTTTCAACCAATAGAAATGTGTATAGGGATAGATATTGGTTCATTTTAAGGAACTGACTCATGAGATTTTGGAGGCACAGTTAACCCAAAATCTGATGGGGAGTCCAGCAGGCCTGCAGACTCAGGAAAGAATTTTGATGAGTCCAAAGGCTGTCTGCTGGCAAAATTCCTTTTTGCTCAGGGAAGATCATTCTTGGTTCTTTTACAGCCTTCAGCTGCTTTGATGAAACCCACCCATATCATAGAGGGTAATCTTTTTTACTTAAAGTGCCTAACGATTTAAATGTTAATCTCATCCAAAACATACCTTCACAGAAACATCCAGAACATCTGATCATGTATCTGGGCACTGACCCCAGCCACATTGACACCTAAATTAACCATCATATAAAGAGAACTCGTGGTGAGGAGAAAGGCATGTGCACAGAGAGAGATGAAGTATGTTTTTCTTCGTTTCTGGTTACTCTGTTCCATCATGTTGTAGCAGGAATACTTGAGTTCCAACTAACTCAAATACTGTAAAATTTACACAATGAAAATTTCCTAAAATATGTCATAAACTTTCTTTTCTAACCCTAAAGGGTTGGAAGATATGCAAGATCAAAGCAGGAGTCTCTATCTAGTTTTCGTACTTAAAATGTACCTTTCCTCTTTGAGAAATTTAAACTGAATTTTGAGATAGTTATACATCCACATACAATTGTAAGAAATTATAGCGCTCCTGTGTACCCTTCATGGTTTTCACCAGTGGCAACATCTTGCAAAATTATAGTACAAGAGTTTAACAAAATTAGTCACGTTGATACAGTCCATCGATTATATTCAGGTTTCCAAGTTTCTCATATATGAATTTTGTGTGTGTATGTGTCTGTGTGTGTCTGTGCATGTATTTACCTCATGCAATTTTATCATATGGATTCACCATCAAAGTAAAGGCACAAAACAAGAGTTTCATTCCCATAAGGATCCCTCATGTTGCCCTTTTAGTCACACCCACTCTTCTTCTGTCCCCGTAACTTCATCTTTAATCAAAGGTAACCCTGACTATTTTCTTCCTAATTTTATCGGCTCGAGAGTATTATATAAGTGGAATCATACAGGATGTAACCTCTCGGGATGGGCTTTTTCATTCAGTGTAACTTGCATGGTAATTTACCTAAGTTGTTATTTTTATCAGCAGGGGACTCTTTTTCATTGCTGAGTTCCTAATATTGAATCAACCTTGCATATGAAGAATTAATTCTACTTGGTCATAAGGTATCATTCTATATATACATGATGGATTTAAAATGCTAAACTTTTTGAGAGAGCTTGTGTGTATCTTCATGAGAGATACTCATCTATACCTTCACAGTTTTGTACTTTCTTTGTCTGCTTTTGGTATCAAATTAGTACTGGCCTCATAAAAGATTAGGAAAAGTTTCTCCTCTTCTAATTTCTGGAAGAGATGATGGACAGTTCTACTTCCAATGTTTTGTAGAATACTTCAGGGGAATCATCTGGACCAGGACATTTCTTTTTCAGAAAAATTTAAATTATGAATTTAGTTTCCTTAATGATTATGTAACTTTTGAGATTATCTATTTTATCAGGTATGTTGGTATCTGATTTTTGAGGGGTTGTTCCATTTTCTCTAGGACACAATTCATGAGAACAGTAAAACTGTTCATAGTAATCTCTCACTGGCATTTTAATGACTACAGGATCTATTATGAGAGCCCATTTCCAGCCTGATATTGATGATTTGTATCTTGTCTATTAGTTTTGTCATAATTACAACAGGTTAATGAATTGTATTTTACCATTTGAAGAGTGAAATTTTTTTCCGTATTTGTTGTTTTTCTGTGTGAATTACATTGATTTCTGCTTTTATCTCTATTATTTCTATCCATCTCTTTTGAGTTGATTTTGCTCTTTCAATTTTCTTGAAGTACAAATTTAAACTACAGATTTGAAACATTTCTTAATTGCATAATGTGAGCATTTAGTGCTATAAATATTCCTCTCATCTTGGCTTCAGCAGGGTTCTACAAGTTTGATATGTTGCACTGTTTTCACTTAGTGCTATGTATTTTTTTGTTATTATCTTTGAAATGACTTCCTGTTTGACCCATCGTTTATGACTATGTGGTTAACTTTCAACGTTTTTAGAGGTTCTCCTGTTGTGTGTTATTTAAAAGTGTAGTTTGATTCCATTGTGGTTGAAGAATGTATTCTTCATGATTTCATTTCTTTTGAATGGGTTGAAGTGTGTTTTATTGCTCAGGATAAGGCAGAAGATTCATGAGTACATTAAACAAAACATGTAGAAGTTCCTTCATGGCTCAGGAGGTGAGAGGATCTGGCATTGTCACTGTTAGGGTGTGTAGACATTCTATAATCATGCATAAATTATGTAAGCTATTTAAAGTTTACTTTTCAATCATAAATAAATTCCAACATAGGATATAAAGATAATGTAAAATCTACATTGATAATGTAAGATGCCAGAACTTAAGTTTTAAAAGACCAAGGATTGTGCATGTAGGGGTGAGTGTGTACCAGCTTTTGTGTCCAGTCTGGCCAACAGCCTGTTTAGGTAAATACAGATTTGTTTTCACATGGTCACACTTAAAAATAAGTGTTGCCTGTGGCTGCTTTCATCCTACAACAGCAGAGTTGACAATTTAAAACAGATGAAGTATAGTCTTTAAAGCCTGAAAATATTCACATTGTGATCCTTTACAAGACATTTTCGCTGACCCCCGATATTTGCAGAAAAGAATAGAAGTAAAGTTACTGCATTGCAAATACGTACATTTGTTTACTAAAGCTAAAACTTGATTTCCACAAGAAACATTAGATAAAATATATTCAGGTTTCACAAAGAATTGATCAAAGACCTTATGTATTAAATTAAAACCATTTTTTCCCTCACTGACACTGTGGCATATGAAAGTTCCCAGGAAAAACCCTAGATCCTTAAACCTCTTCATGAAAATCAGAAAATTATCACTGGTTATATAAGGTCTTAGGACTTCCTTTATCAAAAGCTACCTGGGGGTGGAAGCCAGTGGGCTGGTGAGGTTGGGAACACTGAGCTCAACATGATCTAAGACTCTCCCCAATACATTAACGGGCCAAGAAATTTGAGTCACTCATTCCCCCCATTGTTTTGTCCTCACTGGGGTGAAGAGGCAGATGCCTCCACCATTTTGAACATTGCAACAACACAACTAAGACGATAGGGTGCTCCCCCACCCACAAGGCACTGAAGCAGAAAGTCCTATTCTTACAGCCAAGCCTTTTCCTCTCTGACCAGGCAAACCACACAGGACACCCTGGAGGAGTGGAGGATCACCCCAGCCTGACATCCAGCCACTTCAGAGAGGCAGAGAGAAACTCTCTAGAGGTAAGGGCTGCCTCCAGCCTCCATTCTCACGACTGGTGAGTGTCCAGAGGGCTGAACGGCACAAAAGCAGCTCTCCATCCCCAGGGTGTTCAGGGATGCAGAGCATGGAACCGATGCCCCAGAAGCCCCCTAGCCCAGCAAGCTGGAGACACAGGGATGATGAGGCTGTCCCTGGGGCTAGTGAGAGCTGTGTACTCCCAGGAGCAGCCTGGGCATCCTTGTGTCTGTGGAGGAAAGACTTAGTCATTCACCTGTGGATCCAGACTGCCTGGGATCTCACACATGCTTCGTTCCTTTCAGATCCCCTCTCTGTCCTCAGACGACCCATCTCTGAGGACACAGGCACATGCAAGACAACAGTGGACCAAGTGCACTTCACAACAGAACGATTTTATCCATGTTTTACATCCCCCATCGCAAAGGAGCTACTGTGCCCACCCACACACACCCAGACCCAAGTCCCCAACACCTGACCCCACCCACCCCCACCTCCTCCTGGCTCTGGTCATTCTGTCCTTCCTCCCCACCCCTATGGCAGCCAGGATGGTTGCTAGGACCTGGAGGAGCCCAAGGCTTCCATGGGGGCTGCCCAGTTGGACTGGCCTGGAGGGCAGGCCCACTGTTCCCTACTGGCTGCAGTGCCGCTTCCTCCTCCACGTGACACATGGGTCACACCTGCTCCTTTTTGGCTGGGAAGGGTCAACCAGCCCCAGAGCCAGGGTGTGCCTCCCAAAGCCTCGCAGGTCATCCCTAGGCCTGGCCAGGTCATCAGCAGCAGCCAGGCCTCCACACCGAGCCCGCTTTCTAGACTTGGCAGCTTCCAGGGGGCCTGAGCTGAGGCCCATTCTCTGGGGCACGGGGGCCTGGGAAGCTTGCTGGGCCCTCTGCCCTGCAGTGCAGACAAGACCCGAGGCAGGGACAGGGCTCTGTGGCAGCCCCCAGGGCAGCAGGCTGTGGTGAAGGCCCAAGAGGAAGGCCAGGCTGGGGAGCTCCTCCTCATCCTCACTGAACCCATGACCCAGCCCTGGGGCTCCACTAAGAGGAGAGGCCTCCCTGAGAACCTTGCTGGCCCTGGGTCCTGATGGAGGGCCCAAGTGCTTTGTGCCCTGGCGAGGAAATGGCTGTGCAGTTCCAGCCTGAGGGGGCTCCTGAAGTCCTGGAGAGGGCACAGAGCCTTTGTGCCTGAACAGGCCCCTGTCTGTTTGGTGGTGCCTTAGATGGCCATGGAAATCCAACTGGGGTGTCCAGGTTTCATCTCTGACCCCGGGCTGTGGGCCTTGCTTGTTCCTCTGGGCATCTTGTTGGGCCACAGACTCTGAAGGACTTGAGTCCAGGTGGGGTGCCCTGTGATTGGGAGTGGCTGGCACCCCGTCATCCTCCTCCGAGGCCAGGACTTGTGTCTGCACCAGCTGGTGGGAGAGAGGTGGACAGTGACTGCTCTGCACCCTCCAGGGAGAGCCGGGGCTTATGGGCAGGGGGAGGTGAGATGGGACTCACATCCACAGACAGAGCCTGTGGCCCTCCTGCCTTCCTCCTGGACCTTCTCCCCAGCAGGGTCCTTGCCCTGTCCCTGGCTCCCCTCCTCCCCTTCCATTCCTCCTGCCCTGCACCCACCTGGGCAGCCTCCCGGTTGAAGGGCCTCTCCGTCAGGGAGGGAGGGACAGAGCCTTCAGGGCCTCCTTCTCTAGGGCCCTCCCCGGCCCTGGCTGACCTGTGTCCTTTCCTCCTGGATTTCCAGGGTCACCTGTGTTCCCCCCCTGTCCCCAGTCTCCCTAGTGTCAGTCCCACCCCTGACCACCTCTTCAGGGGAGAGTCCTTCCTCCTGCTGCAGCTCCTCAGCCAGGCCCGAGAGATCCAGCTCTGGTTCTGGGGAAAGCAACTCTGCCAGGAATCGGGGGTGAATGACCGCCTCCACCTGGAATGGAAGGAAGAGGCTGTGAGCAGCCTTGGCAGGAGTGCCCTGGGTTTTGGGAAGGCCTGGGGGAATCGTGACTAGCAGAGGCCAATCCAGAGACCCCCTCACAAAGGGGGAGCTTTCAAACTCCCGTAGGTATTGTCTACTCTCACATAAACACACACACACTCACAAGCAGGTGCACATGCAGACACATGGGCTCCAAAGCACAAACACATAGGCACCGACACAGACACACAAAGGCCTCCAAAGAGAGAGAGACACACAAATGTACAACTTACACATTCAAATATACACATCCTATGCACCAAAGTACACTCAGACACACAGGAAGACACACAGATGTCAGGGTCAAGGACCAGAGCCTAAATCCCATTATCCTGGGCCAAAGCCAGAACTAGGGTGCGAAGAGCATCTCTCCCTGGAATCCTGGAGTCTCAGACTCCAGGCCCAGCCCACCTTGGTGTCAAAGTCCTCCTGGGAACACAGCTTGTCCACGTAGCTGAGGAGATCCGGGTCTGGGAAGCAGCCGTCCTCATCCTGTGGCAGCTCATATCCATCCTCTCGACATTCCATATCTGACTCCCCTGTGGCTGAGGGGCCAGGACCCACCAGTGCCTGTGGGATGTCCCAATGCTCCCTGGGAGCCTCAGGGGCAATCTCCTTGGGGGTCTTGTTCTCCAGCAGCTGCCAGGCTCTGCGTGGCCTTGGATGGGTGTGCTGG
Source organism: Sus scrofa (assembly GCF_054392235.1). Taxonomy (NCBI): domain Eukaryota; kingdom Metazoa; phylum Chordata; class Mammalia; order Artiodactyla; family Suidae; genus Sus; species Sus scrofa. The sequence continues at coordinate 16,057,966 of NC_139396.1, read as the reverse complement.
ACCCTGGGGTCGTGATTCCTTGGAGCACAGGCTGAGGCAGAGCAGGAGAAAGGGAAAGTGAGGGGACCCAGCACCCAGATGCTGACCCCTGAGCAGGCACAGGGGAGGGCACTGTTGTGGGGCAATGGATATGCCTTTGGGCAGGGGGAGGAGCAGCCAGAGCCTCAGGTTTTGTGGGAGGCCAGATTCAAGTCAGGGACAGGTAAAAGTCAGGTGTGAGAACGTGTGGAACATCTAATGATCAAGGGTCTCCCCACCAGCACACTTGTTAGGCAGATTTCACAGGGAGGAGGGTGATGAGGTTCTAAATGGACCAGGTCCACACCGCAGAGGGAAAAGGGGTGACTGAGACCCCCTCGGGGTCTATCCGTGTTGAAAGACCAATGTCCCCTTGAGGGAAATGGACCCATCTGGGAACAGGGACCAGGCCTAGGCCTCTCTTACCTGTGCCTTGACGTCCAGCAGGAAGGTGATTCACAGACTGTGTGCCCCTTTTGCGGGATGTGGGTTCCTGAGGAGCCAGCTTTGGTGGAGCTGGAGGAGGCATGCCCTGTACCCGCGTTGTGCAGGCCACGTTCCCCATCCTGATCTCATCCTCTGCCTCAAATTGCATGAACCTGGGGGGTGTTGAGGGACAGGCCCCTGTGAGAAAACCACCTGGGCTCTGGAGCCCACCCAGGGCAGCAGGACCGAGGGGGTGAGGAGAGGGTGTCCTTGGGGCTGTCAGGGCCCTGTGAGGTGCTGTTGCAGCAGGGAGCTGCTCTGGCTCAGGTCCAAGATCTGGACCTCCTCCTGCCTGACCAGCCCTGGAGCTGGAGGGCATGGCCCAGCAGAGACCCAGGTCAATCTCTGGGACCAGGCTTAGGGACACCTGGTTGGTGGTAAAGCCACACGCTCATGTGCCCCCGGACCTTGTCTGACTCAAACAATGGAGATGGCCTGTGGCCTGGTCAGTCATGTGTCCCCACAGAGCCCTTGCCCGAACCCAGAACCTGGGGCTGGGAGGGAGAGTGCGGGAAAGCATGCATGAGACAGGGCCCAGCACAGGCTGGAGTGGGGATCCTACACTTAGAGGTGAGGCATCTCTTGCCACTGAGAGCTAGCTGCTCCTTTGGTTTTGTTTGGAAACTAGGAGATTCACATGCAGAAATGACAGGGAGGGCCAGAGACCCATGGGCTTCCCCAAGGATGGCCCTTTGCCCATTCCAGCCATCGCTGATGAGGAGAGGCCTACCACACACTAGGTCAATGATTGCCAGGCACCCAGCATGAAGGGGTGCCAGGCTGCCTGGTAGAGTCCTCACTCCTGCACAGCCCCCATGCCTTCAGGGGACCCCCTCCTGGGCTGCCGTGCTCCCCAAGGCCATCCTGAGGCCTCCCCACATCAGTATCACGGTAGAGTAGAGCTCCTGGGAAAGGCAGGCTGGAAGAGCCAAGCTCTCCAGGTGGTAGAGGGGATTCTGGAGGCCAATAGGATTTGGGGATTCAGGGAACAGGAGGTGTCAGGTGCCAGCCTCCTCTTGCATTCTCTCTGATTGCTACCACCAGAGCCAGATCCTGCCCTGGGGCCTGCCCATCACCCACCACCCACCCCACCATGTCACCCATGGCCCAGGACCCTGACTCACTTTGCTGCCATTTCATAAAAGGCCATCCTCTCAACGGTGCTCATGTGCTGCCATTCCTGCATGGCCTGCCGCATGCCCTCCTCCAGCATCATGGTGGGCTTCCGGCGAGCCAGGGTGTGAAGCACTGGGCTGTAAGCCCTCAGGGTCAGTCTCTTGGTACAGCCCAGCCCCCAACTGCCCAACCGCACCCAGCTCCAAGGCCTCCATGGGCCCCAGCCCTGCCAAACCCAGGCTCAAGAGGGGGAGACGAGGGTGTCTGGAGAGGAAAGGCAAGCCTTCCTGGTGCCTGGTGCCACCACCTCCCACTCACCAGAGGATGATTGTCCACTCCCTGGCTATAGCTGGGACACTCTGGCTGGGGGCGGGTTGCCATCTCATATAAAATGCAGCCCCCTCAATGAGGGAGGTAAGGTGCCAGTCTACCAGCTAACAGGTCTGAGAAGCTCACGGATTCTTGTGCCCAGGTCTCTGCACTAGATGGCCTAGTCCCCCTTTTCGGAGGGACCTCAGGTCTAGAAGGGATGTTCCTGCCAGGCTCACAGCTCTAGGATAGACTCTTGCCCTTAGGACAGCTCGACCACCTCCCCGTTCACACTGGACTTCTTCAGAACAACAAGGACCGGGCATGCAGAAAGCTCCGTCCTGGGCCTGAATGTCCTAAGCCTTATCTGAAGTGATTCCCACTGGCTGCCATAGGCCCAGGTCCATGTTGAAAGAAGGTAGCACCAGAGAAGCAGGTCCCATTCAAACTCTGGCTCCTCACATCCGAGCAGGACCCTCTCGGACTGCTCTCCTGCACTCAATGTTATCATGGCAGTGCAGAAAGTGAGACAACTGGTCTTGCATGGTGGTGGTAGCTGAGCTAAGGCAAGGACGGGATGTCATGCACTGGACGTGGGACACATCTGAGTGCAGACGTGCCTCCTCATAGCATGGACATTGCTGTCAACCCTCCTCCTCTCGAGGTTAAAGGATGCCTGTAAACCTAAGCAGGGAGGCCATGCCAAGGTCCTGTATATGCGAAGGTTCCAGATGAGCTAGTGAGGGCCTGAGAGGTCACTTACATGAGAAAGCAGGAGAGAGCTTCCGCATCGGGGCTCTGGGGCAGGTGGCTGCGGGCCAGGGACTTGAAGCGCTGCCAGCGTTGGAAGTTCTGATAGACTCTCTTATGGTGAGAGGCGTCCTCCTGAGGGCCTCTGTGCTGGGAGGCATGCAGGCTTCCTGCCCCAGAGGCGCCATGTGGCCACGGCCCAGAGGTCCCTGGGGGCAGGATGAAGGCCATCTGGGCAGCTGGTGGTGCAGCTTGAGGAGGAAGGCCTGGGGCCAAACCTCCCTTGCCAGCCTGAGCTGCTGCAATAGCTGGGGCAGCCACCCCACTGTTCCCCGCAGGGCTTGCTATGCAAAGGGGTGCAGGACACAAAGCACTCCCCATGAGGGCCCTGGAAGCATTCCCATTGAGGGGGGCCTGAGGGCGCCCAAAGGCCTGAGACTGGTGGGGCAATGCTGACCTCCCTCCTGACCAGACTGGGCCAGGGATGTTGCCAAGCCCTGGGACAATGGGGCCATGGTCAGCAGGAGACACCCGAGGTGTCATGGGGCGAGCTGGCTGCAATAGGGTGCTGCCAGGCAGGGGTAATGGGGCCATGGGCGGTGGCAGGTGCTGCTCCCAAGCTGGCTGGTGTTGGGAGCCAGGAGTGGGGGGAGGATAGGAGCGTGAGGCGCCAGGGTGCATGACCACATCCGTGCCCAGCAGTGGAGATGCTGTGGAGAGAAAGGAAAGGGTGAATGGAAGAGGAGAATGGGCGACATGGAAAGAAGCTCTCTGGGGACTCAGAGGGCACACCTCAGTGGGAGAGGGCATTTGGCCAGAGGAAGCTGTGTGTTGTGCAGATGTCGTGGCGGGTTTTTCATGGTCTGGCCTGCAGTTGGGAATGACCTCCCTGAAGACCTTGATACCCCGCACCAACTTCCCTGCCCCTGTCTATTGAGAAATGCTCAGCTCAGCAGCAGGGATTGGAGAGCCTCCCTGAGGAGCTCCCTGACACCTCGTCCTCACAGCCTGTCCCCACGTCCTGCACCTGAGAGGCCATCTACTCTGAGCATGCCCCTCAGCAAGGTCACTGGCAGGTAAGGGCCTTCTCCAGGCACTGTGAGGCCTTTGATGGACCTCCACTGTCTAAAGTCGAAGGGCCTCACATCCTCCTCAACCCTTCCTCTCGGGATGCTCAGCACACATCTGTTCTGTCATCCTTTCCTGACCTCACACAATACCTCTCAAAGGCTGCAAAGATCGCGCTGCACACAGAACCCTTAGACAAACACAGAACAGCCCCACCAAGCATGCACCTGCCTCTCCGAACCACCCAGAGTGGACACTTCACGGGGTCTAAGGTGTGCCACCCCATCCCGATGGCCCTGAATCCCTCCCACCATGCAGCTCTGCTCTTCAGAGAGAAGTCTGAGAAGTCGGTGTGTGTCCCCTGCATTTTTGCCACTTACCATCCAGGGTTGGCGTCCAAAGATGAGCACGGGCCCAGGGCGGCTGATGTGACATGGGTCATGGGAGTGGAGGCTGCCTGGGGTCCTTCCCCTTCCAGCTCCCAATAATGGAAAGTGAGCACAAACTGAGAAGCAGGCAGGAGTCAGGTGCCATTGTGAGAAAACCGCCCTTTCAGGAGAAGGAGGTACATACCACGAGGCACCGAATTGACCTCCACATGTGTCCTAGGAGGTTTCAGAATAGCAGACTAGATCATCTTCCTGCTTCTGTGCTACACTGCTTCACCCCCCCCCCTTTACAAAGGAAGCAGCCTTCATAGGCATTCCACCTGCACCAGCCTCTCTCCACATGTAGTAGTAGTGACTTGAAATAGGAACACACTCTTCATCTCAACATCAGGTCTCAGCTTCTGCCGTGAGCCACCTGACAAGCTGCACCATGTCTGCAGAGACGTATTTCCACAAAAGGGAAACCAATACAGAACACCTCAGGCCCACGAGTCCTAGCTTGGGTGAAATCACCTGGTTGCCCATCCCTTGTGGCCAAGGCCACAGTTGCCTGACCTGAGAAGTGATTTCTGGGCTGGATGGAGGGAAGCGTTCTGGGTGGTGGAAGCGAGAGTCACATTCTGCCCAGCTCAGAGCAGACCCTTTCCTGAGCATGTGGCCACAGACAACACCCACCAGCACTGAATCGTTTTCTGACTATACCCTCCCATTCCACGCCCCCATTAGCCAGAGTATGCTCCAGTTCCAATCCCTTAGAGAGGTCTGGTGAGGCGAGCTTCAGATGCCTGAGGACCACAAGGCGGGGCTAGGCTTTCCCCATGACCCACCCAGGGCCAGCCACAGGACACTGGCTCCACACACGTTCCAAGTGGCTTGTCTCCCTGCTAGAAACCGCCAACATGCCTGCTGCCATCCTGCCTCCCCAACCAGAGCAAGGCCTCTTGAACCACCTCCAAGCAGCTGTCCTCCCCAGGGCAGCCTCAGGTTTCTACAGGCTCCCCAGCTGAGATGTCCCCGGGGTGCAGAGCTCTCGCCTTCCTCCCCTTCCGTCCAACTCCATGTCCACAGTGAAGGGTCCCAACGGAAACCCAGGGATTTGAGGGAGGCCCTTTCTCTTGGAAAACAGCCCCTGCCTAGGGGCTTACCGCCTTCTGAAGCCATTCCCACAGGCATGGGCCGGGACCACCACGGGCTGGTGGCCTCAACGTGGACAGTCCAGAGCAGGACCCAGCGAGGGACCTGCTCCAACAGATGCTCAGGACGCAAGTAAAGGAGCCCAAGTTTGAATCTCAACAGTAGAATGCGGGCCTCCAGTCATTCTGCAGTGGGGGAGGGGCCGAGGGCAGGTGAGCCTGGGTGGGGGTGGGGTGCCATTCCATGCTTGCCTCAGCAGGGAGGCAGAAACCAGACGTTTCTTCCACCTCATGCAGGGGCCAGACAATTGTCGAGTGCCTCTTCAGGCAATGTATGTGTTGGTTTTCAGAGTCACAGCACCAAGGTTTGTCTTGATGTTCCCTTTCCCTTTGTTATTCATCAACTTGTTTGTTGTCCTTCAACCTGCTCAGCTTCCGTCCTGGCTCCAGGCTCCCTTCCCCAGAGGCCAGACTTTCGGAACAAAATTCACCTTTTATCATCTGATAACCACTTGGGTTTTCATGGCCACCTGGAACCCAATGTTTATGGTTTGGCTTCTCTCAGCAGACCCACCATTTGTGATTGGTGTGTGTCCGTCTTTCCTAAGGAAGCCGTCCTTGTGTGCCAACCAGCATCCAGCAGGACCCACCTTCCTCATGTTCCCTTGTGCTGGAAAGGCCCAGCCTATCCAAAAACCTGCTGCACAGCCCATGTGTCCAAGACCAGAGATCAGTCTGACGTGTTTCCCGTATGATGACATTGCTGGTAAGTCTTGGAGCTTTTCCCTGTTAAATGTTTGAATGTAACATTTTCCACAAATCCTCCCTTCTCAGGGATCACAGTCCACGTGTGCCGAATAGCATATGGAGTGCTGAGTCCTCCTCTCCCCTCTTTCCCCTGTCCACTCAGTCCTCGTTCCCACCAGGAATCAGAGATACCTGTTTCATTCACATCTTTTCAGAGATCTTTTGGGCAAGGAACATTGATTGCCATCCGTTTGCCTTTGCAGGTAGTATTCCTTTGTCTCTGGTTGAAATGTACCATGTGCACAGGGAACTCCATCTTGGACTTGTGATGGAAAAGGTTGGGGGATAATGTGAGAAAGTGATTACATATGTATCCTACATAGATATATATGTGTCATATATCATATATACATACATCTGTCTCTACGACAGGGTCCTTTGGCTACGCAGCAGAAGTAGACAAAACATTGTAAATCAACTGCAGTGGAAAACATAACCTCTTGTAAGACCAAAGAGTTCCTCTTGAGAAAAAGTAAAAAAGGAAACTAGAAAATTCAATTGCGTCCCTGTAGACCTGAGTATCTTTACTTTTGTTGCCTTCCTACTGATATCGTGGCTCCTCTGTTACTGGATGCATTTTTAACATGGGAGTTCCTCCATTCTCTTGAAATTCAATGTGCTGAAAGGGCAGAGTGCTCAAAGCCAGGCAATAACAATAGTAAATGTGCAGCTCCATTTGAGTTTTTCATTTCCCATACACAGTGCCTGCATTTAGCCTGACCTGTGTCTCGTGCACCATTTTGGATATATCTTTACTGCAAGTACTTTCCCTGTGTATCTGAAGTTTACCTTTCCCTCGGAATTAGCATGCATCTGGCAAGACTCGCCCATAAGGGTACCATATTAGGCTACAGGGAGTGGGCAGTTCTTGAGGGGATGAGAACTTGGAGTAGAGACCGAAAGGTGCCTTTTGGTCCAACCCAAAAGAAAATGGTAAAGGGACCCCAAATCTGCAGGCTCTTTGGATGAAATGGCAATGGAAGAGCCAAGAGATACTAGTGCGTCGTTGAGCTTTATGTGGTTAAGGACAGTAAGGGAGGAGAAGACAAAATCTTCCCTTTCCTTATGTGAAAGAACCAGATGTGTGTGTGTGTGTGTGTGGGGGGGGGTCTCTTGGTTTAATTGCTTTCTCCTTTGGGGGACACACGTGCTGCCTGTGGATGTTCCTAGGCTAGGAGTCACATTGACCTCTACGAGCAGGCCTCTGCCATAGCCAGAGCAATGTGGGATACAAGCTGCATCTGGGACCTACAGCACAGCTCAGGGCAACCCCGGATCCTTATTCTACTGAAGGAGGCTGGCATGGAGTGTGCATCCTCACAGATCCTAGGGGGGTTTATGTCTGCTGAGCCATGATGGGAATTGCTGGCTTTTGTAGGTGTGAAAACATCGACTGCCCGTGATGTGGGTGTGCCCTTTGACACAGTGCCAGCTTTTTATCCACCAATGTCCAATCTCCACGTGTCCATACACACTCGCATCAACGTCCTCCCCAGCAAGCCCTGCGTAAAAGCTGGTGCATTTCCTGTGTGCATCCCATACCCTTGCTCTTGAGCATCGAGGCTCGTCCTTGCCTATGGTGCTGTCTGCATGGGAATCAACGTAGCATCCCTGACACAGCCAAACGGAAACACACCTGAAGAAACATTCAGATTGGGAGTTAAGGTCAGCTTATCACGATGCAAATGATAGGAATGCGTATGTCCGTCTTGTGTGGTGAGAGGCGAGGTCTCGGGAACATCATCAAGGGAGGTGAGGGGTGAAAACCTCCTAGGACTGCAAGCAAATCTCTTGGGAGGCAAGAGTCCCTGTGTGCAGTAGCAGAACTACAATTGCTCCTGCTGTTAGGGTGTTGGGCAAGGAAGGAGAGGTTGAAAGGATTGTTGCAGATTGAGAAGAAGGAGTTGTGTGGGTGCTTCCGAAGCTTCTTGCCCCTTGCAAAGGAACATGGACTCCAAAGAGGGTGAGAAGCTGAGGCGAGAGTATCTCCTGCAATGCCATGGTGAGCTTTGTAGGAAGAAACTCTGGATGGGGCACTGCAGAACTGATCACCATGGGAATAGGGCTCTCTATTGGAGCTTTTATACTGAAGAAACATTTCCAGGGTTTTCAAACAAGCCCTTCATATGAGAAGATTGCTGAGGCACCCATTGTACCCAGGTATTCAGGAAGGCCAGGCTTCCTTGTTGCTTCCTCCACTTCTTCAGCCACTCCTGCAATTTGTTACAAGATTCTCACACATAGCTCAGATGTAGTATTTGTGGGGGTTTCTTGCTTGGTTGGTTTTGAATTGTTCTTCCCCCAAGACAATGGTTTTGCTACTGTAAAGCATGGTGACCCAGGTACACACACATGTACACATTCTAGTCTCTCCCATGAGCATGCTCCATCACAAGTTCCCAGTGCTACACAGCAGGATCTCATTGCTAATCCACGCCAAAGCCAATCCTTTGTCTCCCTTAACCCCAAGTTCCCAATCCACCCCACTCCCTCCCCAGATGTCATATTGGCATGAGTCTTCTCAGACACACTGATGCAAAAGTTGCATTTTGGAAATGAGATGCTCCCAATTTTTCTATCATTTTTCACTGACTTTGGACTTCTGAGGGCCGCATCCATGGCATCGGGAGATTGCCAGGCTAGGGGTCCAATCAGAGCTGTGGCCTATGCCCACAGTCCCTCCTCTTCACACCCAGGTGCCATCGCAGTCTCTGCAGGCTGCTGGCTCTCCTGGGCCTGGCACAGGCTTTGTGCCCCCAGAGACTGGCCCCTGCTGCTGTTCATGCTCGAGGTCCTGCAGCAGGCCTGGTGCAGACCCCCCCGAGCTCATGTGCTCCTGTCTCTGCCTCAGACTCCAGTCTCCATTTGGCAAACAGCCATCCCTCCCCCACCAGCTCCATCAGCTTTCCAGGGCCCCATCTTGGCCTTCCTGTGCAATAGTGGCCACCCCACAAACCAAGACTGCAATCTCCAATAACCAAAGGAAAGTCTCCTCCCGCTGCTGCCTTGGGGCCCTACGGCCCCTCCTGTCATCCATCCTTCCTTCTTCTGTTGGGGTCCTCCATCTGACTCCCTGGACAAGGGGAGACGACATGAGAGGGAGAGTGTCCCAGGAGGAAGGTAGGAGTGGGGATGCTGGTGGTGCCCAGCTGGGGACAGAGAGGGTGTCTTCCCTTGAGACTCCTTCCTGCCCTGGGAGTGCCCAGGCCTTCAGAGGGAATCGGTCAGCTCCAGCTACCATCACCAATCCCATGGGCAATGGGGCTTAAATAACAAGAATGTATCAACTCACCGTTTCGGAGCCCAGCCTTCTGAGATCCCGGTATAAACAAGCTGGGTTGGCCCTGAGGCCGCTCTCCTTGGATTCCAGATGCCCATCTCCGGCCTGCGCCCTCCCATCAGCTCCCTCTGTGGGACTCAGGGTCTAAATTTGCCCTTTCTATAGGGGCACGCATCCTATTGTATTCGGGGCCACCTTAGTGACCTGATTTCAGCTCTTTCTGTACAAACTCTGCTGCAGGGCTTGCGGTGGTGTTGCCCTGGAACTGAACCCGAGAAGGAACCAGGAGTGTTCAGGTTCGATCCCTGGCCTCGCTCAGGAAGGGAAGGATCCAATGTGGCCATGAGCTGTGGTGTAGGTCTCAGACCCGGCTTGGATGTGGCATTGCGGTGGCTGTGGTGTAGGCCAGCTGTCAAAGCTCCGATCGATCGATGGATCGTTCGGATGCCAAGCCTGGGAACTTCCATATGCCGCCCCAGCAGCCCCATCCAAACAAACAAACGTAGGCAACGGAAAGACAACGAAAAGACTGCTCCACCTAAGGTCATGTTCTGAGGTCCTGGGGGAGAAGCCTTCCACATATGAACTTCGGGTAATAGAGTTGTAGCCCCTTTTGGCAGGTGTCTCCAGTGCCAGGGATAGGGTCTTTTGTAAAGTAAAGGAACATCAGTCCTGGGGTTGGGATGAAGGAGGATCGACTCCCCAAAGTGAGGGAGGGAGGTTTCCAGAGTGCAGGGCACTCGAGCCGGATCAGAGCCCATGACCCAAGACCATGAGGCAGGGGGTTCCAGCCCGTGGCATATAAGGCTCTTGAAGGAACGGAGTCTAGGCAACTGAGAGGGAAGCTGAGAGGGGATCTCCAGTGCCAGGCTGTGAGATGAGGTCCAGGCCTCACAGAACTCTGCTCCTACATTGGATTCCCAGCACCCTCTTTCAGCACCCCCATGGCCCCGCTCTCCATAGACTGAAGGGGAACACCTCACTGCCCACCTTTCTGGCCCCCACCCCCACATGAACACCTGCCTTCGGTCCAAGGGCCCCAGCCAGCCTGGCCCAAGGGGTCCACACCTCCAGCACTTGGAGCCTGATGTCTCCTTTTTGGCTTAGCTGGCTCAGGCCAACCCGAGGGAGTTCCTGGAAGCAGTGTTGTTGCAATCCTTCCTGCCCTCTGCCTGACCCAGTGTTCTCATGTAGCCAGCAGGATCCCGGGAAGCCTCACAGTGGACCCAGCCTTCAGGACTCACAGTGCTGTGCTGGGTGACCCATCTCTTCCTAACATTTGCCCATTTTCTGGTGGAATAGGTCCCTCTGTTATGGTCGTGTCTTGGCAGTGCCTTATTCCCTCGAGACACCAGACTTGGGTCAGATGTGTGGTTGGCAGGTAGTTTCTCCAAACCTGTAGCTTCTTTTCACCTAGGAAAATGTTTCCATTTGATGAGGTCCGTTTTCTGTCTGGGGTAGGGTTTTGGCTGTCATGGGGGAGAACGCTTATCTTTTCATTGTTGCTGATGTTGTTGTTGCCTATTCCAGTGGTATTGATGTAGTTATCTTCCGTTTGATTGAAAGGACAGTGAGGTACCATGGTGTGCTATTTCCTGCTGTGTCGCAAAGTGAGTCGGTCATACATACACACACACCCCTTCTCCCTCAGATTCTATGCCCATATCGACTATCGCTAACTGTTGGCTAGAGTTCCCTGGGCTCTACCGCAGGTTCCTGTTGGCCGGTCATTCCATGTACTCCGTGTGCAGAAGCCAGTCCCAAACCCCCAGTCCTTCCTGCCCCGGACTTGGCTCCTTTGGGACCCATCCGGTTTTCCAAGGCTGGGAGTCTGTTTCTGTTCCCTGCAAACGTTCATTTGTGTCCTCTATTTGGGTTCCACTTAGAAGTGGTATCATACGATGTTTGTCTTTCCCTGTCTACCTTCACTTAGTATGATAATTTCCATGTCCATCCTTGCTGCTGCAGCGTTCATGATTCCATTCTCTTGTATGATTGTGTGATGTCCCCCCGTACATATGAACCTCATCCTCTTTATCCATGCCTCGGCCGATGTACATTTAGCTTGCTCCCTTGTCTTGGCTATTGGAAATGGTGCTTCAGTGGACATTGGGGTGCATGAATGTTTTGAAGGGCCTTTCTTTCCTTTTGATGAAGTCCAACTTTCTGTTCTTTCCTTCCGTTTTGGGATAATGTTATTCTTGTCATGTGGCAGACCCCGTTGCCAAGCCTGAGGACCCAGAGGTTTGCTCCAATTGTTTCTTCTTAGGTGTGGTAAACGTTGCATCGTTTGTATTTATACACAATTTACATTTCCACTGAATGTTCCATGATGAGTTCATTTTCGTATCGGATAAAAACCCTATCCCTATTCCATTCAACTGCCCTTGAGCTTCCGTATTAGAACATCCCAGGTTGGTGTATTGCTATGGATCTATTTCTGCATTCTCTCTCTGTACACTGAACTCTGTCTGCCTCTTTCCCTCCAGCAATGCCAAGCTGCCTTCCATAGATCGTTCTCATAAGCCGAATAACCTCCCACTTTAGTGTGCTTTCTCGAAATTATGTTTGATGTTCTGGCTCCTTTATCTTTTCTTTATACATTTTAGAATAATTTCATCCATGTGGGCCAAAAAAAAAAATAAAAAAAAAAACTTCTGTTGGAATTTGGCCGTATTCTGTGTTGAGTCTTCCCATCCATGAGTATAATAGGTGTCCGCATTGTTGTAGGCCTTGTTTCGCTTTATCATACAGATGCTCTATCCCAAATATGTATCTTCGGATTTCCCATTGTGGCTCAGTTTGTGACGAACCTGAAAGAGTGTCCAGGAGGATGTGGGTTCAATCCCTAACCTGGCTCAGTGGGATGAGGGTCCCATGGTGCCACCAGCAGCAGTGTGGCTTGGACCTGGTGTTGGTGGGGCTTTGCTGTAGGCTGGTAGCTGTAGCTCCAGGTTGACCCCCTTGCCTGGGACCTTCCGTATGCCGTGGGTGCAGCCATAGAATGACCGATGGAACCAAATGCTTCAAGGTTTTGGCAAATCTTGTGTATTGCATGGTGTTTTTCGTTTTGGTGCCATGTTCTTTTGTGGGATTTACACACATGATGAAGGTGTTTGTGTCGACCTTGTATACTGAGGCTTTGATAAAGTGACCTCCATCTCTTCCGTGTGTCTTGGAGATTCGGTGGGCCTTCCCGTGGAGGTAGCCATGCTATCCATGAGCATGGAGAATTATGTTTGTGCCTGTCTCATCTGTAGGTCTTTCTTTGTTTTTCCTGCCATGCTGCCCTGGCTCGTAGCTACAGTACTAAGTAGAAAAGGAGAAATGAGAAAGAACTTTCTGACCTGTTTTGGATGGAGGAGGAAGACGTTCATTCTTTCACCATCACGCAGGAGGCTTGGTGTAGCTTTTTGTCGAGATGTTCTTTACGTGTTCAAGGAGTGTCCTTCTCTTCCTAGACTTCTGAGCGTTTCTTACATGAATGGGCCTGGCACATGTTCTGCAAGCGCCATGCTGACCATGTAGGTTTTCCTCAGTAATGTCTTCATGGAGCCTATAAAGTTGATGGTTGTGCATAGTAAGCCAAGCTAGTGTTCCTTGGCTAGAGTCCCTCTGAACATAGGGTATTGTCGTGAGCTTCTTTGTTCCTGTGTTTTTTGTATTTTGTGATTTGTATTTTCTCGATGCCTTGTGTGAAAACGTAGGTTGTTGATGGGCAACCTGGCATCTTTTGTATTCTGTAAGCATTTCGTGCCAATTGCTTCCCTCTTAACACCAGTTTGTCTGAATCCTACTACCTGTTAGGTACTGTAAGTTCCTTTGCCTACCGTTCTATATATTTTCCCAGTTCTCCTGGAGAGGCCTCTTTGAGCATGGAGTCGTTCGAAGGGTGCATCTCCATGTCCACATATCTGGAGGCTTCCTTTATTCTCATTCTTGTTGTTCTGCAATGGACAGCATATGCTTTGGACCCAGTGGAGTGAAATGCAGTGGCTCTTTGTTTCCTTATCGTAGAGGTTCTCCAAACATCCCAGGCAGGAACGGCTCCAATATGACTGTGACAGAGGAGTGCTCTGCCTATTTCCCTTACACTGTAACCATAAGGGGATTACCTGAACATGGAAATGCCAGGCTTCTGAAGATGTGTCTGACAGGGCCAGTTCACAGCCACCCCTGCCCATTGTTGTCTGGATCAGCTTACAAGTAGAGAGAGAGCCAGGGTCCAGGAGGGGGCACAGATGCAGTGCTCTGCTGCTTTCTATGGCCGTGGTCCCATGTGGGCATTGGCTACCACCAGAAGGCTGACATGCAGGAGCCGGGTGCAGTCCCTGGCTGGGGGATCAGCACTCCCAGTGGGCAAAGCTCCAGCCTCTCTCCTACTGCCCCAGGCAGGGCTGAGCTGTGGGTGCAGCCACCAGGCTTCGAAGGCCGATGACAGAGGCACCAGGAGGCACTCCCCAGCTGTGTCAGCCACAGTCCCTGGCTGTTGGCAGGGACCGTGATGTCCCAAGGAAGAAGGCCCACCTCCCAGCTGCAGGGAGGTGGTCTTGAGCAAGTCAGAACTGCCCTTTCTCGTCTTCAGCAAGCAACATTTCCATCCCTGCCTGTTGCTTCCTCCCAAACCATGTGGTTGCCAGTCTTTCTTTGTCAAACCTCTTCCAAAGCACTTCGTGAAAGGAAGGGCATTCTTACCCCGACTGACTAAGAAGCACCTCTTGAAAATAAGCAAGTTTCCCCTCACCCAAGACTCTTAGCTCCTTCCAAGGACCATCCTTGCTCTCTCCTACATGCTGCTGAGTAGCAAAATGTTGGGGATCCAGAACTCCTCCAATGACTGGTATGCTAGCAATAGCTTCTGTGACAACAGGAAGCTCCTCCCCCCCAGGCAGAGGTGGTCAGGAGACCGTAGGTGATGGCTCTGTGCTCTGGGCCCCCTTTCAAGCCCTTTGCATCCCTGCCATCTGAGGAAGGAAGGCAGTGCATGGCAAATCGCCCTGGTTACAGATGCGTCAATTGGCCTGTCTGGCAAGAGGTCACCTGTGAGCCAGAGGGCCCGAATCCCCTCTGGAACACACTGCTGCGTCCCCACCACCCAAACAGGCCCTTCCAATAAGGCACGATGGCCTGGCCTTTGGAATGGCTGGACACTGAAGGTATGCTGTCTGTGACTGGGACACAGGAGACTCGGTGCCTTGGTCTTGGAGACACATGGCATTGGAAAGGCAGAACCCAGGCCAGGGGCCCCACCTCCTAAGTCAAATGGGTTTCTTCAGCCAATGCTTTGACTCCCCCTTGAGGGGTTTGGAGATGAGCCTTTCCCTGGTATCAGAGGGTCAGCTTCCCCTTGGTGTCTGTCATAGACAAAGAGTGTCCAGCCACTGTCTCTGTCTCACACAAGCAGCACCAATCCAGCCCCTGAAATTGGGAAGCTCCTTCACCCACCCTGGGCATGGCGGCCATTTCTGTGATGCAGTGAATGTGCCATCCTTTAATCCACTGTTTCCTTGTTGGATGGAGGGATGCCTGGATAGATGGAGTCTCTGATTGGCATTGGAGGGCCCCACATGCAGCATAGGGAAGTTCCCCGACTCAGGGTCGAATCAGAGCTGGCATTGCTGTTCTACACTACAGCCACAGCAATGCCAGATCCAAGCCACATCCGTAGCCCACACCACAGCTCAAGGCAATGCTGGATTCCTTAACCCACTGCACAAGGCCAGGGATCAAACCCACGTACTCATGGATAGCAGTCAGATTCTTCATCTTCTGAGCCATAATGGGATCTCCCTAAAATACGATTTGGTGATGGTCTGTACATCTTTCCTTCCTGCAAATTCTATTGCATTCTTTTCTTTTCCATTTTGAGTCGGCTGCATTGGGGCCTGTGGGCTGTTCCAGGCCAGGGGTCGAATCCGAGCTGCACCTGCTGGCCTATGGCACAGCCACAGCAATACAGGATCTGAGGCATGTCTCATACCTACACCACAGCTGACGGCAATGCCAGAACCTTAGCCCAGTAAGCCATGCCATGTCTCATCCCCGCGTCCCCATGGATCCTAATCCGTGTCCTTAGAGCCGAGCCACACGAACTCCTGCTCTTTCATGTTTTAATGGATTGAAAAGCATGAGTAAATGGCTCACTTTAAGTGTGCCTGCACTTGGCATTAATCCTAGATTTTTGGCGTTTGGGGCATTTTGCTTTTTCTTTTTTTTGTTTGCTTGTTTTTTATTTTGTAAGTTTTGGCTGCCCCTGTGGCACACAGACGTTCCCAGGGACAACCCAAGATCCTTAACCCTCCTCACCCCAATCGAAAAATTATCCCTGATCACGTAAAGTCCCAGGTCTTCTTGTATCAAAAGCTCCCTGGGGGTGGATGCCAGTGGGCTGGTGAGGTTTGGACCACTGAGCTTCACATGATGGAACCTCCCCCCAAGCCATTAACAGGTCATGAGATTACAGTCACTCACTCCCTCCTTTGTTTTGTCCTCACTGGGACTAAGAGGCCGCTGCCTCCACCATTTAGCACATGGCAATAATCCCACCAAGACGATAGGATGGTCCCCCACCAACAAGGCACTGAAGCAGAAAGTCCTGTCCCTACAGCCAAGCCTTTTCCTCTCTGGAGAGACCACCCCCACGGGACACCCTGGAGGAGTTGAGGATCACCCCAGCCTGACATCCAGCCACTTCAGAGAGGCAAAGAGAAACTCTCTAGAGGTAAGGGCTGCCTCCAGCCTCCATTCTCATGACTGGTGAGTGTCCAGAGGGCTGAATGGCACAAAAGCAGCTCTCCATCCCCAGAGTGTTCCGGGATGCAGAGCATGGAACCGATGCCCCAGAAGCCCCCTAGCCCAGCAGGCTGGAGACACAGGGATGATGAGGCTGTCCCTGGGGCTAGTGAGAGCTGTGTACTCCCAGGAGCAGCCTGGGCATCCTTGTGTCTGTGGAGGAAAGACTTAGTCATTCACCTGTGGATCCAGACTGCCTGGGATCTCACACATGCTTCGTTCCTCTCAGATCCCCTCTCTGTCCTCAGACGACCCATCTCTGAGGACACAGGCACATGCAAAATGACAGTGGACCAAGTGCATTTCACAACAGAACGATTTTATCCAAGTTTTACATCCCCCATTGCAAAGGAGCTACTGTGCCCACCCACACACACCCAGACCCAAGTCCCCACCACCTAACCCCACCCACCCCCACCCCCTCCTGGCTCTGGTCATTCTGTCCTTCCTCCCCACCCCTATGGCAGCCAGGACGGTTGCTAGGACCTGGAGGAGCCCAAGGCTTCCATGGGGGCTGCCCAGTTGGACTGGCCCTGGAGGGCTGGCCCACCATTCCTTACTGGCTGCAGTGCCACTTCCTCCTGCTCCGTGTGACACATGGGTCACACCTGCTCCTTTTGGGCTGGGAAGGGTCAACCAGCCCCAGAGCCAGGGTGTGCCCCCCAGAGCCTCGCAGGTCAGCCCTAGGCCTGGCCAGGTCCTCAGCTGCAGCCAGACCTCCACACCGAGCCCGCTTTCTAGACTTGGCAGCTTCCAGGGGGCCTGAGCTGAGGCCCATTCTCTGGGGAAACGGGGCCTGGGAAGCTTTCTGGGCACTCTGCCCTGCAGTGCAGAGAAGACCCGAGGCAGGGACAGGGCTCTGTGGCAGCCCCCAGGGCAGCAGGCTGTGGTGAAGGCCCAAGAGGAAGGCCAGGCTGGGGAGCTCCTCCTCATCCTCACTGAACCCGTGACCCAGCCCTGGGGCTCCACTAAGAGGAGAGGCCTCCCTGAGAACCTTGCTGGCCCTGGGTCCTGATGGAGGGCCCGAGCGCTTTGTGCCCTGGCGAGGAAATGGCTGTGCAGTTCCAGCCTGAGGGGGCTCCTGATATCCTTGAGAGGGCACAGAGCCTTTGTGCCTGAACAGGCCCCTGTCTGTTTGGTGGAGCCTTAGATGGCCATGGAAATCCACCTGGGGTGTTCAAGTTTCATCTCTGACCCCGGGCTGTGGGCCTTGCTCGTTCCTCTGGGCATCTTGTTGGGCCACAGACTCTGAAGGTCTTGAGTCCAGGTGGGGTGCGCTGTGATTGGTAGTGGCTGGCACCCTGTCGTCCTCCTCCAAGGCCAGGACTTGTGTCTGCACTAGCTGGTGGGAGAGAGGTGGACAGTGACTGCTCTGCACCCTCCAGGGAGAGCCGGGGCTTATGGGCAGGGGGAGGTGAGATGGGACTCACATCCACAGACAGAGCCTGTGGCCCTCCTGCCTTCCTCCTGGACCTTCTCCCCAGCAGGGTCCTTGCCCTGTCCCCGGCTCCCCTCTTCCCCTTCCATTCCTCCTGCCCTGCACCCACCTGGGCCGCCTACTGGGTGCAGGGCCTCTCTGTCAGGGAGGGAGGGACAAATCCTTCAGGGCCTCCTGCTCTAGGGCCCTCCTCGGCCCTGGCTGACCTGGGTCCTTTCTTCCTGGCTTTCCAGGGTCACCTGGCTTCCCCCCCTGCCCTCAGTCTCCCTAGTGTCAGTCCCTCCCCTAGGCACCTCTTCAGGGGAGAGTCCTTCCTCCTGCTGCAGCTCCTCAGCCAGGCCCGAGAGATCCAGCTCTGGTTCTGGGGAAAGCAACTCTGCCAGGAATCGGGGGTGAATGACCGCCTCCACCTGGAATGGAAGGAAGAGGCTGTGAGCAGCCTTGGCAGGAGTGCCCTGGGAGGCGTGAAGGCCTGGGGAAACGTGACTAGCAGAGGCCAATCCAGAGTCCCCCTCACAAAGGGGGAGCTTTCAAACTCCCATAGGTATTGTCTCCTCTCACATAAACACATACACACACTCACAAGCAGGTGCACATGCAGACACATGGGCTCCAAAGCACAAACACATAGGCACCGACACAGACACACAAAGGCCTCCAAAGAGAGAGAGACACACACACATGTACAACTGTCACATCCACATATACACATCCTATGCACCAAAGTACACTCAGACACACAGGAAGACACACAGATATCAGGGTCAAGGACCAGAGCATAAATCCCATTATCCTGGGCCAAAGCCAGAACTAGGGTGCGAAGAGCATCTCTCCCTGGAATCCTGGAGTCTCAGACTCCAGGCCCAGCCCACCTTGGTGTCAAAGTCCTCCTGGGAACACAGCTTGTCCACGTAGCTGAGGAGATCCTGGTCTGGGAAGCAGCCGTCCTCGTCCTGTGGCAGCTCATATCCATCCTCTCGACATTCCATATCTGACTCCCCTGTGGCTGAGGGTCCAGGACCCACCAGTGCCTGCGGGATGTCCCCATGCTCCCTGCGAGCCTCAGGGGGAATCTCCTTGGGGGCCTTGTTCTCCAGCAGCTGCCAGGCTCTGCGTGGCCTTTGGTGGGTGTGCTGGACTCTGGGGTCGTGTTTCCTTGGAGCACAGGCTGCGGCAGAGCAGGAGGAAGGGAAAGTGAGGGGACACAGCGCCCAGAAGCCGACCCCTGAGCAGGCACACGGGAGGGCATTGTTGTGGGCAATGGATATGCATGTGGGCAGGGGGAGGAGCAGCCAGAGCCTCAGGTTTTGTGGGAGGCCAGATTCAAGTCAGGGACAGGTAAAAGTCAGGTGTGAGAATGTATGGAACATCTAATGATCAAGGGTCTCCCCACCAGCACACTTGTTAGGCAGATTTCACAGGGGCCCCTTAGACAGGGAGGAGGGTGATGAGGTTCTAAATGGACCAGGTCCACACCGCAGAGGGGAAAAGGGGGACTGAGACCCCCTCGGGGTCTATCCGTGTTGAAAGACCAATGCCCCCTTGAGCGAAAAGGACCAATCTGGGAACAGGGACCATGCCTAGGCCTCTCTTACCTGTTCCTTGACGTCCAGGGGGAAGGTGATTGACAGACTGAGTGCCCCTTTTGCGGGATGTGGGTTCCTAAGGAGCCAGCTTTTTGGAGCTGGAGGAGGCATGCCCTGTGTCCACGTTGTGCAGGCCACGTTCCCCATCCTGATCTCATCCTCTGCCTCAAATTGCATGAACCTGGGGGGTGTTGAGGAACAGGCCCCAGTGAGAAAACCACCTGGGCTCTGGAGCCCACCCACGGCAGCAGGACCGAGGGTGTGAGGAGAGGGTGTCCTTAGGTCTGTCAGGGCCCTGTGAGGTGCTGTTGCAGCAGGGAACTGCGGTGGCAGAGGTCCAAGATCTGGGCCTCCTCCTGCCTGAGCAGCCCTGGAGCTGGAGGCCATGGCCCAGCAGAGACCCAGGTCAATCTCTGGGACCAGGCTTAGGGGACACCTGGTGGGCAGTGGGGGCCCCTGCTCATGTACCCCAGACCTTGTCTGACCCAAACAATGGAGATGGCCAGTGGCCTGGTCTGGCACGTATCCCCACAGAGCCCTTGCCTGAACCCAGAATCTGGGGCTGGGAGTGAGAGTGTGGGAAAGCATGCATGAGTCTGGGCCCAGCACATGCTGGAGTGGGGATCCTACCCTTAGAGGTGAGGCATCTCTTGCCACTGAGAGCTAGCTGCTCCTTTGGTTTTGTTTGGAAACAAGGAGGTTCACATGCAGAAATGACAGGGAGGGCCAGAGACCCATGGGCTTCCCCAGGGATGGCCAGTTGCCCATTCCAGCCATCGTTGATGAAGAGAGGCCTACCACATGCTAGGTCAGTGATGGCCAGGCACCCAGCATGAAGGGGTGCCAGGCTGCCGGGTGGGGTCCTCACCCCTGCACAGCCCCCATGCCTTCAGGGGACCCCCTCCTGGGCTGCCGTGCTCCCCAAGGCCATCCTGAGGCCTCCCCACATCAGCATCACGGTAGGGCAGAGCTCCTGGGACAGGCAGGCTGGAAGAGCCAAGCTCTCCAGGTGGCAGAGGGGATTCTGGAGGCTAATAGAATTTGGGGATTCAGGGAACAGGAGGTGTCAGGTGCCAGCCTCCTCTTGCATCCTCTCTGATTGCTAGCACCTCAGCCAGATCCTGCCCTGGGGCCTGCCCATCACCCACCACCCACCCCACCATGTCGCCCATGGCCCAGGACCCTGACTCACTTTGCTGCCATTTCATAAAAGGCCATCCTCTGAACGGTGCTCATGTGCTGCCATTCCTGAATGGCCTGCCGCATGCCCTCTTCCAGCGTCATGGTGGGCTTCAGGCGAGCCAGGGTGCGAAGCACTGGGCTGCAAGCCCTCAGGGTCAGTCTCTTGGTACAGCCCAGCCCCAAACTGCCCAACCCCACCCAGCTCCAAGGCCTCCATGGGCCCCAGCCCTGCCAAACCCAGGCTCAAGAGGGGGAGACGAGGGTGGCTGGAGAGCAAACGCAAGCCTTCCTGGTGCCTGGTGCCACCACCTCCCACTCACCAGAGGATGTTTGTCCACTCCCTGGCTATAGCTGGGACACTCTGGCTGGGGGCGGGTTGCCATCTCATATAAAATGCAGCCCCATCAATGCGGGAGGGCAGGCGCCAGTCTACCAGCTAACAGCTCTGAGAAGCCCAAGGATTCTTGTGCCCAGGTCTGTGCACTAGATGGCCTAGTCCCCCTTTTCGGAGGGACCTCGGGTCTAGGAGGGATGTTCCTGCCAGGTTCACAGCTCTAGCAGGATAGACCCTTGCCCTTAGGACAGCTCGACCACCTCCCCGTTCACACTGGACTTCTTCAGAACAACAAGGACCGGGCAGGCAGAAAGCTCCATCCTGGGCCTGAATGTCCTAAGCCTCATCTGAAGTGATACCCACTGGCTGCCAGAGGCCCAGGTCCATGTTGAAAGGAGGTAGCACCAGAGAAGCAGGTCCCATTCACACTCTGGCTCCTCACATCCGAGCAGGACCCTCTCGGACTGCTCTCCTGCACTCAATGTTATCATGGCACTGCAGAAAGTGAGACAACTGGTCTTGCATGGTGGTGGTAGCTGAGCTAAGGCCGGATGGATGTCATGGACTGGACGTGGGACACATCTGAGTGCAGACGTGCCTCCTCATAGCATGGACATTGCTGTCAACCCTCCTTCTTTTGAGGTGAAAGGATGCCTGGAAACCTAAGCAGGGAGGCCATGCCAAGGTCCCGTATATGCGAAGGCTCCAGCTGAGCTAATGAGGGTCTGAGAGGTCACTTACATGAGAAAGCAGGAGAGAGCTTCCGCATCAGGGCTCTGGGGCAGGTGGCTGCGGGCCAGGGACTTGAAGCGCTGCCAGCGTCGGAAGTTCTGATAGACGCTCTTATGGTGAGACGCGTCCTCCTGAGGGCCCGTGTGCTGGGAGGTATGCAGGCTGCCTGCCCCAGAGGTGCCATGTGGCCACGGCCCAGAGGTCCCTGGGGGCAGGATGAAGGCCATCTGGGCAGCTGGTGGTGCAGCTTGAGGAGGAAGGCCTGGGGCCAAGCCTCCCTTGCCAGCCTGAGCTGCTGCAATAGCTGGGGCAGCCACCCCACTGTCCCCCACAGGGCTTGCTCTGCAAAGGGGTGCAGGACACAAAGCACTCCCCATGAGGGCCCTGGAAGCATTCCCATTGAGGGGGGCCTGAGGGCACCCAAAGGCCTGAGACTGGTGGGGCAATGCTGACCTCCCTCCTGACCAGACTGGGCCAGGGATGTTGCCAAGCCCTGGGGCAATGGGGCCATGGTCAGCAGGAGTCACCCGAGGTGTCATGGGGTGAGGTGGCTGCAAGAGGGTGCTTCCAGGCAGCAGTAATGGGGCCATGGGTGGTGGCAGGTGCTGCTCCCAAGCTGGCTGGTGTTGGGAGCCAGGAGTGGGGGGAGGATAGGAGGGTGAGGCGCCAGGGTGCATGACCACATCCGTTCCCAGCAGTGGAAATGCTGTGGAGAGAAAGGAAAGGGGTGAATGGAAGAGGAGAATGGGTGACATGGACGGAAGCTCTCTGGGGACTCAGAGGTCACACCTCAGTGGGAGAGGGCATTTGGCCCGAGGAAGCTGTGTGTTGTGCAGATGTCGTGGAGGGATTTTCATATTCTGACCTCAGTGAGAGAGGGCATTTGGCCTGAGGAACCTGTGTGTTGTGCAGATATCGTGGCGGGATATTCATGGCCTTGACCCCTGCACCCAGTTCCCTGCCCCTGTCTACCGAGAAATGCTCAGCTCAGCAGCAGGGATTGGAGAGCCTCCCTGAGGAGCTCCCTGACACCTCGTCCTCACAGGTTGTCACCACGTCCTGGACCTGAGCGGCCATCTACTCAGAGCATGCCCCTCAGCAAAGTCACTGGCAGGTAAGGGCCTTCTCCAAGGTCCTTCCAGGCACCGTGAGGCCTTTGATGGACCTCCACTGTCTAAAGTCGAAGGGCCTCACATCCTCCTCAACCCTTCCTCTCGGGATGCTCAGCACACATCTGTTCTATCATTCTTTCCTGACCTCACACAACACCTCTCAAAGGCTGAGAAGATCGCTCTGCACACAGAAGCCTTAGACAAACACAGAACAGCCCCACCAAGCATGCACCTGCCTCTCCGAACCACCCAGAGTGGACACTTCACAGGGGCTAAGGTGTGCCACCCCATCCCGATGGCCCTGAATCCCTCCCACCATGCAGTTCTGCTCCTCAGAGAGAAGTCTGAGAAGTCGGTGTGTGTCCCCTGCATTTTTGCCACTTCCCATCCAGGGTTGGCTTCCGAAGATGAGCACCGGCCCAGGGCGGCTCATGTGAGGAAGGTCATGGGAGTAGAGGCTGCCTGGGGTCCTTCCCCTTCCGGCTCCCAATAATGGAAAGTGAGGACAAACTGAGAAGCAGGCAGGAGTCAGGTGCCATTGTGAGAAAACCGCCCATTCAGGAGAGGGAGGTACATACCACGAGGCACCGAATTGACCTCCACAGGTGTTCTAGGAGGTTTGAGAGTAGCAGACTAGATCATCTTCCTGCTTCTGTGCTACACTGCTTCACACCCCCTTTACAAAGGAAGCAGCCTTCATAGGCATTCTACCTGCACCAGCCTCTCTCCACATGTAGTAGTAGTGACTTGAAATAGGAACACACTCTTCATCTCAAAGTCAGGCCTCAGCTTCTGCTGTGAGACACCTGACATGCTGCGCCATGTCTGCAGAGACGTATTTCCACAAAAGGGAAACCAATACAGAACACTTCAGGCCCACGAGTCCTAGCTTGGGTGAAGTCACCTGGTTGCCCATCCCTTGTGGAATCCAAGGCCACAGTTGCCTGACCTGGGAAGTGAGTTCTGGGCGGGATGGAGGGAAACGTTCTGGGCCGTGGCAGTGAAAGTCACATCCTGCCCAGCTCAGAGCAGACCCTTTCCTGAGCATGTGGCCACAGACAACACCCACCAGCACTGAATCGTTTTCTGACTATACCCTCCCATTCCACGCCCCCATTAGCCAGAGTATGCTCCAGTTCCAACCCCTTAGAGAGGTCTGGTGAGGCGAGCTTCAGATGCCTGAGGACCACAAGGCGGGGCTAGGCTTTCCCCATGACCCACCCAGGGCCAGCCACAGGACACTGGCTCCACACACGTTCCAAGTGGCTTGTCTCCCTGCTAGAAACCGCCAACCTGCCTGCTGCCATCCTGCCTCCCCAACCAGAGCAAGGCCTCTTGAACCACCTCCAAGCAGCTGTCCTCCCCAGGGCAGCCTCAGGTTTCTACAGGCTCCCCAGCTCAGATGTCCCTGGGGTGCAGTGCTCTCGCCTTCCTCTCCTTCCGTCCAACTCCATGTCCACAGTGAAGGGTCCCAACGGAAACCCAGGGAATTGAGGGAGGCCCTTTCTCTTGGAAAACAGCCCCTGTCTAGAGGCTTACCGCCTTCTGAAGCCATTCCCACAGGCATGGGCCGGGACCACCACGGGCTGGTGGCCTCAACGTGGACAGTCCAGAGCAGGACCCAGCGAGGGACCTGCCCCAACAGATGCTCAGGACGCAAGTAAAGGAGCCCAAGTTTGAATCTCAACAGTAGAATGCGGGCCTCCAGTCATTCTGCAGTGGGGGAGGGGCCGAGGGCAGGTGAGCCTGGGTGGGGGTGGGGTGCCATTCCATGCTGGCCTCTGCAGGGAGGCAAGAACCAGACGTTTCTTCCACCTTATGCAGGGGCCAGACAATTGTCCAGTGCCTCGTCAGGCAATGTATGTGGTGGTTTTCAGAGTCACAGCAGCAAGGTTTGTCTTGATGTTCCCTTTCCCTTTTTTATTCATCAACTTGTTTGTTGTCCTTCAACCCCCTCAGCTTCCGTCCTGGCTCCAGGCTCCCTTCCCCAGAGGCCAGACTTTCGGAACAAAATTCACCTTTTATCATCTGATAACCACGTGGGTTTTCATGGCCACCTGGAACCCAATGTTTATGGTTTGGCTTCTCTCAGCAGACCCACCATGTGTGATTGGTGTGTGTCCATCTTTCCTAAGGAAGCCGTCCTTGTGTGCCAACCAGCATCCAGCAGGACCCACCTTCCTCATGTTCCCTTGTGCTGGAAAGGCCAAGCCTATCCAAAAAGCCACTGCACAGCCCACGTGTCCAAGACCAGAGATCAGTCTGTCGTGTCTCCCGTATGATGACGTTGCTGGTAAGTCTTGGAGCTTTTCCCTGTTAAATGTTTGAATGTAACATTTTCAACAAATCCTCCCTTCTCAGGGATCACAGTCCACGTGTGCCGAATAGCATATGGAGTGCTGAGTCCTCCTCTCCCCTCTTTCCCCTGTCCACTCAGTCCTCGTTCCCACCAGGAATCAGAGATACCTGGTTCATTCCCATCTTTTCAGCGATCTTTTGGGCAAGCAACTTTGAATGCCATCCGTTTGCCTTTGCAGGTAGTATTCCTTTGTCTCTGGTTGAAATGTACCATGTGCACAGGGAACTCCATCTTGGACTTGTGATGGAAAAGGTTGGGGGATAATGTGAGAAAGTGATTACATATGTATCCTATATAGATATATATGTATCATATATCATATATACATATATCTGTCTGTACGACGGGGTCCTTTGGCTACGCAGCAGAAGTAGACAAAACATGGTATATCAACTGCAGTGGAAAACCTAACCTCTTGTAAGATCAAAGAGTTCCTCTTGAGAAAGTGTGAAAAAGGAAACGAGAAAATTAAATTGCGTCCCCGTAGACCTGAGTATCTTTCCTTTTGTTGCCTTCCTACTGATATCGTGGCTCCTCTGTTACTGGATGCATTTTTAACATGGGAGTTCCTCCATTCTCTTGAAATTCAATGTACTGAAAGGGCAGAGTGCTCAAAGCCAGGCAATAACAATAGTAAATGTGCAGCTCCATTTGAGTTTTTCATTTCCCATACACAGTGCCTGCATTTAGCCTGACCTGTGTCCCGTGCACCATTTTGGACATATCTTTACTGCAAGTACTTTCCCTGTGTATCTGAAATTTACCTTTCCTTCGGAATCAGCATGCATCTGGCAAGACTCGCCCATAAGGGTACCATATTATGATCCATGGAGTGGGCAGTTCTTGAGGGGAGGAGAACTTGGAGTGGAGACCAAAAGGTGCAATTTGGTCCAACCCAAAAAAAAATGGCAAAGGGACCCCAAATCTGCAGGCTCTTTGGATGAAATGGCAATGGAAGAGCCAAGAGATACTAGTGCGTCGTTGAGCTTTATGTGGTTAAGGACAGAAGTAAGGGAGGAGAAGACAAAATCTTCTCTTTCCTTATGTGAAAGAACCAGATGTGTGTGTGTGTGTGTGGGGGGGTCTCTTGGTTTAATTGATTTCTCCTTTGGGGGACACACGTGCTGCCTGTGGATGTTCCTAGGCTAGGAGTCACATCAGACCTGCATGAGCAGGCCTCTGCCATAGCCAGAGCAATGTGGGATCCAAGCTGCGTCTGGGACCTAAGCACAGCTCAGGGCAACCCCGGATCCTTATTCTACTGAAGGAGGCTGGGATGGAGTGTGCATCCTCACAGATCCTAGGGGGGTTTATGTCTGCTGAGCCATGATGGGAATTGCTGGCTTTTGTAGGTGTGGAAACATCGACTGCCCGTGAAGTGGGTGTGCCCTTTGGCACAGTGCCAGCTTTTATCTACCAATGTCCAATCTCCACGTGTCCAAACCAACTCGCATCAACGTCCTCCCAAGCAAGCCCTGCTTAAAAGCTGGTGCATTTCCTGTCTGCATCCCATACCCTTGCTCTTGAGCATCGAGGCTCATCCTTCCCTATGGTGCTGTCTGCATGGGAATCAACGTAGCATCCCTGACACAGCCAAATGGAAACACACCTGAGGAAACGTTCAGATTGGGAGTTAAGGTCAGCTTATCACGATGCAATTGATAGGAATGCATATGTCCGTCTTGTGTGATGAGAGGCGAGGTCTCGGGAACATCATCAAGGGAGGTGAGGGGTGAAAACCTCCTAGGACTGCAAGCAAATCTCTTGGGAGGCAAGAGTCCCTCTGTGCAGTAGCAGAACTACAATTGCTCCTGCTGTTAGGGTGTTGGGCAAGGAAGGAGAGGTTGAAAGGATTGTTGCAGATTGAGAAGAAGGAGTTGTTTGGGTGCTTCCGAAGCTTCTTGCCCCTTGCAAAGGAACATGGACTCCAAAGAGGGTGAGAAGCTGAGGCGAGAGTATCTCCTGCGATGCCATGGTGAGCTTTGTAGGAAGAAACTCTGGATGGGGCACTGCAGAACTGATCACCATGGGAATAGGGCTCTCTATTGGAGCTTTTATACTGAAGAAACATTTCCAGGGTTTTCAAACAAGCCCTTCATATGAGAAGATTGCTGAGGCACCCATTGTACCCAGGCATTCAGGAAGGCCAGGCATCCTTGTTTCTCCCTCCCCTTCTTCAGCCACTCCTGCAATTTGTTACAAGATTCTCACGCATAGCTTAGATATAGTATTTGTGGGGGTTTCTTGTTTGGTTGGTTTTGAATTGTTCTTCCCCCAAGACAATGGTTTTGCTACTGTACAGCATGGTGACCCAGGTACACACACATGTACACATTTTAGTCTCTCCCATGAGCATGCTCC
Source organism: Sus scrofa (assembly GCF_054392235.1). Classification (NCBI taxonomy): domain Eukaryota; kingdom Metazoa; phylum Chordata; class Mammalia; order Artiodactyla; family Suidae; genus Sus; species Sus scrofa. Next base: position 16,030,714 of record NC_139396.1, on the reverse strand, counting down.
CTCACAAGTTCCCAGTGCTACACAGCAGGATCTCATTGCTAATCCACACCAAAGCCAATCCTTTGCATCCCTTCACCCCAAGCTCCCAATCCACCCCACTCCCTCCCCAGATGTTGTATTGGCATGAGTCTTCTCAGGGACACTGATACAAAAGTTGCATTGTGGAAACGAGTCGCTCCCAATTCTTCCATCATTTTTGACTGACTTTGCACTTCTGAGGGCCGCACCCATGGCATCGGGAGATTCCCAGGCTAGGGGTCCAATCAGAGCTGTGGCCCCTGGCCTATGCCAGTGCCACAGCAATGCCAGATCCCAGCCGTGATGGCAACCTACACCGCAGCTCACATCAACACCCGAACCTTAACCCACCGGGCGAGGCCAGGGGTGGAACCCGCAACTTCATGGTTCCTAGTCAGATTCGGTTCTGATGCACCATGACACGAACTCCTTCTGTTGTTCATTGTTTTATACTACCTCAGAACCCTACATCCCGACATCGGAGAGGCAGAGGTTGTCAAATCAGCTGCACTGTAATGAGGGAAACCAGTCATGGAAGTGGGTGTCTCAACGTCCTTTGGACCATGACCTCTGATTGTTCCTGCAGAGAGCTTCGGGGCAGGCACTGGCGGCTGAGGAGAAACATCTCTGGAGATGGATCACTAGCATCAGGAGACAGTGAACCTTCCACTCCCACATGGAAATTGAAAGGCACCGAGAGATCCCAGGTTTGTGTCTTGTGGACGTTTCAAGTCTGTGCCCTTGGGAGCTCTGGGTGTCATCAGATAGATGTAAGGGTCTTGAGAGGTATCCTGTGGAGGAAGAAATGCTCTGGTGTTGCCATGGACCAGAAAAGGGATCTGAGGGTTCAAGTTTCTTTGGCGAGCATTCCCAAGTCAAGTGGGTATGTTGAATCTGCTGCTACTTCTTTGTGGGTGGATGGCCACCTGAGCTTCCATGATGTCGTGCCAAACGTAGGGAGGGAGAGGCATAGTGTTCCCAAAGTACCTGCTGTCTTGTGACTGGCCAAGAGGGTCAAGTTTAGCTCACCAGCATAACCAGGACAACCAGAACCATACAAAGGAGACACACCTGTGCACCAACCTTTATTGAACAAGCTCCATGTATTAAAGAAAGACATGAAGAACAAACATGCGTGGAGAATCGAGGCATTTGGAAATTCTCTAGGCATGGCGACAGGAGCACCATCTCTGAAGAGAGGTTCCCAGATCTCCAATTGCGTGCTAGAATGGTTCTTTAATGGATCCATCCAATTTGCTAGGGGAAAGACCCTTCTCTTTCTAGACAAGCAAATCCCAACCCAAAGAGTCCACACAGCCTAAGGTGCTGTGGCCCAAAGGGCATGAATGTCCTTGGCCCACTTTGAGGATTCTGTGCTTAGGCTGGATCTCTGCAAACTCTTGTATGGGGATCCTATCTAAATGCATGGGTTTCACCGATGCAGTGTGACCGTGGGGGCTCATCTCCCAAGAGATAGGGTTTAAGAGGAGATGGCCACAGAAGCTCCCAGGGAGAAGACAGGAAGACAACCCCAGAGAGCTTTGCAGCGAATGCAAATCCTCCATGACATTCCTGTCTTGTAGGGAGTTCCTGGGCCAGCTCTTCTGATGCTTCCTTCCCTCCCTCCTCTTCCCACATGTCCCCTGCTGACTCAGCTGTTGTGCACAGAGACTACCATCCTCCAACCGCTCCTAGTGTCTGTTGAGGAGGGTCCGCTTGGGTAGTCAGTAGCGCACATTCGAGCAAAGAGGGTGGTTTCCCAAGGGGTGGCCTGCCTGAGGTTGGGGCCCGTCATGGTGGCCTTTGGCGTTCATTCCATGACAGCCCTGCTAAGGAATATGGGGACTGTTCAGCCATTGGGTGTGACCGCTCTGTGCTCTTGTGCACGCTGCAGATGCCTTGTGCCCTCCTCCATGTGGGTTCATGCCCGCATGGAGCTCAGGTCCGGAGCAGTGTTTCCACCACAGCTTTTAGCAGCACTGTGGATCAGGCTGCTGGGAGACTTGAGGGACTGTGGGCCCTATGGAGGCAGGGGACTAAAGTGTGTGAGTGATTAAAATGGGTGGCATTCCAGTGTGCCTGCCGTTCCATGCGTAGGAAAGCTGGAAGGAAAAATTTCCAATTTGAAAACCCTCATGGGGTTCACAAGAAGTAGCTCAGGGCTCAGAAAAAGGTGTGAAGATTTACCATCCAGGCTGCTAGTTTCACTGTTGTCTTCCTTTTTCACATACCAATGTCAGTCAGCACTTCTGTTCAAATGGCATGCTTGGGTCTCTGTTGGGGGCAGCCTTGCTGAATGAAGTAGTGCTGACCACCTAGTTGTAGTCGGATGTAAATCATGATGGATTTGCAAGCCTTGGGGGGATTGGTACAAGGCCACCTGGTTGTTGGGAATCTGGTAATCCATCAAATGTGAGGGTTTGTTGGGTTTTGTCTATGGATATGTGTGTAAGGGGAGATCATGCCTGTGTTTGGGGGAGCGTTTGTCTTTGGAGGGTGCTGAGATGTAACAGAGGCATAGTCCAGGAGCTGGCGTTTAGGTGTTTGTAAGTTGGTGTTCAGGGGCCTATTTTTCATGGATGTTTTCCGCCATGAAGTTGGGGATTGTGTGTCTCCTGGTGGACTTGGTAGGATTATCTGCCTAGGCCTCAGGGCAATGTTAGGGAAGTCCAGGGGCCGATCTGTGTGTGTGTCCCTTTGGGGCCTGTAGTGAAACTTCGTGGTTGGGACTTGACCCCAGCCAAAATTGAGAGTGGGACTGGAATCTACCTTGCCCTCAGGTTGGCAACTCAAGCCATGATCCCGGGTTCAGAGAGGATTCGAGCGCACAGACTTCTTCTTTTTGGTGGCATCTGCCCCATGTGGAGTTTCCCCGTCCACGGACGGAGTGCCACAGCAGCAATCGGGACCACTGCAGTGAACACTCAGAATCCTTAGCCTTCCATGCCACAAACGAACGCCTCGACCTGCTCAAACCCACTGTCTTTGCACTGTCAGACCCCTCACCAGGTGTCAGGATTTGATGAAGCTCTGGTTCTTCTGCTTCGTGGCAGGAAGAATTTGGCATGAAGCGAAGCCCCAGGTAAAGAGTGAGTTTAGGAGCATAAGACCCTGGGGGGAGATACGCGTAAGCTGGCCAGGGAGCAGAGCAGCCCCAAGAACCAAGAGAGCTACATTTCTAGAATGCAAGGCCCAGTGGGGAGGGGAGAAGACTGCCTTCTTCCTCATTTGGGGGTGGATATCAAGGCTTCCATCTCCAGCTCCTCATTGTGCCCTATATGGATGGTGTGCCCTGGGCTGTCACAGTGCTTGTTCAAATCGGTGTGTATTGCCAGGAGTTTGGTTGTATATCAACTGGGGTAATTCATCTCAGGTTTCCATCTACTGTCCTCTTTTACCTAGGCGTGTCCCCTCTCCCCTGAGTTTCTGTCTGGGTGAGGTGCAGAAATGCTCCTTGTCCAGGACTCTTCTCTCCTTGACCTCATGCAGCAGGACTCGATCTCCACATCTGTTGTCTTGTGCTTGAAGTCTTGGGGGTTGTGTCTTGAGCGTGTCTGGCACTTCGATGCATGCGGTCTTCCTTCAAGTCGGGTAAGTCATGGCTGGGTTCCTTTTCTTGAGTGATCATCAGCATTAGACCATGTCGAAGACCCCTTGAAAGCTTGTCTTTAACCGATCCCCAGTGGGCGGTTTCTGCTCTTTAAGGATCCTCCTCTATCCTTCCCTTTAGGATGATTATTTGTGTGTTCATGGCCTGTCATATGGCTCTTTGCATTTTTGTGTGTAGCACATGTTCCGGAGCTGTGCATGTGTCTTTTGATGTGTAGAGGGAGAGTCGGCCTATCTTCTGGGACAGGTGAATGCTATATAGGTGGGCATGCCGTATTGGAACGCTTCTGGATTCTGCATGCTGGAAGAGTGCATGCCCTTGGATGGAGCCTTGGGGAGTGTGGGTTTATGGATATGCCGAGAGTGTGTTTTCTGCATGTTTGGAGGAAAGGACGTAGTGTGCTAGGTTTGCAATTGTGTCATGTACGGATTAATTGTGGGTCTGCTTGGATCTTTTGGAGAGTGGTGTGTATAATGGGTTTGAGTGTGTATTCCAGGGGCATGGGCATTTAGAGGCATATTCGCTGGGGCTATGCACTTGTAGTTTTCAGGAGGGACATGTTAGGCTTATATATATATGTGGGGACGTGGGGAAGTGTGTGTCCGCTGGAGAGATGAGGTTCTGTGTTTCTACAGGGGCGTGGGCGACGTGCATTTCTTGGTGTGAGAAATATGTGCTGTGGTTATGTGTTACGAGTTTGCAGATGGATGAGCTGGGTCCTAGGATCATTGGATATGTGGAAGTCATTTCCTATGTGGTTTGCTGGCGATAGGTCCATGTGTCCTACGTGTGTATACTCGTTTGTGCGTCTATCACCAGGTGCATGAATGACCAGGTTGTGTTCCTATGGTATGGAGGTGTTGGGAGTGTGCCACGTTGCTTCTTGGCAGAATGCCGAGGTGTTTCTACAGGTCCTAGGTACGAAGAGATGGTGTGTCCACATTGAGGGTGAGGGCTGAAATACATATGCCATTGATACCCACACAGGTGCAGTGTCCTGGCAGGGCGGTTGATTTCTGGAGAGGTGGCACCATGTGTAGTGTTTGGGGCATCTGTATGTTCAAGGGTTGGGAATATTTGTCTGTGTGTGTCCATAGGTGTTTGAGACGTGTACATGTGTATTAGTACGTGTAGGCGGATTGTGGCTCTGTGTGTATTTGAGGTCCTGGGGCTTCTGTAGTATGTATTTGGAGGGATGTCAGAGGTAGGTGTGTGTGTTTGGAAACAAAGAAATGTCATAGGCGATGTGTGTGTGTTCTGGAATCCTGGCCTAGAAGTCCTGTAGGGCTGTGGCCTTGCCTATGGGCTGTGCATGAGACGACTGTGTAGGAGCTGGTTGTAGTGAGCCTGTATACGAGATAGTCAATGTGTACCACTGATCGGTGTTTGTGTTCAGACCCCTGTTGGGTATGTGCATGTGAAGACCTCAGGTGGTATACCTTTGTTTGTGGGGAAGTGGGTGGAGTGGGGATTTGGCCTTTTCTTGTCTTTTCAGGGCAGACCCATGGCATTGGGAAATGCCCTGGCTATGGTGGAATTGGCGCTGCAGCTGCAGCTGCCAGCCACGGCCACAGCAAGGCCAGATCCGAGCTGCATCTGGGACCTGCTCCATATCTGAAGGCAATCCTGGATCCAGGGATTGCACCTGCCTTCTCTCCTATATGGGTCTGGTTCATTCCAATGTAGCCCCAACGGGAATGCCTGCTGGAAGTTTTTTCCTCACAACGTCATTTTCAGTTCTTGGCATCAGCCCAGTCATCTTTTCTAGGTCATCGGAGTTTAGTCTTGGCAGATTGTACTTTGCTAGGAAGGTGTCCATTTCGTCTAGGAAGTCTGTTTTCTTGGCAGAGAGTTGCTTTTAGTAGTCTCTTCTGATCCTCTGTATTCTGGGATGTCCATTGGAAGCTGGCGTGCATTTTGATGGTTATTGATTTGAGTCCACTCTTTTTTCCCTGATGAGTCTGGCTAAGGGTTTATCCATATGGTGGATGTATTCAAAGAAGCCGTTGTAGCTGCATTGATCTTTCCGATGGTTTTCTTCGTTGCTCTTTCCTTTCTGCTCTGATCATTAGTATGTCTTTCCTTGTGTTTGTCTTTCTCTGGTTGCTTTGGGCATAAGGCCAGGTTGTTTGTTGGTGGTTTTCCTTGTTGGCTGAGGTAGGCTTGTATTGCTGGAAACGTCCCTCTTCGATCTGCCTTTGCTGCATCCCATAGGCTTTGGATTGTTATGTCCTTGGTGTCACTTGCTTCTTGGGATCTTCAGATTTCCTGTTTGGTTTCTCCAGCACTCCCTTGTTTGTTGAGGAGCATGTTGTCGAGTTTCCGTGCGTTGGTGTTTGTTGCCATTGTTTTCTTGGTGGTTGATTTCGAGCCTCATAGCGTTGGGTTCATACAAGCTGTGGGATAGGATTTCAATTTCCTTCCATGTACAGTGGCCTGCTTGGTGACGCAGCATGTGATCTGTCCTAGGGGATGTCCGGTGTGCCCTTGAGAGGAGTGTGTATCCTGCTTCATTGGGATGGAAAGCGCTCTACATATGGAGGAAGTGCCCTGTGGTCCAATGCATTATTGAAGGCCTGGGTTCCCTTGTTGATTTTATGTCTGGAGGAGCGGTGCGTTGATGGGAGTCGGGTGTGAAGGCCCCCTGCTCTGACTGTGTTAGTGTCCATTTCTCCTTTTACGGTTGTAGCAGTTGCCTTCTACATTGCGGGGATCCTGTATTGGGTGCATATAGGTTTCCAATTCCCATCTCCTCTCCTTGGATTGATCCTTGACCGTTACGTAATGACCTTCTTTGTGTCTGATTAATAGTCTTTAGTTTATCTTTATTTTAAGCTCTCTTTTGTCAGATGGGGGTGTTTCTACTCCGTCTCTCTTTTAATTCCCACGCACGGGGAATATTTTCTTCCATCCTCTCACTTTCAATTTGTATGTGTCCCTCAACCTGAAGGGGGTCTCTTGAGGACAGCAGGTCTACCTATCTGTCTATCCCTCTACCTATCTGGACGGAGATCTAGATGGAGATCGAGATGGAGAACGAGATGGAGAATGAGATGGAGATCTCGATCTAGACCCAGAGAGAGGGAGATGAGCCTTCGTTTTGTATGCATGCAGCCAGTCGATGTCTTTCGGTTGGGGCATTTTGTGCATTTCCACTGAAGGTGCTTCTCGATCTGTATGTTCTTATGGCCATGTTATTAGCTGTGTCAGATTGGGTTTTGTTGGTCTTTTCCCATCCTCCCTTGTTCTCTGCTCTTGTGGTTTGATGACTGCCTCTAGTGGGGTGTTTGTTGGGTGTTTTTTGATTGTTATTTCCCCGAGACAATTTTTTCCACTGTCCAGCATTGTGACCCAGTTCCCCATACATGTATAATTCGTCTTTGTGCCATTATCATGCTCCATCATAAGTGAGTCCACCTCGTTCTCAGTGCTACACAGCAGGATCTCCTTGCTAATCCCTTCCAAAAGCAGTCATTTGCATCCAATAACCCCAAGCTCCCCATCCATCCCACTCCCTCCCCTTGCTCTAGGCAGGCACAAGTCTATTCTCCAAGTCCATGAGTTCCTTTAGGTGGAAAGGTTCCTTTGGGCTGTATATGAGACTCCTCATATGAGTGATGTCGTATGGTAGTCGTCCTTCTCTTTTGGACTTCCTTCCCTCAGGATGAGAGAGTCTCGTTCCATCCATGTTGCTGCAGATAGCATTAGGGTGCTCTGATGGCACAGGAGTATTCCATTGTGTGTATATACCGCGTCCTCTTTGGCTCTTAATTGTTATTTCCCCGATACAATCTTGTTTTCTACTGTACAACATGGTGACCCCGTTACACATACATGTAGGCATCCTATGTTCTCACATTATCATGCTCCGTCAAACGTGACGAGACATTGTACCCTGCGCTACACAGCAGGATCTCATTGCTAATCCATTCCCAAGGCAATAGTGGGCAGGCATTAACCCCAAGCTCCCCATCCACCCCACTCCCTCCCCCTCCCCTCCCCCTTGGCCACCACAAGTCTATTCTGCAAGTCCATGATTTGCTTTTCTGTGGAAAGATTCATTTGTGCCGTATATTAGGTTCCAGATATAAGTGTGTGGTATCCTCTTCTTGAATGGATCCCTTAACCGTGAATTGGTGTCCTTCTTTGCCTTTCTCGATGGCCTTCGTTTTAAAGGTGATTTTGTTGGATATGAGCAGCGCTACTCCTGATCTCCTGTCTTGTCCATTGGCATGAAATATCTTTTCGCATCCCCTCCCTTTCAATCTATACGTGTCCTTGCCCTCGGGTGAGCTTCTCTAGGCAGCAGATTGAAGGTTTTTGCTTTGGTACCCAATCTGGCACTCTGTGCCTTTTGATGGGAGCATTCGGTCCCGGAACAATTCAGGTGGTCATTGATAGATGTCTCTTGATTACCATTTGAAGCCTTGTTTTCCCCTTGATTCTATGTTTCTCTTTTCTTCTTTCTTTTCCTTTGAGTGGATGGGTTCCGTTGATTCTCTGCTGGAGTCCTTTCCTTTTCCGATTTTTGAATGTAGTGTTGGCTTTTGGTTTGGGGTTGCCCTGTTTTGTTATTATGTTAACCCCTTCGTATGTCTGCTCACTTTAGCCTGACCGTTGCATAGGACCAAACGCGTCACTGAACCAAGAAAAAGGATCTACATTTTCTTCCATTCCTCGCCCTCATTGTATGATTTGATGTAGTTTATTTCATTTTATGTTTTTGACATCTTCATGGTTAGATCTGTACGCTGGCTTCTCTAAGTCACTGCTTTCCAATGGCTTTTTTCTTTTTTCTTTTTTTGAATTGGAGAAGCCTTAGAGTATTTCTTTCAGAATGGGTTTTGTATTGCAGTACTCTTTCAGGGTTGGTTTGTTGGAGAAATTCTTGATTTCCCCTTCGATTTGAAATGATAGTCTTGCTGGATAGGGTATTTGGAGGAGGCAGATTATTTGTTCTTTCTTTCAGTGCTTTCAATGGGTCTCGCCACCCCCTTCTGGCCTGTAGTGTTTCTGTAGAGAAAACTGCTGATAACCTTATTGGGGTTCCCTCATCATGAATGCCTTGCTTTTCTCTTGCTGCCTTTGGCCTCCTCCCTTTCTGTTTACCTTTGGCCATATTGATCAGAATAGGTCTTGCTGCATGCCTGTTTGGGTTCAACTTGTTTGGGGCTCTCTGTGCTTCCCGTATCTTGATATCACTCTCCTGTAGTTGTTGCTTTAAAACCTCGATTGCAGGACTCCCTGTCGTGGTGCCCTGGAAACTGGCCATGGCCCCTGCCCCTCTCCCCCAGCCGCAAGGACCAGACCCTCCCTTTGGCTGATGACATGAGGAGATTTCCCACCAGATGGCCCGGCCCTGAGCGCACTAACTCTAGGACGTCCCTGCCGCTCTGTTTCTAAGCCCCACTGACCCCCTGAGCAAGACCGGCTGCCTCCACCAGGCCTGGGTATGGGCATCTTCTGCAAAGGCTCAACCAAGACCTTGAGAGAACACCAGACGTCTAAAGGAATGAGATAGGAAGAGGGTCCCAGTTATGGGTGTGCTGGTGCAGCCCAGGGCCTTGCCAGATCTGAGGTCTGCAGGGGCTTGAGCTGGCCAGTCTCCACTGCCAGACCAGCTCTCTTGGGGCCTATTGGTATATATGTCCATTCTTGGCCTTGGACAGTGCCTTCTTCTGGACCTCCAGGGGTTCTGCAGGCACAGAGGCCCATCTGCTGATAGATTGAAACCTGTGATTGTCCTGAGGGTCAGTCAGGAGCTTCCTCCATCAGGACGCCCGTGCCTGCCTGCATGGCTTACACAGGTTCATCAGCCATGGGATGCCAGGGTTTGGAACTTCCCAGAAGTACAACTGAGTGACCGTGCATGGCAGAGACTCCTCTGACCTAGCTCTGTTGCTTGCAGCCTAAGTCCCCTGTCCTCCGGAGGGTGGTCCCAGGGGCGTGCCCTCATCTGTGACCTCCCATAATCAGGGTGTCTCGTGGGGATGGCCGCTGGGGCTTAGACGGCTGACATGCCCCCTAGCCCAGCATCTTCACCAATATCACCTGCTTCTCCCATGGGACCGATGAGATCCAGAAGCACGTGCCTCTCCCTGAGCCCACGGTCCCTCCTCCTCACACCCAGGTTCCATTGCAGTCTCTGCAGGCTGCTGGCTCTCCTGGGCCTGGCACAGGCTTTGTGCCCCCAGAGACTGGCCCCTGCTGCTGTTCATGCTCGAGGTCCTGCAGCAGGCCTGGTGCAGACCCCCCCAAGCCTATGTGCTCCGGTCTCTGCCTCAGACTCCAGTCTCCATTTGGCAAACAGCCATCCCTCCCCCACCAGCTCCATCAGCTGTCCATGGCCCCATCTTGCCCTTCCTGTCCAAGCATGGCCACCCCACAAACCAAGCCTGCAATCTCCAATAACCAAAGGAAAGTCTCCTCCTGCTGCTGCCTTGGGGCCCTACGGCCCCTGCTGTCATCCATCCTAACTTCTTCTGTTGGGGTCCTCCATCTGACTCCCTGGACAAGGGGAGAGGACATGAGAGGGAGAGTGTCCCAGGAAGAAGGTAGGAGTGGGGATGCTGGTGGAGCCCAGCTGGGGACAGAGAGGGTGTCTTCCCTTGAGACTCCTTCCTGCCCTGGGAGTGCCCATGCCTTCGGAGGGAATTGGTCAGCTCCAGCTGCAATCACCAATCCCACGGGTAATGGGGCTTAAATAACAAGAATGTATCAACTCAGCGTTTTGGAACCCAGCCTTCTGAGATCCCGGTATAATCAAGCTGGGTTGGCCCTGAGGCCTCTCTCCTTGGATTCCAGATGCCCATCTCCTGCCTGCACCCTCCCATCAGCTCCCTCTGTGGGACTTAGGGTCTAAATTTGCCCTTTCTATAGGGGCACCCATCCTATTGTATTCGGGGCCACCTTAGTGACCTGATTTCAGCTCTTTCTGTACAAACTCTGCTGCAGGGCTTGCTGTGGTGGTGCCCTGGAACTGAACCCGAGAAGGAACCATGAGTGTTCAGGTTCGATCCCTGGCCTCGCTCAGGAAGGGAAGGATCCAATGTGGCCATGAGCTGTGGTGTAGGTCTCAGACCCGGCTTGGATGTGGCATTGCGGTGGCTGTGGTGTAGGCCAGCTGCCAAATCTCCGATCGATCGATGGATCGTTCGGATGCCAAGCCTGGGAACTTCCACATGCCGCCCCAGCAGCCCCATTCAAACAAACAAACGTAGGCAAAGGAAAGACAAATAAAAGAGTGCTCCACCTAAGGCCATGTTCTGAGGTCCTGGGGGAGAAGCCTTCCACATATGAACTTCGGGTAATAGAGTTGTAGCCCCTTTTGGCAGGTGTCTCCAGTGCCAGGGATGAAAGGTCTTTTATAAAGGAAAGGAACCTCAGTCCTGGGGTTGGGTTTGTAATGAAGGAGGATCGACTCCCCAAAGTGAGGGAGGGACGTTTCCAGAGTGCAGGGCACTCGAGCCGGATCAGAGCCCATGACCCAAGACCATGAGGCAGGGGGTTCCAGCCCGTGGCATATAAGGCTCTTGAAGGAACGGAGTCTAGGTGACTGAGAGGGAAGCTGAGAGAGGAGCTCCAGCGCCAGGCTGTGAGATGAGGTCCAGGCCTCACAGCACTCTGCTCCTACATTGGATTCCCAGCAACCTCTTTCAGCACGCCCATGGCCCAGCTCTCCATAGCCTGAAGGGGAACAACTCACTGCCCACCTTTCTGGCCCCCACCCCCACATGAACAGCTGCCTTCGGTCCAAGGGCCCCAGCCAGCCTGGCCCAAGGGGTCCACACCTCCAGCACTTGGAGCCTGATGTCTCCTTTTCGGCTTAACTGTCTCGGGCCAACATGAGGGAGTTCCTGGAAGCAGTGTTGTTGAAATCCTTCCTGCCCTCTGCCTGACCCAGTGTTCTCATGTAGCCAGCAGGATCCCGGGAAGCCTCACAGTGGACAAAGACTTCAGGACTCACAGTGCTATGGTGGGTGACCTATCTCTCCCTAACGTTTGCCCATTTTCTGGTGGAATAGGTCCCGCTGTTATGGTCGTGTCTTGGCAGTGCCTTATTCCCTCGAGACACCAGACTTGGGTCAGATGTGTGGTTGGCAGGTAGTTTCTCCAAACCTATAGCTTCTTTTCACCTAGGAAAATGTTTACATGTGATGAGGTCCGTTTTCTGTCTGGGGTAGGGTTTTGGCTGTCACGGGGAAGAACGCTTATCTTTTCATTGTTGCTGATGTTGTTGTTGCCTATTCCAGTGGTATTGATGTAGTTATCTTCCGTTTGATTGAAAGGACAGTGAGGTACCATGTTGTGCTATTTCCTGCTGTGTCGCAAAGTGAGTCGGTCATACATACACACACACCCCTTCTCCCTCAGATTCTATGCCCATATCGACTATCACTAACTGTTGGCTAGAGTTCCCTGGGCTCTACCACAGGTTCCTGTTGGCCGGTCATTCCATGCACTCAGTGTGCAGAAGCCAGTCCCAAACCCCCAGTCCTTCCTGCCCCGGACTTGGCTCCTTTGGTACCCATCCGGTTTTCCAAGGCTGGGAGTCTGTTTCTGTTCCGTGCACACGTTCATTTGTGTCCTCTTTTTCGGTTCCACTTAGAGGTGGTATCATACAATGTTTGTCTTTCCCAGTCCACCTTCACTTAGGATGATAATTTCCAGGTCCGTCCTTGCTGCTGCAGCGTTCATGATTCCATTCTCTTGTATGATTGTTTGATGTTCCCCTGTACATATGAACCTCATCCTCTTTATCCATGCCTCGGCCGATTGACATTTAGCTTGCTCCCTTGTCTTGGCTATTGGAAATGGTGCTTCAGTGGACATTGGGGTGCATGTATGTTTTGAAGGGCCTTTCTTTCCTTCTGATGAAGTCCAACTTTCTGTTCTTTCCTTCCCTTTTGGGGTACTGTTTTTCTTGTCATGTGGCAGACCCCTTTGCCAAGCCCGAGGACCCAGAGGTTTGCTCCAATTGTTTTTTCTTAGGTGTGGTAAACGTTGCATCGTTTGTATTTATACACATTTTACATTTGCACTGAATGTTCCATGATGAGTTTATTTTTGTATCGGATAAAAACCCTATCCCTATTCCATTCTACTGCCCTTGAGCTTCCGTATTAGAACATCCCAAGTTGGTGTATTGCTATGGATCTATTTCTGCATTAACTCTCTGTACACTGAACTCTGTCTGCCTCTATCCCTCCAGCAATGCCAAGCTGCCCTCCATAGAGCGTTCTCATAAGCCAAATCACCTCCCACTTTAATGTGCTTTCTCGAAATTATGTTTGATGTTCTGGCTCCTTTATCTTTTCTTTATACATTTTAGAATAATTTCATCCATGTGGTCCAAAGGAAAAAAAACAAAACTTCTGTCGGAATTTGGCCATATTCTGTGTTGAGTCTTCCCATCCATGAGTATAATAGGTGTCCGCATTGTTGTAGGCCTTGTTTCGTTTTATCATACAGATGCTCTATATCAAATATGTATCCCCGGATTTCCCATTGTGGCTCAGTTTGTGACGAACCTGAAAGAGTGTCCAGGAGGATGTGGGTTCAATGCCTGACCTGGCTCAGTGGGATGAGGGTCCAGTGGTGCCAGCAGTGGCAGTGTGGCTTGGACCTGGTGTTGGTGGGGCTTTGCTGTAGGCTGGTAGCTGTAGCTCCAGGTTGACCCCCTTGCCTGGGACCTTCCGTATGCCGTGGGTGCAGCCATAGAATGACCGGTATAACCAAATGCTTCAAGGTTTTGGCAAATCTTGTGTATTGCATGGTGTTTTTCGTTTTGGTACCACGTTCTTTTGTGGGATTTACACACATGATGAAGGTTTTTGTGTCGACCTTGTATACTGAGACTTTGATAAAGTGACCTCCATCTCTTCCGTGTGTCTTGGAGATTCGGTGGGCCTTCCCGTGGAGGTAGCCATGCTATCCATGAGCATGGAGAATTATGTTTGTGCCTGTCTCATCTGTAGGTCTTTCTTTGTTTTTCCTGCCATGCTGCCCTGGCTCGTAGCTACAGTACTAAGTAGAAAAGGAGAAATGAGAAAGAACTTTCTGACCTGTTTTGGATGGAGGAGGAAGACGTTCATTCTTTCACCATCACGCAGGAGGCTTGGTGTAGCTTTTTGTCGAGATGTTCTTTACGTGTTCAAGGAGTGTCCTTCTCTTCCTAGACTTCTGAGCGTTTCTTACATGAATGGGTGTGGCCCATGTTCCGCAAGCGCCATTGTGACCATGTAGGTTTTCCTCAGTAATGTCTTCATGCAGCCTCTAAAGTTGATGGTTGTGCATAGTAAGCCAAGCTAGTGTTCCTTGGCTAGAGTCCCTCTGAACATAGGGTATTGTCGTGAGCTTCTTTGATCCTGCGTTTGTTGTATTTTGTGATTTGTATTTTCTTGATGCCTTGTGTGAAAACGTAGGTTGTTGATGGGCAACCTGGCATCTTTTGTATTCTGTAAGCATTTCATGCCAATTGCTTCCCTCTTAACACCAGTTTGTCTGGATCCTAGCACCTGTTAGGTACTGCACGTTCCTTTGCCTACCGTTCTATATATTTTCCAAGTTCTCCTGGAGAGGCCTCTTTGAGCATGGAGTCGTTCGAAGGGTGCATCTCCATGTCCACATATCTGGAGGCTTCCTTTCTTCTCATTCTCGTTGTTCTGCAATGGACAGCATATGCTTTGGACCCAGTGGAGTGAAATGCAGTGGCTCTTTGTTTCCTTATCGTAGAGGTTCTCCAAACATCCCAGGCAGGAACGGCTCCAATATGACTGTGACAGAGGAGTGCTCTGCCTATTTCCCTTACACTGTAACCATAAGGGGATTACCTGAACATGGAAATGCCAGGCTTCTGAAGATGTGTCTGACAGGGCCAGTTCACAGACACCCCTGCCCATTGTTGTCTGGATCAGGTTACAAGTAGAGAGAGAGCCAGGGTCCAGGAGGGGGCCCAGATGCAGCGCTCTGCTGCTTTCTATGGCTGTGATCCCATGTGGGCATTGGCTACCACCAGAAGGCTGACTTGCAGGAGCCGGGTGTAGTCCCTGGCTGGGGGATCAGCACTCCCAGTGGGCAAAGCTCCAGCCTCTCTCCTACTGCCCAGGGCAGGTGTGAGCTGTGGGTGTAGCCACCAGGCTCAGAAGGTTGATGACAGAGGCACCAGGAGGCACTCCCCAGCTCTGTCAGCCACAGTCCCTGGCTGTTGGCAGGGACCGTGATGTCCCAAGGAAGAAGGCCCACCTCCCAGCTGCAGGGAGGTGGTCTTGAGCAAGTCAGAACTGCCCTTTCTCGTCTTCAGCAAGCAACATTTCCATCCCTGCCTGTTGCTTCCTCCCAACCCATGCGGTTGCCAGGTTTTCTTTTTCAAACCTCTTCCAAAGCGCTTCCTGAAAGGAAGGGCATCCTTACCCCGACTGACTAAGAAGCACCTCTTGAAAATAAGCAAGTTTCCCCTCACCCAAGACTCTTAGCTCCTTCCAAGGACCATCCTTGCTCCCTCCTGCATGCTGCTGAGTAGCAAAATGTTGGGGATCCAGAACTCCTCCAACGACTGGTATGCTAGCAATAACTTCTGTGACAGCAAGAAGCTCCTCCCCTCCAGGCAGAGGCGGTGAGGAGACCAAAGGTGAATGCTCTGTGCTCTGTGCCCCCTTTCAAACCCTTTGCATCCCTGCCATCTGAGGAAGGAAGGCAGTGCCTGGGAAATCACCCTGGTTACAGATGCGTCACTTGCCCTGTCTGGCAAGAGGTCACCTGTGAGCCAGAGGGCCCGAATCCCCTCTGGAACACACTGCTGCGTCCCCACCACCCAAACAGGCCCTTCCAATAAGGCACGATGGCCTGGCCTTTGGAATGGCTGGACACTGAAGGTGTGCTGTCTGTGACTGGGACACAGGGTACTCAGTGCTTTGGTCTTGGAGACACATGGCATTGGAAAGGCAGAACCCAGGCCAGGGGCCCCACCTCCTAAGTCAAATGGGTTTCTTCAGCCAATGCTTTGACTCCGCCTTGAGGGGATTGGAGATGAGCCTTTCCCTGGTATCAGAGGGTCAGCTTCCCCTTGGTGTCTGTCATAGACAAAGAGTGTCCAGCCCCTGTCTCCATCTCACACAAGCTGCACCAATCCAGCCCCTGAAACTGGGATGCTCCTTCACCCACCCTGGGCATGGCGGCCATTTCTGTGATTCGGTGAATGTGCCATCCTTTAATCCACTGTTTCCTTGTTGGATGGAGGGATGCATGGATAGATGGAGTCTCTGATTGGCATTGGAGGGCCCCACCTGCAGCATGGGGAAGTTCCCTGACTAGGGGTCTAATCAGAGCTGGCATTGCTGTTCTACGCTACAGCCACAGCAATGCCAGATCCAAGCCACATCCGTAGCCCGCACCAGAGCTCAAGGCAATGCTGGATTCCTTAACCCACTGCACAAGGCCAGGGCTCAAACCCACGTACTCATGGATAGCAGTCAGATTCTTCATCTTCTGAGCCATAATGGGATCTCCCTAAAATACGATTTGGTGATGGTCTGTACATCTTTCCTTCCTGCAAATTCTATTGCATTCTTTTCTTTTCCATTTTGAGTCGGCTGCTTTGGGGCCTGTGGGCTGTTCCAGGCCAGGGGTCGAGTCCAAGCTGCACCTGCTGGCCTATGGCACAGCCACAGCAATACAGGATCTGAGGCATGTCTCATACCTACACCACAGCTGACGGCAATGCCAGAACCTTAGCCCAGTAAGCCATGCCATGTCTCATCCCCACGTCCCCATGGATCCTAATCAGTGTCCTTAGAGCCGAGCCACACGAACTCCTGCTCTTTCATGTTTTAATGGATTGAAAAGCATGAGTAAATGGCTCACTTTAAGTGTGCCTGCACCTGGGCATGAATCCTAGATTTTTGGCGTTTGGGGCGTTTTTCTTTTTCTTTTTTTTTGTTGGCTTGTTTTTTATTTTGTAAGTGTTGCCTGCCCCTGTGGCACACAGAAGTTCCCAGGGACAACCCAAGATCCTTAACCCTCCTCACCCCAATCCAAAACGTATCCCAGATCACGTAAAGTCCCAGGTATTCTTGTATCAAAAGCTCCCTGGTGGTGGATGCCAGTTGGCTGGTGAGGTTGGGAACACTGAGTTTCACATGATGGAACCTCCCCCCAAGCCATTAACAGGCCATGAGATTAAAGTCACTGCCTCCCTCCTTTGTTTTGTCCTCACCGGGTCTAAGAGGCCACTGCCTCCACCATTTAGCACATGGCAATAATCCCACCAAGACGATAGGATGTTTCCCCCACCCACAAGGCACTGAAGCAGAAAGTCCTGTCCCTACAGCCAAGCCTTTTCCTCTCTGGACAGGCCACCCCCACGGGACACCCAGGAGGAGTGGGGCATCACCCCAGCCTGTCATCTGGCCACCTCAGAAAGGCAGAGAGAAACTCTCTAGAGGTAAGGGCTGCCTCCAGCCTCCATTCTCATGACTGGTGAGTGTCCAGAGGGCTGAATGGCACAAAAGCAGCTCTTTATCCCCAGAATGTTCAGGGATGCAGAGGATGGAACTGATGCCCCAGAAGCCCCCTAGCCCAGCAGGCTGGAGATACAGGGATGATGAGGCTGTCCCTGGGGCTAGTGAGAGCTGTGTGCTCCCAGGTGCAGCCTGGGCATCCTTGTCTCTGTGGAGGAAAGACTTAGTCATTCACCTGTGGATCCAGACTGCCTGGGATCTCACACATGCTTCGTTCCTCTCAGACCCCCTCTCTGTCCTCAGACGACCCATCTCTGAGGACACAGGCACATGCAAGACGACAGTGGACCAAGTGCATTTCACAACAGAACGATTTTATCCATGTTTTACATCCCCCATCGCAAAGGAGCTACTGTGCCCACCCACACACACCCAGACCCAAGTCCCCACCACCTAACCCCACCCACCCCCAACCCCTCCTGGCTCTGGTCATTCTGTCCTTCCTCCCCACCCCTATGGCAGCCAGGATGGTTGCTGGGACCTGGAGGAGCCCAAGGCTTCCATGGGGGCTGCCAAGTTGGACTGGCCTGGAGGGCTGGCCCACCATTCCCTACTGGCTGCAGTGCCGCTTCCTTCTCCTCCGTGTGACACATGGGTCACACCTGCTCCTTTTTGGCTGGGAAGGGTCAACCAGCCCCAGAGCCAGGGTGTGCCTCCCAGAGCCTCGCAGGTCATCCCTAGGCCTGGCCAGGTCCTCAGCAGCAGCCAGGCCTCCACACCGAGCCCGCTTTCTAGACTTGGCAGCTTCCAGGGGGCCTGAGCTGAGGCCCATTCTCTGGGGCACGGGGGCCTGGGAAGCTTGCTGGGCCCTCTGCCCTGCAGTGCAGACAAGACCCGAGGCAGGGACAGGGCTCTGTGGCAGCCCCCAGGGCAGCAGGCTGTGGTGAAGGCCCAAGAGGAAGGCCAGGCTGGGGAGCTCCTCCTCATCCTCACTGAACCCGTGACCCAGCCCTGGGGCTCCACTAAGAGGAGAGGCCTCCCTGAGACCCTTGCTGGCCCTGGGTCCTGATGGAGGGCCCGAGCGCTTTGTGCCCTGGCGAGGAAATGGCTGTGCAGTTCCAGCCTGAGGGGGCTCCTGATGTCCTGGAGAGGGCACAGAGCCTTTGTGCCTGAACAGGCCCCTGTCTGTTTGGTGGTGCCTTAGATGGCCATGGAAATCCATCTGGGGTGTACAGGTTTCATCTCTGACCCCGGGCTGTGGGCCTTGCTCGTTCCTCTGGGCATCTTGTCGGGCCACAGACTCTGAAGGTCTTGAGTCCAGGTGGGGTGCCCTGTGATTGGGAGTGGCTGGCACCCCGTCGTCCTGCTCCGAGGCCAGAACTTGTGTCTGCACCAGCTGGTGGGAGAGAGGTGGACAGTGAAAGCTCTGCACCCTCCAGGGAGAGCCGGGGCTTATGGGCAGGGGGAGGTGAGATGGGACTCACATCCACAGACAGAGCCTGTGGCCCTCCTGCCTTCCTCCTGGACCTTCTCCCCAGCAGGGTCCTTGCCCTGTCCCCAGCTCCCCTCCTCCCCTTCCATTCCTCCTGCCCTGCACCCACCTGAGCAGCCTCCCGGATGCAGGGCCTCTCCATCAGGGGAGGGAGGGACAGAGCCTTCAGGGCCTCCTGCTCTAGGCCCTCCCGGCCCTGGCTGACCTGGGTCCTTTCCTCCTGGATTTCCAGTGTCACCTGTGTTCCCCCCCTGCCCCCAGTCTCCCTAGTGTCAGTCCCTCCCCTGGCCACCTCTTCAGGGGAGAGTCCGTCCTCCTGCTCCAGCTCCTCAGCCAGGCCCGAGAGATCCAGCTCTGGTTCTGGGGAAAGCAACTCTGCCAGGAATCGGGGGTGAATGACCGCCTCCACCTGGAATGGAAGTAAGAGGCTGTGAGCAGCCTTGGCAGGAGTGCCCTGGAAGGCGTGAAGGCCTGGGGAAACGTGACTAGCAGAGGCCAATCCAGAGTCCCCATCACAAAGGGGGAGCTTTCAAACTCCCATAGGTATTGTCTCCTCTCACATAAACACATACACACACTCACAAGCAGGTGCACATGCACACAGATGTCAGGGTCAAAGACCAGAGCATAAATCCCATTATCCTGGGCCAAAGCCAGAACTAGGGTGCGAAGAGCATCTCTCCCTGGAATCCTGGAGTCTCAGACTCCAGGCCCAGCCCACCTTGGTGTCATAGTCCTCCTGGGAACACAGCTTGTCCACGTAGCTGAGGAGATCCGGGTCTGGGAAGCAGCCATCCTCGTCCTGTGGCAGCTCATATCCATCCTCTCGACATTCCATATCTGACTCCCCTGTGGCTGAGGGGCCAGGACCCACCAGTGCCTGCGGGATGTCCCCATGCTCCCTGCGAGCCTCAGGGGGAATCTCCTTGGGGGCCCTGTTCTCCAGCAGCTGCCAGGCTCTGTGTGGCCTTGGGTGGGTGTGCTGGACCCTGAGGCCGTGATTCCTTGGAGCACAGGCTGAGGCAGAGCAGGAGAAAGGGAAAGTGAGGGGACCCAGTGCCGAGATGCTGACCCCTGAGCAGGCACAGGGGAGGGCATTGTTGTGGGGCAATGGATATGCATGTGGGCAGGGGGAGGAGCAGCCAGAGCCTCAGGTTTTGTGGGAGGCCAGATTCAAGTCAGGGACAGGTAAAAGTCAGGTGTGAGAACGTGTGGAACATCTAATGATCAAGGGTCTCCCCACCAGCACACTTGCTAGGCAGATTTCACAGGGGCCCCTTAGACAGGGAGGAGGGTGATGAGGTTTTACATGGACCAGGTCCACACCGCAGAGGGAAAAGGGGTGACTGAGACCCCCTCGGGGGCTATCCGTGTTGAAAGACCAATGCCCTCTTGAGGGAAATGGACCCATCTGGGAACAGGGACCAGGCCTAGGCCTCTCTTACCTGTGCCTTGACGTCCAGCAGGAAGGTGATTCACAGACTGTGTGCCCATTTTGCGGGATGTGGGTTCCTGAGGAGCCAGCTTTGGTGGAGCTGGAGGAGGCATGCCCTGTACCCGCGTTGTGCAGGCCACGTTCCCCATCCTGATCTCATCCTCTGCCTCAAATTGCATGAACCTGGGGGGTGTTGAGGGACAGGCCCCTGTGAGAAAACCACCTGGGCTCTGGAGCCCACCCAGGGCAGCAGGACCGAGGGGGTGAGGAGAGGGTGTCCTTGGGGCTGTCAGGGCCCTGTGAGGTGCTGTCGCAGCAGGGAGCTGCTCTGGCGCAGGTCCAAGTTCTGGGCCTCCTCCTGCCTGACCAGCCCTGGTGCTGGAGGTCATGGCCCAACAGTGACACAGGTCAATCTCTGGGGCCAGGCTTAGGGACACCTGGTGGGCGGTGTGGGCCCCTGCTCATGTGCCCCCTGACCTTGTCTGACCCAAACAGTGGAGATGACCAGTGGCCTGGTCAGGTATGTGTCCCCACAGAGCCCTTGCCCGAACCCAGAACCTGGGTTTGGGAGTGAGAGTGCGGGAAAGCACGCATGAGACAAGGCTCAGCACAGGCTGGAGTGGGGATCCTACACTTAGAGGTGAGGCATCTCTTGCCACTGAGAGCTAGCTGCTCCTTTGGTTTTGTTTGGAAACTGGGAGATCCACATGCAGAAATGACAGGGAGGGCCAGAGACCCATGGGCTTCCCCAAGGATGGCCGGTTGCCCATTCCAGCCATCGCTGATGAGGAGAGGCCTAGCACACACTAGGTCAGTGATGGCCAGGCACCCAGCATGAAGGGGTGCCAGGCTGCCAGGTGGAGTCCTCACCCCTGCACAGCCCCCATGCCTTCAGGGGTCCCCCTCCTGGGCTGCCGTGCTCCCCAAGGCCATCCTGAGGCCTCCCCACATCAGCATCACGGTAGGGCAGAGCTCCTGGGACAGGCAGGCTGGAAGAGCCAAGCTCTCCAGGTGGCAGAGGGGATTCTGGAGGCCAATAGGATTTGGGGATTCAGGGAACAGGAGGTGTCAGGTGCCAGCCTCCTCTTGCATCCTCTCTGATTGCTAGCACCATAGCCAGATCCTGCCCTGGGGCCTGCCCATCACCCACCACCCAACCCACCATATCACCCATGGCCCACGACCCTGACTCACTTTGCTGCCATTTCATAAAAGGCCATCCTCTCAACGGTGCTCATGTGCTGCCATTCCTGCATGGCCTGCCGCATTCCCTCCTCCAGCGTCATGGTGGGCTTCAGGCGAGCCAGGGTGCGAAGCACTGGGCTGTAAGCCCTCAGGGTCAGTCTCTTGGTACAGCCCAGCCCCCAACTGCCCAAACCCACCCAGCTCCAAGGCCTCCATGTTCCCCACCCATGCCAAAACCAGGCTCAAGAGGGGGAGATGAGGGTGTCTGGAGAGCAAAGGCAAGCCTTCCTGGTGTCTGGTGCCACCACCTCCCAATCACCAGAGGATGATTGTCCACTCCCAGGCTATAGCTGAGACACTGTGTGGCGGGTACAGGTTCCATCTCATATAAAATACAGCCCCCTCAATGAGGGAGGGCAGGCGCCAGTCTTCCTGCTAACAGGTCTGAGAAGCCCAAGGATTCTTCTGCCCAGGTCTCTGCACTAGATGGCCTAGTCCCCCTTTTCGGAGGGACCTCGGGTCTAGGAGAGATGTTCCTGCCATGTTCACAGCTCTAGGAGGATAGACCCTTGCCCTTAGGACAGCTCGACCACCTCCCCGTTCACACTGGACTCCTTCAGAACAACAAGGACCGGGCATGCAGAAAGCTCTGTCCTGGGCCTGAATGTCCTAAGCCTTATCTGAAGTGATACCCACTGGCTGCCAGAGGCCCAGGTCCATGTTGAAAGGAGGTAGCACCAGAGAAGCAGATCCCATTCAAACTCTGGCTCCTCTGGCTCCTCACATCTGAGCAGCACCCTCTCGGACTGCTCTCCTGCACTCAATGTTATCATGGCAGTGCAGAAAGTGAGACAACTGGTCTTGCATGGTGGTGGTAGCTGAGCTAAGGCAAGGACGGGATGTCATGCACTGGACGTGGGACACATCTGAGTGCAGACGTGCCTCCTCATAGCATGGACATTGCTGTCAACCCTCCTTCTTTCGAGGTGAAAGGATGCCTGGAAACCTTAGCAGGGAGTCCATGCCAAGGTCCTGTATATGCGAAGGCTCCAGCTGAGCTAATGAGGGCCTGAGAGGTTACTTACATGAGAAAGCAGGAGAGAGCTTCCGCATCGGGGCTCTGGGGCAGGTGGCTGCGGGCCAGGGACTTGAAGCGCTGCCAGCGTCGGAAGTTCTGATAGACTCTCTTATGGTGAGAGGCGTCCTCCTGAGGGCCCGTGTGCAGGGAGGCATGCAGGCTGCCTGCCCCAGAGGTGCCATGTGGCCACGGCGCAGAGGTCGCTTGGGGCAGGATGAAGGCCATCTGGGCAGCTGGTGGTGCAGCTTGAGGAGGAAGGCCTGGGGCCAAGCCTCCCTTGCCAGCCTGAGCTACTGCAATAGCTGGGGTAGCCACCCCACTGTCCCCCACAGGGCTTGCTATGCAAAGGGGTGCAGGACACAAAGCACTCCCCATGAGGGCCCTGGAAGCATTCCCATTGAGGGGGGCCTGAGGGCGCCCAAAGGCCTGAGACTGGTGGGGTAATGCTGACCTCCCTCCTGACCAGACTGGGACAGAGATGTTGCCAAGCCCTGGGGCAATGGGGCCATGGTCAGCAGGAGTCACCCGAGGTGTCATGGGGTGAGCTGGCTGCAATAGGGTGCTGCCAGGCAGGAGTAATGGGGCCAAGGGCGGTGGCAGGTGCTGCTCCCAAGCCTGCTGGGGTTGGGAGCCAGGAGTGAGGGGAGGATAGGAGCGTGAGGACCCAGGGTGCATGACCACATCCGTGCCCAGCAGTGGAGATGCTGTGGAGAGAAAGGAAAGGGCTGAATGGAAGAGGAGAATGGGCGACATGGATGGAAGCTCTCTGGGGACTCAGAGGGCACACCTCAGTGGGAGAGGGCATTTGGCCTGAGGAACCTCTGTGTTGTGCAGATGTCATGTCGTGCTTTTCATGGTCTTCATCACTGCACCATGTTCCCTGCCCCTGTCTACTGAGAAATGCTTAGCTCAGCAGCAGGGATAGGAAAGCCACCCTGAGGAGCTCCCTGACACCTCGTCCTCACAGGCTGTCCCCACGTCCTGTACCTGAGAGGCCATCTATTCTGAGCATGCCCCTCAGCAAGGTCACTGGCAGGTAAGGGCATTCTCCAAGGTCCTTCCAGGCACCGTGAGGCCTTTGATGGACCTCCACTGTCTAAAGTCAAAGGGCCTCACATCCTCCTCAACCCTTCCTCTCCGGATGCTCAGCACACATCTGTTCTGTCTTTCTTTCTTGACCTCACACAACACCTCTCAAAGGCTGAGAAGATCGCTCTGCACAAAGAAGCCTTAGACAAACACAGAACAGCCCCACCAAGCATGCACCTGCCTCTCCGAACCAACCACAGTGGACACTTAATGGGGGCTAAATTGTGTCACCCCATCCCGATGGCCCTGAATCCCTCCCACCATGCAGTTCTGCTCCTCAGAGAGAAGTCTGATAAGCTGGTGTGTGTCCCCTGCATGTTTGCCACTTCCCATCCAGGGTTGGCTTCCAAAGATGAGCACAGGCCCAGGGCAGCTCATCTGACATGGGTCATGGGAGTAGAGGCTGCCTGGGGTCCTTCCCCTTCCAGCTCCCAATAATGGAAAGTGAGGACAAACTGAGAAGCAGGCAGGAGTCAGGTGCCCTTGTGAGAAAACCGCCCATTCAGGAGAAGGAGGTACATGCCACGAGGCACTGAATTGACCTCCACAGGTGTCCTAGGAGGTTTCAGAGTAGCAGACTAGATCATCTTCCTGCTTCTGTGCTACACTGCTTCACCCCCCCCCTTTACAAAGGAAGCAGCCTTCATAGGCATTCCACCTGCACCAGCCTCTCTCCACATGTAGTAGTAGTGACTTGAAATAGGAACACACTCGTCATCTCAAAGCCAGGCCTCAGCTTCTGCCGTGAGCCACCTGACATGCTGCGCCATGTCTGCAGAGACGTATTTCCACAAAAGGGAAACCAATACAGAACACCTCAGGCCCACGAGTCCTAGCTTGGGTGAAGTCACCTGGTTGCCCATCCCTTGTGGAATCCAAGGCCACAGTTACCTGACCTGAGAAGTGAGTTCTGGGCTGGATGGAGGGAAACGTTCTGGGTGGTGGCAGCGAGAGTCTCATCCTGCCCAGCTCAGTGCAGAGGCTTTCCTGAGCATGTGGCCACAGACAACACCCACCAGCACTGAATCGTTTTCTGACTATACCCTCCCATTCCACGCCCCCATTAGCCAGAGTATGCTCCAGTTCCAATCCCTTAGAGAGGTCTGGTGAGGCGAGCTTCAGATGCCTGAGGACCACAAGGCGGGGCTAGGCTTTCCCCATGACCCACCCAGGGCCAGCCACAGGACACTGGCTCCACACACGTTCCAAGTGGCTTGTCTCCCTGCTAGAAACCGCCAACCTGCCTGCTGCCATCCTGCCTCCCCAACCAGAGCAAGGCCTCTTGAACCACCTCCAAGCAGCTGTCCTCCCCAGGGCAGCCTCAGGTTTCTACAGGCTCCCCAGCTGAGATGTCCCCGGGGTGCAGTGCTCTCGCCTTCCTCCCCTTCCGTCCAACTCCATGTCCACAGTGAAGGGTCCCAACGGAAACCCAGGGATTTGAGGGAGTCCCTTTCTCTTGGAAAACAGCCCCTGCCTAGGGGCTTACCGCCTTCTGAAGCCATTCCCACAGGCATGGGCCGGGACCACCACGGGCTGGTGGCCTCAACGTTGACAGTCAAGAGCAGGACCCCGCGAGGGACCTGCTCCAACAGATGCTCAGGACGCAAGTAAAGGAGCCCAAGTTTGAATCTCAACAGTAGAATGCGGGCCTCCAGTCATTCTGCAGTGGGGGAGGGGCCGAGGGCAGGTGAGCCTGGGTGGGGGTGGGGTGCCATTCCATGCTGGCCTCTGCAGGGAGGCAAGAACCAGACGTTTCTTCCACCTTATGCAGGGGCCAGACAATTGTCGAGTGCCTGGTCAGGCAATGTATGTGTTGGTTTTCAGAATCACAGCACCAAGGTTTGTCTTGATGTTCCCTTTCCCTTTGTTATTCATCAACTTGTTTGTTGTCTTTCAACCTGCTCAGCTTCCGTCCTGGCTCCAGGCTCCCTTCCCCAGAGGCCAGACTTTCTGAACAAAATTCACCATTTATCATCTAATAACCACTTGAGTTTTCATGGCCACCTGGAACCTAATGTTTATGGTTTGGCTTCTCTCAGCAGACCCACCATTTGTGATTGGTGTGTGTCCATCTTTCCTAAGGAAGCCGTCCTTGTGTGCCAACCAGCATCCAGCAGGACCCACCTTCCTCATGTTCCCTTGTGCTGGAAAGGCCCAGCCTATCCAAAAAGCCGCTGCACAGCCCACGTGTCCAAGACCAGTGATCAGTCTGACGTGTTTCCAATATGATGATATTGCTGGTAAGTCTTGGAGCTTTTCCCTGTTAAATGTTTGAATGTAACCTTTTCCACAAATCCTCCCTTCTCAGGGATCACAGTCCAGCAGTTCTGAGTAGAAGATGGAGTGCAGAGTCCTCCTCTCCCATCTTTCCCCTGTCCACTCAGTCCTCGTTCCCTCCAAAGATCAAAGATACCTGTTTCATTCACATCTTTTCAGAGATCTTTTGGGCAAGCAACTTTGAATGCCATCCGTTTGCCTTTGCAGGTAGCATTCCTTTGTCTCAGGTTGAAATGTACCATGTGCACAGGGAACTCCATCTTGGACTTGTGATGGAAAAGGTTGGGGGATAATGTGAGGAAGTGATTACATATGTATCGTATATAGATATATATGTATCATATATCATATGTACATACATCTGTCTGTAGGACAGGGTCCTTTGGCTGCACAGCAGAAGTAGTCCAAACATTGCAAATCAACTGCAGTGGAAAACCTAACGTCTTGTAAGATCAAAGAGTTCTTCTTGAGAAAAAGTAAAAATGGAAGCTAGAAAATTCAATTGCGTCCCCGTAGACCTGAGTATCTTTACTTTTGTTGCCTTCCTACTGATATTGTGGCTCCTCTGTTACTGGACGCATTTTTAACATGGGAGTTCCTCCATTCTCTTGAAATTCAATGTGCTGAAAGGGCAGAGTGCTCAAAGCCAGGCAATAACAATAGTAAATGTGCAGCTCCATTTGAGTTTTTCATTTCCCATACACAGTGCCTGCATTTAGCCTGACCTGTGTCTCGTGCACCATTTTGGACATATCTTTACTGCAAGTACTTTCCCTGTGTATCTGAAGTTTACCTTTCCCTCGGAATCAGCATGCATCTGGCAAGACTCGCCCATAAGGGTACCATATTAGGCTACAGGGAGTGGGCAGTTCTTGAGGGGATGAGAACTTGGAGTGGAGACGGAAAGGTGCCTTTTGGTCCAACCCAAAAGAAAATGGCAAAGGGACCCCAAATCTGCAGGCTCTTTGGATGAAATGGCAATGGAAGAGCCAAGAGATACTAGTGCGTCATTGAGCTTTATGTGGTTAAGGACAGAAGTAAGGGAGGAGAAGACAAAATCTTCTCTTTCCTTATGTGAAAGAACCAGATGTGTGTGTGTGTGGGGGGGGGGGTATCTTGGTTTAATTGCTTTCTCCTTTGGGGGACACACGTGCTGCCTGTGGATGTTCCTAGGCTAGGAGTCACATCAGACCTGCATGAGCAGGCCTCTGCCATAGCCAGAGCAATGTGGGATCCAAGCTGCGTCTGGGACCTACAGCATAGCTCAGGGCAACCCCGGATCCTTATTCTACTGAAGGAGGCTGGGATGGAGTGTGCATCCTCACAGATCCTAGGGGGGTTTATGTCTGCTGAGCCATGATGGGAATTGCTGGCTTTTGTAGGTGTGAAAACATCGACTGCCCATGATGTGGGTGTGCCCTTTGACACAGTGCCAGCTTCTTATCCACCAATGTCCAATCTCCACGTGTCCAAACCCACTCGCATCAAAGTCCTCCCCAGCAAGCCCTGCTTAAAAGCTGGTGCATTTCCTGTCTGCATCCCATACCCTTGCTCTTGAGCATCGAGGCTCGTCATTGTCTATGGTGCTGTCTGCATGGGAATCAACGTAGCATCCCTGACACAGCCAAATGGAAACACACCTGAGGAAACGTTCAGATTGGGAGTTAAGGTCAGCTTATCACGATGCAAGTGATAGGAATTCGTATGTCCGTCTGGTGTGGTGAGAGGCGAGGTCTCGGGAACATCATCAAGGGAGGTGAGGGGTGAAAACCTCCTAGGACTGCAAGCAAATCTCTTGAGAGGCAAGAGTCCCTCTGTGCAGTAGCAGAAGTACAATTCCTCCTGCTGTTAGGCTGTTGGGCAAGGAAGGAGAGGTTGAAAGGATTGTTGCAGATTGAGAAGAAGGAGTTGTGTGGGGGCTTCCGAAGCTACTTGCCCCTTGCAAAGGAACATGGACTCCAAAGAGGGTGAGAAGCTGAGGCGAGAGTATCTCCTGCAATGCCATGGTGAGCTTTGTAGGAAGAAACTCTGGATGGGGCACTGCAGAACTGAGCACCATGGGAATAGGGCTCTCTATTGGAGCTTTTATACTGAAGAAACATTTCCAGGGTTTTCAAACAAGACCTTCATATGAAAAGATTGCTGAGGCACCCATTGTACCCAGGCATTCAGGAAGGCCAGGCTTCCTTGTTGCTTCCTCCCCTTCTTCAGCCACTCCTGCAATGAGTTACAAGATTCTCATGCATAGCTCAGATGTAGTATTTGTGGGCGTTTCTCCCCAAGACAATGGTTTTGCTACTGTATAGCACAGTGACCCAGGTATACACACATGTACACATTGTAGTCTCACACATGAGCATGCTCCATCACAAGTGACTAGACAGAGTTCCCAGTGCTACACAGCAGGATCTTATTGCCCAAGCCAATCTTTGGATCACTTACCCCAATCTCCTAATCCAACCCACTCCCTCCCCAGATGTCCTATTGGCATGAGTCTTCTCAGGGACACTGATACAAAAATTGCACTGTGGAAACGATGTTCTCCCGATTCTTCCATCATTTTTGACTGACTTTGGACTTCTGAGGGCCGCATCCATGGCATCAGGTGATTCCCAGGTTAGGGGTCCAAACAGAGCTGTCTCCCCTGGCCTATGCCAGTGCCACAGCAATGCCAGATCCCAGCCGTGATGGCAACCTACACCGCAGCTCACATCAACACCCGAACCTTAACCCAACGGGCGAGGCCAGGGGTGGAACCCGCAACTTCATGGTTCCTAGTCAGATTCGGTTCTGATGCACCATGACACGAACTCCTTCTGTTGTTCATTGTTTTATACTACCTCAGAACCCTACATCCCGACATCGGAGAGGCAGAGGTTGTCAAATCAGCAGCACTGTAATGAGGGAAACCAGTCATGGAAGTGGGTGTCTCAACGTCCTTTTGACCATGACCTCTGATTGTTCCTGCAGAGAGCTTCGGGGCAGGCACTGGCAGCTGAGGAGAAACATCTCTGGAGATGGATCACTAGCATCAGGAGACAGTGAACCTTCCACTCCCACATGGAAATTGAAAGGCACCGAGAGATCCCAGGTTTGTGTCTTGTGGACGTTTCAAGTCTGTGCCCTTGGGAGCTCTGGGTGTCATCAGATAGATGTAAGGGTCTTGAGAGGTATCCTGTGGAGGAAGAAATGCTCTGATGTTGCCACGGACCAGAAAAGGGATCTGAGGGTTCAAGTTTCTTTGGCGAGCATTCCCAAGTCAAGTGGGTATGTTGAATCTGCTGCTACTTCTTTGTGGGTGGATGGCCACCTGAGCTTCCATGATGTCGTGCCAAACGTAGGGAGGGAGAGGCATAGTGTTCCCAAAGTACCTGCTGTCTTGTGACTGGCCAAGAGGGTCAAGTTTAGCTCACCAGCATAACCAGGACAACCAGAACCGTACAAAGGAGACACACCTGTGCACCAACCTTTATTGAACAAGCTCCATGTATTAAAGAAAGACATGAAGAACAAACATGCGTGGAGAATCGAGGCATTTGGAAATTCTCTAGGCATGGCGACAGGAGCACCATCTCTGAAGAGAGGTTCCCAGATCTCCAATTGCGTGCTAGAATGGTTCTTTAATGGATCCATCCAATTTGCTAGGGGAAAGACCCTTCTCTTTCTAGACAAGCAAATCCCAACCCAAAGAGTCCACACAGCCTAAGGTGCTGTGGCCCAAAGGGCATGAATGTCCTTGGCCCACTTTGAGGATTCTGTGCTTAGGCTGGATCTCTGCAAACTCTTGTATGGGGATCCTATCTAAATGCATGGGTTTCACCGATGCAGTGTGACCATGGGGGCTCATCTCCCAAGAGATAGGGTTTAAGAAGAGATGGCCACGAAGCTCCCAGGGAGAAGACAGGAAGACAACCCCAGAGAGCTTTGCAGCGAATGCAAATCCTCCATGACATTCCTGTCTTGTAGGGAGCTCCTGGGCCAGCTCTTCTGATGCTTCCTTCCCTCCCTCCTCTTCCCACCTGTCCCCTGCTGACTGAGCTGTTGTGCACAGAGACTACCATCCTCCAACCGCTCCTAGTGTCTGTTGAGGAGGGCCCACTTGGGTAGTCAGTAGCGCACGTGGGAGCAAAGAGGGTGGTTTCCCAAGGGGTGGCCTGCCTGAGGGTGGGGCCCGTCATGGTGGCCTTTGGCGTTCATTCCATGACAGCCCTGCTAAGGAATATGGGGACTGTTCAGCCATTGGATGTGACCGCTCTGTGCTCTTGTGCACGCTGCAGATGCCTTGTGCCCTCCTCCATGTGGGTTCATGCCCGCATGGAGCTCAGGTCCGGAGCAGTTTTTCCACCACAGCTTTTAGCAGCACTGTGGATCAGGCTGCTGGGAGACTTGAGGGACTGTGGGCCCTATGGAGGCAGGGGACTAAAGTGTGTGAGTGATTAAAATGGGTGGCATTCCAGTGTGCCTGCCGTTCCATGCGTAGGAAAGCTGGAAGGAAAAATTTCCAATTTGAAAACCCTCATGGGGTTCACAAGAAGTAGCTCAGGGCTCGGAAAAAGGTGTGAAGATTTACCATCCAGGCTGCTAGTTTCACTGTTGTCTTCCTTTTTCACATACCAATGTCAGTCAGCACTTCTGTTCAAATGGCATGCTTGGGTCTGTGTTGGGGGCAGCCTTGCTGAATGAAGTAGTGCTGACCACCTAGTTGTAGTCGGATGTAAATCGTGATGGATTTGCAAGCCTATGGGAGATTGGTACAAGGCCACCTGGTTGTCGGGAATCTGGTAATCCATCAAATGTGAGGGTTGGTTGGGTTTTGTCTATGGATATGTGTGTAAGGGGAGATCATGCCTGTGTTTGGGGGAGCGTTTGTCTTTGGAGGGTGCTGAGATGTAACAGAGGTATAGTCCAGGAGCTGGCGTTTAGGTGTTTGTAAGTTGGTGTTCAGGGGCCTATTTTTCATGGATGTTTTCCGCCATGAAGTTGGGGATTGTGTGTCTCCTGGTGGACTTGGTAGGATTATCTGCCTAGGCCTCAGGGCAATGTTAGGGAAGTCCAGGGGCCGATCTGTGTGTGTGTCCCTTTGGGGCCTGTAGTGAAACTTCGTGGTTGGGACTTGACCCCAGCCAAAATTGAGAGTGGGACTGGAATCTACCTTGCCCTCAGCTTGGCACCTCAAGCCAGGATCCCAGGTTCAGAGAGGATTCGAGCGCACAGACTTCTTCTTTTTGGTGGCATCTGCCCCATGTGGAGTTTCCCCGTCCACGGACGGAGTGCCACAGCAGCAATCGGGACCACTGCAGTGAACACTCAGAATCCTTAGCCTTCCATGCCACAAACGAACGCCTCGACCTGCTCAAACCCACTGTCTTTGCACTGTCAGACCCCTCACCAGGTGTCAGGATTTGATGAAGCTCTGGTTCTTCTGCTTCGTGGCAGGAAGAATTTGGCATGAAGCAAAGCACCAGGTAAAGAGTGAGTTTAGGAGCATAAGACCCTGGGGGGAGATACGCGTAAGCTGGCCAGGGGGTAGAGCAGCCCCAAGAACCAAGAGAGCTACATTTCTAGAATCCAAGGCCCAGTGGGGAGGGGAGAAGACTGCCTTCTTCCTCATTTGGGGGTGGATATCAAGGCTTCCATCTCCAGCTCCTCATTGTGCCCTATATGGATGGTGTGCCCTGGGCTGTCACAGTGCTTGTTCAAATCGGTGTGTATTGCCAGGAGTTTGGTTGTATATCAACTGGGGTAATTCATCTCAGGTTTCCATCTACTGTCCTCTTTTACCTAGGCGTGTCCCCTCTCCCCTGTGTTTCTGTCTGGGTGAGGTGCAGAAATGCTCCTTGTCCAGGACTCTTCTCTCCTTGACTTCATGCAGCAGGACTCGACCTCCATATCTGTTGTCTTGTGTTTGAAGTCTTGGGGGTTGTGTCTTGAGCGTGTCTGGCACTTCGATGCATGCGGTCTTCCTTCAATTCGGGTAAGTCATGGCTGGGTTCCTTTTCTTGAGTGATCATCAGCTTTAGACCATTTCGAAGACCCCTTGAAAGCTTGTCTTTAACCAATTCCCTGTGGGCAGTTTCTGCTCTTTAAGGATCCTCCTCTATCCTTCCCTTTAGGATGACTATTTGTGTGTTTACCGCCTGTCATATGGCTCTTTACTTTTTTGTGTGTAGCACATGTTCCGGAGCTGTGCATGTGTCTTTTGATGTGTAGAGGGCGAGTCGGCCTATCTTCTGGGTCTGGTGAATGCTATATAGGTGGGCGTTCCGTATTGGAAAGCTTCTGGATTCTGCACGCTGGAAGAGTGCATGCCCTTGGATGGAGCCTTGGGGAGTGTGGGTTTATGGATATGCGGAGAGTGTGTTATATGCGTGTTTGGAGGAAAGGACGTAGGGTGCTAGGTTTGCAATTGTGTCATGTACGGATTAATTGCGGGTCTGCTTGGGTCTTTTGGAGAGTGGTGTGTATAATGTGTTTGAGTGTGTATTCCAGGGGCATGGGCATTTGGAGGTATATTCGCTGGGGCTATGCACTTGTTGTTTTCAGGAGGGACATGCTAGGCGTATATATGTGGGGACGTGGGGAAGCGTGCGTCTGCTGAAGAGATGAGGTTCTGTGTTTCTACAGGGGCATGGGAGATGTGCATTTCTTGGTGTGAGAAATATGTGCTGTGGTTATGTGTTACGAGTTTTCAGATGGATGAGCTGGGTCCTAGGATCATTGGATATGTGGAAGTGATTTCCTATGTGGTTTGCTGGCGATAGGTCCATGTGTCCTACGTGTGTTTACTCGTTTGTGTGTCTATCACCAGGTGCATGAATGACCAGGTTGTGTTCCTATGGTATGGAGGTGTTGGGAGCGTGCCACGTTGCTTCTTGGCAGAATGCCGAGGTGTTTCTACAGGTCCTAGGTACGAAGAGATGGTGTGTCCACATTGAGGGTGAGGGCTGAAATGCATATGCTGTTGACACCCACACAGGTGCAGTGTCCTGGCAGGGCGGTTGATTTCTGGAGAGGTGGCACCATGTGTAGTGTTTGGGGCATCTGTATGTTCAAGGGTTGGGAATATTTGTCTGTGTGTGTCCATAGGTGTTTGAGACGTGTATATGTGTATTAGTACGTGTAGGCAGATTGTGGCTGTGTGTGTATTTGAGGTCCTGGGGCTTCTGTAGTATGTATTTGGAGGGATGCCAGAGGTAGGTGTATGTGTTTGGAAACAAAGAAATCTCATAGGCGATGTGAGTGTGTTCTCGAATCCTGGCCTAGAAGTCCTGTAGGGCTGTGGCCTTGCCTATGGGCTGTGCGTGAGACGACTGTGTAGGAGCTGGTTGTAGTGAGCCTGTATACGTAGTAGCCAATGTGTAGCACTGGTCGGTGTTTGTGTTCAGGCCCCTGTTGGGTATGTGCATGTGAAGACCTCAGGTGGTATAGCTTTGTTTGTGGGGAAGTGGGTGAAGTGAGGGGTTGGCCTTTTCTTGTCTTTTCAGGGCAGACCCATGGCATTGGGAAATGCCCTGGCTATGGTGGAATTGGCGCTGCAGATGAAGCTGCCAGCCACGGCGACAGCAAGGCCAGATCCGAGCGGCATCTGGGACCTGCTCCATATCTGAAGGCAATCCTGGATCCAGGGATTGCACCTGCCTTCTCTCCTATACGGGTCAGGTTCATTCCAATGTAGCCCCGACGGGAATATCTGCTGGAAGTTTTTTCCTCACAATGTCATTTTCAGTTCTTGGCATCAGCCCGGTTATCTTTTCTGTGTCATCGGAGTTTAGTCTTGGCAGATTGTACTTAGGAAGGTGTCCATTTCGTCTAGGAAGACTGTTCTCTTGGCATAGAGTTGCTTTTAGTAGTCTCTTCTGATCCTCTGTATTCTGGCATGTCCATTGGAAGCTGGCGTGCATTTCAATATGTATTGATTTGAGTCTACTCTTTTTTCCCTGATGAGTCTGGCTAAGGGTTTATCCATATGGTGGAAGTGTTCAAAGAAGCCGTTGTAGCTGCATTGATCTTTCCGATGGTTTTCTTCGTTGCTCTTTCCTTTCTGCTCTGATCATTAGGGTGTCTTTCCTTGTGTTTGTCTTTCTCTGGTTGCTTTGGGTGTAAAGCCAGTTTGTTTGTTGGTGGTTTTCCTTGTTGGCTGAGGTAGGCTTGTATTGCTGGAAAGGTCCCTCTTCGATCTGCCTTTGGTGCATCCCATAGGCTTTGGATTGTTATGTCCTTGGTGTCACTTGCTTCTTGGGATCTTCAGATTTCCTCTTTGGTTTCTCCGGCACTCCCTTGGTTGTTGAGTAGCATGTTGTCGAGTTCCCGTGCGTTGGTGTTTGTTGCCATTGTTTTCTTGGTGGTTGATTTCGAGCCTCATAGCATTGGGTTCATACAAGCTGTGGGATATGATTTTAATTTCCTTCCTTGTACAGTGGCTTGCTTGGTGACGCAGCATGTGATCTGTCCTAGGGAATGTCCGGTGTGCCCTTGAGAGGAGTGTGTATCCTGCTTCATTGGGATGGAAAGCGCTGTACATATGGAGGAAGTGCCCTGTGGTCCAAAGCATTATTGAAGGCCCGGGTTCCCTTGTTGATTTTATGTCTGGAGGACCCGTGCGTTGATGGGAGTCGGGTGTGAAGGCCCCCTGCTCTGACTGTGTTAGTGTCCATTTCTCCGTTTACGGTTGTAGCAGTTGCCTTCTACATTGCGGGGATCCTGTATTGGGTGCATATATGTTTCCAATTCCCATCTCCTCTCCTTGGATTGATCCTTGACCGTTACGTAATGACCTTCTTTGTGTCTTATTAATACTCTTTATTTTAAGGTCTCTTTTGTCTGATGGGGGTATTTCTACTCCGTCTCTCTTTTAATTCCCACGAACGAGGAATATTTTCTTGCATCCTTTCACTTTCAACTTGTAAATGTCCCTCAAACTGAAGGGGGTCTGTTGAAGACAGCAGGTCTACCTATCTGTCTATCCCTCTACCTATCTGGATCGAGATCGAGATGGAGATCGAGATGGAGAATGAGATGGAGATCTTGATCTAAACACAGAGAGAGGGAGATGCGTATTCTTTTTGTATGCATGCAGCCAGTGGATGTCTTTCGGTTGGGGCATTTTGTGCATTTCCATTGAAGGTGCTTCTTGATCTGTATGTTCTTATGGCCATGTTATTAGCTGTGTCAGATTGGGTTTTGTTGGTCTTTTCCCGTCCTCCCTTGTTCTCTGCTCTTGTGGTTTGATGACTGCCTCTAGTGGGGTGTTTGTTGGGTGTTTTTTGATTGTTATTTCCCCGAGACAATTTTTTCCACTGTCCAGCATTGTGACCCAGTTCCCCATACGTGTATAATTCGTCTTTGTGCCATTATCATGCTCCATCATAAGTGAGTCCACCTCGTTCTCAGTGCTACACAGCAGGATCTCCTTGCTAATCCCTTCCAAAAGCAGTCATTTGCATCCAATAACCCCAAGCTCCCCATCCATCCCACTCCCTCCCCTCGCTCTAGGCAGGCACAAGTCTATTCTCCAAGTCCATGAGTTCCTTTAGGTGGAAAGGTTCCTTTGGGCTGTATATGAGACTCCTCATATGAGTGATGTCGTATGGTAGTCGTCCTTCTCTTTCGGACTTCCTTCACTCAGGATGAGAGGGTCTCGTTCCATCCATGTTGCTGCAGATGGCATTAGGGTGCTCTGTTTGATGGCGCAGGATTATTCCATTGTGTGTATATACTGCGTCCTCTTTGGCTCTTAATTGTTATTTTCCCGATACAATCTTGTTTTCTACTGTACAACGTGGTGACCCCGTTACACATACATGTAGGCATTCTATGTTCTCACATCATCATGCTCCGTCAAACATGACTAGACATTGTACCCAGCGCTACACAGCAGGATCTCATTTCTAATCCATTCCCAAGGCCATAGTGGGCAGGCATTAACCCCAAGCTCCCCATCCACCCCACTCCCTCCCCCTCCCCTACCTCTTGGCCACCACAAGTCTATTCTGCAAGTCCATAAGTTGCTTTTGTGTGGAAAGGTTCATTTGTGCCGTATATTAGATTCCAGATATAAGTGTGTGGTATTCTCTTCTTGAAAGGATCCCTTAACCATGAACTAGTGTCCTTCTTTGCCTTTCTCGATGGCCTTCGTTTTAAAGGTGATTTTGTTGGATATGAGCAGCGCTACTCCTGATCTCCTGTCTTGTCCATTGGCATGAAATATCTTTCCGCATCCCCTCCCTTTCAATCTATACGTGTCCTTTGCCCTCAGCTGAGCTTCTCTAGGCAGCAGATTGAAGGTTTTTGCTTTGGTACCCAATCAGGCACTCTGTGTCTTTTGATGGCAGCATTCGGTTCCGGAACAATTCAGGTGGTCATTGATAGATGTTTCTTGAGTGCCATTTGAAGCCTTGTTTTCCCGTTGATTCTATGTTTCTCTTTTCTTCTTTCTTTTCCTTTGAGTGGATGGGTTCCGTTGATTCTCTGCTGGAGTCCTTTCCTTTTCCGATTTTTGAATGTAGTGTTGGCTTTTGGTTTGGGGTTGCCCTGTTTTGTTATTATGTTAACCCCTTCGTATGTCTGCTCACTTTAGCCTGACCGTTGCATAGGACCAAACGCGTCACTGAACCAAGAAAAAGGATCTACATTTTCTTCCATTCCTCGCCCTCATTGTATGATTTGATGTAGTTTATTTCATTTTATGTTTTTGAAATCTTCATGGTTAGATCTGTACGCTGGCTTCTCTAAGTCACTGCTTTCCAATGGCTTTTTTCTTTTTTTGAATTGGAGAAGCCTTAGAGTATTTCTTTCAGAATGGGTTTTGTATTGCAGTACTCTTTCAGGGTTGGTTTGTTGGAGAAATTCTTGCTTTCCCCTTCGATTTGAAATGATAGTCTTGCTGGATAGGGTATTTGGAGGAGGCAGATTATTTGTTCTTTCTTTCAGTGCTTTCAATGGGTCTCGCCACCCCCTTCTGGCCTGTAGTGTTTCTGTAGAGAAAACTGCTGATAACCTTATTGGGGTTCCCTCATCATGAATGCCTTGCTTTTCTCTTGCTGCCTTTGGCCTCCTCCCTTTCTGTTTACCTTTGGCCATATTGATCAGAATAGGTCTTGCTGCATGCCTGTTTGGGTTCAACTTGTTTGGGGCTCTCTGTGCTTCCCGTATCTTGATATCACTCTCCTGTAGTTGTTGCTTTAAAACCTCGATTGCAGGACTCCCTGTCGTGGTGCCCTGGAAACTGGCCATGGCCCCTGCCCCTCTCCCCCAGCCGCAAGGACCAGACCCTCCCTTTGACTGATGACATGAGGAGATTTCCCACCAGGTGGCCCGGCCCTGAGCACATTAACTCTAGGAAGTCCCAGTCGCTCTGTTTCTAAGCCCCACTGACCCCCTGAGCATGACCGGCTGCCTCCACCAGGCCTGGGTATGGGCATCTTCTGAAAAGCCTCAACCAAGACCTTGAGAGAACACCAGATGTCTAAAGGAATGAGAAAGGAAGAGGGTCCCGGTTAGGGGTGTGCTGGTGCAGCCCAGGGCCTTGCCAGATCTGAGGTGTGCAGGGGCTTGAGCTGGCCAGGCTCCACTCCCACACCAGCTCTCTTGGGCCCTGTTGGGACATATGTCCCTTCTCGGCCTTGAACATTGCCTTCTCCTGGACCTCCAGGGGTTCTGCAGGCACAGAGGCCCATCTGCTGATAGATTGAAACCTGTGATTGTCCTGAGGGTCAGTCAGGAGCTTCCTCCATCAGGACGCCCGTGCCTGCCTGCATGGCTTACACAGGCTCATCAGCCATGGGATGCCAGGGTTTGGAACTTCCCAGAAGTACAACTGAGTGACTGTGCATGGCAGAGACTCAGCTCTGACCTAGCCCTGTTGCTTGCAGCCTAAGTCCCCTGTCCACCGGAGGGTGGTCCCAGGGGGGTGCCCTCATCTGTGACCTCCCTTTTTCAGGGTGTCTCGTGGGGATGGCCCGCTGGGGCTTAGACGGCTGACACGCCCCCTACCCCAGCATCTTCACCAATATCACCTGCTTCTCCCATGGGACCGATGAGATCCAGAAGCACATGCCTCTCCCTGAGCCCACAGTCCCTCCTCTTCACACCCAGGTCCCATCACAGTCTCTGCAGGCTGCTGGCTCTCCTGGGCCTGGCACAGGCTTTGTGCCCCCAGAGACTGGCCCCTGCTGCTGTTCATGCTCGAGGTCCTGCAGCAGGCCTGGTGCAGACCCCCCGAGCTCCTGTGC
This sequence comes from Sus scrofa, assembly GCF_054392235.1. Classification (NCBI taxonomy): domain Eukaryota; kingdom Metazoa; phylum Chordata; class Mammalia; order Artiodactyla; family Suidae; genus Sus; species Sus scrofa. The sequence continues at coordinate 15,992,843 of NC_139396.1, read as the reverse complement.
TCCTGTCTCTGCCTCAGACTCCAGTCTCCATTTGGCAAAGAGCCACCCCTCCCCCACCAGCTCCATCAGCTTTCCAGGGCCCCATCTTGGCCTTCCTGTGCAATAGTGGCCACCCCACAAACCAAGACTGCAATCTCCAATAACCAAAGGAAAGTCTCCTCCCGCTGCTGCCTTGGGGCCCTACGGCCCCTCCTGTCATCCATCCTTCCTTCTTCTGTTGGGGTCCTCCATCTGACTCCCTGGACAAGGGGAGAGGACATGAGAGGGAGAGTGTCCCAGGAGGAAGGTAGGAGTGGGGATGCTGGTGGAGCCCAGCTGGGGACAGAGAGGGTGTCTTCCCTTGAGACTCCTTCCTGCCCTGGGAATGCCCAGGCTTCGGAGGGAATCGGTCAGCTCCAGCTACCATCACCAATCCCATGGGCAATGGGGCTTAAATAACAAGAATGTATCAACTCACCGTTTCGGAGCCCAGCCTTCTGAGATCCCGGTATAAACAAGCTGGGTTGGCCCTGAGGCCTCTCTCCTTGGATTCCAGATGCCCATCTCCGGCCTGCGCCCTCCCATCAGCTCCCTCTGTGGGACTCAGGGTCTAAATTTGCCCTTTCTATAGGGGCACCCATCCTATTGTATTCGGGGCCACCTTAGTGACCTGATTTCAGCTCTTTCTGTACAAACTCTGCTGCAGGGCTTGCTGTGGTGGTGCCCTGGAACTGAACCCAAGAAGGAACCATGAGTGTTCAGGTTTGATCCCTGGCCTCGCTCAGGAAGGGAAGGATCCAATGTGGCCATGAGCTGTGGTGTAGGTCTCAGACCCGGCTTGGATTGACATTGCTGTGGCTGTGGTGTAGGCCGGCTGCCAAAGCTCTGATCGATCGATGGATCGTTTGGATGCCAAGCCTGGGAACTTCCATATGCCGCCCCAGCAGCCCCATTCAAACAAACAAACGTAGGCAATGGAAAGACAAAGAAAAGACAGCTCCACCTAAGGCCATGTTCTGAGGTCCTGGGGGAGAAACCTTCCACATATAAACTTCGGGTTATACAGTTGTAGCCCCTTTTGGCAGGTGTCTCCAGTGCCAGGGATGAAGGGTCTTTTGAAAGTAAAGGAACATCAGTCCTGGGGTTGGGATGAAGGAGGATCAACTCCCCAAAGTGAGGGAGGGGCGTTTCCAGAGCGCAGGGCATTCGAGCCGGATCAGAACCCATGACCCAAGGCCATGAGGCGGGGGGTTCCAGCCCGTGGCATATAAGGCTCCTGAAGGAACGGAGTCTAGGTGACTGAGAGGGAAGCTGAGAGAGGAGCTCCAGAGCCAGGCTGTGAGATGAGGTCCAGGCCTCACAGCACTCTGCTCCTACATTGGATTCCCAGCAACCTCTTTCAGCAGGCCCATGGCCCCGCTCTCCATAGCCTGAAGGGGAACACCTCACTGCCCACCTTTCTGGCCGCAACCCCCACGTGAACGGCTGCTTTCGGTCCAAGGGCCCCAGCCAGCCTGGCCCAAGGGGTCCACACCTCCAGCAGTTGGAGCCTGTTGTCTCCTTTTCGGCTTAGCTGGCTCAGGCCAACCCGAGCGAGTTCCTGGAAGCAGCGTTGTTGCAATCCTTCCTGCCCTCTGCCTGACCCAGTGTTCTCATGTAGCCAGCAGGATCCCGGGAAGCCTCACAGTGGACCCCTCCTTCCGAACTCACAGTGCTGTGGTGGGTGACCCATCTCTTCCTAACGTTTGCCCATTTTCTGGTGGAAAAGTTCTGCTTTTATGGTCGTGTCTTGGCAGTGCCTTATTCCCTCGAGACACCAGACTTGGGTCAGATGTGTGGTTGGCAGGTAGTTTCTCCAAACCTGTAGCTTCTTTTCACCTAGGAAAATGTTTCCATTTGATGAGGTCCGTTTTCTGTCTGGGGTAGGGTTTTGGCTGTCATGGGGAAGAACGCTTATCTTTTCATTGTTGCTGATGTTGTTGTTGCCTATTCCAGCGGTATTGATGTAGTTATCTTCCGTTTGATTGAAAGGACAGTGAGGTAGCATGTTGTGCTATTTCCTACTGTGTCGCAAAGTGATTCGGTCATACATACACACACACCCCTTCTCCCTCAGATTCTATGCCCATATCGACTATCACTAACTGTGGGCTAGAGTTCCCTGGGCTGTACCGCAGGTTCCTGTTGGCCGATCATTCCATGTACTCAGTGTGCAGAAGCCAGTCCCAAACCCCCAGTCCCTCCTGCCCCGGACTTGGCTCCTTTGGTACCCATCCGGTTTTCCAAGGCTGGGAGTCTGTTTCTGTTCCATGCACACGTTCATTTGTGTCCTCTCTTTCGGTTCCACTTAGAAGTGGTATCATACAATGTTTGTCTTTCCCTGTCTACCTTCACTTAGGATGATAATTTCCAGGTCCATCCTTGCTGCTGCAGCATTCATGATTCCATTCTCTTGTATGATTGTTTGATGTTCCCCCCGTACATATGAACCTCATCCTCTTTATCCATGCCTCGGCCGATGTACATTTAGCTTGCTCCCTTGTCTTGGCTATTGGAAATGGTGCTTCAGTGGACATTGGGGTGCATGTATGTTTTGAAGGGCCTTTCTTTCCTTTTGATGAAGTCCAAATTTCTGTTATTTCCTTCCCTTTTGGGGTACTGTTTTTCTTGTCATGTGGCAGACCCCTTTGCCAAGCCCGAGGACCCAGAGGTTTGCTCCAATTGTTTTTTCTTGTGTGGTAAACGTTGCATCGTTTGTATCTATACAAATTTTACATTTGCACTGAATGTTCCATGATGAGTTCATTTTCGTATGGGATAAAAACCCTATCCCTATTCCATTCAACTGCCCTTGAGCTTCCGTATTAGAACATCCCAGGTTGGTGTATTGCTATGGATCTATTTCTGCATTCTCTCTCTGTACACTGAACTCTGTCTGCCTCTATCCCGCCAGCAATGCCAAGCTGCCCTCCATAGAGCGTTCTCATAAGCCGAATCACCTCCCACTTTAATGTGCTTTCTCGAAATTATTTTTGATGTTCTGGCTCCTTTATCTTTTCTTCATACATTTTAGAATAATTTCATCCATGTGGGCCAAAAACAAAACTTCTGTCGGAATTTGGCCATATTCTGTGTTGAGTCTTCCCATCCATGAGTATAATACGTGTCCGCATTGTTGTAGGTCTTGTTTCGTTTTATCATACAGATGCTCTATATCAAATATGTATCCCCGGATTTCCCATTGTGGCTCAGTTTGTGATGAACCTGAAATAGTGTCCAGGAGGATGTGGGTTCAATCCTTGACCTGACTCAGTGGGATGAGGGTCCCGTGGTGCCACCAGCAGCAGTGTGGCTTGGACCTGGTGTTGGTGGGGCTTTGCTGTAGGCTGGTAGCTGTAGCTCCAGGTTGACCCCCTTGCCTGGGACCTTCCGTATGCCGTGGGTGCAGCCATAGAATGACCGATGGAACCAAATGCTTCAAGGTTTTGGCAAATCTTGTGTATTGCATGGTGTTTTTCGTTTTGGTGCCATGTTCTTTTGTGGGATTTACACACATGATGAAGGTTTTTGTGTCGACCTTGTATACTGAGACTTTGATAAAGTGACCTCCATCTCTTCCGTGTGTCTTGGAGATTCGGTGGGCCTTCCCGTGGAGGTAGCCATGCTATCCATGAGCATGGAGAATTATGTTTGTGCCTGTCTCATCTGTAGGTCTTTCTTTGTTTTTCCTGCCATGCTGCCCTGGCTCGTAGCTACAGTACTAAGTAGAAAAGGAGAAATGAGAAAGAACTTTCTGACCTGTTTTGGATGGAGGAGGAAGACGTTCATTCTTTCACCATCACGCAGGAGGCTTGGTGTAGCTTTTTGTCGAGATGTTCTTTACGGGTTCAAGGAGTGTCCTTCTCTTCCTAGATTTCTGAGCGTTTCTTACATGAATGGGTGTGGCACATGTTCTGCAAGCGCCATTGTGACCATGTAGGTTTTCCTCATCAATGTATTCATGTAGCCTATAAATTTGATGGTTGTGCATAGTAAGCAAAGCTAGTGTTCCTTGGCTAGAGTCCCTCTGAACATAGGGTATTGTCGTGAGCTTCTTTGTTCCTGCGTTTGTTGTATTTTGTGATTTGTATTTTCTCGATGCCTTGTGTGAAAACGTAGGTTGTGGATGGAAGACCTTGCATCTTTTGTATTCTATAAGCATTTCGTGCCATCTGCTTCCCTCTTAACACCAGTTCGTCTGGATCCTAGCACCTGTTAGGTACTGCACGTTCCTTTGCCTACCGTTCTATATATTTTCCAAGTTCTCCTGGAGAGGCCTCTTTGAGCATGGAGTCGTTCGAAGGGTGCATCTCCATGTCCACATATCTGGAGGCTTCCTTTCTTCTCATTCTCGTTGTTCTGCAATGGACAGCATATGCTTTGGACCCAGTGGAGTGAAATGCAGTGGCTCTTTGTTTCCTTATCGTAGAGGTTCTCCAAACATCCCAGGCAGGAACGGCTCCAATATGACTGTGACAGAGGAGTGCTCTGCCTATTTCCCTTACACTGTAACCATAAGGGGATTACCTGAACATGGAAATGCCAGGCTTCTGAAGATGTGTCTGACAGGGCCAGTTCACAGACACCCCTGCCCATTGTTGTCTGGATCAGCTTACAAGTAGAGAGAGAGCCAGGGTCCAGGAGGGGGCCCAGATGCAGCGCTCTGCTGCTTTCTATCGCATGAACAGAGTAGCTGTAGTCCCATGTGGGCATTGGCTACCACCAGAAGGCTGACATGCAGGAGCCGGGTTCAGTCCCTGACAGGGGGATCAGCACTCCCAGTGGGCTAAGCTCCAGCCTCTCTCCTACTGCCCAGGGCAGGTCTGAGCTGTGGGTGCAGCCACCAGGCTCTGACGGCTGATAACAGAGGCACCAGGAGGCACTCCCCAGCTCTGTCAGCCACAGTCCCTGGCTGTTGGCAGGGACCGTGATGTCCCAAGGAAGAAGGCCCACCTCCCAGCTGCAGGGAGATTGTCTTGAGAATGTCAGAACTGCCCTTTCTCGTCTTCAGCAAGCAACATTTCCATCCCTCCCTGTTGCTTCCTCCCAACCCATGCGGTTGCCAGGCTTTCTTTTTCAAACCTCTTCCAAAGCACTTCCTGAAAGGAAGGGCATCCTTACCCCGACTGACTAAGAAGCACCTCTTGAAAATAAGCAAGTTTCCCCTCACCCAAGACTCTTAGCTCCTTCCAAGGACCATCCTTGCTCCCTCCTGCATGCTGCTGAGTAGCAAAATGTTGGGGATCCAGAACTCCTCCAACGACTGGTGTGCTAGCAATAGCTTCTCTGACAGCAGGAAGCTCCTCCCCCCTCAGGCAGAGGCAGTCATGAGACTGTAGGTGATGGCTCTGTGCTCTGTGCCTCCTTTCAAACCCTCTGCATCCCTGCCATCTGAGGAAGGAAGGCAGTGCCTGGGAAATCACCCTGGTTGCAGATGCGTCACTTGGCCTGTCTGGCAAGAGGTCACCTGTGAGCCAGAGGGCCCGAATCCCCTCTGGAACACACTGCTGCGTCCCCACCATCCAAACAGGCCCTTCCAATAAGGCACGATGGCCTGGCCATTGGAATGGCTGGACACTGAAGGAATGCTGTCTGTGACTGGGACACAGGGCACTTGTTGCCTTGGTCTTGGAGACACATGGCATTGGAAAGGCAGAACCCAGGCCAGGGGCCCCACCTCCTAAGTCAAATGGGTTTCTTCAGCCAATGCTTTGACTCCCCCTTGAGGGGTTTGGAGATGAGCCTTTCCCTGGTATCAGAGGGTCAGCTTCCCCTTGGTGTCTGTCATAGACAAAGAGTGTCCAGCCCCTGTCTCCATCTCACACAAGCTGCACCAATCCAGCCCATGAAATTGGGATGCTCCTTCACCCACCCTGGGCATGGCGGCCATTTCTGTGATTCGGTGAATGTGCCATCCATGAAGTCACGGTTTCCTTGTTGGATGGAGGGATGTGTGGATAGATGGAGTCTCTGATTGGCATTGGAGGACGTTACCTGCAGCATAGGGATGTTCCCTGACTCGGGGTCGAATCAGAGCTGGCATTGCTGTTCTACGCTACAGCCACAGCAATGCCAGATCCAAGCCACATCCGCAGCCCACACCAGAGCTCAAGGCAATGCTGGATTCCTTAACCCACTGCACAAAGCCAGGGCTCAAACCCACGTACTCATGGATAGCAGTCAGATTCTTCATCTTCTGAGCCATAATGGGATCTCCCTAAAATACTATTTGGTGATGGTCTGTACATCTTTCCTTCCTGCAAATTCTATTGCATTCTTTTCTTTTCCATTTTGAGTCGGCTGCATTGGGGCCTGTGGGCTGTTCCAGGCCAGGGGTCGAATCAGAGCTGCACCTGCTGGCCTATGGCACAGCCACAGCAATACAGGATCTGAGGCATGTCTCATACCTACACCACAGCTGACGGCAATGCCAGAACCTTAGCCCAGTAATCCATGCCATGTCTCATACCCCGTCCCCATGGATCCTAATCCGTGTCCTTAGAGCCGAGCCACACGAACTCCTGCTCTTTCATGTTTTAATGGATTGAAAAGCATGAGTGAATGGCTCACTTTCAGTGTGCCTACACCTCGGCATTAATCCTAGATTTTTGGCGTTTGGGGCATTTTTCTTTTTCTTTTTTTTGTTGGCTTGTTTTTATTTTGTAAGTGTTGGCTGCCCCTGTGCCACACAGATGTTCCCAGGGACAAACCAAAATCCTTAACCCTCCTCACCCCAATCCAAAACGTATCCCTGATCACGAAAAGTCCCAGGTCTTCTTGTATCAAAAACTCCATGGGAGTGGATGCCAGTTGGCTGGTGAGGTTGGGACCACTGAGCGTCACATGATGGAACCTCCCCCCAAGCCATTAACAGGCCATGAGATTAAAGTCACTCACTCCCTCCTTTGTTTTGTCCTCACCGGGACTAAGAGGCCACTGCCTCCACCATTTAGCACATGGAAATAATCCCACCAAGGCGAATGGGTGGTCCCCCGACCACAAGGAACTGAAGCAGAAAGTCCTGTCCCTACAGCCAAGCCTTTTCCTCTCTGGACAGGCCACACCCACGGGACCCCCTGGAGGAGTGGAGGATCACCCCAGCCTGTCATGTGGCCACTTCAGAGAGGCAGAGAGAAACTCTCTAGAGGTAAGGGCTGCCTCCAGCCTCCATTCTCACGACTGGTGAGTGTCCAGAGGGCTGAATGGCACAAAAGCAGCTCTCCATCCCCAGAGTGTTCCGGGATGCAGAGCATGGAACCGATGCCCCAGAAGCCCCCTAGCCCAGCAGGCTGGAGAGACAGGGATGATGAGGCTGTCCCTGGGGCTAGTGAGAGCTGTGTACTCCCAGGAGCAGCCTGGGCATCCTTGTCTCTGTGGAGGAAAGACTTAGTCATTCACCTATGGATCCAGACTGCCTGGGATCTCACACATGCTTCGTCCCTTTCAGATCCCCTCTCTGTCCTCAGAGGACCCATCTCTGAGGACACAGGCACATGTAAGATGACAGTGGACCAAGTGCATTTCACAACAGAATGATTTTATCCATGTTTTACATCCCCCATCGCAAAGGAGCTACTGTGCCCACCCACACACACCCAGACCCAAGTCCCCACCACCTAACCCCACCCACCCCCACCCCCTCCTGGCTCTGGTCATTCTGTCCTTCCTCCCCACCCCTATGGCAGCCAGGACGGTTGCTAGGACCTGGAGGAGCCCAAGGCTTCCCTCTTCCCTAAAGGCTGCAGTGCCGCATCCTCTTCCTCCATGTGACACATGGGTCACACCTGCTCCTTTTTGGCTGGGAAGGGTCAACCAGCCCCAGAGCCAGGGTGTGCCTCCCAGAGCCTCGCAGGTCATCCCTAGGCCTGGCCAGGTCCTCAGCAGCAGCCAGGCCTCCACACCGAGCCCGCTTTCTAGACTTGGCAGCTTCCAGGGGGCCTGAGCTGAGGCCCATTCTCTGGGGCACGGGGGCCTGGGAAGCTTGCTGGGCCCTCTGGCCTGCAGTGCAGACAAGACCCGAGGCAGGGATAGGGCTCTGTGGCAGCCCCTAGGGCAGAAGGCTGTGGTGAAGGCCCAAGAGGAAGGCCAGGCTGGGGAGCTCCTCCTCATCCTCACTGAACCCGTGACCCAGCCCTGGGGCTCCACTAAGAGGAGAGGCCTCCCTGAGAACCTTGCTGGCCCTGGGTCCTGATGGAGGGCCCAAGCGCTTGGTGCCCTGGCGAGGAAATGGCTGTGCAGTTCCAGCCTGAGGGGGCTCCTGATGTTCTGGAGAGGGCAAAGAGCCTTTGTGCCTGAACAGGCCCCTGTCTGTTTGGTGGTGCCTTAGATGGCCATGGAAATCCACCTGGGGTGTCCAGGTTTCATCTCTGACCCCGGGCTGTGGGCCTTGCTCATTCCTCTGGGCATCTTGTCGGGCCAAAGATTCTGAAGGTCTTGAGTCCAGGTGGGGTGCCCTGTGATTGGGAGTGGCTGGCACCCCATCGTCCTCCTCCAAGGCCAGGACTTGTGTCTGCACCAGCTGGTGGGAGAGAGGTGGACAGTGAAAGCTCTGCACCCTCCAGGGAGAGCCGGGGCTTATGGGCAGGGGGAGGTGAGATGGGACTCACATCCACAGACAGAGCCTGTGGCCCTCCTGCCTTCCTCCTGCACCTTCTCCCCAGCAGGGTCCTTGCCCTGTCCCAGGCTCCCCTCCTCCCCTTCCATTCCTCCTGCCCTGCACCCACCTGGGCAGCCTCCCGGATGCAGGGCCTCTCCATCAGGGGAGGGAGGGACAGAGCCTTCAGGGCCTCCTGCTCTAGGGCCCTCCCCGGCCCTGGCTGACCTGGGTCCTTTCCTCCTGGATTTCCAGGGTCACCTGGCTTCCCCCCTGCCCCCAGTCTCCCTAGTGTCAGTCCCTCCCCTGGCCACCTCTTCAGGGGGGGTCCTTCCTCCTGCTCCAGCTCCTCAGCCAGGTCCGAGAGATCCAGCTCTGGTTCTGGGGAAAGCAACTCTGCCAGGAATCGGGGGTGAATGACCGCCTCCACCTGGAATGGAAGGAAGAGGCTGTGAGCAGCTTTGGCAGGAGTGTCCTGGGAGGCGTGAAGGCCTGGGGGAATCGTGACTAGCAGAGGCCAATCCAGAGCCCCCCTCAAAAAGGGGGAGCTTTCAAACTCCCATAGGTATTGTCTCCTCTCACATAAACACATACACACACTCACAAGCAGGTGCGCATGCAGACACATGGGCTCCAAAGCACCAACACATAGGCACCGACACAGACACACCAAGGCCTCCAGAGAGAGAGACACACACACATGTACAACTTTCACATCCACATATACACATCCTATGCACCAAAGTACACTCAGACACACAGGAAGACACACAGATGTCAGGGTCAAGGACCAGAGCATAAATCCCATTATCCTGGGCCAAAGCCAGAACTAGGGTGCGAAGAGAATCTCTCCCTGGAATCCTGGAGTCTCAGACTCCAGGCCCAGCCCACCTTGGTGTCAAAGTCCTCCTGGGAACACAGCTTGTCCACGTAGCTGAGGAGATCCGGGTCTGGGAAGCAGCCGTCCTCGTCCTGTGGCAGCTCATATCCATCCTCTCGACATTCCATATCTGACTCCCCTGTGGCTGAGGGGCCAGGACCCACCAGTGCCTGCGGAATGTCCCCATGCTCCCTGCGAGCCTCAGGGGGAATCTCCTTGGGGGCCTTGTTCTCCAGCAGCTGCCAGGCTCTGCGTGGCCTTGGGTGGGTGTGCTGGAGCCTGGGGTCGTGTTTCCTTGGAGCACAGGCTGGGGCAGAGCAGGAGGAAGGGAAAGTGAGGGGACCCAGCGCCCAGAAGCTGACCCCTGAGCAGGCACAGGGGAGGGCATTGTTGTGGGGCAATGGATATGCATGTGGGAAGGGGGAGGAGCAGCCAGAGCCTCAGGTTTTGTGGGAGGCCAGATTCAAGTCAGGGACATCTAAAAGTCAGGTGTGAGAACGTGTGGAACATCTAATGATCAAGGGTCTCCCCACCAGCACACTTGTTAGGCAGATTTCACAGGGGCCCCTTAGACAGGGAGGAGGGTGATGAGGTTCTAAATGGACCAGGTCCACACCGCAGAGGGGAAAAGGGGGACTGAGACCCCCTCGGGGGCTATCCGTGTTGAAACACCAATGCCCCCTTGAGGGAAAAGGACCAATCTGGGAACAGGGACCATGCCTAGGCCTCTCTTACCTGTGCCTTGACCTCCAGGGGGAAGGTGATTCACAGACTGAGTGCCCCTTTTGCAGGATGTGGGTTCCTGAGGAGCCAGCTTTGGTGGAGCTGGAGGAGGCATGCCCTGTGCCCACGTTGTGCAGGCCACGTTCCCCATCCTGATCTCATCCTCTGCCTCAAATTGCATGAACTTGGGGGGTGTTGAGGGACAGGCCCCAGTGAGAAAACCACCTGGGCTCTGGAGCCCACCCACGGCAGCAGGACCGAGGGGGTGAGGAGAGGGTGTCCTTGGGGCTGTCAGGGCCCGGTGGGGTGCTGTCGCAGCAGGGAGCTGCTCTGACGCAGGTCCAAGATCTTGGCCTCCTCCTGCCTGAGCAGCCCTGGAGCTGGAGGGCATGGCCCAGCAGAGACCCAGGTCAATCTCTGGGACCAGGCTTAGGGAATCATGGAGGGCGGTGGGGGCCCCTGCTCATGTGCCCCCTGACCTTGTCTGACCCAAACAGTGGAGATGGCCAGTGGCCTGGTCAGGTATGTGTCCCCAAAGAGCCCTTGCCCGAACCCAGAACCTGGGTTTGGGAGTGAGAGTGCGGGAAAGCATGCATGAGACAGGGCCCGGAACAGGCTGGAGTGGGGATCCTACACTTAGAGGTGAGGCATCTCTTGCCACTGAGAGCTAGCTGCTCCTTTGGTTTTGTTTGGAAACTAGGAGATCCACATGCAGAAATGACAGGGAGGGCCAGAGACCCATGGGCTTCCCCAAGGATGGCCGGTTGCCCATTCCAGCCACCGCTGATAAGGAGAGGCCTACCACATGCTAGGTCAGTGATGGCCAGGCACCCAGCATGAAGGGGTGCCAGGCTGCCGGGTGGAGTCCTCACCCTTGCACAGCCCCCATGCCTTCAGGGGACTCCCTCCTGGGCTGCCGTGCTCCCCAAGGCCATCCTGAGGCCTCCCCACATCAGCATCACGGTAGGGCAGAGCTCCTGGGACAAGCAGGCTGGAAGAGCCAAGCTCTCCAGGTGGCAGAGGGGATTCTGGAGGCCAATAGGATTTGGGGATTCAGGGAACAGGAGGTGTCAGGTGCCAGCCTCCTCTTGCATTCTCTCTGATTGCTAGCACCAGAGCCAGATCCTGCCCTGGGGCCTGCCCATCACACACCACCCACCCCACCATGTCGCCCATGGCCCAGGACCCTGACTCACTTTGCTGCCATTTCATAAAAGGCCATCCTCTCAACGGTGCTCATGTGCTGCCATTCCTGCATGGCCTGCCGCATGCCCTCCTCCAGCGTCATGGTGGGCTTCAGGCGAGCCAGGGTGCGAAGCACTGGGCTGTAAGCCCTCAGGGTCAGTCCCTTGGTACAGCCCAGCCCCCAACTGCCCAACCCCACCCAGCTCCAAGGCCTCCATGGGCCCCACCCCTGCCAAACCCAGGCTCAAGAGGGGGAGACGAGGGTGGCTGGAGAGCAAAGGCAAGCCTTCCTGGTGTCTGGTGCCGCCACCTCCAACTCACCAGAGGATGCTTGTCCACTCACAGGCTATAGCTGGGACACTGTGGCTGGGGGCGTGTTGCCATCTCATATAAAATGCAGCCCCCTCAATGAGGGAGGGTAGGAGCCAGTCTTCCTGCTAACAGGTCTGAGAAGCCCAAGGATTCTTCGGCCCAGGTCTCTGCACTAGATGGCCTAGTCCCCCTTTTCGGAGGGACCTCGGGTCTAGGAGGGATGTTCCTGCCAGGCTCACAGCTCTAGGAGGATAGACCCTTGCCCTTAGGACAGCTCGACCACCTCCCCGTTCACACTGGACTCCTTCAGAACAACAAGGACCGGGCATGCAGAAAGCTCTGTCCTGGGCCTGAATGTCCTAAGCCTTATCTGAAGTGATACCCACTGGCTGCCAGAGGCCCAGGTCCATGTTGAAAGGATGTAGCACCAGAGAAGCAGGTCCCATTCAAACTCTGGCTCCTCTGGCTCCTCACATCTGAGCAGGACCCCCTCGGACTGCTCTCCTGCACTCAATGTTATCATGGCAGTGCAGAAAGTGAGACAACTGGTCTTGCATGGTGGTGGTAGCTGAGCTAAGGCAAGGACGGGATGTCATGGACTGGACGTGGGACACATCTGAGTGCAGACGTGCCTCCTCATAGCATGGGCATTGCTGTCAACCCTCCTTCTTTCGAGGTGAAAGCATGCCTGGAAACCTAAGCAGGGAGTCCATGCCAAGGTCCTGTATATGCGAAGGCTCCAGCTGAGCTAATGAGGGCCTGAGAGGTCACTTACATGAGAAAGCAGTAGAGAGCTTCCGCATCGGGGCTCTGGGGCAGGTGGCTGCGGGCCAGGGACTTGAAGCGCTGCCAGCGTCGGAAGTTCTGATAGACTCTCTTATGGTGAGAGGCATCCTCCTGAGGGCCCGTGTGCTGGGAGGCATGCAGGCTGCCTGCCCCAGAGGTGCCATGTGGCCACGGCCCAGAGGTCCCTGGGGGCAGGATGAAGGCCATCTGGGCAGCTGGTGGTGCAGCTTGAGGAGGAAGGCCTGGGGCCAAGCCTCCTTTGCCAGCCTGAGCTACTGCAATAGCTGGGGTAGCCACCCCACTGTCCCCCGCAGGGCTTGCTATGCAAAGGGGTGCAGGACACAAAGCACTCCCCATGAGGGCCCTGGAAGCATTCCCATTGAGGGGGGCCTGAGGGCACCCAAAGGCCTGAGACTGGTGGGGCAATGCTGACCTCCCTCCTGACCAGACTGGGACAGGGATGTTGCCAAGCCCTGGGGCAATGGGGCCATGGTCAGCAGGAGTCACCCGAGGTGTCATGGGGTGAGCTGGCTGCAATAGGGTGCTGCCAGGCAGGAGTAATGGGGCCATGGGCTATGGCAGGTGCTGCTCCCAAGCTGGCTGGGGTTGGGAGCCAGGAGTGAGGGGAGGATAGGAGCGTGAGGACCCAGGGTGCATGACCACATCCGTGCTCAGCAGTGGAGATGTTGTGGAGAGAAAGGAAAGGGCTGAATGGAAGAGGAGAATGGGCGACATGGACGGAAGCTCTCTGGGGACTCAGAGGGCACACCTCAGTGGGAGAGGGCATTTGGCCCGAGGAAGCTGTGTGTTGTGCAGATGTCGTGGAGGGATTTTCATCGTCTGACCTGCAGTTGAGAATGACTTCCCTGGTGACCTTGATCCCCCGCACCAAGTTCCCTGCCCCTGTCTATTGAGAAATGCTCAGCTCAGCAGCAGGGATTGGAGAGCCTCCCTGAGGAGCTCCCTGACACCTCGTCCTCACAGGCTGTCCCCACGTCCTGCACCTGAGAGGCCATCTATTCTGAGCATGCCCCTCAGCAAGGTCACTGGCAGGTAAGGGCATTCTCCAAGGTCCTTCCAGGCACCGTGAGGCCTTTGATGGACCTCCACTGTCTAAAGTCGAAGGGCCTCACATCCTCCTCAACCCTTCCTCTCCGGATGCTCAGCACACATCTGTTCTGTCATTCTTTCCTGACCTCACACAACACCTCTCAAAGGCTGAGAAGATCGCTCTGCACACAGAAGCCTTAGACAAACACAGAACAGCCCCACCAAGCATGCACCTGCTTCTCCGAACCACCCAGAGTGGACACTTCACGGGGGCTAAGGTGTGCCACCCCATCCCGATGGCCCTGAATCCCTCCCACCATGCAGTTCTGCTCCTCAGAGAGAAGTCTGAGAAGTCGGTGTGTGTCCCCTGCATTTTTGCCACTTCCCATCCAGGGTTGGCTTCCGAAGATGAGCACGGGCCAAGGGCGGCTCATGTGACAAGGTCATGGGAGTGGAGGCTGCCTGGGGTCCTTCCCCTTCCAGCTCCCAATAATGGAAAGTGAGGACAAACTGAGAAGCAGGCAGGAGTCAGGTGCCATTGTGAGAAAACCGCCCATTCAGGAGAAGGAGGTACATGCCACGAGGCACCGAATTGACCTCCACAGGTGTTCTAGGAGGTTTGAGAGTAACAGACTAGATCATCTTCCTGCTTCTGTGCTACACTGCTTCACCCCCCCCCTTTACAAAGGAAGCAGCCTTCATAGGCATTCCACCTGCACCAGCCTCTCTCCACATGTAGTAGTAGTGACTTGAAATAGGAACACACTCTTCATCTCAAAGTCAGGCCTCAGCTTCTGCTGTGAGACACCTGACATGCTGCGCCATGTCTGCAGAGACGTATTTCCACAAAAGGGAAACCAATACAGAACACTTCAGGCCCACGAGTCCTAGCTTGGGTGAAGTCACCTGGTTGCCCATCCCTTGTGGGATCCAAGGCCACAGTTGCCTGACCTGAGAAGTGAGTTCTGGGCGGGATGGAGGGAAATGTTCTGGGCCGAGGCAGTGAGAGTCACATCCTGCCCAGCTCAGAGCAGACCCTTTCCTGAGCATGTGGCCACAGACAACACCCACCAGCACTGAATCGTTTTCTGAATATACACTCCCATTCCACGCCCCCATTAGCCAGAGTATGCTCCAGTTCCAATCCCTTAGAGAGGTCTGGTGAGGCGAGCTTCAGATGCCTGAGGACCACAAGGCGGGGCTAGGCTTTCCCCATGACCCACCCAGGGCCAGCCACAGGACACTGGCTACACACACGTTCCAAGTGGCTTGTCTCCCTTCTAGAAACCGCCAACCTGCCTGCTGCCATCCTGCCTCCCCAACCAGAGCAAGGCCTCTTGAACCACCTCCAAGCAGCTGTCCTCCCCAGGGCAGCCTCAGGTTTCTACAGGCTCCCCAGCTGAGATGTCCCTGGGGTGCAGTCCTCTCGCCTTCCTCTCCTTCCATCCAACTCCATGTCCACAGTGAATGGTCCCAACGGAAACCCAGGGAATTGAGGGAGGCCCTTTCTCTTGGAAAACAGCCCCTGTCTAGAGGCTTACCGCCTTCTGAAGCCATTCCCACAGGCATGGGCCGGGACCACCACGGGCTGGTGGCCTCAACGTGGACAGTCCAGAGCAGGACCCAGCGAGGGACCTGCCCCAACAGATGCTCAGGACGCAAGTAAAGGAGCCCAAGTTTGAATCTCAACAGTAGAATTAGGGCCTCCAGTCATTCTGCAGTGAGGGAGGGGCCGAGGGCAGGTGAGCCTGGGTGGGGGTGGGGTGCCATTCCATGCTGGCCTCTGCAGGGAGGCAAGAACCAGACGTTTCTTCCACCTTATGCAGGGGCCATACAATTGTCCAGTGCCTCGTTAGGCAAAGTATGTGGTGGTTTTCAGAGTCACAGCAGCAAGGTTTGTCTTGATGTTCCCTTTCCCTTTGTTATTCATCAACTTGTTTGTTGTCCTTCAACCCCCTCAGCTTCCGTCCTGGCTCCAGGCTCCCTTCCCAAGAGGCCAGACTTTCTGAACAAAATTCACCTTTTATCACCTGATAACCACGTGGGTTTTCATGGCCACCTGGAACCCAATGTTTATGGTTTGGCTTCTCTCAGCAGACCCACCATTTGTGATTGGTGTGTGTCCGTCTTTCCTAAGGAAGCCGTCCTTGTGTGCCAACCAGCATCCAGCAGGACCCACCTTCCTCATGTTCCCTTGTGCTGGAAAGGCCCAGCCTATCCAAAAAGCCACAGCACAGCCCACGTGTCCAAGACCAGAGATCAGACTGTCGTGTCTCCCGTATGATGACGTTGCTGGTAAGTCTTGGAGCTTTTCCCTGTTAAATGTTTGAATGTAACATTTTCAACAAATCCTCCCTTCTCAGGGATCACAGTCCACGTGTGCCGAATAGCATATGGAGTGCTGAGTCCTCCTCTCCCCTCTTTCCCCTGTCCACTCAGTCCTCGTTCCCACCAGGGATCAGAGATGCCTGTTTCATTTTCATCTTTTCAGAGATCTTTTGAGCAAGCAACTTTGAATGCCATCCGTTTGCCTTTGCAGGTAGTATTCCTTTGTCTCTGGTTGAAATGTACCATGTGCACAGGGAACTCCATCTTGGACTTGTGATGGAAAAGGTTGGGGGATAATGTGAGAAGGTGATTACATATGTATCCTATATAGATATATATGTATCATATATCATATATACATACATCTGTCTGTACGACAGGGTCCTTCGGCTACGCAGCAGAAGTAGACAAAACATTGTAAATCAACTGCAGTGGAAAACCTAACCTCTTGTAAGATCAAAGAGTTCCTCTTGAGAAAAAGTAAAAAAGGAAGCTAGAAAATTAAATTGCGTCCCCGTAGACCTGAGTATCTTTCCTTTTGTTGCCTTCCTACTGATATCGTGGCTCCTCTGTTACTGGATGCATTTTTAACATGGGAGTTCCTCCATTCTCTTGAAATTCAATGTACTGAAAGGGCAGAGTGCTCAAAGCCAGGCAAAAACAATAGTAAATGTGCAGCTCCATTTGAGTTTTTCATTTCCCATACACAGTGCCTGCATTTAGCCTGACCTGTGTCCCGTGCACCATTTTGGACATATCTTTACTGCAAGTACTTTCCCTGTGTATCTGAAATTTACCTTTCCCTCGGAATCAGCATGCATCTGGCAAGACTCGCCCATAAGGGTACCATATTAGGCTACAGGAAGTGGGCAGTTCTTGAGGGGAGGAGAACTTGGAGTGGAGACCAAAAGGTGCCTTTTGGTCCAACCCAAAAGAAAATGGCAACGGGACCCCAAATCTGCAGGCTCTTTGGATGAAATGGCAATGGAAGATCCAAGATATACTATTGCGTCTTTGAGCTTTATGTGGTTAAGGACAGAAGTAAGGGAGGAGAAGACAAAATCTTCTCTTTCCTTATGTGAAAGAACCAGATGTGTGTGTGTGTGTGTGGGGGGGTCTCTTGGTTTAATTGCTTTCTCCTTTGGGGGACACACGTGCTGCCTATGGATGTTCCTAGGCTAGGAGTCACATCAGACCTGCACGAGCAGGCCTCTGCCATAGCCAGAGCAATGTGGGATCCAAGCTGCATCTGGGACCTACAGCACAGCTCAGGGCAACCCCGGATCCTTATTCTACTGAAGGAGGCTGGGATGGAGTGTGCATCCTCACAGATCCTAGGGGGGTTTATGTCTGCTGAGCCATGATGGGAATTGCTGGCTTTTGTAGGTGTGAAAACATCGACTGCCCGTGATGTGGGTGTGCCCTTTGACACAGTGCCAGCTTTTTATCCACCAATGTCCAATCTCCACGTGTCCAAACCCACTCGCATCAACGTCCTGCCCAGCAAGCCCTGCTTGAAAGCTGGTGCATTTCCTGTCTGCATCCCATACTCTTTCTCTTTAGAATCGAGGCTCGTCCTTGCCTGTGGTGCTGTCTGCATGGGAATCAACGTAGCATCCCTGACAGAGACAAATGGAAACACACCTGAGGAAACGTTCAGATTGGGAGTTAAGGTCAGCTTATCACGATGCAAATGATAGGAATGCGTATGTCCCTCTTGTGTGGTGAGGTCTCGGGAAAATCATCAAGGGAGGTGAGGGGTGAAAACCTCCTAGAACTGCAAGCAAATCTCTTGGGAGGCAAGAGTCCCTGTGTGCAGTAGCAGAACTACAATTGCTCCTGCTGTTAGAGTGATGGGCAAGGAAGGAGAGGTTGAAAGGATTGTTGCAGATTGAGAAAAAGGACTTGTGTGGGTGCTTCCGAAGCTTCTTGCCCCTTGCAAAGGAACATGGACTCCAAAGAGGGTGAGAAGCTGAGGCGAGAGTATCTCCTGCAATGCCATGGTGAGCTTTGTAGGAAGAAACTCTGGATGGGGCACTGCAAAACTGAGCACCATGGGAATAGGGCTCTCTATTGGAGCTTTTATACTGAAGAAACATTTCCAGGGTTTTCAAACAAGCCCTTCATATGAGAAGATTGCTGAGGCACCCATTGTACCCAGGCATTCAGGAAGGCCAGGCATCCTTGTTTCTCCCTCCCCTTCTTCAGCCACTCCTGCAATTTGTTACAAGATTCTCACGCATAGCTCAGATGTAGTATTTGTGGGGGTTTCTTGTTTGGTTGGTTTTGAATTGTTCTTCCCCCAAGACAATGGTTTTGCTACTGTACAGCATGGTGACCCAGGTACACACACATGTACACATTCTAGTCTCTCCCATGAGCATGCTCCCTCACAAGTTCCCAGTGCTACACAGCAGGATCTCATTGCTAATCCACACCAAAGCCAATCCTTTGCATCCCTTCACCCCAAGCTCCCAATCCACCCCACTCCCTCCCCAGATGTTGTATTGGCATGAGTCTTCTCAGGGACACTGATACAAAATTTGCATTGTGGAAACGAGTTGCTCCCAATTCTTCCATGATTTTTGACAAACTTTGGACTTCTGAGGGCCGCACCCATGGCATCGGGAGATTCCCAGGCTAGGGGTCCAATCAGAGCTGTGGCCCCTGGCCTATGCCAGTGCCACAGCAATGCCAGATCCCAGCCGTGATGGCAACCTACACCGCAGCTCACATCAACACCCGAACCTTAACCCAACGGGCGAGGCCAGGGGTGGAACCCGCAACTTCATGGTTCCTAGTCAGATTCGGTTCTGATGCACCATGACACGAACGCCTTCTGTTGTTCATTATTTTATACTACCTCAGAACCCTACATCCCGACATCGGAGAGGCAGAGGTTGTCAAATCAGCTGCACTGTAATGAGGGAAACCAGTCATGGAAGTGGGTGTCTCAACGTCCTTTGGACCATGAGCTCTGATTGTTCCTGCAGAGAGCTTCGGGGCAGGCACTGGCGGCTGAGGAGAAACATCTCTGGAGATGGATCACTAGCATCAGGAGACAGTGAACCTTCCACTCCCACATGGAAATTGAAAGGCACCGAGAGATCCCAGGTTTGTGTCTTGTGGACGTTTCAAGTCTGTGCCCTTGGGAGCTCTGGGTGTCATCAGATAGATGTAAGGGTCTTGAGAGGTATCCTGTGGAGGAAGAAATGCTCTGATGTTGCCACGGACCAGAAAAGGGATCTGAGGGTTCAAGTTTCTTTGGCGAGCATTCCCAAGTCAGGTGGGTATGTTGAATCTGCTGCTACTTCTTTGTGGGTGGATGGCCACCTGAACTTCCATGATGTCGTGCCAGACATAGGGAGGGAGAGGAATAGTGTTCCCAAAGTACCTGCTGTCTTGTGACTGGCCAAGAGGGTCAAGTTTAGCTCACCAGCATAACCAGGACAACCAGAACCATACAAAGGAGACACACCTGTGCACCAACCTTTATTGAACAAGCCCCATGTATTAAAGAAAGACATGAAGAACAAACATGCGTGAAGAATCGAGGCATTTGGAAATTCTCTAGGCATGGCGACATGAGCACCTTCTCTGAAGAGAGGTTCCCAGATCTCCAATTGCGTGCTAGAATGGTTCTTTAAGGGATCCATCCAAATTGCTAGGGGAAAGACCCTTCTCTTTGTAGACAAGCAAATCCCAACCCAAAGAGTCCACACAGCCTAAGGTACTGCGGCCCAAAGGGCATGAATGTCCTTGGCCCACTTTGAGGATTCTGTGCTTAGGCTGGATCTCTGCAAACTCTTGTATGGGGATCCTATCTAAATGCATGGGTTTCACCGATGCAGTGTGACCGTGGGGGCTCATCTCCCATGAGATAGGGTTTAAGAAGAGATGGCCACAGAAGCTCCCAGGGAGAAGACAGGAAGACAACCCCAGAGAGCTTTGCAGCGAATGCAAATCCTCCATGACATTCCTGTCTTGTAGGGAGTTCCTGGGCCAGCTCTTCTGATGCTTCCTTCCCTCCCTCCTCTTCCCACATGTCCCCTGCTGACTCAGCTGTTGTGCACAGAGACTACCATCCTCCCACCGCTCCTAGTGTCTGTTGAGGAGGGCCCGCTTGGGTAGTCAGTAGTGCACGTGGGAGCAAAGAGGGTGGTTTCCCAAGGTGTGGCCTGCCTGAGGGTTGGACCCGTCATGGTGGCCTTTAGTGTTCATTCCATGACAGCCCTGCTAAGGAATATGGGGACTCTTCAGCCATTGGGTGTGACCGCTCTGTGCTCTTGTGCACGCTGCAGACTCCTTGTGCCCTCCTCCATGTGGGTTCATACCCGCATGGAGCTCAGGTCCGGAGCAGTGTTTCCACCACAGCTTTTAGCAGCACTGTGGATCAGGCTGCTGGGAAACTTGAGGGACTGTGCGGCCTATGGAGGCAGGGGACTAAAGTGTGTGAGTGATTAAAATGGGTGGCATTCCAGTGTGCCTGCCGTTCCAAAGTGTAGGAAAGCTCGAAGGAAGAATTTCCAATTTGAAAACCCTCATGGGGTTCACAAGAAGTACCTCAGGGCACGGGAAAAGGAGTGAAGATGTACCATCCAGGCTGCTAGTTTCACTGGTGTCTTCCTTTTTCACATACCAATGTCGGTCAGCACTTCTGTTCAAATGGCATGCTTGGGTCTCTGTTGGGGGCAGCCTTGCTGAATGTAGTGCTGACCACCTAGTTGAGGTCGGATGTAAATCGTGATGGATTTGCAAGCCTAGGAGGGATTGGTACAAGGCCACCTGGTTGTCGGGAATCTGGTAATCCATCAAATGTGAGGGTTGGTTGGGTTTTGTCTATGGATATGTGTGTAAGGGGAGATCATGCCTGTGTTTGGGGGAGCGTTTGTCTTTGGAGTGTGCTGAGATGTCACCGAGGCATAGTCCAGGAGCTGGCGTTTAGGTGTTTGTAAGTTGGTGTTCAGGGGCCTATTTTTCATGGATGTTTTCCGCCATGAAGTTGGGGATTGTGTGTCTCCTGGTGGACTTGGTAGGATTATCTGCCTAGGCCTCAGGGCAATGTTAGGGAAGTCCAGGGGCCGATCTGTGTATTTGTACCTTTGGGGCCTGTAGTGAAACTTCGTGGTTGGGACTTGACCCCAGCCAAAATTGAGAGTGGGACTGGAATCTACCTTGCCCTCAGCTTGGCACCTCAAGCCAGGATCCCAGGTTCAGAGAGGATTCGAGCGCACAGACTTCTTCTTTTTGGTGGCATCTGCCCCATGTGGAGTTTCCCCGTCCACGGACGGAGTGCCACAGCAGCAATCGGGACCACTGCAGTGAACACTCAGAATCCTTAGCCTTCCGTGCCACAAAAGAACGCCTCGACCTGCTCAAACCCACTGTCTTTGCACTGTCAGACCCCTCACCAGGTGTCAGGATTTGATGAAGCTCTGGTTCTTCTGCTTCGTGGCAGGAAGAATTTGGCATGAAGCGAAGCCCCAGGTAAAGAGTGAGTTTAGGAGCATAAGACCCTCGGGGGAGATACGCGTAAGCTGGCCAGGGAGCAGAGCAGCCCCAAGAACCAAGAGAGCTACATTTCTAGAATCCAAGGCCCAGTGGGGAGGGGAGAAGACTGCCTTCTTCCTCATTGGAGGGTGGATATCAAGGCTTCCATCTCCAGCTCCTCCTTGTGCCCTATATGGATGGTGTGCCCTGGGCTGTCACAGTGCTTGTTCAAATCGGTGTGTATTGCCAGGAGTTTGGTCATATATCAACTGGGGTAATTCATCTCAGGTTTCCATCTCCTGTCCTGTTTTATCTAGGCGTGTCCCCTCTCCCCTGAGTTTCTGTCTGGGTGAGGTGCAGAAATGCTCCTTGTCCAGGACTCTTCTCTCCTTGACCTCATGCAGCAGGACTCGATCTCCACATCTGTTGTCTTGTGCTTGAACTCTTGGGGGTTGGGTCTTGAGCGTGTCTGGCGCTTCGATGCATGCGGTCTTCCTTCAAGTCGGGTAAGTCATGGCTGGGTTCCTTTTCTTGAGTGATCATCAGCTTTAGACCATTTCGAAGACCCCTTGAAAGCTTGTCTTTAACCCATCCCCCGTGGGCGGTTTCTGCTCTTTAAGGATCCTCCTCTGTCCTTCCCTTTAGGATGATTATTTGTGTGTTCATGGCCTGTCATATGGCTCTTTGCTTTTTTGTGTGTAGCACATGTTCCAGAGCCGTGCATGTGTCTTTTGATGTGTAGAGGGCGAGTCGGCCTATCTTCTGGGACTGGTGAATGCTATATAGGTTGGCGTGCCATATTGGTGTGCTTCTAGATTCTGCATGCTGGAAGAGTGCATGCCCTTGGATGGAGCCTTGGGGAGTGTGGGTTTATGGATATGCGGAGAGTGTGTTATATGCGTGTTTGGAGGAAAGGACGTAGGGTGCTAGGTTTGCAATTGTGTCGTGTACTGAGTAATTGCGGGTCTGCTTGGGTCTTTTGGAGAGTTGTGTGTAGAATGCGTTTGAGTGTGTATTCCAGGGGCATGGGCATTTGGAGGCATATTCGCTGGGGCTATGCCCTTGTAGTTTTCAGGAGGGACATGTTAGGCTTATATATGTGGGGACGTGGGGAAGTGTGTGTCTGCTGGAGAAATGAGGTTCTATGTTTCTACAGGGGCGTGGGCGACGTGCATTTCTTGGTGTGAGAAATATGTGCTGTGGTTATGTGTTACGAGTTTGCAGATGGATGAGCTGGATCCTAGGATCATTGGATATGTGGAAGTCATTTCCTATGTGGTTTGCTGGCGATAGGTCCATGTGTCATACGTGTGTATAATCGTTTGTGCGTCTATCACCAGGTGCATGACCAGGTTGTGTTCCTATGGTATGGAGGTGTTGGGAGCGTGCCACGTTGCTTCTTGGCAGAATGCCGAGGTGTTTCTACAGGTCCTAGGTACGAAGAGATGGTGTGTCCACATTGAGGGTGAGGGCTGAAATACATATGCAGTTGACCCCCACACAGGTGCAGTGTCCTGGCATGGCAGTTGTCTTCTGGAGAGGTGGCACCATGTGTAGTGTTTGGGGCATCTGTATGTTCAAGGGTTGGGAATATTTGTCTGTGTGTGTCCATAGGTGTTTGAGACGTGTACATGTGTATTAGTACGTGTAGGCAGATTGTGGCTGTGTGTGTATTTGAGGTCCTGGGGCTTCTGTAGTATGTATTTGGAGGGATGCCAGAGGTAGGTGTATGTGTTTGGAAACAAAGAAATCTCATAGGCGATGTGTGTGTGTTCTGGAATCCTGGCCTAGAAGTCCTGTAGGGCTGTGGCCTTGCCTAAGGGCTGTGCGTGAGCCGACTGTGTAGGAGCTGGTTGTAGTGAGCCTGTATACATAGTAATCAATGTGTACCACTGGTCGGTGTTTGTGTTCAGGCCCCTGTTGGGTATGTGCATGTGAAGACCTCAGGTGGTATAGTTTTGTTTGTGGGGAAGTGGGTGAAGTGAGGGGTTGGCCTTTTCTTGTCTTTTCAGGGCAGACCCATGGCATTTGGAAATGCCCTGGCTATGGTGGAATTGGCGCTGCAGCTGCAGCTGCCAGCCACAGCCACAGCAAGGCCAGTTCCGGGCTGCATCTGTGACCTGCTCCATATCTGAAGGCAATCCTGGATCCAGGGATTGCACCTGCCTTCTCTCCTATACGGGTCAGGTTCATTCCAATGTAGCCACGACGGGAATGCCTGCTGGAAGTTTTTTCCTCGCAACGTCATTTTCAGTTCTTGGCATCAGCCCAGTCATCTTTTCTAGGTCATCGGAGTTTAGTCTTGGCAGATTGTACTTTCTAGGAAGGTGTCCATTTCGTCTAGGAAGTCTGTTTTCTTGGCAGAGAGTTGCTTTTAGTAGTCTCTTCTGATCCTCTGTATTCTGGGATGTCCATTGGAAGCTGGCGTGCATTTTGATGGTTATTGATTTGAGTCCACTCTTTTTTCCCTGATGAGTCTGGCTAAGGGTTTATCCATATGGTGGATGTATTCAAAGAAGCCGTTGTAGCTGCATTGATCTTTCCAATGGTTTTCTTCGCTGCTCTTTCCTTTCTGCTCTGATCATTAGGATGTCTTTCCTTGTGTTTGTCTTTCTGTGGTTGCTTTGGGCGTAAGGCCAGGTTGTTTGTTGGTGGTTTTCCTTGTTGGCTGAGGTAGGCTTGTATTGCTGGAAAGGTCCCTCTTCGATCTGCCTTTGGTGCATCCCATAGGCTTTGGATTGTTATGTCCTTGGTGTCACTTGCTTCTTGGGATCTTCAGATTTCCTCTTTGGTTTCTCCAGCACTCCCTTGGTTGTTGAGTAGCATGTTGTCGAGTTCCCGTGCGTTGGTGTTTGTTGCCATTGTTTTCTTTGTGGTTGATTTCGAGCCTCATAGCGTTGGGTTCATACAAGCTGTGGGATAGGATTTCAATTTCCTTCCATGTACAGTGGCTTGCTTGGTGACGCAGCATGTGATCTGTCCTAGGGAATGTCCGGTGTGCCCTTGAGAGGAGTGTGTATCCTGCTTCATTGGGATGGAAAGCGCTCTACATATGGAGGAAGTGCCCTGGGGTCCAATGCAATATTGAAGGCCTGGGTTCCCTTGTTGATTTTATGTCTGGAGGACCTGTGCGTTGATGGGAGTCGGGTGTGAAGGCCCCCTGCTCTGACTGTGTTAGTGTCCATTTCTCCGTTTACGGTTGTAGCAGTTGCCTTCTACATTGCGGGGATCCTGTATTGGGTGCATATAGGTTTCCAATTCCCATCTCCTCTCCTTGGATTGATCCTTGACCGTTACGTAATGACCTTCTTTGTGTCTTATTAATATGCTTTATTTGAAGGTCTCTTTTGTGTGATGGGGGTGTTTCTACTCCGTCTCTCTTTTAATTCCCACGCACGAGGAATATTTTCTTGCATCCTCTCACTTTCAATTTGTAAATGTCCCTCAAACTGAAGAGGGTCTCTTGAAGACAGCAGGTCTACCTATCTGTCTATCCCTCTACCTATCTGGATCGAGATCGAGATGGAGATCGAGATGGAGAACGAAACGGAGCTCTCGATCTAGACACAGAGAGAAGGAGATGTATCTTCTTTTTGTATGCATGCAGCCAGTGGATGTCTTTCGGTTGGGGCATTTTGTGCATTTCCATTGAAGTTGCGTCTTGATCTGTATGTTCTTATGGCCATGTTATTAGCTGTGTCAGATTGGGTTTTGTTGGTCTTTTCCCGTCCTCCCTTGTTCTCTGCTCTTGTGGTTTGATGACTGCCTCTAGTGGGGTGTTTGTTGGGTGTTTTTTGATTGTTATTTCCCTGAGACAATTTTTTCCAGTGTCCAGCATTGTGACCCAGTTCCTCATACATGTATAATTCGTCTTTGTGCCATTATCATGCTCCATCATAAGTGATTCGACCTCGTTCTCAGCGCTACACAGCACGATCTCCTTGCTAATCCCTTCCAAAAGCAGTCGTTTGCATCCAATAACCCCAAGCTCCCCATCCATCCGACTCCCTCCCCTCGCTCTAGGCAGGCACAAGTCTATTCTCCAAGTCCATGAGTTCCTTTAGGTGGAAAGGTTCCTTTGGGCTGTATATGAGACTCCTCATATGAGTGATGTCGTATGGTAGTCGTCCTTCTCTTTCGGACTTCCTTCACTCAGGATGAGAGGGTCTCGTTCCATCCATGTTGCTGCAGATGGCATTAGGGTGCTCTGTTTTATGGCGCAGGAGTATTCCATTGTGTGTATATACCGCGTCCTCTTTGGCTCTTAATTGTTATTTCCCCGATACAATCTTGTTTTCTACTGCACAACGTGGTGACCCAGTTACACATACATGTAGGCATTCTATGTTCTCACATTATCATGCTCCGTCAAACGTGACTAGACATTGTACCCAGTTCTACACAGCAGGATCTCATTGCTAATCCATTCCCAAGGCCATAGTGGGTAGGCATTAACCCCAAGCTCCCCATCCACCCCACTCCCTCCCCCTCCCCTCCCCCTTGGCCACCACAAGTCTATTCTCCAAGTCCATGTGTTGCTTTTCTGTGGAAAGGTTCATTTGTGCCGTATATTAGGTTCCAGGTATAAGTGTGTGGTATTCTCTTCTTGAAAGGATCCCTTAACCGTGAACTAGTGTCCTTCTTTGCCTTTCTCGATGGCCTTCGTTTTAAAGGCGATTTTGTTGGATATGAGCAGCGCTACTCCTGATCTCCTGTCTTGTCCATTGGCATGAAATATCTTTTGCCATCCCCTCCCTTTCAATCTATACGTGTCCTTTGCCCTCGGGTGAGCTTGTCTAGGCAGCAGATTGACGGTTTTTGCTTTGGTACCCATTCTGGCACTCTGTGTCTTTTGATGGCAGCATTCGGTCCCGGAACAATTCAGGTGGTCATTGATAGATGTTTCTTGATTGCCATTTGAAGCCTTGTTTTCCCGTTGAGTCTATGTTTCTCTTTTCTTCTTTCTTTTCCTTTGGGTGGATGGGTTCCGTTGATTCTCTGCTGGAGTCCTTTCCTTTTCCGATTTTTGAATGTAGTGTTGGCTTTTGGTTTGTGGTTGCCCTGTTTTGTTGTTATGTTAACCCCTTCGTATGTCTGCTCACTTTAGCCTGACCGTTACATAGGACCAACGCGTCATTGAAACAAGACAAAGGATCTACATTTTCTTCCATTCCTCACCCTCATTGTATGATTTGATGTAGTTTATATCATTTTATGTTTTTGACATCTTCATGGTTAGATGTGTATGCTGGCTTCTCTAAGTCACTGCTTTCCAATGGTTTTTTTTTTTTTCTTTTTTTGATTTGGAGAAGCCTTCGAGTATTTCTTTCAGAATGGGTTTTGTATTGCAGTACTCTTTCAGTGTTGGTTTGTTGGAGAAATTCTTGCTTTCCCCTTCGATTTGAAATGATAGTCTTGCTGGATAGGGTATTTGGAGGAGGCAGATTATTTGTTCTTTCTTTCAGTGCTTTCAATGGGTCTCGCCACCCCCTTCTGGCCTGTAGTGTTTCTGTAGAGAAAACTGCTGATAACCTTATTGGGGTTCCCTCATCATGAATGCCTTGCTTTTCTCTTGCTGCCTTTGGCCTCCTCCCTTTCTGTTTACCTTTGGCCATATTGATCAGAATAGGTCTTGCTGCGTGCCTGTTTGGGTTCAACTTGTTTAGGACTCTCTGTCCTTCCCGTATCTTGCTATCACTCTCCTGTAGTTGTTGCTTTAAAACCTCGATTGCAGGACTCCCTGTCGTGATGCCCTGGAAACTGGCCATGGCCCCTGCCCCTCTCCCAAAGCCACAAGGACCTGACCCTCCCTTTGGCTGATGACATGAGGAGATTTCCCACCAGATGGCCCAGCCCTGAGCGCACTAACTCTAGGAAGTCCCAGCCACTCTGTTTCTAAGCCCCACTGACCCCCTGAGCAAGACTGGCTGCCTCCACCAGTCCTGGGTATGGGCATCTTCTGAAAAGGCTCAACCAAGACCTTGAGAGAACACCAGATGTCTAAAGGAATGAGAAAGGAAGAGGGTCCCGGTTAGGGGTGTGCTGGTGCAGCCCAGGGCCTTGCCAGAGCTGAGGTCTGCAGGGGCTTGAGCTGGCCAGGCTCCACTCCCACACCAGCTCTCTTGGGCCCTGTTGGGACATATGTCCCTTCTCGGCCTTGGACAGTGCCTTCTTCTGGACCTCCAGGGGTTCTGCAGGCACAGAGGCCCATCTGCTGATAGATTGAAACCTGCGATTGTCCTGAGGGTCAGTCAGGAGCTTCCTCCATCAGGACGCCCATGCCTGCCTGCATGGCTTCCACAGGCTCATCAGCCATGGGATGCCAGGGTTTGGAACTTCCCAGAAGTACAACTGAGTGACCGTGCATGGCAGAGACTCAGCTCTGACCTAGCTCTGTTGCTTGCAGCCTAAGTCCCCTGTCCTCCGGAGGGTGGTCCCAGGGGGGTGCCCTAATCTGTGACCTCCCATTTTCAGGGTGTCTCGTGGGGATGGCCCGCTGGGGCTTAGACGGCTGACACGCCCCCTACCCCAGCATCTTCACCAATATCACCTGCTTCTCCCATGGGACCGATGAGATCGAGAAGCACATGCCTCTCCCTGAGCCCACAGTCCCTCCTCTTCACACCCAGGTGCCATCGCAGTCTCTGCAGGCTGCTGGCTCTCCTGGGCCTGGCACAGGCTTTGTGCCCCCAGAGACTGGCCCCTGCTGCTGTTCATGCTCGAGGTCCTGCAGCAGGCCTGGTGCAGACCCCCCGAGCTCCTGTGCTCCTGTCTCTGCCTCAGACTCCAGTCTCCATTTGGCAAAGAGCCACCCCTCCCCCACCAGCTCCATCAGCTGTCCAGGGCCCCATCTTGGCCTTCCTGTGCAACAGTGGCCACCCCACCAACCAAGCCTGCAATCTGCAATAACCAAAGGAATGTCTCCTCCTGCTGCTGCCTTGGGGCCCTACGGCCCCTCCTGTCGTCCGTCCTTCCTTCTTCTGTTGGGGTCCTCCATCTGACTCCCTGGACAAGGGGAGAGGACATGAGAGGGAGAGTGTCCCAGGAGGAAGGTAGGAGTGGGGATGCTGGTGGAGCCCAGCTGGGGACAGAGAGGGTGTCTTCCCTTGAGACTCCTTCCTGCCCTGGGAGTGCCCAGGCCTTCAGAGGGAATCGGTCAGCTCCAGCTGTCATCACCAATCCCATGGGCAATGGGGCTTAAATAACAAGAATGTATCAACTCACCCTTTCGGAGCCCAGCCTTCTGAGATCCCGGTATAAACAAGCTGGGTTGGCCCTGAGGCCTCTCTCCTTGGATTCCAGATGCCCATCTCCGGCCTGCGCCCTCCCATCAGCTCCCTCTGTGGGACTCAGGGTCTAAATTTGCCCTTTCTATAGGGGCACCCATCCTATTGTATTCGGGGCCACCTTAGTGACCTGATTTCAGCTCTTTCTGTACAAACTCTGCTGCAGGGCTTGCGGTGGTGTTGCCCTGGAACTGAACCCGAGAAGGAACCAGGAGTGTTCAGGTTCGATCCCTGGCCTCGCTCAGGAAGGGAAGGATCCAATGTGGCCATGAGCTGTGGTGTAGGTCTCAGACCCGGCTTGGATGTGGCATTGCGGTGGCTGTGGTGTAGGCCAGCTGCCAAAGCTCCGATCGATCGATGGATCGTTTGGATGCCAAGCCTGGGAACTTCCATATGCCGCCCCAGCAGCCCCATCCAAACAAACAAACGTAGGCAATGGAAAGACAACGAAAAGACTGCTCCACCTAAGGTCATGTTCTGAGGTCCTGGGGGAGAAGCCTTCCACATATGAACTTCGGGTAATAGAGTTGTAGCCCCTTTTGGCAGGTGTCTCCAGTGCCAGGGATAGGGTCTTTTGTAAAGTAAAGGAACATCAGTCCTGGGGTTGGGATGAAGGAGGATCGACTCCCCAAAGTGAGGGAGGGACGTTTCCAGAGTGCAGGGCACTCGAGCCGGATCAGAGCCCATGACCCAAGGCCATGGGGCAGGGGGTGCCAGCCCGTGTCATATAAGGCTCTTGAAGGAACGGAGTCTAGGCAACTGAGAGGGAAGCTGAGAGAGGAGCTCCAGCACCAGGCTGTGAGATGAGGTCCCGGCCTCACAGCACTCTGCTCCTACATTGGATTACCAGCACCCTCTTTCAGCACCACCATGGCCCCGCTCTCCATAGCCTGAAGGGGAACACCACACTGCCCACCTTTCTGGCCCCCACCCCCACATGAACACCTGCCTTCGGTCCAAGGGCCCCAGCCAGCCTGGCCCAAGGGGTCCACACCTCCAGCACTTGGAGCCTGATGTCTCCTTTTTGGCTTAGCTGGCTCAGGCCAACCCGAGGGAGTTCCTGGAAGCAGTGTTGTTGCAATCCTTCCTGCCCTCTGCCTGACCCAGTGCTCTCATGTAGCCAGCAGGATCCCGGGAAGCCTCACAGTGGACCCAGCCTTCAGGACTCACAGTGCTGTGGTGGGTGACCCATCTCTTCCTAACATTTGCCCATTTTCTGGTGGAATAGGTCCCGCTGTTATGGTCGTGTCTTGGCAGTGCCTTATTCCCTCGAGACACCAGATTTGGGTCAGATGTGTGGTTGGCAGGTAGTTTCTCCAAACCTGTAGCTTCTTTTCACCTAGGAAAATGTTTCCATTTGATGAGGTCCGTTTTCTGTCTGGGGTAGGGTTTTGGCTGTCATGGGGACGAACGCTTATCTTTTCATTGTTGCTGATGTTGTTGTTGCCTATTCCAGCGGTATTGATGTAGTTATCTTCCGTTTGATTGAAAGGACAGTGAGATACCATGTTGTGCTATTTCCTGCTGTGCCGCAAAGTGATTCGGTCATACATACACACACACCCCTTCTCCCTCAGATTCTATGCCCATATCCACTATCGCTAACTGTTCGCTAGAGTTCCCTGGGCTTTACCGCAGGTTCCTGTTGGCCGGTCATTCCATGTACTCCGTGTGCAGAAGCCAGTCCCAAACCCCCAGTCCCTCCTGCTGTGGCCTTGGCTCCTTTGGTACCCATCTGGTTTTCCAAGGCTGGGAGTCTGTTTCTGTTCCGTGCACACGTTCATTTGTGTCCTCTCTTTCGGTTCCACTTAGAAGTGGTATCATACGATGTTTGTCTTTCCCTGTCCACCTTCACTTAGGATGATAATTTCCAGGTCCATCCTTGCTGCTGCAGCGTTCATGATTCCATTCTCTTGTATGATTGTGTGATGTCCCCCCGTACATATGAACCTTATCCTCTTTATCCATGCCTCGGCCGATGGACATTTAGCTTGCTCCCTTGTCTTGGCTATTGGAAATGGTGCTTCAGTGGACATTGGGGTGCATGAATGTTTTGAAGGGCCTTTCTTTCCTTTTGATGAAGTCCAACTTTCTGTTCTTTCCTTCCGTTTTGGGATAATGTTTTTCTTGTCATGTGGCAGACCCAGTTGCCAAGCCTGAGGACCCAGAGGTTTGCTCCAATTGTTTTTTCTTAGGTGTGGTAAACGTTGCATCGTTTGTATTTATACACAATTTACATTTGCACTGAATGTTCCATGATGAGTTCATTTTCGTATCGGATAAAAACCCTATCCCTATTCCATTCTACTGCCCTTTAGCTTCCGTATTAGAACATCCCAGGTTGGTGTATTGCTATGGATCTATTTCTGCATTCTCTCTCTGTACACTGAACTCTGTCTGCCTCTTTCCCTCCAGCAATGCCAAGCTGCCTTCCATAGATCGTTCTCATAAGCCGAATCACATCCCACTTTAGTGTGCTTTCTCGAAATTATGTTTGATGTTCTGGCTCCTTTATCTTTTCTTTATCCATTTTAGAATAATTTCATCCATGTGGGCCAAAAAAAAAATAAAAAAAAAAACCTTCTTTTGGAATTTGGCCGTATTCTGTGTTGAGTCTTCCCATCCATGAGTATAATAGGTGTCCGCATTGTTGTAGGCCTTGTTTCGTTTTATCATACAGATGCTCTATCCCAAATATGTATCCCCGGATTTCCCATTGTGGCTCAGTTTGTGACGAACCTGAAAGAGTGTCCAGGAGGATGTGGGTTCAATCCCTGACCTGGCTCAGTGGGATGAGGGTCCAGTGGTGCCACCAGTGGCAGTGTGGCTTGGACCTGGTGTTGGTGGGGCTTTGCTGTAGGCTGGTAGCTGTAGCTCCAGGTTGACCCCCTTGCCTGGGACCTTCCGTATGCCGTGGGTGCAGCCATAGAATGACCGATGGAACCAAATGCTTCAAGGTTTTGGCAAATCTTGTGTATTGCATGGTGTTTTTCGTTTTGGTGCCATGTTCTTTTGTGGGATTTACACACATGATGAAGGTGTTTGTGTCGACCTTGTATACTGAGGCTTTGATAAAGTGACCTCCATCTCTTCCGTGTGTCTTGGAGATTCGGTGGGCCTTCCCGTGGAGGTAGCCATGCTATCCATGAGCATGGAGAATTATGTTTGTGCCTGTCTCATCTGTAGGTCTTTCTTTGTTTTTCCTGCCATGCTGCCCTGGCTCGTAGCTACAGTACTAAGTAGAAAAGGAGAAATGAGAAAGAACTTTCTGACCTGTTTTGGATGGAGGAGGAAGACGTTCATTCTTTCACCATCACGCAGGAGGCTTGGTGTAGCTTTTTGTCGAGATGTTCTTTACGGGGTTCAAGGAGTGTCCTTCTCTTCCTAGACTTCTGAGCGTTTCTTACATGAATGGGCCTGGCACATGTTCTGCAAGCACCATGGTGACCATGTAGGTTCTCCTCAGTAATGTCTTCATGGAGCCTATAAAGTTGATGGTTGTGCATAGTAAGCCAAGCTAGTGTTCCTTGGCTAGAGTCCCTCTGAACATAGGGTATTGTCGTGAGCTTCTTTGTTCCTGTGTTTTTTGTATTTTGTGATTTGTATTTTCTCGATGCCTTGTGTGAAAACGTAGGTTGTTGATGGGCAACCTGGCATCTTTTGTATTCTATAAGCATTTCATGCCAATTGCTTCCCTCTTAACACCAGTTTGTCTGAATCCTACTACCTGTTAAGTACTGTAAGTTCCTTTGCCTACCGTTCTATATATTTTCCCAGTTCTCCTGGAGAGGCCTCTTTGAGCATGGAGTGGTTCAAAGGGTGCATCTCCATGTCCACATATCTGGAGGCTTCCTTTCTTCTCATTCTCGTTGTTCTGCAATGGACAGCATATGCTTTGGACCCAGTGGAGTGAAATGCAGTGGCTCTTTGTTTCCTTATCGTAGAGGTTCTCCAAACATCCCAGGCAGGAACGGCTCCAATATGACTGTGACAGAGGAGTGCTCTGCCTATTTCCCTTACACTGTAACCATAAGGGGATTACCTGAACATGGAAATGCCAGGCTTCTGAAGATGTGTCTGACAGGGCCAGTTCACAGCCACCCCTGCCCATTGTTGTCTGGATCAGGTTACAAGTAGAGAGAGAGCCAGGGTCCAGGAGGGGGCCCAGATGCAGCGCTCTGCTGCTTTCTATGGCCGTGGTCCCATGTGGGCATTGGCTACCACCAGAAGGCTGACATGCAGGAGTCGGGTGCAGTCCCTGGCAGGGGGATCAGCACTCCCAGTGGGCAAAGCTCCAGCCTCTCTCCTACTGCCCCAGGCAGGTCTGAGCTGTGCGTGCAGCCATTAGGCTTCGAAGGCCGATGACAGAAGCACCAGGAAGCACTCCCCAGCTGTGTCAGCCACAGTCCCTGGCTGTTGGCAGGGACCGTGATGTCCCAAGGAAGAAGGCCCACCTCCCAGCTGCAGGGAGGTGGTCTTGAGCAAGTCAGAACTGCCCTTTCTCATCTTTAGCAAGCAACATTTCCATCCCTGCCTGTTGCTTCCTCCCAACCCATGCGGTTGCCAGTCTTTCTTTGTCAAACCTCTTCCAAAGCACTTCGTGAAAAGAAGGGCATCCTTACCCCGACTGACTAAGAAGCACCTCTTGAAAATAAGCAAGTTTCCCCTCACCCAAGACTCTTAGCTCCTTCCAAGGACCATCCTTGCTCCCTCCTGCATGCTGCTGAGTAGCAAAATGTTGGGGATCCAGAACTCCTCCAATGACTGGTATGCTAGCAATAGGTTCTGTGACAACAGGAAGGTCCTCCCCCCCAGGCAGAGGTGGTCAGGAGACCGTAGGTGATGGTTCTGTGCTCTGTGCCCCCTTTCAAACCCTTTGCATCCCTGCCATCTGAGGAAGGAAGGCAGTGCATGTCAAATCACCCTGGTTACAGATGCATCACTTGGCCTGTCTGGCAAGTGTTCACCTGTGAGCCAGAGGGCCTGAATCCCCTCTGGAACACACTGCTGCGTCCCCACCACCCAAACAGGCCCTTCCAATAAGGCACGATGGCCTGGCCGTTGGAATGGCTGGACACTGAAGGTATGCTGTCTATGACTGGGACACAGGAGACTCGGTGCCTTGGTCTTGGAGACACATGGCATTGGAAAGGCAGAACCCAGGCCAGGGGCCCCACCTCCTAAGTCAAATGGGTTTCTTCAGCCAATGCTTTGACTCCCCCTTGAGGGGTTTGGAGATGAGCCTTTCCCTGGTATCAGAGGGTCAGCTTCCCCTTGGTGTCTGTCATAGACAAAGAGTGTCCAGCCACTGTCTCTGTCTCACACAAGCAGCACCAATCCAGCCCCTGAAATTGGGAAGCTCCTTCACCCACCCTGGGCATGGCGGCCATTTCTGTGATGCAGTGAATGTGCCATCCTTTAATCCACTGTTTCCTTGTTGGATGGAGGGATGCCTGGATAGATGGAGTCTCTGATTGGCATTGGAGGGCCCCACCTGCAGCATAGGGAAGTTCCCCGACTCAGGGTCGAATCAGAGCTGGCATTGCTGTTCTACACTACAGCCACAGCAATGCCAGATCCAAGCCACATCCGTAGCCCACACCACAGCTCAAGGCAATGCTGGATTCCTTAACCCACTGCACAAGGCCAGGGCTCAAACCCACGTACTCATGGATAGCAGTCAGATTCTTCATCTTCTGAGCCATAATGGGATCTCCCTAAAATACGATTTGGTGATGGTCTGTACATCTTTCCTTTCTGCAAATTCTATTGCATTCTTTTCTTTTCCATTTTGAGTCGGCTGCATTGGGGCCTGTGGGCTGTTCCAGGCCAGGGGTCGAGTCCAAGCTGCACCTGCTGGCCTATGGCACAGCCACAGCAATACAG
The DNA here is from genome assembly GCF_054392235.1 of Sus scrofa. Taxonomy (NCBI): domain Eukaryota; kingdom Metazoa; phylum Chordata; class Mammalia; order Artiodactyla; family Suidae; genus Sus; species Sus scrofa. The sequence goes on along the minus strand of NC_139396.1, from coordinate 15,958,306 downwards.
GATCTGAGGCATGTCTCATACCTACACCACAGCTGACGGCAATGCCAGAACCTTAGCCCAGTAAGCCATGCCATGTCTCATCCCCGCGTCCCCATGGATCCTAATCCGTGTCCTTAGAGCCGAGCCACACGAACTCCTGCTCTTTCATGTTTTAATGGATTGAAAAGCATGAGTAAATGGCTCACTTTAAGTGTGCCTGCACTTGGCATTAATCCTAGATTTTTGGCGTTTGGGGCATTTTGCTTTTTCTTTTTTTTGTTTGCTTGTTTTTTATTTTGTAAGTTTTGGCTGCCCCTGTGGCACACAGACGTTCCCAGGGACAACCCAAGATCCTTAACCCTCCTCACCCCAATCGAAAAATTATCCCTGATCATGTAAAGTCCCAGGTTTTCTTGTATCAAAAGCTCCCTGGGGGTGGATGCCAGTGGGCTGGTGAGGTTTGGACCACTGAGCTTCACATGATGGAACCTCCCCCCAAGCCATTAACAGGTCATGAGATTACAGTCACTCACTCCCTCCTTTGTTTTGTCCTCACTGGGACTAAGAGGCCGCTGCCTCCACCATTTAGCACATGGCAATAATCCCACCAAGACGATAGGATGGTCCCCCACCAACAAGGCACCAAAGCAGAAAGTCCTGTCCCTACAGCCAAGCCTTTTCCTCTCTGGACAGACCACCCCCACGGGACACCCTGGAGGAGTGGAGGATCACCCCAGCCTGTCATCTGGCCACTTCAGAGAGGCAGAGAGAAACTCTCTAGAGGTAAGGGCTGCCTCCAGCCTCCATTCTCACGACTGGTGAGTGTCCAGAGGGCTGAATGGCACAAAAGCAGCTCTCCATCCCCAGAGTGTTCCGGGATGCAGAGCATGGAACCGATGCCCCAGAAGCCCCCTAGCCCAGCAGGCTGGAGACACAGGGATGATGAGGCTGTCCCTGGGGCTAGTGAGAGCTGTGTACTCCCAGGAGCAGCCTGGGCATCCTTGTGTCTGTGGAGGAAAGACTTAGTCATTCACCTGTGGATCCAGACTGCCTGGGATCTCACACATGCTTCGTTCCTCTCAGATCCCCTCTCTGTCCTCAGACGACCCATCTCTGAGGACACAGGCACATGCAAAATGACAGTGGACCAAGTGCATTTCACAACAGGACGATTTTATCCAAGTTTTACATCCCCCATTGCAAAGGAGCTACTGTGCCCACCCACACACACCCAGACCCAAGTCCCCACCACCTAACCCCACCCACCCCCACCCCCTCCTGGCTCTGGTCATTCTGTCCTTCCTCCCCACCCCTATGGCAGCCAGGACGGTTGCTAGGACCTGGAGGAGCCCAAGGCTTCCATGGGGGCTGCCCAGTTGGACTGGCCCTGGAGGGCTGGCCCACCGTTCCTTACTGGCTGCAGTGCCACTTCCTCCTGCTCCGTGTGACACATGGGTCACACCTGCTCCTTTTTGGCTGGGAAGGGTCAACCAGCCCCAGAGCCAGGGTGTGCCCCCCAGAGCCTCGCAGGTCAGCCCTAGGCCTGGCCAGGTCCTCAGCTGCAGCCAGACCTCCACACCGAGCCCGCTTTCTAGACTTGGCAGCTTCCAGGGGGCCTGAGCTGAGGCCCATTCTCTGGGGAAACGGGGCCTGGGAAGCTTTCTGGGCACTCTGCCCTGCAGTGCAGAGAAGACCCGAGGGAGGGACAGGGCTCTGTGGCAGCCCCCAGGGCAGCAGGCTGTGGTGAAGGCCCAAGAGGAAGGCCAGGCTGGGGAGCTCCTCCTCATCCTCACTGAACCCGTGACCCAGCCCTGGGGCTCCACTAAGAGGAGAGGCCTCCCTGAGAACCTTGCTGGCCCTGGGTCCTGATGGAGGGCCCGAGCGCTTGGTGCAATGGCAAGGAAATGGCTGTGCTGTTCCAGCCTGAGGGGGCTGCTGAAGTCCTGGAGAGGGCACAGAGCCTTTGTGCCTGAACAGGCCCCTGTCTGTTTGGTGGAGCCTTAGATGGCCATGGAAATCCACCTGGGGTGTACAAGTTTCATCTCTGACCCCGGGCTGTGGGCCTTGCTCGTTCCTCTGGGCATCTTGTTGGGCCACAGACTCTGAAGGTCTTGAGTCCAGGTGGGGTGCCCTGTGATTGGGAGTGGCTGGCACCCCGTCGTCCTCCTCCAAGGCCAGGACTTGTGTCTGCACTAGCTGGTGGGAGAGAGGTGGACAGTGACTGCTCTGCACCCTCCAGGGAGAGCCGGGGCTTATGGGCAGGGGGTGGTGAGATGGGACTCACATCCACAGACAGAGCCTGTGGCCCTCCTGCCTTCCTCCTGCACCTTCTCCCCAGCAGGGTCCTTGCCCTGTCCCAGGCTCCCCTCCTCCCCTTCCATTCCTCCTGCCCTGCACCCACCTGGGCAGCCTCCCAGGTGCAGGGCATCACTGTCAGGGAGGGAGGGACAGAGCCTTCAGGGCCTCCTTCTCTAGGGCCCTCCCCAGCCCTGGCTGACCTGGGTCCTTTCCTCCTGGATTTCCAGGGTCACCTGGCTACCCCCCCTGCCCCCAGTCTCCCTAGTGTCAGTCCCTCCCCTGGCCACCTTTTCAGGGGAGAGTCCTTCCTCCTGCTCCAGCTCCTCAGCCAGGCCCGAGAGATCCAGCTCTGGTTCTGGGGAAAGCAACTCTGCCAGGAATCGGGGGTGAATGACCGCCTCCACCTGGAATGGAAGGAAGAGGCTGTGAGCAGACTTGGCAGGAGTGCCCTGGGAGGCGGGAAGGCCTGGGGGAAACGAGACTAGCAGAGGCCAATCCAGAGTCCCCCTCACAAAGGGGGAGCTTTCAAACTCCCGTAGGTATTGTCTCCTCTCACATAAACACACACACACACTCACAAGCAGGTGCACATGCAGACACATGGGCTCCAAAGCACAAACACATAGGCACCGACACAGACACACAAAGGCCTCCAAAGAGAGACATGTCCAACTTACACATCCACATATACACATCCTATGCACCAAAGTACACTCAGACACACAGGAAGACACACAGATATCAGGGTCAAGGACCAGAGCATAAATCCCATTATCCTGGGCCAAAGCCAGAACTAGGGTGCGAAGAGCATCTCTCCCTGGAATCCTGGAGTCTCAGACTCCAGGCCCAGCCCACCTTGGTGTCAAAGTCCTCCTGGGAACACAGCTTGTCCACGTAGCTGAGGAGATCCGGGTCTGGGAAGCAGCCGTCCTCGTCCTGTGGCAGCTCATATCCATCCTCTCGACATTCCATATCTGACTCCCCTGTGGCTGAGGGGCCAGGACCCACCAGTGCCTGCGGAATGTCCCCATGCTCCCTGCGAGCCTCAGGGGGAATCTCCTTGGGGGCCTTGTTCTCCAGCAGCTGCCAGGCTCTGCGTGGCCTTGGGTGGGTGTGCTGGAGCCTGGGGTCGTGTTTCCTTGGAGCACAGGCTGGGGCAGAGCAGGAGGAAGGGAAAGTGAGGGGACCCAGCGCCCAGAAGCCGACCCCTGAGCAAGCACAGGGGAGGGCATTGTTGTGGGGCAATGGATATGCATGTGGGAAGGGGGAGGAGCAGCCAGAGCCTCAGGTTTTGTGGGAGGCCAGATTCAAGTCAGGGACAGGTAAAAGTCAGGTGTGAGAATGTGTGGAACATCTAATGATCAAGGGTCTCCCCACCAGCACACTTGTTAGGCAGATTTCACAGGGGCCCCTTAGACAGGGAGAAGGGTGATGAGGTTCTAAATGGACCAGGTCCACACCGCAGAGGTGAAAAGGGGGACTGAGACCCCCTCGGGGGCTATCCGTGTTGAAACACCAATGCCCCCTTGAGGGAAAAGGACCAATCTGGGAACAGGGACCAGGCCTAGGCCTCTCTTACCTGTACCTTGACCTCCAGGAGGAAGGTGATTCACAGACTGAGTGCCCCTTTTGCGGGATGTGGGTTCCTGAGGAGCCAGCTTTGTTTGAGCTAGAGGAGGCATGCCCTGTGCCCTTGTTGTGCAGGCCATGTTCCCCATCCTTATCTCATCCTCTGCCTCAAATTGCATGAACCTGGGGGGTGTTGAGGGACAGGCCCCTGTGAGAAAACCACCTGGGCTCTGGAGCCCACCCAGGGCAGCAGGACCGAGGGGGTGAGGAGAGGGTGTCCTTAGGTCTGTCAGGGCCCTGTGAGGTGCTGTTGCAGCAGGGAACTGTGGTGGCAGAGGTCTAAGATCTGGGCCTCCTCCTGCCTGAGCAGCCCTGGAGCTGGAGGGCATGGACCAGCAGAGACCCAGGTCAATCTCTGTGAGCAGGCTTAGGGACACATGGTGGGCAGTGGGGGCCCCTGCTCATGTGCCCCCGGACCTTGTCTGACCCAAACAATGGAGATGGCCAGTGGCCTGGTCAGGCACGAATCGCCACAGAGTCCTTGCCTGAACCCAGAACCTGGGGCTGGGAGTGAGAGTCCGGGAAAGCACGCATGAGACAGGGCCCAGCACAGGCTGGAGTGGGGATCCTACACTTAGAGGTGAGGCATCTCTTGCCACTGAGAGCTAGCTGCTCCTTTGGTTTTGTTTGGAAACTAGGAGATTCACATGCAGAAATGACAGGGAGGGCCAGAGACCCATGGGCTTCCCCAGGGATGGCCAGTTGCCCATTCCAGCCATCGTTGATGAAGAGAGGCCTACCACACCCTAGGTCAGTGATGGCCAGGCACCCAGCATGAAGGGGTGCCAGGCTGCCGGGTGGGGTCCTCACCCCTGCACAGCCCCCATGCCTTCAGGGGACCCCCTCCTGGGCTGCCGTGCTCCCCAAGGCCATCCTGAGGCCTCCCCACATCAGCATCACGGTAGGGCAGAGCTCCTGGGACAGGCAGGCTGGAAGAGCCAAGCTCTCCAGGTGGCAGAGGGGATTCTGGAGGCCAATAGGATTTGGGGATTCAGGGAACAGGAGGTGTCAGGTGCCAGCCTCCTCTTGCATCCTCTCTGATTGCTAGCACCTCAGCCAGATCCTGCCCTGGGGCCTGCCCATCACCCACCACCCACCCCACCATGTCGCCCATGGCCCAGGACCCTGACTCACTTTGCTGCCATTTCATAAAAGGCCATCCTCTCAACGGTGCTCATGTGCTGCCATTCCTGCATGGCCTGCCACATGCCCTCCTCCAGCGTCATGGTGGGCTTCAGGCGAGCCAGGGTGCGAAGCACTGGGCTGTAAGCCCTCAGGGTCAGTCTCTTGGTACAGCCCAGCCCCCAACTGCCCAACCCCACCCAGCTCCAAGGCCTCCATGGGCCCCACCCCTGCCAAACCCAGGCTCAAGAGGGGGAGACGAGGGTGTCTGGAGAGCAAACGCAAGCCTTCCTGGTGCCTGGTGCCACCACCTCCCACTCACCAGAGGATGCTTGTCCACTCCCTGGCTATAGCTGGGACACTCTGGCTGGGGGCGGGTTGCCATCTCATATAAAATGCAGCCCCATCAATGCGGGAGGGCAGGCGCCAGTCTACCAGCTAACAGCTCTGAGAAGCCCAAGGATTCTTGTGCCCAGGTCTCTGCACTAGATGGCCTAGTCCCCCTTTTTGGAGGGACCTCGGGTCTAGGAGGGATGTTCCTGCCAGGTTCACAGCTCTAGCAAGATAGACCCTTGCCCTTAGGACAGCTCGACCACCTCCCCGTTCACACTGGACTTCTTCAGAAGAACAAGGACCGGGCATGCAGAAAGCTCCGTCCTGGGCCTGAATGTCCTAAGCCTCATCTGAAGTGATACCCACTGGCTGCCAGAGGCCCAGGTCCATGTTGAAAGGAGGTAGCACCAGAGAAGCAGGTCCCATTCACACTCTGGCTCCTCACATCCGAGCAGGACCCTCTCGGACTGCTCTCCTGCACTCAATGTTATCATGGCAGTGCAGAAAGTGAGACAACTGGTCTTGCATGGTGGTGGTAGCTGAGCTAAGGCACGGACGGATGTCATGGACTGGACGTGGGACACATCTGAGTTCAGACGTGCCTCCTCATAGCATGGACATTGCTGTCAACCCTCCTTCTTTTGAGGTGAAAGGATGCCTGGAAACCTAAGCAGGGAGGCCATGCCAAGGTCCTGTATATGCGAAGGCTCCAGCTGAGCTAATGAGGGTCTGAGAGGTCACTTACATGAGAAAGCAGGAGAGAGCTTCCGCATCAGGGCTCTGGGGCAGGTGGCTGCGGGCCAGGGACTTGAAGCGCTGCCAGCGTCGGAAGTTCTGATAGACTCTCTTATGGTGAGACGCGTCCTCCTGAGGGCCCGTGTGCTGGGAGGCATGCAGGCTGCCTGCCCCAGAGGTGCCATGTGGCCACGGCCCAGAGGTCCCTGGGGGCAGGATGAAGGCCATCTGGGCAGCTGGTGGTGCAGCTTGAGGAGGAAGGCCTGGGGCCAAACCTCCCTTGCCAGCCTGAGCTGCTGCAATAGCTGGGGCAGCCACCCCGCTGTCCCCCACAGGGCTTGCTCTGCAAAGGGGTGCAGGACACAAAGCACTCCCCATGAGGGCCCTGGAAGCATTCCCATTGAGGGGGGCCTGAGGGCACCCAAAGGCCTGAGACTGGTGGGGCAATGCTGACCTCCCTCCTGACCAGACTGGGACAGGGATGTTGCCAAGCCCTGGGGCAATGGGGCCATGGTCAGCAGGAGTCACCCGAGGTGTCATGGGGTGAGGTGGCTGCAAGAGGGTGCTTCCAGGCAGCAGTAATGGGGCCATGGGCTATGGCAGGTGCTGCTCCCAAGCTGGCTGGTGTTGGGAGCCAGGAGTGGGGGGAGGATAGGAGCGTGAGGCGCAAGGGGGCATGACCACATCCGTGCCCAGCAGTGGAAATGCTGTGGAGAGAAAGGAAAGGGGTGAATGGAAAGGGAGAATGGGCGACATGGATGGAAGCTCTCTGGGGACTCAGAGGGCACACCTCAGTGGGAGAGGGCATTTGGCCCGAGGAAGCTGTGTGTTGTGCAGATGTCGTGGAGGAATTTTCATGTTCTGACCTCAGTGAGAGAGGGCATTTGGCCTGAGGAACCTGTGTGTTGTGCAGATGTCGTGGCGGGATATTCTTGGCCTTGACCCCTGCACCCAGTTCCCTGCCCCTGTCTACCGAGAAATGCTCAGCTCAGCAGCAGGGATGGGAGAGCCTCCCTGAGGAGCTCCCTGACACCTCGTCCTCACAGGCTGTCACCACGTCCTGGACCTGAGAGGCCATCTACTCTGAGCATGCCCCTCAGCAAAGTCACTGGCAGGTAAGGGCCTTCTCCAAGGTCCTTCCAGGCACCGTGAGGCCTTTGATGGACCTCCACTGTCTAAAGTCGAAGGGCCTCACATCCTCCTCAACCCTTCCTCTCGGGATGCTAAACACACATCTGTTCTGTCATTCTTTCCTGACCTCACACAACACCTCTCAAAGGCTGAGAAGATCGCTCTGCACACAGAACCCTTAGACAAACGCAGAACAGCCCCACCAAACATGCACCTGCCTCTCTGAACCACCCAGAGTGGACACTTCACAGGAGCTAAGGTGTGCCACCCCATCCCGATGGCCCTGAATTCCTCCCACCATGCAGTTCTGCACCTCAGAGAGAAGTCTGAGAAGTGGGTTTGTGTCCCCTGCATTTTTGCCTCTTCCCATCCAGGGTTGGCTTCCGAAGATGAGCACCGGCCCAGGGCGGCTCATGTGACAAAGGTCATGGGAGTAGAGGTTGCCTGGGGTCCTTCCCCTTCCAGCTCCCAATAATGGAAAGTGAGGACAAACTGAGAAGCAGGCAGGAGTCAGGTGCCATTGTGAGAAAACGGCCCATTCAGGAGAGGGAGGTACATACCACGAGGCACCGAATTGACCTCCACAGGTGTTCTAGGAGGTTTGAGAGTAGCAGACTAGATCATCTTCCTGCTTCTGTGCTACACTGCTTCACCCCCCCTTTACAAAGGAAGCAGCCTTCATAGGCATTCCACCTGCACCAGCCTCTCTCCACATGTAGTAGTAGTGACTTGAAATAGGAACACACTCTTCATCTCAAAGCCAGGCCTCAGCTTCTGCTGTGAGCCACCTGACATGCTGCGCCATGTCTGCAGAGACGTATTTCCAAAAAAGGGAAACCAATACAGAACACCTCAGGCCCACGAGTCCTAGCTTGGGTGAAGTCACCTGGTTGCCCATCCCTTGTGGAATCCAAGGCCACAGTTGCCTGACCTGAGAAGTGAGTTCTGGGCGGGATGGAGGGAAACGTTCTGGGTGGTGGCAGCGAGAATCACATCCTGCCCAGCTCAGAGAAGACCCTTTCCTGAGCATGTGGCCACAGACAACACCCACCAGCACTGAATCGTTTTCTGAATATACACTCCCATTCCACGCCCCCATTAGCCAGAGTATGCTCCAGTTCCAATCCCTTAGAGAGGTCTGGTGAGGCGAGCTTCAGATGCCTGAGGACCACAAGGCGGGGCTAGGCTTTCCCCATGACCCACCCAGGGCCAGCCACAGGACACTGGCTCCACACACGTTCCAAGTGGCTTGTCTCCCTTCTAGAAACCGCCAACCTGCCTGCTGCCATCCTGCCTCCCCAACCAGAGCAAGGCCTCTTGAACCACCTCCAAGCAGCTGTCCTCCCCAGGGCAGCCTCAGGTTTCTACAGGCTCCCCAGCTGAGATGTCCCTGGGGTGCAGTGCTCTCGCCTTCCTCTCCTTCCGTCCAGCTCCATGTCCACAGTGAAGGGTCCCAACGGAAACCCAGGGAATTGAGGGAGGCCCTTTCTCTTGGAAAACAGCCCCTGTCTAGAGGCTTACCACCTTCTGAAGCCATTCCCACAGGCATGGGCCTGGACCACCACGGGCTGGTGGCCTCAACGTGGACAGTCCAGAGCAGGACCCAGCGAGGGACCTGCCCCAACAGATGCTCAGGACACAAGTAAAGGAGCCCAAGTTTGAATCTCAACAGTAGAATGCGGGCCTCCAGTCATTCTGCAGTGGGGGAGGGGCCGAGGGCAGGTGAGCCTGGGTGGGGGTGGGGTGCCATTCCATGCTGGCCTCTGCAGGGAGGCAAGAACCAGACGTTTCTTCCACCTTATGCAGGGGCCAGACAATTGTCCAGTGCCTCGTCAGGCAATGTATGTGGTGGTTTTCAGAGTCACAGCAGCAAGGTTTGTCTTGATGTTCCCTTTCCCTTTGTTATTCATCAACTTGTTTGTTGTCCTTCAACCCCCTCAGCTTCCGTCCTGGCTCCAGGCTCCCTTCCCCAGAGGCCAGACTTTCGGAACAAAATTCACCTTTTATCATCTGATAACCACGTGGGTTTTCATGGCCACCTGGAACCCAATGTTTATGGTTTGGCTTCTCTCAGCAGACGCACCATGTGTGATTAGTGTGTGTCCGTCTTTCCTAAGGAAGCCGTCCTTGTGTGCCAACCAGCATCCAGCAGGACCCACCTTCCTCATGTTCCCTTGTGCTGGAAAGGCCCAGCCTATCCAAAAAGCCACAGCACAGCCCACGTGTCCAAGACCAGAGATCAGTCTGTCGTGTCTCCCGTATGATGACGTTGCTGGTAAGTCTTGGAGCTTTTCCCTGTTAAATGTTTGAATGTAACATTTTCAACAAATCCTCCCTTCTCAGGGATCACAGTCCACGTGTGCCGAATAGCATATGGAGTGCTGAGTCCTCCTCTCCCCTCTTTCCCCTGTCCACTCAGTCCTCGTTCCCACCAGGAATCAGAGATACCTGGTTCATTCCCATCTTTTCAGAGATCTTTTGGGCAAGCAACTTTGAATGCCATCCGTTTGCCTTTGCAGGTAGTATTCCTTTGTCTCTGGTTGAAATGTACCATGTGCACAGGGAACTCCATCTTGGACTTGTGATGGAAAATGTTGGGGGATAATGTGAGAAAGTGATTACATATGTATCCTATATAGATATATATGTATCATATATCATATATACATACATCTGTCTGCACGACAGGGTCCTTTGGCTGCACAGCAGAAGTAGACCAAACATGGTATATCAAATGCAGTGGAAAACCTAACGTCTTGTAAGATCAAAGAGTTCCTCTTGAGAAAGAGTGAAAAAGGAAATGAGAAAATTCAATTGCGTCCCCATAGACCTGAGTATCTTTCCTTTTGTTACCTTCCTACTGATATCGTGGCTCCTCTGTTACTGGATGCATTTTTAACATGGGAGTTCCTCCATTCTCTTGAAATTCAATGTACTGAAAGGGCAGAGTGCTCAAAGCCAGGCAAAAACAATAGTAAATGTGCAGCTCCATTTGAGTTTTTCATTTCCCATACACAGTGCCTGCATTTAGCCTGACCTGTGTCCCGTGCACCATTTTGGACATATCTTTACTGCAAGTACTTTCCCTGTGTATCTGAAATTTACCTTTCCCTCGGAATCAGCATGCATCTGGCAAGACTCGCCCATAAGGGTACCATATTAGGCTACAGGGAGTGGGCAGTTCTTGAGGGGAGGAGAACTTGGAGTGGAGACCAAAAGGTGCCTTTTGGTCCAACCCAAAAGAAAATGGCAACGGGACCCCAAATCTGCAGGCTCTTTGGATGAAATGGCAATGGAAGAGCCAAGATATACTAGTGCATCTTTGAGCTTTATGTGGTTAAGGACAGAAGTTAGGGAGAAGACAAAATCTTCTCTTTCCTTATGTGAAAGAACCAGATGTGTGTGTGTGTGTGGGGGGGGTCTCTTGGTTTAATTGCTTTCTCCTTTGGGGGACACACGTGCTGCCTATGGATGTTCCTAGGCTAGGAGTCACATCAGACCTGCACGAGCAGGCCTCTGCCATAGCCAGAGCAATGTGGGATCCAAGCTGCGTCTGGGAACTAGAGCACAGCTCAGGGCAACCCCGGATCCTTATTCTACTGAAGGAGGCTGGGATGGAGTGTGCATCCTCACAGATCCTAGGGGGGTTTATGTCTGCTGAGCCATGATGGGAATTGCTGGATTTTGTAGGTGTGGAAACATCGACTGCCCGTGAAGTGGGTGTGCCCTTTGGCACAGTGCCATCTTTTTATCCACCAATGTCCAATCTCCACGTGTCCAAACCCACTCACATCAACGTCCTCCCCAGCAAGCCCTGCTTAAAAGCTGGTGCATTTCCTGTCTGCATCCCATACCTTTGCTCTTGAGAATCGAGGCTCGTCCTTGCCTATGGTGCTGTCTGCATGGGAATCAACGTAGCATCCCTGACACAGCCAAATGGAAACACACCTGAGGAAACGTTCAGATTGGGAGTTAAGGTCAGCTTATCACGATGCAAATGATAGGAATGCGTATGTCCGTCTTGTGTGGTGAGAGGCGAGGTCTCGGGAAAATCATCAAGGGAGGTGAGGGGTGAAAACCTCCTAGGACTGCAAGCAAATCTCTTGGGAGGCAAGAGTCCCTGTGTGCAGTAGCAGAACTACAATTCCTCCTGCTGTTAGGGTGTTGGGCAAGGAAGGAGAGGTTGAAAGGATTGTTGCAGATTGAGAAGAAGGAGTTGTGTGGGTGCTTCCGAAGCTTCTTGCCCCTTGCAAAGGAACATGGACTCCAAAGAGGGTGAGAAGCTGAGGCGAGAGTATCTCCTGCAATGCCATGGTGAGCTTTGTAGGAAGAAACTCTGGATGGGGCACTGCAGAACTGAGCACCATGGGAATAGGGCTCTCTATTGGAGCTTTTATACTGAAGAAACATTTCAAGGGTTTTCAAACAAGACCTTCATATGAGAAGATTGCTGAGGCACCCATTGTACCCAGGCATTCAGGAAGGCCAGGCTTCCTTGTTTCTCCCTCCCCTTCTTCAGCCACTCCTGCAATTTGTTACAAGGTTCTCACGCATAGCTCAGGTGTAGTATTTGTGGGGGTTTCTTGTTTGGTTGGTTTTGAATTGTTCTTCCCCCAAGACAATGGTTTTGCTACTGTACAGCATGGTGACCCAGGTACACACACATGTACACATTCTAGTCTCTCCCATGAGCATGCTCCCTCACAAGTTCCCAGTGCTGCACAGCAGGATCTCATTGCTAATCTACACCAAAGCCAATCCTTTGCATCCCTTCACCCCAAGCTCCCAATCCACCCCACTCCCTCCCCAGATGTTGTATTGGCATGAGTCTTCTCAGGGACACTGATACAAAAGTTGCATTGTGGAAACGAGTTGCTCCCAATTCTTCCATGATTTTTGACAAACTTTGGACTTCTGAGGGCCGCATCCATTGCATCGGGAGATTCCCAGGCTAGGGGTCCAATCAGAGCTGTGGCCCCTGGCCTATGCCAGTGCCACAGCAATGCCAGATCCCAGCCGTGATAGGAACCTACACCGCAGCTCACATCAACACCCGAACCTTAACCCACCGGGCGAGGCCAGGGGTGGAACCCGCAACTTCATGGTTCCTAGTCAGATTCGTTTCTGATGCACCATGACACGAACGCCTTCTGTTGTTCATTATTTTATACTACCTCAGAACCCTACATCCCGACATCGGAGAGGCAGAGGTTGTCAAATCAGCTGCACTGTAATGAGGGAAACCAGTCATGGAAGTGGGTGTCTCAACGTCTTTTGGACCATGAGCTCTGATTGTTCCTGCAGAGAGCTTCGGGGCAGGCACTGGCGGCTGAGGAGAAACATCTCTGGAGATGGATCACTAGCATCAGGAGACAGTGAACCTTCCACTCCCACATGGAAATTGAAAGGCACCGAGAGATCCCAGGTTTGTGTCTTGTGGACGTTTCAAGTCTGTGCCCTTGGGAGCTCTGGGTGTCATCAGATAGATGTAAGGGTCTTGAGAGGTATCCTGTGGAGGAAGAAATGCTCTGATGTTGCCACGGACCAGAAAAGGGATCTGAGGGTTCAAGTTCCTTGGCGAGCATTCCCAAGTCAGGTGGGCATGTTGAATCTGCTGCTACTTCTTTGTGGGTGGATGGCCACCTGAACTTCCATGATGTCGTGCCAGACGTAGGGAGGGAGAGGAATAGTGTTCCCAAAGTACCTGCTGTCTTGTGACTGGCCAAGAGGGTCAAGTTTAGCTCACCAGCATAACCAGGACAACCAGAACCATACAAAGGAGACACACCTGTGCACCAACCTTTATTGAACAAGCTCCATGTATTAAAGAAAGACATGAAGAACAAACATGCGTGGAGAATCGAGGCATTTGGAAATTCTCTAGGCACGGTGACAGGAGCACCATCTCTGAAGAGAGGTTCCCAGATCTCCAATTGCGTGCTAGAATGGTTCTTTAAGGGATCCATCCAAATTGCTAGGGGAAAGACCCTTCTCTTTGTAGACAAGCAAATCCCAACCCAAAGAGTCCACACAGCCTAAGGTACTGTGGCCCAAAGGGCATGAATGTCCTTGGCCCACTTTGAGGATTCTGTGCTTAGGCTGGATCTCTGCAAACTCTTGTATGGGGATCCTATCTAAATGCATGGGTTTCACCGATGCAGTATGACCGTGGGGGCTCATCTCCCAAGAGATAGGGTTTAAGAAGAGATGGCCACAGAAGCTCCCAGGGAGAAGACAGGAAGACAACCCCAGAGAGCTTTGCAGCGAATGCAAATCCTCCATGACATTCCTGTCTTGTAGGGAGTTCCTGGGCCAGCTCTTCTGATGCTTCCTTCCCTCCCTCCTCTTCCCACCTGTCCCCTGCTGACTGAGCTGTTGTGCACAGAGACTACCATCCTCCAACCGCTCCTAGTGTCTGTTGAGGAGGGTCCGCTTGGGTAGTCAGTAGCGCACGTGGGAGCAAAGAGGGTGGTTTCCCAAGGGGTGGCCTGCCTGAGGGTGGGACCCGTCATGGTGGCCTTTAGCGTTCATTCCATGACAGCCCTGCTAAGGAATATGGGGACTCTTCAGCCATTGGGTGTGACCGCTCTGTGCTCTTGTGCACGCTGCAGACTCCTTGTGCCCTCCTCCATGTGGGTTTATGCCCGCATGGAGCTCAGGTCCGGAGCAGTGTTTCCACCACAGCTTTTAGCAGCACTGTGGATCAGGCTGCTGGGTGACTTGAGGGACTGTGCGGCCTATGGAGGCAGGGGACTAAAGTGTGTGAGTGATTAAAATGGGTGGCATTCCAGTGTGCCGTCCATTCCAAAGCATAGGAAAGCTCGAAGGAAGAATTTCCAATTTGAAAACCCTCATGGGGTTCACAAGAAGTAGCTCAGGGCACGGGAAAAGGAGTGAAGATGTACCATCCAGGCTGCTAGTTTCACTGGTGTCTTCCTTTTTCACATACCAATGTCAGTCAGCACTTTTGTTCAAAGGGCATGCTTGGGTCTCTGTTGGGGGCAGCCTTGCTGAATGTAGTGCTGACCACCTAGTTGGAGTCGGATGCAAATCGTGATGGATTTTCAAGCCTATGGGAGATTGGTACAAGGCTACCTGGTGGTCGGGAATCTGGTAATGCGTCAAATGTGAGGGTTGGTTGAGTTTTGTCTATGGATATGTGTGTAAGGGGAGATCATGCCTGTGTTTGGGGGAGCGTTTGTCTTTGGAGGGTGCTGAGATGTAACCGATGCATAGTCCTGGAGCTGGCGTTTAGGTGTTTGTAAGTTGGTGTTCAGGGGCCTATTTTTCATGGATGTTTTCCGCCATGAAGTTGGGGATTGTGTGTCTCCTGGTGGACTTGGTAGGATTATCTGCCTAGGCCTCAGGGCAATGTTAGGGAAGTCCAGGGGCCGATCTGTGTGTGTGTCCCTTTGGGGCCTGTAGTGAAACTTCGTGGTTGGGACTTGACCCCAGCCAAAATTGAGAGTGGGACTGGAATCTACCTTGCCCTCAGCTTGGCACCTGAATCCAGGATCCCAGGTTCAGAGAGGATTCGAGCGCACAGACTTCTTCTTTTTGGTGGCATCTGCCCCATATGGAGTTTCCCCGTCCACGCACGGAATGCCACAGCAGCAATCGGGACCACTGCAGTGAACACTCAGAATCCTTAGCCTTCCATGCCACAAACGAACGCCTCGACCTGCTCAAACCCACTGTCTTTGCACTGTCAGACCCCTCACCAGGTGTCAGGATTTGATGAAGCTCTGGTTCTTCTGCTTCGTGGCAGGAAGAATTTGGCATGAAGCAAAGCCCCAGGTAAAGTGTGAGTTTCGGAGCATAAGACCCTGGGGGGAGATATGCGTAAGCTGTCCAGGGAGCAGAGCAGCCCCAAGAACCAAGAGAGCTACATTTCTAGAATGCAAGGCCCAGTGGGGAGGGGAGAAGACTGCCTTCTTCCTCATTGGAGGGTGGATATCAAGGCTTCCATCTCCAGCTCCTCCTTGTGCCCTATATGGATGGTGTGCCCTGGGCTGTCACAGTGCTTGTTCAAATCGGTGTGTATTGCCAGGAGTTTGGTCGTATATCAACTGGGGTAATTCATCTCAGGTTTCCATCTCCTGTCCTCTTTTACCTAGGCGTGTCCCCTCTCCCCTGTGTTTCTGTCTGGGTGAGGTGCAGAAATGCTCCTTGTCCAGAACTCTTCTCTCTTGACCTCATGCAGCAGGACTCGATCTCCACATCTGTTGTCTTGTGCTTGAACTCTTGGGGGTTGGGTCTTGAGCGTGTCTGGCACTTCGATGCATCTGGTCTTCCTTCAAGTCGGGTAAGTCATGGCTGGGTTCCTTTTCTTGAGTGATCATCAGCTTTAGACCATTTCGAAGACCCCTTTAAAGCTTGTCTTTAACCCATCCCCCATGGGCGGTTTCTGCTCTTTAAGGATCCTCCTCTGCCCTTCCCTTTAGGATGAATATTTGTGTGTTCATGGCCTGTCATATGGCTCTTTGCTTTTTTGTGTGTAGCACATGTTCCAGAGCCGTGCATGTGTCTTTTGATGTGTAGAGGGTGAGTCGGCCTATCTTCTGGGACTGGTGAATGCTAAATAGGTCGGCGTGCCGTATTGGTATGCTTCTGGATTCTGCACGCTCGAAGAGTGCAGGCCCTTGGATGGAGCCTTGGGGAGTGTGGGTTTATGGATATGCCGAGAGTGTGTTATATGCGTGTTTGGAAGAAAGCACGTAGGGTGCTAGGTTTGTAATTGTGTCGTGTACTGAGTAATTGCGGGTCTGCTTGGGTCTTTTGGAGAGTTGTGTGTAGAATGCGTTTGAGTGTGTATTCCAGGGGCATGGGCATTTGGAGGCATATTCGCTGGGGCTATGCCCTTGTAGTTTTCAGGAGGGACATGTTAGGCTTATATTGTGGGGACGTGGGGAAGTGTGTGTCTGCTGAAGAGATGAGGTTCTGTGTTTCGTGGGAGACGTGCATTTCTTGGTGTGAGAAATATGTGCTGTGGTTATGTGTTACGAGTTTGCAGATGGATGAGCTGGGTCCTAGGATCATTGGATATGTGGAAGTCATTTCCTATGTGGTTTGCTGGTGATAGGTCCATGTGTCGTTCCTGTGTCTACTCGTTTGTGTGTCTATCACCAGGTGCATGAATGACCAGGTTGTGTTCCTATGGTATGGAGGTGTTGGGAGCGTGCCACGTTGCTTCTTGGCAGAATGCCGAGGTGTTTCTACAGGTCCTAGGTACGAAGAGATGGTGTGTCCACATTGAGGGTGAGGGCTGAAATACATATGCAGTTGACCCCCACACAGGTGCAGTGTCCTGGCAGGGCGGTTGTCTTCTGCAGAGGTGGCACCATGTGTAGTGTTTGGGGCATCTGTATGTTCAAGGGTTGGGAATATTTGTCTGTGTGTGTCCATAGGTGTTTGAGACGTGTACATGTGTATTAGTACGTGTAGGCGGATTGTGGCTGTGTGTGTATTTGAGGTCCTGGGGCTTCTGTAGTATGTATTTGGAGGGATGTCAGAGGTAGGTGTGTGTGTTTGGAAACAAAGAAATGTCATAGGCGATGTGTGTGTGTTCTGGAATCCTGGCCTAGAAGTCCTGTAGGGCTGTGGCCTTGCCTATGGGCTGTGCGTGAGGCGACTGTTAGGAGCTGGTGGTAGTGAGCCTGTATACGAGGTAGTCATTGTGTACCACTGGTCGGTGTTTGTGTTCAGGCCCCTGTTGGGTATGTGCATGTGAAGACCTCAGGTGGTATAGTTTTGTTTGTGGGGAAGTGGGTGGAGTGGGGGGTGGCCGTTTCTTGTCTTTTCAGGGCAGACCCATGGCATTTGGAAATGCCCTGGCTATGGTGGAATTGGCGCTGCAGCTGCAGCTGCCAGCCACAGCCACAGCAAGGCCAGTTCCGAGCTGCATCTGTGACCTGCTCCATATCTGAAGGCAATCCTGGATCCAGGGATTGCACCTGCCTTCTCTCCTATACGGGTCAGGTTCATTCCAATGTAGCCACGACGGGAATGCCTGCTGGAAGTTTTTTCCTCGCAACGTCATTTTCAGTTCTTGGCATCAGCCCAGTCATCTTTTCTAGGTCATCGGAGTTTAGTCTTGGCAGATTGTACTTTCTAGGAAGGTGTCCATTTCGTCTAGGAAGTCTGTTTTCTTGGCATAGAGTTGCTTTTAGTAGTCTCTTCTGATCCTCTGTATTCTGGGATGTCCATTGGAAGCTGGCGTGCATTTTGATGGTTATTGATTTGAGTCCACTCTTTTTTCCCTGATGAGTCTGGCTAAGGGTTTATCCATATGGTGGATGTATTCAAAGAAGCCGTTGTAGCTGCATTGATCTTTCCGATGGTTTTCTTCGCTGCTCTTTCCTTTCTGCTCTGATCATTAGGGTGTCTTTCCTTGTGTTTGTCTTTCTGTGGTTGCTTTGGGCGTAAGGCCAGGTTGTTTGTTGGTGGTTTTCCTTGTTGGCTGAGGTAGGCTTGTATTGCTGGAAAGGTCCCTCTTCGATCTGCCTTTGGTGCATCCCATAGGCTTTGGATTCTTATGTCTTTGGTGTCACTTGCTTCTTGGGATCTTCAAATTTCCTCTTTGGTTTCTCCAGCACTCCCTTGGTTGTTGAGTAGCATGTTGTCGAGTTTCCGTGCGTTGGTGTTTGTTGCCATTGTTTTCTTGGTGGTTGATTTCGAGCCTCATAGCGTTGGGTTCCTACAAGCTTTGGGATAGGATTTCAATTTCCTTCCATGTACAGTGGCTTGCTTGGTGACGCAGCATGTGATCTGTCCTAGGGAATGTCCGGTGTGCCCTTGAGAGGAGTGTGTATCCTGCTTCATTGGGATGGAAAGCGCTGTACATATGGAGGAAGTGCCCTGTGGTCCAATGCATTATTGAAGGCCTGGGTTCCCTTGTTGATTTTATGTCTCGAGGACCCGTGCGTTGATGGGAGTCGGGTGTGAAGGCCCCCTGCTCTGACTGTGTTAGTGTCCATTTCTCCGTTTACGGTTGTAGCAGTTGCCTTCTACATTGCGGGGATCCTGTATTGGGTGCATATAGGTTTCCAATTCCCATCTCCTCTCCTTGGATTGATCCTTGACCGTTACGTAATGACCTTCTTTGTGTCTTATTAATATGCTTTATTTGAAGGTCTCTTTTGTGTGATGGGGGTGTTTCTACTCCGTCTCTCTTTTAATTCCCACGCACGAGGAATATTTTCTTGCATCCTGTCACTTTCAATTTGTATATGTCCCTCAAACTGAAGGGGGTCTCTTGAAGACAGCAGGTCTACCTATTTGTCTATCCCTCTACCTATCTGGATGGAGATCTAGATGGAGATCGAGATGGAGAACGAAACGGAGCTCTCCATGTAGACACAGAGAGAAGGAGATGCGTCTTCTTTTTGTATGCATGCAGCCAGTGGATGTCTTTCGGTTGGGGCATTTTGTGCATTTCCATTGAAGGTGCTTCTTGATCTGTATGTTCTTATGGCCATGTTATTAGCTGTGTCAGATTGGGTTTTGTTGGTCTTTTCCCGTCCTCCCTTGTTCTCTGCTCTTGTGGTTTGATGACTGCCTCTAGTGGGGTGTTTGTTGGGTGTTTTTTGATTGTTCTTTCCCCGAGACAATTTTTTCCACTGTCCAGCATTGTGACCCAGTTCCCCATACGTGTATAATTCGTCTTTGTGCCATTATCATGCTCCATAATAAGTGAGTCGACCTCGTTCTCAGTGCTACACAGCAGGATCTCCTTGCTAATCCCTTCCAAAAGCAGTCGTTTGCATCCAATAACCCCAAGCTCCCCATCCATCCGACTCCCTCCCCTCGCTCTAGGCAACCACAAGTCTATTCTCCAAGTGCATGAGTTCCTTTAGGTGGAAAGGTTCCTTTGGGCTGTATATGAGACTCCTCATATGAGTGATGTCGTATGGTAGTCGTCCTTCTCTTTCGGACTTCCTTCACTCAGGATGAGAGGGTCTCGTTCCATCCATGTTGCTGCAGATGGCATTAGGGTGCTCTGTTTTATGGTGCAGGAGTATTCCATTGTGTGTATATACCGCGTCCTCTTTGGCTCTTAATTGTTATTTCCCCGATACAATCTTGTTTTCTACTGTACAACGTGGTGACCCAGTTACACATACATGTAGGCATTCTATGTTCTCACATTATCATGCTCCGTCAAACGTGACTAGACATTGTACCCAGCGCTACACAGCAGGATCTCATTGCTAATCCATTCCCAAGGCAATAGTGGGCAGGCATTAACCCCAAGCTCCCCATCCACCCCACTCCCTCCCCCTCCCCTCCCCCTTGGCCACCAAAAGTCTATTCTGCAAGTCCATGAGTTGCTTTTCTGTGGAAAGGTTCATTTGTGCCGTATATTTGATTCCAGATATAAGTGTGTGGTATCCTCTTCTTGAATGGATCCCTTAACCGTGAACTAGTGTCCTTCTTTGCCTTTCTCGATGGCCTTCGTTTTAAAGGTGATTTTGTTGGATATGAGCAGCGCTACTCCTGATCTCCTGTCTTGTCCATTGGCATGAAATATCTTTTCGCACCCCCTCCCTTTCAATCTATACGTGTCCTTTGCCCTCGGGTGAGCTTGTCTAGGCAGCAGATTGAAGGTTTTTGCTTTGGTACCCACTGGCACTCTGTGCCTTTTGATGGGAGCATTCGGTCCCGGAACAATTCAGGTGGTCATTGATAGATGTTTCTTGATTGCCATTTGAAGCCTTGTTTTCCCGTTGAGTCTATGTTTCTCTTTTCTTCTTTCTTTTCCTTTGGGTGGATGGGTTCCGTTGATTCTCTGCTGGAGTCCTTTCCTTTTCCGATTTTTGAATGTAGTGTTGGCTTTTGGTTTGGGGTTGCCCTGTTTTGTTATTATGTTAACCCCTTCGTATGTCTGCTCACTTTAGCCTGACCGTTGCATAGGACCAAACGCGTCACTGAACCAAGAAAAAGGATCTACATTTTCTTCCATTCCTCGCCCTCATTGTATGATTTGATGTAGTTTATTTCATTTTATGTTTTTGACATCTTCATGGTTAGATGTGTATGCTGGCTTCTCTAAGTCACTGCTTTCCAATGGCTTTTTTCTTTTTTCTTTTTTTGAATTGGAGAAGCCTTAGAGTATTTCTTTCAGAATGGGTTTTGTATTGCAGTACTCTTTCAGGGTTGGTTTGTTGGAGAAATTCTTGATTTCCCCTTCGATTTGAAATGATAGTCTTGCTGGATAGGGTATTTGGAGGAGGCAGATTATTTGTTCTTTCTTTCAGTGTTTTCAATGCGTCTCGCCACCCCCTTCTGGCCTGGAGTGTTTCTGTAGAGCAAACTGCTGATAACCTTATTGGGGTTCCCTCATCATGAATGCCTTGCTTTTCTCTTGCTGCCTTTAGCCTCCTCCCTTTCTGTTTACCTTTGGCCATATTGATCAGAATAGGTCTTGCAGCGTGCCTGTTTGGGTTCAACTTGTTTGGGGCTCTCTGTCCTTCCCGTATCTTGCTATCACTCTCCTGTAGTTGTTGCTTTAAAACCTCGATTGCAGGACTCCCTGTTGTGGTCCCTGGAGAATGGCAATGGCCCCTGCCCCTCTCCCCCAGCCGCAAGGACCAGACCCTCCCTTTGGCTGATGACATGAGGAGATTTCCCACCAGATGGCCCAGCCCTGAGCGCACTAACTCTAGGAAGTCCCAGCCACTCTGTTTCTAAGCCCCACTGACCCCCTGAGCAAGACCGGCTGCCTCCACCAGGCCTGGGTATTGGCATCTTCTGAAAAGCCTCAACCAAGACCTTGAGAGAACACCAGATGTCTAAAGGAATGAGAAAGGAAGAGGGTCCCGGTTAGGGGTGTGCTGGTGCAGCCCAGGGCCTTGCCAGAGCTGAGGTCTGCAGGGGCTTGAGCTGGCCAGGCTCCACTCCCACACCAGCTCTCTTGGGCCCTGTTGGTACATATGTTCCTTCTCGGCCTTGGACAGTGCCTTCTCCTGGACCTCCAGGGGTTCTCCAGGCACAGAGGCCCATCTGCTGATAGATTGAAACCTGCGATTGTCCTGAGGGACAGTCAGGAACTTCCTCCATCAGGACGCCCATGCCTGCCTGCATGGCTTCCACAGGCTCATCAGCCATGGGATGCCAGGGTTTGGAACTTCCCAGAAGTACAACTGAGTGACCGTGCATGGCAGAGACTCAGCTCTGACCTAGCTCTGTTGCTTGCAGCCTAAGTCCCCTGTCCTCCGGAGGGTGGTCCCAGGGGGGTGCCCTAATCTGTGACCTCCCATTTTCAGGGTGTCTCGTGGGGATGGCCCGCTGGGGCTTAGACGGCTGACACGCCCCCTACCCCAGCATCTTCACCAATATCACCTGCTTCTCCCATGGGACCGATGAGATCCAGAAGCACATGCCTCTCCCTGAGCCCACAGTCCCTCCTCTTCACACCCAGGTGCCATCGCAGTCTCTGCAGGCTGCTGGCTCTCCTGGGCCTGGCACAGGCTTTGTGCCCCCAGAGACTGGCCCCTGCTGCTGTTCATGCTCGAGGTCCTGCAGCAGGCCTGGTGCAGACCCCCCGAGCTCCTGTGCTCCTGTCTCTGCCTCAGACTCCAGTCTCCATTTGGCAAACAGCCACCCCTCCCCCACCAGCTCCATCAGCTTTCCAGGGCCCCATCTTGGCCTTCCTGTGCAATAGTGGCCACCCCACAAACCAAGCCTGCAATCTCCAATAACCAAAGGAAAGTCTCCTCCCGCTGCTGCCTTGGGGCCCTACGGCCCCTCCTGTCATCCATCCTTCCTTCTTCTGTTGGGGTCCTCCATCTGACTCCCTGGACAAGGGGAGAGGACATGAGAGGGAGAGTGTCCCAGGAGGAAGGTAGGAGTGGGGATGCTGGTGGAGCCCAGCTGGGGACAGAGAGGGGGTCTTCCCTTGAGACTCCTTCCTGCCCTGGGAGTGCCCAGGCCTTCAGAGGGAATCGGTCAGCTCCAGCTGCCATCACCAATCCCATGGGCAATGGGGCTTAAATAACAAGAATGTATCAACTCACCGTTTCGGAGCCCAGCCTTCTGAGATCCCGGTATATACAAGCTGGGTCGGCCCTGAGGCCTCTCTCCTTGGATTCCAGATGCCCATCTCCGGCCTGCGCCCTCCCATCAGCTCGCTCTGTGGGACTCAGGGTCTAAATTTGCCCTTTCTATAGGGGCACCCATCATATTGTATTAGGGGCCACCTTAGTGACCTGATTTCAGCTCTTTCTGTACAAACTCTGCTGCAGGGCTTGCGGTGGTGTTGCCCTGGAACTGAACCCGAGAAGGAACCAGGAGTGTTCAGGTTCGATCCCTGGCCTCGCTCAGGAAGGGAAGGATCCAATGTGGCCATGAGCTGTGGTGTAGGTCTCAGACCCGGCTTGGATGTGGCATTGCGGTGGCTGTGGTGTAGGCCAGCTGCCAAAGCTCCGATCGATCGATGGATCGTTCGGATGCCAAGCCTGGGAACTTCCATATGCCGCCCCAGCAGCCCCATCCAAACAAACAAACGTAGGCAATGGAAGGAAAAAGAAAAGACTGCTCCAATAAGGTCATGTTCTGAGGTCCTGGGGGAGAAGCCTTCCACATATGAACTTCGGGTAATAGAGTTGTAGCCCCTTTTGGCAGGTGTCTCCAGTGCCAGGGATGAAGGGTCTTTTGGAAAGTAAAGAATATCAGTTCTGGGGTTGGGATGAAGGAGGATCGACTCCCCAAAGTGAGGGAGGGACGTTTCCAGAGTGCAGGGCACTCGAGCCGGATCAGAGCCCATGACCCAAGGCCATGAGGCAGGGGGTTCCAGCCCGTGGCATATAAGGCTCTTGAAGGAACGGAGTCTAGGCAACTGAGAGGGAAGCTGAGAGAGGAGCTCCAGCCACAGAGTGTGAGATGAGGTCCAGGCCTCACAGCACTCTGCTCCTACATTGGATTACCAGCACCCTCTTTCAGCACGCCCATGGCCCCGCTCTCCATAGACTGAAGGGGAACAACTCACTGCCCACCTTTCTGGACCCACCCCCACATGAACACCTGCCTTCGGTCCAAGGGCCCCAGCCAGCCTGGCCCAAGGGGTCCACACCTCCGGCACTTGGAGCCTGATGTCTCCTTATTGGCTTAGCTGGCTCAGGCCAACCCGAGGGAGTTCCTGGAAGCAGCGTTGTTGCAATCCTTCCTGCCCTCTGCCTGACCCAGTGCTCTCATGTAGCCAGCAGGATCCCGGGAAGCCTCACAGTGGACCCAGCCTTCAGGACTCACAGTGCTGTGGTGGGTGACCCATCTCTTCCTAACATTTGCCCATTTTCTGGTGGAATAGGTCCCGCTGTTATGGTCGTGTCTTGGCAGTGCCTTATTCCCTCGAGACACCAGATTTGGGTCAGATGTGTGGTTGGCAGGTAGTTTCTCCAAACCTGTAGCTTCTTTTCACCTAGGAAAATGTTTCCATTTGATGAGGTCCGTTTTCTGTCTGGGGTAGGGTTTTGGCTGTCATGGGGGAGAACGCTTATCTTTTCATTGTTGCTGATGTTGTTGTTGCCTATTCCAGTGGTATTGATGTAGTTATCTTCCGTTTGATTGAAAGGACAGTGAGGTAGCATGTTGTGCTATTTCCTGCTGTGTCGCAAAGTGAGTTGGTCATACATACACACACACCCCTTCTCCCTCAGATTCTATGCCCATATCGACTATCGCTAACTGTTGGCTCGAGTTCCCTGGGATCTTCCACAGGTTCCTGTTGGCCGGTCATTCCATGTACTCCGTGTGCAGAAGCCAGTCCCAAACCCCCAGTCCTTCCTGCCCCGGACTTGGCTCCTTTGGGACCCATCCGGTTTTCCAAGGCTCGGAGTCTGTTTCTGTTCCGTGCACACGTTCATTTGTGTCCTCTCTTTTGGTTCCACTTAGAAGTGGTATCATACGATGTTTGTCTTTCCCTGTCTACCTTCACTTAGTATGATAATTTCCAGGTCCATCCTTGCTGCTGCAGCATTCATGATTCCATTCTCTTGTATGATTGTGTGATGTCCCCCCGTACATATGAACCTCATCCTCTTTATCCATGCCTCGGCCGATGGACATTTAGCTTGCTCCCTTGTCTTGGCTATTGGAAATGGTGCTTCAGTGGACATTGGGGTGCATGTATGTTTTGAAGGGCCTTTCTCCCCTTTTGATGAAGTCCAACTTTCTGTTCTTTCCTTCCCTTTTGGGATAATGTTTTTCTTGTCATGTGGAAGACCCCGTTGCCAAGCCCAAGGACCCAGAGGTTTGCTCCAATTGTTTTTTCTTAGGTGTGGTAAACGTTGCATCGTTTGTATTTATACACAATTTACATTTGCACTGAATGTTCCATGATGAGTTCATTTTCGTATCGGATAAAAACCCTATCCCTATTCCATTCAACTGCCCTTGAGCTTCCGTATTAGAACATCCCAGGTTGGTGTATTGCTATGGATCTATTTCTGCATTCTCTCTCTGTACACTGAACTCTGTCTGCCTCTTTCCCTCCAGCAATGCCAAGCTGCCTTCCATAGATCGTTCTCATAAGCCGAATAACCTCCCACTTTAGTGTGCTTTCTCGAAATTATGTTTGATGTTCTGGCTCCTTTATCTTTTCTTTATCTATTTTAGAAGAATTTCATCCATGTGGGCCAAAAAAAAAAATAAAAAAAAAAAAACCTTCTTTTGGAATTTGGCCGTATTCTGTGTTGAGTCTTCCCATCCATGAGTATAATAGGTGTCCGCATTGTTGTAGGCCTTGTTTCGCTTTATCATACAGATGCTCTATCCCAAATATGTATCCCTGGATTTCCCATTGTGGCTCAGTTTGTGATGAACCTGAAAGAGTGTCCAGGAGGATGTGGGTTCAATCCCTAACCTGGCTCAGTGGGATGAGGGTCCCATGGTGCCACCAGCAGCAGTGTGGCTTGGACCTGGTGTTGGTTGGGCTTTGCTGTAGGCTGGTAGCTGTAGCTCCAGGTTGACCCCCTTGCCTGGGACCTTCCGTATGCCGTGGGTGCAGCCATAGAATGACCGATGGAACCAAATGCTTCAAGGTTTTGGCAAATCTTGTGTATTGCATGGTGTTTTTCGTTTTGGTGCCATGTTCTTTTGTGGGATTTACACACATGATGAAGGTGTTTGTGTCGACCTTGTATACTGAGGCTTTGATAAAGTGACCTCCATCTCTTCCGTGTGTCTTGGAGATTCGGTGGGCCTTCCCGTGGAGGTAGCCATGCTATCCATGAGCATGGAGAATTATGTTTGTGCCTGTCTCATCTGTAGGTCTTTCTTTGTTTTTCCTGCCATGCTGCCCTGGCTCGTAGCTACAGTACTAAGTAGAAAAGGAGAAATGAGAAAGAACTTTCTGACCTGTTTTGGATGGAGGAGGAAGACGTTCATTCTTTCACCATCACGCAGGAGGCTTGGTGTAGCTTTTTGTCGAGATGTTCTTTACGGGGTTCAAGGAGTGTCCTTCTCTTCCTAGACTTCTGAGCGTTTCTTACATGAATGGGCCTGGCACATGTTCTGCAAGCACCATGGTGACCATGTAGGTTCTCCTCAGTAATGTCTTCATGCAGCCTCTAAAGTTGATGGTTGTGCATAGTAAGCCAAGCTAGTGTTCCTTGGCTAGAGTCCCTCTGAACATAGGGTATTGTCGTGAGCTTCTTTGTTCCTGTGTTTTTTGTATTTTGTGATTTGTATTTTCTCGATGCCTTGTGTGAAAACGTAGGTTGTTGATGGGCAACCTGGCATCTTTTGTATTCTATAAGCATTTCATGCCAATTGCTTCCCTCTTAACACCAGTTTGTCTGAATCCTACTACCTGTTAAGTACTGTAAGTTCCTTTGCCTACCGTTCTATATATTTTCCCAGTTCTCCTGGAGAGGCCTCTTTGAGCATGGAGTGGTTCAAAGGGTGCATCTCCATGTCCACATATCTGGAGGCTTCCTTTCTTCTCATTCTCGTTGTTCTGCAATGGACAGCATATGCTTTGGACCCAGTGGAGTGAAATGCAGTGGCTCTTTGTTTCCTTATCGTAGAGGTTCTCCAAACATCCCAGGCAGGAACGGCTCCAATATGACTGTGACAGAGGAGTGCTCTGCCTATTTCCCTTACACTGTAACCATAAGGGGATTACCTGAACATGGAAATGCCAGGCTTCTGAAGATGTGTCTGACAGGGCCAGTTCACAGCCACCCCTGCCCATTGTTGTCTGGATCAGCTTACAAGTAGAGAGAGAGCCAGGGTCCAGGAGGGGGCCCAGATGCAGCGCTCTGCTGCTTTCTATGGCCGTGGTCCCATGTGGGCATTGGCTACCACCAGAAGGCTGACATGCAGGAGCCGGGTGCAGTCCCTGGCAGGGGGATCAGCACTCCCAGTGGGCAAAGCTCCAGCCTCTCTCCTACTGCCCCAGGCAGGTCTGAGCTGTGCGTGCAGCCATTAGGCTTCGAAGGCCGATGACAGAAGCACCAGGAAGCACTCCCCAGCTGTGTCAGCCACAGTCCCTGGCTGTTGGCAGGGACCGTGATGTCCCAAGGAAGAAGGCCCACCTCCCAGCTGCAGGGAGGTGGTCTTGAGCAAGTCAGAACTGCCCTTTCTCATCTTTAGCAAGCAACATTTCCATCCCTGCCTGTTGCTTCCTCCCAACCCATGCGGTTGCCAGTCTTTCTTTGTCAAACCTCTTCCAAAGCACTTCGTGAAAAGAAGGGCATCCTTACCCCGACTGACTAAGAAGCACCTCTTGAAAATAAGCAAGTTTCCCCTCACCCAAGACTCTTAGCTCCTTCCAAGGACCATCCTTGCTCCCTCCTGCATGCTGCTGAGTAGCAAAATGTTGGGGATCCAGAACTCCTCCAATGACTGGTATGCTAGCAATAGGTTCTGTGACAACAGGAAGGTCCTCCCCCCCAGGCAGAGGTGGTCAGGAGACCGTAGGTGATGGTTCTGTGCTCTGTGCCCCCTTTCAAACCCTTTGCATCCCTGCCATCTGAGGAAGGAAGGCAGTGCATGTCAAATCACCCTGGTTACAGATGCATCACTTGGCCTGTCTGGCAAGTGTTCACCTGTGAGCCAGAGGGCCTGAATCCCCTCTGGAACACACTGCTGCGTCCCCACCACCCAAACAGGCCCTTCCAATAAGGCACGATGGCCTGGCCGTTGGAATGGCTGGACACTGAAGGTATGCTGTCTATGACTGGGACACAGGAGACTCGGTGCCTTGGTCTTGGAGACACATGGCATTGGAAAGGCAGAACCCAGGCCAGGGGCCCCACCTCCTAAGTCAAATGGGTTTCTTCAGCCAATGCTTTGACTCCCCCTTGAGGGGTTTGGAGATGAGCCTTTCCCTGGTATCAGAGGGTCAGCTTCCCCTTGGTGTCTGTCATAGACAAAGAGTGTCCAGCCACTGTCTCTGTCTCACACAAGCAGCACCAATCCAGCCCCTGAAATTGGGAAGCTCCTTCACCCACCCTGGGCATGGCGGCCATTTCTGTGATGCAGTGAATGTGCCATCCTTTAATCCACTGTTTCCTTGTTGGATGGAGGGATGCCTGGATAGATGGAGTCTCTGATTGGCATTGGAGGGCCCCACCTGCAGCATAGGGAAGTTCCCCGACTCAGGGTCGAATCAGAGCTGGCATTGCTGTTCTACACTACAGCCACAGCAATGCCAGATCCAAGCCACATCCGTAGCCCACACCACAGCTCAAGGCAATGCTGGATTCCTTAACCCACTGCACAAGGCCAGGGCTCAAACCCACGTACTCATGGATAGCAGTCAGATTCTTCATCTTCTGAGCCATAATGGGATCTCCCTAAAATACGATTTGGTGATGGTCTGTACATCTTTCCTTTCTGCAAATTCTATTGCATTCTTTTCTTTTCCATTTTGAGTCGGCTGCATTGGGGCCTGTGGGCTGTTCCAGGCCAGGGGTCGAGTCCAAGCTGCACCTGCTGGCCTATGGCACAGCCACAGCAATACAGGATCTGAGGCATGTCTCATACCTACACCACAGCTGACGGCAATGCCAGAACCTTAGCCCAGTAAGCCATGCCATGTCTCATCCCCGCGTCCCCATGGATCCTAATCCGTGTCCTTAGAGCCGAGCCACACGAACTCCTGCTCTTTCATGTTTTAATGGATTGAAAAGCATGAGTAAATGGCTCACTTTAAGTGTGCCTGCACTTGGCATTAATCCTAGATTTTTGGCGTTTGGGGCATTTTGCTTTTTCTTTTTTTTGTTTGCTTGTTTTTTATTTTGTAAGTTTTGGCTGCCCCTGTGGCACACAGACGTTCCCAGGGACAACCCAAGATCCTTAACCCTCCTCACCCCAATCGAAAAATTATCCCTGATCATGTAAAGTCCCAGGTCTTCTTGTTTCAAAAGCTCCCTGGGGGTGGATGCCAGTGGGCTGGTGAGGTTTGGACCACTGAGCTTCACATGATGGAACCTCCCCCCAAGCCATTAACAGGTCATGAGATTACAGTCACTCACTCCCTCCTTTGTTTTGTCCTCACTGGGACTAAGAGGCCGCTGCCTCCACCATTTAGCACATGGCAATAATCCCACCAAGACGATAGGATGGTCCCCCACCCACAAGGCACCAAAGCAGAAAGTCCAGTCCCTACAGCCAAGCCTTTTCCTCTCTGGACAGACCACCCCCACGAGGACACCCTGGAGGAGTGGAGGATCACCCCAGCCTGTCATCTGGCCACTTCAGAGAGGCAGAGAGAAACTCTCTAGAGGTAAGGGCTGCCTCCAGCCTCCATTCTCACGACTGGTGAGTGTCCAGAGGGCTGAAAGGCACAAAAGCAGCTCTCCATCCCCAGAGTGTTCCGGGATGCAGAGCATGGAACCGATGCCCCAGAAGCCCCCTAGCCCAGCAGGCTGGAGACACAGGGATGATTAGGCTGTCCCTGGGGCTAGGACAGCTGTGTACTCCCAGGAGCAGCCTGGGCATCCTTGTGTCTGTGGAGGAAAGACTTAGTCATTCACCTGTGGATCCAGACTGCCTGGGATCTCACACATGCTTCGTTCCTCTCAGATCCCCTCTCTGTCTTCTGAGGACCCATCTCTGAGGACACAGGCACATGCAAAATGACAGTGGACCAAGTGCATTTCACAACAGAATGATTTTATCCAAGTTTTACATCCCCCATTGCAAAGGAGCTACTGTGCCCACCCACACACACCCAGACCCAAGTCCCCACCACCTAACCCCACCCACCCCCACCTCCTCCTGGCTCTGGTCATTCTGTCCTTCCTCCCCACCCCTATGGCAGCCAGGACGGTTGCTAGAACCTGGAGGAGCCCAAGGCTTCCATGGGGGCTGCCCAGTTGGACTGGCCCTGGAGGGCTGGCCCACCGTTCCTTACTGGCTGCAGTGCCACTTCCTCCTGCTCCGTGTGACACATGGGTAACACCTGCTCCTTTTGGGCTGGGAAGGGTCAACCAGCCCCAGAGCCAGGGTGTGCCCCCCAGAGCCTCGCAGGTCAGCCCTAGGCCTGGCCAGGTCCTCAGCTGCAGCCAGACCTCCACACCGAGCCCGCTTTCTAGACTTGGCAGCTTCCAGGGGGCCTGAGCTGAGGCCCATTCTCTGGGGAAACGGGGCCTGGGAAGCTTTCTGGGCACTCTGCCCTGCAGTGCAGAGAAGACCCGAGGGAGGGACAGGGCTCTGTGGCAGCCCCCAGGGCAGCAGGCTGTGCTGAAGGCCCAAGAGGAAGGCCAGGCTGGGGAGCTCCTCCTCATCCTCACTGAACCCATGACCCAGCCCTGGGGCTCCACTAAGAGGAGAGGCCTCCCTGAGAACCTTGCTGAGAACCTTGCTGGCCCTGGGTCCTGATGGAGGGCCCGAGCGCTTTGTGCCCTGGCGAGGAAATGGCTGTGCAGTTCCAGCCTGAGGGGGTTCCTGATATCCTGGAGAGGGCACAGAGCCTTTGTGCCTGAACAGGCCCCTGTCTATTTGGTGGTGCCTTAGATGGCCATTCTCAGATGATTGAAAACCGAGTGAATTTGTTGCTAGTGGATCTAATCTAAAAATTCCTAAAGGATCTTCTTGAGACAGAAGGGGAATGATTATACAAAGAAACATGGAATATCAGGAGTGAAAAAAAGGAATATCCAGTGTTGACATTTGATGAGGATAACATTATTCCCCACTGAGGTTTTTCCTTCTTTTTCTTTTTTCTTTTTGCCTTTTCTAGGGCTGCTTCCCATGGTCTATGGAGATTCCCAGGCTACAGGTCAAATGAGCTGTAGCCACTGGCATATGCCAGAGCCACAGCAATGCCGGAGCTGAGCCACATCTGCAACCTACACCACAGCTCACAGCAATGCCAGATCCTTAAGCCACATGAGCAAGGCCAGAGATCGAACCCACAACCTCATGGTTCCTAGTCATATTCGTTAACCACTGCGCCACAACAGGAACTCCTCCACTGAGGTTTTAAAAATGATGTTTGATGTTTCAAAACAAAAAAACTACTGTGGCATTTGAAGTGGTTCTCAATGTATTTGCAAACAATATTTAAAACAGAAAGTCAGAAACTACTAAAAAAAAATGAGGTGTACAAGGGCCAACTGAAAGAGCTTCCAATGGCCAAAGTGAAGCAATTTGACCAAGAAAATAAGTAATATAGTAGTAGTTTATAACCCAAAGTATAAAATAAATGGCTATGAATCCCTATTAATAAATAAATGACTAAATTAATCATTCAGTCAATCAATAAGGGATAATAAAAATATATTGTACAGAAGAATTCCAAATAACTTATGTAGGTACTCTGTTCTCAGGACATGCAGCACAATTTCCTGCTTTTAACTGTAGACTGATTATCATGTCATATTGTTAAAAAGGACAATATAGAAAGGGAATAAAAAGACAGTGGAAAAATCTAACAGGAGTCAAGGTCAACAACACAAGTGCTAAGTCCTTCCTAGAGTATGTGTATCATTGATATGTGAAGAGAATGGCACTTTACCTCTCTGATCTTCTCCCCAAAGTCCATAAACTGCATCTAATCATGAAGAAACATCAGGCATATTCCAAGCGGGGGACATTCTACAAACTAAGTGACCAGCATCCTCAAAACTGTCAAGGCCATCAAAAACAAGGTGTCTGAGAAATTGTCACAGCCCAAGAGGGGCCTAAGGAGGCATGACAACTAAATGTAACTTGGTATCATAGATGGAATACTAGAACAGAAAAAACACATGAGGTGAAAACTAAGGAAGTTTGAATAAAAAGTATGGATTTTAAAGTACGGACTTCAGGAATTCCATACTTTAAATTGGCTCAGTGTGTTAAGAACCCGACAGGGTCCATGAAGATGTGGGATCTATCCCTGGCCTTGCTCAGTGGATTAAGGATCAAAATGTAGCATCACTGCAAGCTGCAGCATGGGTTGCCATTGTGGCTGGGATCCAGCATTGCTGTTGCTGTGGCTGTGGCATAGGCTGGCAGCTGCAGCTCCGATTCAACCCCTAGCCTGGGAACTTCCTAGAGGCCCTAAAATATATATATTTTAAACAGAAAGTATGGATATACATTTGTTTGTTGTTTTTTCTTTTTTCCAGGGCCATACTCGCAGCATATGGAGGTTCTCAGGCTAGGCGTCAAATTGGAACTATACCTGCCAGCTCACACCACAGCCACAGCAATGCAGGATCAAAGCCACATCTGAGACCTACAACACAGCTCATGGCAACGCTGGATCCTTAACCCACTGGACAAGCTCAAGGCTCAAACCTGTGTCCTCATAGATGTTGGTCAGAGGACACTGAGCCATGATGGGAACCCCTTTTTTTCTTTCTTTTTTCCTTTTTTTTTTTTTTTTTTGAGAGAGAGAGGGAGAATATGAACATGAATGCATACCAAGGGAAAAAGAGTAAGAATGAGAATCTAACAGGATATAAACCTGGGTTTCAGGGAGTTCCCATTGTGGCACAGCAGAACCAAATCCAGCTAGTATCCATGAGGATTCGGGTTCTATCCCTGGCCTTGCTCACTGGGTGGGGGATCCAGTGTTGCCTTGAGCTGTGGTGTATGTCAAAGATATGGCTCAGAT
Source organism: Sus scrofa (assembly GCF_054392235.1). NCBI lineage: Eukaryota > Metazoa > Chordata > Mammalia > Artiodactyla > Suidae > Sus > Sus scrofa. The sequence goes on along the minus strand of NC_139396.1, from coordinate 15,926,031 downwards.
CTTGCGTCACTGAATAGTGTCTGAATAGACAGACTGAGTGGGGTATTGAAGAGGCAAGAATGCTGAAGAAGCTTTGAAGTATGCTTGTGGCAATGACCTAGGCTCATAGCAATGATCCTGGCTTTTAGGGAAGCAAAAGCTAGCACACTGGACCCTGAGGCCCAGTGATGCACCACCATGGCATCTGATTTTATTTGCAATGTCTTGGGCACTCAGTATGCAGGAGCCTTTTAGGACTGGCTGAGTCACTGGAAACAGAAATCAAGGAGGAAGTCACAGTACTCGGTACTAGGAAGGGGAGGTGCCTTCCACCTTCCTCGATCCTGTAGTATTGCTACTTCTCCTCTGCAGAGAAAACATAGCCTGAAGTGTGACAAGTTCTAGCAGGTGTGAGAAGGCTCCCCGCCTTCTTTAGCACTCTGTGATTTGGAACTGCTCATTTTAGCCTTCACATGGAGTGTATGGTCTCTATCAGGTTTTAGGATTTCATTATAGTTTCTTGCCTTATTCTCAAATTATTTCTCTTTCCTTTATAATTATTTAAAAGTCCACCAGTTGGCTTCTCTAACCATTACAATTTGAGAGATGAGACCCTGTCTTCTCCCATAGGACTCAGCCTTACACTATCTCAGGGACCTGAGAGGCCAGGCCTCCTTCTCTAAGCCTGGTTCACATCCTTCTGGTTGAACTCAAGCAGTGAGAGGACACATGTTCCTTTTGAAAAACAAAGTTGGCTGTGGACACACTCTGCAAGTGTACGTTTTCAACTTAGAGCTCTGTGCTCTTTGTTAAAAGCCCCCTTTGGTTTAATTATAAAGTGCCTAAATTATATTTGATTATTTCAGGAGAAAAAATATGCACTAGGACAGTGTGTCTGTGCCTGCAAATCCACTGACTGACATTCCATTCTCTACATTCCACTTTTTCTCAAGAAATGTCCTGACTACATGTGTCATTCAAACAAACCAGTTGTGAGAGGCATTGGGAGAAAGCATGGATTCCTTTCTAGCTTTCTGGGCTAAAATGTACTTTGAAATAGCCCCTCCACTCCTATAACGATCTCTTCCACCCCTGTGCATGTATGAGACCTTCCCTTATGAGATTCCATACTCATGAAAATATGGATAGGATGAAACCAACACGGGAGTACTGTCCTGCATTTTCGTTCTACCACGTGGTTTGTGGAAGGAGAAACTGGCCTTTCATGGTTGCTGCATCTCATCCACTTTTCCCAGAGTGGCTCCTGCTGCCTGAGTTGGTGACGGTAGGACTGGGCATCTTCCATCCCACCCTCTCCCTCAGGTCCTTTGTGGAACTGCTGCAAATCCACCCAAGATGGCATGTCTTCCCTTGGCATCTGTTCTGCAGCTGGGACAATCTCCATGGCATAACACAAAGGGCGATGTGGTTCGTGTTGGAAAGCTCTTGAAGTTGAAAACTGCTTTAACAGGCCAAATCCTGGAAACTTGTTTATGAAATGTCCTCATAACTCTTCATGAAGCTGCACTGGGTACATCAACCCTCTATGGCTTGGAGGCAACTGTGAGATGTGAGGACACTCAGGAAGAAATGTCCGTTTGTTTTCCAAGTTAGTTTAGCACAAGATCACTGTCACCCAAGCAATGGAACATGTTGCTATGGGAACTGCAAAGATGATAATGCTGCTTCAAAAGGTTGACAATTGGAAAAGCCTCTTTTTTTATGTCATGCCCATGGGATGCACATTTTGCTTAGATCATTACTGTTGAAAGTTTGTTCATATAAACTGTTTGGGAGCAAATAATTTGTGACTCTTAAAATATTTAGAATATTGAAATTTGGGGAAAAGTATTACCATCTAGGTGCATTAAAATCGCTTGTGTGCTGGAACTCTCACAGGCCTGATGGAGTCAGAGTTGTTATCAGGAAGATATAAAATCTCCCTGCAAAGCCATGTGGAATGGCCCATCTCATTCATGTCTTATCCTGGATTCAGGCCACTGATGAATGGTTTATGCACAGAGTCTTGGTGCATTTCTTTTTTCACTTTCGTCTCCTGAAATTTCCTGCTTTCACAATATAGGTTATAGAACCATGACAGTCTCTTCATGAAACCATGACTGGAGCCACATGCCATATGCCCCCACGCATGTTTGCATCATTACACGGACTTGGATGAGTGCATATCTATGTATGAGTGCATGGGTATATACATACCTATTCAGTCCTCATTGTCATGTGGTTGGGGTCTGAAGTCACCACAAACATGGAATCAGTGAACACTGAACCACTGCGCCCATGGGAAATTCAGGGTTAGGTACCTGCCAGCCTCTGGTCACATTTTTTTGTCACTTGATAAATACAAAAGCTTATTTTATGTGTGTTTCTGTTTAAAGACACCTTGTTTAATATACACTGTTGTTTCATTGGCACTGAACTCACAGCCAATTGCACTGTAATCCTATGTGTAAACCAAATGTATCTAACCAATGTATTTCCCCCCCATAAAGTCCTAGACAACACTTCAGCACCAAACATGGGGGCCATTTGAAAGAGTTAAATCACACACACACACACCACAAAACTGTGGGGAAATGTGGCACTAAATAGACCAGAGAAGGGGCATTTGCTTACAGTATGAGTGGAAACAAGAAGGCAGAGTTTTGCTTTGTTCAGCCTTAGCTGGAAATGCATTTGTAGGTAGATGAATTTTTCTTCTCTGTGTGTGTCCACATATGAGCAAAAGCACCCCAAGCCCTGACTTGGGGTGACAAATACATTTTTAGTGAATAGGTGAATTCTCTGATATGGAATCTGTGACTAATGAGAACCAACTGTATGTGTATATATATATAAAATCAATAACATCTTCCCACCAGATGGAAGATCCAGTGGTGAACCATGTGGAAGCCAGGGCAGACCTCTGCCAGCCAGAACATACTGTACACTTCCTGTCCCTTGAGCACTTCCTTCTTCTGAGCACTCCGGGAATGAGCTCCCTACTCCCTGGCTCCTCAAGCCCTGGCTTTTATCCTCCTTGCAAGGCACCTACAGTGTGTGTTGGAGTGATGCTTTCTCCAGGTGTATGACCTGTTATCCTTTTAGGCTGTGCAGATGTGGAGGGTGAGCCAGGGCCCCATGTTCAGGGCAGTTATCCACAGCTGGTGGGTGAGCCACGTGTGAGAAGATCTGCAATACGGAAATGCTTGCGTCAGGAGACTGGAGGTGGGCAAGGCTCATCTGAAAGATATTATTGGCCTGTCTCCCTTCCATGGCTTTCTTTTTGTCTGGTTTACTGGCTGCCCCAGCCATCATGCAGATGACAAAGGAATGAATTAGCAGTCTAGAGACTGTGCCAGGTCTTGCCTGTACAACCAGGTAGGAGTTGCTCTTCACGTCCTCATCTGTAGAACAAGGTCATTTGTTAAGGGAAATCCTATGGTTCTAAAGTCCTTTTTGAAAAAAAAGAATTAATAATGTAATTCTGAGAAACTCAGATGGAATTGTGTAACAAGGTACTTGCATGCCATTTCAGAAACCCTGTTTTTGTCTGTTTTTTTTTTTCCCCCCCTTAGGGCTGCATCCGTGGCATATGGAGGTTCCCAGGCTAGGGGTTGCATCAGAGCTGTAGCCACCAGCCTACACCTCAGCCACAGCAATGAGGGATGTAAGCCACATCTGCAGCCTACACCACAGCTCACAGCAATGCTGGAACCTTAACCCACTGAGGGAGGTCAGGAACCTAACTTGTGTCCTCAGCAATGCTAGTCAGATTCATTTCCACTGAGCCACGTTGGGAACTCCAGGAGCCCTGTTCTTTATGAAAGTATTCAGGAGATAATGCAATATGTGCTTTATATCTTCTCCACTTAAAAAGCTGACTCATTTGCATAAAAACTTTTTGGATGGTTTTTATGAATGATTTGGGTTTTCAGAGTTAAAAGAATTTTTGAGTTGTGATAGCATCACAACCCCTAAAAATTGTTTAATAGCATCAAGATTAGGTAGGCCGTTTTGTTTGGGATTTTAGTAACTGAGAAAGTATAGGTTGTTAGCAGCACTCTGGAGCATGTACTACCCGTAGCACACGCTGTTAGTCACTAAAATTATACTGGTTCTAGACGCAACAGGATTCCCATTTTTCAGTTGATGAAACCAAGGTTCAGAATGGCTAGGATGTCGGATACACTCTTCAAATCCAAGTATCCAGGTCCCATAACCTACATTCTTTTCCTTTGGCTTTGTAAAGTATAACACTCTAAATGTACATTAGATTTTATCGGCCAAATGTGGAAATTATGTTTTGCAATTTTTAGCTCCAGTGTAGTTATAAGATCTAGTATATGGGAATAAAGACATTGAGGAAGTAGATTTATTTTACTAGGAACCAACACTTCAACTCTTTTGCAGAACAAAATTAGACTTTAAAAAAACCCCAAGATGTTATTAAAGGAAACTTTCAAATATAGTTTTATATAATTCTGGTAGTATTGCTTTTAAGCTGGTAGCTGCTATATATGTTAGTTGCCTTGTGCATCTACCAAGCGAAAAGCACTGTACTTAGCAAAATTGTCAGCAATTTATTTAGATGCCCTTTGACTGTGGTGAGCAATCAAAACATTCCCATCTACTCCTCAGGGAGAGTCTGAATGTAAACACATCATTCCTTCTGTTCAGCTCCTGGGCACCCTCTCTACCTTTCTGAGTCTTCTGCCCAAGTTGGTTACCTTGTCACCAACATCCCACTCATGAAACGGTCAGCACTTCCCTGAGGACTGCTCACCACTGGTCACCTTTCTCTCCTCTCCTAATCAGGACTGTCTTGTCACATCACATCACCTTTCACTCACCAAGTGTTTATGGAGCATTCAGCTCACGCCAGACACTATTCGAGGTACTGGGAACACAGCAAAGAGGAAACGAGAGTAAAATCCCTGCTTGGGGCTTACATTCTAGTGAAGAAAAGAGAAAACAAACAAGAGATGGGGACCGAGTGTTGCTGGTGGACCTGGAAGTGTGCTCCAGAGAGGGACCAGAAGGAGGAAAGGACACCTGAGTGGATGAGACCGAAGCTGGGGACCAGTGAGGGAGGGGTGGGAACAGTGTGGTTGTGGGGGACAGAGGACAAGGTGGAAGAGGCCTGGAGGGAGCAGGTGCAGGGAGGGACTGTGAGCGGCCAGAGGCCCCGGGATGGTGGCCTAGGTGGGACCCGGCCAGCAGCGGGGAGCAGAGGGTAACCACTGCAGGTAGAGCTGGGGATGGGCCAAGGGAGCTGGACACTGTAGCTTCCAGCAGTAGGCATAGAGACCAGGTGGAAGTTGTGTTCCTGACACTTTCCAGCTGGGCCGCATCAAGGGGCCACCTGCCCTCGTGGCTGCAGCCCAGCGAAGGAAAGGAAAGCATTCTCCATCACCCGAAGACGAAGACAGGGCTGTGAGCTCCAAGCACGCACTCTGCAGTCAGGCGGGCCTGGGAGCTTCACAGTGTCTCCTCAGTTCATGGCCGGGGAGGGGGGGGGTGGTGGTGGCGGGGGGGTGGTGGTGGCGAGGTGACAAGGCAGGCGCGCTGGGGCTCAGCGGTGGGACGCAGAGCCACTGCAGGCGGCGTGGGGTGGCGGCGGGGGGGGGGCAGACTCGGCAGGAAGACGGGGCCTTAGCAGGCCCTGTACGGTGTTGGGGGGAACCCCCTCAGTAGGCCTTGCGGGGAGGCAGGGCCTCTTCAGTCCAGGTGCCAGGGGGGCGGGGCCTCGGCAGGCTGTGTGACTGGGGGGCGCGGCTTCTTCAGTCGGACCTTGGGGAGGCGGGGCTTCAGCAGGCCGCGTGCTGAGGAGGCGGGGCCTCGGCAGGCTCTGTGACTGGGGGGCGCGGCTTCTGCAGGCCGAGCCAGGGAGGCGGGGCCTCGGCAGGCCTTTTCCTGGGGGGACAGGGCCTCCGCAGGCCGCGTGCCAGGGAGGCGGGACATCGGCAGGCCGTTTCCTGGGGGGGGCGGGGCCTCGCAGGCCGCGCGCTGACAGGGGGTCCTAGGCCGGCCTTGTGCCTGGGAGGCGGGGCCTCGGCCAGCCATGTGCCAGGTTGGCGCGGCTTCTGCAGGCCGAGCGCGGGGGGGTGGGGGGGGGCCTCGGCTGTCAATGTGCCCGGGGGGCGGGGCCTCGGCAGGCCATGTGCCAGGTTTGTGGGGCCTCTGCAGGCCCTCTGCTGGGGGGCTTGGCCTCGGCAGGCTATGTGACTTGGGGGCGCGGGTTCTGCAGGCCTAGCGCGGCGGGGCAGGGCCTTGGCTGGCAATGTGCCCGGGGGGCGGGGCCTCGGCAGGCCGCGGGAGGCGGGGGCACAGGGCTCACACCCAATCCCAGGCACAGCCTAGTTCACAGTCCGCTGCCATCTTGAATCGCGGTGTTGCTCTTAGTTTCCTCAGGAACCGTTAGTTTTTTAACGGCTGGCGCAGCTGCTTCCCTAACTGGGGTCTGCAGTGCAGGCGTGGTGTCTCTGCACTGCGCCCTGCAAGCAACTGAAACCCCGCCAAGCACAAAGGAAAAGAAAAGGTAGACTTTGCTTTATTTCCCAGACCATACTTTTATGAGCAGGGAATTGTTAATGGGCTTTGTAGGTGACAGTTGAACTGCTGAGAAGAAGGAGGCCTGAGGAGGGGGGCAGAGGAGTCCAGGGTGTCAGAAGAGCCAGTGGGGAGCAGGTGGTGGTGCTGAGGGAGTGAGGGGGCGGTGGGGAAGACGGAGATGAGATGAGAGGGTGGTGGTGAGGTGGGGAGGATGGTGATGAGGTGGGAGGATGGCGATGAGATGGGAGGGTGGTGGTGAAGTGGGAGGTCGGTAATGAGGTGGGAATAAGGCGGGGTGGATGGTGATGAGGTGAGAGGACAGCTAGAGGAAGTGGAGAAGGGGCTGACTGCAGGGCCAGCAGTGAGAGGGCTGTCACACAGCACAGGAATCTTGACAGGCATCCAGCTTGAGAGGAAAGCCTTCAGGAAGGAGGGGTGTTGGGTGTCATTCAGATGGGCCCAGTTATGGTAGATTGAGGACGTTATCAGCACTACTAAATATCAAATAGACAACCTATCAGCATCTTGTACGAACCTGTAATGGAAACGAATCTGGAAAAGACTAGATATACACATGCAGGGGTATAATGGAATCACTTTTCTGCACACCTGACACACAACATTGGAAATCAACTCTACTTCAATAAAAAAGTTATTCAGGAGGGGACAGGAGCAGAGTAATAATTAGATTATTGTGGTGACAGTCGCCAACTTCCAGCCCCCTTTGGTGCTGGGCTCCTCCTTCGTCCTCTCCCAGGTGCGAATGCCTCTGACCCTCTGCCCAGACGTGACTCTTGCTAGAATGTCCATGTTAGAGGGGCTGTGACTCTTTAAAAGGAATTTTTCCCTGGTGGGGTCCCCAGGGTCCCAGGCCTGGCTTTCCAAGAGTGGTCATGAGGGGCCAACTCTCACAAAAGCCCTGGGACTGAGAAGGCCTGCATCAGCTTCCACTTGGAGCCATGGAGGTGGCCAGTTACAAATGCCTTTTTAATGTTGCTCCCAACACTCTGTAACATATCAGGCCATTGCTTCAGGTAACTTCATCGTGAGGCCACTTTCCATTTTATTTCATATTTTCCTGAAGGGATATTGTCCTTGTCAAGCAGACAGGAGCTGACGAAGTGAGGGATCGTAACAATGTGTTATAACTTTGTAAAATTTCTCACCCAGCTCCCTCCCATCATCAACTCAAGACCTAAGATACCTGAAAAGCATCTTTTCTCTCCTCCTTTTTCTTCCTCTGGCTGGTCCTGACCAGAGGGCCCTAGTGAGAGCGGCTCCTGATAATGTCAGGATCTTCTTTGGAACCTGCAGCATAATTCATTTTCCCCAGAATGGATGTGGAGCCTCCCAGTGCTTCCAAATTGGGCTGCACCAACTCTGAGACTTCTGTGTTCCATTTTCTCAACGCTCCAATGAATTGTCAAGACAAAGCTTTGTGTCAAGATAGAGAAGCATCTTTTCCCAGGCCTGCATTTCTGGCTGGGAAACAGGAGCCCAAATCCTAAATGTGTCTATTTGGTCAGCTTACAGTCCCAACAGCGATTTTGGAAATGCGGAGTTTGCAGAGCCTGATGCCTCTCCTGCAGTTTAAATCTGCACGGTTGTCACCAGTTACAGACTATGGCAGATGGCTTGCAGTGTGTAGAGGAGGACGATGGACAAGGAATCAAAGAGAGAAAAGAACAGCACATGTCCTGGTTCAGCTCCTCCAAGTTGCCATTAAAAGTGCATAATTTCACCAGACTCTAGCCTCAAACATCCATGGTCAATTAAAAGCTGTCTCCGGTCAATGGGTTGTGACACAGAGTTTCTACGTTCTAGGGACACCTTCTACCCTTTAGACAGACTGCCTTTCGCCCTGAAAAATGGCATCCAAAGCCCCACTGTCAGCTAACAAGTGTGTAACTTGCATTGGGGGCACCTTCAGGTTTCATGGCATTTCCTGTCTCTTCACCATGTATAGGCTGTGCGTTAAAACTTCCGAAATCCCCTTTTCTATTCTCAAGGGTTCCCACACCCCAGGTGATGATGGAATCCACAATTATAATAACCAACTTCCAAACAAAACTAAGGGCCCTGCTTTCCTTACAACCATTGCTCTTTTCCCTATACTTCTTCAAACTGGCCCAAGACATTTTAAGGCTGCTGTCTTTGGCTTCTGTGCAGAAAAGAGTACCTCCTGGTTTCTTCATCTGCTGAAGATGGACCTAGTCCCTTCTCATTTCTTACCCTAAGCTGTGAACCTTTTGGTAATGATGATTTGTAGTCTGAGCTCTCTGGGGTCCAGAGAGAGCTCTGCAGGTGCCTGTCAAATGCTCGACCTGAGAAAGACCAAGCCAAGCTAAATCAAGCACCACGGCTTGACTCAGCTTTCCAAGTTCTGCAGCAGAACAGCAACCCCCCACCCCCACCAGGAACAGAACCTCCCATCAACAGCTTCCTCTCTCCCCCTGGGTATCTCCCAGGAATTTTTTGAAGATTGCCCGGGGCTGCCAGCCTCATCTGCCTTTTCACTTGACTCGTTCCTCCTCTCCCAGCTATTTGCAAAAATAACAGGGATTCCTCCCCCTCTTGTTAGAACAAAACTTGCTAGGAAGTTGACCCTAGTCTTCTGAGGCTTCCTCGTGTTGTCCCAAAGCCTGTCAGGTAATTTGTAAGTTTGTTAGTTTAAGTGGCAGAGATAAAGGCTTTTCTCTAACCAACTGACTGGTTGGTTTCCCCTCTGCCTCTGAGCAAGCTTCATTCTAGAGTCAGAGATGTCCAGGCACAGCCTTCTGAGTACACTATCCTCTTGACTTTGAAATCTTCACTGGGCTTTGCCTGCATCTATGCTGGACGATGAGCCTCGGCAACACATGAGGACTTTCATGCCTCACTGGTCAGCACCACTGTGCTGCTGGGCTGGAGCCTCCATCCTCCATTCCTATATCCATGCCTACTTTTCAGGCTCACTGGTGAAGAAATAGGATGAGGAAGCAGGAAAGGATCAGAGGCAAGGAGCATGGTCTCACTGACAGTCCATAAGCCTGAATATCTGAGTTTCAGCTCCTTTTATGCAGGTTTCACAGCTGAGAAACTGAGCCCACCCAATCCTCATTCTGTCTTCACACCACAAGGCTGGCATGGGCAGAGTGCCATCAGGAGAGAACACAGCTCCCACCATGGAGAACCCCTCTAAACTTGCTTGCACCAAAGTCTAGTTCCAACGGCATATGGCCCGTGGAAAATGCAGCTGCGGTCAGTAACTGAGGTTCTCAGACAGCCTTGCCCTTGCATCCTAGCTCCTGGCACATGCTCCTTCCTGGTTCGCCTACCATGAAGCACGTGACCCCTCTGATGAAACACATATGTGATGCCTGACATCCTGGGTTTCTGCCCATGGCAAGTAGGCCCCTGCAGTCACTGGACCACAGTTCTCCCCCACTGAAGGACCCTGCAGGCCATGGAGCACCATGGCTTACAGCAGGGTTTTGGCCCCCATCACTAATGTCATCCCACTAAGTATGTGCCAAGAAGACGCTTGTTAAGCCTAAAACCTAATTTGATATGTGGAAGATCCATCTTCACATAAGACCTCCACAGTCCCAGAGGAGAGATCTACCCAGCAAGGGTTCTCAATGAGGAAGACAGAGCTTTATCCCCTTATTCCTGCAGCATCCACCCTTGACCTTCATGGTTCACTTTGGTCTCAGGCTTTCTCCCAGTGTTGAAGTGAGGGTGTGGGTGTTGTCCTGTACCTCTCCTAGGTCTTAAGAGTACAGCCAACACTCAGCCTCCTCCTACACTCTGGCCCCTCAATCAGCCCTGGACACCTAATGTGGATATGACAGACATGCAGCTGCTGCGACAGCCCCTGATGAGTGCCAAGACCAGTCTTCCCAGTGAGTCCACTCAGGACCTGAGGCATTGCTCAGCTGGCTTGCTGCCACCAGCAGCACTCAGTCAGGTGGTGGTCCTTCCTCACCCAGCAGAGCCAGGCTCTCCTGGACTGTTAACATGGAATTTGGAGGGAATCTTGTGCCTCAAAGAGCATCACTTTTCTGGGGAGAGAAGAGGAATGCATGTGACAATATTAAAGCCAAGGCTGTGTGGTGAAAGTTTAATAGAACAAATATATGGCTGGCTGGCTGAGGAATAATAAAATCACTCTGATGATGAGGACTTTACTGCACTGGTTTCCAGACCCTTGTTTGCTAAATAAATTTATTTACTTGGACTCCAAGCTACTGGCTGACCTTGGTCCAATGACTCCACTTCTTCCAGCCATTGTTTCTTCATTGTAAACTGAGAGGATGGGGCTCTGTGAGTGATTCTTGGAGTATCCTTGTACTGGGGGAGGGAGTCTCATATTTTTGGAGCATAAATACTCTCTACCAGTTACTGGGCATGTTTTCAGGGGGTGCAGAGTTGACCCTAGTCTTGTTGCTCTTGTGCTGGTGACAGGAAGCCATTGTTGCTGCCTTCCAGGACATTGTTGTCCGATGGGGAATGTGTGATGGGCTCTTTCTAAATCCCCTGACCAACCCTTCCCCCTGGTCAAATAAATTCCAAAACTATTTAAAGAAACCTCTGAAAGACTGAGATGAAAGTATTTGTACTGTAGATGTCCCCCAGATGATTCATTTATTGGTTGATGAATTTTAGAATGTGTGATTAGATTTAGTCTAAGATCATAAGTCCTTTCTTATGAAATGTACATGCAGCTAGCACCCATGTCTGCATTATTCTCTGGGACTTGAGGAAGAATCTTGTTTGAAAGTCACTGCTATCAGGAAGCAAAGTGTTTGGGGTGTGTGCAGCCTGAGCTTGGCCAAGAGTTGAGTCCCTCTGGTTCATGCAGCTCTACCAGATAACCTGCTGTCACATAACCTACTGCGATGTTTCATCCATGTAGAGTATGTTAGCAGCTGTCTGGTGGGGCCTAGAGCAGCTCACTGCAGAAAGGAGTGTGGAGAGAGGGGTGGCTGAAGTGGGTATGGGGTCCAGAACAGGGGTCTCTGGGGGGAACCCAGGAAAGGTGTCTGTGTCAAGACTGATCACCCCACAGCACCATTGGACTGATTGAGGGAGGGAGAGTGTGATATGAAAAATAGCAAACCCAAGGAGTTCCTGTTGTGGCACAGTGGAAACAAATCTGACTGGTATCCACAAGGATGCAGGGTTGATCCCTGGCCTCACTAAATGGGTCAGAGATCCGGCATTGCCGTGAGCTCTGGTATAGGTCATAGACATGGCTTGGATACCTCATTGCTGTGACTGTGGCTGTGGCTGTGACCAGCAGCCGCAGCTCTGATTAGACCCATAGTCTGGGAACTCCCCTATGCTGCAGGTGTGGCCCTAAGAAGCAAAAGGCAGAAAAATAGCAAACTCGGGATATGCAATACACACATATATATTTTAGATTTCTTACATGTATAGCCATGGCACTGACAGTTGATAAAATGGGTTCATTGATAAAACCGTAGGTATTGGCAAGATTCTTATGTTTCTTAAAGAGAGATTAATACATATAAAAGTTTAGAACTGTTAAGGAATGAATGGCTTAGGGATAACAATTAATTGTCTAGTTGTGAAAACAGCCTCTCTGCCTAGATTCTGTAGGCAGGAGTACAGTGAAATGTCAGGTTTTCTGGGGTTTTCTTTGGCTGTACCTGCAGCATAGAGAAACAGGCTAGGGACTGAATCCCACCTAAGCTGGAACTGTGGAAATGCCACATGCTTAACCTGCTGCACCCCCGTGGGAACTCCACAAGATGTCATTTCTTACAAATTTTCTAAAATTTAATCTTTTCCTGTTTCAAACGACTCACCTCTATTGGTTGAAATTAGTAAGTTTTGCTATAAAATTGAATAGCAAGACAACACTGGCTACATACACGTTCCAAGTGGCTTGTCTCCCTTCTAGAAACCACCAACCTGCCTGCTGCCATCCTGCCTCCCCAACCAGAGCAAGGCCTCTTGAACCACCTCCAAGCAGCTGTCCTCCCCAGGGCAGCCTCAGGTTTCTACAGGCTCCCCAGCTCAGATGTCCCTGGGGTGCAGTACTCTCGCCTTCCTCTCCTTCCGTCCAACTCCATGTCCACAGTGAAGGGTCCCAACGGAAACCCAGGGATTTGAGGGAGGCCCTTTCTCTTGGAAAACAGCCCCTGTCTAGAGGCTTACCGCCTTCTGAAGCCATTCCCACAGGCATGGGCCTGGACCACCATGGGCTGGTGGCCTCAACGTGGACAGTCCAGAGCAGGACCCAGCGAGGGACCTGCCCCAACAGATGCTCAGGACGCAAGTAAAGGAGCCCAAGTTTGAATCTCAACAGTAGAATGCGGGCCTCCAGTCATTCTGCAGTGGGGGAGGGGCCGAGGGCAGGTGAGCCTGGGTGGGGGTGGGGTGCCATTCCATGCTGGCCTCTGCAGGGAGGCAAGAACCAGACGTTTCTTCCACCTTATGCAGGGGCCAGACAATTGTCGAGTGCCTCATCAGGCAATGTATGTGTTGGTTTTCAGAGTCACAGCACCGAGGTTTGTCTTGATGTTCCCTTTCCCTTCGTTATTCATCAACTTGTTTGTTGTCTTTCAACCTGTTCAGCTTCCGTACTGGCTCCAGGCTTGCTTCCCCAGAGGCCAGACTTTTAAATAAAATTCAACATTTATCATCTGATAAACACTTGGGTTTTCATGGCCACCTGGAACCCAATGTTTATGGTTTGGCTTCTCTCAGCAGACCCACCATGTGTGATTTGTGTGTGTCCATCTTTCCTAAGGAAGCCGTCCTTGTGTGCCAACCAGCATCCAGCAGGACCCACCTTCCTCATGTTCCTTTGTGCTGGAAAGGCCCAGTCTATCCAAAAAGCCGCTGCACAGCCCACGTGTCCAAGACCAGAGATCAGTCTGACGTGTTTCCCATATTATGACATTGCTGGTAAGTATTGTATGTTTTACCTTTTTAATGATTGAATGTAATATTCTCCATAAATCCTCCCTTCTCAGGGATCACAATCCACTTGTGCGAGATAGAATATGCAGTGTTGAGTCCTCCTCCCCCCTCTTTCCCCTGTCCACTCAGTCCTCTTTCCCACCGGCGATCAGAGATACCTGTTTCATTCACATCTTTTCAGAGATCTTTTGGGCAAGGAACATTGAATGCAATCCATTTGCCTTTTCAAAAATTATTTGTTTGTCTCTGAAAATTAAAATGTGCACAGGGATGTAAAATGTTGGAGGATAATGTGAGAAAGCGATTATATATGTATGATATATGTGTATATATGTGTGTGTGTGTGTCTGTATGACAGGGTCTTTTTGCTGTACAGTTGAAATAGACAAAGCATTGTAAATCAACTGCAATGGAAAACTTAACAATTATAAGGTAAGAGTTCATCTTGAAAAAAAGTAAAAAGGAAAAATAGAAAATTAAATCTTGTCTCCGTATATCTGAGTATATTATTTTTGTCGCCTTCATACTGCCATTGTGGCTCCTCTGTTACTGGACTAACCTTTATTATGGGAGTTTCTACATTCTCTTGAAATTCAAGGAACTGAAAGAACAGAGTGTTCAAAGCCAAGCAATATCAAAAGTAAATATCCAGCTCCATTTGAATTTTTCATTTCCTATACACAGTGCCTGCCTTTAGCCTTAACTCTGTCCTATGCAACATATTGGACATATCTTTACTGAAACTTCTTTCCCTATTTATCTGAAATTTACCTTTCCCTCAGCATCAGCATTTATCTGGCAAGACTAGCCAAAAAGTGTAACATATTTGGCGCTTAGTAGTGAGCAGTTCTAGAGAGGAAGAGAACGTGGACTAGAAACTGAAATGTGCATTTTGGTCCAACCCAAAATAAAATGACAAAGGGACCCCAAATCTGCAGGATGAAATGTTAATGGAAGAGACAGGATATAGGATTGAGTGTTTGTGCTTCGTGTGGTTAAGGACAGAAATAAAGGACAAGAAGACAAGTTAATGTACTAAATATCCCAGAGATCTGGATTTTTTTTTTTTTTTGGTCTTTTATTTATTTTCCTTTTTAGGGCCAGACCTGCAACATATGTGAGTTCCAGAATAGGAGTCAAATCGGACCTAAAGCTGCAGGCCTATGCACACCCACAACAATGTGGGATGCAAGCTGTGTCTGTGACCTACAGCATAGCTCAAGGCAACACCAGATCCTTATTTCACTGATGGAGGCCAGGGATCAAACCCACATCCTCGTGGATACTTGCCAGGTTCGTTTCTGCTGAGCCACATTGGAAACTTCTTGTATTTCTAGGATTTAAAAAATCAACTACGCATGAAATGCATGTGCACCTTGAGAGAGTGCCAGTATTTTATGCACCAATGTCCACTCTCCTTTTAGACAAAACCAATCCCACCTAAGACCTGGCTTGCAAGCCCTGCTTATAAGCTTGTGAATTTTCTGTCTGCATCCCATAACCTTCCACTTTAGAATCTAGGCTCAGCATTACCTATGGTCCCATCTGCATCCCTTAGAAAATAAAACAGAGACACAAATGAGAAACAGTTCTCTGACTCTTATTTTCATGTTGAGAATTAATGTCACCTTACACTCTTCTAATGATATGAATGAGTATTCATGTTTTGTGTGGTGAGAAGAGAGGACAATTAGGAAACTTGCCAAGGGAGATAAGGGGTGGAAACCTAATAGGACTGCAACCAAATCTCTTGGGAGGTGAAATTCATTCTCTGCTGTAGCACCACTACAATTCCTACTGATGTTAGGGTGTCAGGGAAGGAAAGAGAGGTTTATAAGGAGTGTCCCACATTGAGAAAAAGACTTGGGAAGATGCTTCAGAAGCTTCTTAGCCCTTGCAAAGAAAAATGGACTCAAAAGAGAGTGAGAAGCTGAGGTGAGAGGATTTCAAGCAATATCATGGTGAGCTTTGTATTAAGTACCTCTTGATGGGGGATTGAAAAAATAAACAATTTGGAAATATTTCTCTGTATTTGAGCTCTTATAATGAAAATTTTAAATGTTTTTCAACCAATAACTTCATATGAGAGGATTGGTGAGGCAAGCATTGTACCCAGGCATTCAAGAAGGGCAGGCTCCTTGTTGTCTCCTCCCCTTGTTCAGCCATTCAACCGATTATTTATAAGATCCTCACTCATAGCTCTGATATAGTATTTGAATGCATCTTCTCAGGGACCCTGATAGAAAATCACATTGTGGAAAAGTGACATTCCCAATTCTGCAATCAATTTTTGTTTACTACCTCAAAACCCTACATCCTAGAGGCAGAGATAATCAAATTAGCTGAAATGTAATTAGAGAAAACCAGTCATGCATGTGGGTGTCTCAATGTCTTTTGGACCCTTATCTCTGATTATTCCTGCAGAGAGCTTCAGGGCAGGCACTGACAGCTGAGGAGAAACATCTTTGGAAATGGATCACAAGCATCAGAAGACAGGTAATCTTCCACTTGCTGATGGAAATTTAAAGGCACTGAGAGATTCCAGGTTTGTGTCTTGTGGACATTTCAAGTCTGTGCCCTTGGGAGCTCTGGGTGTTGTTAGATGTAAGGGCTCATGAGAGGTATCCTGTTGATGAAGAAATGCTCCAACGTTGCAGCTAACCGGAGAACAGTCCTGATGGTTCACATTTCTTTGCAAAGTATGACAATGTCAGGTCAGTAAGTTGAATCTGCTCCTATTTGTTGGTTGGTTGATTGCCAACGGAAATTCTGTGATGTAGTCAAAGAAGTAGGGAGGGAGAGTACAATTGTTCCCAAAGTACCTGCTGTGCTATAATTGGCCAAGATTGTCAAGTTTACTTCACAAGGGTAACCAAAACCTTACAAAGGAAACACCTATGAATCAACCTTTATTGAAAAACTTCCATGCATTAACTAACTACACGGAGAGCGAAACATTTGAGTAGAACAAATGTATTTGGAAAAGCTCTAGGCATGGAAACAGGAGAAAGTTCTCTCAGAGTGTTTTCCATGTCTACAATTCATTGCTAGAAATTCTTTTTAATGGAACCCTAAGGCTTGCTAGGTAAAAGAACCTAATATTTCTAGAAAAAACAGTAAGCAAAACTAAGGAACTGCAGCCCAAAGGGCATGAATGCCCTTGGCCCAAATTGAGGATACCGTGCTTAGGCTGGAGCTCTCCAAACTCTTTCATGGGGATCATATCTAAATGTACGGTTTTCAAGTTTGCAATTTGAATGTGGGAGATCATCTCACAAGAGAGAGGTTGAAGAGGAGAAGGTCAGAAAGATCGCAATGAGAAGACATATCAAAAAACTCCCCAGAGCATGTCAATTCTCCATTATATTCCTCTCTTGAAAGAATTCCTGGGCTAGGTATTCACACATCCCACGCCAGCAAGCATGCACATGTCCACTAGTGGCTAGGGCTGTCAGGTGCAGGGACTACCCTCCACCAACCTCTCCTAGCATCTGTTGAGGCGGGTCTGCTTGGGAAGCCAGTAGTGCATGCATGAGGGCAGAGGGTGGTTTCCCAACGGGTGGCCCGCCTGGGGGTGGGGCCAGTCATGGCGGCCTTTCTGCTTAATTCTGTGAAGGCCCTGGTAAGGCATATGGGGACTTTTCACGTGTTGGGTGTGAGCCCTCAGCACTCTTTTTCACTCTGTAGGATATCTGGGCCCTCCTCTGTGTGGGTTCATGCCGGCATGCAGTTAAAGTCCGGAGCAGTGTTTCACCACAGTTTATTGGCAGCACTGTGGGTCGGGCTGCATGAAGACTTGAGTGATTGCAGGGCTTCCAGAGGCAGGTGCATAAAGTTTGTGGGCCATTAAAATGTGTGCCATTCCAGCATGCAGTTCTCAAGAGTAGGAAAGCTAGACAGAAACATTTCCAATTGGAAAACCCTCATGCACTTCCCAGGAAGTAGTGCAGGTCACTGGAAAATCAGTGAAGAGCCAAGGTACATGATCATAGTTTCATTGGTGTCTCCTTCAGAACATAAAAATTACTGTCAATGCTCATATTCAAAAGGCATGCTTGGGTCCATGGTGGGGACAACTTTCCTGAATGTAGTGCTCACCCTCTCTTTGTAGTCTGATGTAAATCATGAATGATGCACAAGCCTAGATGGGGTTCAGACATATTTAATAGGTTGTTGGGAGTCTGGTGGGTGGTCAGATATCTGGGTTGGTTAGGTCTATGGATATGTGTGTATAAGGGGAGTTCATGCCTGTGTTTTGGTGAACGTTTTTAAGGGTGAGTGTTATATTTGAAGGGTTTTGAGATGTAACAGAGGCACACTCAAGGAGTTGGTGTTTAGGTGTTTGTAAGTTGGTGTTCAGGGGAATATTTGGCACATGGTGTTTTCACCCATGAGGTTTGGGATTGTGTGTCTAATGGTGGACTTGGATTATCTGCCTATGCATAAGGGCCATGTTTGGTCATTACGGGGGTCTGTTTGTTTGGGTGTACAATCCGTTTATGTTGTATATGTGGGGAATGTAGTGAAACTCCGTGGCTGGGACTTCAACCCAGCCAAAATTGAGAGTGGGACTTGAATCAACCTGCACGGTAGCTTGGCACTTGAACCCAGGATCCCAGGTTAGGAGTGGACTGGAACACAATGATTATTTTTTTTCCTTTATTTGATATTATCTGCCACATGGGGAGGTTCCCAGGCCCAGGAATGAATGCCACAGCAGCGATCTGGATGGCTGCAGTGACAAAGTTGTATCCTTAACCTTCTGTGCCACAAAAGAATGACTCCAACTCCTCAAAACCACTGTCTTTTAAGGAAAAACCTCTCTCCCAGTGTCAGGACTCATGAAGCTCAGGCTTTTCTGACTCATTGCAGAATGAATTCAGCTTGAGACAAAGCAGTAGGCAATGAGCGAGCTTTTTAGCATAAGACACTTGTGAGAGAGAGAGAAGTAGGCTGGCAAGGGAGCAGAGCAGCCCCAAGAACCAAGAGAGCTCCATTTCTATAATCCAAGGAAAAGAGGAGAAGGGAGAAGTTTGCCTTCTTCCTCATTTGGGGGCAGATGGCAAGGCTTACATCTTTTGTCCCTCACTTTGCCCCTACATGGCTTAACCAGGTCAGTCACCAATGCTATTGAAGTCCTGTGTGTATTACCAGGAGTGTGGTAACATGTACAATATGGCAATTCATCTCAGGTTTCCAGCTAATGTCCCCATTTACCTAGTTTTGTCCCCTGTCATCTATATTTCTGTCTTGGGTATGTGGAAAAATGCTGCTTTTCAAGGACTACTAACTCCATGACTTCATGCAACAGGATTTACTCTTCCTATCTATTGTCCTATGTTTTAAGTATGGGGGTTTGTGGCTTCAACATGTCTGACACATACAGGCCCCTGGTCTTCCTTCAAGTTAGTGTAGATCATAGCTGGGTTCCATTCCTTGAGTGCTCCTCAGCTTACACCAGTTCCCCAAACTCTGTTAAACCTTTTCTTTCACCCCCAGTGGGACTTTTCATGTACTTTAAGTACCCGAATCTATCCTTATCTTTAGGATGATTATTTGTGTATTTGTAGCATGTTGTATGCTTCTTGGCTTTTCTGTGTAGCAGTTTTTCAGGAGCTGTGTGTGTGTCTTTTGATGTGTTTAGGGCAAGTCTGAAACTTTTATGAGACTGGTGAATATTCCATAGGTGGCTGTCCTGTGTTTCTGTGCTTCTGTATTTGCATGAAGGCTGGGGGGGAAGTGTGATTTTATGTATATGCTGAGCATGTATTATATGTGTATTTGGAACCAAATGCATAGGGGTTATACGTTGCCATATTTGTAATGTCCTGGGTAATTGTGGGTATATTTGGGCCTTGTGGAGAGGAGTTGTGTGTATGAGTTTGTGTGTGTATTCAAGGGGCATGGTCATTTGGTAGAATATTTGCTGGGGCTATGCACTTGTATTTTTCAGTAGGGACATTTTAGGCCTAAATATTTGGGGAAGTGCACATGTGTGTTTCTTTGTTATTTATTATTTATTTATTCATTTATTTTTTTTCCGCTGTACAGCATGGTGACCAAGTTACGCATACATGTACGTACAGGTTTTCATCACATTGTTGTGTGGCAATGTAAGTATCTAGACAGAATTCTTAATGCCACACAGCAGGATCTCATTGTACATCCATTCCAAGATCAATAGTTTCCACCTGTTAACCCCAAGCTCCCAATCCCTCCCACTCCCTCCCTCTCTCCCCGGGCAGCCACAAGTCCATTCTCCAAGTCTATTATTTTCTCTTCTGTGGAAATGTTCATTTGTGCTGTATACTAGATTCTAGTTATAAGTGATGTCCTATGGTCTTTGTTTTTCTCTTTCTGACTTATTTCCCTGAGGATGAGTGTCTCTAGTTCCATTCATGGTGACACAAATGGCCTCATGTCCTTTTTTATGGTTGAGTAGGATTCCATTGTGTATGTATACCACATTTTCCCAATCCAATCATCTGTTGATGGACATTTGGGTTGGTTCCCATGTCTTGGCTATTATGAATAGAGCTGTAATGGCCATGCAGGTGCATGTGTCTTTTTCAAGGAAAGTTTTGTCCGGATGTATGCTTAAGAGTGGGATTGCGGGGTCATAGGGTAGTTCTAGGTATAGATGTCTAAGGTACCTCCATGTGGTTCTCCATAGTGGCTGTACCAGATTACATTCCCACCAACAGGGCAGGAGGGTTCCCTTTTCTCCACAGCCCCTCCAGCACTTGTGATTTGTGGACTGATGAATGATGGCCATTGTGACTGGTGTGAGGTGGTATCTCATGGTCGTTTTGGTTTGCACTTCTCTAATAATCAGGGATGTTGAGCATTGCTTCAGGTGCTTGTTGGCCATCTGTGTATCTTCCTTGGAGAAATGTCTCTTCAGGTCTTTTGCCCATTGTTCATTGGGTGGTTGGCTTTTCTGCTGTTGAGTTGCATATGTTGCTTGTATATCCTAGAGATGAAGCCCTTGTCCATGGCATTGTTTGAAACTATTTTCTCCCATTGTGAAAGTTGTCTTTGTGTTTTCTTGCTGGTTTCCTTTGCTGTGCAAAAGCTTGTGAGTTTGACTAGGTCCCATTGGTTTATTTTTGCTCTCCTTTATGTTGCCTTTGGAGAAGGACCTGTGAACATATTCATGAGGTTGATGTCAGAGAATGCTTTGCCTATGTGCTCTTCCAGGAGTTCGTATGTGTGTTTCTAATGGAGAGATGAGGTTCTGTGTTTATTCAGGGGAGTTGGAGACTTGCATTGATGTGTAGGAGAAATATGGGCTATGGTTATGTGTTAGTAAATGCAGGTGTGTGAGCTGGCTCCTCTTATCATTTGATAGATGGAAGTCATTTCACATGTGGTTTTCTGGAGATATGTCCATGGGTCTTACTTGCATATCCATGTTTGTAGGTCTATCCCCAGGTGCATGACTGCCCAAGTCTTGTTCGCATGGCTTGGAGTTGTTAGGAGTGTGCAAAGTATGTTCCTTTGGAGAATGCGGTGTTATGTGTTTGTTGCTAATGTGTTTGTTAATAGGTACTAAGAGATGGTCTGTCTGTGTCTATCCAGGGGAGGGTAAAAACATGCATATATTTGACACACATACACTTAGAGTGCCCTTTGGTGTCTATGTTGGGGGAGGAGGAGGGTGGTTGTATTTTGAAGAGGAGGCATCACGCCTAGTGTTTGGGGCCTCTGTATGTCCAAGGGTTGGGAATACCTGTATGTGTGTGTCCATAGGTGTTTGACATTTGTATGTGTATCTTAGTCAGTGTAGGCTAATTGTGGCTGTGTGTGTATTTGAGTTCCTGGAGCTTATGTGGTATGTATTCTGAGAGGTGTGAGAAGTCTGTGTGTTTGGAAACCAAGAAACGGTGTAGGCTGTGTGTGTGTTCAGGAGTCCTGGATTGGCTGTGTTTTAGGGCTATGGCATGGCATACAGGCTATGCATGAGACAACTGAGGACTTGCTGGTTTTCGTGAGCCTGTACATGTAGGTATTCCACATGGACAACTGGTTGGTAGGTAGGTTGAACCTGTTTTATTCAGGCCCATGTTTTGGATGTGTATAGAGTTGGAGTGTTACCAGCTAGAGTTCTTGGCCTTCCTTAATCAAGAGCAGTTGATAAGATGCTGGAGGAGAAACTCAGTGAAGGCTTTATTCAGGACACCTGCTTCAGCATAGAGGCACTAAAGCAATCACCAGGTTCCCTCGTTCACCTTCTCACTGAGTAGCGGTGAGCTAGTTCCTTCTATGGGGTGAGGATAGGGGCATGTCCAGGGATTGGGCCGGGGGGTGGCTGAGGGGGCTTGCCCACCCCACCCCTTTAGTGTGGTGCATGTAGGGGGCATGGATAGTCCTCTGCCTTTGCTCTCTGTTCTTCAGAAGTGGCAGTTGTATTTTTCTCATGATTTGTCCGCAATGTGCAAGCAGAGTTCTTTCTCATTGTTTATACTTTTGCTGTATTTTGTTCCCCAGGAGATGTTTGTCCAGGTGCATTCCCTGCAGCCACTCCAGCCACCGCAGCCAAAGGTGCCAGGTCCCAACCTGTCTCAGTAGGAGAGGCAGTGGAAAATTCCAGGTGAGTAGGAATTTGTCTGTAAAACTTTAGAATTTGTGTCTATTGAGATATGTAAACTTAGGCGGTCAGTTTGTATGGTGATTCACACTGAGGAATAAAAGGTACATGTGTGCTCAGAAGACACACACACACACACACACACACACACACACACATACGTATGTGTGATGTCCTTTGCTTACATCCCCTGGTGGGTGTTGAGGTCCTCCTCAGAGTGTAAGTGGATTGTGTGCACATGCATATATGAAAGGGCACTGGAACTGGTTCAGACTAGCTTGGGATAATCGGCTCTGTGTTCGGTTACCTCAGCTTTGTAATTTGAGTTTGCTCATGTTTGAAATATTCATACCATGCAGATATCACATCGGAAATGTCACCTGAGTTTCTTGAAGAGCTTCAAAAATGCATTTAGAGCATATCACTCATCTGTGTGTTATGACTTAATTATGTGGCAAGCCAGAATATTCAGGCGTCATTGGTGTGTGTGTATATCACATTATATTTGAATTGTGAGTGGGGCATCCTGGGCGGTGTGCCATTTTATGTGTGCCTTGGCCCTTCATTCTGAATCACAGCATTGCTCCTCTCAGGTTGATTCAATCTTTAGGGTCAAGAATTCCTCCCTCCAAATGCTGGTGAATTCCAGTGGAAATCATGTGGATGGATTTAGGGTATCTGTACCTTAGGCAGGGACACACCTTCAGCATTTGTATGGTCCTAGAATCTGGGGCCCTAGAAGGGTGAGGCTGATTGCAGATCACTCTCTAGCACAGAACCTTCTCGGGTGTGTGGTTGGCCGACAAGCAGCAGTCAGGAAGTCGTGGGGATTCATGAATAAGAGGTAAGGTGGCAAGTGTTCTCCCAGGAAAACCCCCTGAGGCAAGCACAGGTATTCCTGGCTCTTCTGTGGCACAGCTGGTAGGCCAGGACACCATGCACATAGGGTCCAGATGGTTCAAGTCTCTAGAGCCATGTGTCCCTGTGCCCAGTTGCCCCAGTGTGGTGGGAACTACTGTTGGTCAGGCTGGTAAGCTGTATGAGCAATTCTCCACCACCATATCTCTGTGGAAACCCAAGTCCTCAGGGATAGGCAGGACCTCTAGGGTCAGTGAGCTGACAAGGACAAAGGCGGGGAGGCCTTGTCTCTAAGGGAGGCTTGGGGAGTGAGGCCTGGAGAGCCTGGGGAGTCCTTCTCTGAGGAGATATGGCTCTGATATTCCCAAACATTTAGACATGGTCCCTGTTCTTTTCTGAAGGTTCAGGATGCTTCTAACAATGGGGAGTTCATCTCAGGTCCTTGGTTCTCAGATGACCTGACCCTATTTTTCTTTATTCCACATCCAGCCATCAACCCAACAGGGAGCCATATGCTCACCATGTCCACCAGCTGACCCTACAGCCTCCTGCTTCCCTTCCCAAAATAGACCCCTCTATTTTGACTCAGCCCCTGGATTCCATACAGTGAAGTGTTAGTGAGCTCTAGGATGATATTCAAGAGCCTCAACCTGAACGGGCTTGCAAAATAGTAACTTTTTATAAGCCATTCCTAACATCTTCCCTGCTCACACTGATAGGTGGACAATTCCATCATAGTCACAAAGAAGGGTGAATCTGTGGCAGCCTTTGGAGCCTGTGGAATCTCGTTTTGTAGCATTTGGGGTTCCATACATTTAAAAGGTCACTCAGCCTGCTTCAGCTTCCCTTTTAGCAGATTGATAAATAAAAGACAGAAAATAATGGTCTCCGGAGGAGACAGTTTGGGGGGTGGGGGGATGTGCTTGGGCTGTGGATGGAAATCCTGTGAAATTGGATTATTATGGTCATTGTGCAATTACAGATGAGTTATAAATAATAATAGTAAAATAAAATAAAATAATATAAAATAAAATAAAATAAAATAAAATAAAATAAAATAAAATAAATAAATCATGGACGGTAATGTACAGCATGGTGACTGCAGTTAATACCGCATTGTGTGTTGGAGAGTAGCTGAGAGAATGGATCTTAAGAGTCCTTGGATGCCCTAGTGGAGAGTGGGTTAAGGATCCAGTGGTATCATTGCTGTGGCTCAGGTCACTGCTGTGGCGCAGGTTCAATCCCTGGCTCAGAAACTTCTGCATGTCACAGGCACAGCCAAAAGGAAAAAAAAAAGTTCTTATCACAGAAAGAAAATGTGTAACTCTTTGTGGTAATGGATATTAACTAGGTTTACTGTGATCATTTTACACTGACAGTTTTAGCCACTACTCTTCCTATTTGGATGGCTTTTATTTCTTTTGTTTGTGTGTTTGCTGTGGATAGAACTTCTAGTAATATGTTGAATACCATTGGTGCTGAGAGTGGGCATCCGTGTCTTGCTCCATATTTTCATGGGAAGGCTTTCAGCTTTTCTCCATTGAGTATTATATTTTCTGCGGGTTTGTCATAAATGGCTTTATTTATGTTAAGGATTGTTCCCTCTTAGACCCACTTTATTAAGAGTTTTGATCATGAATATATGTTGCACTTTGTCAAATGCTTTTTCTGCATCTTTTGAGATGATCATGTGGTTTCTGACTTTTTTGTTAAGGTGGTGCATGGCATTGTTTGATTTGAGTGTGTTGAACCATCCTTGTGAACCTGGGGTGAATCCCACCTGGTAACGGAAAGTTTTTCAAAGTAATTTTCTGTTCTACACAGAAGTTGTATCCATATTTTTTAGATCCCACATATAAGTGATAGCATATGATATTGGTGTCTCACTGTCTTACTAACTTCACTTAGCATGATACTGTCTATATCCGTCCATGTTGCTGCAAGTGCCATTAGTTCTTTCGTTTTAATGGCTAATATCCCATGGTGTTTATGTACCACCTCTTCTTTATCCATTCTTCTGTTGATGGACATTTAGGTTGCTTCCAGATCTTGGCTATTGTAAAGTGCTTCAGTGGACACTTGGGTGCCTAGGTCTTTTCAAGTCATGGATTTCTCTGGATAGATGCCCAGGAGTGGGATTTCTGGATCATATGATAATTCTGTTTTTAGTTTTTTTGAGACATGATCATAGTGTTTTCCACAGTGGCTGTATCAATTTTCATTCCCACCAACACTGTTAAGAGGGTCCCCATTTCTCCACATCCTCTACAGCAGTTATTTATTGCAGACTTTTTGACGATGGCCATCCTGGTGGGTATGAGGGAGTACCTCATTGTATCTTGATTTGTATTTTTTTTAATAAGTAGTGATGATAAACATCTTTTCTTGTGCTTTATGACCATCTGTCTGTCTCCTTTGGAGAATTGTCTAAGTCTTCTGCCCATTTTTTTGGAGGTGATTATAAATTTTGGAGATGAATCCCTTGTCAGTTGCTTCATTTGCAAATATTTTCTCCCATTCCATGGGTCGTCTTTTTTTTGGTTTGTTTAGGTGCAAACAAGGTTTTCCTGTGCAAAACCTTCTAAGTTTATGTATGTATGTATGTATGTATTCATTTGTTTGTTTGTTTATTATTTTTAATTCATTGATTTTAGATTATAATGTGTTTTTTTCCCCATTATAGCTGTTTTTCAGGATTCTGTCAATTTTTCACTCTATGGCAAGGTGGCCCAGTCTCACTTACATATATATCTTTTTTCTCACATTATTCTCCATCATAAGTTGTCTAGACATAGTTCCCAGGGCTATATTGAATTTTATTACATTTATAGTTGTTCAGCAAACATAACAACCTGATTTTACAGCATTTCCATCCCAAACACCCAGCCCACCCCACCTACTCCCCAACTTGTCTCTTTGGAAACGATTAGTTTTCCAAAGTCTGTAAGTCTATTTCTGCTCTGCAAAGATGTTCATTGTATCCCTTTTTTAGATTCCACCTATAAGTGATATCATATGATGTTTGTCTTTCACTGTCTAACTTCACTTAGGACAATAATTTCTAGGTCCATCCATGCTGCTGTAAATGGCATTATTTCATTCTTTATGATTTATTTTATTTTATTTTTTTACATTTTAGGGCCAAACCTAGGGCATATGGAAGTTTCCATTTAGGGATTGAATCCCAGCTGCAGCTGCTGGTCTACACCACAGTCCAAGCAACATGGCATCAGCCACATCTATGACCTACACCACATTTGACAGCAATGCCAGCTCCCTGACTCATGGAAGAAGGCTTGGGTTCAAACCTGCATCCACATGGATACCAGCCAGATTCATGACCACTGGGCCACTGTGGGAACTCCCATCATTCATTTGTATGATTGGGTAATATTCCATTGTGTATATGGACCACATCTTCTTTATCTCCTCCACTGCCGATGGACATTTAGGTTGTTTGCATGGCTTGGGTATTGTACCTAGTACTGCAATGAACATTGGAGTACAGGTATCTTTTCAAGTCATGTTTTCTCTGGAGAGATGCCCAGGAGTAGGATTGCTGGATCAAGGGTAATTCTATTTAAGTGTTCTGAGCAATCTCCACACTCTTTTCCATAGTATTGCACCAATTTGCATTCCCACCAAAAGTATGATAAGGGGTCCATTTTCTCCACCCCTCTTCAGCATTTCCAGTTTGTAAACTTTTTAATGATGGCCATTCTGGGTGGTGTAAGGTAGTTCCTCCTAGTAGTTTTGATTTGCATTTCTCTAATAATTAGTGCTGTTGAACATCTTTTCATGTGTTTTTTGGCCATCTGTTATGTCTTCTTTGGAGAATTGTCGGTTTAGGTCTTCTGCCCATTTTTTGATGCGGTTATTTTCTTGTTTGTAATTGAGCTGCAGGGGTAACTATAAATTTTGGAGATGAACCCCGTGTCAGTCTCTTCATTTGCAAATATGTTCTCCCATTCTTTGGGTTGTCTTTTTGTTCTGTTTAGGGTTTCCTTTGCTGTGCAGAAAGTTTTAAATTTAATTAAGTCCCATTGATTTTTTTTGTTTTTATTGTTATTACTCTAGGAGGTGGATCTGAGAAGATATTGCTTTGCTTTATATCAGAGAGTGTTTGGCCTAGGTTTTCCTTCAAGAGTTTTATGTTATCTGGTCTTCTATTTAGGTCTTTCATCCATTTTGCATTTATTGTTGTGTGTGGTGTTAGGAAGTGTTCTGATTTCATTCTTTTCCATGTGGCTGTCCAGGTTTCATGGCATCATTTATTGAAGGTACAGTCTTTTCTCTATTGTATGTTCTCGCTTCTACTGCCATAGATTAGTTGACTGTAGGTGTGTGGGATTAATTCTGGGCTTTCTATCCTGTTCCACTGATCTACATTTCTGTCTTTGTGCCAGTACCATATGGTTTTGATGCTTAGTAGAATAATCTGAAGTCAGGGAACTTGATTCTTCCAGCTCTGTTTTGCTTTCTCAGGATGTCTGGCTATTCTGAGCCTTTCATGTTTTCAAACAAACTTTTAGATATTTTCTTCTAGTTCTACAAAAACTGTCCTTGGTAGTTTGATAGGGATTGCATGGAATCTGCAGATTGCCTTGGGTAGTACAGTAATTTTGATAATATTGATTCTTCCAATCCAAAAAGATGGTATTTCCATCTGTTTGTGTGACCTTGGATGTCTTTCATCAGTGTCTTATAGTCTTCAGAGTACAGGTCTCTTGTCTCTTTAGGTAGGTTTATTCCTATGAATTTCATTCTCATTGATGTGATGGTTGATGGGATTGTTTCCTGAATTTCTCTTTCTGATCGTTCATTCTTAGTATATAGAAATGCCATGAATTTCTGTGTATTAATTTTGTATTCTGTGACTTTTCCAAATTCATCAATGAATGCTAACAGTTTTCAGGTAGCATCTTTAGGATTTTCTAGGTATAGTATCATGCCTCCGCAAATAGAGTTGTACCTCTTCCTTTCCAATTTGGATTCCTTTTATTTCATTTTCTTCTCTGATTGCCATGCCCAAGACTTCCAAAACTATGTTGAATATTAGTGGTGAGAGCAGACATCCTTCACCACAGAGGGAATTCTTTCAGCTTTTTACCATGCACAATGATGTTAGCTGTGTGTTTGTCATATATGCCCTTTAGAATGTTGAGGTAGGTTCCTTCTGTACACATGTCTGAAGGGATTTTACCCATGTGCATTTTGTGAAAGTCTTTCTCTGCACCGATGGAGAGGGTGATATGGTTTTTATTCTTCAGTTTGTTAATGTGGTGTATCATACTGTTGGATTTGTGGATATTGAAGAATCCTTGCATTGCTGGGACAGATCCCACTTGATCATAATGTACAAACCTTTCAATGTACTGTTGGATTTGGTTTGCTAGTATTTTGGTGAGGATTTTTGCATCTAGATTCATTGGAGATATTGGCCAGTAGTTTTCTTTTTTTGTGGCATCTTTGTCTGGTTTTGCTATCAGGGTGATGGTGGACTTCTAGAATGAGTTTGGAAGCGTTCCTTCCTCTGAAAGTTTTTGGAATAGTTTCAGAGGAATAGGTGTTATCTCTTCTCTAAATGTTTGAATCGAATTTCATGTGAAGCCATCTGGTCCTAGACTTTTATTTTTTGGAATTTTTTAAATCACAGTTTCAATTTCTGTGCTTGTGATTGGTCCATTCATCTTTTCTAGTTCATCTTGGTTTAGTCTTAGAAGATTGTAGTTTTCTAAGAATTTGTCCATTTCTTCTAGGATTTCCCTTTTATTGGTATAGATTTATTGGTATGTAGTAGTCTCGTAGGATCCTCTGTATTTCTGTGATGTCCTTTGTAACTTCTCCTTTTTCATCTCTAATTTTATGGATTTGAGTCCTCTTTTTTTTTTTTTTTTTTTGATAAGTCTGACTAAGGGTTTTTCAATTGTGTTGATCTTTTCAAAGAACCAGTTTTTATTTTTATTGCTCTTTTCTATGTTTTTCTTCCTTTCTCTTTCATTCATTTCTGCTCTGATCTTTATTATTTCTTTCCTGCTTATATCTTTAGGTCTTGTCTGTTACACTCTCTCAGGCTGCTTTAGATGTGAAGTTAGGTTGTTTATTTGAGCTTTCTCTTGTTTCCTGAGGTATGCTTGTATTGCTATAAACTTCCCTCTTAGAACTGCTTGTGCTATAGTTTTCCTCTTTGATTTCTTCGATGATCCATTGGTTGTTTGGTAGCATGTTGTTTAGCCTTCATGTCTTTGTGTGTGTGTGGTTTTTGGCAATTTTTTTCTTGTTGATTTCAAGTTGAATAGCGTTGTGTTTGGAAAAAGATGCTGGATAAGATTTCCATTTTCCTAAAGTTACCAAGGCTTGATTTGTGGCCCAGAATGTGATCATTCCTAGAGCAAATTCCATGTGCACTTGAGAAGAAGTGTATTCTGCTGCTTTTGGATGGAATGTCCTATAACTCTCTATTAAATCCATCTGGTCTAATGCTTCATTTAGGGCCTGAGTTTTCTTGTTGATTTTCTGTCCGGATGATCTGTCCATTGCAGTAAGTGGGGTGTTAAAGTCCCCTGCTCTATGGTGTTGTTGTTAATTTCTCCTTTTAAGGTTGTTAGCAGTTGCCTTATATATTGAAGTGATCCTGGATTGGTCCTTTGATCATTATGTAATGCCCATCTTTGTCTCTTATCATATTCTTTATTTTCAGGCCTATTTTGTCTGATAAGAGTATCATTACTCCAGCGTTTTTGATTGCCATTTGCATGGAATATTTTCTTCCATCCTCTCATTTTCAATTTGTATGTGTCCCTAGAAAGTGAAGTGGGTCTCTTGAAGACAGCATATGTATGGGTCTTGTTTTTGTATCCATTCAGCCAGTCTAGATCTTTTGGTTGGGGCATTTAGTCCGTTTACATGTAGGCTATTTACTGATTTGTATGTTCTTATTGCCATTTCATTAACTGTTTTGGATTTGTTGCTGTTGCTCTTTTTTCTTCCCTTCTTCTCTTGTTCTCTCCTTTTGTGGATTGATGACTACCTTTAGCGTTGTATTTGAGTTGATTGCTCTTATTTGTGTGTGTATCTATTGTAGGTTTTTGGCCTGTAGTTACCCTGAAGTTTTGAGATAGGCGTCTCTCTCTCTCTGATTGTTTTAAGTTGTTGGTCTCTTAATTGGAAGTGCATCTCCAGTGTCCTGCATTTGTACCCTCCTCTTCTCCCAATTTCTGGATTTGGTAGCATATTGAAGCATGGATGATTTCCTACATTTACTGTGTCTATGCCTTTACTGGGTATATGCCTTTACTGGTGATCCTTGTCATTTGTAGTGTTTTGGTTTCTAGTTGTGGCCTTTTCTTTGCCTCAGGAAGTTCTTTCAGTATTTGTTGTATATCTGGGTTAGTGGTGCTGAAGGCTCTTAACTGTTGTTTGTCTGTAAAGCTTTTGCTTTCTCCTTCAAATCAGAATGAAAGCCTTGCTGGGTAGAGTAACCTTGGTTGGAGATTTTTCCTTTCATCTCGTTAAGTATATCGTGCCACTCCCTTCTGGCCTGCAGAGCTTCTGCTGAAAAATCAGCTGAAAAGCTTTTCAGGATTCCCATGGATGTTATGTGTTTGTTTTCCCTAGATGCTTTCCATATGTTCTCTTTGTCTTTAATTTTGTCCAGTTTCGTGAATATGTGTCTTGGGGTGTTCCTCCTTGGGTTTATTTCATATGGTACTCAGTGTGCTTCCTAGATTTCAGTGAGTGATTCCTTCCCCATGGTAGGGAAGTTTTGGCCTATTATCTCTTCAAATAGGTTCTCTGGCCTTTTCTCTCTCTCTTCTTCTTTTGGCACCCCTATAATGCAGATGTTGGTGCATGTAATGTTGTCCTAGAGTTCTCTTAGACTGTCTTCCAATCTATTCAATCTTTTTTCTTTTTCTGTTCCACATCAGTGATTTCCAATAGTGTGTCCTCCACCTCACTTGTTCATTCTTCTGCCTCATGTATTCTGTTGTTGGCTGCTTCTAATGAATTTTATATTTCAGTTATTGTATTTTTCATCTCTGCTTGCTTCAGTCTTAAATTTCGTATTTCTTTGCTCAGTGTTTCCTGTAAATTATCAGTCTTTGCCTCCCATCTGTTTCCAATGCCCTGCATCACATTATGATCATCAGTCTAAAGTCTTTTTCCTGGAGGCTGATACTCTCCAGATCACTTAGCTGTTTTTCTGGGGTTTTTCTCTCTCCTTCATCTGGGTTATGGTTCTCTGCCTTTACATTTTTATAGGTTTTTGGTGTGGTCTCCTTTTTCCAGAAAACAATGTGGTAGCCCCTCTTTCTTCTGAAGTCCGCACCCTTTGTGGCTGAAGTTGGTATGGGGGCTTGCTATAGGCTTCCTGATGGAAAGGACTGGTGCCTGCCCACTGGTAGGTGGAGCTGCTTCTTATCCCTCTGGAGGATGGGTCTTTGCTCTGGGTGAGATTAGAGACAGTTGTGTGATTAGGGTGTCTTTAGGCAGCCTGTTTACTGATGGGTGGGGCTGTGATCTCACCTGGATTCGTGTTTGACCTGGGGCTTCTCAGCGCTGATAGGTGGGGCCGGATTTTCCCAAAATGGCCACCTCTAGAGGAACACATGCCAGTGAGCACTCCTGAGACTTTTGCTTCCAGTGTCCTTCCCCAGCAGTGATCCACAGTCACTCCCTGTTTTCCCAGGAGATCCTCCAAGAACTGCAGTCAGCCCTTCCCCAGATTCCCATGGAGTCTCTACTTTGTCTGGGACCCCGTGGATATGAAAGCCTGTGTGTACCTTTCAAGAATGGGGTTTCTAGAATAGATTTATAAGGAGATCCTGCTGAATAGCATTGAGAACTATATCTAGATACTCATGTCGCAACAGAAGAAAGGGTGGGGGAAAAAACTGTAACCGCAATGTATACATCTAAGGATGACCTGACCCCCTTGCTGTACAGTGGGAAAATAATAATAAAAAAAAAAAGAATGGGGTTTCTGTCTCCCCCAGTCCCATGGAGCTTTATCACAGAAGCCCTACTACCCTCAATGCCAGATGCTCTGGGGGCTCTTTCTCCCAATGCCATACCCCCAGGTATGGGGATCCAATGTGGGACTCAGAACTCTCGCTCCTATAGGTGGGTCTCTGTGACACAGTTCCTTTCCAGTCTGTGTGCTGCCCACATGATGCTCATGGGCTTGTGTATATCACATAATAGGCCTTCCTACCATCTTGATGTGGTCTCCTCTTTGTTTCTTGGAGTAGGATATCTTTTTTGAAAGTTTCCAATCCATTTTGTTGAAGGTTGTTCAGCATTTGGTGGTAATTTTGTTGTTTTGAAGAGAGCAGGTGAACTCCATTCCTTCTGTCCTGCCATCTTAATCCAGTCCCCTTCTCCTCATTTTTCAACTGGGTTTTGTTTGTTTGTTTGTTTTGTTTTTGCTGTTGAGTTGTATAAGTTGTTTGTATGTTTTGGAAATTAAGCTCTTGTCAGTTACATTATTTGAAACACTTTTCTCCCATTGCATAGATTGTCTTTTTGTTTTTTTAAAGTTTTCCATTGCTGTGCAAATGCTTGTGGGCTTGATTAGCTCCCATTGGTTTATTTTTGTTTTTTCATTCTATTGCTTTGGGGGACTGACCTAAGAAAACCTTTCAATGTTTGATGTCAGGGAATGTTTCGCCTATGATCTCTTCCAAGAGTTTTATGATGTCTTATCTTATGTTTAAGTTTTTAAGCCATTTTGATTTTATTTTTGTGTACGGTATGAGAGTGTGTTCTAGTTCTAGTATGAGAGTGTGATTTACGTGGAATTGTTCTGCTTTGTCCATACCACTTGGGGAGGAGAAAATCTTTCCCTGATTTTGTATTCTTGCCTCGTTTGTCAAAGATTGTTTGGCCATAGTTGTCTGGGGTTATTTCTGGGTTCTGTATTCTGTTCCATTGGAGTGTATGTCGTTTTGGTACCAGTACCACACTGTCTTGATGATTGTAGCTTTGTAATATTGTCTGAAGTCTGAGAGAGTTATGCCTCCTGCTTGGTTTGTGTTCCTCAGGATTGCTTTGGCAATTCTGAGTCTTTTATGGATCCATATCAATTTTTGGATTGTTTGTTCTAGTTCTGTGAAAAATGGCATGAGTAATTTGATAGGGATTGCCTTGTATCTGTTGATTGATTTGGGTAGGAGGGTCATGTAAATGATATTAATTCTTCCAATCCAGGAGTGTGGAACATCTTTCTGTTTCTTTGAATCCTCTTTAAGTGTCTTGAGTGAAGTTGTAGAGTTCTCAGCATGGAAGTCTTTCACCTCCTTGGTCAGGTTAACAGCTGTTGCCTTATGTTTTGAGGTAACCCTCTTTCGGTGCATATGTATTTACCATCCCTATGCATGCTTCTTGGATTGATCCTTTGATCATTATGTAATGACCTTGTTTGTCTCTTATAATATTCTTTATTTTAAGGTTTAATTTGTCTGAAAAGAGTATTGCTGCTCCAGCTTTCTTTTGACTCCATATGCATGGAATATTTTCTTCCATCCCCTCGCTTTCAATTTTCATATGTCCCTAGAACTGACGTGAGTCTCTTGGAGACAGCATATATGTGGGTCTTTAGTATCCATTCAGCCAGTCTATATCTTTTGGTTGGGGCATTTAGTCCAATGACATTACCATTTTATGAACTGTT
The DNA here is from genome assembly GCF_054392235.1 of Sus scrofa. NCBI lineage: Eukaryota > Metazoa > Chordata > Mammalia > Artiodactyla > Suidae > Sus > Sus scrofa. The sequence goes on along the minus strand of NC_139396.1, from coordinate 15,892,447 downwards.
TTGTATTTGTTTTTGTTGGCCTCTTTTCCTTCCCTTCTTCTCTTCTCTTGTGGTTTGATGACTCTATATAGTGTTGTGTTTGGACTGCTTTTTATTATTTTTGTGTGTATTGATTGTAGATTGTTGGTCACAGTTCCCATGAAATTTTGATATAGGCTTCTATTTATATACAAATTGTTTTAAGTTGTTGGTCTCTTAGTTGCAAATGCAACTCTGGTATGCTGCATTTGTACCCTCTTTGGATGCTTTCTGGATTTTTCAGCATATTTGTGTGTGGATGATTTCCTGCCTTTACTATATGTATATGTATATGTTTACCGGTAAGCCGTGTCGTTTTTAGTATTTTTTATTTTAGTGGTGGCCTTTTCATGTCCACCTCTTGAAGTTCCTGTAGTATTTGTTGTAAAGCTGGTTTGGTAGTGTTGAAAACCTTCCTGGGCTTCGCTTGTATGTTATGTGTTTCTTTTCCCTAGCTGCTTTCAACATTTTTATTTATTTATTTTATTTTCCCACTGTACAGCAAGGGGCTCAGGTTATCCTTACATGTATACATTACAATTACAGTTTTTCCCCCACCATTTCTTCTGTTGCAACATGAGTATCTAGACATAGTTCTCAATGCTATTCAGCGGGATCTCCTTGTAAATCTATTCTAGGTTGTGACTGATAAGCCCAAGCTCCTGATCCCTCCCACTCCCTCCCCCTCCCATCAGGCAACCACAAGTCTCTTCTCCAAGTCCATGATTTCTTTTCTGAGGAGATGTTCATTTGTGCTGGATATTAGATTCCAGTTATAAGTGATATCATATGGTATTTGTCTTTGTCTTTCTGGCTCATTTCACTCAGTATGAGATTCTCTAGTTCCATCCATGTTGCTGCAAATGGCATGATGTCATCCTTTTTTATGGCTGAGTAGTATTCCATTGTGTATATATACCACATCTTCCGAATCCAATCCTCTGTTGATGGACATTTGGATTGTTTCCATGTCCTGGCTATTGTGAATAGTGCTGCAATGAACATGCGGTTGCATGTGTCTCTTTTAAGTAGAGCTTTGTCCGGATAGATGCCCAAGAGTGGGATTGTGGGGTCATATGGAAGTTCTATGTATAGATTTCTAAGGTATCTCCATACTGTTCTCCATAGTGGCTGTACCAGTTTACATTCCCACCAACAGTGCAGGAGGGTTCCCTTTTCTCCACAGCCCCTCCAGCACTTGTTATTTGTGGATTTATTAATGATGGCCATTCTGACTGGTGTGAGGTGGTATCCCATGGTAGTTTTGATTTGCATTTCTCTTATAATCAGCGATGTTGAGCATTTTTTCATGTGTTTGTTGGCCATCTGTATATCTTCCTTGGAGAAATGTCTATTCAGGTCTTTTGCCCATTTTTCCACTGATTGATTGGCTTTTTTGCTGTTGAGTTGTATAAGTTGCTTGTATATTCTAGAGATTAAGCCCTTGTCAGTTGCATCATTTGAAACTATTTTCTCCCATTCTGTAAGTTGTCTTTTTGTTTTCTTTTGGGTTTCCTTTGCTGTGCAAAAGCTTTTCAGTTTGATGAGGTCCCATGGGTTTATTTGTGCTCTAATTTGTATTGCTTTGGGAGACTGACCTGAGAAAATATTCATGATGTTGATGTCAGAGAGTGTTTTGCCTATGTTTTCTACGAGGAGTTTGATGGTGTCCTGTCGTATATTTAAGTCTTTCAGCCATTTGGAGTTGATTTTTGTGCATGGTGTGAGGGTGTGTTCTAGTTTCATTGCTTTGCATGCAGCTGTCCAGGTTTCCCAGCAATGCTTGCTGAATAGACTTTCCTTTTCCAATTTTATGTTCTTGCCTCCTTTGTCAAAGATTAATTGACCATAGGTGTCAGGGTTAATTTCCGGATTCTCTATTCTGTTCCATTGGTCTGTCTGTCTGTTTTGATACCAGTACCACACTGTTTTGATGACTGTGGCTTTGTAGTATTTCTTGAAGTCTGGGAGAGTTATGCCTCCTGCTTGGTTTTTGTTTCTCAGGATTGCTTTGGCGATTCTGGGTCTTTTGTGGTTCCATATAAATGTTTGGATTGTTTGTTCTAGTTCTGTGAAAAATGTCCTGGGTCTTTGGATAGGGATTGCATTGAATCTGTAGATTGTTTTGGGTAGTATGGCCATTTTCACAATATTGATTTTTCCAATCCAGGAACGTGGAATATCTTTCCATTTCTTTACATCTTCTTTGATTTCTTTGACTAAGGTTTTATAGTTCTCGGCATATAGGTCCTTTACCTCTTTGGTCAGGTGTATTCCGAGGTATTTGATTTTGTGTGGTTCAATGTTAAAAGGTATCGTATTTTTGGATTCCTTTTCTAATGTTTCATTGCTGGTATACAGAAATGCAACTGACTTCTGAATGTTAATCTTATATCCTGCCACTTTGCTGAATTTATTAATCAGTTCAAGTAGTTTTGGGGTTGAGTCCTTAGGGTTTTCTAGGTATAGTATCATGTCATCTGCATACAGTGACAGTTTGATCTCTTCTCTTCCTAAATGGATGCCTTTTATTTCTTTTGTTTGTCTAATTGCTGTGGCTAAGACTTCCAAAACGATGTTGAAGAGCAGTGGTGAGAGTGGGCATCCCTGTCTTGTTCCAGATTTGAGTGAGAAGGCTTTCAGTTTTTCCCCATTGAGGATTATATTTGCTGTGGGTTTATCATAAATGGCTTTGATTATATTCAGGAATGTTCCCTCTATACCCACTTTGGCGAGGGTCTTGATCATGAATGGATGTTGAACTTTGTCAAATGCTTTTTCTGCGTCTATTGAGATGATCATATGATTTTTGACTTTTGTTTTGTTAATGTGATGTATGATGCTGATTGATTTGCGTATGTTGAACCATCTTTGTGAACCTGGAATGAACCCAACCTGGTCATGGTGTATAATTTTTTTGATATGTTGTTGGATTCGGTTGGCTAAGATTTTGTTGAGAATTTTTGCATCTATATTCATCAATGATATTGGGCGATAGTTTTCTTTTTTGGTGGTATCTCTGTCTGGTTTTGGAATGAGGGTGATGGTGGCCTCATAGAATGTCTTTGGGAGTATTCCTTCTTCTTCAACCTTTTGAAAGAGTTTAAGAAGGATGGGCACCAATTCCTCTTTATATGTTTGATAAAATTCACCTGTGAAGCCATCTGGTCCTGGACTTTTATTTGTAGGGAGTGATTTTATGACCTCTTCAATTTCATTTCTAGTGATCAGTCTGTTCAGTTGGTCTGTTTCTGCTTGATTCAGTTTTGGCAGGCTGTAAGATTCTAGAAAAGTGTCCATTTCTTCCAGATTGTCAAACTTATTGCCATATAGTTGTTCATAGTATTCTCTTATGGTTTTTTTGTATTTCTGCTGTATCCGTTGTGATTTCTCCTTTTTCATTTATAATTTTGGTGATTTGGGTTCTTTCTCTCCTCTTTATAATGAGTCTGGCCAGGGGTTTATCAATTTTGTTCACCTTTTCAAAGAACCAGCTCTTGGTTTTATTAATTTTCTCTATTGTTTTTTGAGTCTCTATTTGATTGATTTCTTCTTTGATCTTTATAATTTCCTTCCTTCTGCTGACTTTAGGACTTTTTTGTTCTTCTTTTTCTAATTCATTTAGGTGGAGGGTTAAGTTGTCAATTTGGGATCTTTCTTCTTTTTTGAGAAAGGCCTGTATTGCTATAAATTTCCCTCTGAGCACTGTTTTCGCAGCATCCCATAGATTTTGAGAGGTTGTGTCTTCATTATCATTTGTTTCAAGGTAGTTTTTAATTTCCTTCTTGATATCCTCATTGACCCATTGGTTTTTTAGTAGCATGTTGTTTAGTCTCCATGTAGTAGGTTTTTTCTCTTTGCTTTTCCCGTGGTTGATTTCTAATTTCATGGCATTGTGGTCAGAGAAGATACTTGAGATAATTTCTATGCTCCTAAATTTATTGAGATTCGCTTTATGTCCCAATATGTGGTCGATTCTTGAGAATGTTCCATGAGCATTTGAGAAGAATGTGTATTCTGCTTTTTTTGGATGTAGTGTCCTGAAGATATCAATGAAGTCTAACTTTTCTATTGTTTCCTTTAGGATCTCTGTTGCTTTATTGGTTTTCTGTCTGGAGGATCTGTCCATTGATGTGAGGGGGGTATTTAGGTCTCCTACTATGATTGTATTCTCATCAATATCTCCCTTTATGTCTGTTAATATTTGTTGTATGTATCTGGGTGCTCCTATGTTTGGGGCATATATGTTGATGATAGTAACATCCTCTCCTTGGATGGATCCCTTAATCATTAAATAGTGTCCTTCTTTGTCTTTCTTTATGTCTTTTGTTTTAAAGTCTATTTTGTCTGATATGAGCGTTGCGACTCCTGCTTTTCTGTCATGTCTATTGGCATGAAATACTTTTCCCCAGCCTTTCACTTTCAATCTATATGTATCTTTTGTCCTAAGGTGAGTTTCTTGTAGGCAGCATATTGAAGGTTTTTGCCTTTTTATCCACTCAGCCATTCTGTGTCTTTTGATTGGGGCATTCAGTCCATTGACATTTAAGGTGATAATTGATAGATGATTATTTATTGCCATTTGAAGCTCGTGTTCCAGTTGATTCTATGGTTCTCCATTCTTCTTTTTTTTTTTTTTTTTTTTTTTGGTTGGATGGTCTCCTGTTGTTATCTGCTTGAGTGTATATTTTTTTCATTTTTTGCAAATGCAATATTTGGTTTTGGCTTGTGGTTGCCCTGTTTTTTAAGTATGCTAACCCCTTCCCATAATTGTGTGTTTTAGCCTGATGGTCCTGTAAGTTCAAACACTTCATTATTATATTAAAATTAAGAAGAGAGACATACATACAAACAAAAAGGATTATTTACCTCCTAACATCCCTTGCCCATATTTTATGGTTTTGATGACTCTTTTGTTTTTTTTCTTTTTAATTTTATTTTGTTTGAAGCATGTTCATGATTAAATCTGTATGCTGGCTTATTTGAGTGACTGCTCTCTGATTGCGGTTTCCTCAGTCCTAGTTCTTCCTCTTCTTCTTTTTTTTTTTTCTTTTCTTTTTTCTTCCCTTTCCTTCCTTTCGTTTTGGTTTAGAGAAGCCCTTTCAATATTTCCTTTAACCTGGGTTTTGTGTTGCTGTATTCTTTAAGTTTTTGTTTGTTGGGAAAAATTTTTATTTCCCCTTCTATTTTAAATGATATTCTTGCTGGATAAAGTATTCTAGGTTGCATATTTTTTTCCTTTTAGCACTTTAAATATCTCTTGCCATTCCTTCCTGGCCTGTAGAGTTTCTGTAGAGAAATCAGCTGATATTCTTATGGTAGTTCCCTTGTAGGTAACATTCTGTTTTTCTCTTGCTGCCTTTAGGATCCTCTCTTTATCACTAACTTTTGCCATTTTTATTATGATGTGTCTTGGTGTGGGTCTGTTTGGGTTCAGTTTGTTTGGGGCCCTCTGTGCTTCTTGTATCTTGAACCCAGTATCCTTTAGATTTGGGAAGTTTCCAGCGATAATTTCTTCAAATATATTTTCCATTCCCTTATCTTTTTCTACTCCTTCTGGAATTCCTATTATGCGTAGATTGGCCCGTTTTATATTATTCCATAGGTCTCTTATATTGCTTTCCAGTTTTTTGATTCGGTTTTCTGTCTGTTGACCAGATTGAGTGATTTCCATTATTCTATCTTCCATATCACTGATTCATTCTTCTGCATTATTCATTCTGGTTTTTACTGCCCCTAGTTCAGTTTGCATCTCTGCAAATGAATGTTCTAGTTTTTCTTGGCTCCTCCTTATATTTTCTAGCTCCTTTCTGAGGGTATCTGCATTACTGTTCATATCTTCTCTTAATTCCTTCAGTATTTTCAGTATTTCTCTTTTGAATTCCAGGTCTGTCTGACTGCAGAGATCTGTTTCATTGTTGACTGTTTTAGGTGAGTTCTCCTGTTGGTTTGACTGGGGGTGGTTTCTCAGCTTCTTCATCTTGCTTGTTGTCTTCTTTCTCCTGAGGGAGTTGTACTCTCCGTGATCGGGTAGTGTTTGCCTTGTCACTGCCGTGAAATATTTCCTGAGGGCTGTCGTTGTTGGTCAATCTTTTTTGAGGCAGTGTGGCTTTTCTGGAGTGTTGATGGGACTAACAGTGTTTCTTTGAAGCAAAGGAGGACTTCCTGAGGGCAGACAGGACTGTGAGGTCCACCCCACGATGGTAGCAGATTTCACTTGGTTCTCAGCACCCCCTGGGGTCTTGGGCGGGTAGCAGGGCCCTTGGAGACTCAAGAGGCTCTTCCCCAGGGCAGCCCGATTCAGAAAGACCGTCTGAGATCTTTTCCCAACTCAGCCAGGCTTGTTGCAGCTTTTCTGGGCTGCAGGGGGTCCTGCCTGGAGCTGGCAGTCCTATGCAGCTGGTCCACTAGGTCTCAGCACCCCTTGGGGTCTGGGGCGGGTAGCAGGGCCCTTGGAGATTCAAGAGGCTCCTCCCCAGGGCAGCCCGATTCAGAAAGACCGTCTGAGATCTTTTCCCAACTCAGCCAGGCTTGTTGCAGCTTTTCTGGGCTGCAGGGGGTCCTGCCTGGAGCTGGCAGTCCTATGCAGCTGGTCCACTAGGTCTCAGCACCCCCTGGGGTCTGGGGCGGGTAGCAGGGCCCTTGGAGACTGAAGAGGCTCCTCCCCAGGGCAGCCCAATTCAGAAGGACCGTCTGAGATCTTTTCCCAACTCAGCCAGGCTTGTTGCAGCTTTTCTGGGCTGCAGGGGGTCCTGCCTGGAGCTAGCAGTCCTATGCAGCTGGTCCACTAGGTCTCAGCACCCCTTGGGGTCTGGGGCGGGTAGCAGGGCCCTTGGAGATTCAAGAGGCTCCTCCCCAGGGCAGCCCGATTCAGAAAGACCGTCTGAGATCTTTTCCCAACTCAGCCAGGCTTGTTGCAGCTTTTCTGGGCTGCAGGGGGTCCTGCCTGGAGCTGGCAGTCCTATGCAGCTGGTCCACTAGGTCTTAGCACCCCCTGGGGTCTTGGGCGGGTAGCAAGGCCCTTGGAGACCCAAGAGGCTCATCCCCAGGGGAGCCCGTCTCAGAAAAACCGTCGGAGAATTAGGCCGATCTATTCACGGCCTTGCTAGGCTTGTTCTAGCTTTTCTGGGCTGCAGGCCTTTTCTAGGGGGCTGGTGGTGTTTGGTGCTGCTCTGTGGAAGTGTAGCCCCTCCAAAGGGCAAGCAGGCCTGTGCAGGGAGAGCCCCTGCAGTGGTGGGCTTCAGGCAATTGTTGAGGCCAGCCCTCCTGGATGGCAGGCAGCCCCAGGTTCTGTGAGAGCGTAGGGGGTGGCGGGGGTGGGGGGAGGGAATGCACTGGGAAGCACAGCTTTCTGCTAGCTAGCGGGCCTGTAAGCTTGCTGTGGCATGGGGGGTATTCTATGGGAACCCACCCCTTCTTCTCTCCGCTCCCCGGCACGGGTGCAGACCAGGCTCTTCTCCCAGGTTCCCTCTGAGGCGGCTTTCCACTTCCCTGCCCCTAGAGTATTGCTCCCTTCCTCTGCGACAGCTTTGTTTTCTAGTCTCCCAGGCAGTCTCTGCCCCGTCAAATGGTTTAGAGACCTCCCAAGCAGTTTCCGCTCTTCCCCGCCCCCCTAGCCCGGGGACTAAGCTCTGGAGCCGAGGTCTTGGTGCCCAGCCCCCACCCAGGCGTCCCCCAGCCCTTTCTTGGGGACTAACCTTCGGAGGCGAGGTCTCGGTGCCCAGCCCCCACCCAGGCGTCCCCCGGCCCTTTCTTGGGGACCAACCTTCGGAGGCGAGGTCTCGGTGCCCAGCCCCCACCCAGGCGTCCCCCGGCCCTTTCCCGGGGACTAACCTCTGGAGCCGAGGATTCGGTGCCCAGCCCCCACCCAGGCGTCTCAATTTTTGGTGACTGTGCCCGTAGTTCAGATGGTCCGTTGGGTTCTCGATCCGTTTTTCTGTACTCCGACTTACTGCTACACTCTTCTCTGCATCTGGGGATTCCTCTGGTTCATTTGATCTTTCGCCCTGTAGGTGACTTTCCAGGGTGCGGGATCCCTTTCTCCTCCGCAGTTCCCTTTCTGGAGCGCCCGTCCCGCTGGGATTCACCTTCTCTCACTCTCCTCTTTTCTCCCGTTCTGCCCAATAATGTCACGAACTTCTTGCCGTTATTGGAGTTTAGGTTCCTCTGCCAGCGATTGGTTGCTGTTCTGTGCGAGTCACTTCTTCTGTAGATGTGCTTTTTTTGTTGTGTTTGTGGGAGAGGGCGAGCGTGTCCCCCTACTCCTCCGCCATCTTGTCCTCCCCTCAACATTTTCTGTTTGTCTTTAATTTTGGTCAGTTTCATGAATATGTGTCTTGGGGTGTTCCTCCTTGGGTTTGTTTTCTATTGTACTCGTTGTGCTTCCTGGATTTGAGTGAGTGGTTCCTTTCCCATGTTAAGGAAGTTTTTGTTATGTGCTCTGGCCCTTTCTCTCTCTCTTCTGCTTCTGGTACCCCTATAATGCAGATGTTGGTGCGTGTCATGTTGTTCCAGAGTTCTCATAGACTGCCTCCATTTCTTTTCAATCTTTTTTTCTCTTCTGTTCCTCGTCAGTGATTTCCACCAGTCTGTATTCCATCTCACTTATTCATTTTTCTGCCTTCTGCATTCTGTTACTGTTTCCTTTGATGTGAATTTTTTTATTTTAGCTATTGTGTTTTTCATCTCTGCTTGCTTAATCTTAAAATCTTCTATTTGTTGGGTTTTCTTGTAACTTGTCTCTCTTTGCCTCCAGTTTATTTCCATGTTCTTGAGCCATCTTGACTATCACTAGTCTAAGGTCTTTTGTGTGGAAGTTGATAATCTTCAGATCGTTTAATTGTTTTTCTGTTTTTTTTTTCTTCTTCCTTTATCTGAGTCATAATTCTATGCCTTGTCACTTTGTAGAGCTTTTGAGTGTGATCTCCTTTTTGCAAACAATAGGGTTGTAGACTCTCATACCTGAGGGTTCTCCCTACTATTCTTCCTGTTACTCAAATGTGACCTCAAGTGATTTCTGGTCTGTCTACTTTCCCTTCTATGTGGGACACAGTGCATGAGAAAGAGCCTTCCTGGCACTGAGAGGTGAAGACTTCTAAATTTGGAAAACCTGACTCTTGATCAGTGATGCTTTCAGAGAAAGATCTGGATCATTCCAGATCAAGGAGAACTGTGCCAATTAAGAAAATGAAATCTTCATTAAACTTCAAGTTGTGAAGGCCTGTAGAGGGAAGTCTCACAACCTACTTCTCATGGTCAATAGCTTTTGTAAGCAGTGCTCCAGGGACATTTGGGGTGCATGTGCCTTTTGAAGGACATTTCAGTATAGGGAAATGTTTGATTTTGATGAAATATGATTTTCCATTTTTTTCTTTTTTTGGGTAATTTTTTTTTTGTCCTGTGTAAGACCTCTTTATCAAGCCCAACAACCCAGAGATTTTTCTCCTAGTTTTTTTTTTTTTTTTTTGGTAAAAATTTCAAAGTCTCGAAATTTGCATTTGAATCTATGCCCCATTTTGTAGAATTTCAATATCCGTTAAAAACTATCCCTTTTCCATTCTACTTCTCTATAACTTTTGTATTAAGCCATTCCAGTTTGCTGTATTGGTATGTGTCTATTTCTGTATTCTCTATCCTGTACACCAAACTATGAATCTATTCCTCCACCAATGCTAATGTATCTTCCATATGGCTTTATATGGAGCCCAATAGCCTCAAATTTTAATTTTCTTTCTCAAAATAATTTTAGCTATTTTGGCTCCTTTTCTTTATACATGTTATAATAAGCTTGTCCATGTTGACAAAAGCAATTCTGTTGGAAGTGGACAGTTTATTATGTGGAGTCTTCCAGACTGTGAGTATTATCTATGTATATGCGTACACATTTGTTTAGGTCTTATAAGGTTTATCATACAAATCAAATCCTCTATCAAAACATTTCTAACGAGAGTTCCCATTATGGGTCCCTGATGAAGAACCTGATATAGTGGCCATGAGGATGTGTGGTGACTCTCTGGCCTGGCTCAATGGGGTAAGGTACTTTTATTGCCACAAGCTATAGTGTAGGGTGCAGATGCCAGTTGGATATGGTGTTGCTGTTGCTGTGGTGTTGGTTGCTAGCTGTAGCTCCATTTTGATCCCCTAGCCTGAGAACTTCCACAAGCTGCAGGAGCAGCCATAAACTTATATGTATAACCAAATATTTCATTTTTTGGAACTGCTCTGTATTGCATTGTGTTTTTGGTTTGGGCTACCAGATGTCCCTTTTTAGCATTTACAAATATGATGAATGTTTCTGTGTTGATCTTCTCTCCTGAGACTTTGGTAAAGGAACCTCCATCTCTTCAGTGTACCTTAAGAGAATTGTTGGGATTTTCTGTGGAGGTAGCCATGCTATCCATGAACATGGACAGTTATATTTCTTCATTTCTATTCTGTATGTCTTCATTTCTTTTTCTTGCCATGCTGCATTGGCAAGTACCTGCAGTGCTAAGTAGAATGGAAGAAATGAGAAAGGACATTCTGACCTTCTTTTGAGTTTAAGAGGAAAACGTTCATTCTTTCACCTTTCAGTAGGATGCTTAGTGTAGGTATTTTGTAGATGTTCTGTACTGGGTTGAAGGAGTGTTCTTCCTGGTTTTCTGAGAGTTTCTAACATGCATGGGTTGTTGAACATTGCCAAATGCTTTTTCTGTAGTAATTGATGTGACCATGTACGTTTTCTTCTTTAATCTATTAATAACAGCAAACTACACTGATGATTTTTAAATACTAAACCAAGCTTGTATTCCTAGAATAAACTCCATTTGATTATAATGCATTGTCACTTCGTTTGTTCTTCAGATATTGGTTTAGTATTGCAATTTTTTTTTGTAGTTTCCTTTCAGGAAAACTTAAGTTATTGATTTTGAGACCTTTCTTCTTTTGTATTGTAGAAGCATTTAGTGCCATTTGTTTCCATCTTCACAATGGTTTATCTGGATCCAATCACATTTTATGGACTGTATCTTCCTTTGCATTCAGTTCTATTCATTTCAAAATTTTTCTTTGAGAGTCATCTTTAACCATGTGTTATTTAGAAGTGTGCATCTCAATTTCCACATATTTGGAGGCCCACTTCTCATTCTCATTGTTATACAAGGGGAAGCTTATACTTTGGACACGGTGGAGTGAAATGTAATGACTATTTATCTTATAGGTTCCTCAAGTGTCATTGGTGTGAACCTTTTGAATATTAATTTTACATGGGAGTTCTCAGACTTTTCACTTATACAGTAACCATAAGGGAATTGCCTGAATATATGAATTCATGCTGCTGAAGTTGTGTTTATCAAGGGAAGTTCACAGACAGAACAATAGTAGGAGAATTTGTGGGTCCCCATTGCACATTGTTTTCCGGGTCAGCACCCAGAGACTCTGTTCGGACCGAGCGTTCAGGAGAGGGGCCCAGATCTTGGGCTTGGTGCTTTTTATTGCATGATCAGAGAAGTCCAGGCCCCCTGTGGGCAGGGACTACAACCAGCATGGTGACATGCAGGATGCAGGTTGAGTAGCTGGCTGCGGGATGAGCGCTCAGGGTGGGGGAAGCGCCAGCCTCTTTCCTGCTGCTTAGGGTGGGTCTGTGCTGTGGGTGCAGCCATAAGTCTCAGAAGGCCAAAATGGCTGAGTCACGAGGCAGCACTTCCCATCTCTGTCAGCCATAAGCCCTGGCTATGGGCAGTGACCCTGAAGTCCCAGGAAGGCCAGGCTTTCTCCTGCAGGGAGGTTGTCTTGCCCAAGTCAGCCCTGCCCTCTCACTACTTCAGAAACCGAAATCTCATCACTCCATCTTGCTACCTCCCAAAACATGGGATTGCCAAACTTTTGTTTTTGTCTTTTTGTATTTTCTAGGGCTGCACACATGGCATGTGGAGGTTTCAAGGCCAGGGGTCTACTCAGAGCTGTAGCCACTGGCCTATGCCAGAGCAACAGCAGCACAGGATCCGAGCCACTACTGCGACCTACATCACAGCTCTCAGCAATGCTGGATCCTTAACCCACTGAGCGAGGCTAGGAATAGAACCTGCAACCTCATGGTTCCTAGTCAGATTTGTTAACCAATGAGCCATGGTGGTCACTCCCCAAACGTTCTTTTTCAAATATTAGTAACATCATTTTCTAGAAGAAGTACAACCGAACCCCAGTTAACCAGGAAGCAGCTACTGCAATTAAGCAAGTTTCCCCTAAGACAAGACCCTTAGCTACACCCATGGGCTATCTTTCATTTCTCCTATGTGCTTCTGAGAAGTAAAATGTTGATGTTCAAGATCTCCAATGATCGGTGTGCTAGCAATAATTTCTATGAAAGCAGGAAGCTCCTCACCCTGAAGCAGAGAAGGTAAGGAGACAGTAGGTGATAACTCTTTGCTCTGCTCCCACTTTTAAACCCTCCATATCCCTGCCATTTGAGGAAGGAAGGCAGTGCCTTGGAACACTACCCAGCTTCCAGGTGTGTCACTTCCCCTGTCTGACAAGAGGTCACCTACAAGCCAGAGGGCCCAAATCCTCCCTCGTACACAACTGCTCCCTGCCCCCCACTTAAAAATTCCCTTCAGAGCCCTTTGCCTGCACAATTGTAATAGCTGTATTGTTCATATATGATGTCTGTGACTTAGAAAAGTGTTACTCCTTGCCTTGTTCTTGGAGAAACATGGCCTTTGGTAGGGAGAACCCAGACCAGGCGGCCCACAGCCTCTGTCAGGTGTGTTCCTTCAGCCAATGCTCTGATTCCATGTTGAGAGTTTTGGAGATGAGACTTTCTGTGTTGTCAATGGGCAGGCTTCCCCTTGGTGTGTATCATATGCAAAGGTTGCCCAGCACCTGCCTCTCCCTCAGACAAGCTGCAGCCATGCTACCCCTGCAATTAGGAACCTCCTTTATCCACCCTGTGGATGGTAGTCAATTCTCTGATTCCATGAATATATCATCCGTTAGACCACTATTGATTTATTTTATTTTATGTATGTATTTTTGGTCAAGTTTGGCTCCATCTGCAGCATGTAGAGGTTCCCTGACTAGGGGTCAAATGTAAGCTACAGCTGATTCTGTTGAATGAAAATTCCATTTAATTAATTTTAATTTCATTCTTTTTCTTTTTTTGTTCCTTTTTTTCTTTCTATTTCTTTTATTTTTTTCTTTCTTTTTTCTTTCTTTTTTTTTTTTTTTTTTTTGTTTTGGTGGGGTTCATTCTGGACATATGGAAGTTCCCCTGCTAGGAATTGAATTAGAACTTGAGCTTCCATCCTATGCCACAGCCACAGCAATGCAGGATCAAAGCTACATGACACTACACCACAGCTCGTGGCAACTCTGGAACTTTCACCAAATGAGCACGGCTAGGTATCATACCCATGTCCTCACAGATAGCAGTTGTGTTCATTACCTCGGAGCCATGACAGGAACTCCTTCTATTTCATTCCTTTTATGGTTTGAAGAACATTAGTGTAATTTGTCATTTGCAGTCCATGCACCTTAATGTTAAACCTAGTCTATTTCATTTTTTGGTTTTGTTACTTTCCTTTTTTGGCCACACTCTTGGCATATGGGGGTTCCTTGGAACAAGGCAGGATACTTAGGCCTCTTTCCCAGAGCAGGAACTCTATTCCTGGTCTTTGTAAAGTCTTAGGTCTTGCTCTTTCTAAAGCTATCTGGGTGTTGATGCCATTGGGGTGGTGCAGGGATTTGACAAGGTGCAATACTCAGAGTTCCCATAGTGGCTCTCTGGAAATAAATCTGACTAGTATCCATGAGGATGCCAGTTCGATCCCTGACCTTATCAGGGGGTTAAAGATCCAGCATTGCTGTGAGCTCTGTGTAGGTTGAAGATGCATCTCAGATCTGGCATTGCTGTGGCATAGGCCAGTGTCTCCAGCTCTGATGTGACCCCTAGCCTGGGAACCTACTTAGGCCATTGGTGCAGCCTTAAAAAGAAAAAAATAAATAAATCACGATGGACTACTCCACTCAAGTCCCTAATCATCTATGAATTTCCTCTCAACCATTCCCATCTTTCTGTCCTCATTGGGACTAAGAGGCACCTGCCTCCACCATTTTGCCCATTGCAATAATCCCACTGAGAATACTGGATTCTCCCCCATCGATGAGGCAGAGAAGCAGAAAGTCCTGTCCCTACAGCCAAGCCTTTTCCTCTCTGGCCAGGCCACCCACACAGGGCACCCTGGATGAGTGTAGGATCATCCCAGCCTGTCATCTGGCCACTTTGGGGAAGCAGAGAGAAACTCCCTAAAGGTAAAGGCTGTCACCAGCCTCCACTCTAGGAACTGCTGAGTGTTCAGAGGGCTGAAAGGCACAAAAGCAGCTGCAAATCCCTTGAAGGTAGGGGGATGCAGATAATGGTAGAGATGCCCCAGATGCCCACTAGTCAGGCAGGCTTGAGAGACGGAGATGATGTGGGGGTTCCTGGGGATAGTGAAATCTGTGTGCTCCCCAGAGTAGCTTGATGAGTCCTTGTCTCTGTGGAGGAAAGATTTCATGGTTCACCTGTAAATCCAGAGCACCTGTGACAGCCCTCATCCTTCTTTCCTCCAAAGAACACTCTGTGGAGCAACACAGACATGAGCCAGATGACAGTGGACCATGAATATTTCCCATAAAACTATCTTTGACCACATTTTACATACTTTATCCCAATGGTGCTTCTGTGCACACCCAGACCCAAATCCCCCACTACCTAACCCCCCGCAGGGCCACCCCTCTCCTGGCTCTGATAGCCTTGTCCTTCCTCCCTGCCCCCATGTCAGCCAGGATCAGTGCTGGGACTAAAGAGAGCCCCTAGGCTTCCTGTTGGGCTTGCACTGGAATGCTGGCCCACTGCTCACTACTGGATGCAGTGGAACATCCTCTTCCCTGTGACAAATGTGTTACACCTTCTCTTTTTGGTCTGTCAGGGTAAACAAGCCCCTGTCTAGGGCTGGTCTCCCAAAGACTCCCAGGTCAGTCCTGGGCATGGGCAGGTTCTCTGTGGTGGCCAGGCCTCCACAGAGAGCCAGCTGCTGGGGAGGCTGGGCTGATGCCTATTCTCTGGGGGGTGGGGTGACCCAGTGAGCTCATTGAGTCCCCCAGCCTGCAGAGTCCCCACAAGGCCTGTGGTGGGGACTTGGCTCTGGGGCAGCACCAAGGACAGCAGGTTGTGCTGAGGTTCCAGGAGGAAGGTCAGGGTGGGGAGATCCTCCTCCTCCTTACTGGAGCTGTTCCCCAGCCCTCAGGTCTCCCTAAGAGGACAGGTCTCCGCAAGAACCTCATTGGCCCTGGGTCCTGATCGAGGTCCCTGAGGAGGATGGAGGGATGTCCTGACCTCTTGGAGAGAGAACTGAGCCTTTGAGCTGTAAGGCCACTCACTGCTGGCTGTGCCTTAGAAGGGCCTTGAAATCAATCTCTGGTTTGCAGGATTCTTTGGTGACCCCAGTCTGACCCCAGCGTTAGGGAACACAAGAGTGCCTTGGTCTCTGGTGGCACTCCAGTGGCATGGCTGCAGTGTTTGGGTTGTGCCCCAGGGCTGGCCTTCCTAAGAGCACAGGCTGAGGGTGATCAGGTGGAAGGGAAAGTGAGAGACTCTAATGTCCATTTCCTAAGCCTAGAGCATGCAAATTGGAGGGCAGTGCTGGGGGGCCATAGACCTGTGTGTGGGTGGTTTTAGGGCCAGCTGAAGCCTCATGTGCCATGGGAGGGAGAGGAAAGTGGGCACATGTAAGAGTCACATGTGAGGAAGTGCAGAACCTTTAATTTCCCAGGGGTGTCCCCACCAGCCCACTTCTTAGGCATACCTCATGGGGCTGCTTAGGCATGGAGGAGGGAGAAGAGTTAGAAAACTGACCATGTCCATAACCCAGAGGGACAAAGGGCAGGTGAGACCCCCTTCAGGGGCTGTTCTAGTGGAAAGACTAATACCACAGTGCGGTTAAAGGAACAATGTTGGGACATTGGCCATCCCTAGGTCCCTATTTCTTTTTTAAATGTATAAAACTTTATTTTTTTCTTATCTTTTATTTATATATATATTTTATCAACTGTACAGCATTGTGACCCAGTTACACTTACATGTATACCTTCTTTTTTCTCACATTACATGTTCCATCATAAGTGACTAGGGCTGCACAGCAGGATCCCATTGCTAATCCATCCCAAAGGCAATATTCTGCATCGATTTACCCCAAGCTTCCAATCCAACCCACTGCCTGGCCCTCCCCCTTGGCAAACACAAGGCTATTCTCCAAGAGAATTATTTTCTTTTCTGTGGAAAGGTTTCTTTGTGCCGTATACTATATTCCAGATATAAGTGATATTGTATGGTATTTGTCTTTCTCTTTCTGACTTGCCTCACTCAGGATGTGAGTCTCTAGTTCCATCCATGTTGCTGCAAATGGCATTATATTTTATTGATAAGTAGGATTCCATTGTGTATATATACCACATCTTCCTAATCCAATCACCTGTCGTTGGACAATTGAGTTGTTTCCATGTCTTGGCTATTGTGAATAGTGCTGTAATGAACATGTGGGTGCATGTGTCTTTTTTAAGGAGAGTTTTGTCTGGATAGATACCCAAGAGTGGGATTGCAGGGTCATACGGTAGTTCGATGTACAGATATCTAAGGTACCTCCCTACTGTTCTCCCTAGTGGTTGTACCAGCATGCATTCCCATCAACAGGGCAGGAGGGTTCCCTTTTCTCCACACCCCCTCCAGCATTTGTTATTTGTGGACTTATGAATGATGGCCATTGTGACTGGTGTGAGGTGGTATCTCATATTCGTTGTGATTTGCATTTCTCTAATAATCAGTGATACTGAGCATTGTTTCAGGTGCTTGCTGGACATCTGTATATCTTCCTTGGAGAAATGTCTCTTCAGTTATTTTGCCCATTTTTCAATCGCATTATTGCTGTTCTTGCTGTTGAGTTGTATAAGTTGTTTGTCTATTTTAGAGATGAGGCCCTTGACAGTTGCATCATTGGAAACTATTTTCCCCCATTCTGTAAGTTGTCTTTTTTTTTTCTTTTTGGTTTCCTTTGCTGTGCAAAAGCGTGTATGTTTGATTAGGTCCCATTGGTTTATTTTTGCTTTTATTTCTATCGCTTTGGGAGACTAACCTGAGAAAACATTTGTAAGGTTGATTTCAGAAAATGTGCTGCCTATTTTCTCTTCCAGGAGTTTGATGGTGTCTTGTCTTGTATTTAAGTTTTTCATCCATTTTGGGTTTATTTTGGTGCATAGTGTGAGAGTGTGTTCTAGTTTCACTGATTTGCATGCAACTGTCCAGGTTTCCCAGCAGTACTTGCTGAAAAGACTGTCTTTTCCCCATTTTGTATTCTTGACTCCTTTGTCAAAGATTAATTTCCCATAGGTGTTTGGGTTTATTTCTGGATTCTCTATTCTGTTCCATTGGTCTGTCTGTCTGTTTTGGTACCAGACGCACACTGTCTTGATGACTGTGGCTTTGTAATAGTGCCTGAAGCCTGAGAGAGCTGTGCCTCCTGCTTGGTTTTTGTTTCTCAGAATTGCTTTGGCAATCATGGGTCTTTTGTGGTTTCATAAAAATATTTGGACTGTTTGTTCTAGTTCTGTGTAAAATGGAGTTGGTAATTGTATCAGGGTTGCATTGAATCTGTAGATAGCTTTGGGTAGTATGGCCATTTTTACAATATTAATTTTTTTTCCATCCAGGAGCATGGACTATCTTTCCATTTCTTTACATCTTTAATTTCCTTGATTAATGTTTTATATTTCTTGGCATATAAGTCTTTCACCTCCTGGGTCAGGTGTATACACAGATATTTGATTTTTTGGGTTGCAATTTTAAAAGTTATTGTATTTTTTTATTCCTTTTCTAATATTTCATTGTTGGTATACAGAAATGCGACTGATTTCTGAATGTTAATCTTATATCCTGCTACTTTGCTGAATTTGCTGAGCAGTTCAGGTAATTTTTGGGTTCGTCCTTGGGGTTTTGTATTTATTGTATCTTGTCATCAGCATAGAGTCACAGCTTTATCACTTCTCTTCCGATTTGGATGCCTTTTATTTCTTTGTTTGTCTGATTGCTGTGGCTAGGACTTCCAATACTATGTTGAATAATAGGGATGAGAGTGTGCATTCTTGTCTTGTTCCAGATTTTTGTGGGAAGGCTTTCAGCTTTTCTCCATTGAGTATTATATTTTCTGTGGGTTTGTCTTAAATGGCTTTGATTATGCTAAGGAATGTTCCCTCTAGACCCACTTTGGTAAGGGCTTTTAATCATAAAATGATGTTGGACTGTGTCAAATGCTTTATCTGCCCCTATTGAGAGGATCATGTCATTTTTGAGTTTCGTTTTGTTAATGTGATGTATGATGTTGACTGATTCACCTCTTCTTTTTTGGCAGCATCTTTGGTTTTGGAATGAAGGTAATGGTGGCATCATAGAATGTCTTTGGGAGTATTCCTTCTTCTTTAACCTTTTGGAAAAGTTGTAGGAGTATGGGTATAGGTTCCTCCGTGTTTGTTTGGTAGAATTCACCTGTGAAATCATCTGGTCCTGGACTTTTATTTGTAGGGAGTGTTTTTATGACATATTCAATTTCATTTCTAGTGATTGGTCTGTTCAGTTGATCTATTTCTTCTTGATTCAGTTTTGGTGGGTTGTACATCTCTAGGAAGTTGTCAATTTCTTCCAGGTGGTTGAATCTGTTGGCACATAATTGTTGCTAGTATTCTCTCATGGTTTTTTTTTTTTCTTCTGTAGTATCCATTGTGCCTTCTCCTTTTTCATTTCTGATTTTTGTACTTTGGGTTTTTTTTTCTCCTCTTCTTGGTGAGTCTAGCCAGAGGATTCTCCATTTTGTTTACCTTTTCAAAGAACCAGCTCTTGGCTTGATTGATTTTGTCTATTGTTTTTTGAATCTCTATTTTATTGATTTCCTCTTAGATCTTTATGATGTCCTTCTTTCTGCTGACTTTAGGTTTTTCTTGTTCTTCTTTTTCTAATGCATTGCGGTGGTGGGTTAAATTGTCCATTTGAGATTTTTCTTCTTTTTGGAGAAAGGCCTGTATTGCTATGAACTTCCCTCTGAGCACTGCTTTTGTGGCATCCCATGGATTTTGAGTGATTGTGTCTTCATGATCATTTGTCTTGAGGTATTTTTTTTTAATTTCCTTCTTGATTTCCTCATTGACCCATTGGTTTTTTAGTAGCATGTTATTTAGTCTCCATGTAGTAGGATTTTTTCTCACTTCCTTTCCTGTGACTGAGTTCTAGTTTCATGCCATTGTGGTCAGAGAAGGTATTTGAAATAATTTCTATACTCCTAAATTTGTTGAGGTTAGCTTTGTGCCCCAAGATGTGATCAATTCTTGAGAATGTTCCATGTGCACTTAAGAAGAATGTGTATTCTGTTGTTTTGGATGTAATGTCCTCAAAATGTCGATTAAGTCTCACTTTTCTGGTATTTCCTTTAGGATCTCTGTTGCCTTATTGATTTTCTGTCCAGGGGATCTGTCCATTGATGTGGGTGGGGTGATAATTCTCCTACTATGATTGTATTCCCATCAATTTCTCCTTTTATCTCTGTTGTATTTGTTGGAGGTATCTGGGTCCTCCAATATTAGGGGCATATATATTGATGATTGTAATATCCTCTTCTTGAATGGATCCTTTAACTATTCAATGCTATCCTTCTTTGTCTTTCTTGATGGCCTTGATTTTAAAGTCTCTTTTGTCTGATATGAGTACTGCAACTCCTGCTTTCCTGTCTTGTCTGTTGGCATGAAATCTCTTTTCCCACCCCTCACTTTCAATCTGGAAGTGTCCTTTGCCCCAAGGTGAGTGTATGGTAGGCAGCAGATTGAAGGATTTTGCTTTTTTATCCCAATCTGCCACTCTGTGTCTTTTGATTGGAGCATTCAGCCCATTGACATTTCAGGTGATTATTGATAGATATGTATTTATTTCCATTTTAAGCCTTATTTTCCAGTTGATTCTATGTTTCTCTTTTCTTCCTTTCCTTGTTTGGTTGGGTGATTTCCATTTATTTTATGCTTGAGTATTTTCTTTTCAGTTTTTGTGAATGTAGTGTTCGGTTTTGATTTGTGGTTGCCCTGTTTCTTTTAGTATGTTAACCCCTTCCTATATCTGCTTACTTTAGCCTGATAGTCATATAGGCTAAACACATCATTAAAAAATTAAAAAAGAATCTATTTCTTCTTACTTCCCTTTCCCACAGTGTTTGATTTGGATACCTTTTCTTTTTTTACATCTTCATGTTTAGGTCTATGATGACTTATTTAAGTGATGGCTTTCCAATTGTGGTTTCCTGCATCCTATATCTTCCTTTTTTTTTAATTACAGAAGCCCTTTAAGTATTTCTTTTAGAATGGGTTTCGTGTTGCTGTACTCTTTCAGCTTTTGATTGTTGGAGAAATTCTTTATTTCTCCATCTATTTTAAATGATTTTCTTGCTGGATAGAATATTCTAGTTTGCAGATTTTTTTCCTTTCAGTGGTTTAATTATATCTTGCCACTCCCTCCTGGCCTTTAGTGTACCTGTAGTGATATCAGCTGATTGCCTTATTTGGGTTCCCTTGTAATTAACGCTTTGCTTTTCTCTTGCTGCCTTTTGAATCTTCGCTTTATCTTTAAATTTTTGCCATTTTTATAATAATATGTCTTGGTGTGGGCCTGTTTGGGTTCCACTGGTTTGGGGCCCTCTGTGTTTCCTATATCTTGTTATCAGTATCCATTAGATTTGGAAAATTTTCAGCCAGGATTTCTTCAAATGTATTTTCAGTCTGCTTTTCTTTTTCTTCTCCTTCTAGAATCCGTATTATGCATAAATTTTCCTGCTTTATATTATCCCATAGGTCTCATATTTCTTTCATTTTTTTCCATTTGCTTTTCTGTCTGCTGTCCTGATTGGGTGATTTCCATTATTCTCTGTTCCACATCACTAATTCTTTCCTCTGCATTATTCATTCAGGTCTTTATTGCCTTTCCTTCAGTTTGTATCTCTGCAAATGAATTTTCTAGTTTTCTTGGCTCCTCCTTATATGTTCTCATTCCTTTCTAAGGGAATCTGCATTCCTGTTCCTATCCTCTCTTAATTCCTTCCGTATTTTCACCCTGTCTCTTTTGAACTCCAAGTCTGTCAGACTGCAGAGGTCTGTTTCCTTGTTGACTGCTTTGGGTGAATTCTCCTGTTGTTTTAACTGGGAATTCATTTCTGAGGTTCTTCATCTTGCTTGTGTTTTTCTTTTTGTGTGAATTTGGGGAAGCCAGACTGTATTTTTGTAAATCTGTGTCTATGCAAGAATACCCCTTTGTATCTTTTTTGGGGGTTACTCTTTATTATTGGTGTGGGGGTTTGGATCTTTGCTGTCTCTTTCTTCTGCATGAGAAGTCTGTTATCCCCATGATGCTCAGTATGTTTTCAGGGAGAAGAGGGCAATGAGTAGGGCCAGCATTCAGGGCCTGGTCATTGGGCTCTCAACAGAAGCAAAGACCTGCAGGAAGGTGGCACAGGTTACTCCTATTTACAGGGCCCTAGGAAGCAGTAATGAGCTCAAAAGTACCTTCAAGGTGGCCAGAGAATTTGGCTGTAGCTGCAGCAGGGTGTGTGAGTTTCCAGGGATGTGAGAACATCAACAGCTTGTGTTTGATTGCAGTGTCCTCCTCTGAGATGATTGGAATGGCAGGTGGTGCCTGTTCAGGGATCCCTAGTGGGAGTGGGCCATGACCATCTAGCTTCAGTGGTAACTGTGTTGGTTTGCATCCACCACCTGCAGACCATGCATGAGGTGATCTGTCTGTCTTAGCCCACATAGGAGGTGCTGCTCAGGCTGCTCCGAGTTGCAGGATCCTGGGAAGTGCCAGAGATCTGGCCTATGGGTACTGCCCTGAACATTCAGTAGTGGCAGCAGCAGGGCCAGTGTGTTCCCAAGGGTGCAAGAGAACCAAGAGTTGATTCGGTCACAATGCCTTCCTCTGTGATGCCCTTGAGGTGAATGGGGCTGCAGTAGGTGCCTGTTCCCCAACCCCTAATGGTGTCAGCTCACTGCCACCGCTGGAGCTAGAGATAACTTTGGTGGTTTGCCCCATCACCTGTAAAATCATGCAAGAAGCACCTGGTCCTGCTTAGCCCTGACAGGATGTGGGAAGAAGGTGCTCTTAGTTGCAGGTTCCTAGGAAGGGACAGTGATCAAGCATATGGGCACCTCTTGGAATGTTTGGCAGTGGTGGCTGCAGGGTGAGTGTGCCCCCAGAGGAGTGAGAGCACCATCAGGTGAGGTTCCATTGTAGTGTCCTTTTCTGTGATACCCCCTGAAATGGTTGGGTCTGCAAGTAATTTTTGTTCAGATGTCCCCAGCTGTGGTAGGCCACACCACCTCTGGAGTCAGGGATAATTGCAGTGGTTTGCTCCTGCCACCCACAGGTCTGCCCACCATGGGCTAGCAAGCAGCTTCTCACTGCTCCAGAGCCTAAGTCTCAGTGCCCAGCAATCCCCCCGTGAATCTCAGGCTGTGGTGTCTGTGCCAGCAGTTCAGATGATCTGTGCTTCTCTCACTCTGCTTTTCAGTTCTCAGGCCTGCTGCTGTGCTTTCTTCAGTATCTTGGAGATCCCTCTGACTCAGCTGATCTTTCTGTTTGTTAGGTTGCTTCTCAGGGTGTGGGTTCCCTTTCTCCTTCACAGATCCCTCTCAGGAAAGTGAGTCCTGTCCTGATTCCTTTTCTCTCTCTTTTTTTCTTTTGTTCTACCTGGTTATGTCAGGAGTTTCTTGCCCTTTTTGGAGGTTTAAGATTTTCTGCCAGCATTCAGTTGATGTCCTGTGTGAATCCTTTTAGATGGAGATGTGTTTTTTTTTTTTGATGTGTTTGTGGGAGAGGGTGAGCATGTCCTCTTCCCCTTGTGCCATCTTGCCTCTACCCCTAGGCCCCTATTAACTTTGTCTTTACCTCCATTGGGCAGGTGGGTAACTGACCAAGGCCCCACTTTGGGGGCTGAAGTCCCTGAGGAGCTGGACTCACTAGAGCTGGAGTAAGCAGACCCTGTTCCCCCTTCATCCACTGCAAGTTCTGAATCTGGAAGTCATCCTCCACTTCAAATTCCATGAACCTTGGGGGTGTTGAGGGACAGGCCTCAGTGAGAAAAAGGCCTGGGCTCTGGAGCCCACTGAGGGCAGCAGGACTGAGGGGATGAGGAGAGGGTGTCCTTGGGGCTGTCAGGGCCTGTGAGGTGCTATTCCAGCAGGGAGACACTCTAGGGCAAGTACATGATCTGGGCCACCTCCTGCTTTACCAGCCCTGGAGGGCATGGCCCAGCAGAGACCCAGGTTGCTTAATTGAACCAGGACTACTGGACATATGGTGGCCCATGGGGGCCCCTGCTCATGCCCCCCATCCTTGTGTGTTCCACAGGAATGGTGATGGCCAGCAGCCTTGTCAGGCAGGTATCCCCACAGTAGCCTTGCCCAAATCTAGGTCCTGGGTCTGGAAGTGAGAGTTCTGGAACACACACCTGACACAGGGCTCAGGAGAGGCTGGAGATGGGATGCTAAACTTACCAGACAGGCCTCTCGTTCCTCTGAGAGGTGCTTATTTGTTTGGTTTTGGTTTTGAAACTAGGGGATTCCCATGAAGAAAACACAGGGAAGGCCAGTCCACTGCTGATGAGGAGAGGGGTTCCAAGTGTTAGATCAGTGATCACTGGCCACCCAGCACACTGATTGGGGTGGAGTGCATTTCCCTGCACAGTCCCTGTGCCCAGAGTGGACCCTTCCTGGGCTCCTAGGGTTCCCAAGACCATCCTGAGGCCTTATGTCAGGACAGGGACAGGTCAGCCTCATGTGGGGGCAGTGCTCCTGGTGGAAGAAGGACAGAATAGCCAAGGTCTCCAGGTGAGGGGAGTAAGGCCTCTGGGATGCAGGGAACAGTATGTGTTGGGTGCCAGCCTCCTCTGTTCTCTCTGCTGGTCACCATCACAGTCATATCCTGCCCTGCGGTCTGGCCCTCACCCACCCCCTCGTCCACCATGTACCCCACAGCCCGGGATGCTGACTCACTTTGCCACCATCTCATAGAATTTCATCCTGTCAAAGCTGCTTGTGTGCTGCCATTCCTTCATGGCCCAACACTGTCCCTTCTCCAACGTCATGGTTGGTTTCAGTGGGCCAGAGTGTGAAGCACTGGGCTGCAAGCCCTCAGGGTCAGTCTCCACTTACAGCCCCACCTCCAGCTGCCTGAGCACCTCCATTCCTTCTCCTCCATGTTCCCCACCACAGCCTGACTGAGGGTCAGTAGTGTGAGGGGTGGGTGTCTGTAGAGCAAGACAGGCCTTCCTGGTTTCTCTTGCCACCACCTCACACTCCCCAGAGGATGAGCATCCACTCCCAGGCCATAGCTGGAATGCTGTGCCTTGGGGAACTCTTTCCTCTCCAGGACTGCAGTGTCATATAAAATTCAGCATCATCAATGTGGGAGGGCATGTGCCAGGATAGCTACTAACAGGTCAGATAAGCCCAAGGACTCTTCTGCCTGGTCCTCTCAACTAGGTGTCATGTGCCCCTTTTATGAAGGACCTTCAGTCTAGGAGAGAGATTCCTTCCAGGCTAACAGCTCTAGTAGGAAAGAACCTTGCCTTAAGAGAGCACTACCTCCTCCTTGTTGTAACTGGAAGTCTCCAGAACAACAAGGACCACATATGCATAAAACTCTCTCCTGAGCCTGCCTGTCCTATGCCTCCTCTGAAGTGATAGTCCCTGGCCACCATACACCCAACGTCTTGTTGAAAGGATGCAGCAGCACAGAAGATGGTGCCATTCACCTCTTGGCTCCTGACATTACAGAAGGACCCTCTCTGACTGCTAGTCTGTGTTAAATTTACCATGGAAACACAGAAGGTAATGTGGCTGGACCCACAGGGTGGGGTCAGCTGAGAGAAGACACTGAAAGGATGTCATGGACTGGACATGTGACACATGTGAGTGACAACATGCCTCTTCATGGCATGGACATCACCCTCAACCTTCCTTCTGTCTAGGCTGAA
This sequence comes from Sus scrofa, assembly GCF_054392235.1. Taxonomy (NCBI): domain Eukaryota; kingdom Metazoa; phylum Chordata; class Mammalia; order Artiodactyla; family Suidae; genus Sus; species Sus scrofa. Next base: position 15,867,362 of record NC_139396.1, on the reverse strand, counting down.
GGATTCCTAGAAAGCTAGCCAGTGAGTCCATGGCCAGTTCCTCTTTAGTGAAGGCTCCAGGTGAGCTCATGAGCTCTCCAGAATGCACTCAGATGAGGAAGCAAGAGAAAAGTTCTGCATTAGGGCTCTGGGGCAGGTGCTTCTGGGCCAGAGATTTTAGGCACTGCCAGCCTTGGGAGTTCTCAGCTCTTGCTGTTCAAAGAGTCATCCTGAGGGACCCCATTCTTGGAGGAGGATAGGCTGTCTGCCCTGGATGCACCATGTGGCCATGGGCCAGAGCTCACTGGGGGCAGACTGGGGCCAGCTGGGCAGCTGATTGTGCAGCTTGAGGAGGAAGGCCTGTGACCCACTCTCCCTTGCAAGCCTGAGCTACTGCAACAGCCAGTGTGGCCACAACACTCTCCAGTGCAGGGGTTGCTAGGAATAGGGTTACAGGACAAGCAACAAGCCCTCCCACTGAGGGCCCCAGGAGCTCCCTTTGGGGGTACCTGAGTAAGGCCAAAGATCTGAGTCTGGTGGGGCAATGCTGGCTTTCCTTCTGATCTGACTTAGACAGTGATTTTGCAAACCCCTGGGGCACTGAGGTCATGGTCAGTATTAGCCACCAGAGATGTCCTGGTGAAGGCTGGCAGGAATAAGGTGCTTCCAGGTGGGAGTAATGGGTTCATGGGTGGTGGCAGGTGCAGCTCCAAGGGTGGCTTCAATGGGGGGCCAGGAGTGGATGGAGAAAAGTGGAGTGCTCTGAAATGGGACAGGGAGGCATGAGGCTTAATGATGGCTGCTGTGCTGAGCATGCTGTGGAGATGCTCTTGAGACAAAGGAAAGTGGTGAATGGAGGAGAATGGGCAACTGGGAAGGGAGTTTCCTGGTGAATCAGACTGTACATCTCAACAGGCAAGGGCATTTGAACAGGGGAAACTGTGCAGTCTTGGAGGGTTTTTCATGTTCTCATCTCCAGTTGAGAATTATTCCACTGGTGAATTTGTTCCCATGCACCAAGTTCCCTGCCTCCTGTCTGCTGAGAAGAGGTTAGGCTCAGCAGCACTCACTCAGAGAGCCTCACTAAGGAACTTCAACACTCAGCCCTCACAGACTGTCCCCAAGTCCTGGAGCTTGGAGCACATCTACTCTGAACAATGCTCCTCAGCAAGGTCATTAGCATATAGGGACCCTCTCCAAGCCAGTATCCACTCACTGTAAGTCCATTTTTGGACAGGCAGTGTATAAAGTCTTAGGGCCACACCTTCTGATAAGCAGTTCCTTTGCACTTGCCAATATAAATCTGCTCTTCCTTTCTTTCATGACCTCTCCTAACAAAACTGAAAGGCTGAGAAAGTCACTCTGCACACAGAACCTTGATACAATCGCATAACGCACCTGCCCATCATGCACCTGTCTCACAGAACCACCCATATTGGACTTTGAACAGGGGAGAGTTTCCACCACCCCATCCCCAGGACCCTGAGTCACTGCCATCATGCAGTTGTGTTCCTAGGAGAGGAGTCTAAGAATTAAGCATGTATCCCCTGGATTCTGTCATTTCACAGCCACTATTGGCTGCAGAGGATTAGCACAGGCTGAGCGAGTGTCGTGTTGCATAGATCGTGGGAGTACAGGGTGCCTGAGGTCCTTCCCCTTCCAGATCCCAACAATGGAAGGTGAAGACAAACTGAGAAGCGGGCATGAGTCAGGTGCCATTGTGGCAAAGCTGTCTGTTCAGCATAGGGAGGTACCCACCACCATGCACCTAATTAATCTCAACAGGGGAAAAGGAGGTTTCATGGTAGCACAGAAGATCGTCTTCCTCTTCTGGGCTACAACACGTCCCCTCTTTAACAAGGTATCAGCCTTCATAGACATTCCATCACAACCATCCCCCCTCCATACATGTGATCCCTGTCCATGAAATGGTGACGTGAAATAGGAACATACTCTTCATCTCAAAGTCAGGCCTGAGCATCTGCTGTGAGATACCAGACAGGATGAAGTAGGTCTGAAGAAATGTGTTTCAACGAAAGGGAAAAAAATACAGAACAACTCAGAAACAGGAGTCTTAGCTTGGTTGAAGTCCCATGGTTGCCCCTCCCTTGTGGAATCCAAGGCAACAGTTCCCTGACCTGAGGAGTGAGCTCTGGGCTGGAAGGAGTGGAAGAGGTCTGGGTTGTGGCAGAGTAACTTTGGGCCCAGCTTAGAGAGGACCACTTCAATGCACATGTGGCCGCAGTCACCCACCCCATTGAATAGTTTTCTGACTGACCATCTCACCCCATGCTCCCATTAGATACAGTATGCACCCATTCACATCCCTTAGAAAGATCTAATGAGGCAAGCTTCAGACGCCTAAAGAACACAAGACAGGGCTAGGCTTTCCCCATGACCCTCCCTCTGCCAAGAGCAGATATCAAGCCACTTTCCCTACACACACATTTCAAAGTGCCTTGTCTTCCTTCTAGAAAAAGCCAACCTTCCTGATGCAATCCTTCCTCCAAACCCAGAGCATGTCCTCTTTTTCCACCTCCAAGCATCTGTCGTCCCACGGGTAGGCTGAGGTTTCGACAGGCCCCTCTAGGCCCCCCAGTGTGAGGGGTCCCTGGGGTGCAGTTCTCTCTCCTTCCTGTCCTTCCGTCCAACTATGTGTCCACAGTGAAGTATCACATGTGAACCCCAGGGATTTGAGGGATGGCAGGGTCTTTGGGAACCCATCCCAAGTCTATTGGCTTACCTCCTTGTGAAACCATTCACACAGGCTTGGGCCTAGACCACTGCTGCCTGGTAGCCTCAAAGCAAAAAGTCAAGACCAGGACCCAGAGAGTGACCTGCTTCAGCAGATGCTCAGGATTCAAGTGAAGGAGGCCAAGTTTGAGTCTCAACCTTCAAAGGGGGGACTCATGTCATTCTGCAGTGGGGTAGGGGCTGAGGGAAGATGGGCCTGGTTGGGTTTGGGGTGACACTCCGTGTTGGCCTCTGGCAGGTAGGCAAGAACCAGAAGTTTCTTCCACATTACACAGTGGCAGGATAGTTGGTGTATGCCTCTTTGGGCAATGTATAAATTGGTTTTCAAAGTCATAGCATGAGTTTTGACTTGATCTTCCCTTTCACTTTTTTATTCATCAGCATAGTTTTTCTTTTTCACTTCTTTACCCTAAACCCGCTCTGCTTCTGTCCTGGATCTTGACTTACTTCAAAACAGCCTAGGCTTTCTGAACAAAATTGACATTTTATCATCTGATAAACACATAAGTATTAATGGCCACATGGAACCTCTTAGTCATAAACTAAAATGAAGGCCTAAACAGTAGAAATTTGACAGAACACTGTAAACTAGGAAGAATGGGAAAAAATAATTATATATACATAATGAAGGCCTAAGAAATGGTAAGTCCCATGACTCATTGACACTCTCAGACCCGGACCTGCAGTCTCCACGTTATTGGACCTCCACTGGCAGCACAACAAAGCCCATGAAGTGGCTGACTTCCCAAGGACAAAGACTGCCCCAAGGAGAATGTTAAGTTTTATACCAGGATCTTAACTGCTGTCCCAAATGTATAGGACTTAGCACATGATCCCCTGCCTATAAATCCTGATTCTTTCCCAAGGCTGAGGGGTCCTGTGTTCCTTTTGCTCAGTGCTCCCAACCTCTCTGCTGGTTCATAAATCTTGCCTGATATGTCACTGCTCTGGTCAACTGTCTTTCTCCAGTTCTCTAACATTTTGGTGCCAAACCCTGGAGGGATACACACCCACCCCTTTCCAATGTCCAGGCTTCCACAAATGCTCCAAGACTTGGAGGGATAGCTGAAACACCAGCCAGGGCTACACTCTGGGGTGTTCTGCAGGTCCCTGTAGGTTCTAGGGGCAAGTAGCTCTAGTCTGAAAGAGTGGATGCCTCCTCTGTTTCTAAACTCTTTCCCTGCTTTCCATCTCCTAAGCCTGAGTCTTTCAGTGAACAGAGTGAGACTATTGGGACAATGGAAGATTTAGTCCAGGGCTACTCCACGGTGACCTCTGATTTCTCTGGCCCTCTCTCCCAGTTACTACTGCTCAGATGAGTGGAAGTGTCCTCTTCCTTGTGGGTGTTGAGCACTGGGATCTCAAGTGCCTTCTGATGATTCCCATCACATGGCACCCCACACTGGCCTCCACTTCAAGGCCATTGGAAGTTGAGTAAATACTGGATTTCTCCTCCACCACTTTCTCCCCAAACCCGGTCTGATGTCATTGCCACTTTTCTTTTACTTTTTCTTTTTTTGCTTTTTAGGGTGACACCCATGGCATGTAGGAGGTTCCCAGGCTAGGGGTCTAATGCAGCTTTAGCTGCTGGCCTACACCACAGCCATAGCAACACAGGATCTAAGCCACATCTGCAACCTACACCACAGCTCATGGCAATGCCAGATCCTTAACTCACTGAACAAGTTCAGGGTTCAAACCTGTGCCCTCCTGGATGCTAGTGAGATTTGTTAGCTGCTGAGTCATGATGGAAACTCCCCTCCTTGCCATTTTTTATTTCCTCTTTAAAATCTGGATGTTGAGTCAGCTGGGTTTCCATGTGGTCGCAGGGAACAGGTACTCCCCCTTCTCAGCAAAGACATTTCCTGATCAGGCACAATCATCGTTCAGATCATAGACTTCACAGGGAGAACCCCTCTGACCATCTAGGTGGTCTATCTCGTTTAGATCTTAGGCCCTCTCAGGGAGATACCTCTCTGAGCACCTGTATGGGTTTTTAGACTCCTCTATTCCCAAATTAACACCACGGGGGTCTCCTCCTGTCAACCTCCACAAGATACAGCTTTAGGGTGATTTCGGACAATCTTTCATCTCTGAGACTCCACCAGATGTTAAGCACAAGTGTCTCATTTCGTTCTGTCACGTGGCTTGGCCCAAACATAAATTAGATAATGGGAGCCAATGGCCTGAGACTGGTCCATTCAATTTCAAAATCCCAGGAGATCTTGAGAATTTTTTTTCCAGCACAATCGGAAATGGTCAGATGTTCCCTACATTAAAGCTTTTATCTATTTTATGTGTGTGTGTGTGTGTGTGTCTTTTTAGGGCTGTGCTCATGGCCCTTGGAGGTTCCCAGGCTACGGGTTGAACTGGAGGTGTGGCAGTTGGGCCATAGCCACAGCAATGCCAGATCTGAGCCATGTCTGCAACCTACAACACAGGTCATAGCAATGCCAGATCCTTAAGCCTCTGAGGAAGACCTGTGTTCAAACCTGTGTCCACATGGATCCTAGTCAGATTTGTTCCTTCTGAGCCAAGACAGGAATTCCAAGCTTTTATCTCTTTAAGATCTCAACCCTCTCTTTGCTCTGACTGTAGCTCATATCAGGTTCTTCTGTTAAATGAATGCCCTCCTCCCATTTCACCTCACCTGCAGGCAAAAACTAAACAGCCTCCCCCTTATGTTTCTTCAAACTCTGACTTTAATCCTAGTGATGCCTCAGCACCTCCTTCAATCCTGCACAACCATAAGCCTCCTCCTCCCCCTCCCACCCATTCCGTGCACCCAAGTACTACAGCCCCTACACCTTCTTCTCTCCCTCCCACCATTGTTCTTCCTCCTCTTCTTCCATGCCCCAAGAATCCTAATTCCCACTCCCAACATGCAGCCCCCTCCCATAACAACAACCCCTTTTATAACCCCCTTGACAAGATCTCGATCAGCAATCCCCCTGAGGCCCCAAACCTTCCTTTAAGAGAGGTTGCTGGAGTTGAAGGAAGAGTCAGGGTTCATGTGCCTTTGTCTTTGGGAGACTTATCCCAAATAGGGAAAATGTTTAGGTTCCTTCACCTCAGACTCAACTACCTACACAAAAGAGCTCCAGTATCTTATTCACTCCTACGACTTCACTTGGAAAGACATTTGTGTTATCCTTAGCTGTCCCCTGAAGAAAGGGAATGAATTTATCTGGCAGCCCAAGCCCATGCAGACACCTTACATACCAAGATCCTGCTAACAGTCCTGTTGGAACTCTAGCTATCCCTTGTGTGGATCCTAATTGGAACTATCAGATAGACTCCCAGGACAGTGGCTCGAGAGGCCACCTTAACTCTTGCCTAATAGAAAGAATGAAGTCCTCATTAAAAATAGTTACTTAGGATAAAATTAGAGAAATAATACAGGAACCCCAAGAAAATCCAGCCATTTTTATGTCAAGGCTTATAGTATACTACCCTAAGTATCCTACCCTAAATCTAGAAAGTCAAGAGAGATAAGTTCATTTGCATATGCATTTCATCTCCCAATCAGCACAAGATATTAAAAAAATATGTGGAAACTAGAGGATGGTCATTTGTTCCCACCAAGGGATCTCATTAAAGCTGCCTTTAATGGTCTTTAATAATGCCGAGGACGAACATAAGGCCCCTAAACTAAAGAAGTCCATGACTGAATATCAGCTTCTTGCTTCTGCCATATAGGGAAATCCTCAAAAACAAACCATGGACCCCCTGAGGCATACAAACTTACAGAACAACCTCCCCTCCCAGGGCCTATTTCAAAGGTGGCTTAGAGGGGCATTGGGCAAATAAATGCCATAACCCAAAACCCTGCCAGGCCCTTCTCCAAAATTCAGTCAGAATGGACATTGGAAAGTGGACTGTGGGAAGCCAGGACAGCCCACCATCTCCTCCACAAAACCTACCTTGGAGACCATCAACATGAACCACCTGTTGGGCCTGGCCATGGAGGATGGGTGGGGCCTGAGGCCACCAGGCCCCAGCTTCCTACCACCACTCTGGAGCCTCAGGGAGCTCTGCCAGGAACAGATAAGATTATTTTGATCTTATTGGACTTGGGGGCATTATACTCGGTATTACCTATTTTACAGGGTCTTACCTACACCTCCCCTACTTCTATCATGGGGTTGCCCACTACACCCCAACAGACTGGACCTTTACTTTGCACACTTGTAAACACCACTTTCTGCCACCTAATTCCTAGGTATTCCCACATGTGCTACGCTTATAATAGGGATGAATATTTTAACTAAGTTCCAGGGATACATTGAATTTCCTATACAACCAAACACAAACTTCCTATATCTGTGCCAGTCAGATTTGGGGCCCACTCCCCCAGTCATTCCCACCTCCCCTCTGATGTCAATCCCATTGTTTGGGACACCCATATACCCTCCATTGCTAGACATCATTCTCCAATTCTCATAAGACTAAATGATCTTCCTAAATTTCCTATCCAATCTCAATATCTTATTAGCCTAGAAGCACAGAGAGAATGAATGCCTATAATTCAGCTTCTCCTCAAGGCCAACGTCCTCAAACCTATTCACTTTCTGTTCAATATTCCTATCCTTCCTGTAAAAAAACTTGACAGATGCTTCCGATTAGTTCAGGATCTTGGCCTCATCAATCTGGTACTCCTTCCCATTAACACAGTGGTCCCAAATCCCTATACTCTTCTGTCTTGTATACCTCCTAACACTCCTCATTTCTCAGTTCTTGACCTAAAAGATGCCCTTTTTACCCTTCCTCTACACCCTTCATGCCAGGAATTATTTCCATTCACATGGACTGACCACAATATTCTTTCAGACCCTCAGTTAACCTGGACAGTCCTTCCTCAGGGTTTTAGAGACAGCCCACATTTCTTTGGCTAACCCTCAGCCACAGATAGTAACCACTCAGGGCACTGGAGGGCCAACTCACCCACCAGTGGAGCAGACCCATCAGCCACAACTGAGGCCATTTAATTTCTGGGCTCCTCCTGACATGGAGAACTGGCCAGAGGGCCCTGACCAGGTAGAGGGAAAAGAGACGTTGTTGGCCCTTTGCCTCTCCCTTTCCCATTTTTCTTTCTTTTTTTAATTAATTAAATTTTTTAAAATTTTTTCTTCCACTGTACAGCACGGGGAGCAAGTTACTCTTACATGTATACAATTTTTTGCCACTCTTGGTTCTGTTGCAATATGAGTATCTAGACATAGTTCTCAATGCTACTCAGCAGGATCTGCTTGTAAATCTGTTCTAAGTTGTATCTGATATCCCCAAGCTCCCCATCCCTCCCACTCCCCCCCTCTCGCATCAAGCAGCCCCACAAGTCTATTCTCCAAGTCCATGATTTTCTTTTCTGTGGAGATGTTCATTTGTGCTGGATATTAGATTCCAGTTATACGTGATATCATATGGTATTTGTCTTTGTCTTTCTGGCTCATTTCACTCAGTATGAACCTCTAGTTCCATCCATGTTGCTGCAAATGGCATTATGTCATTCTTTTTTATGGCTGAGTAGTATTCTATTGTGTATATATACCACCTCTTCCAAATCCAATCATCTGTTGATGAACATGTGGGTTGTTTCCATGTCCTGACTATTGTGAATAGTGCTGCAATGAGCATGCGGGTGCATGTGTCTCTTTTAAGTAGAATTTTGTCCGATCATATGCCCAAGAGTGGGATTGTGGGGTCATATGGAAATTCTATGTATAGATTTCTAAAGTATCTCCAAACTGTTCTCCATAGTGGCTGTACCAGTTTCCATTCCCACCAACAGGGCAGGAGGGTTCCCTTTTCTCCACACCCCCTCCAGCACTTGTTATTTGTGGACTTATGAATGATGGCCATTCTGATTGGTGTGATGTGGTATCTCATGGTAGTTTTGATTTGCATTTCTCTTATAATCAGCCATGTTGAGCATTTTTTCATGTGTTGGCTGGCCATTTGTATCTTCCTTGGAGAACAGTCTATTCGGGTCTTTTGCCCATTTTTCCATTGGTTGACTGGCTTTTTTGCTGTTGAGTTGTATAAGTTGCTTATATATTCTAGAGATTAAGCCCTTGTCGGTTGCATCATTGGAAACTATTTTCTCCCATTCTGAAAGTTGTCTTTTTGTTTTCTTTTTGGTTTCCTTTGCTGTGCAAAAGCTTTTCAGTTTGATGAGGTCCCATGGGTTTATTTTTGCTCTAATTTCTATGGCTTTGGGAGACTGACCTGAGAAAATATTCATGCTGTTGATGTCAGAGAGTGTTTTGCCTATGTTTTCTTCTAGGAGTTTGATGGTGTCCTGTCTTATATTTAAGTCTTTCAGCCATTTGGAGTTGATTTTTGTGCATGGTGTGAGGGTGTGTTCTAGTTTCATTGCTTTGCATGCAGCTGTCCAGGTTTCCCAGCAATGCTTGCTGAATAGACTTTCTTGTTCCCACTTTATGTTCTTGCCTCCCTTGTCAAAGATTAATTGACCATAGGTGTCAGGGTTTATTTCCGGGTTCTCTCTTCTGTTGCATTGGTCTGTCTGTCTGTTTTGATACCAGTACTACACTGTTTTGGTGACTGTGGCTTTGTAATATTTCTTGAAGTCTGGGAAAGTTATGCCCCCTGCTCGGTTTTTGTTTCTCAGGATTGCTTTGGCAATTCTGGGTCTTTTGTGGTTCCATGTAAATTTTGGGATTGTTTGTTCTAGTTCTGTGAAAAATGTCCTGGGTCATTGGATAGGGATTGCATTGAATCTGTAGATTGCTTTGGGTAGTATGGCCATTTTTACAATATTGATTTTTCCAATCCAGGAACATGGAATATCTTTCCATTTCTTTACATCTTCTTTGATTAAAGTTTTATAGTTCTTGGCATATAAGGTAAAGGTACCTCCTTGGTCAGGTGTATTCCGAGGTATTTGATTTTGTGAGGTGCAATTTTAAAAGGTATCATATTTTTGGATTCCTTTTCTAATATGTCATTGCTGGTATACAGAAATGTGACTGACGTCTGAATGTTAATCTTATATCCTGCTACTTTGCTGAATCTATTAATCTGTTCCAGTAGTTTTTGGGTTGAGTCCTTAAGGTTTTCTATGTAAAGTATCATGTCGTCTGCATACAGTGACAGTTTGATCTCTTCTCTTCCTAAATGGATGCCTTTTATTTCTTTTGTTTGACTAATTGCTGTGGCCAGGACTTCCAAAACTATGTTGAAGAGCAGTGCTGAGAGTAGGCATCCCTGTCTTGTTCCAGATTTGCGTGAGAAAGCTTTCAGTTTTTCCCCATTGAGTATTATATTTGCTGTGAGTTTATCATAAGTGGCTTTGATTATGTTCAGGAATGCTCCCTTGATACCTACCAATGGACAGATCCTCTAGACAGAAAACCAATAAAGCAACAGAGATCCTGAAGGAAACAATAGAAGTTAGATTTAATTGATATCTTCAGGACACTACATCCAAAAGAATCAGAATACACATTCTTGTCAACAACACATGGAGAATTCTCAAGAATTGACCACATATTGGGACACAAAGCTAACCTCGATAAATTTAGGAGCATAGAAATTATCTCAAGTATATTCTCTGACCACAACGCCATGAAGCTAGAAATTAACCACAGGAAAAGAAATGAGAAAAAACCTACTACATGGAGACTAAATAACATGCTACTAAAAAACCAATGGGTCAATGAGGAAATCAAGAAGGAAATTAAAAATACCTTGAGAGAAATGATAATGAAGACACAACCTCTCAAAATCTATGGGATGCCACAAAAGCAGTGCTCAGAGGGAAATTTATAGTGATACAGGCCTTTCTCAAAAAAGAAGATCCCAAATTGACAGCTTAACCTTCCATCTAAGCAAATTAGAAAAAGAACAAAAAAGACCCAAAGTCAGCAGAAGGAAGGAAATTATAAAGATCAAAGAAGAATTCAATAAATTAAAAATTGAAAAAAAAAACAAAAGAGAAAATTAATAAAACCAAGAGCTGTTTCTTTGAAAAGGTAAACAAAATTGACACACCCCTGGCCAGACTCACTAAAAAGAGGAGAGAAAGAACTCAAATATAATTAAAAATGAAAAAGGAGAAATCACAACATATACTGCACTAATAAAAAAAAAAAAAAAACATATGAAAATACTATGAACAACTCTATGCCAACAAATTTGACAATCTGGAAGAAATGGTCAATTTTCTAGACTCTTACAGCCTGCCAAAACTGAATCAAGAAGAAACAGACCAACTGAACAGACCAATCACTAGAAATGAAATTGAAGAAGTCATAAAAGCACTCCCTACAAATAAAAGTCCAGGGCCATCTGGCTTCACAGGCGAATACTATCAAACATATAAAGAGGATCTAGTGCCCATCCTCCTTAAAGTCTTTCAAAAGGTTGAAGAAGAAGGAATACTCCCACCATTCTACGATGCCATCATCACCCTAATTCCAAAACCAGACAGAGATACCACCAAAAAAGAAAACTATCGGGCCAATATCTTTGATGAATATAGATGCAAAATTTCTCAACAAAATCTTAGCCAGCTGAATCCAACAATATATCCAAAAATTATACACCATGACCAGGTAGGGTTCATCCCAGGTTCACAAGGATGGTTCAACATATGCAAATCAATCAACATCATACACCACATTAACAGAAGTCAAAAATCATATGATCATCTCCATAGACGCAGAAAAAGCATTTGACAAAGTCCAACATCCATTCCTGATCAAGACCCTCTGTTTCTTTTTTGAAATAAATTCTATGTCTTTGTCTATATTCTTCGTTTATTCATTCACTACCTTCCACCTTGCTGACTTCCTTTTGTTAATTATGTGTGTTCTTCTTTTGCTATTTCAGAATACCTAAGGCAGTTGTTTAAAATGTTCATCTAGGAGTTCCTGTTGTGGCTCAGTTGTTAACAAATCTGACTAGGAACCATGAGGTTACGGGTTTGATCCCTGGCTTTGCTCAGGGGTTAAGGATCCAGCATTGCTGTGAGCTCTGGTGTAGGTTGCAGATGTGGCTTGGATCCTGCATTGCTATGGCTCTGGGATAGGCCAGTGGCTATAGCTCCGATTAGACCCCTAGACTGGGAATCTCCATATGCCATGGGAGCAGCCCTAGAAAAGGCAAAAAGACAAAAGAAAAAAAAAGAAAAAAAAGAAAAAGAAAAATTTCATCTAGCCACTGTGAAGCCTATGTTTCTTTATGCTCATTTGCTTCAGATTTATTAATGTTCCTTTGAATAGCCACATCTACCTTTTTATTTCTATATTTTGTGAGCATTTATCAAAAGTTGCATATGCAGGAGTTCCCGTCGTGGCGCAGTGCTTAACGAATCCGACTAGGAACATGAGGTTGCGGGTTCGGTCCCTGCCCTTGCTCAGTGGGTTAAGGATCCGGCGTTGCCGTGAGCTGTGGTGTAGGTTGCAGTCGCGGCTCGGATCCCGCATTGCTGTGGCTCTGGGGTAGGCCGGCGGCTACAGCTCCAATTCGACCCCTAGCCTGGGAACCTCCATATGCTGTGGGAGCGGCCCAAAGAAATGGCAAAAAGACAAAAAAAAATAAAAAATAAAAAAATAAAAAAAATTTTAAAAAAGTTGCATAGGCAGGAAAAAAAAAAAAAAAAAAAAAAACGCCACGTTACCCAGTCTTCTATCTTGGATATGTGCAAATGAAGACCTTTACTAAACAGACCAGTGCTCTCAGGTCTTTTCTGAGGATGTGCCTTCACTGGGAGTGTGTGTGTGCTTCCCCAGTGCCTTAATCCTCTCCCCCACACACAGTTGCTTTTAAGTATTTAATTTCCCTAAAAACCTCACCTTTGTCTTCTTGGCCCTTACATGTTTTATTGCATTCTTCTGTCAGTCATCTCTGACCTCCACATGTGTGCAGGTCTACAGTTGCCATGAACTTCTCCTGTGCCATTGAATCCATCATCATTTTACTGATATGTAAAATGTCCCACCATCCCTATCTCAGCTTCAAGTCATGTGAGACAGAAATCAGATTCTGGAGACAGTGTCTGGCCTGACAAACCCTGCAATCAAGTTGCACTCTTGTGTTTCTCCCAATGGAGGACCAGTGGTTTGGTCCTCTACTGCACCATATTCATTCACAATGGGTGAGGAATAGAGGAGCCAGAATATCATGGAATTTGCTATCATTTTGAGTGTGACCCTTTCTCAATTGGCTATTCACTTGATTGCTTCAGATTACTCTTTGTCTTCTAGAGCTTCCACAAAGCTATTCTTACCTGATTGTTTCCTTGATATTTTCATGGGGTTAAAGACCTGGAGCCTCCTAATCTGCCATCTTGCCTATATCACTCCTCTCCCTCATTTCTGAAAGGTAGTTTTATCAGATACAGAATTCTTGGTTCATAGTTCTTCTTTTTCGTTCCCTAAATATGAAAATCTACTAGGCTTTTTCCTTGATGCTTTCAAAATTCTCTTTGTCATGGGTTTTGTCAATTAACTATAGTATCTGTGTAGACCTGTAGTTTATCTTGTTGGAGTTCATTGAGTTTCTTGGATGTATACATTCATGTATTTCATCATATTTGAGGAGTTGAGGCATTTTTCTCCCAATATTTTCCCTGACTTCTGATTCCCTTTTCTGGGTGTAATTCCTATTATATGTATCATGTGGATTCCTATTATATGTATGTTGGCCTACTTAATGGTGTCCTATATGTCTGTTACATTCTGCTCAATATTGTCCATTCTTGCCTCTCTCCACTCCTCAGAGTGGATAGCCTCAGTCAGTTCTTCTTCCAAGAGGCCAATTCATTATTCTGCCAGCTCAAATCTGTTAGTAATTCCCCCAATGCCTTTTTCATTCCCAGCTGTACTTTTCAACACTAGAATATACATTTGATTCCTTTTTGTAATTTCTGTCTCTCTATTAGCATTCTCCATTTGGTTAGGCACCAGTTTCCTGAGTTTTTTTAGTTCTTTGTCCCAAATTTCACTTTGTACTATGGGAATATATAAGAGAGTGACTAAAAGTCCTTGTAATGCCTCACCACATGAATCATATTTCCTTTTTTAATTTCCATACCTCATAATTCTTTGTTGAAACCTTTTGTGTTAAAAAATGTAAGTAGACATTGTAGAAATCAGATTCTCCCTTCTCATCATGATTTGATGTTAATGCTGTTTGTCTGGTTGTTGTTGGTGGTGGTATGGCTCCTGTTTCTTCAAGTCTAGCTTGCATTTGGGAAGATGTAATGGTTGTTACTGGTTGGAAGTTTTCTGATATGAGATGCCTATACTGCTTTTGGGAATTGATTGCAAATTAATATAAAGAGTTACTTTGAGATAAATTCTCATGTTCCATTCTACGAACATTTAAGATTCAAATATTTAGCAAAGAGTATTAAATACATGGTGACCTAGGACTTTTCCTTTTAAAAGTATTTGATTGGGAGTTCCCCTCATGGCTCAGTAGAAATGAATCTGACCAGCATCCATGAGGACACAGGTTCAGCCCCTGGCCTTGCCCAGCAGGTGAAGGATTCAGCATTTCCATGAGCTGTGGTGTAGGTCACAGGTGTGGCTCAGAGCTGGCATTGCTGTAGCTGTAGTGGAGGCCAGCAGCTAGAGCTCTGATTCTACCCCTATCCAGGGAACCTCCATATGCTACAGGTTTGGCCCTAAAAAGACAAAAACAAAAACAAAAACACAGTGTTTGTTTGGAAGTATTCAATGGTGATATATTTTTAAAATGTATCTTATATTGTTATTTCCCCCAACACACTTTTTTCTCCCAATGTACAGCATGGGGACCCAGTTACACATACATATATACATAATTTTTCTCCCATTGTAAGTATCTAGACATAGTTCTCAGTGCTACACAGCAGGATCTCATTGTTAATCCATTCCAAGAGCAATAGTTTAAACTCAAGCATCAGATCACCTCATACTCCCAATCCCTCCCACTCCCTCCCCCTCCCCCCAGGCAACCACAAGACTATTCTCCAAGTCCATGAATTTCTTTTCTGTGGAAAGGTTCATTTGTGCTGTATATTAGATACCAGATGTGAGTGATATCATATGGCATTTGTCTTTCTCTTATTTCACTCAGGATGAGAGCCTCTAGTTCCATCCATGTTGCTGCAAATGGCATTATTTCATTCTCTTTTATATCCAAATAGGACTCCATTGTGTATATATACCACATCTTCCTTATCCACTCATCTGTTGATGGACATTTGGGATGTTTCCTTGTCTTGGCTCTTGTAAATAGAGCTGCAGTGAACATGTGGGTGCATGTGTCTTTTTGAAGGAACATTTTGTCCAAATATATGCCCATGAGTGGAATTGCTGGATCATATGGTAGTTCTATGAATAGATTTCTAAGGTACTTCCATACAGTTCTCCATAGTGGCTGTACCAGTTTACATTCCCACCAACAGTGCAGGAGGGTTCCGTTTTCTCCACACCCGCTCCAGCATTTGTTATTTGTGGACTGATGAATGATGGCCATTCTGATTGGTGTGATGTGGTATCTCATGGTAGTTTTGGTTTGCTTTTCTCTAATAATCAGTGATGAGTGGTGTCGATCATTTTTTCATGTGCTTGTTGGCCTTCTGTATATCTTCCTTGGAGACATTTTGAATAAATACACACACACTCACACACACACACACACACACACACACACACACACACACACACACAGAGCCACACCATACCTTGGGCTGTCGGTGACTGCTGTATCATATGACAGGTGTACATTTATTTTCTGAGGAACTTCCACACCGTTTTCCTTAGCGGTTGTACCAATTTACATTCCCACCAACATGATAGGAGGGTTCTCTTTCCTTATTTGTAGACTTTTTGATGATGGCTATTCTGACTGGTGTGAGGTGAGACCTCATGGTAGTTTTTATGTGCATTTCTCCCATAATTATTTACACTTAGCATCTTTTCATGTGCTTTTTGGAAATCATTCTGTCTTTGGAGGAATGTGTATTTAGGTCTTCTGCCCATTTTTCAATGGATTGTTTATTTTTTAACCTGAACTATATGAACCATTTTTATATTTTGGAGGTGAATACCTTGTCAGTTGCATCATTTTCAAGTACTTTCTCTCATTGTGTGGGTTGTTTTTCATTTTTTTATGGATTCCTTTGATGTGTATAAGCTTTTGAGTTTATAGGTCCATTTTTTTCCCTTTTAGGGCATGGTGGCATATGTAAGTTCCCATGCTAGGGGTGGAATTGGAGCTGCAACTGCAAGCCTACAGCACAGAAACAGCAAAGTGGGATCCGAGCCTCATCTGTGACCTATACCACAGATGCTTAATTCACTAAGTGAGGCCAGAGATCAAACCCGTGTCCTCATGAATACTAGTCAGTTTCATAACAGGCTGTGCCAAAATGGCAATTCCCAATTTCTTTATTTTTGTTTTCTTTTTCATTATTCTAGAGGGGGCATCAAAAAGGGTCTGCTGCCATACTTATCGAAGAGTGATCTGCCTGTTTTCCTCCAAGAATTTTGATGTAAGTTTCTGGCCTTTCATTTTGGTCTTTAACCCATTTTGATTTTGTTTTTGTGCATGGTGTTGTATTGCTTGTATTCTTTTTTTTTTTTTTAATTTTATTTTCCCACTGTACAGCAAGGGGGTCAGGTTATCCTTACATGTATACATTACAATTACAGTTTTTCCCCCACCATTTCTTCTGTTGCAACATGAGTATCTAGACATAGTTCTCAATGCTATTCAGCGGGATCTCCTTGTAAATCTATTCTACGTTTTGACTGATAAGCCCAAGTTCCCGATCCCTCCCACTCCCTCCCCCTCCCATCAGGCAACCACAAGTCTCTTCTCCAAGTCCATGATTGATTTTCTTTTCTGAGGAGATGTTCATTTGTCCTGGATATTAGATTCCAGTTATAAGTGATGTCATATGGTATTTGTCTTTGTCTTTCTGGCTCATTTCACTCAGTATGAGATTCTCTAGTTCCATCCATGTTGCTGCAAATGGCATGATGTCATCCTTTTTTATGGCTGAGTAGTATTCCATCGTGTATAGCTTGTATTCTTGATAAAGAATGACCCACCAGGAAATGGAGTTTCAAGGTGCAGACCTTGCTATTTTAAATAGTCTGGATGGGGTAAGTATGAGAGAATATCCATTTGTTCTAGGCAAGAGAATTAGGGATCTAGGAGTTCCCACTGTGGCACAGTGGAAGTCAACAAACCCCTAGTCTGGGAATTTCCATATGTCATGTGTGCAGCCTTAAGAAAGGGAAAGAAGAAAGAGAGAAAAGAAGAAAGAAAAGAAAAATTAGAGCTCTTTAATTCAAGGTGATAAAGGTGTGATTGAACAGATACCTACTTATGTTAGGATAAAGAGAAATGTAGAAAAAGATCTAGAATTTTAATATAGCTTTGTAATATTTTCCTACTTTCTATGCTATCTTCAAAGTCCAGGATGACTTCAGACTTAGGGACCAATCTGCCTAACACATGGAAGAATGAAATACAGTTTTATCAAAAGAACATTCTCTAACTGAAGATTGCAGTCTGTATTTACTCAAGAGTAATGACTTGCAATAATAACAGCTAACATTATATGACACATCCTGCTTGCTGGACACTAATCAAAGCACTTTACCTTTATTAACATATGTTATTCTCACAGCATCCCTTGGAGATGGATGCCATTACTGCAACACTCTTACTCCATTTAAAGTTCTGTAAAGAGTGTTGCAGAGAAGTTAAGTAACTTTCCCTTAAGCCATAGTTAAATAAGCCAGGATTTGAAGCCTACCTGTCTGGCTGCAGTTTCCATGCTTTCCAAACTTAACCTAAACCACTTCATATAAGCCAAAGTGAAAAGGTTACAGAGTAGCTACAACCATATTTACAGGGCCTAGGACGAAGCTGCCCAGCCCTTCTTAAGCAAATAGCTGGTATTTTTCAGAATTGCCCCATGGCAATTGGCTCAAGGGAAGAAGGGAAAGATCATAGAGACCAGCTGATAGATGCACAGGGTTAACCAGCTTCAAAGGGTTTAGCGAAACGTTGATGATCTTCACATGTGGGATGTACCATAAGTACAAACTGGAATCCCGCACATGAGTTTAACTCAGGTCCCATCTGGCCTGGATGGATGAGGATGCTGATGATTTTGGAGAGGTGGCAGAGTGATGGCTTGAAGTGAGATCTTAATTCTCTGCTCAGGAATGGAAGCTGGGAAGCCTGGGTGAAACAGGAATATTAGCCACTCGACCAGCTGGGGACTACCAACTGAATTGCCTTGATTCTCACCCCCTGTTGAAGGCAAGAATATTTAAAGCAAGCAAAGTCTGTGAAATCAGGTACAGAGTTTATTGTTAGAAACACAGTACACTTAGCTATGTTGTCTGTTTGTCTAAGGCAGAGGCAAAGCAGTAGGATACACACAAAGGAGGAGTGAGAATGCAATCATCCCCATCATTGAGGAGTGTCCCAGAGAAGTGATTTAAAACATTTAGGGAAGTTCATCTGGGTCTTTGTTTCCCATTGGCCAAAGTTCTTATTTCATTTTGCACACCTGATCGGACCCAGGCCCTCCCCAATATGCGTGCACATCTTTGGGTCAAGATGGATTCCTCACTGGCAGTAACATAGCCTAAGTTTTTATTGGCTGGTGACCCCTCCCTTTCTGACCCAGAGGAGTCTTTCTGTGCATGTGAAGTTGGTTCTCCTTCACCCTAAGGATAGGAAGTGTGTGACCTCTTTATCTTTGACCCAAGCAGGGCTTAGGCCCTAAATGCCCATGATGTGTTCATTGCTTTAAGTGTCCAAAAAGGCCAATTCCACTTCTTTAACTTGTTCTTGCATTTTTATCTTCAGGTATAAATAGGTGGCTGATAGGAAATGTTTATGCTCGATCCCATCTATCTCCTGACTCACGGAGAGGCTGATTTGGGAGGAAAGTGTCCTCCATACTCCCAGAGAGACACTGTGAATTCCCCTGTAAGGGATATGAGGCTTTATTATCTTCCCTCAGTAGAGCATTGGCATGAATCTACAAAGGCATAAGGCCATTGTCCTTAGTTACTATCCTCTTAGTTATTATTACCCAGGACTAAAGGATGACCTGGCCAGTGTCTGCACTTCATGGACAGTTACTGCTGAAGCACACCAGAGATTAGGAATACTCCATACAACATACCCATGGAGTCATCCTTGCTTGTGTGCTAAATGGTGATCCATTTCTAGAATTGCATGTGTTTCTTAGGACTCTTCTCATACCCAGTGCATTAGAGCAAGATCACCAGAAGTGAATCTTAGATGGGGACACTTGGGAAAATCCTTGAAAATGTGCTCATGAACTGGGGACTGAGGAAAATAGGATAAGGCAGGGGAAGAAAGAGAACCTTATCCTGGTCCTCAAGGGACCTCTCTCTGGAACATGAAGAACACAGAGTTGGTCCCCCTGGAGATGAAAGGGCTCAATTTGACCCTACCCCCTGCCAGATACCAGTTTCTGCTGATAGCATAGGCTTGTGACTTCTCGAATAAGGAAGTCTGTGCCTGGGTGTGGGTAATGCCCTGTGAAGGAAGCAGCTGTGAACCCTTAGAAACAACACTCAGCCACCAGGAAAGAGGCACCCCAGTGAAGGAAACCAGGTGCCACCAAGAGCCTCTGCCAAAGACCTTTAAAGGGAAGGACAAAAACCATGGAGTTTGGAGTTCCCTCAGGCTCTGCAGGTTAAGGATCTGGTATTTTCACTGTTGTGGCCCTGGTTCCAGCTGTGACCCTGGTTACATCTGTTCAGGTTCAATCCCTAGCCTAGGAAATTCCGTATGCCATAAGAATGGAAAAAAAAAAAGTGAAAGAAAGAAAGAAGAAAAAAAGTAAATTCCCATTGTGGTTAAGCTATCAGGAGCCAGACAGGTATCTATGAGGAGGTGGGTTCCACCCCTGGCCTCCCTCAGTAGGTAAAGGACCAGGCATTTCCATGAGCTATGGTGTAGGTCACAAAGGCAGCTTGGATCTGGCATTGCTGTGGCTGTGCTGTAGACCAGCAGCTGTACTTCTGAGAACTTCCATATAGCCTGAGAACTTCCATATGCAACAGGTCTGGCACTAAAAATAAAAATAAAGTAAAACAATGGAGCTCAAAAAACTTAGAGGAAGGGCTAAGGGCAGGACTAGAAGGAGCAAGCACTGTCAAAGTTAGCTTAAGCCCCCCATTCTCAATCCCCACTGTGGGCCTGGGCCTCTCATGCAAAAGAATGGTTCAGCCCCTGTAGCCATTGGAGTAAGATATTCATGGTCTAAAAGCATAAATGAATACCCAATTCTTTCTCCAAAGCCTGCTATCCCCCCTTGTGGGAAACCCATGGACCTCCTATATACTGGAGCTACATGTCCCTCTGTACCACCTCTTCTCCTCAGACCATTTCTTCAGAGGAGCCATGGAGGTAGGTGGCAGGGCAGGGTAGGTGCCATTCTTAACCCCCAGCCTCCCAAGAAGGAATAAAATGTGGCTTGGTGAGGAACCCAGAAACTTCCTACATAGACTGACCAGATAGACTGTTTATCCTGCCCTTGGCTGGGCACAGCCATAAACCAGGCATTACAGTGCCTCTAAAGGATTCTGCATATTTAACAGAAGAGTGTTGTTTCCTTTCATTCAACCGTTTTAACAAAGAAGTTGACTGGGTTTTGTTCCTTTGCTTGATTCCATATGGAAGACAATAATCACCACTTGCTTAGAAGAAAGAGATGTCACTTTCTCTTTGTATTGGCCCCAAAACACACCACACCACACATGCACAAGTATATACTAGCAAAGGGGTTCAAGTGCAGGAATACATGAATATAAGCGCACACACACACACACATCCCTTCCCTTTTAGCTCTGGGTCTGGGAGACATGACTAAAGCCAAGAGGCCTCATTGGAAACAGGGTGCCTCAGTCTCCATCTCCAGGTATTCCCAAGATGCCCCCAACAAAGCTGGCCAAGGTCCACTCAAATTCTCCACAACTCCAGTTGAGGTACTAGAACCAGTGTTTCATCTGTTCTTCTGAAATCCATCCAGTCAAGATTTTCTAATTTCCCCAAACTACAAACTCTGCTTTTACTCCATGCAAATCCCCCTGTACCACCAAAGCCTTCAGGCCTGTGGAGATTGATCGTGCATGATCATTCAGGGCCCAAGGCAAAAGAAAGTGGCCAGTCCCAGACAGAGCACTGGGGCACTGGCTGAGGAGGCATGGCCTGAGCTGGATATAGGAGTGGGTATCCAGCTCCTTAGCCTGTGACTAGATGACTGGGGAGGGTTTGCCTGAGGTCCTGGGTCTGGGTGGCTGGCACAGGGGCAAGACTCACAGGATGAGGCCAGTGATCACAGGGCTGGCAGTGGGGGAAGATGTCCTTCACTTGTGTTGTGGGAAGATGAGTGTGCAGCTTCTGGCTCTCATTTAGCTGTTGGAAGACTGAGGAAGTGTTGAGAATGAAGGCCATTTTAAGACATATCTCCCTTCACACAGGGCCAGCAGTCAGAACAAAAACCCACTGATTCTTTCCATGTCTCCCAAGACAGCAAATACCATGGTGTTCTCCACAGTTGAGGGAATGAGTTATAGCAGTCTAAAAAAGGTGCTGAGAGGTGCGTGTTGGAAATTACCTGGAAGGTTTTTCCTCCATCCTTAACAAGTATTTCCTAGAGGATTACATCCTCGGTTCTCGATCATGGCATGTGGACTAGGTAGAGAAACTCAGAGACACAGTCTAGGCCAGCAATCCCTTTAAGGATTTTGGTTCGTGGTGACCCCAGTCAATCTAAGATCCTCTCTTTTCTTTTCTTCCCTTTACAAATTATTGTAAATGGGAGAATTTCCAGGAGTCACATTGTGGCACAGCAGAAATGAAGCTGACTACTATCCATGAAGTTGTAAGTTCCATATATGGCCTTGCTCAGTGGGTCAGGAACTAATGTTGCCATGAGCTACTGTGTACATCTCAGATGTGGTTTGGATCCTGCATGGCTGTGGCTGTGGTATATGCCAGCCTCTGTAGCTCCAGCTCAACCCCCAGCCTGGGAGCTTCTATATGCCACAGGTGCAACCCTAAAATATAAAAAAAAAAAAAAGAAAAAGAAATAATATTTCCACCCAAAAAAAGCTCTTAAAGATATCAAATTTGCAGGCCTTGTTCCATTACACTGCTTTTTTTCACCCTAAGATGAGGAAAAGTACTGTGAACTATAAGTGCAATATACCAGACCTTGGCAGACGTACCTGACTCACCAAACATGAGATGTGTTTAATAAACACTCTACAAAAGTGGTCAGCAAAGTCCAATTAACCACGGGTTTTGTGAGTGGAGGTCTGTTGGACCACAGCCACACTTGATCTTTCTGTACTGTTTATGGCAGTTTTCACATACAACAGCCAAGGTGAGTGCTTGCGACACTGACAATAAAGACTACAACACCTAAAATGTTTACAATCTGGTCCTTTACAGAAAATTACTCCTCCCATCTGGGGAAAGACCCTAGCTACCAATACTAACAAGAAGAGCTTCCAGGAAACCCCTTCCTCCATTACCTCCTCGGCAAGCCATCCAGTAAACTTAGTTTGTGTCCTCCCTCCTCCCTTCCTCAGTGATTTCCTCTCTCTCTCTGTATATGTGTGTAGGTGTTGCTAGATCTAGAGGCTCCTGGGAAATGGCCCTGATAGTCATCCACAAGTGCTGGCCCTGCTGGACTTCCACTGGAACTGTACACATCCTTTCAGTCTTGGTGTACAGATCTGGCCATCATGGGTCCCACCATGGCTGGTCTCTCAGCATTGAATGTGCTCTAGTTCAGCTCACTGAACTCTCAGGGAATTTCCTTGTTAAGCATGGCTGCCCACGTGTTCAGAACTCATGGCGGGTGTGTGCATTTCTGACCAGCAGGTTCCATACTTAGTTGTGATGCTAAGGTTCTGACAGCTGATCTTTCAGCATTTCACTCTTGTCTCCTTGTCTGTGATGTGATGGGAAGAGAAGAGCACCCACTGCCTTCCTCTTGGCTTGTTTTTATTCCCAGTTGGGTTACCAAAATCTAAGGTTAGCAAGAAACTACACATCATTGCAGACGCCCTGTTCAGTGTCTTCTGTATTAAATATGGTGATGGGTTTAAATACAGCTAACACTGCCCTTCTGGGAGCCAAAGCTTCTAATCAGACTGTTCACTCCTCATCATTTTTGTCCTTACTTCACAGTGTGGCAAAGTTTAGCTAAAAGTGATTAAAAATGACAATATCCACTTTGGGAAACCCTAAACCTTAACACGGTTTTCCACATCCAGAAATTCCTCAATAAAAAGAGACCTAAAAATAGTTTTCAGTTAATCATACCATTTTCCAGAATGTAGGAAAAAAATCAATGTATAAACTCTGTTAAATAATCTAAAGCTGTTCTTGTACCAGTTGATATTTTCAAACCAGTATGTACTTCAATAATTATACATAATCTCAAATGTTCCAAACAAAAAGCAAAAAATATCCATGCCAATTGGCTCCTTAAAGACACATCTCCTTCTCTAGCTGCAATTGTAATTGTGAGGAACTGTATAGCAGTGAGTTAAATGAATGACCACAGCACTAGGTTACAATAAAATCAAGAATGCTGTGCATTCACTGCTGTAAAACAATTAAAAAATTTTAAGACTTGGTCTATAAAGGGAAACATTTTTAGTACTAGACAAATTTCATAATATATCTTCATGATTATATCATAGTGTAAAATATACTGAGCATAATATACGTTATAATAGATTCTGACCTATTTTCCCATGAAAAGCCTAATTAACCAAAATATATCAAATTTCCAACATATGTTTTTTTGCTCAGATAAAACAACAGCAAATTTAAGATAAAATGCAAATATGCCTTATAACTGATCAGAAAATCAGTGGTTCAGTGATTTGCAGTGAGTGGTACAAATCATATGACCTTATACAGCTTCTCTATAAACAGTGTATATGAATTCTAAAAGTGTGGCCTTAAAGATTTTAACATCAAAATGGACGTGTTGTTCTTTAAAAACTTTTTGAATTTGGAGATCCCTCTGTGGCACAATGGCTTCGGGATCTGGCATTGCCTCAGCAGGCATAGGTTGCCTGGGAACTTCTGTAAGCTGTGGGAGTAGCAAACATGTTTTTTTTTTTAATTTAATATGAAACGTTTTAATTGAAACCTTGACAAATCCCTAATAATTGTATTTTAGCTAACGTTTCTTACGGAAATCAGAATTTTTAAATTTAGTAAACAAATATATGTAGTTGCCATGCAATCATTTTACTTCTATTCTTTCCTACAAATATCAGGGGTCAGCAAAAATGTTCTGTAAAATATTTTAGGCTTTAAAGACGATACCTTACCTGTCGCAAATAATCAACTCTGCTGTTGCAGCATGAAAGCAGGCACAGGCAACACCCAAACAAGTGTGACCATGTTACAGTAAAACTGTATTTACCAAAACAGATAGTGGGCCAGACTAGACCCACAGGCTGGCCTGTGCCAACCCCTATGTGCATCATCTTTTGTCTTTTTTTTTTTTCTTGTCGTTTTGCCATTTCTTGGGCTGCTCTCATGGCATACGGAGTTTCCCAGGCTAGGGGTCCAATGAGAGCTATAGCCACCGGCCTATACCAGAGCCGCAGCAACGTGGGATCCGAACCACATCTGTGACCTACACCATAGCTCAAGGCATTGCTGGATCCTTAACCCACTGAGCAAGGCCAGGGATCAAACCCACAACCTCATGGTTCCTAGGTGATTTCACTAACCACTGCGACACAACGGGAACTCCCATAATCTTTGTTCTTTAAAAGCTTAAATTCTGGAGTCCTTCATTCTCAATGCAGAATTTACATTTTCTTAATAAGTTTAAATTTATTTATGATTGAAAATTAAAGTTTTACATATCTTACATCATCTATGCATGATTATAAATGCCTACATACACACATACACAGGAATGATGATAGAAGAAAAAAGAGGTGGCATATGAAAAAAGGAAGAGCATGAATACTGTGACTTTGTGTATACTAGCTGTTCCCCATATGAAGAAATTAATACTGTTGGCTTTTGTACACTCAAGGAAAATAAGCTTAATTGTGGCTCACAGGCATACTTTCAATTTCCAAGAGTTGTTTTGGACTTTGATTCTGCCTGTAACCATATGCCTCAGAATTTGTGTTAGGTTTTCTAGCAGTATGCTTTGCATTGGCTATGTTCCCAAGTTAAGAAGTACAGTTTCAGCAAGGTACAACCCTTGGCTCAGTTTTGCAGGATGAAGTCAGGAGTGACACAATGTCAAGATGATGAAAAACACCAAATTGGCTGAGGTTTATTGGAGCATCCTTACATCATACACATCTTCAAGAAATGCAACTGAGATTTGTTCTTGTGGAAATGGTAAGTAAGCCCACCACCTGTTGTGGCAGGGAGATCAGTGGTCCAAACACTCTGGCACCCAGCTATTCAGTTACAGAGGATGTCCATGTGTCTTGGGGATTCCTCCAGGTGATGACCTCTCTGTCTGCTTCCAGCTAGCTGAGGTCTGTGTGCTCTTATCATAGCTTCAAACCCTCATTATATTCCAAAAGCCATACAGCTCTGATTCCAGTCTGTAACCCATGGATTGTGGAGACAGCTGATGTATGGAGAGAGCACTTAACTTGCTATCATCTAGCTGCACCCTTGTAATTTCCCTCAAGGGTAGGGATAATTCGCACACTTGACAAAACTTGCAACTACTACCACCTAATTCTTTTCATGATGTTTTTCCCAAATCGAAGAACATGGGACTGAAAGAAAGGAAAAGAGGAGGGAGGGAGAGAGAGACCAAACTTATTAAGACCCTAGAATGTCAGTGCATCACTATGCAGAGGGAGATAAAGCAGTGAGTGTTTCTGAAAGGGAAAGGAAAGAAAAAAGAGGGGGAAGGGCAGAAATATGAAGTGTATTGGTCAGGGTTCTCCAGAGAAGTTTCAACCAATAGAAATGTGTATAGGGATAGATATTGGTTCATTTTAAGGAACTGACTCATGAGATTTTGGAGGCACAGTTAACCCAAAATCTGATGGGGAGTCCAGCAGGCCTGCAGACTCAGGAAAGAATTTTGATGAGTCCAAAGGCTGTCTGCTGGCAAAATTCCTTTTTGCTCAGGGAAGATCATTCTTGGTTCTTTTACAGCCTTCAGCTGCTTTGATGAAACCCACCCATATCATAGAGGGTAATCTTTTTTACTTAAAGTGCCTAACGATTTAAATGTTAATCTCATCCAAAACATACCTTCACAGAAACATCCAGAACATCTGATCATGTATCTGGGCACTGACCCCAGCCACATTGACACCTAAATTAACCATCATATAAAGAGAACTCGTGGTGAGGAGAAAGGCATGTGCACAGAGAGAGATGAAGTATGTTTTTCTTCGTTTCTGGTTACTCTGTTCCATCATGTTGTAGCAGGAATACTTGAGTTCCAACTAACTCAAATACTGTAAAATTTACACAATGAAAATTTCCTGAAATATGTCATAAACTTTCTTATCTAACCCTAAAGGGTTGGAAGATATGCAAGATCAAAGCAGGAGTCTCTATCTAGTTTTCGTACTTAAAATGTACCTTTCCTCTTTGAGAAATTTAAACTGAATTTTGAGAGAGTTATACATCCACATACAATTGTAAGAAATTATAGCGCTCCTGTGTACCCTTCATGGTTTTCACCAGTGGCAACATCTTGCAAAATTATAGTACAAGAGTTTAACAAAATTATTCATGTTGATACAGTCCATCGATTATATTCAGGTTTCCAAGTTTCTCATATATGAATTTTGTGTGTGTATGTGTCTGTGTGTGTCTGTGCATGTATTTACCTCATGCAATTTTATCATATGGATGTATCCATGTATTCGCCACCAAAGTAAAGGCGCAAAACAAGAGTTTCATTCCCATAAGGATCCCTCATGTTGCCCTTTTAGTCACACCCACTTTTCTTCTGTCCCCGTAACTTCATCTTTAATCAAAGGTAACCCTGACTATTTTCTTCCTAATTTTATCAGCTCGAGAGTATTATATAAGTGGAATCATACAGGATGTAACCTCTCGGGATGGGCTTTTTCATTCAGTGTAACTTGCATGGTAATTTACCTAAGTTGTTATTTTTATCAGCAGGGGCCTCTTTTTCATTGCTGAGTTCCTAATATTGAATCAACCTTGCATATGAAGAATTAATTCTACTTGGTCATAAGGTATCATTCTATATATGCATGATGGATTTAAAATGCTAAATGTTTTGAGAGAGCTTGTGTGTATCTTCATGAGAGATACTCATCTATACCTTTACAATTTTGTACTTTCTTTGTCTGCTTTTGGTATCAAATTAGTATTGGCCTCATAAAAGATTAGGAAAAGTTTCCTCTTCTAATTTCTGGAAGAGATGATGGACAGTTCTACTTCCAATGTTTTGTAGAATACTTCAGGGGAATCATCTGGACCAGGACATTTCTTTTTCAGAAAAATTTAAATTATGAATTTAGTTTCCTTAATGATTATGTAACTTTTCAGATTATCTATTTTATCAGGTATGTTGGTATCTGATTTTTGAGGGGTTGTTCCATTTTCTCTAGGACACAATTCATGAGAACAGTAAAACTGTTCATAGTAATCTCTCACTGGCATTTTAATGACTACAGGATCTATCATGAGAGCCCATTTCCCGCCTGATATTGATGATTTGTATCATGTCTATTAGTTTTGTCATAATTACAACAGGTTAATGAATTGTATTTTACCATTTGACGAAATTTGAAGAAATTTTTTCCATATTTGTAGTTTTTCTGTGTGAATTACATTGATTTCTGCTTTTATCTCTATTATTTCTATCCATCTCCTTTGAGTTGATTTTGCTCTTTCAATTTTCTTGAAGTACAAATTTAAACTACAGATTTGAAACATTTCTTAATTGCATAATGTGAGCATTTAGTGCTATAAATATTCCCCTCATCTTGGCTTCAGCAGGGTTCTACAAGTTTGATATGTTGCACTGTTTTCACTTAGTGCTATGTATTTTTTTGTTATTATCTTTGAAATGACTTCCTGCTTGACACATCTTTTATGACTATGTGGTTAACTTTCAACGTTTTTAGAGGTTCTCCTGTTGTGTGTTATTTAAAGTGTAGTTTGATTCCATTGTGGTTGAAGAATGTATTCTTCATGATTTCATTTCTCTTGAATTGGTTGAAGTGTGTTTTATTGCTCAGGATAAGGCAGAAGATTCATGAGTACATTAAACAAAACATGTAGAAGTTCCTTCATGGCTCAGGAGGTGAGAGGATCTGGCATTGTCACTGTTAGGGTGTGTAGACATTCTATAATCATGCATAAATTATGTAAGCTATTTAAAGTTTACTTTTCAATCATAAATAAATTCCAACATAGGATATAAAGATAATGTAAATGCTACATTGATAATGTAAGATGCCAGAACTTAAGTTTTAAAAGACCAAGGATTGTGCATGTAGGGGTGAGGGTATACTGGCCTTTGTGTCCAGTCTGGCCAACAGCCTGTTTAGGTAAATACAGATTTGTTTTAACATGGTCACACTTAAAAATAAGTGTTGCCTGTGGCTGCTTTCATCCTACAACAGCAGAGTTGACAATTTAAAACAGATGAAGTATAGTCTATAAAGCCTGAAAATATTTACATTGTGATCCTTTACAAGACATTTTCGCTGACCCCCAATATTTGCAGAAAAGAATAGAAGTAAAGTTACTGCATTGCAAAGACGTACATTTGTTTACTAAAATTAAAACTTGATTTCCACAAGAAACATTAGATAAAATATATTCAGGTTTCACAAAGAATTGATCAAAGACCTTATGTATTAAATTAAAACCATTTTTTTTCCCTCACTGACACTGTGGCATATGAAAGTTCCCAGGAAAAACCCTAGATCCTCATCCCTCTTCACTAAAATCAGAAAATTATCACTGGTTATATAAGGTCTTAGGACTTCTTTATCAAAAGCTACCTGGGGGTGGAAGCCAGTGGGCTGATGAGGTTGGGAACACTGAGCTCAACATGATCTAAGTCTCCCCAAATGCATTAATGGGCCATGAAATCTGAGTCACCCATTCCCCCCATTGTTTTGTCCTCACTGGGGTGAAGAGGCAGCTGCCTCCACCATTTTGAACATTGCAACAACACAACTAAGACGATAGGATGCTCCCCCACCCACAAGGCACTGAAGCAGAAAGTCCTATTCTTACAGCCAAGCCTTTTCCTCTCTGACCAGGCAAACCACACAGGACACCCTGGAGGATTTGAGGATCACCCCAGCCTGACACCCAGCCACGTCAGAGAGGCAGAGAGAAACTGTCTAGAGGTAAGGGCTGCCTCCAGCCTCCATTCTCATGACTGGTGAGTGTCCAGAGGGCTGAACGGCACAAAAGCAGCTCTCCATCCCCAGAGTGTTCCAGGATGTAGAGCATGGAACCGATGCCCCAGAAGCCCCCTAGCCCAGCAGGCTGGAGAGACAGGGATGATGAGGCTGTCCCTGGGGCTAGTGAGAGCTGTGTACTCCCAGGAGCAGCCTGGGCATCCTTGTCTCTGTGGAGGAAAGACTTAGTCATTCACCTGTGGTTAGAGTCTGCCTGGAATCACACACATGCTTCGTTCCTCTCAGATCCCCTCTCTGTCTTCTGAGGACCCATCTCTGAGGACACAGGCACATGCAAGATGACAGTGGACCAAGTGAATTTCACAACAGAATGATTTTATCCATCCCCCATCGCAAAGGAGCTACTGTGCCCACCCACACACACCCAGACCCAAGTCCCCACCACCTAACCCCACCCACCCCCACCCCCTCCTGGCTCTGGTCATTCTGTCCTTCCTCCCCACCCCTATGGCAGCCAGGATGGTTGCTGGGACCTGGAGGAGCCCAAGGCTTCCATGGGGACTGCCCAGTTGGACTGGCCCTGGAGGGCTGGCCCACCGTTCCTTACTGGCTGCAGTGCCACTTCCTCCTCCTCCGTGTGACATATGGGTCAAACCTGCTCCTTTTGGGCTGGGAAGGGTCAACCAGCCCCAGAGCCAGGGTGTGCCCCCCAGAGCCTCGCAGGTCAGCCCTAGGCCTGGCCAGGTCCTCAGCAGCAGACAGGCCTCCACACCGAGCCTGCTTTCTAGACTTGGCAGCTTCCAGGGGGCCTGAGCTGAGGCCCATTCTCTGGGGAAAGGGGGCCTGGGAAGCTTGCTGGGCACTCTGCCCTGCAGTGCACACAAGACCTGAGGCAGGGACAGGGCTCTGTGGCAGCCCCCAGGGCAGCAGGCTGTGGTGAAGGCCCAAGAGGAAGGCCAGGCTGGGGAGCTCCTCCTCATCCTCACTGAACCAGTGACCCAGCCCTGGGGCTCCACTAAGAGGAGAGGCCTCCCTGAGAACCTTGCTGGCCCTGGGTCCTGATGGAGGGCCCGAGCGCTTGGTGCCCTGGCGAGGAAATGGCTGTGCAGTTACAGCCTGAGGGGGCTGCTGAAGTCCTGGAGAGGGCACAGAGCCTTTGTGCCTGAACAGGCCCCTCTCTGTTTGGGGGTGCCTTAGATGGCCATGGAAATCCATCTGGGGTGTCCAGGTTTCATCTCTGACCCCGGGCTGTGGGCCTTGCTTGTTCCTCTGGGCATCTTGTCGGGCCACCGTCTTTGAAGGTCTTGAGTCCAGGTGGGGTGCCCTGTGATTGGGAGTGGCTGGCACCCTGTCGTCCCCCTCTGAGGCCAGGAGTTGTTTCTGCACTAGCTGGTGGGAGAGAGGTGGACAGTGACAGCTCTGCACCCTCCAGGGAGAGCCGGGGCTTATGGGCAGGGGGAGGTGAGATGGGACTCACATCCACAGACAGACCCTGTGGCCCTCCTCCCTTCCTCCTGGACCTAATCCCCAGCAGGGTCTTTGCCCTGTCCCCAGCTCCCCTCCTCCCCTTCCATTCCTCCTGCCCTGCACCCACCTGGGCAACCTCCCGGGTGCAGGGCCTCTCCGTCCGTGGAGGGAGGGACAGAGCCTTCAGGGCCTCCTGCTCTAGGGCCCTACCTGGCCCTGGCTGACCTGGGTCCTTTCCTCCTGGATTTCCAGGGTCACCTGGCTACCCCCCCTGCCCCCAGTCTCCCTAGTGTCAGTCCCTCCCCTGGCCACCTCTTCAGGGGAGAGTCCTTCCTCCTGCTCCAGCTCCTCAGCCAGGCCCGAGAGATCCAGCTTTGGTTCTGGGGAAAGCAACTCCGCCAGGAATCGGGGGTGAATGACCGCCTCCACCTGGAATGGAAGGAGAGGCTGTGAGCAGCCTTGGCAGGAGTGCCCTGGGAGGCGGGAAGGCCTGGGGGGAACGTGACTAGCAGAGGCCAATCCAGAGTCCCCCTCACAAAGGGGGAGCTTTCAAACTCCCATAGGTATTGTCTCCTCTCACATAAACACACACACACACTCACAAGCAGGTGCACATGCAGACACATGGGCTCCAAAGCACAAACACATAGGCACCGACACAGACACACAAAGGCCTCCAAAGAGAGAGAGAGACACCAACATGTCCAACTTACACATCCACATATACACATCCTATTCACCAAAGTACACTCAGACACACAGGAAGACACACAGATGTCAGGGTCACGGACCAGAGCATAAATCCCATTATCCTGGGCCAAAGCCAGAACTAGGGTGCTAAGAGCATCTCTCCCTGGAATCCTGGAGTCTGAGACTCCAGGCCCAGCCCACCTTGGTGTCAAAGTCCTCCTGGGAACACAGCTTGTCCACGTAGCTGAGGAGATCCGGGTCTGGGAAGCAGCCGTCCTCGTCCTGTGGCAGCTCATATCCATCGTCTCGACATTCCATATCTGACTCCCCTGTGGCTGAGGGGCCAGGACCCACCAGTGCCTGCGGGAGGTCCCCATGCTCCCTGCGAGCCTCAGGGGGAATCTCCTTGGGGGCCTTGTTCTCCAGCAGCTGCCAGGCTCTGCGTGGCCTTGGGTGGGTGTGCTGGACTCTGGGGCCGTGTTTCCTTGGAGCACAGGCTGAGGCAGAGCAGGAGGAAGGGAAAGTGAGGGGACACAGCGCCCAGAATCTGACCCCTGAGCAGGCACAGGGGAGGGCATTGTTGTGGGGCAATGGATATGCATGTGGGCAGGGGGAGGAGCAGCCAGAGCCTCAGGTTTTGTGGGAGGCCAGATTCAAGTCAGGGACAGGTAAAAGTCAGGTGTGAGAACGTGTGGAACATCTAATGATCAAGGGTCTCCCCACCAGCACACTTGTTAGGCAGATTTCACAGGGGCCCCTTAGACAGGGAGAAGGGTGATGAGGTTCTAAATGGACCAGGTCCACACCACAGAGGGGAAAAGGGGGACTGAGACACCCTCGGGGGCTATCCGTGTTGAAAGACCAATGTCCCCTTGAGGGAAAAGGACCAATCTGGGAACAGGGACCAGGCCTAGGCCTCTCTTACCTGTGCCTTGACCTCCAGGGGGAAGGTGATTCACAGACTGAGTGCCCCTTTTGTGGGATGTGGGTTCCTGAGGAGCCAGCCTTGGTGGAGCTAGAGGTGGCGTGCCCTGTGCCCGCATTGTGCAGGACACGTTCGCCATCCTGATCTCATCCTCTGCCTCAAATTGCATGAACCTGGGGGGTGTTGAGGGACAGGCCCCAGTGAGAAAACCACCTGGGCTCTGGAGCCCACCCAGGGCAGCAGAACTCAGAGGGTGAGGATAGGGTGTCCTTGGGGCTATCAGGGCCCTGTGAGGTGCTGTTGCAGCAGGGAGCTGCTCTGGCACAGGTCCAAGATCTGGGCCTCCTCCTGCCTGACCAGCCCTGGAGCTGGAGGGCATGGCCCAGCAGAGACCCAGGTCAATCTCTGGGACCAGGCTTAGGGAACAACTGGTGGGTGGTGGGGGCCCCTGCTCATGTGCCCCCAGACCTTGTCTGACCCAAACAATGGAGATGGCCAATGGCCTGGTCAGGCACATATCTCCACAGAGCCCTTGCCCGAACCCAGAACCTGGGGCTGGGAGTGAGAGTGCGGGAAAGCACGCATGAGACAGGACCCAGCACAGGCTGGAGTGGGGATCATACCCTTAGAGGTGAGGCATCTCTTGCCACTGAGAGCTAGCTGCTCCTTTGGTTTTGTTTGGAAACTAGGAGATTCACATGCAGAAATGACAGGGAGGGACAGAGACCCATGGGCTTCCCCAAGGATGGCCGGTTGCCCATTCCAGCCACCGCTGATGAGGAGAGGCCTACCACACCCTAGGTCAGTGATGGCCAGGCACAGAGCATGAAGGGGTGCCAGGCTGCCGGATGGAGTCCTCACCCCTGCACAACCCCCATGCCTTCAGGGGACACCCACCTGGGCTGCCGTGCTCCCCAAGGCCATCCTGAGGCCTCCCCACATCAGCATCATGGTAGGGCAGAGCTCTTGGGACAGGCCGGCTGGAAGAGCCAAGCTCTCCAGGTGGCAGAGGGGATTCTGGAGGCCAATAGGGGTTGGGGATTCAGGGAACAGGAGGTGTCAGGTGCCAGCCTCCTCTTGCATCCTCTCTGATTGCTAGTACCAGAGCCAGATCCTGCCATGGGGCCTGCCCATCACCCACCACCCACCCCACCATGTCGCCCATGGCCCAGGACCCTGACTCACTTTGCTGCCATTTCATAAAAGGCCATCCTCTCAACGGTGCTCATGTGCTGCCATTCCTGCATGGCCTGCCACATGCCCTCCTCCAGCGTCATGGTGGGCTTCAGGCGAGCCAGGGTGCGAAGCACTGGGCTGCAAGCCCTCAGGGTCAGTCTCTTGGTACAGCCCAGCCCCCAACTGCCCAACCCCACCCAGCTCCAAGGCCTCCATGGGCCCCACCCCTGCCAAACCCAGGCTCAAGAGGGGGAGACGAGGGTGGCTGGAGAGCAAACGCAAGCCTTCCTGGTGCCTGGTGCCACCACCTCCCACTCACCAGACGATGATTGTCCACTCCCTGGCTATAGCTGGGACACTCTGGCTGGGGGCGGGTTGCCATCTCATATAAAATGCAGCCCCATCAATGCGGGAGGGCAGGCGCCAGTCTACCAGCTAACAGGTCTGAGAAGCCCAAGGATTCTTCTGCCCAGGTCTCCGCACTAGATGGCCTAGTCCCCCTTTTTGGAGGGACCTCGGGTCTAGGAGGGATGTTCCTGCCAGGTTCACAGCTCTAGCAGGATAGACCCTTGCCCTTAGGACAGCTCGACCACCTCCCCGTTCACACTGGACTTCTTCAGAAGACCAAGGACCGGGCATGCAGAAAGCTCCGTCCTGGGCCTGAATGTCCTAAGCCTTATCTGAAGTGATACCCACTGGCTGCCATAGGCCCAGGTCCATGTTGAAAGGAGGTAGCACCAGAGAAGCAGGTCCCATTCAAACTCTGGCTCCTCACATCCGAGCAGGACCCTCTCGGACTGCTCTCCTGCACTCCATGTTATCATGGCACTGCAGAAAGTGAGACAACTGGTCTTGCATGGTGGTGGTAGCTGAGCTAAGGCACGGACGGGATGTCATGGACTGGACGTGGGACACATCTGAGTGCAGACGTGCCTCCTCATAGCATGGACTTTGCTGTCAACCCTCCTCCTCTCGAGGTGAAAGTATGCCTGGAAACCTAAGCAGGGAGTCCATGCCAAGGTCCTGTATATGCGAAGGCTCCAGCTGAGCTAATGAGGGCCTGAGAGGTCACTTACATGAGAAAGCAGGAGAGAGCTTCCGCATCGGGGCTCTGGGGCAGGTGGCTGCGGGCCAGGGACTTGAAGCGCTGCCAGCGTCGGAAGTTCTGATAGACTCTCTTATGGTGAGAGGCGTCCTCCTGAGGGCCCGTGTGCTGGGAGGCATGCAAGCTGCCTGCCCCAGAGGTGCCATATGGCCACAGCCCAGAGGTCCCTGGGGGCAGGATGAAGGCCATCTGGGCAGCTGGTGGTGCAGCTTGAGGAGGAAGGCCTGGGGCCAAGCCTCCCTTGCCAGCCTGAGCTGCTGCAATAGCTGGGGCAGCCACCCCGCTCTCCCCCGCAGGTCCTGCTATGCAAAGGGGTGCAGGACACAAAGCACTCCCCAAGAGGGCCCTGGAAGCATTCCCATTGAGGGGGGCCTGAGGGCGCCCAAAGGCCTGAGACTGGTGGGGCAATGCTGACCTCCCTCCTGACCAGACTGGGACAGGGATGTTGCCAAGCCCTGGGGCAATGGGGCCATGGTCAGCAGGAGTCACCCGAGGTGTCATGGGGTGAGCTGGCTGCAATAGGGTGCTGCCAGGCAGGAGTAATGGGGCCATGGGCGGTGGCAGGTGCTGCTCCCAAGCTGGCTGGGGTTGGGAGCCAGGAGTGGGGGGAGGATAGGAGCGTGAGGCGCCAGGGGTCATGACCACATCCGTCCCCAGCAGTGGAAATGCTGTGGAGAGAAAGGAAAGGGGTGAATGGAAGAGGAGAAGGGGCAACATGGACGGAAGCTCTCTGGGGGCTCAGAGGGCACACCTCAGTGGAAGAGGACATTTGGCTCTTGGAAACTTTGTGTTGTGCAGATGTCCTGGCGGGATGTTCATGGTCTGACCTGCAGTTGAGAATGACTTCCCTGGGGACCTTGATCCCCCACACCCAGTTCCCTGCCCCTGTCTACCAAGA
Source organism: Sus scrofa (assembly GCF_054392235.1). NCBI lineage: Eukaryota > Metazoa > Chordata > Mammalia > Artiodactyla > Suidae > Sus > Sus scrofa. The sequence continues at coordinate 15,831,957 of NC_139396.1, read as the reverse complement.
AATGCTCAGCTCAACAGCAGGGATGGGAGAGCCTCCCTGAGGAGCTCCCTGACACCTCGTCCTCACAGGCTGTCCCCACAGGCTGTCCCCACCTCCTGGACATGAGCCTGCCCCTCAGCAAGGTCACTGGCAGGTAAGGGCCTTCTCCAAGGTCCTTCCAGGCACCGTGAGGCCTTTGATGGACCTCCACTATCTAAAGTCGAAGGGCCTCACATCCTCCTTAACTGTTCTTCTCGGGATGCTCAGCACACATCTGTTCTGTCTTCCTTTCCTGACCTCACAAACACCTCTCAAAGGCTGCAACGAACGCTCTGCACACAGAACCCTTAGACAAACACAGAACAGCCCCACCAAGCATGCACCTGCCTCTCCGAACCACCCAGAGTGGACACTTCACGGGGGCTAAGGTGTGCCACCCCATCCCGATGGCCCTGAATCCCTCCCACCATGCAGTTCTGCTCCTCAGAGAGAAGTCTGAGAAGTCGGTGTGTGTCCCCTGCATTTTTGCCACTTCCCATCCAGGGTTGGCTTCCAAAGATGAGCACGGGCCCAGGGCAGCTCATCTGACATGGGTCATGGGAGTAGAGGCTGCCTGGTGTCTTTCCATTCCAGCTCCCAATAATGGAATGTGAGGACAAACTGAGAAGCAGGCAGGAGTCAGGTGCCATTGTGAGAAAACCTTCCATTCAGGAGAAGGAGGTACATACCACGAGGCACCGAATTGACCTCCACAGGTGTCCTAGGAGGTTTGAGAGTAGCAGACTAGATCATCTTCCTGCTTCTGTGCTACACTGCTTCACCCCCCCCCCTTTACAAAGGAAGCAGCCTTCCTAGGCATTCCACCTGCACCAGCCTCTCTCCACATGTAGTAGTAGTGACTTGAAATAGGAACACACTCTTCATCTCAAAGTCAGGCCTCAGCTTCTGCCATGAGACACCTGACATGCTGCACCATGTCTGCAGAGACGTATTTCCAAAAAAGGGAAACCAATACAGAACACCTCAGGCCCACGAGTCCTAGCTTGGGTGAAGTCACCTGGTTGCCCATCCCTTGTGGAATCCAAGGCCACAGTTGCCTGACCTGAGAAGTGAGTTCTGGGCGGGATGGAGGGAAACGTTCTGGGTGGTGGCAGCGAGAATCACATCCTGCCCAGCTCAGAGCAGACCCTTTCCTGAGCATGTGGCCACAGACAACACCCACCAGCACTGAATCGTTTTATGACTATACCCTCCCATTCCACGCCCCCATTAGCCAGAGTATGCTTCAGTTCCAATCCCTTAGAGAGGTCTGGTGAGGCGAGCTTCAGATGCCTGAGGACCACAAGGCGGGGCTAGGCTTTCCCCATGACCCACCCAGGGCCAGCCACAGGACCCTGGCTACACACACGTTCCAAGTGGCTTGTCTCCCTTCTAGAAACCACCAACCTGCCTGCTGCCATCCTGCCTCCCCAACCAGAGCAAGGCCTCTTGAACCACCTCCAAGCAGCTGTCCTCCCCAGGGCAGCCTCAGGTTTCTACAGGCTCCCCAGCTGAGATGTCCCTGGGGTGCAGTGCTCTCGCCTTCCTCTCCTTCCGTCCAACTCCATGTCCACAGTGAAGGGTCCCAACGGAAACCCAGGGAATTGAGGGAGGCCCTTTCTCTTGGAAAACAGCCCCTGTCTAGAGGCTTACCACCTTCTGAAGCCATTCCCACAGGCATGGGCCGGGACCACCATGGGCTGGTGGCCTCAACGTGGACAGTCAAGAGCAGGACCCAGCGAGGGACCTGCCCCAACAGACGCTCAGGACGCAAGGAGCCCAAGTTTGAATCTCAACAGTAGAATGCGGGCCTCCAGTCATTCTGCAGTGGGGGAGGGGCCGAGGGCAGGTGAGCCTGGGTGGGGGTGGGGTGCCATTCCATGCTGGCCTCTGCAGGGAGGCAAGAACCAGACGTTTCTTCCACCTTATGCAGGGGCCAGACAATTGTCCAGTGCCTCGTCAGGCAATGTATGTGGTGGTTTTCAGAGTCACAGCACCAAGGTTTGTCTTGATGTTCCCTTTCCCTTTGTTATTCATCAACTTGTTTGTTGTCCTTCAACCCCCTCTGCTTCCGTCCTGGCTCCAGGCTCACTTCCCCAGAGGCCAGAGTTTCTGAACAAAATTCAAATTTTATCATCTGATAACCACTTGGGTTTTTATGGCCACCTGGAACGCAATGTTTATGGTTTGGCTTCTCTCAGCAGACCCACCATTTGTGATTGGTGTGTGTCCGTCTGTCCTAAGGAAGCCGTCCTTGTGTGCCAACCAGCATCCAGCAGGACCCACCTTCCTCATGTTCCCTTGTGCTGGAAAGGCCCAGCCTATCCAAAAAGCCACAGCACAGCCCACGTGTCCAAGACCAGAGATCAGTCTGACGTGTTTCCCATATGATGACATTGCTGGTAAGTCTTGGAGCTTTTCCCTGTTAAATGTTTGAATGTAACATTTTCAACAAATCCTCCCTTCTAAGGGATCACAGTCCACGTGTGCCGAATAGCATATGGAGCGCTGAGTCCTCCTCTCCCCTCTTTCCCCTGTCCACTCAGTCCTCGTTCCCACCAGGGATCAGAGATACCTGTTTCATTCACATCTTTTCAGAGATCTTTTGGGCAAGCAACTTTGAATGCCATCCGTTTGCCTTTGCAGGTAGTATTCCTTTGTCTCTGGTTGAAATGTACCATGTGCACAGGGAACTCCATCTTGGACTTGTGATGGAAAAGGTTGGGGGATAATGTGAGAAAGTGATTACATATGTATCCTATATAGATATATATGTATCATATATCATATATACATATATCTGTCTGTACGACGGGGTCCTTTGGCTACGCAGCAGAAGTAGACAAAACATGGTATATCAACTGCAGTGGAAAACCTAACCTCTTGTAAGATCAAAGAGTTCCTCCTGAGAAAAATTAAAAAAGGAAACGAGAAAATTAAATTGCAGCCCCGTAGACCTGAGTATCTTTCCTTTTGTTGCCTTCCTACTGATATCGTGGCTCCTCTGTTACTGGATGCATTTTTAACATGGGAGTTCCTCCATTCTCTTGAAATTCAATGTACTGAAAGGGCAGAGTGCTCAAAGCCAGGCAAAAACAATAGTAAATGTGCAGCTCCATTTGAGTTTTTCATTTCCCATACACAGTGCCTGCATTTAGCCTGACCTGTGTCCCGTGCACCATTTTGGACATATCTTTACTGCAAGTACTTTCCCTGTGTATCTGAAATTTACCTTTCCCTCGGAATCAGCATGCATCTGGCAAGACTCGCCCATAAGGGTACCATATTAGGATCCATGGAGTGGGCAGTTCTTGAGGGGAGGAGAACTTGGAGTGGAGACCAAAAGGTGCAATTTGGTCCAACCCAAAAGAAAATGGCAACGGGACCCCAAATCTGCAGGCTCTTTGGATGAAATGGCAATGGAAGAGCCAAGAGATACTATTGAATCTATGAGCTTTATGTGGTTAAGGACAGAAGTAAGGGAGGAGAAGACAAAATCTTCTCTTTCCTTATGTGAAAGAACCAGATGTGTGTGTGTGGGGGGGGGGTCTCTTGGTTTAATTGCTTTCTCCTTTGGGGGGACACACGTGCTGCCTGTGGATGTTCCTAGGCTAGGAGTCACATCAGACCTGCACGAGCAGGCCTCTGCCATAGCCAGAGCAATGTGGGATCCAAGCTGTGTCTGGGACCTACAGCACAGCTCAGGGCAACCCCGGATCCTTATTCTACTGAAGGAGGCTGGGATGGAGTGTGCATCCTCACAGATCCTAGGGGGGTTTATGTCTGCTGAGCCATGATGGGAATTGCTGGCTTTTGTAGGTGTGAAAACATCGACTGCCCGTGATGTGGGTGTGCCCACATCACAGTGCCAGCTTTTTATCCACCAATGTCCAATCTCCACGTGTCCAAACCAACTCGCATCAACGTCCTGCCCAGCAAGCCCTGCTTGAAAGCTGGTGCACTTCCTGTCTGCATCCCATACCCTTGCGCTTGAGAATCGAGGCTCGTCCTTGCCTATGGTGCTGTCTGCATGGGAATCAACGTAGCATCCCTGACACAGCCAAATGGAAACACACCTGAGGAAACGTTCAGATTGGGAGTTAAGGTCAGCTTATCACGATGCAAGTGATAGGAATGCGTATGTCCGTCTTGTGTGGTGAGAGGCGAGGTCTCGGGAACATCATCAAGGGAGGTGAGGGGTGAAAACCTCCTAGGACTGCAAGCAAATCTCTTGGGAGGCAAGAGTCCCTCTGTGCAGTAGCAGAACTACAATTCCTCCTGCTGTTAGGGTGTTGGGCAAGGAAGGAGAGGTTGAAAGGATTGTTGCAGATTGAGAAAAAGGACTTGTGTGGGTGCTTCCAAAGCTTCTTGCCCCTTGCAAAGGAACATGGACTCCAAAGAGGGTGAGAAGCTGAGGAGAGAGTATCTCCTGCAATGCCATGGTGAGCTTTGTAGGAAGAAACTCTGGATGGGGCACGGCAAAACTGAGCACCATGGGAATAGGGCTCTCTATTGGATCTTTTATACTGAAGAAACATTTCAAGGGTTTTCAAACAAGCCCTTCATATGAGAAGATTGCTGAGGCACCCATTGTACCCAGGCATTCAGGAAGGCCAAGCTTCCTTGTTGCTTCCTCCCCTTCTTCAGCCACTCCTGCAATTTGTTACAAGGTTCTCACGCATCGCTCAGGTGTAGTATTTGTGGGGTTTTCTTGTTTGGTTGGTTTTGAATTGTTCTTCCCCCAAGACAATGGTTTTACTACTGTACAGCATGGTGACCCAGGTACACACACATGTACACATTCTAGTCTCTTCCATGAGCATGCTCCCTCACAAGTTCCCAGTGCTACACAGCAGGATCTCATTGCTAATCCACACCAAAGCCAATCCTTTGCATCCCTTCACCCCAAGCTCCCAATCCACCCCACTCCCTCCCCAGATGTTGTATTGGCATGAGTCTTCTCAGGGACACTGATAGAACAGTTGCATTGTGGAAACGAGGTGCTCCCAATTCTTCCATCATTTTTGACTGACTTTGGACTTCTGAGGGCCGCATCCATGGCATCGGGAGATTGCCAGGCTAGGGGTCCAATCAGAGCTGTGGCCTATGCCCGTGCCACAGCAATGCCAGATCCCAGCCGTGATGGCAACCTACACCGCAGCTCACATCAACACCCGATCCTTAACCCACCAGGCGAGGACAGGTGTGGAACCCGCAACTTCATGGTTCCTAGTCAGATTCGGTTCTGATGCACCATGACACGAACTCCTTCTGTTGTTCATTATTTTATACTACCTCAGAACCCTACATCCCGACATCGAAGAGGCAGAGGTTGTCAAATCAGCTGCACTGTAATGAGGGAAACCAGTCATGGAAGTGGGTGTCTCAACGTCCTTTGGACCATGAGCTCTGATTGTTCCTGCAGAGAGCTTCGGGGCAGGCACTGGCGGCTGAGGAGAAACATCTCTGGAGATGGATCACTAGCATCAGGAGACAGTGAACCTTCCACTCCCACATGGAAATTGAAAGGCACCGAGAGATCCCAGGTTTGTGTCTTGTGGACGTTTCAAGTCTGTGCCCTTGGGAGCTCTGGTTGTCATCAGAGAGATGTAAGGGTCTTGAGAGGTATCCTGTGGAGGAGGAAATGCTCTGATGTTGCCACGGACCAGAAAAGGGATCTGAGGGTTCAAGTTTCTTTGGCGAGCATTCCCAAGTCAGGTGGGTATGTTGAATCTGCTGCTACTTCTTTGTGGGTGGATGGCCACCTGAACTTCCATGATGTCGTGCCAGACGTAGGGAGGGAGAGGCATAGTGTTCCCAAAGTACCTGCTGTCATGTGACTGGCCAAGAGGGTCAAGTTTAGCTCACCAGCATAACCAGGACAACCAGAATCGTACAAAGGAGACACACCTGTGCACCAACCTTTATTGAACAAGCTCCATGTATTAAAGTAAGACATGAAGAACAAACATGTGTGGAGAATCGAGGCATTTGGAAATTCTCTAGGCATGGTGACAGGAGCACCGTCTCTGAAGAGAGGTTCCCAGATCTCCAGTTGCGTGCTAGAATCGTTCTTTAATGGATCCATCCAATTTGCTAGGGGAAAGACCCTTCTCTTTCTAGACAAGCAAATCCCAACCCAAAGAGTCCACACAGCCTAAGGTACTGTGGCCCAAAGGGCATGAATGTCCTTGGCCCACTTTGAGGATTCTGTGCTTAGGCTGGATCTCTGCAAACTCTTGTATGGGGATCCTATCTAAATGCATGGGTTTCACCAATGCAGTGTGACTGTGGGGGCTCATCTCCCAAGAGATAGGGTTTAAGAAGAGATGGCCACAGAAGCTCTCAGGGAGAAGACAGGAAGACAACCCCAGAGAGCTTTGCAGCGAATGCAAATCCTCCATGACATTCCTGTCTTGTAGGGAGCTCCTGGGCCAGCTCTTCTGATGCTTCCTTCCCTCCCTCCTCTTCCCACCTGTCCCCTGCTGACTGAGCTGTTGTGCACAGAGACTACCATCCTCCAACCGCTCCTAGTGTCTGTTGAGGAGGGTCCGCTTGGGTAGTCAGTAGCGCACGTGGGAGCAAAGAGGGTGGTTTCCCAAGGGGTGGCCTGCCTGAGGGTGTGGCCCGTCATGGTGGCCTTTAGCGTTCATTCCATGACAGCCCTGCTAAGGAATATGGGGACTGTTCAGCCATTGGGTGTGACCGCTCTGTGCTCTTGTGCACGCTGCAGACTCCTTGTGCCCTCCTCCATGTGGGTTCATGCCCGCATGGAGCTCAGGTCCGGAGCAGTGTTTCCACCACAGCTTTTAGCAGCACTGTGGATCAGGCTGCTGGGAGACTTGAGGGACTGTGGGGCCTATGGAGGCAGGGGACTAAAGTGTGTGAGTGATTAAAATGGGTGGCATTCCAGTGTGCCCACCGTTCCAAAGCGTAGGAAAGCTGGAAGGAAGAAATTGCAATTTGAAAACCCTCATGGGGTTCACAAGAAGTAGCTCAGGGCACGGGAAAAGGAGTGAAGATGTACCATCCAGGCTGCTAGTTTCACTGGTGTCTTCCTTTTTCACATACCAATGTCGGTCAGCACTTCTGTTCAAAGGGCATGCTTGGGTCTCTGTTGGGGGCAGCCTTGCTGAATGTAGTGCTGACCACCTAGTTGGAGTCGGATGTAAATCGTGATGGATTTGCAAGCCTAGGGGGATTGGTACATGGCCAACTGGTTGTCAGGAATCTGGTAATCCATCAAATGTGAGGGTTGGTTGGGTTTTGTCTATGGATATGTGTGTAAGGGGAGATCATGCCTGTGTTTGGGTGAGCGTTTGTCTTTGGAGGGTGCTGAGATGTAACCGATGCATAGTCCAGGACCTGGCATTTAGGTGTTTGTAAGTTGGTGTTCAGGGGCCTATTTTTCATGGATGTTTTCCGCCATGAAGTTTGGGGTGGTGTGTCTCCTGGTGGACTTGGTAGGATTATCTGCCTAGGCCTCAGGGCAATGTTAGGGAAGTCCAGGGGCCGATCTGTGTATTTGTGCCTTTGGGGCCTGTAGTGAAACTTCGTGGTTGGGACTTGACCCCAGCCAAAATTGAGAGTGGGACTGGAATCTACATTGCCCTCAGCTTGGCACCTCAAGCCAGGATCCCAGGTTCAGAGAGGATTCGAGCGCACAGACTTCTTCTTTTTGGTGGCATCTGCCCCATGTGGAGTTTCCCCGTCCACGGACGGAGTGCCACAACAGCAATCGGGACCACTGCAGTGAACACTCAGAATCCTTAGCCTTCCGTGCCACAAAAGAACGCCTCGACCTGCTCAAACCCACTGTCTTTGCACTGTCAGACCCCTCACCAGGTGTCAGGATTTGATGAAGCTCTGGTTCTTCTGCTTCGTGGCAGGAAGAATTTGGCATGAAGCGAAGCCCCAGGTAAAGAGTGAGTTTCGGAGCATAAGACCCTGGGGGGAGATACGCGTAAGCTGTCCAGGGAGCAGAGCAGCCCCAAGAACCAAGAGAGCTACATTTCTAGAATCCAAGGCCCAGTGGGGAGGGGAGAAGACTGCCTTCTTCCTCATTGGAGGGTGGATATCAAGGCTTCCATCTCCAGCTCCTCCTTGTGCCCTATATGGATGGTGTGCCCTGGGCTGTCACAGTGCTTGTTCAAATCGGTGTGTATTGCCAGGAGTTTGGTCGTATATCAACTGGGGTAATTCATCTCAGGTTTCCATCTCCTGTCCTCTTTTACCTAGGCGTGTCCCCTCTCCCCTGTGTTTCTGTCTGGGTGAGGTGCAGAAATGCTCCTTGTCCAGGACTCTTCTCTCCTTGACCTCATGCAGCAGGACTCGACCTCCATATCTGTTGTCTTGTGCTTGAACTCTTGGGGGTTGTGTCTTGAGCGTGTCTGGCACTTCGATGCATCTGGTCTTACTTCAAGTCAGGTAAGTCATGGCTGGGTTCCTTTTCTTGAGTGATCATCAGCTTTAGACCATTTTGAAGACCCCTTTAAAGCTTGTCTTTAACCCATCCCCCATGGGCGGTTTCTGCTCTTTAAGAATCCTCCTCTGCCCTTCCCTTTAGGATGATTATTTGTGTGTTCATGGCCTGTCATATGGCTCTTTGCTTTTTTGTGTGTAGCACATGTTCCGGAGCTGTGCATGTGTCTTTTGATGTGTAGAGGGCGAGTCGGCCTATCTTCTGGGACAGGTGAATGCTATATAGGTCGGCGTGCCGTATTGGTGTGCTTCTGGATTCTGCATGCTGGAAGAGTGCATGCCCTTGGATGGAGCCTTGGGGAGTGTGGGTTTATGGATATGCGGAGAGTGTGTTATATGCGTGTTTGGAGGAAAGGACGTAGGGTGCTAGGTTTGCAATTGTGTCGTGTACTGAGTAATTGCGGGTCTGCTTGGGTGTTTTGGAGAGTTGTGTGTATAATGCGTTTGAGTGTGTATTCCAGGGGCATGGGCATTTGGAGGCATATTCGCTGGGGCTATGCACTTGTAGTTTTCAGGAGGGACATGTTAGGCTTATATATGTGGGGACGTGGGGAAGTGTGTGTCTGCTGAAGAGATGAGGTTCTGTGTTTCTACAATGGCGTGGGAGACGTGCATTTCTTGGTGTGAGAAATATGTGCTGTGGTTATGTGTCACGAGTTTGCAGATGGATGAGCTGGGTCCTAGGATCATTAGATATGTGGAAGTCATTTCCTATGTGGTTTGCTGGCGATAGGTCTATGTGTCGTACGTGTGTCTACTCGTTTGTGTGTCTATCACCAGGTGCATGAATGACCAGGTTGTGTTCCTATGGTATGGAGGTGTTGGGAGTGTGCCACGTTGCTTCTTGGCAGAATGCCGAGGTGTTTCTACAGGTCCTAGGTAGGAAGAGATGGTGTGTCCACATTGAGGGTGAGGGCTGAAATACATATGCAGTTGACCCCCACACAGGTGCAGTGTCCTGGCAGGGCAGTTGTCTTCTGGAGAGGTGGCACCATGTGTAGTGTTTGGGGCATCTGTATGTTCAAGGGTTGGGAGTATTTGTCTCTGTGTGTCCATAGGTGTTTGAGACGTGTACATGTGTATTAGTACGTGTAGGCGGATTGTGGCTGTGTGTGTATTTGAGGTCCTGGGGCTTCTGTAGTATGTATTTGGAGGGATGTCAGAGGTAGGTGTGTGTGTTTGGAAACACAGAAATCTCATAGGTGATGTGTGTGTGTTCTGGAATCCTGGCCTAGAAGTCCTGTAGGGCTGTGGCCTTGCCCATGGGCTGTGCTGAGCCGACTGTGTAGGAGCTGGTGGTAGTGAGCCTGTATACGAGGTAATCATTGTGTACCACTGGTCGGTGTTTGTGTTCAAGCCCCTGTTGGGTATGTTCATGTGAAGACTTCAGGTGGTATAGATTTGTTTGTGGGGAAGTGGGTGGAATGGTGGGTTGGCCTTTTCTTGTCTTTTCAGGGGAGACCCATGGCATTGGGAAATGCCCTGGCTATGGTGGAATTGGCACTGCAGCTGCAGCTGCCAGCCACAGCCACAGCAAGGCCAGTTCCAAGCTGCATATGGGACCTGCTCCATATCTGAAGGCAATCCTGGATCCAGGGATTGCACCTGCCTTTTCCCCTATAAGGGTCAGGTTCATTCCAATTTAACCACGACGGGAATGCCTGCTGGAAGTTTTTTCCTCACAACGTCATTTTCAGTTCTTGGCATCAGCCCAGTCATCTTTTCTAGGTCATCGGAGTTAAGTCTTGGCAGATTGTACTTTGCTAGGGAGGTGTCCATTTCGTCTAGGAAGTCTGTTTTCTTGGCATAGAGTTGCTTTTAGTAGTCTCTTCTGATCCTCTGTATTCTGGGATGTCCATTGGAAGCTGGCATGCATTTTGATGGTTATTGATTTGAGTCCACTCTTTTTTCCCTGATGAGTCTGGCTAAGGGTTTATCCATATGGTGGATGTATTCAAAGAAGCAGTTGTAGCTGCATTGATCTTTCCAATGGTTTTCTTCGCTGCTCTTTCCTTTCTGCTCTGATCATTAGGGTGTCTTTCCTTGTGTTTGTCTTTCTCTGGTTGCTTTGGGCGTAAGGCCAGGTTGTTTGTTGGTGGTTTTCCTTGTTGGCTGAGGTAGGCTTGTATTGCTGGAAAGGTCCCTCTTCGATCTGCCTTTGCTGTGTCCCATAGGCTTTGGATTGTTATGTCTTTGGTGTCACTTGCTTCTTGGGATCTTCAAATTTCCTCTTTGGTTTCTCCATCACTCCCTTGGTTGTTGAGGAGCATGTTGTCGAGTTTCCGTGCGTTGGTGTTTGTTGCCGTTGTTTTCTTGGTGGTTGATTTCGAGCCTCATAGCGTTGGGTTCACACAAGCTGTGGGATAGGATTTCAATTTCCTTCCTTGTACAGTGGCTTGCTTGGTGACGCAGCATGTGATCTGTCCTAGGGAATGTCCGGTGTGCCCTTTAGAGGGGTGTGTATGCTGATCATTGGGATGGAAAGCGCTCTACATATGGAGGAAGTGCCCTGTGGTCCAATGCATTATTGAAGGCCTGGGTTCCCTTGTTGATTTTATGTCTGGAGGAGCGGTGCGTTGATGGGAGTCGGGTGTGAAGGCCCCTGCTCTGACTGTGTTAGTGTCCATTTCTCCGTTTACGGTTGTAGCAGTTGCCTTCTACATTGCGGAGATCCTGTATTGGGTGCATATAGGTTTCCAATTCCCATCTCCTCTCCTTGGATTGATCCTTGACCGTTACGTAATGACCTTCTTTGTGTCTTATTAATATGCTTTATTTGAAGGTCTCTTTTGTGTGATGGGGGTGTTTCTACTCAGTCTCTCTTTTAATTCCCAAGCACGAGGAATATTTTCTTGCATCCTCTCACTTTCAACTTGTATATGTCCCTCAAACTGAAGGGGGTCTCTTGAAGACAGCAGGTCTACCTATCTGTCTATCCCTCTACCTATCTGGATCGAGATCGAGATGGAGATCGAGATGGAGAATGAGACGGAGCTCTCGATGTAGACACAGAGAGAAGGAGATGCGTCTTCTTTTTGTATGCATGCAGCCAGTGGATGTCTTTCGGTTGGGGCATTTTGTGCATTTCCATTGAAGGTGCTTCTTGATCTGTATGTTCTTATGGCCATGTTATTAGCTGTGTCAGATTGGGTTTTGTTGGTCTTTTCCCATCCTCCCTTGTTCTCTGCTCTTGTGGTTTGATGACTACCTCAAGTGGGGTGTTTGTTGGGTGTTTTTTGTTTGTTCTTTCCCCAAGACAATTTTTTCCACTGTCCAGCATTGTGACCCAGTTCCCCATACATGTATAATTCGTCTTTGTGCCATTATCATGCTCCATCATAAGTGATTCGACCTCGTCCTCAGTGCTACACAGCAGGATCTCCTTGCTAATCCCTTCCAAAAGCAGTCGTTTGCATCCAATAACCCCAAGCTCCCCATCCATCCGACTCCCTCCCCTCGCTCTAGGCAACCACAAGTCTATTCTCCAAGTCCATGAGTTCCTTTAGGTGGAAAGGTTCCTTTGGGCTGTATATGAGACTCCTCATATGAGTGATGTCGTATGGTAGTCGTCCTTCTCTTTCGGACTTCCTTCACTCAGGATGAGAGGGTCTCGTTCCATCCATGTTGCTGCAGATGGCATTAGGGTGCTCTGTTTTATGGTGCAGGAGTATTCCATTGTGTGTATATACCGCGTCCTCTTTGGCTCTTAATTGTTATTTCCCCGATACAATCTTGTTTTCTACTGTACAACGTGGTGACCCAGTTACATATACATGTAGGCATTCTATGTTCTCACATTATCATGCTCCGACAAACGTGACTAGACATTGTACCCAGCGCTACACAGCAGGATCTCATTGCTAATCCATTCCCAAGGCCATAGTTGGCAGGCATTAACCCCAAGCTCCCCATCCACCCCACTCCTTCCCCCTCCCCTCCCCCTTGGCCACCACAAGTCTATTCTGCAAGTCCATGAGTTGCTTTTCTGTGGAAAGTTTCATTTGTGCCATATATTAGATTCCAGATATAAGTATGTGGTATCCTCTTCTGGAATGGATCCCTTAACCGTGAACTAGTGTCCTTCTTTGCCTTTCTTGATGGCCTTCGTTTTAAAGGCGATTTTGTTGGATATGAGCAGCGCTACTCCTGATCTCCTGTCTTGTCCATTGGCATGAAATATCTTTTCACATCCCCTCCCTTTCAATCTATACGTGTCCTTTGCCCTCGGGTGAGCTTGTCTAGGCAGCAGATTGACGGTTTTTGCTTTGGTACCCACTGTCACTCTGTGCCTTTTGATGGGAGCGTTCGGTCCAGGAACAATTCAGGTGGTCATTGATAGATGTTTCTTGATTGCCATTTGAAGCCTTGTTTTCCCGTTGAGTCTATGTTTCTCTTTTCTTCTTTCTTTTCTTTTGAGGGGATGGGTTCCATTGATTCTCTGCTAGAGTCCTTTCCTTTTCCAATTTTTGAATGTAGTGTTGGCTTTTGGTTTGTGGTTGCCCTGTTTTGTTGTTATGTTAACCCCTTCGTATGTCTGCTCACTTTAGCCTGACCGTTACATAGGACCAAACGCGTCACTGAACCAAGAAAAAGGATCTACATTTTCTTCCATTCCTCGCGCTCATTGTATTATTTGATGTAGTTTATTTCATTTTATGTTTTTGAAATCTTCATGGTTAGATCTGTACGCTGGCTTCTCTAAGTCACTGCTTTCCAATGGTTTTTTTCTTTTTTCTTTTTTTTGAATTGGAGAACCCTTAGATTATTTCTTTCAGAATGGGATTTGTATTGCAGTACTCTTTCAGTGTTGGTTTGTTGGAGAAATTCTTGCTTTCCCCTTCGATTTGAAATGATAGTCTTGCTGGATAGGGTATTTGGAGGAGGCAGATTATTTGTTCTTTCTTTCAGTGTTTTCAATGCCTCTCGCCACCCCCTTCTGGACTGTAGTGTTTCTGTAGAGAAAACTGCTGATAACCTTATTGGGGTTCCCTCATCATGAATGCCTTGCTTTTCTCTTGCTGCCTTTGGCCTCCTCCCTTTCTGTTTACCTTTGGCCTATTGATCAGAATAGGTCTTGCGGCATGCCTGTTTGGGTTCAACTTGTTTGGGGCTCTCTGTCCTTCCCGTATCTTGATATCACTCTCCTGTAGTTGTTGCTTTAAAACCTCGATTGCAGGACTCCCTGTTGTGGTGCCCTGGAAGCTGGCAATGGCCCCTGCCCCTCTCCCCCAGCCACAAGGACCAGACCCTCCCTTTGGCTGATGACATGAGGAGATTTCCCACCAGATGGCCCAGCCCTGAGCGCACTAACTCTAGGAAGTCCCAGCCACTCTGTTTCTAAGCCCCACTGACCCCCTGAGCAAGACGGGCTGCCTCCAACAGGACTGGGTATGGGCATCTTCTGAAAGGCTCAACCAAGACCTTGAGAGAACACCAGATGTCTAAAGGAATGAGAAAGGAAGAGGGTCCCGGTTAGGGGTGTGCTGGTGCAGCCCAGGGCCTTGCCAGAGCTGAGGTGTGCAGGGGCTTGAGCTGGCCAGGCTCCACTCCCACACCAGCTCTCTTGGGCCCTGTTGGGACATATGTCCCTTCTCGGCCTTGGACAGTGCCTTCTTCTGGACCTCCAGGGTTTCTCCAGGCACAGAGGCCCATCTGCTGATAGATTGAAACCTGTGATTGTCCTGAGGGTCAGTCAGGAGCTTCCTACATCAGGATGCCGGTGCCTGCCTGCATGGCTTACACAGGCTCATCAGCCATGGGATGCCAGGGTTTGGAACTTCCCAGAAGTACAACTGAGTGACTGTGCATGGCAGAGACTCAGCTCTGACCTAGCTCTGTTGCTTGTAGCCTAAGTCCCCTGTCCTCCAGAGGGTGGTCCCAGGGGGCTGCCCTCATCTGTGACCTCCCTTTTTCAGGGTGTCTCATGGGGATGGCCCACTGGGGCTTAGACGGCTCACACGCCCCTACCCCAGCATCTTCACCAATATCACCTGCTTCTCCCATGGGACCGATGAGATCCAGAAGCACATGCCTCTCCCTGAGCCCACGGTCCCTCCTCCTCACACCCAGGTGCCATCGCAGTCTCTGCAGGCTACTGGCTCTCCTGGGCCTGGCACAGGCTTTGTGCCCCCAGAGACTGGCCCCTGCTGCTGTTCATGCTCGAGGTCCTGCAGCAGGCCTGATGCAGACCCCCCGAGCTCCTGTGCTCCTGTCTCTGCCTCAGACTCCAGTCTCCATTTGGCAAACAGCCATCCCTCCCCCACCAGCTCCATCAGCTGTCCATGGCCCCATCTTGCCCTTCCTGTCCAAGCATGGCCACCCCACAAACCAAGCCTGCAATCTCCAATAACCAAAGGAAAGTCTCCTCCTGCTGCTGCCTTGGGGCCCTACGGCCCCTCCTGTCATCCGTCCTTACTTCTTCTGTTGGGGTCCTCCATCTGACTCCCTGGACAAGGGGAGGGGACATGAGAGGGAGAGTGTCCCAGGAGGAAGGTAGGAGTGGGGATGCTGATGGAGCCCAGCTGGGGACAGAGAGGGTGTCTTCCCTTGAGACTCCTTCCTGCCCTGGGAGTGCCCAGGCTTCGGAGGGAATCGGTCAGCTCCAGCTGCCATCACCAATCCCACGGGCAATGGGGCTTAAATAACAAGAATGTATCAACTCACCGTTTCGGAGCCCAGCCTTCTGAGATCCCGGTATAAACAAGCTGGGTTGGCCCTGAGGCCTCTCTCCTTGGATTCCAGATGCCCATCTCCTGCCTGTGCCCTCACATCAGCTCCCTCTGTGGGACTCAGGGTCTAAATCTGCCCTTTCTATAGGGGCACCCATCCTATTGTATTCGAGGCCACCTTAGTGACCTGATTTCAGCTCTTTCTGTACAAACTCTGCTGCAGGGCTTGCGGTGGTGTTGCCCTGGAACTGAACCTGAGAAGGAACCATGAGTGTTCAGGTTCGACCCCTGGCCTCGCTCAGGAAGGGAAGGATCCAATGTGGACATGAGCTGTGGTGTAGGTCTCAGACCCGGCTTGGATGTGGCATTGCTGTGGCGGTGGTGTAGGCTGACTGCCAAAGCTCCGATCGATCGATGGATCGTTTGGATGCCAAGCCTGGGAACTTCCATATGCCGCCCCAGCAGCCCCATCCAAACAACCAAACGTAGGCAATGGAAAGACAAAGGAAAGACTGCTCCACCTAAGGTCATGTTCGGAGGTCCTGGGGGAGAAGCCTTCCACATATGAACTTCAGGTGATAGAGTTGTAGCTCCTTTTGGCAGGTGTCTCCAGTGCCAGGGATGAAGGGTCTTTTGGAAAGTAAAGGAACATCAGTCCTGGGGTTGGGATGAAGGAGGATCAACTCCCCAAAGTGAGGGAGGGATGTTTCCAGAGTGCAGGGCACTCGAGCCGGATCAGAGCCCATGACCCAATGCCATGAGGCAGGGGGTTCCAGCCCATGGCATGTAAGGCTCTTGAAGGAACAGAGTCTAGGTGACTGAGAGGGAAGCTGAGAGAGGAGCTCCAGAGCCAGGCTGTGAGATGAGGACCAGGCCTCACAGAACTCTGCTCCTACGTTGGATTCCCAGCACCCTCTTTCAGCATGCCCATGGCCCCGCTCTCCATAGCCTGAAGGGGAACAACTCACTGCCCACCTTTCTGGCCCCCACCCCCACATGAACGGCTGCTTTCCGTCCAAGGGCCCCAGCCAGCCTCGCCCAAGGGGTCCACACCTCCAGCACTTGGAGCCTGATGTCTCCTTTTTGGCTTAGCTGGCTCAGGCCAACCCGAGGGAGTTCCTGGAAGCAGTGTTGTTGCAATCCTTCCTGCCCTCTGCCTGACCCAGTGTTCTCATGTAGCCAGCAGGATCCTGGGAAGCCTCACAGTGGACCCAGCCTTCAGGACTCACAGTGCTATGGTGGGTGACCTACCTCTTCCTAACGTTTGCCCATTTTCTGGTGGAATAGGTCCCGCTGTTATGGTCGTGTCTTGGCAGTGCCTTATTCCCTCGAGACACCAGACTTGGGTCAGATGTGTGGTTGGCAGGTAGTTTCTCCAAACCTGTAGCTTCTTTTCACCTAGGAAAATGTTTCCATTTGATGAGGTCCGTTTTCTGTCTGGGGTAGGGTTTTGGCTGTCATGGGGA
This sequence comes from Sus scrofa, assembly GCF_054392235.1. Classification (NCBI taxonomy): domain Eukaryota; kingdom Metazoa; phylum Chordata; class Mammalia; order Artiodactyla; family Suidae; genus Sus; species Sus scrofa. The sequence continues at coordinate 15,815,324 of NC_139396.1, read as the reverse complement.
AGAACGCTTATCTTTTCATTGTTGCTGATGTTGTTGTTGCCTATTCCAGTGGTATTGATGTAGTTATCTTCCGTTTGATTGAAAGGACAGTGAGGTACCATGTTGTGCTATTTCCTGCTGTGTCGCAAAGTGAGTCGGTCATACATACACACACACCCCTTCTCCCTCAGATTCTATTTCCATATCGACTATCGCTAACTGTTGGCTAGAGTTCCCTGGGCTCTACCGCAGGTTCCTGTTGGCCGGTCATTCCATGTACTCCGTGTGCAGAAGCCAGTCCCAAACCCCCAGTCCCTCCTGCTGTGGACTTGGCTCCTTTGGGACCCATCCGGTTTTCCAAGGCTGGGAGTCTGTTTCTGTTCCGTGCACACGTTCATTTGTGTCCTCTCTTTCGGTTCCACTTAGAAGTGGTATCATACGATGTTTGTCTTTCCCTGTCCACCTTCACTTAGGATGATAATTTCCAGGTCCATCCTTGCTGCTGCAGCGTTCATGATTCCATTCTCTTGTATGATTGTGTGATGTCCCCCCGTACATATGAACCTCATCCTCTTTATCCATGCCTCGGCCGATGGACATTTAGCTTGCTCCCTTGTCTTGGCTATTGGAAATGGTGCTTCAGTGGACATTGGGGTGCATGTATGTTTTGAAGGGCCTTTCTTTCCTTTTGATGAAGTCCAACTTTCTGTTCTTTCTTTCCCTTTTGGGGTAATGTTTTTCTTGTCATGTGGAAGACCCCTTTGCCAAGCCCGAGGACCCAGAGATTTGCTCCAATTGTTTTTGCTTGTGGTGTAAACGTTGCATCGTTTGTATTTATACACATTTTACATTTGCACTTAATGTTCCATGATGAGTTCATTTTCGTATGGGATAAAAACCCTATCCCTATTCCATTCTACTGCCCTTGAGCTTCCATATTAGAACATCCCAGGTATTGCTCTGGATCTATTTCTGCATTCTCTCTCTGTACACTGAACTCTGTCAGCCTCTATCCCGCCAGCAATGCCAAGCTGCCCTCCTTAGAGCGTTCTCATAAGCCGAATAACCTCCCACTTTAATATGCTTTCTCAAAATTATGTTTTCTGTTCTGGCTCCTTTATCTTTTCTTTATACTTTTTAGAATATGTTTGTCCATGTTGACAAAAAAAAAAAAAAAAAAAACTTCTGTTAGATTTTGACCATTTTCTATGTTGTGTCTTCACATCCTTGGGTATAATACATGTCCGCATTGTTGTAGGCCTTTTTCATTTTATCATACAGATCCTCTATCCTGCATATGTATCCCTGGATTTTCCATTGTGATTGATAATGATGAGGGCTAATGTAAGAGACCGAATATATATCCTTCTGAGTGGGTTACTTTACACCAGAACACAGCAAAGCATTTTAAATCAAGTATGATGGAAACAATTAAGTGTTAACAATTGAAATTTGAAGAAGCACTGTAAACCACATGTAGTAAAAAAAAATAAAAGTCATTCTGTAAATAACAACATAGTTTATCTTTTAAAATTAAAAAGAAAATTAAAATATAATCTGATATATTTGAGTATATTTAAAGTTGTCTTCATACTTATATCCTGGCTCCTTTATTTCTGGTCTAATTTTTATAACCAGAAATTCTACAGTTATTGAAATTCAAAGTACTGAAAGATCAGGTTGGTCATAGGCAGGCAATGATAATAGTACATGTCCAGCTAAATTTGAATTTTTCATTTCACATAAATAGTGCATTAATTTAGCCTTAACTATACCCTGTGCAACATTTCAGACATATCTTTACTGCAAGTACTTTCCATATTTATCTGAAATTTACCTTTCCCTCAGAATGGGCATTTATCTGGAACACTAACCATAAAGGGTAACACATTAGGCTATTAGTTGTGGGCAATTCTTGAGAGGATGAGAACTTGGAGTAGAGACTGACATGTGCCTTTTGGTCCAACACTAAATAAATTGACAAAGGGATCCAAAATCTGCAGGCTCTTTGGATGAAATGAAAATGGAAGAGCCAGGATATACTACCAAGTGTTTGTGCTTAGTGGGGTTAAGGACAGAAGTAAGGGGAAAGGAGAAATAATCTTCTCTTTCCATATGTTAAAGAAATAAATATCCTAGAAATCTGTGGTGGGGGGCAGTCCCTTCTTTTTATGTATTTTTCTCTTTAGGGCCAGACCTTCAGCATATGGAAGTTCCAGAATAGGAGTCAAATCAAACCTGCAGCTGCAGGCCTACACACAGCCACAGCAATGTGGGATGTAAGCTGTGTCTGTGACTTACAGCATAGCTCAAGGCAACACCAGATCCTTATTCTACTGAGGGAGGCCAGGGATCCTACCCACATCCTTGGATACTTGTCAGGTTCATTTCTGCTGAGCCACAATGGAACTCCTCGTATTTCTAGGATTAAAAAAAAAATCAACTCCCTTGGCACAGTGCCAGTATTTTACCCACCAATGTCCCCTCTCCTTTTGGACAAAGCCAGTCCCATCTAAGTCCTGGCCTGCAAGCCCTGCTTATAAGCTTGTGAATTTCCTGTCTGCATCCCATAGCCTTCCACTTTAGAATCTAAGCTCATCATTACCTATGGTCCTGACTGCATGGGAATCATGGTAGCCTCCCTTAGAAAACAAAACAGAGACACAAATAAGAAAAAGTTCTCTGAGCCTTATTATCGTGTTGGGAATTAATGTCAGCTTATCACTATCCAAATGATATGAATGAGTATTCATGTTTTGTGTGGTGAGAAGAGAGGACTCTTAGGAAACTCATCAAGGGAGATGAGGGGTGAAACCTAATAGGACTGCAACCAAATCTCTTGGGAGGCCAAATTCATTCTCTGCTGTAGCCCCACTACAACTCCTACTGATGTTAGGGCGTTGGGGAAGGAAAGAGAGAGGTTTAAAAGACTGTTCCACAATGAGAAAAAGACTTGTGTGGATGCTTCAGAAGCTTCTTGCCCCTTGCAAAGGAAGATGGACTCAGAAAAGGGTGAAAAGCTGAGGTGAGAGGATTTCCAGCAATATAATGGTGAGATTTGTATCAAGAAACTCTTGATGGGGGGTTAAAAAATAACCTGGAACTACTTCTCTGTATTTGAGCTTTTATAATGAAAAATTTAGATGTTTTTCAACCAATACCTTCATATGAGAGGATTGGTGAGGCAAGCATTCTACACAGGCTCTCAAGAAGGGCAGGCTCCTTGTTGTTTCCTCCCCTTGTTCAGCCATTCAATCAATTCCTTACAAGATCCTCACTCATAGCTCTGATATAGTATTTGATGAGTCTTCCCAGGGACAATGATAGAAAAAAATGCATGGTGGAAAAGTGACATCCCCAATTCTACAATTTTTTGAAACATCAAAATTCTATATCCTAGAGGCAGAGATAATCAAATTAGCTGACATACAATTAGGGAAAACCAGTCATGGAAGTGAGTATTTCAATGTCCTTTGGACCCTGATCTCTGATTATTCCTGCCAGGAGCTTCAGGGCAGGCAGTGGCAACTGAGGAGAAACATCTCTGGAAATGGATCACTAGCATCAGGAGACAGTGAATCTTCCACTTCTGCATGGACATTAAGGACACAGAGAAATACCAGGTTTGTGTCTTGTGGACGTTTCAAGTCTGTGCCCTTGGGGGCTTTTCATGTTGTTAGATGTAAGGGTCTTGAGAGGTATCCTGTGGAGTAAGAAATGCTCTGATGTTGCAACTGACCATAAAAGGGATCTGAGGGTTCAGGTTTCTTTAGCACACATTACAATGTCAGGTCAGTACAGTGAATCTGCTCCTACTTATTTGTATGTTGATTGCCAGCTGAAATTCTGTGATGTAGTCAAAAAAGTAGGGAGGGAGAGTAAAATTGTTCCCAAAGTACCTGCTGTTTTGTAATTGGCCAAGAGGGTCAAGTTTAGTTCACCAGCATAGCCAGAATAACCAAAACCTTACAAAAGAAACACCTGTGAATCCACCTTTATTAAAAAACCTCCAGGCGTTAACTACCTACCCTGAGAAAAAAAACATTCAAGGAGAACAAATGCATTTGGAAAAACTCTAGGCATGGAAACAGGAGAAATTTCATTCAGAGTGTTTTCTAGGTCTAAAATTCATTGCTAGACATTCTTTTTAATGGACCCCTCAGGCTTGATAGGGAAAAGAACCTTCTATTTCTAGGGAAAACAACAACAACAACAACAACAACAGTAAGGAGACCTAAGGAACTGCAGCCCAAAGGGCTTGAATGTACTTGGCCCAATTTGAGGATACCGTGCTTAGGCTGGAGCTCTCCAAACTCTTCCATGGGGATCATATCTAAATGCATGCATTTCATGTTTGCAATTTTAACATGGGGGCTCAACTCTCAAGAGACAGTTTTATTTTATTTTTTTGTTTGTTTTTGTTTTTTGTTTTAATGATACAAATGAATTGATTTACAAACCAGATAAAGACTCACTGGTAAAGAAAACAAACTTAAGGAAACCAAAGGGGATAGTGGGGGAGAGATAAATCTGGAGTTTGGGAATAACATATACACACACATATAAAATAGGTACACAACAAAGACCTATTGTGTAGCACAGGGAGCTATATACTCAACATCTTATAATGGAAAAGAATCTGTTTTCTTTTTTTTTCTGTGTTGCAATCTTTTTTTCCATTTTTTTATTACTCAAATGAATTTATCACATCTGTAGTCGTATAATGATCATAACACTCTGATTTCACTGGATTTCCATCCCACAGCCCAGGCACATCCCCCCACCCCCCAAACTGTCTCCTCTGGAGACTGTAAGTTTTTCAATGTCTGTGAGTCAGCATCTGTTCTGCAAAGAAGTTCAGTCTGTCCTTTTTTTCAGATTCCACATGTCAGTGAAAGCATTGGATGTTGGTGTCTCATTGTATGGCTGACTTCACTTCGCATGATAGTTTCTAGGTCCATCCATGTTGCTAAAAATGCTGGTATTTCATTCCTTTTAATGGCCGAGTAATATTCCATTGTGTATATGTACCACTTCTTCTTGATCCACTCCTCTGTTGATGGACATTTAGGTTGTTTCCATGTCTTGGCTATTGTAAATAGTGCTGCAATGAACACTGGAGTACATGTGTCTTTGCGAGTCGTGGTTTTCTCTGGATAGATGCCCAGGAGTGGGATTGCTGGATCAAATGGGAGTTGTATTTTTCATTTTCTGAGGAATCTCCATACTGCTTTCCACAGTGGTTGCACCAATTGACAATCCCACCAACAGTGTACTAGCATTCCTTTTTCTCCATACCCTCTCGAGCACTTATTGTTTCTGGACTTTTGGATGATGGCCATTCTGGCTGGTGTAAGGTGGTACCTCAGAGTGGTTTTGATTTGCATCGCTCTAATAATGAGTGACATTGAACATCTTCTCATATGTTTCTTGGCCATATGTATGTCTTCTTTGGAGAACTGTCTGTTTAGATCAACTGCCCATTTTTTGATAAGCTTGTTTGTTTCTTTGGTATGGATCTGCAGACGTTGTTTATAAATGTTGGAGATTAATCCCTTGTCAGTTGATTCACAATGATTTTCTCCCATTCTGTGGGTTGTCTTTTTGTGTTGTTTAGGGTTTCCTTTGCTGTGAAGAAACTTTTCAGTTTGATTAGATCCCATTTGTTTATTATTCTTTTTATTGTCAATACTCTGATAGGTGGATCTGAGAAGATGTTGCTCTTGTTTATGTCAGAGAGTCTTTGGCCTATGTTTTCCTCTAGGAGTTTGATAGTGTCTGGTCTTCTATCTAGGTCTTGAATCCATTGGGAGTTTATTTTTGTGTATGGTGTTAGGGAGTGTTCTAATCTCATTCTTTTCCATGTGGCTGTCCAGTTTTCCCAGCACCACTTATTGAACAAGCTGTCCTTTCTCCACTGTCTATTCTTGCCTCCTTTGTCATAGATGAGTTGTCTGTAGGTGCATGGGTTGAATTCTGGGCTTTCTATCCTGTTCCACTGATCTATATTTCTGTCCTTGTACCAGTACCATGCAGTTTTGATGACTTTTGCCTTGTAGTATAGTCTGAAGTCCAGGAGCCTGATTCTTCCAGCTCCATTTTTCTTTTGCAGGATGTCGTTAGCTATTCTGGGTCTCTTGTGCTTCCAAACAAACTTTAAAGTATTTTGTTTGAGTTCTGTGAAGAATGTCCTTGGTAATTTGAAAGGGATTGCATTGAATCTGTAGATTGCCTTGGGTAGTATAGTCATTTGGATAATATTAACTCTTCCAATCCACAAGCATGGTATATCTTTCCATTTATTTGTGTCATTTTTGAAATATTTCATCAGTGTCTTATAATTTTCAGAGTACAGGTCTTTTGTCTCTTTAGGTAGGTTTACTCCTAAGTATTTTATTCTTTTGGATTCAATGGTAAACGGGATTGCTTGCCTAGTTTTTCTTTCTGCTCTTTCATTGTTTGTGTGTAGAAATGCCATCAATTTCTGTGTATTGATATTGTATCCTGCGACTTTGCCAAATTCATGGATGAGCTCTAACAGTTTTCTGGTAGAGTCTTCAGGATTCTCTAGGTATAGTATCATGTCATCTGCAAACAGTGATAGTTTTACTTCTTCCTTTCCAATTTGTATCCCTTTTATTTCTTTTACTTCTCTGATTGCTGTGGCTAGGATTTCTAGAACTATGTTGAAGGATAGTGGTGAGAGCGGACATCCTTGTCTTGCTCCTGATCTCAGCGGGAATTCTTTCAGCTTTTCACCATTGAGAATGATGTTCGCTGTGGGTTTGTCGTATACGGCCTTTATCATGTTGAGGTAGGTTCCCGTTATGCCCACTTTCTGAAGGGATTTTATCAGAAATGGGAGTTGGATTTTGTCAAAGGCATTTTCTGCGTCTATTGAGAGGATCATATGATTTTTATCCTTCAGTTTGTTCATGTGGTGTATCACACGGATGGATTTGCAGATATTGAAGAACCCTTGCATCCCTGCGATAAATCCCACTTGATCATGATGTACAATCCTTTTAATGTATTGTTGGATGTGGTTTGCTAGGATTTTATTGAGGATTTTTGCATTGACGTTCATCAGTGGAATTGGCATATAGTTTTCTTTTTTTGTGGAGTCTTTGTCTGGTTTTGGTACCAGGGTGATGGTGGCCTCATAGAATGAGTTTGGGAGTATCCCTTCTTCTGCAATTTTTTGAAATAGTTTCAGAAGGATCGGTGTTAGCTCTTCTCAATGTTTGATAGAATTTGCCTATGAAGCCATCTGGTTCTGGACTTTTGTTTGTTGGAAGTTTATTAATCACAGTTTCAATTTCAGTTCTTGTGATTCGTCCATTCATCTTTTCTATTTTATCTTGGTTTAGTCTTGGAATATTGTACTTTTCTAAGAATTTGTCCATTTCTTCTAGGTTTTCCGTTTTATTGGCATATAGTTGCATATAGTAGTCTCTTATGCTCCTTTGTATTTCTGTGATGCCCATTGTTACTTCTCCTTTTTCATTTCTAATTTTATTGATTTGAGTCCTCTCTCTTTTTGCCTTGATTAGTCTGGCTAAGGGTTTATCAATTTTGTTGGCCTTTTCAAAGAACCAGCTTTCCGTTTCATTGATCTTTTCAATGGTTTTGTTTCTCTTTCATTGATTTCTGCTCCGATCTTTATGATTTCTTTCCTTCTACTAACTTTAGGTCTTGTCCGTTCTTCTCTCTCGAGCTGCTTTAGATGTAAAGTTAGCTTGTTTATTTGGGCTTTTTCTTGTTTCCTGAGGTGGGCTTGTATTGCTATAAACTTTCCTCTTAGAACGGCTTTTGCTCCATCCCATAGGTTTTGGAGTGTCATATCTTCGCTAGGTAATTTTTAATTTCCTCTTTGATTTCTTCAGCAACCCATTGGTTGTTTAGTAGCATGTTGTTGAGTCTCCACGTGTTTGTGGTTTTTTTGCAGTTTTTTCTTGTTGTTGATTTCCAGGCATATAGCATTGTGGTTGGAAAAGATGCTTGATATGATTTCAATTTTCTTAAAGTTACTGAGGTTGGATTTGTAGCCCAGGATGTGCTCAATCTTAGAGAATGTTCCATGTGCACTTGAGAAGAATGTGTATCTGTTGCTTTTGGATGGAATGTCCTATAAATATCTATTAAGTCCATCTGGTTTAATGTTTCATTCAGGGCCTGTGTTTCCTTATTGATTTTCTGTCTGGTTTTCTGTCCATGGCTGTAAGTGGGGTGTTCAAGTCCCCCACTATGATTGTGTTATTGTCGATTTCTCCTTTTAAGGTCGTTAGTGGTTGCTTTATATATTGTGGTGAAACTGTTGGGTGCATAGATATTTAAAATTGTTATATCATCTTCTTGGATTGATCCTTTGATCATTAAGTAATGTCCTTCTTTTCCCCTTAAAATATTTTTTACTTTAAAGTCTATTTTGTCTGATATGAGTATTGCTACTCCAGCTTTCTTTTGATCCCCGTTTGCATGGAATATTTTCTTCCATCCTCTCACTTTCAATTTGTATGAGTCCCTAGAAGTGAAGTGGGTCTCTTGAAGACAGCATATATATGGGTCTTGTTGTTGTATCTATTCAGCCAGTCTATGTCTTTTGGTTGGGGCTTTTAGTCCATTCACATTTAAGGTAATTATTGATATGTATGTTCTTATTGCCATTTTATTAATTACTTTGGATTTGTTTTTGCTGCTCTTTTTCCTTTCCTTCTTCTCTTGTTCTTTTCTGCCTAAAGAAGTTCCTTTAGTATTTGTTGTAAGGCTGGTTTAGTGTTGCTGAATTCTCTCAACTTTTGCTTATCTGTGAAGGTTTTGATTTCTCCTTCAAATCTGAATGAGAGCCTTGCTGGGTAGAGTATTCTTGGTTAGAGGTTTTTTCCTTTCATCACATTGAGTATATCATGCCACTCCCTTCTGGCCTGCAAGAGTTTCTGCTGAAAAATGTGATGATAGCCTTATTGGGGTTCCCTTGTATGTTATTTGTTTCTTTTCCCTACCTGCTTTCAAGATTTTCTCTTTGACTTTAATTTTGGTCAGTTTGATTAGTATGTGTCTTGGTGTATTCCTCCTTGGGTATATTTTATATAGTACTCGTTGTGCGTTCCTTCACCCTGTTAGGGAAGTTTTCGGCTATTATCTCTTTTTTTTTGTTTTTTTTTTTTTGTCTTTTTTGTCTTTTTGTTGTTGTTGTTGTTGCTATTTCTTGGGCCGCTCCCACGGCATATGGAGGTTCCCAGGCTAGGGGTTGAATTGGAGCCGTAGCCACCAGCCTACGCCAGAGCCACAGCAACGCGGGATCTGAGCCGCGTCTGCAACCTACACCACAGCTCACAGCAACGCCGGATCGTTAACCCACTGAGCAAGGGCAGGGACCGAACCTGCAACCTCATGGTTCCTAGTTGGATTCATTAACCACTGCGCCACGACGGGAACTCCGTCGGCTATTATCTCTTGAAATATTTTTTCTGTCCCCTGCTCTCTCTCTTCTCCTTCTGGAACCCCCTATAATACGGGTGTTGGTGCATTTCACGTTGTCCCAGAGTTCTCTGAGACTCTTCATTTCTTTTAAATCTTTTTCTCTTTTCTGTTCTGCATCCGTCATTTCCACTAATCTGTCCTCCACCTTGTTTATTCCTTCTTCTGCCTCCAGTATTCTGCTGTTAGCTGATTCTAGTGAATTTTTTTATTTCAGTGATTGTATTTTGCATCTCTTCTTATTTAAGCTGTATATCTTATATCTCTTTGGTCAGTGTTTCCTGTAAGTTATCCATCTTTGCCTCCAGTTTATTCCCAATGTCTTGCATTATCTTCAGCAACAACATTCTAAACTCTTTTTCCTGGAGGCTAAGAATCTCCTCCTCACTTAGCTGATTTTCTGGGGTTTTTCCTTAATCCCTCATCTGAGTTATAGTCCCCTGTCTTTTCATTTTTATATGTTTTTGGTGTGGTGACCTTCTTATGGATAATAGAGTTGTAGCCTCTCTTACTTCTGATGTCTTCCCCCCTGTGGCTGAAGTCAGCATGGGGGCTTGCTGTAGGCTTCCTGATGGGAGGGGCTGATGCCTGCCCCCAGTAGGAGGAGCTGATTCTACTCGCTCTGGTGGATGGGGCTTAGCTTACTGATGAGATTAGAGGCAGCTGTGTGCCTGAGGGGTCTTTGTGTAGCCTGTTTACTGAAGGGTGGGGCTGTGATCCCACCTGGGTTGTTGTTCGCCCTGGGGCTTCTCAACAGCTGGCTGATGGGTGTGGCCAGATTTTCCCAAAATGGCCACCTCCAGAGAAAGGCACTGCTGCTGAATATTCCCAAGAGCCTTTGCTTTCAATGTCCTTCCCTCACAACAAGCCACGTTCACCCCTGTTTTCCCAGGATGTCCTCCAAGAACTGCAGTCAGGTTTGACCCAGATTCCCTTGGAGACTTTGCTTTGCCCTGGGACTCAGTGCATGTGAAAGTCTGTGTGTGCCTTTTAAGAATGGGGTCTCTGTTTCCCCCAGTCCCGTGGAGCTCTTGCACACAAGCCCCACTGGCCTTCAATGCCAGATGCTCTGGGGCTCTTTCTCCCTGTGCTGGATCCCCCACATGTGAGGGTTTGATGTGTGGCTCAGAACTCTCACTCCTGTAGGTGAGTCTCTGTGAACCAGTTAGTTTCCAGTCTGTGGATGTTCCCCTCCAGGAGGTATGGGGTTGTTTATATCGTGAAATTTCCCCTCCTACCTCTTGATGTGGCCTTCTCTTTTTCTTCTGGAGTAGGGTATCTTTTTTAAGGTTTCTGATCCATTTTGGTGAAGAGTGCTCAGTCTTTAGTTGTGGATTTTGTTGTTTTTAGGAGAGAAGTTGAGCTCCAGTCCTTCTATTCTGCCATCTTAATCCCATCCTCAAGAGACAGTTTTAAACAGAGATGGCCACAAATGATCCCAATGAGAACACATTGCAAGAAATCTCCCCAGGGGATGCCAATCCTCCATAATATTCCTCTCTTGCAGGACGCCTTGGGCTAGCTATTCACACATCCCATGCCAGCAAGCATGCACATGCTCACCGGTGGCGGTGCTGTCTGGCGCAGTGACTACCATCCTCCAACTGCTCCTAGTGTCTTTTGAGGCTGGTCTGCTTGAGAAGCCAGTAGCACATGCACGAGGGCAGAGGGCAGTTTCCCAAGGGGTGGCCTGCCTGGGGGCAGTGCCAGTCATGTCTGTGGTTAGAATTAATTCTGTGAAGGCCGTTGTAATCACAGCTGGGTTACTTTTCTTGAGTGCTCATTAGCTTACAACAGTTTCCTAAACTTAAACCTTGTCTTTAATCTCCAGTGGGACTTTTCATCTATTTTAAGTATCTGAATCTATCCTTCTCGTTAGGATGATTATTTGCGTATTTGCAGCATGTTGTGTGGTTATTTGCTTTTTTGTGTAGTAATTTTTCAGGAGCTGCGTATGTGTATTTTGATGTGTACAGGGCAAGTCTGACTATTTTATGGGACTGGTGAATATTATATAGGTAGGTGTGCTGTGTTTCTGTACTTCTATATTCTGCAAGATGGAAGGGGGAGTGTGATTTTCTGTATATGCAGAGAGTGTATTATATATGTATTTGGAACAAAAGGCATAGGGTGATACACTGCCATATTTGTGGGGTCCTGGGTAATGGTGGGTACATTTGGGGCTCATGCAGAATAGTTGTGTGTATGAGTTTGAGGGTGTATTCAAGGGGCATGGTCATTTGGAGGAATATTTTCTAGGGCTATGCACTTGTATTTTTCAGTAGGGACATTTTAGGATTAAATATTTGGGGAATTGAGTATGTGTGTTTCTAAAGGAGAGATGAGTTTCTGTGTTTATTTGGAGGAGTTGGAGACTTGCATTTATAGGTATGAGAAACATGGGCTGTGGTTATTTGTTAGTAGTTGTAGAACTAGTTCATAGCTTGGGATAGTCATCTCTGTGTTCAGTTACATCAAGTTGGTAGTTTGAATATGCTCATGCTTGGAATACTTATACCATGTAGATATCATAAATGAAGTCTTACCTGACTTTTTAAAGAGCTTTATATAAGCATTTACAGCATACCACTCATCTGTGTGTTTGGTTGGAAGTATGTGTCAAGCCAGACTATTCAGGCATCACTTGGTATGTACATATAGGACATTTTATGTGAATTGTGAGTGGGGCATCCAGGGTGTTGGGCCCTTTGATGTGTGCATTGGCCCTTCTTTCTGAATCACTGCATTGCTCCTGTCAGGTTGAGTCATTCTTTCAGGTCAATGAATTCCTTCCTCCAAATGCTGGTGAATTCCAATGGAAATCATGCAAATGGATTTAGGGGTGTCTGTACCTTAGGCAGGTGGACACACCTTCAGCATTGTATGGTCCTAGAATCTGGGGCCCTCGAAGGGTGAGGCTGATGGCAGGTAACCCTGTACAGCAGAACCTTCACAGGAGTGTGGTTGGCATGAGAAGCAGCAGTCAGCAAGTTGTGGGGATTCATGGATAAGTGATAAGGTGGGCAAGTGCTCTCCCAGGAAAACCCCGTGAGATTCAGTTCAGCAAGCACAGGTATTTCTGGCTCTTCTGTGGCACAGCTGGTAAGCAAGGACACTGTGCACATGGGGTCCAGATGGTGCAAGTCTCTAGAGCTGCCCAAGGGTGTTGGAAAGTATTGTAGGTCAGGCTGGTAAGCTGTATGAACAATTCTCCACTACTGTATCTCTATGGAAACCTAAGTCCTCAGGGATAGGCAGGACCTCTAGGGTCAGTGAGCTGACGAGGACAAAGGTGGGGAGGCCTTGTCTCTAAGGGAGGCTTGGGAATGAGGCCTGGAGAGCCTGGGGAGTCCTTCTCTGAGAAGATATGGCTCTGATATTCCCAAACCTTTAGACATGGTCCCTGTTCTTTTCTGAAGGTTCAGGGTACTTCTATCTATGGGAAGTTCATCCAAAGATCTTGGTTCTCAGATCAGATGACCTGACCCTATTTTTCTTTATTCCACATCCAGCCAGCAACCCAACAGGGAGCCATATGGTCACTGTGTCCACCAGCTTACCCTACAGCCTCCTGCTTCCCTTCCCAAAATAGACCCCTCTATTTTGACTCAGCCCCTGGATTCCACACAGTGAACTGTTAGTGACCTCTACGATGATATTCAAGAGCCTCAACCTGAACAGGCTTGAAAAATAACAAATAACTTTTTTTTGCTTTTTGCCATTTCTGGGGCTGCTCCCATGGCCTATGGAGGCTCCCAGGCTAGGGGTCAAATTGGAGCTGTAGGCACTGGCCACAGCCACAGCAACACAGGGATCCGACCCACATCTGGAACCTACACCACAGCTCATGGCAATGCGGGATCCCTAACCCACTGAGCAAGGCCAGGGATCAAACCTGCAACCTCATTTGGTTCCTAGTCGGATTCATTAACCACTGAGCCATGACAGGAACTCCAACAACTAACATTTTATGAGCCATTCCTAAAATCTTCCCAGTTCACACCCATAGGTCAACTATTCAATCATAGCCACAAAGAAGGGTGAATCTGTGGCAGCCTTTGGAGCCTTGTGGAATCTCATTTTATAGCATTTGGGGTTCCATACAGTTAAAAGGCCACTCAGCCTGCTTCAGCTTCCCCACTCATGAATCGATTAACTTCTGCGATTAGCAGATTGATACAGAAAAGACAGAAAAGAAGATGGGAGGCTATAGGCCTACCTGAACTCCTGATGCGAGCTGAGCATTTTGTAAAGGACCTGGCAGCAAGATCACAAACCAAAAACCACCAAGCTATGAGCTTTATATCTCCAACAGATCCAAGGGAAGAGACACAAAAGAATACTTGCACCTTGCCCATGACCCCCTCCTAGGTGTCCAAGATCATTTCAGTGACCCAGCGTTGGTGTTTCATTTGTAATCAGCTAGCCACTGGGGAAAAAAAAAGCTGTCCTCAAAGGTCTTGTGCAGACTCCTCACAGGAGATACTCTCATACCTACCTCAAAGTGAGGGCTCCCCCATCAACCCTTACCATAGTTGACAGAACAACAGAGGTTCTATTACCAGCAATTACCTGAAACAACCTAGAAGAAAGGAAAATGAAAATTAATAGAAAACCTGGCTCAATTTTAGTTGATACAAGAGCTATACTCAGTACATGAAACCCCACTCATTCTTTCATTTGAAATCTACGTGAAACCCTAAGCCTAACTGTAAACATAGCCAACTCTTAACATGCTACCCCGACCATAGCTGTGCCTTCTACTTTAAATCCCATCCTCATAAAACAGTACACCCCTCAGAGTAAGAAGGATGTTTCCAGAGTGCGGGTATCTAATAAGTTCAGAGAGAACTTTTATCTCAGCCACTATTCTGTTTTGCTTTGCACTATAGCCCAGTTAATCTATGTGACAGAGATCTCCTTTCTAATGTAAAAGGGCTACTATGTTTTCCCTGTGATGGAGATCTCACCTTAAAATTTCTTGATCATCCCCAACCCTGATCATTTATATCCCTTATACTCTGTCCTGAACATAAAAGAGGAAGAAGCTCAACAAAAGTTCTCTAATTGAATTGAGATGTCTGAAAATGCATGGGCTACTTCTGACCCTGACATTGGAAGAATAAAAAATGCAGAACCTATAAGAATTCAGATAGATGTGGCTAAACCTCTCCCTAAGTTTCCTCCATAACCATTAAAGCCTGAGGCAATACAAGACCTCACACTCATTGTAGGAGGCTTATTTGCTCAGGGGTTTCTCATGTCCTGTGTGAGTTCCTGCCACAGGCCAGTCTTGCCTATTTGGAAACCTAATGGGATAGGTGTTTGCCCAGGAGCTGGGGGCTATTAATAAAGTAGTCATCCTCCATTTACCAGTTGTTCCAAAACTGGACACCCTTCTGCCACAAGTTTTAACTGACTTGAAATGGTTTACTGTTGTAGACTTTTGTTCAAATGACTTCACCATCCCTGTAGACCCAATAGCCAATATCTATGTCTATGTGCCTTTCCTTGGAACCATCAGCAGTAGACCTGGACAGTTTTGCCCCAAGTGTTCCCTGAGGCCCCTTCTTTCTTCCCCCAAGTAATTCACCAAGATTTAAGTACCTTCTGTAGAGTTCCCATTGTGGCACAGCAGAAACAAACCCGACTAGGGAACATGATGTTGTGGGTTCAATTTCTGGCTTCACTCAGTAGGTTAAGAATCTGGCATTGCTGTGAGTTCTGGTATAGGTCACAGATGCAGCTTGGATCTAACATTGCTGTGGTGTAAGCTGGCAGCTGTAGCTCCAATTAGATCCTTAGCCTGGGAATCTCCATGTGTGGCACGTGCAGCCCTAAAAAGGAAAAGAAAAAAGGTAACGTTTTAAGTGTTTTCTAGTTCCCTGAGAAATCACCCATTTTACAAGATGCAGATGATCTCATGGTGAACTCTGCTACTATACAATTCTATGAGGCATGTATAAAAGCTTCCCTTTATTTGCTGCAATAGGTAGCTGAAAAAGAGCACATAGAGAAAATTTCAGTTATCTGAACACTGGACATTATATAGGGCATAATCTAAACACTAAAGGAATTCAGCTGACTTCCACAAGAATTAAGCTCACACAGGACATTCCCAGGCTTACAACTGAGGGACAGCATTGTGGATTTCTAGATTTAGCTGGTTATTGCAAACTCTGGGTTCCAAATTTTATGAACTTACTGAAGTTCTAGTTCCTTAACCCCATCCTTGGGAAGATAAACATGAGCAGGCTTTTCTAAAGTGAAAACTACTGCTACAAGAGCCACCTGCCTTAGGGTTATGCAACTATTCAAGCATTTTACTTTATTTGTGCAGGAAAGGGATAACTATGCCCTGGGAGTTATGGAAGCATGTAGTAAACATAGCCCTACTGCCTGTTGTAGCATGCAACTTGATTCTGTTGCTCATGCCTGTCTCCGTTGTCTTGAAGTGACAGCCAGACCTGCAAAGTTAGCGAAAGCCTTGGCAAATGCCACACACTCTCCAGTCTTCTTAACTGTGAAATGACTCAGTGTTTTCCTGCAGGTAGATTAACTTCCTATGAGATCCTTGTGCTCTCGCCACCTCATCTATATCTTAAACATTGCAATGCTCTCAGTCCTGCTACACTACTACTTTTATCTCAACAAGGAAAGCACCATGACAATGAGGTAATAATGTCCCATTTTGTGACACTGTCCTGATTAATGATATCTCTAAACCAATCCCAATCGAATCTTGTGTGTTGATGAGTTATGCTTACAATTGAGAAGGGATTTTCAAGCTAGTTATGCTGTTTCTACCCATGATGACTTAGTCAGTGTTGGAGATGTCCTCAGGCAGAGCTCTGTGCCCTTTCCAGAGCATGCCAGTTGTCAGAGGGAGGATCTGTCAGTGTTTAAAACGATAGCCAGGATGCTTTTGACCAAGACGTTGGATCCAGTTCTGACAGAGGCCTGGAAAGGGTGTAAAGGTGACAGCACTTTGAGATGATCTGTGATGCTTACAAAATGCCTGACAGTTCTCCCTCCTGTCCTTACTTGTTCCTCAAACATGGCCTTAAGTGGTTTCTGGTCTGTACACTTTCCCATCTATGTGGGACACATTACCCAGGATAGAGGCTTCCTGCCGCTGAGAGGTGAGGACTACTGAATTTGGAAAACCTGACTTTTGATCAGTGACCCTTTCAGAGAAAGATCTTGATCTTTGAAGATCAAGGAGAGCTGTGAACATGAATTTACGGTACCTTAACTCAACTTGGAGTTGAGAAGGCCTGTAGAGGGAGCTCTCACACCTTACCCTTCGTGGTAATTACCCTAAAAGGAGAATGTCAATTACTGACCCCAGCAGGAAGCTAGGAACCTTGCATTCCCAAACAGGAAGTTCACTTGGTTTCTACCCCAGCAGGAGGAGGGAAGACTGCCTTCTTATGCAAAAGCAAACCCTCCCAATTAAAAAAATGCTACAGTGTAGCCAATAAAAAGCAAACATCACCTGAACTTTTACTTTTCTCCAGTCAACTTTTCTTTGTCTTTCTTTCCTATTGATGTCATTTTCCCCTTGTCCCACCCTTCTTACTATAAAAGACTTTCATAGTGTGTAACCCCTTGGAGGAGCTCTCTGTTTGCCAGGTGGGATGCTCCCTGATTCATGAGTCTTTTAATGAACCCAATTAGATCTTCAGATTTACTCAGTTACTTTTTTTTTTTTTTTTTTTTTTGGAGTGCCAATATCACTGACTTGGACGTCCCAGTTACTGCTTCTCCTAGTACAAGTGGATGCCTAGTGGCTCAGATTGCCCCATTCATTATCCATCCCCACTAAAATGTCAGTACAATGAATTGTGGTTACGGGCGTAATGAAATTCTGCCTTCTCATATTTTTTAAAACATGGTTTTTAATTATTTTACATTTTAATTCATTGAGTTATATTTATAGTTGTACAACCATCATCACAACCTAATTTTACAACATTTCTAACCCTAAGCCCCATGCTGTCTCCTCCCAACCTGTCTCCTTTGGTAACCAAGGATATTCTTTTCTTTTCTTTTTCCTCAGAGAAATTTTTATTGTATTTTATTTTATTTTACTTTTTAAATATTTGTTTGTATAATGATTTTTGTGTTTTAGCAGTATAGCTGGTTTACAGTGTTCTGTCAATTTTATACTATACTGCATGGTGACCCAGTTACTCATACATGTATACATTTTTTTCTCACATTATCATCCTCTGTCATAAGTCACCAGACATAGTTCCCAGTGCAACACAGCAGGATGTCACTGCTAATCCATTCCAAAGGCAATAGTCAGAGTTCCCTTCATGGCGCAGGGGTTAATGACTCCAACTAGGAACCATGAAGTTGCGGGTTCAGTCCCTGCCCTTCCTCAGTGGGTTAACAATCCAGCATTGTCGTGAGCTGTGGTGTAGGTTGCAGACGTGGCTTGGATCCCGCGTTGCTGTGGCTCTGGCATAGGCCAGTGGCTACAGCTCCGATTCAACCCCTAACCTGAGAACCTCCATATGCTGTGGGAGCGGCCCAAAGAAATAGCAAAAAGAGAAAAAAAAAAAAAGGCAATAGTCTGCATCTGTTAACCCAAGCACGCCATCCATCCCATTCCCTGCCCCTCCCCCTTGGCAACCACAAGTCTATTCTCCAAGTCCATGATTTTCTTTTCCATGGAAAGATTCCTTTGTGCCATATATTAGATTCAAGCCATAAGTGATATCATATGGTATTTTCCTTTCTCTTTCTGACTTACTTCACTCAGGATGAGAGTATCTAGTTCCAGTCATGTTGCTGCAAAAGGCATTATTTTGTTCTCTTTTATGGCTGAGTAGGATTCCATTGTGTATATATACCACATCTTCCTACTGCAATCACCTGTTGATGGACAATTGGGCTGTTTCCATGTCTTGGCTATTGTGAGTAGTGCTGTAATGAACATGTGGGTTCATGTGTCTTTTTCAAGGAAAGTTTTGTCTGGATATATGCCTGAGAGTGGGATTGCCAGGTCATAGGGTAGTTCTAGGTATAGATTTCTAAGGTATCTCCATACGGTTCTCCATAGTGGCTGTACCAGCTTACATTCATTCCCACCAACAGGGCAGGAGGGTTCCCTTTTCTCCACACCCCCTCCAGCACTTGTTACTTGTGGACTTATGAATGATGGCCACTCTGACTGGTGCGAGGTGGTATCACAGGGTAGTTTTGATTTGCATTTCTCTTATAATCAACGATGTTGATCATTGTTTCATGTGCTTCTTGGCCATCTGTATATCTTCCTTGGAGAAATGTCTCTTCAGGTCTTTTGCCCATTTTTCCATTGGGTTGTTGGTTTTTTTTGCTGTTGAGGTGCATAAGTTGTTTGTCTATTTTAGAGATGAGGCCCTTGTCAGTTGCATCATTTGAAACTATTTTCGCCCATTCCGTAAGTTGCCTTTTTGTTTCCTTTGCTGTGCAGAAGCTTGTTGATTAGGTCCCATTGGTTTACTTTTGCTTTGATTTCTGTTGCTTTGGGAGACGGACCTGAGAAACATTTGTAAGGTTGATGTCAGAGAATGTGTTGCCTATATTCTCTTCCAGGAGTTTGATGGTGTCTTGTCTTACATTTAAGTCTTTCAGCCATTTTGAGTTTATTTCGGTGCATAGTGTGAGGGTATGTTCTAATTTTGTTGATTTGCATGCAGCTGTCCAGGTTTCCCAGCAGTACTTGCTGAAAAGACTGTCTTTTCCCCATTTTATGTTCTTGCCTCATTTGTCAAAGATTAATTGCCCGTAGGTGTTTGGGTTTATTTCTGAGTTCTCTCTTCTGTTCCATTGGTCTGTCTGTCTGTTTTGATACCAGTACCACACTGTCTAGATGACTGTGGCTTTGTAATATTGCCTGAAGCCTGGAAGAGTTATGCCTCCTGCTTGGTTTTTGTTCCTCAGAATTGCTTTGGCAATTCTGGGTCTTTTGTGGTTCCATATAGATTTTGGGATAGTTTGTTCTAGTTCTCTGAAAAATGGTGTGGGTGACTGGATAGGGATTGCATTGAATCTGTAGATTGCGTTGGGTAGTATGGCCATTTTTACAATATTAATTTTTCCAATCCAGAAGCATGGAATGTCTTTCCATTTCTTTACATCTTCTTAATTTCCTTGTTTAATGTTTCATAGTTCTCAGCATATAAGTCTTTCACCACCTTGGTCAGATGATTGACTTTTTTGGGGTGCAGCTTTAAAAGGTATCATATTTTTGTATTCCTTTTCTACTATTTCACTGTTTGTATACAGAAATGTGACTGATTTCTGAATGTTAATCTTATATCCTGCTACTTTGCTGAATTTGTTGAGCAGTTCAGGTAGTTTTTGGGTTGAGTTCTTGGGGCTTTCTATATATAGTATCATGTCCTCTGCATACAGTGACAATTTTACCACTTCTCTTCCTATTCGGATGCCTTTTATTTCTTTTGTTTGTCTGCTTGCTGTGACTAGGACTTCCAGCACTATGATAACAGTGGTGGTGGGAGTGGGCATCTGTGTCTTGTTCCAGATTTAGTGGGAAGGCTTTCAGCTTTTCTCCATTGACTATTATGTTTGCTGTGGGTTTGTCATAAATGGCTTTGATTATGTTAAGGAATGTTCCCTCTAGACCCACGTTGGTAAGAGTTTTGATCATGAATGGATGTTGGACTTTGTCAAATGCTTTTTCTGCATCTATTGAGATGATCATGTGGTTTCTGACTTTTATTAATGTGGTGTATGACATTGTTTGATTTGTGTATGTTGAATGGTCCTTGTGAACCTGGGATGAATCCCACCTGGTCATGGTGTATGATCTTTTTGATATGTTGCTGGATTTGGTTAGCTAAAATTTTGTTGAGAATTTTTGCATCTGTATCCAGCAAGGATATTGGCTGATAGTTTTCTTTTTTGGTGGCATCTTTGTCTGTTTTTGGAATTAGCATGTCGGTGGCATCATAGAATGTCTTTGAGAGTGTTTCTTCTTCTTCAGCCTTTTGGGAACATTTAAGGAGGAAGGGTAGGATTTCCTCTTTGTGTGTTTGGTAGAATTCTCCTGTGAAGCCATATGGTCCTGGACTTTTATTTGTAGGGGATGTTTTTATGACATAGTCAATTTCATTTCTAGTGATCTGTCTGTTCAGTTGATCTATTTCTTCTTGATTCAGTTTTGGCAGGCTGTAAGTCTCTAGAAAGATGTCCATTTCTTCAAGGTTGTTGAATTTGTTGGCATATAATTATTGATAGTAGTCTATGGTTTTTTGTATTTCTGTAGCATCAGTTGTGACTTCTCCTTTTTCATTTTGTATATTTGGGTTTTTTCCCTCTCCTCTTCTTGGTGAGTCTAGCCAGAGGTTTGTCTATTTTGTTTATCTTTTCAAAGAGCCAGCTCTTGGTTTGATGGATTTTTTCTATTGTTTTTTGAATCTCTACTTTATTGATTTCCTCTTAGATCTTTATGATTACCTTCCTTCTGCTGACTTTAGGTTTGGTTTGTTCTTCTTTATCTAATTCATTTAGGTGGTGGGTTCAGTTTTCAATTTGAGATTTTTCTTCTCTGTCGAGGAAGGCCTGTGTTGCTATGAACTTCCCTCTGAGCACTGCACCTAGAGATGCAGATGCACAAGAAGGCCTGGGATGCTCCACCACCAACTCCAGGGACTCTTGGACTGGGGAAAAGGCTGAACCAGCAAATCCCAAAGAATGGGGACTGAAAACTCATTCCAAGCCAAATGGAGAGCTATAGCTCTCACGAGCAGTTCCCAGCATGGAATCCATGGGCTGCGTCAAAACAGATGGATCCAGGGGAGGCAGGAGGTGGCTGTAGGGTCAGCTGGTGGACACAGTGATCATGGGGCTCCCTGATGGGTTTGCAGTTGGAGGTAGAATAGGAGGAAAAAAGGCTCAAGTCATCCGATCTGAGAACCATGAGACTGGGATGATCCTCCCACTCCCAGAAGAATCCTGAACCTTCAGAAAAGAACAATGACCATGTCTACAGGGTTTGGGAATATTGGAGCCATATCTCCTCAGAGTAGGACTCCCCAGGCTCTCTAGGCCTCACTCCTCAAGTCTCCCTTAGAGACAAGCCCTCCCCACCTTTGTCCTTGTCAGCTCACTGATCCCTGAGGTCCTGCCTATCCCTGAGGACCTAGGTTTCCATACAGATAGGTTGGTGGAGAATTATTGATACAGCTTACCAGCCTGACCCACAATAGTTCGCACCCTCCTGGGGCAACTGGGCACAGGGACACATGGCTCTAGAGACTTGAACCACCTGGACTGCATGTGCAGGGTGTCCTTGCCTACCAGCTGTGCCACAGAAGAGCCAGAAACACCTGTGACTGCCCAACGGATTCTCAGGGGATTTTCCTGAGAGAACACTTGCCCACCTTATCACTTATCCATGAATCCCCATGACTTCCTGACTGCTGCTTGTCATGCCAACCACACACCTGTGAAGGATCTGCTCTACATGGCCATCTGTCCACCAGGCTCACCCTTCTAGGGACCCAGATTCTAGGACCATACAAATGTTGAAGGCGTGTCCACCCGCCTAAGGTACAGATGCCCCTAAATCCATCTGCATCATTTCCACTGGAAGTCACCAGCACTGGGGGAGGGGGGAATTCTTTGACCCGAAAGAATGACTCAACCTGACAGGAGCAATGCAGTGATTCAGAATGAAGGGTCAGTACACACATACAAGCCCCTGATCCCCCACTCATAATTCACATAAAATGTCCCATATGTACATATAAACTGATGCCTGAAAATTCTTGCTTGACACATACATACATCCAGACACAGATGAGCAGTGTGCTGGTAAATGCTTATCTCTAGGAAAGTCAGGTAAGACTTCATTTATGGTATCCATATGGTCTAAATATTCCAAGCACGAGAGAATTCAAACTACCAACCTGATGTTACCAAACACAGAGCTGACTCTCCCAAGCTAGTATGAACCAGTTCCAGTGAAGTCCACACCCTTCCATATGAATATGGAATCCACACAATCCACTTACACTCTGAGTGGGATCCTCAACTCTCACCTCAGTTATGGAAGCAAAGGACATCACACGTGTGCGTGTGTGTGTGTGTGTGTAAATATATACGTATTGGACACACATGCACATTTCTACACTCAGCCTGATAACTCTACAAACAGGCCACCTAAATTTACATACCTAGATATACACATAGTCTAAAGTTTTACAGACAAAGTCCTATATACCTTGAATATCCAACTGCCTCTCTTACTGATGCAGGTTGGGACCTGGCACCCTTGGCTGCAGGGGCTGCAGTGGTTGCACCTGGACAAACATCTCCTGGAGAATGAAATACAGCAAAAGTATAAAGGATGAAAAAGAACTATGTGCTTGCTCATTTGGGACAAATTGTGAGAAAAAAAAAAACTTCCACTTCTGAAGAACAGAGAGCAAAAGCAGGGTACCATGCACACCCCCTACATGCACCACCACTAAAGGGGTGGGAAAACCACCTCAGCCACCCCCCCTGGCCCAACCCCTGGACATGCCCCTACCCTCACCCCATAGAAGGAACTAGCTCACCCCTGCTCAGTGAGCAGGTGAACAAGGGAAGCTGGTGATTGCTTCTGCACCTCTCTGCTGAAGCAGGTGTCCTGAATAAAGCCTTCCTGATTTTCTCTTCTGGCATCTTATCAATTGCTCTTGATTAAGGAAGGCCAAGAACCCTAGCTGGTAACACTCCAACTCTATACACATCCAAACCATGAATACAAACATGTGCAACCTCCCTACCAGCCAGCTGTCCATGTTGAATACCCACATGCTGTGGCTGTGGCATAGGCATGAAGCTGCAGGTCTGATGTGACTCCTAGCCTAGGAACTTCCATATGCAGCAGGTGTTGCCCCCAAAAGGACAAATAAATAAAAAGAAGGGGAAAAAACTGATCTCTGGGACCTTTAGTTCTTTAAGACAAAGTTCTGCATCTATTTACCCCAAGCTCCCAGTCCCTCCCACTCCCTTCCCCTCCCCGTGGCAACCACAAGTCTATTCTCCAAGTCCATGATTCTCTTTTCTGTGGAAAGATTCCTTTGTGCTATATATTAGATTTCAGATATAAGTGATATCATATGGTATTGGGCTTTCTCTTTCGGACTTTCTTCACTCAGAATGAGAGTCTCTAGTTCCATCCATCATGCTCCATCACAAGTCTAAGATGTAGTTCTCTGTGAATATTTTAATTTTCAACCAGGAAGAAAGAAAGATTTTTTTAAATGAAAATGATGGAGTGGTTGGGGAGCTTGGGTTAATAGATACTAACTACTGCCTTTGGAATGGATTAGCAATGAGATCCTGCTGTGTCGCACTGGGAACTATGTCTAGTCACTTATGATGGCGCAGGATAATGTGTGAAAATAGAATGTGTACATGTATGTGTAAATGTGTCACCAGGCTGTACAGTAGAAAAAAAAATTGTATTGGGGAAATAACTATTAAAAAATAATACTAACAAAGGCAGAATCAGATCTGAAACACCAGCTGTCCTCCCTTAAGCTGGACAATAGCGACGTTTACAAATGGTGCGGGGGTCAAGACCATGAAACTCCTGCCACGACATCTGCACAACACACGGGTTCCCCTGGCAAATGCCCTCTCCCACTGAGGTCAGACCATGAAAATCCCTACACGACATCTGCACAACACACAGCTTCCTCGGGCCAAATGCCCTCTTCCACTGAGGTGTGTCCTCTGAGTCCCCAGAGAGCTTCCGTCCATGTCGCCCATTCTCCTCTTCCATTCACCCCTTTCCTTTCTCTCCACAGCATCTCCACTGCTGGGCACGGATGTGGTCATGCCCCCTGGGGCCTCACGCTCCTATCCTCCCCCCACTCCTGGCTCCCAACCCCAGCCAGCTTGGGAGCAGCACCTGCCACCGCCCATGGCCCCATTACTCCTGCCTGGCAGCACCCTATTGCAGCCAGCTCACCCCATGACACCTCGGGTGACTCCTGCTGACCATGGCCCCATTGCCCCAGGGCTTGGCAACATCCCTGTCCCAGTCTGGTCAGGAGGGAGGTCAGCATTGCCCCACCAGTCTCAGGCTTTTGGGTGCCCTCAGGGCCCCCTCAATGGGAATGCTTCCAGGGCCCTCATGGGGAGTGCTTTGTGTCCTGCACCCCATTGCATAGCAAGCCCTGTGGGGGACAGCAGGGTGGCTGCCCCGGCTAAGGCAGCAGCTCAGGCTGGCAAGGGAGGCTTGGCCCCAGGCCTTCCTCCTCAAGCTGCACCACCAGTTGCCCAGATGGCCTTCATCCTGCCCCCAGGGACTTCTGGGCCGTGGCCGCATGGCACCTCTGGGGCAGGCAGCCTGCATGCCTCCCAGCACACGGGCCCTCAGGAGGACGCCTCTCACCATAAGAGCATCTATCAGAACTTCCGACGCTGGCAGCGCTTCAAGTCCCTGGCCTGCAGCCACCTGCCCCAGAGCCCCGATGCAGAAGCTCTCTCCTGCTTTCTCATGTAAGTGACCTCTCAGGCCCTCATTAGCTCATCTGGAGCCTTCGCATATACAGGACTTTGGCATGGACTCCCTGCTTAGGTTTCCAGGCATCCTTTCACCTCAAAAGAAGGAGGGTTGACAGCAATGTCCATGCTATGAGGAGGCACGTCTGCACTCAGATGTGTCCCACGTCCAGTCCATGACATCCCGTCCGTGCCTTAGCTCAGCTACCACCACCATGCAAGACCAGTTGTCTCACTTTCTGCAGTGCCATGATAACATTGAGTGCAGGAGAGCAGTACGAGGGGGTCCTGCTTGGATGTGAGGAGCCAGAGTTTGAATGGGACCTGCTTCTCTGGTGCTACCTCCTTTCAACATGGACCTGGGCCTCTGGCAGCCAGTGGGTATCACTTCAGATAAGGCTTAGGACATTCAGGCCCAGGACGGAGCTTTCTGCATGCCCGGTCCTTGTTGTTCTGAAGAAGTCCAGTGTGAACGGGGAGGTGGTCGAGCTGTCCTAAGGGCAAGGGTCTATCCTCCTAGAGCTGTGAACCTGGCAGGAACATCCCTCCTAGACCCGAGGTCCCTCCGAAAAGGGGGACTAGGCCATCTAGTGCAGAGACCTGGGCCGAAGAATCCTTGGGCTTCTCAGACCTGTTAGCTGGTAGACTGGCGCCTGCCCTCCCGCATTGATGGGGCTGCATTTTATATGAGATGGCGCCCCCAGCCAGAGTGTCCCAGCTATAGCCAGGGAGTGGACAATCATCGTCTGGTGAGTGGGAGGTGGTGGCACCAGGCACCAGGAAGGCTTGCCTTTGCTCTCCAGACACCCTCGTCTCCCCCTCTTGAGCCTGGGTTTGGCAGGGCTGGGGCCCATGGAGGCCTTGGAGCTGGGTGGGGTTGGGCAGTTGGGGGCTGGGCTGTACCAAGAGACTGACCCTGAGGGCTTATAGCCCAGTGCTTCGCACTCTGGCTCGCCTGAAGCCCACCATGAGGCTGGAGGAGGGCATGCGGCAGGCCATGCAGGAATGGCAGCACATGAGCACCGTTGAGAGGATGGCCTTTTATGAAATGGCAGCAAAGTGAGTCAGGGTCCTGGGCCATGGGTGACATGGTGGGGTGGGTGGTGGGTGATGGGCAGGCCCCAGGGCAGGATCTGGCTCTGGTGCTAGCAATCAGAGAGGATGCAAGAGGAGGCTGGCACCTGGCACCTCCTGTTCCCTGAATCCCCAAATCCTATTGGCCTCCAGAATCCCCTCTGCCACCTGGAGAGCTTGGCTCTTCCAGCCCTGTCCCAGGAGCTCTGCCCTACCATGATGCTGATGTGGGGAGGCCTCAGGATGGCCTTGGGGAGCACGGCAGCCCAGGAGGGGGTCCCCTGAAGGCATGGGGGCTGTGCAGGGGTGAGGACTCCACCCGGCAGCCTGGCACCCCTTCATGCTGGGTGCCTGGCCATCACTGACCTAGCATGTGGTAGGCCTCTCCTCATCAGCGGTGGCTGGAATGGGCAACCGGCCATCCTTGGGGAAGCCCATGGGTCTCTGGCCCTCCCTGTCATTTCTGCATGTGAATCTCCTAGTTTCCAAACAAAACCAAAGGAGCAGCTAGCTCTCAGTGGCAAGAGATGCCTCACCTCTAAGGGTAGGATCCCCACTCCAGCCTGTGCTGGGTCCTGTCTCATGCGTGCTTTCCCGCACTCTCACTCCCAGCCCCAGGTTCTGGGTTCAGGCAAGGGCTCTGGGGAAATACGTGCCTCACCAGGCCACTGGCTATCTCCATTGTTTGGGTCAGACAAGGTCAGGGGGCACATGAGCAGGGGCCCCCAATGCCCACCATGTGTCCCTAAGCCTGGTCCCAGAGATTGACCTGGGTCTCTGCTGGGCTCATGCCCTCCAGCTCTATGGCTGGTCAGGCAGGAGGAGGCCCAGATCTTGGACCTGTGCCAGAGCAGCTCCCTGCTGCGACAGCACCTCACAGGGCCCTGACAGCCCCAAGGACACCCTCTCCTCACCCTCTGAGTTCTGCTGCCCTGGGTGGGCTCCAGAGCCCAGGTGGTTTTCTCACTGGGGCCTGTCCCTCAACACCCCCCAGGTTCCTGCAATTTGAGGCAGAGAATGAGATCAGGATGGGGAACGTGTCCTGCACAACGCAGGCACAGGGCATGCCTCCTCCAGCTCCAACAAAGCTGGCTCCTCAGGAACCCACATCCCGCAAAAGGGGCACTCAGTCTGTGAATCACCTTCCACATGGACATCAAGGCACAGGTAAGAGATGCCTAGGCATGGTCCCTGTTCCCAGGTGGGTCCTTTTCCCTCAAGGGGACATTGGTCTTTCAACACGGATAGCCCCGAGGGGGTCTCAGTAACCCCTTTTCCCCTCTGAGGTGTGGACTTGGTCCATGTAAAACCTCATCACCCTCCTCCCTGTCTAAGGGGCCCCTGTGAAATCTGCCTAACAAGTGTGCTGGTGGGGAGACCCTTGATCATTAGATGTTCCACACGTTCTCACACCTGACTTTTACCTGTCCCTGACTTGAATCTGGCCTCCCACAAAACCTGAGGCTCTGGCTGCTCCTCCCCCTTCCCACATGCATATCCATTGCCCCACAACAATGCCCTCCCCTGTGCCTGCTCAGGGGTCAGATTCTGGGCGCTGTGTCCCCTCACTTTCCCTTCCTCCTGCTCTGCCTCAGCCTGTGCTCCAAGGAAACACGGCCCCAGAGTCCAGCACACCCACACAAGGCCACGCAGAGCCTGGCAGCTGCTGGAGAACAAGGCCCCCAAGGAGATTCCCCCTGAGGCTCGCAGGGAGCATGGGGACGTCCCGCAGGCACTGGTGGGTCCTGCCCCTCAGCCACAGGGGAGTCAGATATGGAATGTCGAGAGGATGGATATGAGCTGCCACAGGACGAGGACGGCTGCTTCCCAGACCCGGATCTCCTCAGCTACGTGGACAAGCTGTGTTCCCAGGAGGACTTTGACACCAAGGTGGGCTGGGCCTGGAGTCTGAGACTCCAGGATTCCAGGGAGAGATGCTCTTCGCACCCTAGTTCTGGCTTTGGCCCAGGATAATGGGATTTATGCTCTGGTCCCTGACCCTGACATCTGTGTGTCTTCCTGTGTGTCTGAGTGTACTTTGGTGCATAGGATGTGTATATGTGGATGTGTAAGTTGGACATGTTGGTGTCTCTCTCTCTCTTTGGAGGCCTTTGTGTGTCTGTGTCGGTGCCTATGTGTTTGTGCTTTGGAGCCCATGTGTCTGCATGTGCACCTGCTTGTGAGTGTGTGTGTGTGTTTATGTGAGAGGAGACAATACCTATGGGAGTTTGAAAGCTCCCCCTTTGTGAGGGGGACTCTGGATTGGCCTCTGCTAGTCTCGTTCCCCCCAGGTCTTCCCGCCTCCCAGGGCACTCCTGCCAATGCTGCTCACAGCCTCTTCCTTCCATTCCAGGTGGAGGCGGTCATTCACCCCCGATTCCTGGCAGAGTTGCTTTCCCCAGAACCAGAGCTGGATCTCTCGGGCCTGGCTGAGGAGCTGGAGCAGGGGGACGGACTCTCCCCTGAAGAGGTGGCCAGGGGAGGGACTGACACTAGGGAGACTGGGGGCAGGGGGAGAAGCCAGGTGACCCTGGAAATCCAGGAGGAAAGGACCCAGGTCAGCCAGGGCCGAGGAGGGCCCTAGAGCAGGAGGCCCTGAAGGCTCTGTTCCTCCCTCCACGGACGGAGAGGCCCTGCACCCGGGAGGCTGCCCAGGTGGGTGCAGGGCAGGAGGAATGGAAGGGGAGGAGGGGAGCCAGGGACAGGGCAAGGACCCTGCTGGGGAGAAGGTCCAGGAGGAAGGCAGGAGGGCCACAGGCTCTGTCTGTGGATGTGAGTCCCATCTCACTTCCCCCTGCCCATAAGCCTCGGCTCTCCCTGGAGTGTGCAGAGCAGTCACTGTCCACCTCTCTCCCACCAGCTGGTGCAGACACAAGTCCTGGCCTCGGAGGAGGACGACGGGGTGCCAGCCACTCCCAATCACAGGCACCCCACCTGGACTCAAGACCTTCAGAGTCTGTGGCCCGGCAAGATGCCCAGAGGAACGAGCACGGCCCACAGCCCGGGGTCAGAGATGAAACCTGTACACCCCAGATGGATTTCCATGGCCATCTAAGGCACCCCCAAACAGAGAGGGGCCTGTTCAGGCACAAAGGCTCTGTGCCCTCTCAAGGATATCAGGAGCCCCCTCAGGCTGGAACAGCACAGCCGTTTCCTCACCAGGGCACCAAGCGCTCGGGCCCTCCATTAGGACCCAGGGCCAGCAAGGTTCTCAGGGAGGCCTCTCCTCTTAGTGGAGCCCCAGGGCTGGGTCACGGGTTCAGTGAGGATGAGGAGGAGCTCCCCAGCCTGGCCTTCCTCTTGGGCCTTCACCACAGCCTGCTGCCCTGGGGGCTGCCACAGAGCCCTGTCCCTGCCTCAGGTCTTGTGTGCACTGCAGGGCCCCTTTCCCAGGCCCCCTTTCCCAGGAGAATGGGCCTCAGCTCAGGCCCCCTGGAAGCTGCCAAGTGTAGAAAGCAGGCTCAGTGTGGAGGCCTGTCTGCTGCTGAGGAGCTGGTGATGGAGAGCTGCTTTTGTGCCGTTCAGCCCTCTGGACACTCACCTGTCATGAGAATGGAGGCTGGAGGCAGCCCTTACCTCTAGAGAGTTTCTCTCTGCCTCTCTGAAGTGGCCAGATGACAGGCTGGGGTGATTCTCCAATCATCCAGGGTGTCCCGTGTGGGTGGCTTAGCCAGAGAGGAAAAGGCTTGTCTGTCAGGACGGGACTTTCTGCTTCACTGCCTTGTGGGTGGGAGAACATCCAATAGTCTCAGCTGGATTACTGCAGTGTACAATATGGTGAAAGCAGATGCCTCATAGTCCCAATGAGGATGAAGCAAAGGGAGTGGGGAGTGGAATTTCATGGCCTATTAATGTCCTGGGTGGAGTATTTCATCTTGTCAAGCTCAGTGGTCCCACCCTCACCAGCCCACTGGCATCAACCCCCTGGTAGCTTTCAAGTGAGCAAAGCCTAGGACTTTCACTAGACCAGGCGTAGTGTTCCTGTTGTGGTGAAGAGGGTTAAGGATATAGGGTTGTCTCTGGGAACTTCCATATGCCACAGGTGCAGCCCCCAAAAAAGAAGAAACAAAAACAAAACCCCTGAAAAGTCTAGAATTAATGTTAAGGTGCAGGGACTGTACATGAGGAATTCTCTAATGTTATTCAATCCATAAAAAATGAAATAATGGGAGTTCCTGTTGTAGCTCAGCTGTAAGAATCCTGACTAGTGTCCATGGAGACATGGGTTTGATCTCTGGCATCACTTAGTAGGTTTGGTTTCTGTCACTGCTGTCAGCTGTGGTGTAGGTGTCAGACACACCTCAGATCCTGCTTTGCTGTGGCTGTGGAATAGTGCAGCAGCTGCAGCTCTGATTTGACCCCTATCCAGAAACTTTCATATGCCACAACACAGCCTTAAAAAAAAGAAAAAATTGGGAGTTCCCATCGTGGCTCAGCAGAAACATATCTGACCAGCATCTGTAAGGATGCGGGCTTGATCCCTGGCCTCACGCAGTGGGTTGAGGATACTGCATTGGCTTGAGCTGTGGTGTAGATCACATAGCAGCTCAGATCTGGTGTTGCTGTGGCTGTAGCTCTGATTAGCCCCCTGGCCTATGAACCTCCATATGTTGAAGAGTGTGGCCATAAAAAGACCAAAAAAGACAAGACAAAATTGAATGCAATAGAAATTGCAGAAATGAAAGTTGAACAGACCATAACCAAATAATATTTTAGGGAGATTCCATGTGGCTCAGCAGATGAAGAATCTGATTGGTGTCCATGAGGATGCAGGTTCAATCCCTGGCCTCATTCAATGTGTTAAAGGATCCAGTGTTAACATGAGCTGTGGTGTAAGTCACAGATGTGGCTTGGATCTGGCATTCTCTGATTTGACCCCTAGCCTGGATCTTCCATATGCTGCAGGTGTGGCCCTAAAATGACAACCAATCAATCAATATAAAAATCAAACCGTGGTTTAATGGGCAATACATTCACAGAATCATAGAAATTACCAACATCCACAAGGTGGGGATTTGTTTCGTATTTGTTTCCAGTGAGCCGTGATGGGAACTCTGAGTATTGCATCTTGCCAAACTTCCTGATGCTAACCTCACCAGCCTACTGGCATCAACATCCAAATAGCTTTAGGAAGAGCAAGACCTAGGATTTTAAAAAGACCAGGAATAGATTTCCTGCTGTGGGGAAGAGGGTTAGGTATCCAGCATTGTTCCAAAGCACTTCCATATGCCACGAGTTTGGCCCCCCAAAAAAAAGGAAAAAAACAAAAAAACAAAAACAAAACCGAAAAAAGTCTAAGATTAACATTAAGGTGCTTGGACTGTAAATGAGGAATTACACTAATGTTCTTCAAGCCATAAAAGGAATGAAATAGAGGGAGTTCCTGTCACAGCTCTGAGGTAATGAACCCAACTTCTATCCATGAGGACATGGGTACAATCCCTGGCCTTGCTCAGCGGGTTAAGGATCCGGTGTTGCCCTGAGCTGTGGTGTAGGTGTCATGTAGGTTTGATCCTGCATTGCTGTAGCTGTGGCATCGGCCAGCAGATGGAGCTCCAATTCCACCCCTAGCCTGGGAACTTCCATATGTTGAGAGTACACCCCCCACACACACAAAAATAAAAGAAAAAGAAAAAGAATGAAAGAGAAATTAATAGAAATTTCATTCAATAGAATCAGCTGTAGCTCACATTTGACCCTTAGCCAGGGAATCTATGTGCTGTAGGTGGAGCCTAACTTGACAAAAAATAAATAAATAAAATCAATAGTGGTTTAATGGATGATACACTCACAGAATCAGAGAAATGACCACTGTCCACAGGGTGGGTAAAGGAGGTTCCTAATTCCAGCGGCAGCATGACTGGAGCTTGTCTGAAATAGAGGCAGGTGCTGGGCAACCTTTGCATATGATATACACCAAGGGGAAGCCTGCCCATTGACAACAGGGAAAGGCTCAACTCCAAAACCCTCAACATGGAACCAGAGCATTGGGTGAAGGAACACACTTGACGGAGGCTGTGGGCCGCCTAGTCTGGGTTCTTCTCCTTACCAAATCATGGTATGTTTCTCTAAGAACAAGGCAAGGAGTAACCCTTTTCTAAATCACAGACATCATATCTTAACGATACAGCTCTTACAATTGTGCAGCCAATGTGCTTTGTTTGAAGGGCATTTTTAAGTGGTGGGTATGGAGCAGTGTGTTCCAGAGAGGATTTGGGCCATCTGGCTCACAGGTGACCTCTTGCCAGACAGGCCAAGTGACACATCTGTAACCAGGGTGATTTCCCAGGCACTGCCTGCCTTCCTCAGATGGCAGGGATGCAAAGGGTTTGAAAGGGGGCACAGAGCACAGAGCCATCACCTACGGTCCCCTGACTGCCTCTGCCTGGGGGGGAGCAGCTTCCTGCTGTCACAGAAGCTATTGCTAGCACACCAGTCATTGGAGGAGTTCTGGATCCCCAACATTTTCCTACTCAGCAGCAGGCAGGAGAGAGCAAGGATGGTCCACGGATGTAGCTAAGGGTCCTTTTTTTAGGGGAACTTGCTCATTTTCAAGAGGTGCAGGTACAGCATATGGCAGTTCTGAGGCTCGGGGTCAAATCAGAGCTGCAGCTGCAGGCCACAGCCACAGCAATGACAGTTCTAAGTCTTGTCTGTGACCTACACCACAGCTCACAGCAACACTGGATCCTTAACTTAGTGAGCGAGGCCAGGGATCAATCATGAACGCTCATGGATACTAGTCAGGTTCATTTCCGCTGCACTACAACGGGAACACCTAGAGGAGAGTTTTTAAAGAAACAGCTAAAATGAGGTCACTAAGGTGGCCCCTAATACAATATGACTGGTGCCCCTATAAAAAGGGGAAATTTAGACCCAGAAACACACAGAGGGATGCTGATGTGAGGGCACAGGCAGAAGATGGGCATCTAGAAGCCAAGGAGAGAGGCCTCAGGGCAAACCAACCATGCGCATATCTTGATCTCAACAGTTACTTGATACATTCTTGTTGTTTAAGCCCCATTGCCCATGGGATTTGTGATGGTAGCTGGAGCTGACTGATATACTCTCTCTGAAGGCCTGTACACTCCCACCACAGGATGGAGTCTGCAAGTGAAGACACCCTCTCTGTCCCCAGCTGGGCTCCACCAGCATCCTCACCCCTGCCTTCCTCCTGAGACAGCTTCTCTGCCAGGGCCTGTTTCCTTGTCCAGGGAGTCAGACAGTGGGCCTCAATGGAAGAGGTACGGATGGAGGTCAGGAGGGGCTGTAGGGCCCCAAGGCAGGAGCAGGAGGAGTCTTTCATTTGTTTATTTGGGATTGCAGGCTTGGTTTGTGGGGTGGCCACTGTTGGACGGAAATGCCAAGATGGGGCCATGGAAAGCTGATGGAGCTGGTGGGGGAGGGGCCGCAGTTTCCAGAGAAGAGACTGGACTCTGAGGCAGAGACAGGAGCACAGGAGCTTGGCGGGTCAGCACCAGGCCTGCCACGGGACCCGGAGCACAAACAGCAGCAGGGTCCAGGTCTCTGAAGGCACAAAGGCTGTGCCAGGCCCAGGCGAGCCAGCAGCCTGCAGAGACTGGGATGGAACCTGGGTGTGAGGAGGAGGGGCCATGGGCTCAGGGAGGGGTGTGCACTTCTGGATCTCGTCAATCCAATGGGAGAAGTAGCTGACATTGGTGAAGATGCTGGGGTAGGTGGGATGTCGGCAGTCCAAGCCCCAGCTGGCCAGCCCCACCAGAACCCATGAACTGAGGAGGTCACAGACGAGGGGCCCCCCGGAATCGCCCTAGGAAAGAGAGGGGAGTTACTGTGAGCAACTGAGTTAGGTCAGAGGAGTCTCTGCCATCTACGGTCCCTCAGGTGGACTTCTGGGAAGGTCCAAACACCAGCATCCCACAGCAGACCAGCCTGTTTAAGCCATGCAGGGAGGCAATGGCATCATGTTTTAGGAGGCCCCTGATTGGCCCTCAGGACAATCACAGGTTTCAGTCTATGATCATATGGACCCCTGTGCCCAGAGACAGCCTGGATATCCCTGACAAGGCACTGTCCAAGGAAGAGAAGGGACAGCTACACCCACAGTGCCCAAGAGAGTTGGTCTGGGAGTGGAGCCTGGCCAGCTCAAGCCCCTGCAGACCTCAGCTCTTGCAAGACCCTGGGCTGCACCAGCACACCCCTTACCTTGACCCTCTTCATTTTTCATTCATTTAGTCATTTGGTTTACTTTCAACACCTTGGTTGAGCAATTTCAGAAGATGCCCATACCCTGGCCTGGCGGAGGCAACCTCTATTACTCAGGGAGTCGGTGGGGGTTAGAATGAAATCTGCTGGGACTTACTAGAGTTCATGCTCTCAGGGCAGGGCCATCTGGTTGGAAATCTCCTCATGTCATCAGCCAAAGGGAGGGTCTGGTCCTTGTGGCTGGGGGTAGAGGGGCAGGGGCCTTAGTCACGCTTGCTGCTCCTCCACTTACCCATCCAACATGTGCAGCAAGCAGCCAGGAAGCCTCTGCCCTGGGCACAGGGTCTCCTCCTTTGTGGTGCTTTTGTAAATAAGCCAACCAGCCTGCCATTGGCAGATGTGACATGTGGAAACAAGGCATGGAAGGGTTAGGACAGGAAGGGAAGGGCACTTCATCAAGTGGAGGTGAAAGGCTACTCTTCTTGCACTAGGAAACACAAGGCAGAGTTTCCAAGCGGGAAACAACTGAACTTTCTGAAGCAGGAGCACTGGGAGGAGTAAGTGCAGACCAGGGAAGGAGGGATATGCCAGGTGGGTGGGAGGAAGAGCAGTGACATGTGGGGAGTGAGGAAAGTATATGGGACGAGGGGTCTCAGGGCCTATGGCAGAGGGTAGGATTTGATCCCCATGGAGAACTGTCTAGGTCATGTCTAGTGCCTGGATCAGTCCAGTGCTGTGTGGAGAATGAACCAGCTGGGAGGCAGCTACAGGAGAGATTACTGATGGAGAGGGGCCAGGTGGTAAGAACAGTCAGATTTGGAACAATAGTTTGAAGCTGCCTATAGGACCTGTCAAATCTGAGCCTTTCTGTCATTAACCATGGGGGGAAGTGCAGAGGGATAGAAGCAGGCTGAGCATGGAGCCCTGGGGCCCCAGCATTTAGAGGTGGGAGGGGAGGGGACCAGGCATAGAGCAGAGCATCTGGTGAGTGCCTGGGCCCAGGAAACAGGAGGGAGACTTGCTTAAGTGCCAAGTGAGAGGAGGACTCAGATCCACAGGCGGTTCTGGTGAGACAAGCTATTGGGGATGGTGGCCTTGAGGTTTTGGATAGCAAGCTGGGGACACTCCTAGGTGGAGTGGGTTAGATTCAGGACTGTTGGGAGGAGTCTTTGGGGGAAGGGAGGTAAAGAAACTGAGCAGTAGATGGTGCGCATTTACACAGGAGCCATGGAAGGGGCATCAGAGGACATGGAGCAGGAGAGACTCTGGGCATGGCAGGGATGGAACTTGAGGCTGAGGAGAGAGGGAAGACGCTGGGATAGACGGTGTGTAGGGTTGTCAGGACGAATGACGCTAGTCTGATTGGCTGCTGTGGGGTTCTCAGTGAAACAAGCAAGATCTTCAGCTGAGAGGGCGGGGTGGGGGAAGTGGCAGGTTGAAGGAGAGTGAAGGGTACATGGTGTGGTGGCCAAAAACAACCCTCAGAGATGCCCATCCTCATCCCTGGAACCTGTGGCTATTAGCTCATGTGGCAAAGGGGACTCTGCAGCAGTGATGGAGTTGAGGATCTTGAGCTAAGAAGGTTTTCCTGGATTCTCTGGGTGGTCCAATGTAATCAAGATCCTCATAAGGAAAGAGAGACACAGGAGGTCAGAGTCAGAGCAGAAGATGTGGCGGAAGCAGAGGCAGAGGTGTTGCACTTTGAGGACGGAAATGGTGTGAGCCAGGGAATGAGGGTGGCCTCTAAAAAGCTGGGAAAACCAAGAAAACATTCTCCCCTAGGAAAGCCTCCTGAAGGAACCCACCTGGCCAACACCTTGATGTTAGACTTTTGACCTCCAGAAATATAAGATAAATTTCCGTGGGTTTAGCCATTCACTTGGAGGGGATTTGTAGCTCCAAGTAAGGCAGCTCCAAGTAAGGCACCTTCTTGGGAACGTGCCATCATTACTTCAGCCCTTCCCCTCTGTGGTCCCCACCTGGGGTGGCCTCAGCCCTCTGCACGGTGGACCCCCTCCCAGCTGTGTGAGGCCAGTGGAAGGCCTTTCCCTGTTCACTGCAGCCCTCAGGGATTCACACAGGGGACCCATGCAGTTGCGGAAATGATGACGGATTCTCAGTCAGGCTCCAATAGCCTCCTGACTCCTGGGGAGCTCTCAGAAGGCAGGAGAGAGCCTCCTCTGGGACCATCTGTTCTACTGCATCCACTTTTCTAGGGCAGATGTCGGTACAGCCCTCATAGCCTCAGGGGGCACCCCTTGAGAAGTGGTGATGCGACTACACCAATAAATTTCCTCCAAGGTTAACTGCGCTACCTGACTTTTCATTATTGTTTCTATATTCTTTAAGGTGGACTCTGGAGGTCTTTAAAAAATTAAGAGATGTTCCCATTGTGGTTCAGTAGGTTAAGAGCCTGACTAGTACAAATGAGGATGCAGGTTCAATCCCTGGCCTTGCCTAGTGGGTTAAGGATCTGGCATTGCCACAAGCTGTGACATAGGTCCTAGAAGTGGTTCAGATCTGGCATTGCTGTGGCTGTGGCAAGGGCTGGAAACTGCAGCTTCCATTCAACCCCTAGCCTGGGAACTTCCATATGCTGCAGGTAGAGCAGGAATAAAAGAAAGGAAGGAAAAGGAAGGAAGAAAGAAAGGAAGGGAAGAAGGGAGAAACCCCAAATCTAAGGTATCACATGAAACGTGAGCTACAGTTTGCACTACTGTAGATACAAAGCAAACCTTGCATGTGCACTCTTGCATGTTCATGCATGTGTGTGTGTGTGGGGGGGTGTGGGTGTGTCTGTGTTGGGCAGGGCCAGAGCAGTGAATTCCACCTTCAGCAAGAGGTTGGGTCTAAGCCAGGTACAATCCAGAGAGAGGGAGGCAAACCAGGCCAGGAGACTGGAAGCCAAAACTTGTTAAGTACCTACTGAATGCCAGGCACAGTGCTGCATTTCTATAGGAACCTTCTTCAGTGGAGGCCATGAGCAATTCCATTTCATGGGTGAGGAGACTTAGCTAAGGCCACAATCCCAGTCAATGGAACCAGGTCTGTCTTGCCCCACAGTCTGAGCATTGAGTGCCTTGGCAGGCTCTCTCTCCTCAGACCTGTTTCTGGACCCCCTGTGCAGAGGGAGGGGCCCTTGTGGGGAGAGGTGGGAGCCCCAGGTTGGAGGGTGGGGTCCAGAGCAGGTGACATGGCAGAAGATGAATCTAGGTGGAATCTCTCAGTCAGGCGGTGGTAGGTGGAAGGGGAGGCAGGAGGGGGGTCATTTGCTGGGACTCCCGAGTGTCCAGCTCAGGGGTATTCTCAGCCTGGAGAGAAACCAGCGGAAGAGTGGGGTCGAGGGGCACTACGAATATCCAGCAGGTGAGCAGACACAAGGCTCTGGCCTTGAGCTCCATTGGCATAATTCCTGCAGGAGAAGGGAGGTGGACAAGGCTGTAAGGGAGGTCCATGGTGACAGCTGGATGTGGACTGGGCAGGGTGGGGGCTGAACACTTGTTCCACTTCTGGGTGGAGCTGGCTCTGTGAGGAGGCCAGACCAGGCCAGGCAGCTACAAATCTATACCACTGTTTAAGAACTGGGAACCAAGAAATATGGGTCTGCCTTCTACCAGCAGCTCACTGGCCTGCCATGAAGATATCTATCCATGTGGCCTTCTCATGGGCTAGGCTAAAGTCACAATCCCAGTCATCTTGTCCCTCCTGTGTGCATCTCCTGGGGTGCCAAGGCATAGTGCCACAAACTGGGTAACTATAAAAACAATGCAAATGTATCCTCTCACGGTTCTGGAAGCTGGAAGTCTGAAAGCAAGTGTCTCTGTGTCTAGCCCTCTTCACATAAGTCATTGGTACAGGGCCCACTTGAAATTTACAATGGTCACATCTCAAGATTCTGAACTAATCACAGCTGCAAAGACTTATTTCCAAAGAAGGTCACATTCTGAGATTCCAAATGGATACGAATTTAGGGGACACTATCCAACCCCCTACACCACCCTTTCAACAATCCCATGAAGGAGGCCTCAGACTCCTACACCGTGAATAAGACACAGGCTCAGATGGTGAAAAGACCACCCAAGGGCAGAGCAGTGCCTCTAACTCCAGAACCCTCACCCTCTGCCCTCCACTCCACGATGCCATCTGTGTAAAAGCTTGGCACCCAATGCCAGTTCAGGGTGCTGGGCCCTGAGGGGATGTGGTGAAGGCCTGGAGGCCAGGTGAAGCTTGGAGTCAGAACACGCAGGCCCTCCTTATTTTACGGGAGTGCTTTCCCTCTTTGGGCCTGTTTGCCCACTTCTAAAATAGGACACTACAGAGAGTGGATAGACATCTTCACAATTCAACAGTACACTCATGTCTGGAATGTACATAATAGACACATGTACCAAGAGCCCCTAAAGAAAAAGACACAGGGGGAAAAAATGGAAGGTAAATTAGGAAGAAGATATTCAACGGCAATAAACCTACGGAAGTATATTTCATCCGTCATCAGGAAAATGCAAACCACAATAAATCATCACCATTAGGAAGGATGGAAAGTGCCAAGTGTTGGTGAGCTTGTAAACTCTCAGCCACTGCTGGAATGTGTGGAACTGGTGCAACCCCTCCGGAGATGTTTGGTAACATCTGCCAAAGCTGAACATGCAGATAGTTTTTAATCTAACAGTTCTCCTCAGGGGCTTCTGTGAAATCAAATAGAAAACCTCTGGAAGTGAAATGAAATGAAAAACTTGGAAGCTACAAAAATATCCATCGAGAGCAGAACTGCCCATCGAATTCAATTCACACGATAGTGTCTTGCAGGGCAATGAGGCTGAACAAACTATACCTACGTGTGACAGTGTGGATGGACCTCACAAACATAATGTTAAGACGTGAAAATCTGACAACTGGAAATAAGCTCTACTTATGGAAAATTCAGAATCTAATATAAAGTGTTAAGGTGAAGATGAGAGTTTCCATTGAGTGTTGGTGACAAGAAGGGGAGAGGAGTGTTGGCCACCTGGGGTGTAGCACTGTGAAAGTTCATCAAACTACACATGTAGGGAAAGAGTATGAATGCCTTCTTCTGTATGTATATTTCAATAAAGGTTTTAAAATATGCCTCGAAAATAGATGCTGCTGGAGTGTCCTGCCAGTAGTAGTTGTCCTCCTGTGCAATGGGCTGAGGAAGGGGCTAGCCTGGGGGACACTACCAAGAGATAGAGCCTGGGAACATAGGTAGAGGGACGAAACAGAAGGTACCAGGGGTCTCCACAAAGAGAGTGGAGGCAACACAGCCTCACACCATGGAAACTGAGGCCCTGAGAACAGGCCAGGGAAGAAGGGAAATGACCTCACTTACATGGCAGATGGCCTTTCCTGTAGAGAAGTCCCCAACACACAGCATCTCCTCATACACGGAGAAGTTCTTGCTGAGCCTGTGTCCATATACCAGATTACAGAACTGGTTCTCAATGAGGCCCACCTTAGCCTCCTGGAGATGGAAGGGTGTGGGCAGAGGCGCTGTGAGGATAAGAAGGAAGTTAGTGAAGTTTGCTAGAGCTTAGCTACAGGCTCTTCTGCCTTACTGCTCACCACCACCCCTGCATCATAGGGTTTTCTCAGCAAAGCTGAGCTTTCAGCTCTCTATCAGTCTTCTACCTATGCCTAATAAGGCCTCCCCTGCTTCTCAAACGTTTCCAAACTCATCCTATTCCCACCACCTCTCTCATAGCAATAGACCACACCACTCGTAGTCCATAAAGAAAAAAGGCAAATCCTAGCAATGCATGCCAATCACTGATGCTTAGCAACCATTCACCAACCCACCTACCCTTTCACAAACCATCCTTTCCACTTCCATTTGTCAGTCATTACCTTTCCTTCCCTCCACTAATTCCTCCGTCCATCATCTACCCATCTTGTCTCATGCCCCATTCATCCACTCACCCTTCCATCTATCTGCTGGCCTATCCATCTTTGGATCTATCTCCCCATTCTCCCTCCATCAATCAATATATCCACTCTCTCCATCCCTCTTCCCACCCACTCAACCATCTTCCCCTCCAGGCACTCATCTTCCCTCCTATCCATCCTCCATCCATCCTCTCATTCAATCACTCATTTATTCATCTGTCTTCAGGTTAGCTATTGTTTAGACACTAGTGATAGAGGGGAACATTTTTAGTTGGGGAACCAGGGTAAGTGAAGTAAATAAGTAGGATTATTTAGCTCTGAGAAGTGTGGTAAGGAAATACAACAGGGAAATGTGACATTATGCATTGCCTGTTTTAGGTTTCACATCAAGGAAAACTCTTCAGAGGAGGAGCTGAGTTGTATATCAAAGAAATGAGTCACCCAGATTAGCAGGGAGAGCCTGTGAGGCTGGGGAAGCAGCCAAGGTAAAGGTCCTGAGGTGGGGAGAGCCTCAGGATATTCAAGGCAGGAAGGGGCCTGGTGGCTGGGATGGCGTGGGTGAGGGTGCAGTAGGAGCTGAGCAGAGAGGAATGGGGGCCAACATTGCACAGGGCCTGAGAGCCAAGGTAGGACATTTGGACAGTTTTCTAAGCATAAATGAGAAGGCACTGAGGATAAAGAGCAGGGAACTGGCACAACACCTGCTTCAAAGCAAACACTCAGGCAGTTGTGTGGAGACTAAAGTAGGGCACACAGGGTGGGAGCTAGCAGACCAGTCTGGAGGTCCATGCAAGAACGGGTGGTCTACAGGACCAGGGTGGCAGCATTGCCACCTACCCTGCTGCCAGGCCCTGGGGCATAGGCTGGGATATTAAAACAAGAAAGACAGAGTCCCTGTCCTCAAGGAAGAACCAGACTGTGTGTGTGTGTGTGTGTGTGTGTGTGTGTGTGTGTGTGTGTGTGTGTGTGTGTGTGTGTGTGAGACAATGCTGGGGACCTGGTTATCTGACCTGTGGTTGGGGATTGTTACTGATACACTATTGAGAAGGGCCAGCAATGCTGGCACATCCCACCCAGTGAAGACAGGGTCTGATCAAAATCTGACCTCCTATCCTGAGAAACACCTACCAAATTACAACCTTACAAATAATTGCAAATACACATTCTTTTCCCCCTAACTCTGCCACATAAGCTTGTGCCCAACCATAAACACTCTTTTCTTTAATAAACACTCTTACTCATGAGTTTTTGCCTGCATTTCTTCCCTTTCAATCTTAGAAAAACACAAACTTTTTCTGTGTTACTCAGTTCACCTAATAAACCTACAAAGTAGACAGTTGACCTGGGTTGGGAGAAGAGCAAAGTGAGGTTCAAAGAGTGAAACACTCTTAAGTTGTAGTCATTCTAACTTTACCTTGGAGGCTCACAGGTCAGAAGTCATAAATATGTTTTCTTTCCATTTTTCCTAAGTGCCTCCAATGGGAAATCTTGGTTCCTCAGTGGCCTAGAAGGGGCCAGGCCCCAAGCAGGACATCTGAGTTGAATCAAGTCATCTTAGATCTATAGTTGATTAAAGCCTTGAAATCAAGAAGCTGACAGGTTCCAAGAACCTGAGTTCTTAACATCCAACAGTCAAAGATTCCCAGATTTTCAGAGCTTTGCACTTAGGGAACACTGAATTTTAGAATCACACACTTTCAGAACTAGAGCCAGAATGGTTCAGTCCTCTGGAAATGAGGCACAGTGGACCAAGGTCCAGCCGTTGTTTTGCCTGGGCACCCCTACTCCCCTCCTCCCCTCCTCTGTCCTCCTTCCCTTCTTCCTCCTCCTCACTTCCCCCTTATCTGCCCTCCCACCCCAGCCTCTCCCCTACCCCCTCACTTTCCTCGTTGAGCATCCCCCAGCCAGTTATCCAGCAGGATGCATTATTAAGCAGCTGCAAGCCAGGGGCTGGGAGGCAGGCAGGGATGATGTAGGAAGTGAAGTTCACAGGAAAGAGCAGCTGTAACATGGCTATGTCACTTCCGAAGGGATGAAGCTTCTCAAAGTCTGGGTGCATGACAATCCGGCTCACGGACATCTCC
The DNA here is from genome assembly GCF_054392235.1 of Sus scrofa. NCBI lineage: Eukaryota > Metazoa > Chordata > Mammalia > Artiodactyla > Suidae > Sus > Sus scrofa. The sequence continues at coordinate 15,773,103 of NC_139396.1, read as the reverse complement.
AGGGTGTGCTGAGTGTGTTCAAACAGCTGCGTGCTTCCTAACAGGACCCGGTAGTTCTCTGGAGCATGGGATTTTCTGGAGGAGGAAGAGCATGCTGTCACCATCATCCCTGAGTGTGGGCTAGGTCTCTTCCCCTGCATATTCATCTAACTGCTGACATCCACCTGGACCCCTGCACCCCCCATGGTGCCAGCCTTGGTCTCTGCATTCCTAAAGTTCAGGAGCACTTCTTTCTTGAGACTGATATTCTACTTACAACCTCAGACATATGGTTTCTCCACCATATCCAAGAATCAGAGGAGCATTGAATCCTTGTGCTGGAAAGGTCTTTGGTGGGCTCATCAAATGAAGGCCCTTGGATTGTTTACAGGAGATGTTCTGGATTGACCCTGCTCTACTTTTACCTTCCCAAGGCTCCTACAACCCACCTTATGGCCCCACAATTTTCCTGACCCCTCCCTTCTTTAACCACCTTCCTGCCAAATAGCTGTTTCTCCGCTCAGTTAGAAGCACTTGCCAAAGATCTGTAAGGTAAAGGAGCAACTGAGTGTAGGAAACAGAAACTTGCATTTGCCCTGAACACAGCTGCTCCCATAGAGTAGGTGCTGATCAGATTCTGAGCTCCCAAAGCTCCAGCTCCCAGACCTGGGCTGTGATGTTCCAACTCCCTGGGGATGCCTCCTCATCTGTTCACAAGCTGGGCACTGAGCAGACCCAGGAGGGCCAGGTGTGTCAGACTCCTGAGCAGCCACATCACTCTCCCAGGGTGCCCCATCTCCCACCCGCACAGCCTGGCACCACATCTCCCACATGCACACTAGTGACCATGATTCCTCCTGGGCACACAGTTTTGCAAGAGTAAAAAGTAGAGCCATTCAGCTGCTCGCCAGACATGAGGTCCCATGTCCCTGCCTAGACTCAGAAACCTGGAAATGTGGGGACCTTGAGAAACTGTGATCTGAGATTGGTCCACACTGCATGGCAGCCAGAATGGACACTGCTACTCTTCTGGGGCACATCTGTGTTTGGAGACAGGCCCAGGGGCTGAGGGCAGAGTCTGGGGAGGGTCTGGGAAAGGGAGCCAGGAGGACAGTCCAGGTAGAATGTACACAGGTCAAAGGCAGGAATGACATGGACCTCTGGGCCACAGACAGCCCCAGAGGAAAGCCCAGAGGAGCTGGGGTGGGACACCCTCACTCCTCCCCTGCCAGTGCCTCTGCTGGCACCCTAGGAAAGAGGACTCACTTGAGAAAGCAGTGGGCAGCAGAAACCAGCCAGCGGGAGTTGATGAGGACAGCTCCACAGACATGCAAGCCCTGGTACATCAGGCTGGCCTGCCATGGCCACTGGCCAGCCCCCACATCCTGACCACCAGAGATCCGCCACATCACCTTGGGTTTCCCGCACGCTGTGGAGACTCCCCTGCCACCTACAATAGAGACATGGGTGAGACCCCAAATGCCACTACCAGGGAGGCCCCCTCCACTTCACAGATGGGAAAACCAAGGGCAAGTGTCCAGTGGCCTGGCCAAAAGGACACGGCTGCCTGGACTCTGCCTTTACCAGCTGCCACTGAGAATTTGACAGCAGAGCACAATGGAGCAGGCTTTCTGAGCATGAAGGCCCAGGGCTGTGGTGAGATGCCAAGGGTGACCAAAGGTGGCAACAGCTCATGGCAGCATATCTGCGGAGCTGGACATCACTGAGGGAGTCTGCCAAAGGCTGGCCATGTGCCAGGCCTTATTTCCCTGAACTAACACACCTCAACAACTCAAGGTCTCCGAAGTTGCCAACATTATGCACTCAAATCATAGCTTCTAAGGGCCGGTGCCCCTCCACTTTGCCCCAGTATCTTAGAGAAGCAGATCTGCAGGCAGGAGTCTGGGGTGATGTGTGACCATGGAACTTAGCAGGACCCCATGAGGCCTCCCCTAATAGACCCCCACCCATGTCCTCTGACTGCCTTTTGTCTGTAGAAAACTTTAGTCACAGAGTACATTTACCTGGAGAAGTGGAAAAGTGCAGGAAGAAAGGAAAATAGTCAAGCAAAGCAAAATAATATTTTAACGATTAAACAGAGTAAGAATATTTAGCTCCTCCTCAAGGACTATAGATAATATTCTGAGCCATGTCCTTGGAAATGTTTTGCAGATACTGAAACCCCACCAGGTGGAAGAAGTTACCTATATGCTGCACACAAGCACATAGACCCAAACAAGGTGGAACCAGAAGGTGGATGAGGTTGACTCCCAAGTACTTCACCACCCACCAATCAGAAGAAAGTCTACAAGCTGATCAAGCCCTGCTCTTTGAACCTCACTCAGCCCTCGAGGTGGGGGCACACAGCCTTGAGGCTGTTACCCCACTGTGGCCCCCTCTGCCTGGCAAAGCAATTAAGCTGTTCTTTTCTACTTCACCCACAACTCTGTCTCTGAGATTCAATTCAGAGCATGTCCACAGAGACTGAGTTTCAGCATCAACCTGGGGAAAGTCACTCCCTGCCTCTGACTCAGGATTCTCCATTTACAAATAAGAGGGGTGGGCGTTCCCTGGTGGTCTAGTGGTTAGGACTTGGTGCTTTCACCACTACGGCCAGGGTTCAATGCCTGGTCCAGGAACTGGGAATCCCACATTAAGCTGCGGCCAGCAGCGGAAAAAATAAATTAATTGATTAAAAAACACTCTATGCAGTGGCCAAAAAATTAAATAAATAAGAGGGAGTGGGCTAATGAAGACAGCCATGGTTCTGGGACCCACACGTGAGGGCAGGGGTGAGGCCAGGGCCCCTAGAGCAGGCATCCTGCTCTAGGGCCTGGGCCCCAGGGACTCAGGGCTCCCCATTCAGCAGTCCTGGGCTTTCCTCCACCCAGCCTCAGGCTGGACCCTGCCAGTGCCCACTTGCACAGCCCCACAAGGGTCCTGGGGCAGTTTCCATCCCAGAGGCCCCTCAGTAGGGGTCCTGTGACCCACCTGTGTTAAGGTGGTCTCTGGGCTGCCTGGTTAGATGGACCTGACCGCAAACAAAAGAAGAGGTTCAGTGACCCTGGGCACCAAGCCCTGGTCACAGTCAAGCCCCCTCAGGCCCTGCAGGCCCACCTTCTCAGCCCCACACAGAGGCCCCCACGCACCTGTGGCTTCCCAGGCCAATGGCTGTGCTTCCGGAGTCAGAGGCCCACCCTCCACCGCTCGCACGGCTGCAGGAGCTGGGCCGGGGTCGGCCCAGGACCCTCGCAGGTTTAGGGTGGTGGTGGGCGACCATGGCGGCAGCAGCACCAGCTGCAGCCAGAGGAGGGCGGCAGGCTGGCCTCCTACTTGCCGAAGCCTCGCCTCTGAGACCATTGTCAGTGCTGTGGACCTGGGCCTGAACCTGGCCTGACTCAGCCCTGGGCCTGGACCCTGCCCCCGCCCTGGCCAAGGCTTTGACCCCGCCCCCACCGCGCCTTGACCCCGCCCCAACCCAGCCCTGATCCCACATGACCTTCCTATTAACTTTTTTTTTTTGTCTTTTTGCCATTTCTAGGGCCGCTCCCATGGCATATGGAGGTTCCCAGGCTAGGGGTCCAATTGGAGCTGTAGCCGCTGGCCTACACCAGAGCCACAGCAATGCGGGATCCGAGCCGCGTCTGCGACCTACACCACGGCTCACGTGACACCGGGTCCTTAACCCACTGAGCAAGGCCAAGGATGGAACCCGCAACCTCATGATTCCCAGTCGGATTCATTAACCACTGAGCCACACCGGGAACTCCCCTATTAACTTTTAAAATAACTCCACTGAAAAATTATTTCTATACCATGAAGTTCCCGTATCACAAGCGACGTTTCAATGATTTCCAGTACATTTTACTTCATTCATTTGTTTATGTTTGTATTTAAATCAATCTTCTATTTTGGGAGAGTTTTAGATGTATGAGTAAGTTGCAAAATAATACAAAGACTTTGCGTATCCCCCTACCCAATTTCCCCTCTTGTTAAGATCTTATATTGTTACGGCACATTTGTCACAACTAGTGAGCCAATACTGATACATTAATATTAACTCAATCCATTAGCTCTCTTTTTTCAGTTTTTTTACTTTAAGGCATAGAGCTTAATGATTTCACTTACATACAATCATAAAATGATCATCACAATAAATTTAGTGAACATCTATCACTCATATAGATACAAAATTAAAGAAATAGAAAAAAAATCACTCATAAATTGTTGAGTGCCTCTTCAGGCAATCTATGAATTGGTTTTCAGAGTCAAACACCAAGGTTTGACTTGATGTTTCCTTTCACTTCTTTATCCATTAACCCAATTTTTTTCCCTCAACCCACTCTGCTTCCTATCTGGCTCTTAACTTACTTCAACAGAGGCTAGACTTTCTGAACAAAATTCACAATTTATCATCTGATAAACACTTCTGTAATGATGGTGCCATGGAACAAAGTATTTGAAATTAGGATCGTCTCAGCAGATCCAATATGTTCATAGCTGTAGGTATATAATTCCTAATGAAGAAGTCCTTGTGCTCCAACCAATATCCAGCAGGACCAGCCTAATATTCCTTTGTTCTGGAGAGCCCCAGTGTATCAAAAACGTGGTTGTGCAGCCCACAAGTCCAAGACCAGAAATTATTATTGGTAAATATTTAACTTTTTCCCTATTATTGTTAAATATTTAACTTTTTTATTAGTTTTTTTAAACTAATAATACCTTCTCATGGATCACAATCCAATTGTGCAAAATGGAATATGCAGTGTTGAGTCATGCGTCCTCACAACTCTTTCCCCTGTCCACCCAGTCCTCTTTCCCACAGGGAACTAGTGTTTACTTAAATCCTTCCATAGATGTGTTATGTAAAGAATTTAGAATGCAATATATTTGCATTTTTTAAAATGCAGGGTTTTCTCTGATTAAAACTTAATATATTTTCAATACATTTGCAGATGTTTACAATGACTCTCTTCTTACATTAACGAGATTCCTTTCTAGATGGGAGTAGACTTCCAGAACAAGAATTTCTATACCCCTTAAAATCAAAAGTTTTGGAAAGAATAAGATGGTCAGGTGTATTTAATTAAAATAGTAAGTACCCAAATGAATTAGAACTTCAGGTAAACAATATGTTGTGTTTTAGTATAATCATTTCCCACTCAATATTTTGGACATAGTTTTATGGAACATTTTTTCATTTTTATCTGAAATTTATTATTAAACTTAGATCTCGTACTTTATCTGGAAACTCTTCAAAAAAAAGTATAGCACAGTAAACTAAATTGTTAATTACTCATTGTAAGAATCCTTAACTGGATTAAAGATTCTTGAATGTGCCACTTGGCTCCAATAGAAGACACCCTAGTTGCATACACACACACACACACACACACACACACACACACACACACACACACACCCCTTCAGCCTCTTTTGATGATATGGGATTTGGAAGAGCTATCATTCAGCACTGGGTTTGTGTGTCAAAATGAAAGAGTATTTGTGTTTAATAGAAGAAGATTGGTAGGAAATTGGTCAAGGGAGATGAGAGGTGAAGACTTCAGAGGATTGCAAGCAAATCTCTTGAATTTCAAGCTTTACTGTCTGCTAAATGTTTCTTGCTCCTTGCAAAAAAAAAAAAAAGTTGCATGCAAAATGGTGGCTATTGAAGAAAGGCATTGAATTTTGAAGCCAGGCCCAGGTTCTTTCCTCTTCTTTCTAACAGTTGTGTAGGAAAGGCATTTCTAAACTCCTGACCAATTTACTTGTGATTTCTAAGGGTTTTTTTTTTCTAACTGTAAATTTGAAAATGGTATATATTTGGTACTTTCAGAGAGTGTTTTCTTGGCCACTTGAAGGGAGTGACTTACAGTGTTCATCCATTTTAATATTTCCAAGGCATTTAGTGGTCTGCAGTACAGAACTGTCTTCTTACAGGTTCTCTCTCTCTCTCTCTCTCTCTCTCTCTCTCTCTCTCTCTCTCTCTCTCTCTCTCTCTCTCTCTCCCTCCCTCTCTCTTCTTTTCGGGCTGCAACCTCAGCATATGGAAGTTCCCAGGCTAAGGGTTGAATCATTGGAGCTGCAGATGCTGGCCCATGCCACAGGCACAGCAAAGCAATGCTGGATCTAAGCCACATCTGCGATCTACACCATAGCTTGGGGCAACACTGGATCCTTAACCCACTGAGAGAGGCCAGGGATTGAACCCAAGTCTTCGTGGATACTAGTCAGGTTCGTAACTTCTGAGCCACAATGAGAACTGCAACACTTCTCTCTTTCATTCTCTTTGGTAACTATTCTGTGTACTCTACCTTGACCTTAGCTGAGAAGATGAGGTGAGAGCAATTCAAGGCAAATCATGGTGAACTTTAAAAAAAAAAACTAAGTGTTGAAAAAATACACAGTTTGGAGACATTTCTCATGACTTGAGCATTTATCATGGAAAACTTTAAATTATTAACCAATAGCTTCATATTAGGGGAATAGTGTGGCAAAATAATGTACCCTGGCACTCCAGAAAGGCAGGTTTCCTTGTTGCTTCCTCCTCTTGTCTAGTCAGTCAGTAGTGAATAAACGATTCTCACTCATGGCTCTGACACAGAATTTCAATGAGTCTTCTCTGGACTACTGACATAAAAACCTGCAAAAACTTGTGAAAAATTATCCAGTTCCAATTCTATAATCACTTTTGTGCTATATCAAAATCCTAGATCACAGATATAATCAAATTAGTCCAAATGTAACTTGGGGAGACAGACAACAGAAGGGCATAGATAAAACTCCTTTGGACAATGATCTCTGACTATTCCTGCAAGAAACTGGGGGTGTGGTATTGACTGCTGAGAAAAAAAAAATCTCTGTATATGGATCACAGACCTCCGAAAACACATGATATTCTACACAAGCATGGAATATTAGCGGCATGGTGAGATACCATGTTTGTGTCTTGTAGAATGTTCAGTCTCTGAGCTTAGAGGCTTTGGTGATATTAGATGTGAGGGATCTTCAGAGGTATTCTGTGGGGCAGAAACGGTACTAATCTTGCACTGACCAGTAAAAGAATCTGATGATTGAAATTTCTTTGGAAAGTATAACAAACTCAAGTCAGTACGTTGATTCCACTACTATTTTTTTTCCAACTGAAATTGTGTAATATATTGCTGAAAAGTAGGAGGAGAGAATAAAATTTGGGAACGCTATGTCAACTGGAATTGACCCAAACTGTCAAAACTTGCTCAAAGTTACAACAAAAACCCTGCAGAGGCAACATCTATGAATCCACATCTATTGAAGAACCCCCACGTATTAAAAAAAACTCACTAAGTAAAAACATTATAGCAGAATCAATTCATTTGGAAAAACTCTAGGAATGGAGGAGCCAAGAGACAGTAGCTCTTAGAGTGTTTCTCAGGTCTAAAATTCTTCACTAGAATTGTTCTTTAATGGAACTATCAGGCTTGCTAGGAAAAAGCATCTACTATTTCTGGGGAGAAAAAAACTAAGGAAACCCAAGAAACTGCAGCCCAAAGGGCGTGAAAGCACTTGCCCCAGTTTGAAGATACTGTGCTTAGGCTGGTGCTCTCCAAAACTCTTTCACAAGGGTCATATCTAAATGAGTGGATTTCACGTTTGCAATTTTAAAATCCCAGGGGCTCATCTCACAACCCCTAGTTTTAAGAAGAGAGGACCACAAAAGTTCTGAGAAGACCTTGCCATAAAATCTTCCCAGGGGATCCCAATCCTCCGTTGCTTTCCTCTTTCATAGCAACCTCCAAGGACAGCTCTGCAAGGCCCCACCCCTGCACGCATGCGCACACCCGCTAGGGGCGGGGCTCCCCGCATGCGCACCACTGTCCTCCAGCTGCTCAGAGCATCTGTTGAGGCCTGACCGCTTGGGAAGCCAGTAACACACGTGCCAGCGTGGAGGGTGGGGTTCCTACGGTCATCCGGGCTGGGGGCGGGGCCAATCATGGCAGCATTTAAAATCAATTATTTGAAAGCAGGAGTAAGGAAAACGGACTTTTCACCTTTTGGGCGTCCTGCTGTGCACTCTGAGTCACTCTGTGGGTTATTTGTGGCCTTGTCCAAGTGAGTTCACCACCGCCCTGTGCCCCTCCCCCACCGCCACCAACTGGAGCTCGGTGTCCTTGCAGTGTTTACACCAGGGTTGTTGGCACCACTGTGGAGCAGGTTGCATGAAGGCTTCAGTGATTTCCGGGCCTACCATGAGGCAGGTGAATAAAATGTGTGAACAATTAAATGGGTGCCAGTCTAGTGTTTGCATTCTAAAGCGTATGAAAGCTAGAAGGAAGGTTTTCCAGTTTGAGAATGCTCATCCAGTTCACAAGAAATAGCTCAGGACACTGGAAATTGAGTGGAAAATGAATAAAGATCTATTGTACATCCTCATAGTTTCACCAGTGTCTTCCATTTTAACATAAAAATGTCAATCAACACATGTTCAAACTGCATATTATTGTCAGTGATGGGGGCAACTTTTCTGAATCTAACAATAAGCATTGATTTGTAGTCTAATACTCTCAAGAAATGACAGAATTGGAGTTTCCTCCTGGCTCAGCTTGTTAAGGGTCCATGGTTGTCACTACTGTAGCTTTGGTTACAATTGTGACAGGCTGTTCATTCTCTGGCCATAGACATGCTTTGGACTGGCCATGCCACCAAAAAACAAAAACAAAAACAGATATCCTAGCATAGATTGGCAAGTGAAGCAAAAGTTCAATAACAATCAAGAAATGCATTAGGGAAGAATCAACTGGGTAGGAGACAGAAATAAGATGGCTGAATAGAAGGACTGGAGATCAAATTTCTCTCCTAAAAAACAACAAATTTACAACCAAATGCTGAGCAATTTTCAACAAAATGGACCAGAAACTTTCAAAAAGATATCCTATTCCAGAAGACAAAGAGGAGGACACATCAAGAGGTGGTGGGTTGATTACAGGATATATGCAACCCCATACCTCCCGGTGGGAAGATCCACAGACAGGAAAGTAACTGGTTCACAGAGACTCACCTACAAGAGTGAGAGTTCTGAGCCCCACATCAAACTCCCATGCCTGGGGATCTGGCACTGGGAGAAAGAGCCCCTGGAGCATCTGGCATTGAAGGCCAGGGGGCTTGTGCACAGGAGCTCCATGGGACTGGGGGAAATGGAGACCTCATTCTTAAAAGGCACACCCAGACTTTCTCATGCACTGGGTCCCAGGGCAAAGCAAAGTCTCTATAGTAATCTGGGTCAAACATGACTGCAGTTCTTGGAGGACCTCCTGGGAAAACAGGGTTGAATGTGGTTCATTGTGGGGGAAGGACATTGGAAGCAAAGCTCTCAGGAATGTTCATCAGCAGCTGCCTTTCTCTGCAAGTGGGCATTTTGAGAAAATCTGGCCGCACACATCAGTGCTGAGAAGCCCCAGGCCAAACAACATAGTTTTGGAAGTCCTAGCCACAGCAATCAGGGAAAAAAATAAAAATAAAAGGAATCCAAATTGGAAAGGAAGAAGTAAAACTATCGCTATTTGCAGGTGACATGATACTACGCCTAGAGAATCCTAAAGACTCTACCAGAAAACTGTTGGAGCTCATCCATGAATTTGACAAAGTCGCAGCATACAAAATTAATACACAGAAATCAACGGCATTGCTATACACTAACAATGAAAGAGTAGAAAGAGAAATTAGGGAAACAATCCCATTTACCATCACAGCCAAAAGAATAAAATACCTAGGAGTAAACCTACCTAAAGAGACAAAAGTCCTGTCCTCTGAAAACTATAAGACACTGATGAAAGAAATCAAAGATGACACAAATAGATGGAAAGTCGTACCATGTTCTTGGATTGGAAGAGTCAATATTATCAAAATGAGGGCATTCCCGACATAGCTCAGTGGTTAATGAATCCAACTAGGAACTATGAGGTTGCAGGTTTGCTCCCTGGCCTTGCTCAGTGGGTTAACGATCCGGCGTTGCCGTGAGCTGTGCTGTAGGTTGCAGACGCGGCTCAGATCCCACATTACTGTGGCTCTGGTGTAGGCCAGTGGCTACAGCTCCAATTCAACCCCTAGCCTGGGAACCTCCATATGCCGTGGGAGCGGCCCTCGAAATAGCAACAACAACAAAAGACAAAAAAAAGAAATTATCAAAATGACTATACTACCCAAAACAATCTACAGATTCAATGCAATCCCTATCAAATTACCAAGGACATTTTTCACAGAACTCAAACAAAATATTTTAAAGTGTGTTTGGAAGCACAAAAGACCCAGAATAGCCAAAGATATACTGAAAAAGAAAAATGGAGCTGGAGGAATCAGGCTCCCGGACTTCAGACTCTACTACAAAGCAACAATCATCAAAACCATATGGTACTGGCACAAAGACAGAAATAGATCAGTGGAACAAGGATACAAAGCCCAGAATTCAACCCATGCACCTACAGCCAACTAATCAATGACAAAGGAGGCAAGAATACCCAATGGAGAAAAGACAGCCTGTTCAATAAGTGGTGCTGGGAAAACTGGACAGCCACATGGAAAAGAATGAAATTAGAACACTCCCTAACACCATACACAAAAATAAACTCCCAATGGATTCAAGACCTAGATAGAAGACCAGACACCATAAAACTAGGCCAAAGACTCTCTGACATAAACAAGAGCAACATCTTCTCAGATCCACCTCTTAGAGCAATGACAGTAAAAGCCAAAAGAAACAAATGGGACTAAATGAAATTTAGAATTTTCTACACAGCGAAGGAAACCCTAAACAAAACTTAAAGACAACCCACACAATGGGAGAAAATCTTGGGAAGTGACTCGATTGACAAGGGCTTCATCTCCAAAATGTATAAACACTTTCTGCAGCTCCATACCAAAACAAACAAACAAACAAACAAACAAACAACCCCATCAAAAAATGGGCAGAAGATCTAAACAGACAGTTCTCCAAAGAAGACATACAGATGGCCATGGTATTTAGTTCCTTTTAACGGCTGAGTTATGTTCCATTGTGTATATGTACCACTTCTTCTTGATCCACTCCTCTATCGATGGACATTTAGGTTGTTTCCGTGTCTTGGCTATTGGAAAGAGTGCTGCGATGAACATTGGTGTACATGTGTCTTTGCGAGTCATGGTTTTCTCTAGATAGATGCCCAGGAGTGGGATTGCTAGACCAAATGGTAATTCTATTTTTAATTTTCTGAGGAATCTCCAACCTGTTTTCCACAGTGGTTGCACCAATTTACAATCCCACCAACAGTGTACTAGGGTTCCTTTTTCTCCACACCCTCTCCAGCACTTATTGTTTGTAGACTTTTTGATGATGGCCATTCTGGCTGGTGTAAGGTGATACCTCATAGAGGTTTTGATTTGCATTTCTCTAGTGATGAGTGATGTTGAACATCTTTTCATCACTGTGCCACAATGGGAACTCTGGGAATTGTGTATTAGTGCATGTGTTTCTTATGGTGGTTTTTCAGGAATTTTGTGGTTTGGGGTGTGTGAGGGTAGGTCTATGACTATTTTATGGGACTGGTGATATGCTGTATATGTGCAGATGAATGGATTGTGTGGGTTGTGTGGTGTGAGGTTATTATGAATTTGTATTTTGGAAGATGACTCGAGTTATTTCATTGTAATTATTTAGGAATGTGGGATTATGTATATATAGGCAACGTGAAGCTTTATGTGCATTTGAGGGTACATGGTGGTATGTTTCCATATATGTAGTGTGCTGGGTAATTGTGGGTATATTTGGGGCTTGTGGTGAGAAACATGTTTGTTGAGTTTCTGTGTGTATTCAAGGAGCATAGCAGATTGGATGAATATTTTCCATGGTATCTATTTGCATTTTTCATTAGGAGGTTATTTTTGTACCTGCAAATTTTTTTGCATTAATGTAGTAATGGAGTTATGTGTATGCAGAAGAGTGGCAGAATTGTATTTGTACTGGAGGTATGTGGTATGGTTCTATGTGAATATTTAGGGGTGTGGAGGTTTGAGATGTGTACTTTGGGACTTTCAAGGGGTTTTATGTGTATTCATATATGATACGTTGGAGAATTGTCCTTGTGTCCAGGTGTATGTACTGGTTTATGTGTATGTCCGTCAGTGCATGTATGAATTCATGGGGTTTGGGGTTGTTGGAAACGTTCACAGTGGTTTCCCAGGATGCTGGGATTTTCATGTTTGGAAATATTTGGGGATTGTAGTGGTAATGTATTCTGGAAATGCAAGGATGATGAATAGTGTTTGGGGGTCTGTATATATTTAAAGATTAGGAATATTCATGTGTGTGTGTATGGCCATGAGAGAGTAGTGGTCATGAAAGTATAGTGGCTACAGTTAAAGGATGTTGCTTTTCCCCCACTTAGTGCAATGATTATTGGACTTTTTGCTTTCATTCTATTAGTGTGGTGTATTGTATCTATTTATTTGCATATAGTGAACCACCTTGCATCCCAGGGGTAAATCCCGTGTGATCATGGTGTATGATCCTTTTTTTTTTTTTTTTTTTGCTTTTTATGGCCACACCCATGACATATGGAGATACCCAGGCTAATCAGAGCTAGAGCTGACAGCCACAGCCACAGCAATGCCAGATCCAAGCCATGTCTGTGACCTACACCACAGCTCATGACAATGATGGATCCTTAAACCAATGAGCGAGGCCAGGGATCAAACTTGCAACCTCATGGCTTCTAGTTGGATTTGTTTCCACTGAGCCATGATGGGAACTCCCAGTGTATGTTCCTTTTAATATGCTGTTGAATTTTTTTCTATTGTTGTTCTGGTCTCTACTTTACCTAATTCTGCTCTGATTTTTGTTAGTACCTTCCCTCTGCTAACTTTGGATGTAGTTTGTTCTTTTTAAAAAATATTATTTTTCAGAGTTCCTATTGTGTCTCAGTGGTAATGAACCTGAGTAGTATCCATGAGGATGCCAGTTCAATCCCTGGCCTTGCTCAGTAGGCTAAGTATCTGGTGTTGCCATGAGCTGTGGTGTAGGTCACAGATGCAGCTCGGATCCTGCATTGCTGTGGCTCTGGTGTATGCTGGCAGCCACAGCTCCAGTTTGACCCCTAGCCTGGGAACTTTCATATGCCACAGATGTGGCCCTAAAAAGACCAAACAAACTCTCCACAAACTGAGTATAGAAGTAATAAAGACAGTATATGAAAAGCCCTCAGCTAACATCCTCAATGGTGAAAGTTTACAGTTCTTCCTCTAAGATTCGAAACAGGACAAGGATGCTCACTCCTATCATTCCTATTTAACATAGTACTAGAAATCCTCGCCAAAGCAATTAAGCATAAAAAAAGAAATAAAAACATCTGCATTAGAAAGGAAGTTAAGATTGTCTCTGTTTGCACATGATATGACCTTGTAGATAGAAAATCCTAAGGTCTCCAACAAGTAAACTTGTTAAAACTAATCAACATGTAGTTGCAGGATACAAAAATCAATATACAGAACTTAGCTTTTTTTCTATATGCAAACAAAGCAAATATCTGAAAAAGATACAAAGAATATAGTCCTCTTTGCAACAACATCAAAAACAGTGAAATACTTTGGAATAAATTTAACCAAGGGGGTGAAATTTCTATGTAATGAAAATTATATGTCATTGATGAAAGAAATTGAAAATGACACAAAAAATGGAAATATATCCCATATTCATGGTTAGAAAGAATAAAATTGTTAAGTTTTTCTATACCACCCAAAGCCATTTATAGATTCAACACCACTCATCTCAAGATTCCAATGACACTTTTCACATAAATTCAAAATTTATCACAAAACTTTAGTAACCAAATCAATATGGTACTGGCATAAAAACACATACTTATACCAGTGGAACAAAATAGCTAAACGCACCCATATGTAGTCAATTAATTTATGATAAATGAGCTAAAAACATACAGTCTCTTCAATAAATGGTGTTGGGTGACCAGATGGCCTTGTGCAAAAAAAGTGAAACTAGACTCCTATCTTACACCATACATAAATTTAACTCAAAATGTATTAAAGACTTGAAGTAAGACCTGAAACCACAATATAGGTGGTAAGCTCCTTGCCATTGGTCTTGGCACACCAAAAGCAAAGGCAACAAAACTAAAAATAAATAAATGGGACTATATCGGACTCAACAGCTTTTGCACAGCCAAAGGAACGACTGACAAGATGAAAAGGCAGCCTACATAATGGGAGAAAATATTTGCAAACCATCTATCTGATGAGTTAATATTCAAAATAAATGGAACTCATACTACTCAATAGCAAAAAATAAGTCATCTGATTTAAAAGATGGATGGAAGCCCTGAATAGACAGTTTTCCAATGCCAATAATCAATAGATACATGAACAGTTCTCAACACCAGTAATTAATTAGTAGGGGAATAGAAAACGCACACAAGAGGTCAACTTATACCTATTAGAATGGCAAGAATGTGTAAAAAGGGGAACCTCTGTGCACTTGGTGGGAATGTACATCAGTAAAACAACTATAGAAAACAGTATGGAGTTTCCTTTAAAAACTAAATATAGAACTATCACAATAATCCAGCAAACCCACTTCAGGGTATTTATCAGAAGAAAAAAAAAAAAACACTAATTCGGAAAGAGATGTGTACCCTTGTGTTCCCTGAAGCATTATTTACCATAGCCAAAATATAGATACAACCAAAGTGTCCATCAACAGATGACTGGATAGAGAAGATGTGATATATATAAACAATGGAATATTAGCCACAAAAAAGAAATCTTGACATTTGTGACAACATAGATGGACCTGGAGAGTATTATGTTAAGTGAAATAAGCCAGACAGAGGAAGACATACTGTGCAGTTACACTACCTGAAAAATAAATGAACAGACATAAACAGAGTTATAGATACAGAGTCCAAATAGGTGGTTACCAGAGGGGAGTGTGGAGGGGATGAGTGCAATAGGTGAATGAAACTAAGATGTACCCACTTTCAGTTACAAAATACGTGAGTCATGGTGTTGAAATATACAGCATGGGAAATATTGTTACTATATTGTATTATCTTTGTATGGTGACAGATGGTAGCTAGTTTATCATGGTAATCATTTCTAATGTATAGAAATATTGAATCACGACATTATGCACCTGGAACTAACAGAGTGTTGTAGGACAATTATACTCCAATTAAAAATTTTTAATTAAAGAAATAAGTAACAAATGTTGGTGATGATGTGGAGAAAGGGAACACATGTGCACTGTTGGTAGGAATGTAAATTCATAAGACCACTATAGAAAACAGTATATAGGTTCCTCAAAAAACTAAAAATAGAACTACCATATGATCCAGCAATCCCACCTCAGGATATTTACCTGAAATAAATGAAGTCATTGCTTCAAAGAGACATCTGCACCCCCATGCTCATTGCAGCATTATTCCCAATTGCCAGAACATGGAAACAAGTGTCCATCAACAATGGGTGAAGAAAATGTGATACATGTATATATATATATGTCTAATCTTAAAGGCATTATGCTAATTGTGAAATACAAATACCATGTAATGTCACTTATATGTGGAGTCTAAAAACAAGACAAAACAACACATACACACACAAACTGAGTTCTTAGATACAGAGAACATATTGGTGGTTGGCAGAGGCAAGGGGCTGGGGTGGAGAAATTTGTAAAATGTATCAAACAGTATAAACTTCAAGTTATTAAATAAGTTATGAGTATGGAATAAGCCTAGTGACTACAGTTACTAATACTGTATTGCATATTTGAAAATTGATAAGAGAGTAGATCTTGCCCTTATTAGAGTTCCTGTCATGGTGCTGTGGAAACGAATCCAACCAGGATCCATGAAGTTGCAGGTTTGATCCCTAGCCTCACTCAGTGGGTTAAGGATCCAGCATTGCCATGAGCTCACAGATGTGGTTCAGATCTGGCTGTCCTGTGTCTGTGGAATAAGCCAGCAGCTGTAGCTCCAATTAGACCCCTAGCCTGGGAACCTCCATATGCTGGGGGTGTGGCCCTAAAAAGAAAAAGAAGTCCTTAAAAATATTGTAGCTATGTATGGGGATGGATATTAACTAGACTTATTGTGGTTATCATTTCACAATATATACAAATGTAGAATCATATTTTAATCTGAAAATAATATAAGGTTATAGGTCAATTATACCTCAATTTAAAAAGGAAAGTTAGGAGTTCCCATTGTGAATCAGTGGTAACAAACCTGACTAGTATCCATGAGTATGTGGGTTGGATCCCTGACCTCGCTCAGTGGATTAAAGGATCTGGCATTGCTGTCAGCTGTGGTATATGTCACAGATGCAGCTCAGATCCCATGTTGCTGTGGCTGTGATATAGATTGGCAGCTGCAGCTCTGAGTCAACCCCTAGCCTGGGAACCTCCATATGCCATGGGTGCAGCCCTAAAAAATAAATAAACAAACAAACAAATAAATAAATAAAAAGAAAGATAATAAAATTCTCCTGGTAGGGGGGAAAAATGTGCTTTCCTGCTGTTAGGAATATTCTACATCGTTCAGCTATTCTGCTCCTGACTAAAGAGGTCTGGAAAAAATTATATGCGTGTTTGCTCATAATGAAGTTAAAAGGAAAAAAAATTATAGGCATTCCCATTGTGGCACAGTGGAATTGAACCCGACTAATATTCATGAGGATGCAGCATACAGTTAGATCTGCTTAGATATGTATGTATTGCTGTGGCTAAGGCTATATACACATTTGGTTTGGTGGGCAGCTGTATATTCCCTCTTGGGACATGCTGGAGGCCACCAGTAAATTTCCTCCCAGGTTAACTTTGCTACCTGAATTTTCATTGTTGTTTCTATATTCTTTAAGGTGGGCTATGAAGGTCTTTAAAACATTGAGATACAGTTTACATATAATAGTGTATTCATTTTGATATAGGCATATATTGCAAAATGATAACCACGGTAAGTTTAGTTAACATCCATCACCACACATAGCTATATTTTTTTTCTCTTTTCTTTTTTAGAGCTGCACCTGTGGCATATGGAAGTTCCCAGGCTAGGAGTTGAATCGGAGCTATAGTTGACAGCCTACGCCACAGCCACAGCAATACCAGACCTGAGCTGCATCTGCAACCTATGCCACAGATTGTGGCAATGCCAGATCCTCAACCCACTGAGCAAAGCCAGAGATTGAACCCGCATCCTCACGGACACTATGTCGGGTTCTTAACCCACTGAGCCATGACGGAAACTCCCAATTTTTTTCTTATGATGAGAACTTCTAAGACCTACCCTTTTTACCACTTTCAATTATACAATAGAATATTGTTAAGTCAACAGGATGTAAATTACGTTCCTAGGACTTATGCATTTTTATAACTTTCCAGTTTGTACTTTTTGACGTGTTCACCCACTTCCTCCACCGTCCACCTCGGGCAACCACCAATCTGTCTTCTGTCATCTATGAGGGTTTTTTTTGGGGGGGTTGCTTTGGGTTTCTTTTCCTGTTTGTTTTTCACTCCACATATAAGTGAGATTATATAGTATTTGTCTTTATCTGATTTGCCTCACTTACCATAATGCCCTTGAGGTCCATCTATGTTGTTGCAAATGGCAGAATTTCCTTCTATTTTTTGGCCAAATAATATACCATTACACACACACACACACACACATAACATTCTACATATAGATATATATACACATACATGATATATATATATCATGTTATATATATATATATATATATATATATATTAACCAAATATATATCTCCTAGGTTGTAGGTCACAGACGTGGTTGGAATCTGGCACTGCTGTGGCTATGGTGTAGGCCAGTGACTACAGCTCTGATTTGACACCTAGCCTGGTGCAGTCCCCAAAACACAAACACATACTTAATGTGTGTACATGTGTGTGTGTGTGTGTGTAACTTTGGTTGTTTTCATGTCTTGGCTACTGTGAATAATGCTGCAGTGAACACAGGGGTGCAGCTATCTCTTTCAGATAGTGGTTTCACTTCCTTCAGATAAACACCCTGAAATGGGATTGCTGGATCATATGGTAGCTTTTTTTGGTTATTGTAACTGAAAGAATTTTATAATATTTATAGTTGTACAATGATCATCACAACCCAATTTTACAGCATTTCCATCCCAAACCCCAGCGCATCCCTCCCCTCCCCCAACCTGTCTCCTTTAGAAGCCAAAAGTTTTTCAAAGTCGGTGAGTCAGTATCTGTTCTGCTAAGAAGTTCACTGTATGCTTTTTATAGATTCCACATAGAAGTAATAGCATATGATATTGGTATCCCACTGTCTGACTAACTTCAGTTAGCATGATAATTTCTAGGTCCATCCATGTTGCTGAAAATGCCATTATTGTATTCCTTTTTATGGCTGAGTAATAGTCCATCGTATGTATGTAGCACATCTTTATCCACTCCTCTGTCGATGGACATTTTGGTTACTTCCATGTCTTAGCTTTTGTATATAGTGTGCTGCAATGAACATTGGAGTACATATGTCTTTTGTGTGTGTGTTTTTTAGGACCACACCAGAGGCATATGGTGGTTATCAGGCTAGGGGTCCAATCAGAGCTAAAGCCGCTGGCCTACACCACAGCCACAGCAATGCCAGGTTCAAGCCACGTCTGCAACCTACACCACAGCTCATGGCAACACTGGATCCTTAAGCCACTGAGCAAGGCCAGGGATTGAACCTGCATCCTCATGGATGCTAGTGAGATTCATTTCTGCTGAGCTATGAAGGGAACTCCACATGTATCTTTCTGAGTCATGGTTTTCTCTGGATAGATGCCCAGGAGTGGGATTGCTGGATCAAATGGTAGTTCTATTTTTAGTTTTTTGAGGAATCTCCATAATGTTTTCCAGAGTGGTTGCACCAATTTACATTCCCACCAACAATCTAATAGGGTTCCTTCTCTCCACACCCTCTCCAGCATGTATTGTTTGTAGACTTTTTGATGATGGCCATTCTGGCTGGTGTGAGGTGGTACCTCTTAGTCATTTTGACTTGCATTTCTCAAAGAATTAGTGATGTTGAACATCTTTTCATGTGTGTTGTTGGCCATCCGTATGTCTTCTTTGGAGAATTGTCTGTTTAGACCTTCTGCCCATTTTCTGGTGTGCTTGTTCATATGGTAGTGCTATTTTTAATTGTTCAAGGAACTCTACTTTTTTTCCCATGGGGTCTGTACCAATTTACATTCCCATCAGCAGTGCAGAAGTTTTCCTTTTACTCCACATCCTCACCAACATTTTTTATTTCTTGTCTTCTTGATAACAGTCATTCTAACAGGTGTGAGGTGCTATCCCTTTGTGGTTTTTATTTGCATTTCCCTGATGATTAATCATGTTGAGCACTTTTTCCTCTGTTGACCAGTTGTATGAATTCTTTGGAAAACTGTCTATTCAGGTCCTCTGCCCATTTTAAAATCAGAGGGTTTTTTGTTTCTTTGGTTTTGTTTGTTTGTTTGTTTTTCTTTATTGGCTTTTTTAGGGCCACACCCATTGCATATGGAGGTTCCCAGCCTAAGAGTTGAATCAGTGCTGTAAATTGCCGGCCTACACCACAGCCACAGCTACGCCAGATCTGAGCCTCCTCTGTGACCTACACCACAGGTCATGGCAATGCCACATCCTTAACCCACTGATCCAGGCCAGGGATTGAACCCACATCCTCATGGGTACTAGTCAGGTTCTTTAACCACTGAGCACAATGGGAATGCCTAGTTTGTTTTTTTCTTGTTTCACATTACTTCATAGTGTTGCATGAATTATTTATGTATTCGGAATATTAATCCCTTTTCTGATGTGGTTTGCAAATATTCTCCCATTCATTAGGTTGCCTTTTCATTTTGTTGATGGTTTCCTCTGCTGTGCAAAAGCTTATAAGTTTGTTTTGATGTGTTTTAACTGGCACCAGCCCCATCCTCCACTCTCCAGATCCATGGTAGCTTTGAAAACTAACAGCTCCCAACCACAGTGAAAACTAGCAGGCTGCCAGCTCCAGGAGGGGACAGAACGAGGGTTAGAGTTTTTCCTAAGCTCCATTACCAGAGAATTACCATTATTTGATCTGACTGATGATTCCTTGGAACCCCTACTTTAAGGCTATGTATTTTACCTTAGCGAGAGTTCAACCACTGTCAAAAGGCTTCTTTGAGAGCACTTGTCTCAAAAATTACAGGCAATTGTTTAAATTCACAGCTGCCTGAGGCAGGGAATACTAGTGGGGACAGACAATAGACCAGCCAAATAATATAAAAGAAAAAACTGGGGAATGAAATATTCACAGGGGCTTTGAAAAGTTCTTAGGAAGCTAAAAGTCCACCAATGCCTAAAAATGAAAAAAGGAAAATAAAAACCTCTCCCGGTTTTCTCACATTGATTCTGTGTTTAGGCACTCCTTTATTGCCTAGCCAGGCAAGTTACAACTCTGCCTTCACCTTCACTTCCTGTTTGTGCTGACCTTAGAGATCAGCCAGAAAGGAAGGCTCAGACACTTCTCAGGTCTTCTCTGAGCATGTGTCATGCCTAGGTTATACACACTTCTATACACATAAATGTACCACCATACACAAGTCCATTTGAATGCCCTAATTTCTCAGAGAAACTTTCCCTAAGCTTTTGGCAGGTTTATTATTATCTCTCAACCATATCTTTTGCCCTAAGCTACAGCAGTTTGTTCATTTGTTGTACAATTTTTTGAGGAATGCTACCTGTGTAGGCAATTTTCTGGCCTGAGCAAATTCCAAATTATGTTAAACAGACAAGCACCTTCTATCAATCTTTCAGGTGATACCTAAGACAGGTCAAAGCAGACAAACATGAGTCACCGTAAATAAGGTCTTCTCTACTCCCTTTAGCCAGGGACAAGGGTTGAAGGCTGCTTTCTTCAAGACTGCTACCAAGGGTGGGGAATGGTGCAGGTCAAGGACAAGTAACAATGTTGCAATGCATTCCTACCATTTTAAAGTTGGCTTTTTTTGATTCATTTTTCTCTTTGTTGCTGTAAACCTCCGTTTTCAACAATTCTGACTATGGTGACTCTTACATTTTTTGCTTGATTTTTTTCAGTGTTTCTATGGAGGGATAGGCCCCTGGAACTATCTAATCTGACATTTTTTTACTGATGTCACCCCTTTAGTAAGGCAGGTCTATAACGAATGAATTATTTGTTTTTGTTTAGCTCAAAATAAGTTCATTTCCCCTTTGTCTTTGAAGGATAGTTTTATTGGATATAGAATACTTCATTTGACTTTTATTTTTCTCTCAGAACTTTGAATATATCCTCCTACTGAAACAGGAGGGGAGGGGAAGGCATGACCATTAAAAGAATGACAGCCATTGAGAAGAACAGTGGTTAGAACATTGACAAAAAGTGGTGAGAGCCTATTAGGCCAAAGATGGTAGAAGATTCAACTTCCAGTAGATCTTGAAACTCATTACATGCTCATTGTAACACATTAGCATGCTGAATGACATACTTACAGGTGCCATGGCAGTTCCAAGGCTGACCATTAGAGGCCAAAAAAACTGGGCAGTGGCCCAATTCCTGGAAATGCCTACCCCTTCCCCAAAATAGTTGGAATAATCCTCCCACTTGTTAGCCCATAAAATTATCCAGACCATAAAAACTAACAACCCCACATGTCAAGCCAGCTCTCCCTTTCTGAGAAAGTCCTCATTCTGTCTATGGAATATGTATCTTTCTAAATAAGTTCACTTCCTCTTTACTATGGCTTGCTCTTTTCTTTCCTGCACAAAGCCACGAGCCCTCTCTTGGAAGCCTCTCCCAGAAATTTACCCAAGACCCAAGACATGACCATCCATTAACATGCCATTTTCTTGCAACACTACAGCCTCCATGGTTTCTGATGAGAAATCAGCTCTTAATATTATTTAGACAAAAAGACGGATCTTCATCAAAATTAAAAACTTTTGTGCAGCAAATGGCATAATCAAGAAAGTAACAAGATAACCTACAGAATAGAAGAAAATTTTTGCAAACCACATCCCCGGTAAGTGTTTGATATAGAGAATGTAGAAACAACTTGCATAATTCAACAACAAAAAGCAACTCTTATTTAAAAAATTGGTGAAAGACTTGAATACACATTTCCCTAACATGATTACTGTTCAACACCTGTAGTCATGAGGAAGATGAAATGTGGTGAGTTTTTCTATTGGAGGAGAATGCAAACTGGTGATCTGTATCAGAGTCCTATGAACTGTTAACATTACATCACTTGCAATTTTCTGAAACCTTATCTTTTCAGCTGAGTTCCTTAAATTAATGTCAGGGTTTCAGAAATGTACCATCTACCAACCCTCGTGATTATTTCAAGTATGAAAGTAGAATTAAATATATTATATTATATACTAGAATGTCAAAGCTCTGTGTTTATGGGGACATCTGATTTCTTAAAGATTGACTTGAAGAAATATATCTATGAGCAATTTTTTAAGCTGTTAATGTGCAAAGATCGTTTGGTAGAATGTCATCATCCCTAAAACAGCCTGACGCCTCACAACAAACACCATCATTTTATTTTTATTTTTTAATTTATTTATTATTACTTTTTTTTCTTTTTAGGACCCAACCTGTGGCATATGGAAGTTTCCAGGCTAGGGGTTGAATCAGAGCTGCAGCAGCCAGCCTACACCACAGCTACAGCAATGCCACATCAGAGCCACACCTGTGACCTATGCCACAGGTTGAGGTAATGCTGGATCCTTAACCCACTGAGTGAGGCCAGGGACTCATGGACACTATGTTGGGTTCTTAACACACAGAGGCACAAGAGGAGCTCCCACTTTTACTTTAAAATGAAGTAAAATACTAATAATGGCTTGGAGTTCTTTGACATAACACAAGAGAATCAACACAAACTTAGGTCACTGCTGAAAGTTGAAACCCATGGGTGCACACACTTGTATATCAATATAAAATATTTTTCATAATAGAAGAAATTTTTCATAATAGAAGATAAGTTGGTGAAAATACATCTGCTGGAGGAACATCGATATTGACTATTTCCACAGAAATCTTATCAAAGCAAGGCTTCTTTGACACAGAGTTAACTTTTTGTTCTGGGAGGAAAGAATATCACAAAGATTATAAACATATATGATATCCCATGAATTATTAATAGTTCATGACTAAATAAATATACATAATACATTTCAGGAAGATAGCATTAATAATAACAGACAATCAGCATCTAGTATGGTGTTCATCATAAGACACAGTTCCTTGCAAAAACTCTGTTGAAGTTTATTAGCCATTATAGTCAATCAGCCACAATGTGTGAACTTTGGCATTTATGAAAATATCCACAGGGTACCTATGTCTTCAGTCATTAAAATTCAGGTTATGTCCTAAGTGGGGGTGACTGCCAGCATGTCCTGAGAGCAGAACCTCATCCCATGGAGCTCATGTGAGGCTTATCATCTTGGCTTCCATAAACCCAGTGCACCTGCATCAGCCCTGAAATGCTGCCACCTTCCCTGGCACTATTAGGTCAAGAAGAATAAAAACCTTGAGCTCAAATGGACTTCAGAGCTCATCTGACTCACCACCTCATTCAGGAAACTAAATTGAAGGAGGCCATGATATTTTAGCAAGTAGAAATTCATCTCTTCCAATTTCCCCATGAGGCTAGCCATTGTAATTTTAAAAGGTGACAAATGTACTAATTTATTCATGGTATCATGTTACCTCAAAAGGAACCTGTCCTGGAGTTCCTGTCATGGCTCAGTAGTTAGTGAACCCGACTAGCATCCATGAGGATGTGGGTTCGATCCCTCGCCTCACTCAGTGGGCTAAAGGAT
The DNA here is from genome assembly GCF_054392235.1 of Sus scrofa. Classification (NCBI taxonomy): domain Eukaryota; kingdom Metazoa; phylum Chordata; class Mammalia; order Artiodactyla; family Suidae; genus Sus; species Sus scrofa. The sequence continues at coordinate 15,749,258 of NC_139396.1, read as the reverse complement.
CCAGCATTGCCATGAGAGTGGTGTAGGTTGCAGACACATCTCAGATCCTGCATTGCTGTGGCTCTGGCATAGGCCGGTGGCTACAGTTCCAGTTGGACCCCTAGCCTGGGAACCTCCATATGCGGTGGGTGTGGCCCTAAGAGACAAAAGGGCCAAAAAAAGGAGTCTGTCCTTCTGTTTCTTCTGCAGCAGTAGACTCTTACTCCTCCACCTCTGTCCTGAAGTTCGCATCTGTGAAACCATTCAGAGAAGAATTTCTAAAGTTGAGAACATGTTAGCAAAAGAAAATAAAAACATAAAAAAGAGGATATTATAGTAATTCACTTCTCACTGTAGTAATACTTCCAAACTGGAAATCAATTCTAAGAGTATTAATAGGAGAATCGTTAAAGTAATACAAGTCAGTCGTTTACTGGGCATTTCAATGAAGTGACATTTCTAGGAATTGGAGATGCAGTAATAAACTGTGGAGCTACATCACTCATCTCATGACCATTATAAGTAACATCAATTTAAGTGCAGCTTTACTGGTGTGAAATGTAGAAAAGTTGGCATTTAAAAAGCACAATGGGATTGGTGGCATCTCTGCAGGGCCAGGACAAAGGTTTGATCCCTGGCCCGGCACAGTGGGTTAAAGATCCAATGTTGCCATACCAGCAGCACAGGTCACAACTGTGGCTTGGATCTGATCCCTGGCCCAGAAACTCCATTTGCCTTCAGGACAGCGAAAAAAGAAATGAAACATGAAAAAACGAAAAGAAAGTATGTAGGAGTTCCTGCTGTGACAAGGTGGGTTTAGAATCTAACTAATCGAAGCAAAGGCACCAGTTTGATTCCTGGCCTGGTGCAGTGGGTTAAAGGATCTGGCTTGCTGCAAGGCATGGGGTTGCAGCTGTGGCTGGAATTCAGTCCCTGGCCTGGGAGCTTCCATATGCCTTCGATGCAGCCATTCAAAAAAAATTGTGTAACTTTGCGCCAACAGGAGTATCTGTTTCCATGCTCTGTTTCCAAATGCAGGGTTTAAATCTTGCTGCTGGAGTAGAAGGAATGAACGCCTTTATTATGATCTCTTATTCTTGTGGGAGAAGGCAGGTCTCTGCTTGACGTTTTTTCCTCCACCCATCGTAGGATCAAAACTTAAGTTTCCCTGTAGTTGTTGCTGTCAATGCTGGAGAGAGTCATTTCAATAAAATATAACCTTATTTTATCACATGTTGATAAAATAACAGTAGTCCTGGGTAGAGATTGCCAGAATCCATTCTACAAGAATTCTGCTTCTTCTGGTCTACTCATGAATTTCTTCCCCTGCTCAAACTAGTAAAGAAATTCCTATGAAATTACCCCCAGCACCAACAGAAGGAAAACTGGAATATTCACAAATATGCACACAGTAACATGCTCTTAAACAACCAGTGGGCTAAAGTAAAGATCACAAGACAAATTAGAAGACACAAATGAAAGAAACATAAACATGCTGTACCAAAATTTTTGTGATGCAGTGAAATATGCTCAGAAGGAAATTTGTAGCTTTAAATGCCTATGTTCCTACATTAAAAAATGTCTCCAATTAGCCACTTAAATTGGCACCTTAAAGCACTTGGAAAAACTCAAAACTAGCAGAAGGAAGGTAATAATGAAGATTAGAGTGGAGATAAAGAACAGAGAAACAAGAGGGAAAATAAATGAACCTAAGATATTTTCAAAGAGCAACAAAATCGGCAAATCTTTGAGAAAAGACTCCGATTAAAATAAGAAACAAAAGTGAGGAAATTACTACAGACCTTAATACCAAAGATAGCATTGAACTATATACTCTTAAAAATGGTTAAAATAATGAGAAATTCCCATCATGACTCAGCGGAAATGAATCTGACTAGAATCCATGAGGACACAGGTTTGATCCCTGGCCTCGCTGAGTGGGTTAAGGATCCAGCAATGCCATGAGCTGTGGTGTTGTAGACATGGCTCAAATCCTAAATTGCTATGGCTGTGGTGCAGGCTGGCAGCCATAGCTATAATTCGACCCCTAACTTGGGAACCTCCATATTCCACAGGTGAGGCCCTAAAATGACTTAAAAAAGAAAAAAGAGAGAGTTAAAATGATGAATTTCATGTTATGTAAATGTACCTCAATGAAAAAGCTTACATTTGTGTGGATTCACACCTATAATCTGTCCTGTTCCTTTGATCTATGTGTTTGTGTGTGGTTAACCTCTTACTATTACCATACTGTCTTGATAACTGTGATTTTATAGTAAGTCTTAAAATCAGATTTTCTTCTTTTCAAAATTATTTTGGCTGTTCAAGTTCCTCTCACTTTCTATATAGAATTTAAAATTAAGTTGTCAATATATACAATGAGTGATCCTGGGGTTTTGACTGGAGTTGTGTTAAATCTATAGATCACTTTTTTTAAAATTAGCATCTTAACCATATTTAATTTTTCACTCCATGATCATAATATATCTCTCCATTTATTTAGATTTTTAGATGTCTTTTGATCTTCTTCATTAGCTTCTTTTTATTTTTAAGCATATAGCTCCTGCACACATTTTCAGGTTTATATCAAAGTATTTCCTTTTTCTTAAATAAAAGGTATTTTAAAAACAGATTTATGAGAAGCCGCCAGGGTCTTCTCTGAGTTTCTCTGTCTTCTAGGTTCGCGTTCGTTGCGCAGTTACGATGCCTCGTGGAAGCCGAGGCCGCAATTTCCACATGGCCCCTCCGGCTAGCCGGGCACCTCAGATGAGAGCTGCACCCAGGCCAGGGCTGGCAGCTCAGCCACCAGCAGCAGCTCCACCATCTGCTGTTGGCTCCCCTGCTGCTGCACCTCAGCAGCCAGGTCTCATGGCCCAGATGGCAACCACTGTAGCCGGCGTGGTTGTGGGTTCTGCCATCGGCCACACGATAGGTCATGCGATCACTGGGGGCTTCGGTGGAGGAAGTAGTGCTGAGCCCTCAAGACCTGACATCACTTACCAGGAGCCTCAGGGAGCCCAGCCAGCACAGCAGCAGCAGATTGGCCCATGCTTCTATGAGGTGAAACAGTTTTTGGAGTGTGCCCAGAACCAGGGTGACCTTAAGCTTTGTGAGGGTTTCAGCGAGGTGTTGAAACAATGCAGACTGGCAAATGGATTATCTTAAGCAAGAAGCTCCATTGAAGACATGAAAAATCACCCCCCATGACCTGGTTGATTTAGCATAAAAATGTGATTGATCATGAAGATATAAAGTGTGAAATCAAGATTAAACCTCTCCTCTATCACTAATAGCTTTCGTGCTTCAGAATTGCAGTGGAGGAGGGTATTCTTCTGATGTGGAAGTTCATTGAGTATTGAGTTTGGGGCTGGGCAGATGTTTATGTGGCCTCTGAAACATGCTTTTCTGATGTTATTGTTTGTGAATTAATTAGAATAAAGAGATTTTCCTTCAAAAAAAAAACAAAAAAACCCCCAGATTTATACATTAATATTGTATAAATTGCATTTTAATTTTTGTATGTTGACCTTTTATTTTTCTTTTTCATTTCTGGCCACCCTGCAGCATATGAAGTTCCTGGGCCAGGGATCAGATCCAAGCCAGAGTTGTGACCTAAGTCACAGCAGCAGCAATTCCAGATCCTTCACCCACTGTGCCAAACGGGAGATGGAACCTCAACCCAGTTCTCCCAAGATGCTGCTGATCCTTGTTGTGCCACACCAGGAACTCCATATGTGGACCTTTTATTAGGCAACTATGCTAAATTCACTTGTTAAGTCTAGTAGCCTTTAAAAATAGACTCTAGAGATTTCTACTTTAATGATCATGTCATCCGTTCCAATCTATATGGTTTTTTCTCCCCTTGCTTTATCGTACTGGCTAGTCAGCTTATGATGTTAAAAATAATGTATCTTTGCTTTGTTCTTGATCCTGGGGTAAAATATGAAACCTTTCATACTAATCCTGATGTTAATTATAGATTTTTTTGTAGGTACCATTTATTAAGGAAGTTCCTTTCTATTCCTAATATACTAGAGGGGTTTTTTGGGGGGTAGCATCCTGCAGCTTATGGAATTCCCGGGCCACGGATCAGATCTGAGCCAAAGTTGCGACCTACACCAGAGCTGTGGCAATGCCAGCTTCTTTAACCCACTGTGCCGGACAAGGATCAAACCTGCATCCTGGCACTGCAGAGATGCTGCCAATCCCATTGTGCCAGAGGGAACGCCTACCAGAGTTTTTATGATGAATGGATTTGGAGTTTTTCAATTGATTTCAATTTTCTTTTTTATATCAATTAATTTTGAATTTTTTTGTCCAGGGATCAGGATAGTATAACTCACAGGCCAAATCCTGCTCATCAACTGTTTCTGTAGAGGCCATAAGCTAAACAAATTTAAAAAAATGTTTTTACAAATTTTTAAAGGATTGTAAAAAGAAGAAGAATATAATACACTACAAAAACTGTATGACACCCAGTGGGCCCTAATTAAACTCAAAAGCTTCTGCACAGCAAAGGAAATCATTTAAAAAAAAAGACAACCTACAGAATGGGAGAAAATTTTTGCAACGGACTCAACTGACAAAGATTTAATCTCTAAAATATACAAACAACTCATACAATTCAATGGCAAAAAAACAAACAACCCAATTGAAAAATGGGAAGAAGGCCTAAAAAGACATTTCTCCAAAGAAGGCATATAGATGGCCAGCAGGCACAAGAAAAAATGCTCAGCATCACTAATTATTAGAGAAATGCAAATCAAAACTACAATGAGATACCACCTCCCGCCAGTTAGAGTGGCCATCATTAACAAGTCAACAAATAACTGCTGGAGAGGATGTGGAGAAAAGGGAACCCTCCTACACTGTTGATGAGAATGTAAATAGGTAAAACCAGTATAAAAAACAATAAGGTAATATCTCAGAAAACTAAATATGGAACTACCATATGACCTACTCCTGAGCATATATCCAGACAAAAAAAAAATTCATTGAAAAAGATACATGCACCTGTATGCTCATGGCAGCACTATTCACAATAGCCAAGACATGGAAACAATCTAATTGCCCATCTGAATAGGTGTTTAGGAAGATGTGGTGCATATACACAATGGAATACTACTCAGCCATAAAAAGGACCAAATAATGCCATTTGCAACAACATGTATGTACCTAGAGACTCTTCTACTGAGTGAAGTAAGTCAGAAAGAGAAAGACCCCATATGATATAACTTACATGTGGAGTCTAAAATATGGCAGCAATTATCTATCTACAAAACAGAAAAGATCATGGACATGTAGGACAGAAGAGTGTATGTAGTGGGGCTGGGGAGGGACTGGGATGAATTGGGAATCTCAGGTTAGTAGATGAATACTCTTGCATTTGGAATGGATAAGCAAGGAGATCCTGCTGTATAGCACAGAGAACTATATATCTAATCACTTGTGATGGAACATGATGGAGGATAATGTGAGAAAAAGAAGGTATATATATATGTGTGTGTGTGTGTGTGTGTGTGTGTGTGTGTGAGACTAGGTTACTTTGCTGTACAGCAGAAATTGACAGAACATTGTAAATCAATCATTTTTTTTTAAAAAGGTGTAAGTTCTACCTCTAGATTCTTATGTTTTTAAATACGAGGATATATATGGCTATCTAGTTGTTCTAGCACTATTTGTTGAAGAGACCATCTTTTCTCCATTGTATTGCCTTTGTATTTCCTCAAGATCAGTTCACTATACTTACGTGAGTCTCTCTCTGGGTTCTTTATTCTGTTTCAATGATCTGTTTGACCGTTCTTTCACCAGTACCACATGGTCTTGATTACTATAGCTTTATCATAAGTCTTGAAGTCAGGCAGTGTCAGTCCTCCAACTTTACTCTCCTCCTTCAATACTGGCTATACTGGGTCTTTTGCCATTCTGGATAAATTTTAGAATCACTTAGTTAATATCCACAAAATAAGGCCAGCATTTTCAAGGAGACTGCACTGAATCTATAAATCAAGTTTCAAAGGGCCAACATCTTGCCAATATTGAGTTTCCCATGCATGGACATGAAATATCTCTACATTTATCTAGTTCTTTATTTTTTTCATCAGAGTTTTATAGTTTTCCTTGTATAGATCTTGAATGAATTTTGTTAGATTTATACCTAATTATTTGATTTCTTGAGGCTAATGTAAATGGCAATGTGTTTTAAATTTCAAATTCTACTTGTTTATTGCTACTACAAAGAAAGTGTTAGTTTTAGCACATTAAACTTGTATCCTGTGATCTTGCTATAAGAACTTATTAGGCAGGGACGTGGGCTCCAAAGCTCAGAGCCTCGACACAGGCAGGTGGGCAGGCGCCACACTCACCACCCCCATGGACGTGATGGGCCTCTGGTGGTCCTGAAAGGTCACCAGCTGCAGGCCCCGGATGGTGAAGAGCACCAGCTCCGACCCGGACACCAGCAGGATCACCTGAGAGCCGTGGCCCTTCATGATGTGAGGAGGCATCATGGTCTCTGGCAGGAGGAAACTTGTGATCTGTTCTCCTTTTTGAAATAAAGACACACAGACTGTCATTTCTTAGTAGCAGCTGTGGGTCTAGAACAGACATGCCTCACCTAAGATGGTGGAAAAAGCAATGGCTTTGTGGTCACAGCTGTGTTCAGTCCTGACCCATGCATTTGTTCCCCTAAGTCCCCCGGGCACCGGCTCTGAGATACTGACTGCGATGCCTCACAGGGGCTGGGAAGGCCCAAGATGACATGACAGTGGAAATGACCCAAGGATGAGGCTTCTGCTCTGCCTTCTCCCCTTCCTCATCTAAGACAGGATGATGTAAGAAATGGCCACATGAGAACTACGACTTTTATGACGTCTGCCAAAAACTTGGTGAAGATACTTTTATACTGTATAGTGTTACTTGTTAAAATTTTTTTTTATTTGATCATTTCCTTATGGAATTTAGCACCAGGAAAATAAAATTACCTCTTCTGAAGAATTCATGTGTTTTCTCACATTAGACAAAGGATTACATTACACATCCTGTATCCCTTTTTTCCTTGGCTGCCAGGAAGCTCAGAGTAAAATTTATGGTCAAATGATGACAGGAAAACAAATGAACATAATACAAAAGAAAAAATGCTAAGGACCACAGGGAAAGCCTATCAGAGGGATGCAGGGTTTGGGAAATAGAGGAGACAAAAAAGGAGATGGATGTGGGTTTTATTTTCCTACTGGATGAGGAGTTCATTAGGGAAGAGAGAGTTGTGGCTTTTATTCACCTTTGTGTGCACTCAGTGCTGAGAACAGTGACTCTGACCTAGTTGTGAAAGAGAGGGATGAATGCAGCAGGGAGACCAGTCAGGAGAGGGGAGAGAGTGGACCGTAGGTGACGTCTGAGGCCCAGGGCCAGGCACAGGGTCCACTACACAGCACACGCCCAACTGCTCAGCCGTTACTAAATCCCAACAAGAAAACCTTTGTTGGAGTTCCCGTCGTGGCGCAGTGGTTAACGAATCCGACTAGGAACCATGAGGTTGCGGGTTCGGTCCCTGCCCTTGCTCAGTGGGTTAACGATCCGGCCTTGCTGTGAGCTGTGGTGTAGGTTGCAGACGTGGCTCGGATTCCATGTTGCTGTGGCTCTGGCGTAGGCCAGTGGCTACAGCTCCGATTGGACCCCTAGCCTGGGAACCTCCATATGCCGTGGGAGAGGCCCAAAGAAATAGCAAAAAGAAAAAAAAAAAAAGAAAACCTTTGTTGGCTCACTATGATTCACTGAGAGGAAAGAAAAGTGCCCCAAAAGAAACATGAGCAATCTGTGCTTGAAGCATCATAAGGCATGGTGGTGACAGCCCTAATACGGGGATCCTTACCCACAGTCTACTCGATCCCTGGACTTCTTGGCCCCTAGCTCATAGGTGGTGACAACCAACTGCATGCCATTGTCATTTCTGTGCATCACCACTAGCCGGGCTGCCTTGTCAGGGGCCCAACAGGTTCTGGACGTCTGCCAGATGGGGAGAGTGGTGGAGGCAGAAGGCTCATCCTCTGATAGACACAGCAAAGAGTGAGTGTGGAACACCTGGGGAGAGACTGCCACATGTCAACACCGTCTCACATCTCCTCACCGGTGAGGGAGGGGACTTCTCCAACCTGGGAGCACTATGAAAACCGCTCCCACAGACCCAACCACCATGACCTTACTTGGGTCTTACAGGAGTGGCCTGTGGCATCTGTGGACCCTCCTTTCGTGACCACACCAACCACAAAGTGAGGTTAATCCAGCCCAAGTGTGGCCCTGCTGGGAACATGGTGGCACACTGGTCCCAGGGAGGGCAATGTGATGGGTGAATCAAATAAAGGGATTTTCTGTTTTTGAGCAGCTGCATGTCACCATCTTGCTTTTGCCTCCAATGTCTTCCTCGGTAATTCCTCTCCTATCTCCTTGCAGGCTGCTTCCAAACACCCGCTTCTCGGTGCTGCCCATGGATCCTGTGGCCTCTCTCTGCTGGCTGCCCTCTTCAACCACCGGCCTCCCCTGGCTACAGGCTCCAGCACAGCCAGTCTGTCCTGCTCTGCCACTGCTCTCTCTTGCTGTCCTTCCTTGGCCACCAGCCCAAGTACATCTTAGAGATCTTCTCCAGCTGCCTGCTTCTCACCCTAGTCTAATTTTCAAATACAACCCCTGGCACTCAGAACGAACATCTCTGAGCCCATGAATCGCTGGCAGATGCAGCCCCTCACATGGGCCAGCTACGTGCAGGCCTCCAGGTAATGGATGCTGTCCCTGCACTGTCAGCATCTCCTCCATGCCCGGCCTGGACCCTCCCTTCCTCACTCTTGCTGAAGACAGTTCTCGGGCCACCAAATACCTCATGAGCCTTTCCACCAAGAAGTCTCTAAGGCCCCAAACCCCTTCAATATTGAACTCTGCCCTCTCTAGCCAGGGAGCTGACCCCTTTCAACCTGTGGGCAACAGGGCAGCATGGAAACAGCAAAGGCTCCGGGGAGAAGCCAGCATTGTGTTAAGTCAGCTGGTGGCCCGTGAAGGCCACCACTGCTCTCAGCCACCACCATCACTCATCGTCATCATCCCCATGGGCTAAGGGGCTTGGTGTTACACAAGAAGCTGCCCCCCAGATGCACCCCACAAGCCTAGGGCAGAGGACCTGCCACCTTGCGTGCACAAAGCCAAGTCCCTTGGGCAATGGACACAGCCCCACTACTGACCTTTGGGCCCTACTGAATGTGGGGTTGACGCAAACACCCACGGCCAGTCAGGAGAGCAAAGGAGACTGGCGGGGCTGTTGGGAAACATGCTCACCCTGGAGAGCAGCTGCAGCTGGGGCACCGTCAGCATGTAGAGTGCCCCCTCGGCACAGGCGGCCTGCAAGCCAGGGGACAAAAACTGAATAAAGAGCTAAAATGAATCAGAGAGAAAGTGTCCAAGAAGATAAGCAAGGAAGATCAAATAAACGCATAAATGAAGCTCCTACAGAGGAGAAGTTAAATAATTAATAGCCTGGCATTTATAGTCCATGTACAATGAAACTTTCTAGAGGTAAAAGAAAACCTGAATCATGTACTGAAAGGGTATATAAACTCCTGGGAAAGTTGAGCTATGACGATACCTACAAACACATCTATATTCAAGAGAATGGATCAAAGCAGAAAGGTGGGAGTTCCCATTGTGGCTCAGCAGGTTAAGAACCTGACTAGTATCCATGAGGAGGTGAGTTCCATCCCTGGCCTTGGTTAAGGATCCAGTGGTGCACTAAGCTTGTGGTGTAGTTCACAGATGTGGCTCGGGGCCCGAGTTGCTATGGCTGTGGCATATGCCGGCAGCTGCAGCTCCAATTCGACCCCTGGCCTGGGAACTTCCATATGGCATGGAAGGAAAAAAGGAAAAAAAAAATGGCAAAACGGAAAGGTGGTGGAATATGAGAGTAAAGGTGGCAGGCACATGCCAAGCCTTAGAAAACAGGAGTAGTGATCCTGATTAGCAGAAGAGATACAGGATTCAGGCCCCAAGTAGGAAATGAAACAAAAGTGAAGACCCTTTACCATGCTAAAAGCTGTAATTCACAATGAAGTAATAATACTTAGACATACCTAGGAATCAAACACCCCAATCACATTTACAGAGCAGATACAAGAAAGAGTGGAATGAAATTCACTGATAATTAATAAATTATGTGTTTAAATATATTATTAAAATAATAATAATAATAATATGGTGGAGTTCCCATCATGGCTCAGTGGTTAACGAATCTGACTAGCATCCATGAGGACACAGGTTTGAACTCTGGCCTTGCCCAGTAGGTGAAGGATCCAGTGTTGCCATGAGCTGTGGTGTAGGTTGCAGTCGTGGCTTGGATCCCACATTGCTATGGCTGTGGTGTATGCCAGCAGCTACAGCTTTGATTAGGCCCCTAGCCTGGGAATCTCCATATGGCATGGGTGTGGCCCTAAAAAGCAAGAAAAGTATGTGTATATATATATATAAAGAATAATATAATTCTCAGCCTAAGACAAGCCAAGTAGATAAAAAGTAAATAAATATAAGACATAAACAACATAATTAAGAATGACTAGGAGTTTCTGTTGTGGCTCAGTGGGTTAAGAACCCAACTAGTATTCATTGCAGGTTTGATCCCTGGCCTTGCTCAGTGGGTTAAGGATCTGGCATTGCCACAAGCTGTGGTGTAGTTTACAGATGCAGCTTGGATCTGGCATTGCCACAAGCTGTGGTGTGGGCTGGAAGCTGCAGCTCTGATTTGACCCATAGCCTAGGAACTTCCATATGCTGCAAGTACAATCTTAATAAGGCAAAAAAAAAAAAAGAATGACTACCTTTGGACCTCTGCACCCTAATAATGGAGAGCACAGTCCTCACAAGCACACACAGTTAGAAAAACTGAATAAAGGTTGGCACAATAGATGAAGAATATGGGAGTTCCCCTTGTGGCTCAGCAGTAATGAAACCAATTAGTATCCATGAGGACATGGGAGCGATCCCTGGCCTCGCTCAGTGGGTTAAGGATCTGGCATTGCCATGAGCTGTGATACAGGTCACAAATGTGGCTCAGATCTGCTCTTACTGTGGCCGTGGTGCACGCGGGCAGCTAGAGCTCTGATTCAACCCCTAGCCTGGGAACTTCCATATGCCATAGGTGGGGCCCTAAAGAGAAAAAAAAGAAAGAATGTGACTGGTTGCTGCAGAGGTGCAGGTGTGATTCCTGCACAGTGGGTTAAAGGATCAGGCATTGCCACAGCTGCAGCTTATATTCAACCCTTGGCCCAGGAGCTTACATATGCTGGGCATGCAGCCATAAAAAGAAATAATTTTTTTTTTAAATTTATGTATGGCAAAATAATAAAAACAATATCCTCTGGTCACAATGATATAAAACTAGTAATCAATAGCAATATTAAACAGACAAGACATTAGTATAATCACAAAAAAATGGGAGAAAGTTCATATACACAAAAAGAAATAACACGGGGAAAATTTTTTAAGCAGAGGGAATTTAAAGAAAAATTATCAAGAGAATATTCTACAGAATTGTGTGCATAAAAAATTGAAAACCTAGATACACTGGGTAGTTTTCTAGGAAAATGCAACATATCAAAATGATCTTAGGAGACAGAAAAGCTTGAGCAAACCAATTTCTATAGAAGACAAAGAAAATTACCCCACAAAAAAGTATCCAGCACCAGATGATGAAAACCCTACAGAAATGTGGACATTTATGCCATGTTCACTGCTTCTTAAGATATTGGTTGTCCTGAAATCAATCAATAGATTCAAAGTAACCAAAATCCCAGGAAGCAGTTTTGTAGAAATTGAGAAGCTGTCTTGAAAAATTTTAGGGAAATGGATATATTTTCAAAAAAAATGCTGGAGGTCACAATTTAACTATACTCTGCAGGAAACAAGACCCTGTGCGACCGTCATAAGGCCAGACATACAGATAAGTGGAAAGTGACCCACACATTCAACATATAATACATGTGACACAGACAGCTGATATTTTCATAAATGAAGGTGACGATGTAATTCGATGAGGAAAGGATGGTCTTTCCCACAAATTCTGGATATCCATTTGTAAATAAAAAGGAACCCTGGAGTTCCCTTGTGGCTCAGTGGTCATGAACCCGACTAGTATGCATGAGGATGTGGATTCAAACCCTGGCCCTGCTCAGTGGATTAAGGATCTGGCACTGCTGGGCGCTATGGTGTAGGTTGCAGATGCAGCACGGATCTGGTATTGCTGTGGTTGAGGCATAGGGTGGCAGCTGCAGCTCTGATTCTAGCCCTAGCCTGGGAATGTCCATATGCAAGGGTACAGCACTAAAAAAAAAAGCAGAAAGAAAGAAACTTGACACTGACCTTGCTCACAAATGTAATTTAACTTGAAATAAGCCACTGACATACACAGAGAACAACTTCGAAATAATGCCTGGGACAGGGGAAAACTCCCAAAGCTGAGCCAAGGAGTCAAGGTGCTGGGTACGTATTTGGAGGCCTTTTCAGGTTGTTAGCAGTTCAGGACACTGTGGGTGCAGAACTGAGGTTGCCTGGCCAGCTGGGGCCAGGGCCAGTTCTTGCTCCCAGGCCCACCCACAGCATGGTGGCCAGCACCTGGTTCACACAAGGCCCCCAGACCTTTGAGTCTCCGACTTCGTCTTCTGCTACCAGCCAGAATAAACCCTGTGCCCTTAAAGCACTCATGGAGTTAGAGCCCACCCAGGTCATCTCTCTTTAGCTGGGTAACAGAAATTTCTCATGATGCTATAAGCTTTGACCACTTCTCCTGAAATTCCACACGTTTACTCAATATATTTTTCGGCCGTATATTGAGGTGCATCCTAAAGTAGCATGGCTGTATCTTCCTGGGAGGTTGACTTAATTATTATCTGGAGATGACCCCTAATATCCAGGAAAGACTAGGACCTTCCAGCCCTCCCATCTAGCATTACTAGCTGGGTCAGCTTGCTTCTGGTTCTCATCCCCAGGGCACACCATTTTCCCATCCTTCTATTTATTTATTTATTTATTTATTTATTTATTTTGCTTTAGGTTTTATTTTTCTGTTATAGTTGATTTACATTGTTCTGTTGATTTATGCTGTAAAGTGACTCGGTCATACACACACACACACAAATTCTTTTTTTTCACATTGTCAGCTTCCATCACAAGTGAGTGTCTAGATGCAGTTCACTGTGCTATACACCAGAATCTCACTGCTTATCCACCCCAAATGCAATAGTTCATTTTCCCATCCTTTCAATTCCACCCTTCCTAAGTGTTCTGTTTTAGATGAGTCTTATATTAGTTTCCTAGGGCTGCAGTAATAAAATCAGTGGCTTAAAAAACCAAAAATTTAGGAGTTCCCACTGTGGCACAGCAGGAATGAACCCAACGAGTAACCATGAGCACATAGGTTCGATCTCTGGCCTCAGCAGGTTAAGGATCTGGTGTTGCCGTGAGCTGTGGTGTAGATCGCAGATGCAGCTTGGATCCCGGGTTGCTGTGGTTGTGGTATAGGCTGGCAGCTACAGCTCTGATTTGACCCCTAGCCTGGAAACTTCCACATGCTGCCAGTGTGGCCCTAAAAATAAAGCAAAACAAACCAAAAAAGTCAGCAAAAGTTTATTCTCTCACAGTTCTAGAAGCCAGAAGCCTCAAATCAATAGCCAGCAGGGCCATCCTTCCTCTAATGGCTCTAGGGCTATCCTTGGCTTGTAACAGCAGATCCAGGGTTGTTTCTGTCTGCGCCTGGCTTCTCTGAGTGTGTATCTCTGTGTCCTCTCCTCTTCTTACAAAGATACCACCCATCAGATTAAGGGCCCAAACGAAATCCAAGATGATTTCCTCTTGAGATCATTAAGTACAAAGAAAAGGTACCATTTCCAAATAAGGCCACATTCTGAGGCTCTGGCTCAGGCTCAGCACAGCCACAGAAGCCTCTCTGCTATGACAGAAATGACCTCTTCAGGATGCAGGCAAGCCTGGCCATCTGGGGCACATTCTCCCAGAAGGAAGTAGCTTCCTGCCACCCTCAGACCCTTGCCACAGGCAATGACACTAGAGAAGGCCACCCTATGAGTACATGGAGAAAGAGAATTCTCACACTGTACAGCACTGCCAGCATCCTATGCCATGGGCACTTCTAGAGCACTGCGCTTCCCAGATCCCACACAAAGGACACAACCAGCACTCCACACAAATGGCTTACCTTCAGGTTGTCCTCTTTGCCTTCCATCTCCGCCAACTCCTAGCCCTGGAGGTGCATGTCCACACTCCTGGGCCATTGCCAGTGGTATGGCCATGCGGCCAGCAAGTGCAGAAACAAAACTCACCCAAGGTTTTCCCTCTGGGATGAAGACCTCAGGACCTCTTGCCTCCCAGACACCCCAAACAGAAACAACAGTAACATCTGTCTCTGCACATTCCAGGCACCCTAAACTCCTGACTGACAGGGATTAAGACACTCACTTCACTTTACTGTTTCTTATTTATCTATGTTGTTTTTTAGGGCCACACCCACAGCATGTGGAGGTTTCCAGGCTGGGGGTCTAATCAGACCTACAGCTGCCAGTCGACACCATAGCCACAGCAACATGGGATCCGAGCCATGTCTGCAAACTACACCACAGCTCATGGCAATGCCAGGTCATTAACCCACTCAGTGGGTCCAGGGATCAAATCCACAACCCATGGTTCTTAGTCAGATTCCTTTCCACTGTGCCATGATGGGAACTCATTTCACTTTAAAAACACACAACCCTGAGCTCTTGAGCAAGTCACTGAAGGGAACCTGCCCCCATCTGCTAGCCTTAGATGCCAGGCCTCACAGAGCACCATGTGGCTTACCAACACAAGTTCAGGTTCAGGGAAATGAAACATGAGGCTTTCAGTCATTAAACATCAGAAGTGAGTCATAATAAAGGGTTGGAGTCCACTTTCAATATTTGACAGTGATAGCTTTTAAGGCCCATCCCTCTCTCTTCCCCAGGGGCAAGCTGATAAGGGGAACCTGCAGAGAATTCAAACCAGGAAATCCTGGCCCAGGAGTGAGAACACTCCTTCAAGCCCCACTCCCCAAACCTCTGGGAAAACCAGAACCTGGAACTCCTCCCTGCTCCCTCAGCCATTCCCAGAGCTGCCTCCTGGAAGCCCACCCTGCTCTCTAAAGAACAGATTAACCTTTCACACCCCGTGGTCATGTGTGGCATCATCAGGCTTGATAACCAAGGCAAATTTTGGGTCTGGGTGGATCCTGCCCCACCACAAGACACATTCATCTTCCTCTCAGGATTCAGAAGCTATATGCTATATACTGTTCTTCTGGGAGTTAGACGAGAGATTACTGTGTGTAGCCTGCCTTATAAAGGATACTGCTAATTGTTCATTTAATCTTCTCGGATAATTCAAGGAACTTGGACTTTTCAGTTCCTCATAACCTTCTCCAAACCTAAATGCTAAAGTCATGTAGTTTACTTCTGCATATAGTTAACAGTCCACAAGGCATTGTTGTTGCTATTTTATACAGTGGATATTATTTTAGATTTCCTCATGTTTCCTTCATCATGGCCGTTGCTCATCAATCCTTCCTGCTTCTCTGAAATTTTATCTGTGATCCTTTTCCCACTGCCTGAAGAAGTCTCATTAGTATTACACTGAAGGTAGTTTTATTTCCTCTGGCTACTGTTAGGTAGATTTTTCTTAGGTTTCCATTGTCACAGGTCACTCTGATAGGTCTAGCTGCAGATTTATTTTTATTTCCCCTGCTGGGGGTTTGCAGGGCCTTCTTGATTCCATGGATTAACATCTTTGGTCACTTCGGAAAAACATCTACCATCATCTCTTCAAATGTTTATGTCCCCCTGCCTCACCTGCTCCTAAGACATCAAATAAATAAATACTAAAATTTTTCATGGATCCTTGATGGCCTTGTCACTGAAAGTGAGGTCTGTAACCTGATAGCATCAATATTCTGAAGAAGCTTCTAAAAAACTCAGAATCTCGGATGTCCCCAGGGACCCAGTGGATCAGAACCTTCACTCAAACAATATCCACAGGTGATTCACACCCCATTCAAGTCTCAGAAGCACTGGTCTCTGTCTCTCAGCCTCTCTTTCAACTAACCACTCCTGATACTTTTATCTTCCAGTTCTTTAATTGTTAAGTTCTTAACTCCTTAAGTGATACAGAGAATGCACATGGAAAACCACACAGAACTTAAACACAAGAGCTCAGTAAGTGATGACAAAGTAAATATTCATGTCACCACCCAAGTTTAGACGCAGAACACACCCAGTGGCCCACGAGCTCCCCTGACCCTCCCCAGGCTTTTTGTGAGTCAACTGTCCCCTGTGCTGCTAAATCATCCACTGAGGTCTAACCTTTGTTATTTGGTTTGAGAATTTCTTTCTACTTGGTTCTTTTCCAAATCTGTTATACCATTTCTCATGGCTTTAAATTCTCTTGAAATGTATCTCCCTGAGCATCAGAACCACCACAGGTGTGCTGTTGTCTGTGTCTATTAACTGCAGTATCTGAAGCCCCTGGGGCTCTACTGACATTGCTGTTGATGCTATAGGTTCTAGTTCACATTGTCTTATCTCATGTGCCTATTTACCTTTAAGTGTGTGTGGAAAAGAGAAGCCTGGGGTGATGTTATCCTCTTCCAGAAAGGATTTCCATTTACTCCCTCCTGGTAACTGGGCAGCTGCAGCCAACACAGGGACTGTTCCCTTTCAGACCTGACATCCCTCCCAAAGTAAGATGATTCACAGGGCCCCAGCCCTTGTCTATTTGTCTGTCAAAGCTCTGCTCTGCCTCAGCCTTGGAGTGAACACCTCCAGGGAAAAAGCAGCCCCAGTGTCAGGTTCAGCACTTTGGAATCTTGGCTTAGAAACTTCACTCTTTTTGGCTCTCTGACTTGATATATATTCTAATTTTTCTAACTGTCCTTCACTGACAAGTAAGTGTGATTCGTGTGGTCTGCCATTCCCAGGGGAGAACCACAGCACTTCCTCTTCATCTAGACCATGTATTCCCCAGTTGCTTTTTATTTACACTTATTATTCCAAAGTCTCCTTTAAACAACTACAGAATTGTTTATAACAAATCTGTCATCAGGGGAGTTCCCGTCGTGGCGCAGTGGTTAATGAATCCGACTAGGAACCATGAGGTTGCGGGTTCGATCCCTGCCCTTGCTCAGTGGGTTAACGATTCAGTGTTGCCGTGAGCTGTGGTGTAGGTCACAGACGCGGCTCAGATCCCGAGTTGCTGTGGCTCTGGCATAGGCTGACGGCTACAGCTCCGATTAGACCCCTAGCCTGGGAACCTAGCATATACCACAGGAGCGGCCCAAGAAATGGCAAAAAGACAAAAAAAAAAAAAAAAAAAAAAAAGAAAGAAAGAAAGAAAGAAAGAAAATCTGTCATCAGCTCCTGCTTTTTTTGTTTATGAGCTTAGGTCCTTTACAGAGTTAGTTCTGTTCACATAGGAAACTGTCCTTGGATGCCTGCCCATCCTGATGTCTGGGAGGCCAGCTTGCCCACACTTTCAAAGACCTCTTCCCTCTAAGAGGATTATGCTGCCCCAGGTGAGGGCTACTCCTTGATCTGCTAGCACACACTCACTTTCACTCTTTCTCAGGAGTCAAATGCTCCCTCCCAGTGATTAAGAATCATCTCTCAACCAAATGTCCTCGCAACAGGCCTTCATCACCTCAGGCAAATGCCTGCATCCTGTCCAACATGCTTCAGTTTTCCTTTAAGTTGGGCCCTCACACTGGAGTTCCTGTCATGGCACAGCGGAAACGAATCTGACTAGGAACCTTGAGGTTGCAGGTTCGACCCCTGGCCTTGCTCAGTGGGTTAAGGATCTGGCATTGCCATGAGCTGTGGTGTAGGTCCCAGACACGGCTAGGATCTAAAGTTGCTGTGGCTGTGGCATAGGCCAGCAGCTGTAGCTCCAATTCAACCCCTAGCCTGGAGAAGCTCCACATGCTGTGGGTGTGGCCCTAAAAAGAAAGAAAAAAAAAAGGAACAGCTGTTACGTTGGGCCCTCACTGAGACTTGAAAAAGGGGAGCATGCAGTGAGAAGGAACTGCAAGAGGAGGAAAGACTCTGAGGGAGACCAGGAAACAGAAAAGCTGGGGTGTGCAGACAAAATATGCAGGTAGGAGTTCCCACCATGGCTGAATGGTAACGAACCTGACTAGTGTCCATGAGGACACAGCTTTCATCCTTGGCCTTGCTTAATGGGACAAAGAGTCCAGCGTTGCTGTGAACTGCGGTGTAGGTCACAGATGTGGCTCGGATCCTGTGTTGCCCTGGCTGTTGTGTAGGCCAGGAGATGCAACTCTTGTTCTACCCATAGCCTGGGAACTTCCAAATGCTGCATATGTGGCCCTAAAAGCAAAAAAAAAAAAAAAAAAAAAAAAAAAAAAAAAGAAGCACAGGCAGCCCATAAGGCTGGACCTCACTGTGAGAGAGCAAGAGGCTGCAGAAACTGGGCATGGAGCAGGCCGCCAGCATGCTAGAGCTGAAGGGGGACGAGGAGTCTGCCCTCTTGCGGCAGGCAAGAAGCTAGGGGGACAGAACAAAACAGGGTGATCACTTGGTCTGCCACATGGAAGGCCTGGCTTGAGATGCCACCCAACACGGCAGGTCTGATGCAAGTGTCCACAAACCTGGGAAAGAGCAGAGATTCCTGAGAGTGGGGTCACTCCTCAGCAGGAGGGGGCCCTCTGGAATGTCACAGACCTCCAATGCAGACGAGGAGCTAGGCAGGCAGAAGGAGGCCTGCTCACACCTGTTCTCTGCTTTCCATACTTTGATCAGGCCCTGCTCATCCATGGTGACAACCAGCTGCAGTCACGGGTAGGTCACCAAATTCACCAGAGCCATGGGCTCTAAAGGGCTTGACCAGACCTCCATGCCCTGGGCAACAACACAATGAATGGAACAACTTAGGGAGGGCCCATTTATTTCCTAAACGCTATTTTCATTCATTCACCCATCACCCACTGTGCACTGGGGACTTACAGCCAAAAAGGGTCTGGTCCTCATCCTCACAGGAAGCAGAGTACAGGAGCCAAGAGACACAGAGGTAATACTCCACCACAGAGGAGAAGGTGTGTCCTGTCTCACGGAGGAGAGCAGAGTCTGAGCATGGGTGGGGAGACACCTGGGGGCTGGCCCCCCATCACCAGGAGCACTGAGGGTGGGGTGGGGTGTGATGCTGGTGCAGTCTGTCTGAAGCACTTCAGTGGTTACCTACAGCTCAACTGAGGAAGGCTGGACAGGGAAGCAGGTCCCAATACCATCCCCTGATTGGGACCCAGGCAGGACCCAATACCATCCCCTGATTGGGACCCAAACTATGCTTAGGACCTGAGTCATGCTCAGGGCTTGGGCTGCACACAGAGAACTTCCACATGGAGCATCTCGTTCAGTCTTTGAGGAACCCAGTTTTACAAAGAAGCTGATTTGGGCTTGTGGATGTCAACAGTTTCTGTTGCACGTCTGCAGCTGCCCTGCTCAGAACACCCTCTTCCCAGGGCTGTGCCCAGCAGCGCCACCATGGGCCAGGCTTGGCCAAGGCCTGTGCCCTGTCATGGCCATTGGCAGAGATGGAAACAACTGATTCCACGGTCTCCCCCAGGATTCTGAAAGCTGGAATGGCACAATAAAAAGCACGGGTGCCAGCAGGCCCATGGCACAGGGCATCCAAGAATCAATACTGTAATTGCTACTTCAGTGTTTCCCAGCACTTTCTCTCCCACCTGGGGTAATTACGGTTCTTTTTCTATCTTGTGCTATTGTGCCAGCATGATCTTTGTCCAATCATGACATCCCAGTGTTCTTCCACTAGTTTCCTTCTTCCCCTTCACATCAATATTCAACAGTTGATTCCTGCTGGTTAAACAGCAAGACCATCACTGGGAGGAGCTCAGCACTGGTGACCAGCTCATGTCTCAGAGAACAGAGATTATTCAGAAAGAATAGAGGTCCTGTCATGGCTCAGTGGAAACAAATCTGACTAGGAACCATGAGGATGTGGGTTTCATCCCTGGCCTCGCTCAGTGGGTTAAGGATCCAGTACTGCTGTAAGCTGTGGTGTAGGTTGCAGATGAGGCTTGGACCCCACATTTCTGTGGCTATGGCTGTGGTGGAGGGGCAGCTGCAGCTCTCATTCTACCCCTAGCCTGGGAACTTCCATATGCTGCAGGTGCAGCCCTAAAAAGACAAAAAGAATAAAAAGCAACCGACAGAACAACACTATATGATACTGAAAACTAAATATAGCAAGACTGGCATTCCAGAATTCTCAAGCACATCAATGCACAGTTAGCCTAAAAATAAAAACATCACACAAAGACTCCCTCCACGTTTGGAAGAGCTTTCATGTGAACAGTTGTTTTCCATCATCAATGACTAAAACTAAATATACCTCCTAGTTGTCAGTCAGTAGCCAGAAGATCTGATACATATATCTTGGGACAAAAGAAAAGATGTCACGTTCCAAAGGAGGAACAAAGAGAAAACATTAACAATTTAATGATTAAAATATTTTCCAATTTTTAACTTTAATTGTTTGAATTTCTGGACTTCCCGTCATGGCGCAATGGAAACAACTAGGAACCATGAGCTTGCAGGTTTGATCAGTGGGTTAAGGATCCAGCATTGCCATGAGCTGTGGTGTAGGTCACAGATGTGGCTCAGATCCCATGCTGCCATGGCTGTGGTGTAGGCTGGCAGCTACAGCTCCGATTCACCCCTAGCCTGGGAACCTCCATATGCTGTGGTTGCGGCCCTAAAAAGGCAAAAAAAAAAAAAGGCCCTGTGCGGTGGGGGGGGGGGAAACCCCCACGGTAGGCCATGTGGGGAGGCAGGGCCTCGGCAGGCAGCGCGCGGGGAGGCGGGGCTTCGGCAGGCCGCGCGCTGACAGGGGGACCCTCGGTAGACCACGTGCCAGGGAGGCGGGGCCTTGGCAGTCCTTGTACGGGGGGCGGGGCCTCGGCAGGCTGTGTGACTGGGGGGCGCGGCTTCTGCGGGACTCGCGCGTAAGAGGGGGGGCCTCGGCAGGCCACGTGCCAGGTGGGCAAGGCTTCTGCAGGCCGCGCGCGGGGAGGCAGGGTATGGCAGGCCCTGCGCCGGGGGTGCGGGGCCTCCGCAGGCTATGTGACTTGGGGGAGCGGATTCTGCGGGCCGCGCGGGGAGGCGGGGCCTAGGCAGGCCAAGTCCTGGGGGGGGCGGGGCCTCGGCAGGCCAAGCGCCAGGTGGGCGCGGCTCCTGCAAGCCCTGCGCGGGAAGGCGGGGCCTCGGCAGGCTGCGTGCCAGGGAGGAGAAGCCTCCGCAGGCCCTGTGCCAGGGGGGCGGGGCCTCGGCAGGCCGCGCGCGGGGGGCGGGGCCTCGGTAGGCGATGCGACTGGGTGGCGAGGCTTCTGCAGGCCGAGCGGGGGAGGCGGGGCCTTGGCAGACCGTTTCATGGGGGGCGGGGCCTCGGCAGGTCACGCGCGGGGAGGCGGGGCTTCGGCTGGTCGCGCGCTGACAGGTGGGGCCTCACCAGGCCACGTGCCAGGGAGGCGGGGCCTCGGTAGACCATGTGCCAGGTGGGCGGGGCCTCGGCAGGCCCTCTGCCGGGGGGCGTGGCCTAGGCAGGCTATGTGACTGGGGGTCGCGGCTTCTGCAGGCCGAGCGGGGGAAGCGGGGACTTGGCAGGCTGTTTCCTGGGGGGGGGCGGGGCCTCGGCAGGCCGCGGGAGGCGGGGCACACGGCTCACACCCAATCCCAGGCACAGCCTAGTTCACAGTCCGCTGCCATCTTGAATCGCGGTGTTGCTCTTAGTTTCCTCAGGAACCGTTTTTTAACGGCTGGCGCAGCTGCTTCCCTAACTGGGGTCTGCAGTGCAGGCGTGGTGTCTCTGCACTGCGCCCTGCAAGCAACTGAAACCCGGCCAAGCACAAAGGAAAAGAAAAGGTAGACTTTGCTTTATTTCCCAGACTGTACTTTGATGAGCAGGGAATTGTTAATGGGCTTTGTAGGTGACAGTTGAACTGCTGAGAAGAAGGAGGCCTGAGGGGGGGGCAGAGGAGTCCAGGGCGCCAGAAGAGCCAGTGGGGAGCAGGTGGTGGTGCTGAGGGAGTGAGGGGGCGGTGGGGAAGACGGAGATGAGATGTGAGGGTGGTGGTGAGATGGGAGGATGGTGATGAGGTGGAAGGTTGGCGATGAGATGGGAGGGTGGTGGTGAAGTGGGAGGTCGGTAATGAGGTGGGAATAAGGCGGGGTGGATGGTGATGAGGTGAGAGGACAGCTAGAGGAAGTGGAGAAGGGGCTGACTGCAGGGCCAGCAGTGAGAGGGCTGTCACACAGCGCAGGAATCTTGACAGGCATCCAGCTTGAGAGGAAAGCCTTCAGGAAGGAGGGGCGTTGGGTGTCATTCAGATGCGCCCAGTTATGGTAGATTGAGGATGTTATCAGCACTACTAAATATCAAATAGACAACCTATCAGCATCTTGTACGAACCTGTAATGGAAACGAATCTGGAAAAGACTAGATATACACATGCAGGGGTATAATGGAATCACTTTTCTGCACACCTGACACACAACATTGGAAATCAACTCTACTTCAATAAAAAAGTTATTCAGGAGGGGACAGGAGCAGAGTAATAATTAGATTATTGTGGGGACAGTTGCCAACTTCCAGCCCCCTTTGGTGCTGGGCTCCTCCTTCGTCCTCTCACAGGTGCGAATGCCTCTGACCCTCTGCCCAGACGTGACTCTTGCTAGAATGTCCATGTTAGAGGGGCTGTGACTCTTTAAAAGGAATTTTTCCCAGGTGGGGTCCCCAGGGTCCCAGGCCTGGCTTGCCAAGAGTGGTCATGAGGAGCCAACTCTCACAAAAGCCCTGGGACTGAGAAGGCCTGCATCAGCTTCCACTTGGAGCCATGGAAGTGGCCACTTACAAATGCCTTTTTAATGTTGCTCCCAACACTCTGTAACATATCAGGCCATTGCTTCAGGTAATTTCATTGTGAGGCCACTTACCATTTTATTTCATAGTTTCATGAAGGGGTATTGTCCTTGTCAAGCAGACAGGAGCTGAGGAGGTGAGGGATCGTAACAATGTGTTATAAATTTGTAAAATTTCTCACCCAGCTCCCTCCCATCATCAACTCAAGACCTAAGATACCTGAAAAGCATCTCTTCTCTCCTCCTTTTTCTTCCTCTGGCTGGTCCTGACCAGAGGGCCCTAGTGAGAGCGGCTCCTGATAATGTCAGGATCTTCTTTGGAACCTGCAGCGTAATTCATTTTCCCCGGAATGGATGTGGAGCCTCCCCGTGCTTCCAAATTGGGCTGCACCAACTCTCAGACTTCTGTGTTCCATTTTCTCAACGCTCCAATGAATTGTCAAGACAAAGCTTTGTGTCAAGATAGAGAAGCATCTTTTTCCATGCCTGCATTTCTGCCTGGGAAACAGGAGCCCAAATCCTAAATGTGTCTATTTGGTCAGCTTACAGTCCAAACAGCGATTTTGGAAATGCGGAGTTTGCAGAGCCTGATGGCCTCTCCTTCAGTTTAAATCTGCACAGTTGTCACCAGTTACAGACTATGGCAGATGGCTTGCAGTGTGTAGAGGAGAATGATGGACAAGGAATCAGAGAGAGAAAAGAGCAGCACATGTCCTGGTTCAGCTCCTCCAAGTTGCCATTAAAAGTGCATAATTTCACCAGACTCTAGCCTCAAAAATCCTTGGTCAATTAAAAGCTGTCTCCGGTCAATGGGTTGTGACACAGAGTTTCTATGTTCTAGGGACACCTTCTACCCTTTAGACAGAGTGCCTTTCGCCCTGAAAAATGGCATCCAAAGCCCCACTGTCAGCTAACAAGTGTGTAACTTGCATTGTTGGCACCTTCAGGTTTCATGGCATTTCCTGTCTCTTCACCATGTGCGTTAAAACTTCCGAAATCCCCTTTTCTATTCTCAAGGGTTCCCACACCCCAGATGATGATGGAATCCGCAATTATAATAAGCAACTTCCAAACAAAATTGAGGGCCCTGCTTTCCTTACAACCATTGCTCTTTTCCCTATACTTCTTCAAACTGGCCCAAGACATTTTAAGGCTGCTGTCTTTGGCTTCTGTGCAGAAAAGAGTGCCTCCTGGTTTCTTCATTTGCTGAAGATGGACCTAGTCCCTTCTCATTTCTTAACCTAAGCTGTGAACCTTTTGCTAATGATGATTTGTAGTCTGAGCTCTCTGGGGTCCAGACAGAGCTCTGCAGGTGCCTGTCAAATGCTCCACCTGAGAAAGACCAAGCCAAGCTAAATTAAGCACCATGGCTTGACACAGCTTTCCAAGTTCTGCAGCAGAACAGCAACCCCCCACCCCCACCAGGAACAGAACCTCCCATCAACAGCTTCCTCGCTCCCCCTGGGTTTCTCCCAGTAATTTTTTGAAGATTGCCCGGGGCTGCCAGCCTCATCTGCCTTTTCACTTGGCTCGTTCCTCCTCTCCCAGCTATTTGCTAAAATACAGGGTTTCCTCCCCCTCTTGTTAGAACAAAACTTGCTAGGAATTTGACCCTAGTCTTCTGAGGCTTCCTCGTGTTGTCCCAAAGCCTGTCAGGTAATTTGTAAGTTTGTTAGTTTAAGTGGCAGAGCTAAAGGCTTTTCTCTAACCAACTAACTGGTTTCCCCTCTGCCTCTGAGAAGCTTCATTCTAGAGTCAGAGATGTCCAGGCACAGCCTTCTGAGTACACTCTCCTCTTGACTTTGAAATCTTCACTGGGCTTTGCCTGCATCTATGCTGGACGATGAGCCTCGGCAACACATGAGGACTTCCATGCCTCACTGGTCAGCACCACTGTGCTGCTGGGCTGGAGCCTCCATCCTCCATTCCTATATCCATGCCTACTTTTCAGGCTCACTGGTGAAGAAGTAGGATGAGGAAGAAGGAAAGGATCAGAGGCAAGGAGCATAGTCTCACTGACAGTCCATAAGCCTGAATATCTGAGTTTCAGCTCCTTTTATGCAGGTTTCACAGCTGAGAAACTGAGCCCACCCAATCCTCATTCTGTCTTCACACCACAAGGCTGGCATGGGCAGAGTGCCATCAGGAGAGAACACAGCTCCTACCATGGAGAAGCCCTCTAAACTTGCTTGCACCAAAGTCTAGTTCCAACAGCATGTGGCCCATGGAAAATGCAGCTGCGGTCAGTAACTGAGGTTCTCAGACAGCCTTGCCCTTGCATCCTAGCTCCTAGCACATGCTCCTTCCTGGTTCGCCTACCATGAAGCACGTGACCCCTCTGATGAAACACATATGTGATGCCTGACATCCTGGGTTTCTGCTCATGGCAAGTAGGCCCCTGCAGTCACTGGACCACAGTTCTCCCCCACCAAAGGACCCTGCAGGCCATGGAGCACCATGGCTTACAGCAGGGTTTTGGCCCCCATCACTAATGTCATCCCACTAAGTATGTGCCAAGAAGATGCTTGTTAAGCCTAAAACCTAATTTGATATGTGGAAGATCCATCTTCACATAAGACCTCAGACTGGTGACAGTTTGGTTTACAGAGAGAGGGTCACAGTCCCAGAGGAGAGATCTACCCAGCAAGGGTGCTCAATGAGGAAGACAGAGCTTTATCCCCTTATTCCTGCAGCATCCACCCTTGACCTTCATGGTTCACTTTGGTCTCAGGCTTTCTCCCAGGATTGAAGTGAGGGTGTGGGTGTTGTTCTGTACCTCTCCTAGGTCTTAAGAGTACAGCCAACACTCAGCCTCCTCCTACACTCTGGCCCCTCAATCAGCCCTGGACACCTAATGTGGATATGACAGACATGCAGCTGCTGCGACAGCCCCTGATGAGTGCCAAGACCAGCCTTCCCAGTGAGTCCACTCAGGACCTGAGGCATTGCTCAGCTGGCTTGCTGCCACCAGCAGCACTCAGTCAGGTGGTGGTCCTTCTTCACCCAGCAGAGCCAGGCTCTCCTGGACTGTTAACATGGAATTTGGAGGGAATCTTGTGCCTCAAAGAGCATCACTCTTCTGGGGAGAGAAGAGGAATGCATGTGACAGTATTAAAGCCAAGGCTGTGTGGTGAAAGTTTAATAGAACAAATATATGGCTGGCTGGCTGAGGAATAATAAAATCACTGATGATGAGGACTTTACTGCACTGGTTTCCAGACCCTTGTTTGCTAAATAAATTTATTTACTTGGACTCCAAGCTACTGGCTGACCTTGGTCCAATGACTCCACTTCTTCCAGCCATTGTTTCTTCATTGTAAACTGAGAGGATGGGGCTCTGTGAGTGATTCTTGGAGTATCCTCGTACTGGGGGAGGGAGTCTCATATTTTTGGAGCATAAATACTCTCTACCAGTTACTGGGCATGTTTTCAGGGGGTGCAGAGTTGACCCTAGTCTTGTTGCTCTTGTGCTGGTGACAGGAAGCCATTGTTGCTGCCTTCCAGGACATTGTTTTCCGATGGGGGATGTGTGATGGGCTCTTTCTAAATCCCCTGACCAACCCTTCCCCCTGGTCAAATAAATTCCAAAACTATTTTAAGAAACCTCTGAAAGACTGAGATGAAAGTATTTGTACTGTAGATGTCCCCAAGATGATTCATTTATTGGTTGATGAATTTTATAATGTGTGATTAGATTTATTCTAAGATCATAAGTCCTTTCTTATGAAATGTACATGCAGCTAGCACCCATGTCTGCATTATTCTCTGGGACTTGAGGAAGAATCTTGTTTGAAAGGCACTGCTATCAGGAAGCAAAGTGTTTGGGGTGTGTGCAGCCTGAGCGTGGCCAAGAGTTGAGTCCCTCTGGTTCATGCAGCTCTACCAGATAACCTGCTGTCACATAACCTACTGCGATGTTTCATCCATGTAGAGTATGTTAGCAGCTGTCCGGTGGGGCCTAGAGCAGCTCACTGCAGAAAGGAGTGAGGAGAGAGGGGTGGCTGAAGTGGGTATGGGGTCCAGAACAGGGCTCTGTGAGGGGAACCCAGGAAAGGTGTCTGTGTCAAGACTGATCACCCCCCAGCACCATTGGATTGATTGAGGGAGGGAGAGTGTGATATGAAAAATAGCAAACCCAAGGAGTTCCTGTTGTGGCACAGTGGAAACAAATCTGACTGGTATCCACGAGGATGCAGGGTTGATCCCTGGCCTCACTAAATGGGTCAGAGATCCAGCATTGCTGTGAGCTCTGGTGTAGGTCATAGACATGGCTTGGATACCTCATTGCTGTGGCTGTGATCAGCAGCTGTAGCTCTGATTAGACCCATAGCCTGGGAACTCCCCTATGCTGCAGGTGTGGCCCTAAGAAGCAAAAGGCAGAAAAATAGCAAACTCGGGATATGCAATACACACATATATATTTTAGATTTCTTACATGTATAGCCATGGCACTGACAGTTGATAAAATGGGTTCATTGATAAAACCGTAGGTATTGGCAAGATTCTTATGTTTCTTAAAGAGAGATTAACACATATAAAAGATTAGAACTGTTAAGGAATGAATGGCTTAGGGATAACAATTAATTGTCTAGTTGTGAAAACAGCCTCTCTGCCTAGATTCTGTAAGCATGAGTACAATGAAATGTCAGGTTTTCTGGTTTTTTTTTTTTTTTTTTTTTTGGATGTAACTGCAGCATAGAGAAACAGGCTAGGGACTGAATCCCACCTAAGCTGGAACTGTGGAAATGCCACATCCTTAACCTGCTGCACCCCCGTGGGAACTCCACAAGATGTCATTTCTTACAAATTTTCTAAAATTTAATCTTTTCCCCGTTTCAAACGACTCACCTCTTTTGGTTGAAATTAGTAAGTTTTGTTATAAAATTGAATAGCAAGAGGACACTGGCTACACACACGTTCCAAGTGGCTTGTTTCCCTTCTAGAAACCGCCAACCTGCCTGCTGCCATCCTGCCTCCCCAACCAGAGCAGATTCTCATTATCCAACTCCAAGCAGCTGTCCTCCCCAGGGCAGCCTCAGATTTCTATACGACCTTAGGCTCCCCAAGTGAGATCTCCCTGGGGTGCAATGCTCTCGCCTTCCTCTCCTTCAGTCCAACTCCATGTCCACAGTGAAGGGTCCCAACGGAAACCCAGGGAATTGAGGGAGGCCCTTTCTCTTGGAAAACAGCCCCTGTCTAGAGGCTTACCGCCTTCTGAAGCCATTCACACAGGCATGGGCCTGGACCACCACGGGCTGGTGGCCTCAACGTGGACAGTCAAGAGCAGGACCCAGCAAGGAAGCTGCCCCAACAGATGCTCAGGACGCAAGTAAAGGAGCCCAAGTTTGAATCTCAACAGTAGAATGCCGGCCTCCAATCATTCTGCAGTGCGGGAGGGGCCGAGGGCAGGTGAGCCTGGGTGGGGGTGGGGTGCCATTCCATGCTGGCCTCTGCAGGGAGGCAAGAACCAGACGTTTCTTCCACCTTATGCAGGGGCCAGACAATTGTCCAGTGCCTCGTCAGGCAATGTATGTGTTGGTTTTCAGAGTCACAGCACCAAGGTTTGTCTTGATGTTCCCTTTCCCTTCGTTATTCATCAACTTGTTTGTTGTCTTTCAACCTGCTCAGCTTCCGTACTGGCTCTTGGCTTCCTTCCCAGAGGCCAGACTTTCTGAACAAAATTTACCATTTATCATCTGATAACCACTTGGGTTTTCATGGCCACCTGGAACCCAATGTTTATGGTTTGGCTTCTCTCAGCAGACCCACCATTTGTGATTGGTGTGTGTCCATCTTTCCTAAGGAAGCCGACCTTGTGTGCCAACCAGCATCCAGCAGGACCCACCTTCCTCATGTTCCCTTGTGCTGGAAAGGCCCAGCCTATCCAAAAAGCCGCTGCACAGCCCACGTGTCCAAGACCAGAGATCAGTCTGACGTGTTTCCCGTATTATGACATTGCTGATAAGTATTGTATGTTTTACCTTTTTAATGATTGAATATAATATTCTCCACAAATCCTCCCTTCTCAGGGATCACAGTCCACTTGTGCGAGATAGAATATGCAGTGTTGAGTCCTCCTCCCCCCTCTTTCCCCTGTCCACTCAGTCCTCTTTCCCACCAGGGATCAGAGATACCTGTTTCATTCACATCTTTTCAGAGATCTTTTGGGCAAGGAACATTGAGTGCAATCCATTTGCCTTTTCAAAAATTATTTCTTTGTCTCTGAAAATTAAAATGTGCACAGGGATGCAAAATGTTGGAGGATAATGTGAGAAAGCAATTATATATGTATAATATATGTGTATATATATGTGTGTGTGTGTGTCTGTATGACAGGGTCCTTTTGCTGTACAGTTGAAATAGACAAAGCATTGTAAATCAACTGCAATGGAAAACTTAACAATTATAAGGTAAGAGTTCATCTTGAAAAAAAGTAAAAAGGAAAAATAGAAAATTAAATCTTGTCTCCGTATATCTGAGTATATTATTTTTGTCACCTTCATACTGCCATTGTGGCTCCTCTGTTACTGGACTAACCTTTATTATGGGAGTTTCTACATTTTCTTGAAATTCAAGGAACTGAAAGAACTGAGTGTTCAAACCCAGGCAATATCAAAAGTAAATATCCAGCTCCATTTGAATTTTTCATTTCCTATACACAGTGCCTGCTTTTAGCCTTAACTCTGTCCTATGCAACATTTTGGACATATCTTTACTGAAAGTTCTTTCCCTATTTATCTGAAATTTACCTTTCACTTTGAATCAGCATTTATCTGGCAAGACTAGCCAAAAAGGGTAACATATTAGGCGTTTAGTAGTGAGCAGTTCTAGAGAGGATGAGAACTTGGACTAGAAACTGAAACGTGCATTTTGGTCCAACCCAAAATAAAATGACAAAGGGACCCCAAATCTGCAGGATGAAATGTCAATGGAAGAGGCAGGATATAGGATTGAGTGTTTGTGCTTCGTGGGGTTAAGGACAGAAATAAGGGACAAGAAGACAAGTTAATGTACTAAATATCCCAGAGATCTGTTTTTTTTTTTTTTGGTCTTTTATTTATTTTCCTTTTTAGGGCCAGACCTGCAACATATGTGAGTTCCAGAATAGGAGTCAAATCGGACCTACGGCTGCAGGCCTATGCACACCCACAGCAATGTGGGATGCAAGCTGTGTCTGTGACCTACAGCATAGCTCAAGGCAACACCAGATCCTTATTTCACTGATGGAGGCCAGGGATCAAACCCACATCCTCATGGATACTTGCCAGGTTCGTTTCTGCTGAGCCACATTGGAAACCCCTTGTATTTCTAGGATTTAAAAAATCAACTACGCATGAAATGCATGTGCACCTTGAGAGAGTGCCAGTATTTTATCCAGCAATGTCCACTCTCCTTTTGGACAAAGCCAATCCCACCTAAGACCTGGCTTGCAAGCCCTGCTTATAAGCTTGTGAATTTCCTGTCTGCATCCCATAACCTTCCTCTTGAGAATCTAGGCTCAGCATTACCTATGGTCCCATCTGCATCCCTTAGAAAACAAAACAGAGACAAATGAAAAACAGTTCTCTGACTCTTATTTCCATGTTGGGAATTAATGTCACCTTATCACTCTCCTAATGATATGAATGAGTAGTCATGTTTTGTGTGGTGAGAAGAGAGGACAATTAGGAAACTTGCCAAGGGAGATAAGGGGTGGAAACCTAATAGGACTGCAACCAAATCTCTTGGGAGGTGAAATTCATTCTCTGCTGTAGCACCACTACAATTCCTACTGATGTTAGGGTGTCGGGGAAGGCAAGAGAGGTTTATAAGGAGTGTCCCACATTGAGAAAAAGACTTGGGAAGATGCTTCAGAAGCTTCTTAGCCCTTGCAAAGAAAAATGGACTCAAAAGAGACTGAGAAGCTGAGGTGAGAGGATTTCAAGCAATATCATGGTGAGCTTTCTATCAAGTACCTCTTGATGGGGGACTGAAAAAATAAACAATTTGGAAATATTTCTCTGTATTTGAGCTCTTATAATGAAAACTTTAAATGTTTTTCAACCAATAACTTCATATGAGAGGATTGGTGAGGCAAGCATTGTACCCAGGCTCTCAAGAAGGGCAGGCTTCTTGTTGTCTCCTCCCCTTTTTCAGCCATTCAACCGATTATTTATAAGATCCTCACTCATAGCTCTGATATAGTATTTGAATGCATCTTCTCAGGGACCCTGATAGAAAATCACATTGTGGAAAAGTGACATTCCCAATTCTGCAATCAATTTTTGTTTACTACCTCAAAACCCTACATCCTAGAGGCAGAGATAATCAAATTAGCTGAAATGTAATTAGGGAAAACCAGTCATGCATGGGGGTGTCTCAATGTCTTTTGGACCCTTATCTCTGATTATTCCTGCAGAGAGCTTCAGGACAGGCACTGACAGCTGAGGAGAAACATCTCTGGAAATGGATCACAAGCATCAGAAGACAGGTAATCTCCCACTTGCTGATGGAAATTTAAAGGCACTGAGAGATTCCAGGTTTGTGTCTTGTGGAGGTTTCAAGTCTGTGCCCTTGGGAGCTCTGGGTGTTGTTA
The DNA here is from genome assembly GCF_054392235.1 of Sus scrofa. Taxonomy (NCBI): domain Eukaryota; kingdom Metazoa; phylum Chordata; class Mammalia; order Artiodactyla; family Suidae; genus Sus; species Sus scrofa. Next base: position 15,717,707 of record NC_139396.1, on the reverse strand, counting down.
GATGTAAGGGCTCATGAGAGGTATCCTGTTGATGAAGAAATGCTCCAACGTTGCAGCTAACCGGAGAACAGTCCTGATGGTTCACATTTCTTTGCAAAGTATGACAATGTCAGGTCAGTAAGTTGAATCTGCTCCTATTTGTTGGTTGGTTGATTGCCAACGGAAATTCTGTGATGTAGTCAAAGAAGTAGGGAGGGAGAGTACAATTGTTCCCAAAGTACCTGCTGTGCTATAATTGGCCAAGATTGTCAAGTTTACTTCACAAGGATAACCAAAACCTTACAAAGGAAACACCTATGAATCAACCTTTATTGAAAACCTTCCATGCATTAACTAACTACACGGAGAGCAAAACATTCGAGTAGAACAAATGCATTTGGAAAAGCTCTAGGCATGGAAACAGGAGAAAGTTCTCTCAGAGTGTTTTCCATGTCTACAATTCATTGCTAGAAATTCTTTTTAATGGAACCCTAAGGCTTGCTAGGTAAAAGGACCTAATATTTCTAGAAAAAAACAGTAAGCAAAACTAAGGAACTGCAGCCCAAAGGGCAGAATGCCCTTGGCCCAAATTGAGGATACTGTGCTTAGGCTGGAGCTCTCCAAACTCTTTCATGGGGATCATATCTAAATGGACGGTTTTCAAGTTTGCAATTTGAATGTGGGAGATCATCTCACAAGAGAGAGGTTGAAGAGGAGAAGGTCAGAAATATCGCAATGAGAAGACATATCAAAAAAACTCCCCAGAGGATGCCAATTCTCCATTACATTCCTCTCTTGAAAGAATTCCTGGGCTAGCTATTCACACATCCCATGCCAGCAAGCATGCACATGTCCGCTAGTGGCTAGGGCTGTCAGGTGCAGGGACTACCCTCCACCAACCGCTCCTAGCATCTGTTGAGGCGGGTCTGATTGGGAATCCAGTAGCACATGCATGAGGGCAGAGGGTGGTTTCCCAACGGGTGGCCCCCCTGGGGGTGGGGCCAGTCATGGCGGCCTTTCTGCTTAATTCTGTGAAGGCCCTGGTAAGGCATATGGGGACTTTTCACGTGTTGGGTGTGAGCCCTCAGCACTCTTTTTCACTCTGTAGGATATCTGGGCCCTCCTCTGTGTGGGTTCATGCCAGCATGGAGTTAAGGTCCGGAGCAGTGTTTCACCACGGTTTATTGGCAGCACTGTGGGTCGGGCTGCATGAAGACTTGAGTGATTGCCGGGCCTCCAGAGGCAGGTGCATAAAGTTTGTGGGCCATTCAAATGTGTGCCATTCCAGCATGCAGTTCTCAAGAGTAGGAAAGCTAGACAGAAACATTTCCAATTGGAAAACCCTCATGCACTTCCCAGGAAGTAGCGCAGGTCACTGGAAAATCAGTGAAGAGCCAAGGTACATGATCATAGTTTCATTGGTGTCTCCTTTAGAACATAAAAATTACTGTCAATGCTCATATTCAAAAGGCATGCTTGGGTCCATGGTGGGGACAACTTTCCTGAATGTAGTGCTCACCATCTCTTTGTAGTCTGATGTAAATCATGAATGATGCACAAGCCTAGATGGGGTTCAGACATATTTAATAGGTTGTTGGGAGTCTGGTGGGTGGTCAGATATCTGGGTTGGTTAGGTCTATGGATATGTGTGTATAAGGGGAGTTCATGCCTGTGTTTTGGTGAACATTTTGAAGGGTGAGTGTTATATTTGAAGGGTTTTGAGATGTAACAGAGGCACACTCAAGGAGTTGGTGTTTAGGTGTTTGTAAGTTGGTGTTCAGGGGAATATTTGGCACGTGGTGTTTTCACCCATGAGGTTTGGGATTTTGTGTCTAATGGTGGACTTGGATTATCTGCCTATGCATAAGGGCCATGTTTGGTCATTACGGGGGACTGTTTGTTTGGGTGTACAATCCATTTATGTTGTATATGTGGGGAATGTAGTGAAACTCTGTGGCTGGGACTTCAACCCAGCCAAAATTGAGAGTGGGACTTGAATCAACCTGCACGGTAGCTTGGCACTTGAACCCAGGATCCCAGGTTAGGAGTGGACTGGAACACAATGATTATTTTTTTCCTTTTTTTGGTTTTATCTGCCACATGTGGAGGTTCCCAGGCCCAGGATTGAATGCCACAGCAGCGATCTGGATGGCTGCAGTGACAAAGTTGGATCCTTAACATTCTGTGCCACAAAAGAATGACTCAAACTCCTCAAAACCACTGTCTTCTAAGGAAAAACCTCTCTCCCAGTGTCAGGACTCATGAAGCTCAGGCTTTTCTGACTCATTGCAGAATGAATTCAGCTTGAGACAAAGCAGCAGGCAATGAGCGAGTTTTTTAGCATAAGACACTTGTGAGAGAGAGAGAAGTAGGCTGGCAAGGGAGCAGAGCAGCCCCAAGAACCAAGAGAGCTCCATTTCTATAATCCAAGGAAAAGAGGAGAAGGGAGAAGTCTGCCTTCTTCCTCATTTGGGGGCAGATGGCAAGGCTTACATCTTTTGTCCCTCACTTTGCCCCTACATGGCTTACCCAGGTCAGTCAACAATGCTATTGAAGTCCTGTGTGTATTACCAGGAGTGTGGTAACATGTACAATATGGCAATTCATCTCAGGTTTCCAGCTAATGTCCCCATTTACCTAGTTTTGTCCCCTGTCATCTATATTTCTGTCGTGGGTATGTGAAAAAATGCTGCTTTTCAAGGACTACTAACTCCATGATTCATGCAACAGGATTTACTCTTCCTATCTGTTGTCCTATGTTTTAAGTATGGGGGTTTGTGGCTTCAGCATGTCTGACACATACAGGCCTCTGGTCTTCCTTCAAGTTAGTGTAGATCATAGCTGGGTTCCATTCCTTGAGTGCTCCTCAGCTTACACCAGTTCCCCAAACTCTGTTAAACCTTGTCTTTCACCCCCAGTGGGACTTTTCATGTATTTTAAGTGTCCGAATCTATCCTTATCTTTAGGATGATTATTTGTGTATTTGTAGCATGTTGTATGCTTCTTGGCTTTTCTGTGTAGCAGTTTTTCAGGAGCTGTGTGTGTGTCTTTTGATGTGTTTAGGGCAAGTCTGAAACTTTTATGAGACTGGTGAATATTCCATAGGTGGCTGTCCTGTGTTTCTGTGCTTCTGTATTTGCATGAAGGCTGGGGGGGGAGTGTGATTTTATGTATATGCAGAGCATGTATTATATGTGTATTTGGAACCAAATGCATAGGGGTTATATGTTGCCATATTTGTAGTGTCCTGGGTAATTGTGGGTATATTTGGGGCTTGTGGAGAGGAGTTGTGTGTATGAGTTTGTGTGTGTATTCAAGGGGCGCGGTCATTTGGTAGCATATTTGCTGGGGCTATGCACTTGTATTTTTCAGTAGGAACATTTTAGGCCTAAATATTTGGGGAAGTGCACATGTGTGTTTCTTTGTTATTTATTATTTATTTATTCATTTATTTTTTTTCCGCTGTACAGCATGGTGACCAAGTTACACATACCTGTACGCACAGGTTTTCATCGCATTGTTGTGTGGCAGTGTAAGTATCTAGACAGAATTCTTAATGCCACACAGCAGGATCTCATTGTACATCCATTCCAAGATCAATAGTTTGCACCTGTTAACCCCAAGCTCCCAATCCCTCCCACTCCCTCCCTCTCTCCCCGGGCAGCCACAAGTCAATTCTCCAAGTCTATTATTTTCTCTTCTGTGGAAATGTTCATTTGTGCTGTATATTAGATTCTTGTTATAAGTGATGTCCTATGGTCTTTGTGTTTCTCTTTCTGACTTATTTCCCTGAGGATGAGTGTCTCTAGTTCCATTCATGGTGACACAAATGGCCTCATGTCCTTTTTTATGGTTGAGTAGGATTCCATTGTGTATGTATACCACATCTTCCCAATCCAATCATCTGTTGATGGACATTTGGGTTGGTTCCCATGTCTTGGCTATTGTGAATAGCGCTGTAATGACCATGCAGGTGCATGTGTCTTTTTCAAGGAAAGTTTTGTCCGGATGTATCCCAAGAGTGGGATTGCAGGGTGATAGGGTAGTTCTAGGTATAGATGTCTAAGGTACCTCCATGTGGTTTTCCATAGTGGCTGTACCAGCTTACATTCCCACCAACAGGGCAGGAGGGTTCCCTTTTCTCCACAGCCCCTCCAGCACTTGTGATTTGTGGACTGATGAATGATGGCCGTTGTGACTGGTGTGAGGTGGAATCTCATGGTCGTTTTGGTTTGCACTTCTCTAATAATCAGGGATGTTGAGCATTGCTTCAGGTGCTTGTTGGCCATCTGTGTATCTTCCTTGGAGAAATGTCTCTTCAGGTCTTTTGCCCATTGTTCATTGGGTGGTTGGCTTTTCTGCTGTGGAGTTGCATATGTTGCTTGTATATCCTAGAGATGAAGCGCTTGTCCATGGCATTGTTTGAAACTATTTTCTCCCATTGTGAAAGTTGTCTTTGTGTTTTCTTGCTGGTTTCCTTTGCTGTGCAAAAGCTTGTGAGTTTGACTAGGTCCCATTGGTTTATTTTTGCTCTTCTTTATGTTGCCTTTGGAGAAGGACCTGTGAACATATTCATTAGGTTGATGTCAGAGAATGCTTTGCCTATGTGCTCTTCCAGGAGTTCGTATGTGTGTTTCTAATGGAGAGATGAGGTTCTGTGTTTATTCAGGGGAGTTGGAGACTTGCATTGATGTGTAGGAGAAATATGGGCTATGGTTATGTGTTAGTAGATGCAGGTGTGTGAGCTGGCTCCTCTTATTATTTGATACATGGAAGTCATTTCATATGTGGTTTTCTGGAGATATGTCCATGGGTCTTACTTGCATATCCATGTTTGTATGTCTATCACCAGGTGCATGACTGCGCAAGTCTTGTTCGCATGGCTTGGAGTTGTTAGGAGTGTGCAAAGTATGTGCCTTTGGAGAATGCTAAGGTGTTATGTGTTTGTTGCTAATGTGTTTGTTAATAGGTACTAAGAGATGGTCTGTCTGTGTCTATCCAGGGGAGGGTAAAAACATACATACATTTGACACACATACACTTAGAGTGCCCTTTGGTTTCTATGTTGGGGGAGGAGGAGGGTGGTTGTATTTTGAAGAGGTGGCATCACGCCTAGTGTTTGGGGCATCTGTATGTCCAAGGGTTGGGAATATCTGGATGTGTGTGTCCATAGGTGTTTGACATTTGTATATGTATCTTAGTCAGTGTAGGCTAATTGTGGCGTGTGTGTATTTGAGTTCCTGGAGCTTATGTGGTATGTATTCTGAGAGGTGTGAGAAGTCTGTGTGTTTGGAAACCAAGAAACGGTGTAGGCTGTGTGTGTGTTCAGGAGTCCTGGATTGGCTGTGTTTTAGGGCTATGGCATGGCATACAGGCAATGCATGAGACAACTGAGGACTTGCTGGTTTTCGTGAGCCTGTACATGTAGGTATTCCACATGGACAACTGGTTGGTAGGTAGGTTGCACCTGTTTTGTTCAGGCCCTTGTTTTGGATGTGTATAGAGTTGGAGTGTTACCAGCTAGAGTTCTTGGCCTTCCTTAATCAAGAGCAGTTGATAAGATGCTGGAGGAGAAACTCAGTGAAGGCTTTATTCAGGACACCTGCTTCAGCATAGAGGCACTGAAGCAATCACCAGGTTCCCTCGTTCACCTTCTCACTGAGTAGCGGTGAGCTAGTTCCTTCTATGGGGTGAGGATAGGGGCATGTCCAGGGATTGGGCCGGGGGGTGGCTGAGGGGGCTTGCCCACCCCACCCCTTTAGTGTGGTGCATGTAGGGGGCATGCATAGTCCTCTGCCTTTGCTCTCTGTTCTTCAGAAGTGGCAGTTGTATTTTTCCCATGATTTGTCCGCAGTGTGCAAGCAGAGTTCTTTCTCATTGTTTATACTTTTGCTGTATTTTGTTCCCCAGGAGATGTTTGTCCAGGTGCATTCCCTGCAGCCACTGCAGCCAAGGGTGCCAGGTCCCAACCTGTCTCAGTAGGAGAGGCAGTGGAAAATTCCAGGTGAGTAGGAATTTGTCTGTAAAACTTTAGAATTTGTGTCTATTGAGATATGTAAACTTAGGCGGTCAGTTTGTATGGTGATTCACACTGAGGATTAAAAGGTACATGTGTGCTCAGAAGATACACACACACACACACACACATACGTATGTGTGATGTCCTTTGCTTACATCCCCTGGTGAGTGTTGAGGGTCCTCCTCAGAGTGTAAGTGGATTTTATGCACATGCATATATGAAAGGGCACTGGAACTGGTTCAGACTAGCTTGGGATAATCGGCTCTGTGTTCGGTTACCTCAGCTTTGTAATTTGAGTTTGCTCATGTTTGGAATATTCATACCATGCAGATATCACATCTGAAATGTCACCTGAGTTTCTTGAAGAGCTTCAAAAATGCATTTAGAGCATATCACACTCATCTGTGTGTTATGACTTAATTATGTGGCAAGCCAGAATCTTCAGGCATCATTGGTGTGTGTGTATATCACATTATATTTGAATTGTGAGTGGGGCATCCTGGGCGATGTGCCATTTTATGTGTGCCTTGGCCCTTCATTCTGAATCACAGCATTGCTCCTCTCAGGTTGATTCAATCTTTAGGGTCAAGAATTCCTCCCTCCAAATGCTGGTGAATTCCAGTGGAAATCATGTGGATGGATTTAGGATATCTGTACCTTAGGCAGGAGGACACACCTTCAGCATTTGTATGGTCCTAGAATCTGGGGCCCTAGAAGGGTGAGGCTGATTTCAGATCACTCTCTAGCACAGAACCTTCTCAGGTGTGTGGTTGGCTGACAAGCAGCAGTGAGGAAGTCGTGGGGATTAATGGATAAGAGGTAAGGTGGGCAAGTGTTCTCCCAGGAAAATCCTCTGAGAATCAGTTGGGCAGGCACAGGTATTCCTGGCTCTTCTGTGGCACAGCTGGTATGCAAGGACACGGTGCACATGGGGTCCAGATGGTTCAAGTCTCTAGAGCCATGTGTCCCTGTGCCCAGTTGCCCCAGTGTGGTGGGAACTACTGTTGGTCAGGCTGGTAAGCTGTATGAGCAATTCTCCACCACCATATCTCTGTGGAAACCCAAGTCCTCAGGGATAGGCAAGACCTCTAGGGTCAGTGAGCTGACAAGGACAAAGGTGGGGAGGCCTTGTCTCTAAGGGAGGCTTGGGGAGTGAGGCCTGGAGAGCCTGGGGAGTCCTTCTCTGAGGAGATATGGCTCTGATATTCCCAAACCTTTAGACATGGTCCCTGTTCTTTTCTGAAGGTTCAGGATGCTTCTAACAATGGGGAGTTCATCTCAGGTCCTTGGTTCTCAGATGACCTGACCCTATTTTTCTTTATTCCACATCCAGCCATCAACCCAACAGGGAGCCATATGCTCACTGTGTCCACCAGCTGACCCTACAGCCTCCTGCTTCCCTTCCCAAAATAGACCCCTCTATTTTGACTCAGCCCCTGGTTTCCATACAGTGAACTGTTAGTGACCTCTAGGATAATATTCAAGAGCCTCAACCTGAACGGGCTTGCAAAATAGTAACTTTTTATAAGCCATTCCTAACATCTTCCCTGCTCACACTGATAGGTGGACAATTCCATCATAGTCACAAAGAAGGGTGAATCTGTGGCAGCCTTTGGAGCCTGTGGAATCTCGTTTTGTAGCATTTGGGGTTCCATACATTTAAAAGGTCACTCAGCCTGCTTCAGCTTCCCTTTTAGCAGATTGATAAATGAAAGAAAGAAAATAATGGTCTCCAGAGGAGACAGTTTGGGGGGTGGGGGGATGTGCTTGGGCTGTGGATGGAAATCCTGTGAAATTGGATTATTATGGTCATTGTGCAATTATAGATGAGTAATAAATAATAATAGTAAAATAAAATAAAATAAAATAAAATAAAATAAAATAAATAAATCATGGACGGTAATGTACAGCATGGTGACTGCAGTTAATACCGCGTTGTGTGCTGGAGAGTAGCTGAGAGAATGGATCTTAAGAGTCCTTGGATGCCCTAGTGGAGAGTGGGTTAAGGATCCAGTGGTATCATTGCTGTGGCTCAGGTCACTGCTGTGGCGCAGGTTCAATCCCTGGCTCAGAAACTTCTGCATGTCACAGGCACAGCCAAAAGGAAAAAAAAAGTTCTTATCACAGAAAGAAAATGTGTAACTCTTTGTGGTAATGGGTATTAACTAGGTTTACTGTGATCATTTACACTGATAGTTTTAGCCACTACCCTTCCTATTTGGATGGCTTTTATTTCTTTTGTTTGTGTGTTTGCTGTGGATAGAACTTCTAGTAATATGTTGAATACCATTGGTGCTGAGAGTGGGCATCCGTGTCTTGCTCCATATTTTCATGGGAAGGCTTTCAGCTTTTCTCCATTGAGTATTATATTTTCTGCGGGTTTGTCATAAATGGCTTTATTTATGTTAAGGATTGTTCCCTCTTAGACCCACTTTATTAAGAGTTTTGATCATGAATATATGTTGGACTTTGTCAAATGCTTTTTCTGCATCTTTTGAGATGATCATGTGGTTTCTGACTTTTTTGTTAATGTGGTGCATGGCATTGTTTGATTTGAGTGTGTTGAACCATCCTTGTGAACCTGTGGTGAATTCCACCTGGTAACGGAAAGTTTTTCAAAGTCTATGAGTCATTTTCTGTTCTACACAGAAGTTGTATCCATATTTTTTTAGATCCCACATATAAGTGATAACATATGATATTGGTGTCTCACTGTCTTACTAACTTCACTTAGCATGATACTGTCTATATCCGTCCATGTTGCTGCAAGTGCCATTAGTTCTTTCGTTTTAATGGCTAATATCCCATGGTGTTTATGTACCACCTCTTCTTTATCCATTCTTCTGTTGATGGACATTTAGGTTGCTTCCAGATCTTGGCTATTGTAAAGTGCTTCAGTGGACACTTGGGTGCCTAGGTCTTTTCAAGTCATGGATTTCTCTGGATAGATGCCCAGGAGTGGGATTTCTGGATCATATGATAATTCTGTTTTTAGTTTTTTTGAGACGTGATCATAGTGTTTTCCACAGTGGCTGTATCAATTTTCATTCCCACCAACACTGTTAAGAGGGTTCCCATTTCTCCACATCCTCTACAGCACTTATTTATTGCAGACTTTTTGATGATGGCCATCCTGGTGGGTATGAGTGTACTTGATTTGTATTTTTTTTAATAGGTAGTGATGTTAAACTTCTTTTCTTGTGCTTTATGACCATCTGTCTGTCTTCTTTGGAGAATTGTCTAAGTCTTCTGCCCATTTTTTGGAGGTGATTATAAATTTTGGAGATGAATCCCTTGTCAGTTGCTTCATTTGCAAATATTTTCTCCCATTCCATGGGTTGTCTTTTTTTCGGTTTGTTTAGGGTCTCCTTTCCTGTGCAAAACCTTCTAAGTTTATGTATGTATGTATGTATGTATTCATTTGTTTGTTTGTTTGTTATTTTTAATTCATTTATTTTAGATTATAATGTTTTTTTTTCCCATTATAGCTGTTTTTCAGGATTCTGTCAATTTTTTACTCTATGGCAAGGTGGCCCAGTCTCACTTACATATATATCTTTTTTCTCACATTATTCTCCATCATAAGTGTCTAGACATAGTTCCCAGGGCTATATTGAATTTTATTACATTTATAGTTGTTCAGCAAACATAACAACCTGATTTTACAGCATTTCCATCCCAAACACCCAGCCCACCCCACCTACTCCCCAACTTGTCTCCTTTGGAAACCATTAGTTTTCCAAAGTCTGTTAGTCTATTTCTGCTCTGCAAAGATGTTCATTGTATCCCTTTTTTAGATTCCACCTATAAGTGATATCATATGATGTTTGTCTTTCACTGTCTGACTAACTTCACTTAGGACAATAATTTCTAGGTCCATCCATGCTACTGTAAATGACATTATTTCATTTTTTATGATTTATTTTATTTTATTTTTTTGCATTTTATGGCCAAACCTAGGGCATATGGAAGTTTCCATCTAGGGATTGAATCACAGCTGCAGCTGCTGGTCTACACCACAGTCCAAGCAACATGGCATCAGCCACATCTATGACCTACGCCACATTTGACAGCAATGCCAGCTCCCTGACTCATGGAAGATGGCTTGGGTTCAAACCTGCATTCACATGGATACCAGCCAGATTCATGACCACTGGGCCACTGTGGGAACTCCCATCATTCATTTGTATGATTGGGTAATATTCCATTGTGTATATGGACCACATCTTCTTTATCTCCTCCACTGCCGATGGACATTTAGGTTGTTTGCATGGCTTGGGTATTGTACCTAGTACTGCAATGAACATTGGAGTACAGGTATCTTTTCAAGTCATGTTTTCTCTGGAGAGATGCCCAGGAGTAGGATTGCTGGATCAAGGGTAATTCTATTTTTAGTGTTCTGAGGAATCTCCACACTCTTTTCCATAGTATTGCACCAATTTGCATTCCCACCAAATATGACAAGGGTTCCATTTTCTCCACCCCTCTTCAGCATTTCCAGTTTGTAAACTTTTTAATGATGGCCATTCTGGGTGGTGTAAGGTAGTTCCTCCTAGTAGTTTTGATTTGCATTTCTCTAATAATTAGTGCTGTTGAACATCTTTTCATGTGTTTTTTGGCCATCTGTTATGTCTTCTTTGGAGAATTGTTGGTTTAGGTCTTCTGCCCATTTTTTGATGCGGTTATTTTCTTGTTTGTAATTGAGCTGCAGGGGTAGCTATAAATTTTAGAGATGAACCCCTTGTCAGTCTCTTCATTTGCAAATATGTTCTCCCATTCTTTGGGTTGTCTTTTTGTTCTGTTTAGGGTTGCCTTTGCTGTGCAGAAAGTTTTAAATTTAATTAAGTCCCATTGATTTTTTTTGTTCTTATTGTTATTACTCTAGGAGGTGGATCTGAGAAGATATTGCTTTGGTTTATATCAGAGAGTGTTTGGCCTATGTTTTCTTTCAAGAGTTTTATATTATCTGGTCTTCTATTTAGGTCTTTCATCCATTTTGCATTTATTGTTGTGTGTGGTGTAAGGAAGTGTTCTGATTTCATTCTTTTCCATGTGGCTGTCCAGGTTTCATGGCATCATTTATTGAAGGTACAGTCTTTTCTCTATTGTATGGTCTCGCTTCTGTTGCCATAGATTAGTTGACTGTAGGTGTGTGGGCTTAATTCTGGGCTTTCTATCCTGTTCCACTGATGTACATTTCTGTCTTTGTGCCAGTACCATATGGCTTTGATGCTTAGTAGAATAATCTGAAGTCAGGGAACTTGATTCTTCCAGCTCTGTTTTGCTATCTCAGGATGTCTGGCTATTCTGAGCCTTTCATGCTTTCAAACAAACTTTTAGATATTTTCTTCTAGTTCTACAAAAACTATCCTTGGTAGTTTGATAGGGATTGCATTGACTCTGCAGATTGCCTTGGGTAGTACAGTAATTTTGATAATATTGATTCTTCCAATCCAAAAAGATGGTATTTCCATCTGTTTGTGTGACCTTGGATGTCTTTCATCAGTGTCTTATAGTCTTCAGAGTACAGGTCTCTTGTCTCTTTAGGTAGCTTTATTCCTATGAATTTCATTCTCATTGATGTGATGGTTGATGGGATTGTTTCCTGAATTTCTCTTTCTGATCGTTCATTCTTAGTATATAGAAATGCCATGAATTTCTGTGTATTAATTTTGTATTCTGTGACTTTTCCAAATTCATCAATGAATGCTAACAGTTTTCAGGTAGCATCTTTAGGATTTTCTAGGTATAGTATCATGCCTCCGCAAATAGAGTTGTACCTCTTCCTTTCCAATTTGGATTCCTTTTATTTCATTTTCTTCTCTGATTGCCATGCCCAAGACTTCCAAAACTATGTTGAATATTAGTGGTGAGAGCAGACATCCTTCACCACAGAGGGAATTCTTTCAGCTTTTTACCATGCACAATGATGTTAGCTGTGTGTTTGTCATATATGCCCTTTAGAATGTTGAGGTAGGTTCCTTCCGTACCCATGTCTGAAGGGATTTTATGGGTGTTGCATTTTGTGAAAGTCTTTCTCTGCACCTATGGAGAGGATGATATGGTTTTTATTCTTCAGTTTGTTAATGTGGTGTATCATACTGTTGGATTTGTGGATATTGAAGAATCCTTGCATTGCTGGGACAGATCCCACTTGATCATAATGTACAAACCTTTCAATGTACTGTTGGATTTGGTTTGCTAGTATTTTGGTGAGGATTTTTGCATCTAGATTCATTGGAGATATTGGCCAGTAGTTTTCTTTTTTTGTGGCATCTTTGTCTCGTTTTGATATCAGGGTGATGGTGGACTTCTAGAATGAGTTTGGAAGCATTCCTTCCTCTGAAAGTTTTTGGAATAGTTTCAGAGGAATAGGTGTTATCTCTTCTCTAAATGTTTGATCGAATTCCCTGTGAAGCCATCTGGTCCTAGACTTTTATTTTTTGGAATTTTTTAAATCACAGTTTCAATTTCTGTGCTTGTGATTGGTCCATTCATCTTTTCTAGTTCATCTTGGTTTAGTCTTAGAAGATTGTAGTTTTCTAATAATTTGTCCATTTCTTCTAGGATTTCCCTTTTATTGGTATAGATTTATTGGTATGTAGTAGTCTCGTAGGATCCTCTGTATTTCTGTGATGTCCTTTGTAACTTCTCCTTTTTCATCTCTAATTTTATGGATTTGAGTCCTCTTTTTTTTTTTTTTGATAAGTCTGACTAAGGGTTTTTCAATTTTGTTGATCTTTTCAAAGAACCAGTTTTTATTTTTATTGCTCTTTTCTATGTTTTTCTTCATTTCTATTTCATTCATTTCTGCTCTGATCTTTATTATTTCTTTCCTTCTTATATCTTTAGGTCTTGTCTGTTATACTCTCTCAGGCTGCTTTAGATGTGAAGATAGGTTGTTTATTTGAGCTTTCTCTTGTTTCCTGAGGTATGCTTGTATTGCTATAAACTTCCCTCTTAGAACTGCTTTTGCTATAGCCCATAGTTTTTGGAGTGTTTTATTTTCATTGTCATTTCCTTCTATGTATTTTTGAATTTCCTCTTTGATTTCTTCAATGATCCATTGGTTGTTTGGTAGCATATTGTTTAGCCTCCATGTCTTTGTGTGTGTGTGGTTTTTGGCAATTTTTTTTCTTGTTGATTTCAAGTCGAATAGCGTTGTGTTTGGAAAAAGATGCTGGATATGATTTCCATTTTCTTAAAGTTACCAAGGCTTGATTTGTAGCCCAGAATGTGATCATTCCTAGAGCAAATTCCATGTGCACTTGAGAAGAAGTGTATTCTGCTGCTTTTGGATGGAATGTGCTATAACTCTCTATTAATTCCATCTGGTCTAATGCTTCATTTAGGGCCTGAGTTTTCTTGTTGATTTTCTGTCCGGATGATCTGTCCATTGCAGTAAGTGGGGTGTTAAAGTCCCCTGCTCTATGGTGTTGTTGTTAATTTCTCCTTTTAAGGTTGTTAGCAGTTGCCTTATATATTGAAGTGATCCTGGATTGGTCCTTTGATCATTATGTAATGCCCATCTTTGTCTCTTATCATATTCTTTATTTTCAGGCCTATTTTGTCTGATATGAGTATTATTACTCCAGCGTTTTTGATTGCCATTTGCATGGAATATTTTCTTCCATCCTCTCATTTTCAATTTGTATGTGTCCCTAGAAAGTGAAGTGGGTCTCTTGAAGACAGCATATGTATGGGTCTTGTTTTTGTATCCATTCAGCCAGTCTAGATCTTTTGGTTGGGGCATTTAGTCCGTTTACATGTCGGCTATTTACTGATTTGTATGTTCTTATTGCCATTTCATTAACTGTTTTGGATTTGTTGCTGTTGCTCTTTTTTCTTCCCTTCTTCTCTTGTTCTCTCCTTTTGTGGATTGATGACTACCTTTAGCGTTGTATTTGAGTTGATTGCTCTTATTTGTGTGTGTATCTATTGTAGGTTTTTGGCCTGTAGTTACCCTGAAGTTTTGAGATAGGCGTCTCTCTCTCTCTGATTGTTTTAAGTTGTTGGTCTCTTAATTGGAAGTGCATCTCCAGTGTCCTGCATTTGTACCCTCCTCTTCTCCCAATTTCTGGATTTGGTAGCATATTGAAGCGTGGATGATTTCCTACATTTACTGTGTCTATGCCTTTACTGTGTCTATGCCTTTACTGGTGATCCTTGTCATTTGTAGTGTTTTGGTTTCTAGTTGTGGCCTTTTCTTTGCCTCAGGAAGTTCTTTCAGTATTTGTTGTAAATCTGGGTTAGTGGTGCTGAAGGCTCTTAACTGTTGTTTTTCTGTAAAGCTTTTGCTTTCTCCTTCAAATCAGAATGAAAGCCTTGCTGGGTAGAGTAATCTTGGTTGGAGATTTTTCCTTTCATCTCATTAAGTATATCGTGCCACTCCCTTCTGGCCTGCAGAGCTTCTGCTGAAAAATCAGCTGAAAAGCTTTTCAGGATTCCCATGGATGTTATATGTTTGTTTTCCCTAGATGCTTTCCATATGTTCTCTTTGTCTTTAATTTTGTCCAGTTTCATGAATATGTGTCTTGGGGTGTTCCTCCTTGGGTTTATTTCATATGGTACTCAGTGTGCTTCCTAGATTTCAGTGAGTGATTCCTTCCCCATGGTAGGGAAGTTTTGGCCTATTATCTCTTCAAATAGGTTCTCTGGCCTTTTCTCTCTCTCTTCTTCTTTTGGCACCCCTATAATGCAGATGTTGGTGCATGTAATGTTGTCCTAGAGTTCTCTTAGACTGTCTTCCAATCTATTCAATCTTTTTTCTTTTTCTGTTCCACATCAGTGATTTCCAATAGTGTGTCCTCCACCTCACTTGTTCATTCTTCTGCCTCATGTATTCTGTTGTTGGCTGCTTCTAATGAATTTTATATTTCAGTTATTGTATTTTTCATCTCTGCTTGCCTTAAATTTGTCTTAAATTTCGTATTTCTTTGCTCAGTGTTTCCTGTAAATTATCAGTCTTTGCCTCCCATCTGTTTCCAATGCCCTGCATCACATTATGATCATCAGTCTAAAGTCTTTTTCCTGGAGGCTGATACTCTCCAGATCACTTAGCTGTTTTTCTGGGGTTTTTCTCTCTCCTTCATCTGGGTTATGGTTCTCTGCCTTTACATTTTTATAGGTTTTTGGTGTGCTCTCCTTTTTCCAGAAAACAATGTGGTAGCCCCTCTTTCTTCTGAAGTCTGCACCCTTTGTGGCTGAAGTTGGTATGGGGGCTTGCTATAGGCTTCCTGATGGAAAGGACTGGTGCCTGCCCACTGGTAGGTGGAGCTGCTTCTTATCCCTCTGGAGGATGGGTCTTTGCTCTGGGTGAGATTAGAGGCAGTTGTGTGATTAGGGTGTCTTTAGGCAGCCTGTTTACTGATGGGTGGGGCTGTGATCTCACCTGGATTCGTGTTTGACCTGGGGCTTCTCAGCGCTGATAGGTGGGGCCGGATTTTCCCAAAATGGCCACCTCTAGAGGAACACATGCCAGTGAGCACTCCTGAGACTTTTGCTTCCAGTGTCCTTCCCCAGCAGTGATCCACAGTCACTCCCTGTTTTCCCAGGAGATCCTCCAAGAACTGCAGTCAGGCCTTCCCCAGATTCCCATGGAGTCTCTACTTTGTCTGGGACCCTGTGGATATGAAAGCCTGTGTGTACCTTTCAAGAATGGGGTTTCTGTCTCCCCCAGTCCCATGGAGCTTTAGCACAGAAGCCCTACTACCCTCAATGCCAGATGCTCTGGGGGCTCTTTCTCCCAATGCCATACCCCCAGGTATGGGGATCCAATGTGGGACTCGGAACTCTCACTCCTGTAGGTGGGTCTCTGTGACACAGTTCCTTTCCAGTCTGTGTGCTGCCCACATGATGCTCATGGGCTTGTGTATATCACATAATAGGCCTTCCTACCATCTTGATGTGGTCTCCTCTTTGTTTCTTGGAGTAGGATATCTTTTTTGAAAGTTTCCAATCCATTTTGTTGAAGGTTGTTCAGCATTTGGTGGTAATTTTGTTGTTTTGAAGATAGCAGGTGAACTCCATTCCTTCTGTCCTGCCATCTTAATCCAGTCCCCTTCTCCTCATTTTTCAACTGGGTTTTGTTTGTTTGTTTGTTTTGTTTTTGCTGTTGAGTTGTATAAGTTGTTTGTTTGTTTTGGAAATTAAGCTCTTGTCAGTTACATTATTTGAAACTCTTTTCTCCCATTGCATAGATTATCTTTTTGCTTTTTTTAAAGTTTTCCATTGCTGTGCAAATGCTTGTGGGCTTGATTAGCTCCCATTGGTTTATTTTTGTTTTTTCATTCTATTGCTTTGGGGGACTGACCTAAGAAAACCTCTCAATGTTTGATGTCAGGGAATGTTTCGCCTATGATCTCTTCCAGGAGTTTTATGATGTCTTATCTTATGTTTAAGTTTTTAAGCCATTTTGAGTTTATTTTTGTGTACGGTATGAGAGTGTGTTCTAGTTCTAGTATGAGAGTGTGATTTACGTGGAATTGTTCTGCTTTCTCCATACCACTTGGGGAGGAGACAATCTTTCCCTGATTTTGTATTCTTGCCTCATTTGTCAAAGATTGTTTGACCATAGTTGTCTGGGGTTATTTCTGGGTTCTGTATTCTGTTCCATTGGAGTGTATGTCGTTTTGGTACCAGTACCACACTGTCTTGATGATTGTAGCTTTGTAATATTGTCTGAAGTCTGAGAGAGTTATGCCTCCTGCTTGGTTTGTGTTCCTCAGGATTGCTTTGGCAATTCTGAGTCTTTTATGGATCCATATCAATTTTTGGATTGTTTGTTCTAGTTCTGTGAAAAATGGCATGGGTAATTTGATAGGGATTGCCTTGAATCTGTTGATTGATTTGGGTAGGAGGGTCATGTAAATGATATTAATTCTTCCAAACCAGGAGTGTGGAACATCTTTCTGTTTCTTTGAATCCTATTTAACTGTCTTGGGTGAAGTTGTAGAGTTCTCAGCATGGAAGTCTTTCACCTCCTTGGTCAGGTTAACAGCTGTTGCCTTATGTTTTGAGGTAACCGTCTTTCGGGTGCATATGTATTTACCATCCCTATGCATGCTTCTTGGATTGATCCTTTGATCATTATGTAATGACCTCGTTTGTCTCTTATAATATTCTTTATTTTAAGGTTTATTTTGTCTGAAAAGAGTATTGCTGCTCCAGCTTTCTTTTGACTCCATATGCATGGAATATTTTCTTCCATCCCCTCGCTTTCACTTTTCATATGTCCCTAGAACTGACGTGAGTCTCTTGGAGACAGCATATATGTGGGTCTTTAGTATCCATTCAGCCAGTCTATATCTATTGGTTGGGGCATTTAGTCCAATGACATTACCATTTTATGAACTGTTTTGTATTTGTTTTTGTTGGCCTCTTTTCCTTCCCTTCTTCTCTTCTCTTGTGGTTTGATGAGTCTATATAGTGTTGTGTTTGGACTGCTTTTTATTATTTTTGTGTGTATTGATTGTAGATTGTTGGTCACAGTTCCCATGAAGTTTTGATATAGGATTCTATCTATATACAAATTGTTTTAAGTTGTTGGTCTCTTAGTTGCAAATGCAACTCTGGTATGCTGCATTTGTACCCTCTTTGGATGCTTTCTTGATTTTTCAGCATATTTGTGTGTGGATGATTTCCTGCCTTTACTATATGTATATGTATATGTTTACCGGTAAGCCTTGTCGTTTTTAGTATTTTTTATTTTAGTGGTGGCCTTTTCATATCCACCTCTTGAAGTTCCTGTAGTATTTGTTTTAAAGCTGGTTTGGTAGTGTTGAAAACTTTACTGGGCTTCGCTTGTATGTTATGTATTTCTTTTCCCTAGCTGCTTTCAACATTTTCTGTTTGTCTTTAATTTTGGTCAGTTTCATGAATATGTGTCTTGGGGTGTTCCTCCTTGGGTTTGTTTTCTATTGTACTCGTTGTGCTTCCTGGATTTGAGTGAGTGGTTCCTTTCCCATGTTAAGGAAGTTTTTGTTATGTGCTCTGGCCCTTTCTCTCTCTCTTCTGCTTCTGGTACCCCTATAATGCAGATGTTGGTGCATGTCATGTTCTTCCAGAGTTCTCATAGACTGCCTCCATTTCTTTTCAATCTTTTTTTCTCTTCTGTTCCTCATCAGTGATTTCCACCAGTCTGTCTTCCATCTCACTTATTCATTTTTCTGCCTTCTGCATTCTGTTACTGTTTCCTTTGATGTGAATTTTTTTATTTCAGCTATTGTGTTTTTCGTCTCTGCTTGCTTAATCTTAAAATCCTCTATTTGTTGGGTTTTCTTGTAACTTGTCTCTCTTTGCCTCCAGTTTATTTCCATGTTCTTGAGCCATCTTGACTATCATTAGTCTAAGGTCTTTTTTGTGGAAGTTGATAATCTTCAGATCGTTTAATTGTTTTTCTGTTTTTTTTTCTTCTTCCTTTATCTGAGTCATAACTCTATGCCTTGTCATTTTGTAGAGCTTTTGAGTGTGATCTCCTTTTTGCAAACAATAGGGTTGTAGACTCTCATACCTGAGGGTTCTCCCTACTATTCTTCCTGTTACTCAAATGTGCCCTCAAGTGATTTCTGGTCTGTCTACTTTCCCTTCTATGTGGGACACAGTGCATGAGAAAGAGCCTTCCTGGCACTGAGAGGTGAAGACTTCTAAATTTGGAAAACCTGACTCTTGATCAGTGATGCTTTCAGAGAAAGATCTGGATCATTCCAGATCAAGGAGAACTGTGCCAATTAAGAAAATGAAATCTTCATTAAACTTCAAGTTGTGAAGGCCTGTAGAGGGAGGTCTCACAACCTACTTCTCATGGTCAATAGCTTTTGTAAGCAGTGCTTCAGGGACATTTGGGGTGCATGTGCCTTTTGATGGACATTTCAGTATAGGGAAATGTTTGATTTTGATGAAATATGATTTTCCATTTTTTTCTTTTTTGGGTAATTTTTTTTGTCCTGTGTAAGACCTCTTTATCAAGCCCAACAACCCAGAGATTTTTCTCCTAGTTTTTTTTTTTTTTTGGTAAAAATTTCAAAGTCTCGAAATTTGCATTTGAATCTATGCCCCTTTTGTAGAGTTTCAATATCCGTTAAAAACTATCCCTTTTCCATTCTACTTCTCTATAACTTTTGTATTAAGCCATTCCAGTTTGCTGTATTGGTATGTGTCTATTTCTGTATTCTCTATCCTGTACACCAAACTATGAATCTATTCCTCCACCAATGCTAATCTGTCTTCCATAGGGCTTTATATGGAGCCTAATAGCCTCAAATTTTAATTTTCTTTCTCTAAATAATTTTAGCTATTTTGGCTCCTTTTCTTTATACATGTTATAATAAGCTTGTCCATGTTGACAAAAGCAATTCTGTTGGAAGTGGACAGTTTATTATGTGGAGTCTTCCAGACTGTGAATATTATCTATGTATATGCCTACACATTTGTTTGGGTCTTATATGGTTTTATCATACAAATCAAATCCTCTATCAAAACATTTCTAACGAGAGTTCCCATTATGGGTCCCTGATGAAGAACCTGATATAGTGGCCATGAGGATGTGGGGTGACTCTCTGGCGTGGCTCAGTGGAGTAAGGTACTTTTATTGCCACAAGCTATAGTGTAGGGTGCAGATGCCAGTTGGATATGGTGTTGCTGTTTCTGTGGTGTTGGTTGCTAGCTGTAGCTCCATTTTTATCCCCTAGCCTGAGAACTTCCACAAGCTGCAGGAGCAGCCATAAACTTATATGTATAACCAAATATTTCATTTTTTGGAACTGCTCTGTATTGCATTGTGTTTTTGGTTTGGGCTACCAGATGTCCCTTTTTAGCATTTACAAATATGATGAATGTTTCTGTGTTGATCTTCTCTCCTGAGACTTTGGTAAAGGAACCTCCATCTCTTCAGTGTACCTTAAGAGAATTGTTGGGATTTTCTGTGGAGGTAGCCATGCTATCCATGAACACGGACAGTTATATTTCTTCATTTCTATTCTGTATGTCTTCATTTCTTTTTCTTGCCATGCTGCATTGGCAAGTCCCTGCAGTACTAAGTAGAATGGAAGAAATGAGAAAGGACATTCTGACCTTCTTTTGAGTTTAGGAGGAAAACATTCATTCTTTCACCTTTCAGTAGGATGCTTAGTGTAGGTATTTTGTAGATGTTCTGTACTGGGTTGAAGGAGTGTTCTTCCTGGTTTTCTGAGAGTTTCTAACATGCATGGGTTGTTGAACATTGCCAAATGGTTTTTCTGTAGTAATTGATGTGACCATGTACGTTTTCTTCTTTAATCTATTAATAACAGCAAACTACACTGATGATTTTTAAATAATAAACCAAGCTTGTATTCCTAGAATAAACTCCATTTGATTCTAATGCATTGTCAGTTCGTTTGTTCTTCAGATATTGGTTGAGTATTGCAATTTTTTTTTTTGTAGTTTCCTTTCAGGAAAATTTAAGCTTGATTGTGAGACCTTTCTTCTTTTGTATTGCAGAAGCATTTAGTGCCATTTGTTTCCATCTTCACAATGGTTTATCTGGATTCAATCACATTTTATGGACTGTATCTTCCTTTGCATTCAGTTCTATTCATTTCAAAATTTTTCTTTGAGAGTCATCTTTAACCATGGGTTATTTAGAAGTGTGCATCTCAATTTCCACATATTTGGAGGCTCACTTCTCATTCTCATTGTTATACAAGGGGAAGCTTATACTTTGGACACGGTGGAGTGAAATGTAATGACTATTTTTTTATCTTATAGGTTGCTCAAGTGTCATTGGTGTGAACCTTTTGAATATTAATTTTACATGGGAGTTCTCAGACTTTTCACTTATACAGTAACCATAAGGGAATTGCCTGAATATATGAATTCATGCTGCTGAAGTTGTGTTTATCAAGGGAAGTTCACAGACAGAACAATAGTAGGAGAATTTGTGGGTCCCCATTGCACATTGTTTTCCGGGTCAGCACCCAGAGACTCTGTTCGGACCCAGCGTTCAGGAGAGGGGCCCAGATCTTGGGCTTGGTGCTTTTTATTGCATGATCAGAGAAGTCCAGGCCCCCTGTGGGCAGGGACTACAACCAGCATGGTGACATGCAGGATGCAGGTTGAGTAGCTGGCTGCGGGATGAGCGCTCAGGGTGGGGGAAGCTCCAGCCTCTTTCCTGCTGCTTAGGGTGGGTCTGTGCTGTGGGTGCAGCCATAAGTCTCAGAAGGCCAAAATGGCTGAGTCACTAGGCAGCACTTCCCATCTCTGTCAGCCATAAGCCCTGGCTATGGGCAGTGACCCTGAAGTCCCAGGAAGGCCAGGCTTTCTCCTGCAGGGAGGTGGTCTTGCCCAAGTCAGCCCTGCCCTCTCACTACTTCAGAAACCGAAATCTCATCACTCCATCTTGCTACCTCCCAAAACATGGGATTGCCAAACTTTTGTTTTTGTCTTTTTGTATTTTCTAGGGCTGCACACATGGCATGTGGAGGTTTCAAGGCCAGGGGTCTACTCAGAGCTGTAGCCACTGGCCTATGCAAGAGCAACAGCAGCACAGGATCCGAGCCACTACTGCGACCTACATCACAGCTCTCAGCAATGCTGGATCCTTAACCCACTGAGCGAGGCTAGGAATAGAACCTGCAACCTCATGGTTCCTAGTCAGATTTGTTAACAAATGAGCCATGGTGGTCACTCCCCAAATGTTCTTTTTCAAATATTAGTAACATCATTTTCTAGAAGAAGTACAACCGAACCCCAGTTAACCAGGAAGCAGCTACTGCAACTAATCAAGTTTCCCCTAAGACAAGACCCTTAGCTACACCCATGGGCTATCTTTCATTTCTCCTATGTGCTTCTGAGAAGTAAAATGTTGATGTTCAAGATCTCCAATGATCAGTGTGCTAGCAATAATTTCTATGAAAGCAGGAAGCTCCTCACCCTGAAGCAGAGAAGGTAAGGAGGCAGTAGGGGATAACTCTTTGCTCTGCTCCCACTTTTAAACCCTCCATATCCCTGCCATTTGAGGAAGGAAGGCAGTGCCTTGGAACACTACCCAGCTTCCACGTGTGTCACTTCCCCTGTCTGACAAGAGGTCACCTGCAAGCCAGAGGGCCCAAATCCTCCCTAGTACACAACTGCTCCCTGCCCCCCACTTAAAAATTCCCTTCAGAGCCCTTTGCCTGCACAATTGTAATAGCTGTATTGTTCATATGTGATATCTGTGACTTAGAAAAGTGTTACTCCTTACCTTGTTCTTGGAGAAACATGGCCTTTGGTAGGGAGAACCCAGACCAGGCGGCCCACAGCCTCTGTCAGGTGTGTTCCTTCAGCCAATGCTCTGATTCCATGTTGAGAGTTTTGGAGATGAGACTTTCTGTGTTGTCAATGGGCAGGCTTCTCCTTGGTGTGTATCATATCCAAAGGTTGCCCAGCACTTGCCTCTCCCTCAGACAAGCTGCAGCCATGCTACCCCTGCAATTAGGAACCTCCTTTATCCACCCTGTGGATGGTAGTCAATTCTCTGATTCCATGAATATATCATCCATTAGACCACTATTTATTTATTTCATTTTATGTATGTATTTTTGGTCAAGTTTGGCTCCATCTGCAGCATGTAGAGGTTCCCTGACTAGGGGTCAAATGTAAGCTACAGCTGATTCTGTTGAATGAAAATTCCATTTAATTAATTTTAATTTCATTCTTTTTCTTTTTTTGTTCTTTTTTTTCTTTCTTTTCCTTTTTTTTTTTTTTTTTTTGGTGGGGTTCATTCTGGACATATGGAAGTTCCCCTGCTAGGAATTGAATTAGAACTTGAGCTTCCATCCTCTGCCACAGCCACAGCAATGCAGGATCAAAGCTACATGACACTACACCACAGCTCGTGGCAACTCTGGAACTTTAACCAAATGAGCACGGCTAGGTATCATACCCATGTCCTCACAGATAGCAGTTGTGTTCATTACCTCGGAGCCATGACAGGAACTCCTTCTATTTCATTCCTTTTATGGTTTGAAGAACATTAGTGTAATTTGTCATTTGCAGTCCATGCACCTTAATGTTAAACCTAGTCTATTTCATTTTTTGGTTTTGTTGCTTTCCTTTTTTGGCCACACTCTTGGCATATGGGGGTTCCTTGGAACAAGGCAGGATACTTAGGCCTCTTTCCCAGAGCAGGAACTCTATTCCTGGTCTTTGTAAAGTCTTAGGTCTTGCTCTTTCTAAAGCTATCTGGGTGTTGATGCCATTGGGGTGGTGCAGGGATTTGACAAGGTGCCATACTCAGAGTTCCCATAGTGGCTCTCTCGAAATAAATCTGACTAGTATCCATGAGGATGCCAGTTCGATCCCTGACCTTATCAGGGGGTTAAGGATCCAGCATTGCTGTGAGCTCTGTGTAGGTTGAAGATGCATCTCAGATCTGGCATTGCTGTGGCATAGGCCAGTGTCTCCAGCTCTGATGTGACCCCTAGCCTGGGAACCTACTTAGGCCATTGGTGCAGCCTTAAAAAGAAAAAATAAATAAATCACGATGGACTACTCCACTCAAGTCACTAGTCATCTATGAATTTCCTCTCAACCATTCCCATCTTTCTGTCCTCATTGGGACTAAGAGGCACCTGCCTCCACCATTTTGCCCATTGCAATAATCCCACTGAGAATACTGGATTCTCCCCCATCGATGAGGCAGAGAAGCAGAAAGGCCTGTCCCTACAGCCAAGCCTTTTCCTCTCTGGCCAGGCCACCCACACAGGGCACCCTGGATGAGTGTAGGATCATCCCAGCCTGTCATCTGGCGACTTCGGGGAAGCAGAGAGAAACTCCCTAAAGGTAAAGGCTGTCACCAGCCTCCACTCTAGGAACTGTTGAGTGTACAGAAGGCTGAAAGGCACAAAAGCAGCTCCAAATCCCTTGAAGGTAGGGGGATGCAGATAATGGTAGAGATGCCCCAGATGCCCACTAGTCAGGCAGGCTTGAGAGACGGAGATGATGTGGGGGTTCCTGGGGATAGTGAAATCTGTGTGCTCCCCAGAGTAGCTTGATGAGTCCTTGTCTCTGTGGAGGAAAGATTTCATGGTTCACCTGTAAATCCAGAGCACCTGTGACAGCCCTCATCCTTCTTTCCTCCAAAGAACACTCTGTGGAGCAACACAGACATGAGCCAGATGACAGTGGACCATGAATATTTCCCATAAAACTATCTTTGTCCACATTTTACATACTTCATCCCAATGGTGCTTCTGTGCACACCCAGACCCAAATCCCTCACTACCTAACCCCCCGCAGGGCCACCCCTCTCCTGGCTCTGATAGCCTTGCCCTTCCTCCCTGCCCCCATGTCAGCCAGGATCAGTGCTGGGACTAAAGAGAGTCCCTAGGCTTCCTATTGGGCTTGCACTGGAAAGCTGGCCCACTGTTCACTACTGGATGCAGTGGAACATCCTCCTCCCTGTGACAAATATGTTACACCTTCTCTTTTTGGTCTGTCAGGGTAAACAAGCCCCTGTCTAGGGCTGGTCTCCCAAAGACTCCCAGGTCAGTCCTGGGCATGGGCAGGTTCTCTGTGGTGGCCAGGCCTCCACACAGAGCCAGCTGCTGGGGAGGCTGGGCTGATGCCTATTCTCTGGGGGGTGGGGTGACCCAGTGAGCTCATTGAGTCCCCCAGCCTGCAGAGTCCCCACAAGGCCTGTGGTGGGGACTTGGCTCTGGGGCAGCACCAAGGACAGCAGGTTGTGCTGAGGTTCCAGGAGGAAGGTCAGGGTGGGGAGATCCTCCTCCTCCTTACTGGAGCTGTTCCCCAGCCCTCAGGTCTCCCTAAGAGGACAGGTCTCCGCAAGAACCTCATTGGCCCTGGGTCCTGATCGAGGTCCCTGAGGAGGATGGAGGGATGTCCTGACCTCTTGGAGAGAGAACTGAGCCTTTGAGCTGTAAGGCCACTCACTGCTGGCTGTGCCTTAGAAGGGCTTTGAAATCAATCTCTGGTTTGCAGGATTCTTTGGTGACCCTAGTCTGACCCCAGCCTTAGGGAACACCAGAGTGCCTTGGTCTCTGGTGGCACTCCAGTGGCATGGCTGCAGTGTTTGGGTTGTGCCCCAGGGCTGGCCTTCCTAAGAGCACAGGCTGAGGGTGATCAGGTGGAAGGGAAAGTGAGAGACTCTAATGTCCATTTCCTAAGCCTAGAGCATGCAAATTGGAGGGCAGTGCTGGGGGGCCATAGACCTGTGTGTGGGTGGTTTTAGGACCAGCTGAAGCCTCATGTGCCATGGGAGGGAGAGGAAAGTGGGCACATGTAAGAGTCACATGTGAGGAAGTGCAGAACCTTTAATTTCCCAGGGGTGTCCCCACCAGCCCACTTCTTAGGCATACCTCATGGGGCTGCTTAGGCATGGAAGAGGGAGAAGAGTTAGAAAACTGACCATGTCCATAACCCAGAGGGACAAAGGGCAGGTGAGACCCCCTTCAGGGGCTGTTCTAGTGGAAAGACTAATACCACAGTGCGGTTAAAGGAACAATGTTGGGACATTGGCCATCCCTAGGTCCCTATTTCTTTTTTAAATGTATAAAACGTTATTTTTTTTCTTATCTTTTATTTATATATATATATTTTATCAACTGTACAGCATTGTGACCCAGTTACACTTACATGTATACCTTCTTTTTTCTCACATTACATGTTCCATCATAAGTGACTAGGGCTGCACAGCAGGATCCCATTGCTAATCCATCCCAAAGGCAATATTCTGCATCGATTTACCCCAAGCTTCCAATCCAACCCACTCCCTCGCCCTCCCCCTTGGCAAACACAAGGCTATTCTCCAAGAGAATTATTTTCTTTTCTGTGGAAAGGTTTCTTTGTGCCGTATACTATATTCCAGATATAAGTGATATTGTATGGTATTTGTCTTTCTCTTTCTGACTTGCCTCACTCAGGATGTGAGTCTCTAGTTCCATCCATGTTGCTGCAAATGGCATTATATTTTATTGATAAGTAGGATTCCATTGTGTATATATACCACATCTTCCCAATCCAATCATCTGTCGTTGGACAATTGAGTTGTTTCCATGTCTTGGCTATTGTGAATAGTGCTGTAATGAACATGTGGGTGCATGTGTCTTTTTTAAGGAGAGTTTTGTCTGGATAGATAGCCAAGAGTGGGATTGCAGGGTCATACGGTAGTTCGATGTACAGATATCTAAGGTACCTCCCTACTGTTCTCCCTAGTGGTTGTACCAGCATGCATTCCCATCAACAGGGCAGGAGGGTTCCCTTTTCTCCACACCCCCTCCAGCATTTGTTATTTGTGGACTTATGAATGATGGCCATTGTGACTGGTGTGAGGTGGTATCTCATATTCATTGTGATTTGCATTTCTCTAATAATCAGTGATCCTGAGCATTGTTTCAGGTGCTTGCTGGCCATCTGTATATCTTCCTTGGAGAAATGTCTCTTCAGGTCTTTTGCCCATTTTTCAATCGCATTATTGCTGTTCTTGCTGTTGAGTTGTATAAGTTGTTTGTCTATTTTAGAGATGAGGCCCTTGACAGTTGCATCATTGGAAACTATTTTCCCCCATTCTGTAAGTTGTCTTTTTTTTTTCTTTTTGGTTTCCTTTGCTGTGCAAAAGCGTGTATGTTTGATTAGGTCCCATTGGTTTATTTTTGCTTTTATTTCTATCGCTTTGGGAGACTAACCTGAGGAAACATTTGTAAGGTTGATTTCAGAACATGTGCTGCCTATTTTCTCTTCCAGGAGTTTGATGGTGTCTTGTCTTGTATTTAAGTTTTTCATCCATTTTGGGTTTATTTTGGTGCATAGTGTGAGAGTGTGTTCTAGTTTCACTGATTTGCATGCAACTGTCCAGGTTTCCCAGCAGTACTTGCTGAAAAGACTGTCTTTCCCCCATTTTGTATTGTTGATTCCTTTGTCAAAGATTAATTTCCCATAGGTGTTTGGGTTTGTTTCTGGATTCTCTATTCTGTTCCATTGGTCTGTCTGTCTGTTTTGGTACCAGACGCACACTGTCTTGATGACTGTGGCTTTGTAATAGTGCCTGAAGCCTGAGAGAGCTGTGCCTCCTGCTTGGTTTTTGTTTCTCAGAATTGCTTTGGCAATCATGGGTCTTCTGTGGTTTCATATAAATATTTGGACTTTTTGTTCTAGTTTTGTGTAAAATGGAGTGGGTAATTGTATCAGGGTTGCATTGACTCTGTAGATAGCTTTGGGTAGTATGGCCATTTTTACAATATTAATTTTTTTTCCATCCTGGAGCATGGACTATCTTTCCATTTCTTTACATCTTTAATTTCCTTGATCAATGTTTTGTATTTCTTGGCATATAAGTCTTTCACCTCCTTGGTCAGGTGGATTCACAGGTATTAGATTTTTTGGGTTGCAATTTTAAAAAGTATTGTATTTTTGTATTCCTTTTCTAATATTTCATTGTTGGTATACAGAAATGCGACTGATTTCTGAATGTTAATCTTATATCCTGCTACTTTGCTGAATTTGCTGAGCAGTTCAGGTAATTTTGGGGTTCGTCCTTGGGGTTTTGTATTTATTGTATCTTGTCATCAGCATAGAGTCACAGCTTTATCACTTCTCTTCCGATTTGGATGCCTTTTATTTCTTTGTTTGTCTGATTGCTGTGGCTAGGACTTCCAATACTATGTTGAATAATAGGGATGAGAGTGTGCATTCTTGTCTTGTTCCAGATTTTTGTGGGAAGGCTTTCAGCTTTTCTCCATTGAGTATTATAATTTATGTGGGTTTGTCTTAAATGGCTTTGATTATGCTAAGGAATGTTCCCTCTAGACCCACTTTGGTAAGGGCTTTTAATCATAAAATGATGTTGGACTTTGTCAAATGCTTTATCTGCACCTATTGAGAGGATCATGTCATTTTTGAGTTTCGTTTTGTTAATGTGATGTATGATGTTGACTGATTTACCTCTTCTTTTTTGGCAGCATCTTTGGTTTTGGAACGAAGGTAATGGTGGCATCATAGAATGTCTTTGGGAGTATTCCTTCTTCTTCAACCTTTTGGAAAAGTTGTAGGAGTATGGCTATAGGTTCCTCCTTGTTTGGTAGAATTCACCTGTGAAATCATCTGGTCCTGGACTTTTATTTGTAGGGAGTGATTTTATGACATATTCAATTTCATTTCTAGTGATTGGTCTGTTCAGTTGATCTATTTCTTCTTGATTCAGTTTTGGAGGGTTGTACATCTCTAGGAAGTTGTCCATTTAATCCAGGTGGTCAAATTTGTTGGCGCATAATTGTTGTTAGTATTCTCTCATGGTTTTTTTTTTTTTTCTTCTGTAGTATCCATTGTGCCTTCTCCTTTTTCATTTCTGATTTTTGTACTTTGGGTTTTTTTTCTCTCCTCTTCTTGGTGAGTCTAGCCAGAGGATTGTCCATTTTGTTTACCTTTTCAAAGAACCAGCTCTTGGCTTGATTGATTTTGTCTATTGTTTTTGAATCTCTATTTTATTGATTTCCTCTTAGATCTTTATGATGTCCTTCTTTTGCTGACTTTAGGTTTTTCTTGTTCTTCTTTTTCTAATGCATTGTGGTGGTGGGTTAAATTGTCCATTTGAGATTTTTCTTCTTTTTGGAGAAAGGCCTGTATTGCTATGAACTTCCCTCTGAGCACTGCTTTTGTGGCATCCCATGGATTTTGAGTTATTGCGTCTTCATGATCATTGTCTTGAGGTATTTTTTTTTTTAATTTTCTTCTTGATTTCCTCATTGACCCATTGGTTTTTTAGTAGCATGTTATTTAGTCTCCATGTAGTAGGTTTTTTTCTCACTTCCTTTCCTGTGACTGAGTTCTAGTTTCATGCCATTGTGGTCAGAGAAGGTATTTGAAATAATTTCTATACTCCTAAATTTGTTGAGGTTAGCTTTGTGCCCCAAGATGTGATCAATTCTTGAGAATGTTCCATGTGCACTTAAGAATGTGTATTCTGTTGTTTTGGATGTAATGTCCTCAAAATGTCGATTAAGTCTCACTTTTCTGGTATTTCCTTTAGGATCTCTGATGCCTTATTGATTTTCTGTCCAGAGGATCTGTCCATTGATGTGGGTGGGGTGTTAATTCTCCTACTATGATTGTATTCCCATCAATTTCTCCTTTTATCTCTGTTGTATTTGTTGGAGGTATCTAGGTCCTGCAATATTAGGGGCATATATATTGATGATTGTAATATCCTCTTCTTGAATGGATCCTTTAACTATTCAATGCTATCCTTCTTTGTCTTTCTTGATGGCCTTGATTTTAAAGTCTCTTTTGTCTGATATGAGTACTGCAACTCCTGCTTTCCTGTCTTGTCTGTTGGCATGAAATCTCTTTTCCCACCCTTCACTTTCAATCTGGAAGTGTCCTTTGCCCCAAGGTGAGTGTATGGTAGGCAGCAGATTGAAGGATTTTGCTTTTTTATCCCAATCTGCCACTCTGTGTCTTTTGATTGGAGCATTCAGTCCATTGACATTTCAGGTGATTATTGATAGATATGTATTTATTTCCATTTTAAGCCTTATTTTCCAGTTGATTCTATGTTTCTCTTTTCTTCCTTTCCTTGTTTGGTTGGGTGATTTCCATTTATTTTATGCTTGAGTATTTTCTTTTCAGTTTTTGTGAATGTAGTGTTCGGTTTTGATTTGTGGTTGCCCTGTTTCTTTAAGTATGTTAACCCCTTCCTATATCTGCTTACTTTAGCCTGATAGTCATATAGGCTAAACACATCATTAAAAAATTAAAAAAGAATCTATTTCTTCTTACTTCCCTTTCCCACAGTGTTTGATTTGGATGCCTTTTCTTTTTTTAACATCTTCATGTTTAGGTCTGTATGCTGACTTATTTAAGTGATGGGTTTCCAATTGTGGTTTCCTCCATCCTATATCTTCCTTTTTTTTTTTTTTAATTACAGAAGCCCTTTAACTATTTGTTTTAGAATGGGTTTCGTGTTGCTGTACTCTTTCAGCTTTTGACTGTTGGAGAAATTCTTTATTTCTCCATCTATTTTAAATGATTTTCTTGCTGGATAGAATATTCTAGTTTGCAGATTTTTTTCCTTTCAGTGGTTTAATTATATCTTGCCACTCCCTCCTGACCTTTAGTGTACCTGTAGCGATATCAGCTGATTGCCGCATTTGGGTTCTCTTGTAATTAACGCTTTGCTTTTCTCTTGCTGCCTTTGTAATCTTCGCTTTATCTTTAACTTTTTGCCATTTTTATTATAATATGTCTTGGTGTGGGCCTGTTTGGGTTCCACTTGTTTGGGGCCCTCTGTGTTTCCTATATCTTGTTATCAGTATCCATTAGATTGGGAAAATTTTCAGCCAGGATGTCTTCAAATATATTTTCAGTCTGCTTTTCTTTTTCTTCTCCTTCTAGAATCCGTATTATGCATAAATTTTCCTGCTTTATATTATCCCATAGGTCTCATATTTCTTTCATTTTTTTCCATTTGCTTTTCTGTCTGCTGTCCTGATTGGGTGATTTCCATTATTCTCTGTTCCACATCACTAATTCTTTCTTCTGCATTATTCATTCAGGTCTTTATTGCCTTTCCTTCAGTTTGTATCTCTGCAAATGAATTTTCTAGTTTTCTTGGCTCCTCCTTATATGTTCTCATTCCTTTCTAAGGGAATCTGTATTCCTGTTCCTATCCTCTCTTAATTCCTTCCGTATTTTCACCATGTCTCTTTTGAACTCCAAGTCTGTCAGACTGCAGAGGTCTGTTTCCTTGTTGACTGCTTTGGGTGAATTCTCCTGTTGTTTTAACTGGGAATCATTTCTGAGGTTCTTCATCTTGCTTGTGTTTTTCTTTTTGTGTGAATTTGGGGAAGCCAAACTGTATTTTTGTAAGTCTGTGTCTATGCAAGAATACCCCTTTGTATCTTTTTTGGGGGTTACTCTTTATTATTGGTGTGGGGGTTTGGATCTTTGCTGTCTCTTTCTTCTGCATGAGAAGTCTGTTATCCCCATGATGCTCAGTATGTTTTCAGGGAGAAGAGGGCAATGAGTAGGGCCAGCATTCAGGGCCTGGTCATTGGGCTCTCAACAGAAGCAAAGACCTGTAGGAAGGTGGCACAGGTTACTCCTATTTACAGGGCCCTGGGAAGCGGTAATAAGCTCAAAAGTACCTTCAAGGTGGCTAGAGAATTTGGCTGTAGCTGCAGCAGGGTGTGTGAGTTCCCAGGGATGTGAGAACATCAACAGCTTGTGTTTGATTGCAGTGTCCTCCTCTGAGATGATTGGAATGGCAGGTGGTGCCTGTTCGGGGATCCCTAGTGGGAGTGGGCCATGACCATCTAGCTTCAGTGGTAACTGTGTTGGTTTGCATCCACCACCTGTAGACCATGCATGAGGTGATCTGCACCTCCTATGTGTTAGCCCACATAGGAGGTGCTGCTCAGGCTGCTCCGAGTTGCAGGATCCTGGGAAGTGCCAGAGATCTGACCTATGGGTACTGCCCTGAACATTCAGTAGTGGCAGCAGCAGGGCCAGTGTGTTCCCCAGGGTGCAAGAGAACCAAGAGTTGATTCGGTCACAATGCCTTCCTCTGTGATGCCCTTGAGGTGAATGGGGCTGCAGTAGGTGCCTGTTCCCCAACCCCTAATGGTGTCAGCTCACTGCCACCGCTGGAGCTAGAGATAACTTTGGTGGTTTGCCCCATCACCTGTAAAATCATGCAAGAAGCATCTGGTCCTGCTTAGCCCTGACAGGATGTGGGAACAAGGTGCTCTTAGTTGCAGGTTCCTAGGAAGGGACAGTGATCAAGCATATGGGCACCTCTTGGAATGTTTGGCAGTGGTGGCTGCAGGGTGAGTGTGCCCCCAGAGGAGTGAGAGCACCATCAGGTGAGGTTCCGTTGTAGTATCCTTTTCTGTTATACCCTCTGAAATGGTTGGGTCTGCAAGTAATTTTTGTTCAGATATCCCCAGCTGTGGTAGGCCACACCACCTCTGGAGTCAGGGATAATTGCAGTGGTTTGCTCCTGCCACCCACAGGTCTGGTCCACCATGGGCTAGCAAGCAGCTTCTCACTGCTCCAGAGCCTAAGTCTCAGTGTCCATCACCCCCTCCCCGTGAATCTCAGGCTGTGGTGTCTGTGCCAGCAGTTCATATGATCTGTGCTTCTCTCACTCTGCTTTTCAGTTCTCAGGCCTGCTGCTGTGCTCTCTTCAGTATCTTGGAGATCCCTCTGACTCAGCTGATCTTTCTGTTTGTTAGGTTGCTTCTCAGGGTGTGGGTTCCCTTTCTCCTTCACAGCTCCCTCTCAGGAAAGCGAGTCCTGTCCTGATTCCTTTTCTCTCTCTTTTTTTCTTTTGTTCTACCTGGTTATGTCAGGAGTTTCTTGCCCTTTTTGGAGGTTTAAGATTTTCTGCCAGCATTCAGTTGATGTCCTGTGTGAATCCTTTTAGATGGAGATGTGTGGTTTTTTTTTTTTTTTTGATGTGTTTGTGGGAGAGGGTGAGCATGTCCTCTTACCCTTGTGCCATCTTGCCTCTACCCCTAGGCCCCTATTAACTTTGTCTTTACCTCCATTGGGCAGGTGGGTAACTGACCAAGGCCCCACTTTGGGGGCTGAAGTCCCTGAGGAGCTGGACTCACTAGAGCTGGAGTAAGCAGACCCTGTTTCCCCTTCATCCACTGCAAGTTCTGAATCTGGAAGTCATCCTCCACTTCAAATTCCATGAACCTTGGGGGTGTTGAGGGACAGGCCTCAGTGAGAAAAAGGCCTGGGCTCTGGAGCCCACTGAGGGCAGCAGGACTGAGGGGATGAGGAGAGGGTGTCCTTGGGGCTGTCAGGGCCTGTGAGGTGCTATTCCAGCAGGGAGCCACTCTAGGGCAAGTACATGATCTGGGCCACCTCCTGCTTTACCAGCCCTGGAGGGCATGGCCCAGCAGAGACCCAGGTTGCTTAATTGAACCAGGACTACTGGACATATGGTGGCCCATGGGGGCCCCTGCTCATGCGCCCCCATCCTTGTGTGTCCCACAGGAATGGTGATGGCCAGCAGCCTTGTCAGGCAGGTGTCCCCACAGTAGCCTTGCCCAAATCTAGGTCCTGGGTCTGGAAGTGAGAGTTCTGGAACACACACCTGACACAGGGCTCAGGAGAGGCTGGAGATGGGATGCTAAACTTAGCAGACAGGCCTCACGTTCCTCTGAGAGGTGCTTATTTGTTTGGTTTTGGTTTTGAAACTAGGGGATTCCCATGCAGAAAACACAGGGGAGGCCAGTCCACTGCTGATGAGGAGAGGGGTTCCAAGTGTTAGATCAGTGATCACTGGCCACCCAGCACACAGCTTGGGGTGGAGTGCATTTCCCTGCACAGTCCCTGTGCCCAGAGTGGACCCTTCCTGGGCTCCTAGGGTTCCCAAGACCATCCTGAGGCCTTATGTCAGGACAGGGACAGGTCAGCCTCATGTGGGGGCAGTGCTCCTGGTGGAAGAAGGACAGAATAGCCAAGGTCTCCAGGTGAGGGGAGTAAGGCCTCAGGGATGCAGGGAACAGTATGTGTTGGGTGCCAGCCTCCTCTGCTCTCTCTGCTGGTCACCATTACAGTCATATCCTGCCCTGCGGTCTGGCCCTCACCCACCCCCTCGTCCACCATGTACCCCACAGCCCGGGATGCTGACTCACTTTGCCACCATCTCATAGAAGTTCATCCTGTCAAAGCTGCTTGTGTGCTGCCATTCCTGCATGGCCCAACACTGTCCCTTCTCCAATGTCATGGTTGGTTTCAGTGGGCCAGAGAGTGAAGCACTGGGCTGCAAGCCCTCAGGGTCAGTCTCCTCTTACAGCCCCACCTCCAGCTGCCTGAGCACCTCCATTCCTTCTCCTCCATGTTCCCCACCACAGCCTGACTGAGGGTCAGTAGTGTGAGGGGTGGGTGTCTGTAGAGCAAGACAGGCCTTTCTGGTTGCTGTTGCCACCACCTCACACTCCCCAGAGGATGAGCATCCACTCCCAGGCCATAGCTGGAATGCTGTGCCTTGGGGAACTCTTTCCTCTCCAGGACTGCAGTTTCATATAAAATTCAGCATCATCAATGAGGGAGGGCATGTGCCAGGATAGCTGCTAACAGGTCAGATAAGCCCAAGGACTCTTCTGCCTGGTCCTCTCAACTAGGTGTCATTGTGCCCCTTTTATGAAGGACCTTAAGTCTAGGAGGGAGATTCCTTCCAGGCTCACAGCTCTAGTAGGAAAGAACCTTGCCTTAAGAGAGAACTACCACCTCCTTGTTGTAAGTGGAAGTCTCCAGAACAACAAGGACCACATATGCATAAAACTCTCTCCTGAGCCTGCCTGTCCTATGCCTCCTCTGAAGTGAAAGTCCCTGGCCACCATACACCCAACTTCTTGTTGAAAGGATGCAGCAGCACAGAAGATGGTGCCATTCACCTCTTGGCTCCTGACATTACAGAAGGACCCTCTCTGACTGCTAGTATGTGGTAAATGTTACCATGGAAACACAGAAGGTAATGTGGCTGGACCCACAGGGTGGGGCCAGCTGAGAGAAGACACTGAAAGGATGTCATGGACTGGACATGTGACACATGTGAGTGACAACATACCTCTTCATGGCATGGACATCACCCTCAACCTTCCTTCTGTCTAGGCTGAAGGATTCGTAGAAAGCTAGCCAGTGAGTCCATGGCCAGTTCCTCTTTAGTGAAGGCTCCAGGTGAGCTCATGAGCTCTCCAGAATGCACTCAAATGAGGAAGCAAGAGAAAAGTTCTGCATTAGGGCTCTGGGGCAGGTGCTTCTGGGCCAGAGATTTTAGGCACTGCCAGCCTCAGGAGTTCTCAGCTCTTGCTGTTCAAAGAGTCATCCTGAAGGACCCCATTCTTGGCGGAGGATAGGTTGTCTGCCCTGGATGCACCATGTGGCCATGGGCCAGAGCTCACTGGGGGCAGACTGGGGCCAGCTGGGCAGCTGATTGTGCAACTTGAGGAGGAAGGCCTGTGACCCACTCTCCCTTGCAAGCCTGAGCTACTGCAACAGCCAGTGTGGCCACAACACTCTCCACTGCAGGGGTTTCTAAGAATAGGGTTACAGGACAAGCAACAAGCCCTCCCACTGAGGGCCCCAGGAGCTCCCTTTGGGGGTACCTGGGTAAGGCCAAAGATCTGAGTCTGGTGGGGCAATGC
This sequence comes from Sus scrofa, assembly GCF_054392235.1. Taxonomy (NCBI): domain Eukaryota; kingdom Metazoa; phylum Chordata; class Mammalia; order Artiodactyla; family Suidae; genus Sus; species Sus scrofa. Next base: position 15,682,577 of record NC_139396.1, on the reverse strand, counting down.
TGGCTTTCCTTCTGATCTGACTTAGACAGTGATTTTGCAAACCGCTGGGGCACTGAGGCCATGGTCAGTATTAGCCACCAGAGATGTCCTGGTGAAGGCTGGCAGGAATAAGGTGCTGCCAGGTGGGAGTAATGGGGTCATGGGTGGTGGCAGGTGCAGCTCCAAGGGTGGCTTCAATGGGGGGCCAGGAGTGGATGGAGGAAAGTGGAGTGCTATGAAATGGGACAGGGAGGCATGAGGCTTAATGATGGCTGCTGTGCTGAGCATGCTGTGGAGATGCTCTTGAGACAAAGGAAAGTGGTGAATGGAGGAGAATGGGCAACTGGGAAGGGAGTTTCCTGGTGAATCAGACTGTACATCTCAACAGGCAAGGGCATTTGAACAGGGGAAACTGTGCAGTCTTGGAGGGGTTTTCATGTTCTCATCTCCAGTTGAGAATTATTCCACTGGTGAATTTGTTCCCATGCACCAAGTTCCCTGCCTCCTGTCTGCTGAGAAGAGGTTAGGCTCAGCAGCACTCACTCAGAGAGCCTCAATAAGGAACTCCATGACACTCAGCCCTCACAGACTGTCCCCAAGTCCTGGAGCTTGGAGCACATCTACTCTGAACAATGCTCCTCAGCAAGGTCATTAGCATATAGGGACCCTCTCCAAGCCAATATCCACTCACTGTAAGTCCATTTTTGGACAGGCAGTGTATAAAGTCTTAGGGCCACACCTTCTGATAAGCAGTTCCTTTGCACTTGCCAATATAAATCTGCTCTTCCTTTCTTTCATGACCCCTCCTAACAAAACTGAAAGGCTGAGAAAGTCACTCTGCACACAGAACCTTGATACAATCGCATAACGCACCTGCCCATCATGCACCTGCCTCACAGAACCACCCATATTGGACTTTGAACAGGGGAGAGTTTCCACCACCCCATCCCCAGGACCCTGAGTCACTGCCATCATGCAGTTGTGTTCCTAGGAGAGGAGTCTAAGAATTAAGCATGTATCCCCGGGATTCTGTCATTTCACAGCCACTATTGGCTGCAGAGGATTAGCACAGGCTGAGGGAGTGTCGTGTTGCATAGATCGTGGGAGTACAGGGTGCCTGAGGTCCTTCCCCTTCCAGATCCCAACAATGGAAGGTGAAGACAAACTGAGAAGCAGGCATGAGTCAGGTGCCATTGTGGTAAAGCTGTCTGTTCAGCAGAGGGAGGTACCCACCACCATGCACCTAATTAATCTCAACAGGGGAAAAGGAGGTTTCATGGTAGCACAGAAGATCGTCTTCCTCTTATGGGCTACAACACGTCCCCTCTTTAACAAGGAATCAGCCTTCATAGACATTCCATCGCAACCACCCCCCCTCCATACATGTGATCCCTGTCCATGAAATGGTGACGTGAAATAGGAACATACTCTTCATCTCAACGTCAGGCCTGAGCATCTGCTGTGAGATACCAGACAGGATGAAGTAGGTCTGAAGAAATGTGTTTCCACGAAAGGGAAAAAAATACAGAACAACTCAGAAACAGGAGTCTTAGCTTGGTTGAAGTCCCATGGTTGCCCCTCCCTTGTGGAATCCAAGGCAACAGTTCCCTGACCTGAGGAGTGAGCTCTGGGCTGGAAGGAGTGGAAGAGGTCTGGGTTGTGGCAGAGTAACTTTGGGCCCAGCTTAGAGAGGACCACTTCAATGCACATGTGGCCACAGTCACCCACCCCATTGAATAGTTTTCTGACTGACCATCTCACCCCATGCTCCCATTAGATACAGTATGCACCCATTCACATCCCTTAGAAAGATCTAATGAGGCAAGCTTCAGATGCCTAAGGAACACAAGACAGGGCTAGGCTTTCCCCATGACCCTCCCTCTGCCAAGAGCAGATATCAAGCCACATTCCCTACACACACATTTCAAAGTGCCTTGTCTCCCTTCTAGAAAAAGCCAACCTTCCTGATGCAATCCTTCCTCCAAACCCAGAGTATGTCCTCTTTTTCCACCTCCAAGCATCTGTTCTTCCACGGGTAGGCTGAGGTTTCGACAGGCCCCTCTAGGCCCCCCAGTGTGAGGGGTCCCTGGGGTGCAGTTCTCTCTCCTTCCTGTCCTTCCGTCCAACTATGTGTCCACAGTGAAGTATCACATGTGAACCCCAGGGATTTGAGGGATGGCAGGGTCTTTGGGAACCCATCCCAAGTCTATTGGCTTACCTCCTTGTGAAACCATTCACACAGGCTTGGGCCTAGAAAACTGCTGCCTGGTAGCCTCAAAGCAAACAGTCAAGACCAGCACCCAGAGAGTGACCTGCTTCAGTAGATGCTCAGGATTCAAGTAAAGGAGGCCAAGTTTGAGTCTCAACCTTCGAAGGGGGGACTCAAGTCATTCTGCACTGGGGTAGGGGCTGAGGGAAGGTGGGCCTGGTTGGGTTTGGGGTGACACTGTGTGTTGGCCTCTGGCAGGTAGGCAAGAACCAGAAGTTTCTTCCACATTACACAGTAGCAGGATAGTTGGTGTATGCCTCTTTGGGCAATGTATAAATTGGTTTTCAAAGTCATAGCATGAGTTTTGACTTGATCTTCCCTTTCACTTTTTTATTCATCAGCATAGTTTTTTTTTTTTTTTCACTTCTTTACCCTAAACCCGCTCTGCTTCTGTCCTGGCTCTTGACTTACTTCAAAACAGCCTAAGCTTTCTGAACAAAATTCACATTTTATCATCTGATAAACACATAAGTATTAATGGCCACATGAAACCTCTTAGTCATAAACTAAAATGAAGGCCTAAACAGTAGAAAATTGACAGAATAATGGGAAAAAATAATTATATATATATAATGAAGGCCTAAGAAATGGTAAGTCCCATGACTCATTGACACTCTCAGACCCGGACCTGCAGTCTCCACTTTATTGGACCTCCACTGGCAGCACAGCAAAGCCCATGAAGTGGCTGACTTCCCAAGGACAAAGACTGCCCCAAGGAGAATGTTAAGTTTTATACCAGGATCTTAACTGCTGTTCCAAACGTATAGGACTTAGCACATGATCCCCTGCCTATAAATCCTGATTCTTTCCCAAGGCTGAGGGGTCCTGTGTTCCTTTTGCTCAGTGCTCCCAACCTCTCTGCTGGTTCATAAATCTTGCCTGATATGTCACTGCTCTGGTCAACTGTCTTTCTCCAGTTCTCTAACATTTTGGTGCCAAACCCTGGAGGGATACACACCCACCCCTTTCCAATGTCCAGGCTTCCACAAATGCTCCAAGACTTGGAGGGATAACTGAAACACCAGGTGTTCTGCAGGTCCCTGTAGGTTCTAGGGGCAAGTAGCTCTAGTCTGAAAGAGTGGATGCCTCCTCTGTTTCTAAACTCTTTCCCTGCTTTCCATCTCCTAAGCCTGAGTCTTTCAGTGAACAGAGTGAGACTATTGGGACAATTGAAGATTTAGTCCAGGCTACTCCACGGTGACCTCTGATTTCTCTGGCCCTCTCTCCCAGTCACTACTGCTCAGATGAGTGGAAGTGCCCTCTTCCTTGTGACTGTTGAGCACTGGGATCTCCAGTGCCTTCTGATGATTCCCATCACATGGCACCCCACACTGGCCTCCATTTCAAGGCCATTGGAAGTTGAGTATATACTGGATTTCTCCTCCACCACTCTCTCCCCAAACCCGGTCTGATGTCATTGCCACTTTTCTTTTACTTTTTCTTTTTTGCTTTTTAGGGTGACACCCATGGCATGTAGGAGGTTCCCAGGCTAGGGGTCTAATGCAGCTTTAGCTGCTGGCCTACACCACAGCCATAGCAACACAGGATCTAAGCCACATCTGCAACCTACACCACAGCTCATGGCAATGCCAGATCCTTAACTCACTGAACAAGTTCAGGGTTCAAACCTGTGCCCTCCTGGATGCTAGTGAGATTTGTTAGCTGCTGAGTCATGATGGAAACTCCCCTCCTTGCCATTTTTTATTTCCTCTTTAAAATCTGGATGTTGGAGTCAGCTGGGTTTCCATGTGGTCGCAGGGAACAGGTACTCCCCCTTCTCAGCAAAGACATTTCCTGATCAGGCACAATCATCGTTCAGATCATAGACTTCACAGGGAGAAGCCCTCTGACCATCTAGGTGGTCTATCGCGTTTAGATCTTAGGCCCTCTCAGGGGGATACCTCTCTGAGCACCTGTGTGGGTTTTTAGACTCCTCTATTCCCGAATTAACACCACGGGGGCCTCCTCCTGTCAACCTCCACTAGATACAGCTTTAGGGTGATTTTGGACAATCTTTCATCTCTGAGACTCCACCAGATGTTAAGCACAAGTGTCTCATTTCGTTCTGTCACGTGGCTTGGCCCAAACATAAATTAGATAATGGGAGCCAGTGGCCTGAGACTGGTCCATTCAATTTCAAAATCCCAGGAGATCTTGAGAAATTTTTTTTTCCAGCACAATGGGAAATGGTCAGATGTTCCCTACATTAAAGCTTTTACCTATTTTGTGTGTGTGTGTGTGTCTTTTTAGGGCTGTGCTCATGGCACGTGGAGGTTCCCAGGCTACGGGTTGAACTGGAGGTGTGGAAGTTGGGCCACAGCCACAGCAATGCCAGATCTGAGCCATGTCTGCAACCTACAACACAGGTCATAGCAATGCCAGATCCTTAAGCCTCTGAGGAAGACCAGTGTTCAAACCTGTGTCCACATGGATCCTAGTCAGATTTGTTCCTTCTGAGCCAAGACAGGAATTCCAAGCTTTTATCTCTTTAAGATCTCAACCCTCTCTTTGCTCTGACTGTAGCTCATATCAGGTTCTTCTGTTAAATGAATGCCCTCCTCCCATTTCACCTCACCTGCAGGCAAAAACTAAACAGCCTCCCCCTTATGTTTCTTCAAACTCTGACTTTAATCCTAGTGATGCCTCAGCACCTCCTTCAATCCTGCACAACCATAAGCCTCCTCCTCCCCCTCCCACCCATTCCGTGCACCCAAGTACTACAGCCCCTACACCTTCTTCTCTCCCTCCCACCATTGTTCTTCCTCCTCTTCTTCCATGCCCCAAGAATCCTAATTCCCACTCCCAACATGCAGCCCCCTCCCATAACAACAACCCCTTTTATGACCCCCTTGACAAGATCTCGATCAGCAATCCCCCCTGAGGCCCCAAACCTTCCTTTAAGAGAGGTTGCTGGAGTTGAAGGAAGAGTCAGAGTTCATGTGCCTTTGTCTTTGGGAGACTTATCCCAAATAGGGAAAATGTTTAGGTTCCTTCACCTCAGACTCAACTACCTACACAAAAGAGCTCCAGTATCTTATTCACTCCTACGACTTCACTTGGAAAGACATTTGTGTTATCCTTAGCTGTTTTCTGTCCCCTGAAGAAAGGGAATGTATTTGTCTGGCAGCCCAAGCCCATGCAGACACCTTACATAACAAGATCCTGCTAACAGTCCTGTTGGAACTCTAGCTATCCCTTGTGTGGATCCTAATTGGAACTATCAGATAGACTCCCAGGACAGAGGCTCGAGAGGCCACCTTATCTCTTGCCTAATAGAAAGAATGAAGTCCTCATTAAAAATACTTACTTAGGATAAAATTAGAGAAATAATGCAGGAACCCCAAGAAAATCCAGCCATTTTTATGTCAAGGCTTATAGTATACTACCCTAAGTATCCTACCCTAAATCTAGGAAGTCAAGAGGGATAAATTCATTTGCATATGCATTTCATCTCCCAATCAGCACAAGATATTAAAAAAATATGTGGAAACTAGAGGACGGTCTTTTGTTCCCACCAAGGGATCTCATTAAAGCTGCCTTTAATGGTCTTTAATAATGCCGAGGAAGAACATAAGGCCCCTAAACTAAAGAAGTCCATGACTGAATATCAGCTTCTTGCTTCTGCCATATAGGGAAATCCTCAAAAACAAACCATGGACCCCCTGAGGCATACAAACTTACAGAACAACCTCCCCTCCCAGGGCCTATTTCAAAGGTGGCTTAGAGGGGCATTGGGCAAATAAATGCCATAACCCAAAACCCTGCCAGGCCCTTCTCCAAAATTCAGTCAGAATGGACATTGGAAAGTGGACTGTGGGAAGCCAGGACAGCCCACCATCTCCTCCACAAAACCTACCTTGGAGACCATCAACATGAACCACCTGTTGGGCCTGGCCATGGAGGATGGGTGGGGCCTGAGGCCACCAGGCCCCAGCTTCCTACCACCACTCTGGAGCCTCAGGGAGCTCTGCCAGGAACAGATAAGATTATTTTGTTCTTATTGGACTTGGGGGCATTATACTCGGTAGTACCTATTTTACAGGGTCTTACCTACACCTCCCCTACTTCTATCATGGGGGTAAAGTGGTTGCCCACTACACCCCAACAGACTGGACCTTTACTTTGCACACTTGTAAACACCACTTTCTGCCACCTAATTCCTAGGTATTCCCACATGGGCTATGCTTATAATAGGGATGAATATTTTAACTAAGTTCCAGGGATACATTGAATTTCCTATACAACCAAACACAAACTTCCTATATCTGTGCCAGTCAGATTTGGGGCCCACTCCCCCAGTCATTCCCACCTCCCCTCTGATGTCAGTGCCATTGTTTGGGACAGCCATATACCCTCCATTGCTAGACATCATTCTCCAATTCTCATAAGACTAAATGATCTTCCTAAATTTCCTATCCAATCTCAATATCCTATTAGCCTAGAAGCACAGAAAGAATGAAAGCCTATAATTCAGCTTCTCCTCAAGGCCAACGTCCTCAAACCTACTCACTTTCTGTTCAATATTCCTATCCTTCCTGTAAAAAAACTAGACAGATGCTTCCGATTAGTTCAGGATCTTGGCCTCATCAATCTGGTACTCCTTCCCATTAACACAGTGGTCCCAAATCCCTATACTCTTCTGTCTCGTATACCTCCTAACACTCCTCATTTCTCAGTTCTTGACCTAAAAGATGCCCTTTTTACCCTTCCTCTACACCCTTCATGCCAGGAATTATTTCCATTCACATGGACTGACCACAATATTCTTTCAGACCCTCAGTTAACCTGGACAGTCCTTCCTCAGGGTTTTAGAGACAGCCCACATTTCTTTGGCTAACCCTCAGCCACAGATCGTAACCACTCAGGGCACTGGAGGGCCAACTCACCCACCAGTGGAGCAGACCCATCAGCCGCAACTGGGGCCATTTAATTTCTGGGCTCCTCCTGACATGGAGAACTGGCCAGAGGGCCCTGACCAGGTAGAGGGAAAAGACACTTTGTTGGCCCTTTCCCTTTCCCTCTCCCATTTTTCTTTCTTTTTTTTAATTAATTAAATTAAAAAAATTTTTTTCTTCCACTGTACAGCACGGGGATCAAGTTACTCTTACATGTATACAATTTTTTGCCACCCTTGGTTCTGTTGCAATATGAGTATCTAGACAAAGTTCTCCAATGCTACTCAGAAGGATCGCTTGTAAATCTGTTCTAAGTTGTATCTGATAACCCCAAGCTCCCGATCCCTCCCACTCCCTCCCTCTCGCATCAAGCAGCCCCACAAGTCTATTCTCCAAGTCCATGATTCTCTTTTCTGTGGAGATGTTCATTTGTGCTGGATATTAGATTCCAGTTATACGTGATACCATATGGTATTTGTCTTTGTCTTTCTGGCTCATTTCATTCAGTATGAGTCTCGAGTTCCATCCATGTTGCTGCAAATGGCATTATGTCATTCTTTTTTATGGCTGAGTAGTATTCTATTGTGTATATATACCACCTCTTCCAAATCCAATCATCTGTTGATGAACATGTGGGTTGTTTCCATGTCCTGACTATTGTGAATAGTGCTGCAATGAGCATGCGGGTGCATGTGTCTTTTAAGTAGAGTTTTGTCCGATTATATGCCCAAGAGTGGGATTGTGGGGTCATATGGAAGTTCTATGTATAGATTTCTAAGGTATCTCCAAACTGTTCTCCATAGTGGCTGTACCAGTTTCCATTGCCACCAACAGGGCGGGAGGGTTCCCTTTTCTCCACACCCCCTCCAGCACTTGTTATTTGTGGATTTATTAATGATGGCCATTCTGACTGGTGTGAGGTGGTATCCCATGGTAGTTTTGATTTGCATTTCTCTTATAATCAGCGATGTTGAGCATTTTATCATGTGTTGGCTGGCCATTTGTATCTTCCTTGGAGAACAGTCTATTCATGTCTTTTGCCCATATTTCCATTGGTTGATTGGTTTTTTTGCTGTTGAGTTGTATAAGTTGCTTATATATTCTAGAGATTAAGCCCTTGTCGGTTGCATCATTGGAAACTATTTTCTCCCATTCTGAAAGTTGTCCTGTTTTCTTTTGGGTTTCCTTTGCTGTGCAAAAGCTTTTCAGTTTGATGAGGTCCCATGGGTTTATTTGTGCTCTAATTTGTATTGCTTTGGGAGACTGACCTGAGAAAATATTCATGATGTTGATGTCAGAGAGTGTTTTGCCTATGTTTTCTTCTAGGAGTTTGATGGTGTCCTGTCGTATATTTAAGTCTTTCAGCCATTTGGAGTTTATTTTTGTGCATGGTGTGAGGGTGTGTTCTAGTTTCATTGCTTTGCATGCAGCTGTCCAGGTTTCCCAGCAATGATTGCTGAATAGACTTTCTTGTTCCCATTTGATGTTCTTGCCTCCCTTGTCAAAGATTAATTGACCATAGGTGTCAGGGTTTATTTCCGGGTTCTCTCTTCTGTTCCATTGGTCTGTCTGTCTGTTTTGATATCAGCACCACACTGTTTTGATGACTGTGGCTTTGTAATATTTCTTGAAGTCTGGGAAAGTTATGCCCCCTGCTCGGTTTTTGTTTCTCAGGATTGCTTTGGCGATTCTGGGTCTTTTGTGGTTCCATATAAATGTTTGGATTGTTTGTTCTAGTTCTGTGAAAAATGTCCTGGGTCATTTGATAGGGATTGCATTGAATCTGTAGATTGCTTTGGGTAGTATGGCCATTTTTACAATATTGATTTTTCCAATCCAGGAACATGGAATATCTTTCCATTTCTTTACATCTTCTTTGATTTCTTTGATTAAAGTTTTATACTTCTTGGCATATAGGTCATTTACCTCTTTGGTCAGGTGTATTCCGAGGTATTTGATTTTGTGAGGTACAATTTTAAAAGGTGTCGTATTTTTGTATTCTTTTTCTAATATTTCATTGCTGGTATACAAAAATGCGACTGACGTCTGAATGTTAATCTTATATTCTGCTACTTTGCTGAATCTATTAATCTGTTCCAGTAGTTTTTGGGTTGAGTCCTTAAGGTTTTCTATGTAAAGTATTATGTCATCCGCATACAATGACAGTTTGATCTCTTCTCTTCCTATATGGATGCCTTTTATTTCTTTTGTTTGTCTAATTGCTGTGGCCAGGACTTCCAAAACTATGTTGAAGAGCAGTGGTGAGAGTAGGAATCCCTGTCTTGTTCCCGATTTGAGTGAGAAGGCTTTCAGTTTTTCCCCATTGAGTTTCATATTTGCTGTGGGTTTATCATAAGTGGCTTTGATTATGTTCAGGAATGCTCCCTTGATACCCACCAATGGACAGATCCTCTAGACAGAAAACCAATAAAGCAACAGAGATCCTGAAGGAAACAATAGAAGTTAGATTTAATTGATATCTTCAGGATACTACATCCAAAAGAATCAGAATACACATTCTTGTCAACAACACATGGAGCATTCTCAAGAATTGACCACATATTGGGACACAAAGCTAACCTCAATAAATTTAGGAGCATAGAAATTATCTCAAGTATCTTCTCTGACCACAATGCCATGAAACTAGAAATCAACCACAGGAAAAGAAATGAGAAAAAACCTACTACATGGAGACTAAACAACATGCTACTAAAAAACCAGTGGGTCAATGAGGAAATCAAGAAGGAAATTAAAAATACCTTGAGACAAATGATAATGAAGACACAACCTCTCAAAATCTATGGGATGCCGCAAAAGCAGTGCTCAGAGGGAAATTTATAGTGATACAGGCCTTTCCCAAAAAAGAAGATCCCAAATTGACAGCTTAAGCTTCCATCTAAGCAAATTAGAAAAAGAACAAAAAAGACCCAAAGTTAGCAGAAGGAAGGAAATTATAAAGATCAAAGAAGAATTCAATAAAGTAGAAATTCAAACAACAATAGAGAAAATTAATAGAACCAAGAGCTGGTTCTTTGAAAAGGTAAACAAAATTGACACACCCCTGGCCAGACTCACTAAAAAGAGGAGAGAAAGAACTCAAATATAATTAAAAATGAAAAAGGAGAAATCACAACAGATACTGCAGTAATACAAAAAAACCATATGAAAATACTATGAACAACTCTATGCCAACAAATTTGACAATCTGGAAGAAATGGTCAATTTTCTAGACTCTTACAGCCTGCCAAAACTGAATCAAGAAGAAACAGACCAACTGAACAGACCAATCACTAGAAATGAAATTGAAGAAGTCATAAAAACACTCCCTACAAATAAAAGTCCAGGGCCATCTGGCTTCACAGGCGAATACTATCAAACATATAAGGAGGATCTAGTGCCCATCCTCCTTAAACTCTTTCAAAAGGTTGAAGAAGAAGGAATGCTCCCACCATTCTATGATGCCATCATCACCCTAATTCCAAAACCAGACAGAGATACCACCAAAAAAGAAAACTATCGGGCCAATATCATTGATGAATATAGATGCAAAATTTCTCAACAAAATCTTAGCCAGCTGAATCCAACAACATATCCAAAAATTATACACCATGACCAGGTAGGGTTCATCCCAAGTTCACAAGGATGGTTCAACATATGCAAATCAATCAACATCATACACCACATTAACAGAAGTCAAAAATCATATGATCATCTCCATAGACACAGAAAAAGCATTTGACAAAGTCCAACATCCATTCCTGATCAAGACCCTCTGTTTCTTTTTTGAAATAAATTCTATGTCTTTGTCTATATTCTTCGTTTATTCATTCACCACCTTCCACCTTGCTGACTTCCTTTTGTTAATTATGTGTGTTCTTCTTTTGCTATTTCAGAATACCTAAGGCAGTTGTTTAAAATGTTCATCTAGGAGTTCCTGTTGTGGCTCAGTTGTTAACAAATCTGACTAGGAACCATGAGGTTATGGGTTTGATCCCTGGCTTTGCTCAGGGGTTAAGGATCCAGCATTGCTGTGAGCTCTGGTGTAGGTTGCAGATGTGGCTTGGATCCTGCATTGCTATGGCTCTGGAATAGGCCAGTGGCTATAGCTCCGATTAGACCCCTAGACTGGGAATCTCCATATGCCAGGGGAGCAGCCCTAGAAAAGGCAAAAAGACAAAAAAAAAAGAAAAAAAGAAAAAGAAAAAGTTCATCTAGCCACTGTGAAGCCTATGTTTCTTTATGCTCATTTGCTTCAGATTTATTAATGTTCCTTTGAATGAGCCACATCTACCTTTTTATTTCTATATTTTGTGAGCATTTATCAAAAGTTGCATATGCAGAAAAAAAAAAAGCCACGTTACCCAGTCTTGTATCTTGGATATGTGCAAATGAAGACCTTTACTAAACAGACCAGTATAAAGCCTTAACATGTTCTCAGGTCTTTTCTGAGGATGTGCCTTCACTGGGAGTGTGTGTGTGCTTCCCCAGTGCCTTAATCCTCTCCCCCACACACAGTTGCTTTTAAGTATTTAATTTCCCTAAAAACCTCACCTTTGTCTTCTTGGCCCTTACATGTTTTATTGCATTCTTCTGTCAGTCATCTCTGACCTCCACATGTGTGCAGGTCTACAGTTGCCATGAACTTCTCCTGTGCCATTGAATCCGTCATCACTTTTACGGCCACCAACCTGATATGTAAAATGTCCCACCATCCCTATCTCAGCTTCAAGTCATGTGAGACAGAAATCAGATTCTTGAGACAGTGTCTGGCCTGACAAACCCTGCAATCAAGTTGCACTCTTGTGTTTCTCCCAATGGAGGACCAGTGATTGGGTCCTGTACTGCACCATATTCATTCACAATGGGTGAGGAATAGAGGAGGCAGAATATCATGGAATTTGCTATCATTTTGAGTGTGACCCTTTCTCAATTGGCTATTCACTTGATTGCTTCAGATTACTCTTTGTCTTCTAGAGCTTCCACAAAGCTATTCTTACCTGATTGTTTCCTTGATATTTTCATGGGGTTAAAGACCTGGAGCCTCCTAATCTGCCCTCTTGCCTATATCACTCCTCTCCCTCATTTCTGAAAGGTAGTTTTATCAGATACAGAATTCTTGGTTCATAGTTCTTCTTTTTCGTTCCCTAAATATGAAAGTATACTAGGCTTTTTCCTTGATGCTTTCAAAATTCTCTTTGTCATGGGTTTTGTCAATTAACTATAGTATCTGTGTAGACCTGTAGTTTATCCTGTTGGAGTTCATTGAGTTTCTTGGAGGTATACATTCATGTATTTCATCATATTTGAGGAGTTGGGGCATTTTTCTCCCAATATTTTCCCTGACTTCTGATTCCCTTTTCTGGGTGTAATTCCTATTATATGTATCATGTGGATTCCTATTATATGTATGTTGGCCTACTTAATGGTGTCCTATATGTCTGTTACATTCTGCTCAATATTGTCCATTCTTGCCTCTCTCCACTCCTCAGAGTGGATAGTCTCAGTCAATTCTTCTTCAAAGAGGCCAATTCATTATTCTGCCAGCTCAAATCTGTTAGTAAGTCCCCCAATGCCTTTTTCATTCCCAGCTGTACTTTTCAACACTAGAATATACATTTGATTCCTTTTTGTAATTTCTGTCTCTCTATTAGCATTCTCCATTTGGTTAGGCACCAGTTTCCTGAGTTTTTTTTAGTTCTTTGTCCGAAATTTCACTTTGTTCTATGGGAATATACAAGAGAGTGACTAAAAGTTCTTGTAATGCCTCACCACATGAATCATATTTCCTTTTTTAATTTCCATACCTCATAATTCTTTGTTGAAAACTTTTGTGTTAAAAAATGTAAGGAGACATTGTAGAAATCAGATTCTCCCTTCTCATCATGATTTGATGTTAATGCTGTTTGTTTGGTGTTTGTTGGTGGTGGTATGGCTCCTGCTTCTTCAAGTCTAGCTTGCATTTGGGAAGATGTAATGGTTGTTACTGGTTGGAAGTTTTCTGATATGAGATGCCTATACTACTTTTGGGAATTTATTGCAAATTAATATAAAGAGTTACTTTGAGGATATATTCTCATGTTCCATTCTACGAACATTTAAGATTCAAATATTTAGCAAAGAGTATTAAATACATGGTGACCTAGGACTTTTCCTTTTAAAAGTATTTGATTGGGAGTTCCCCTCATGGCTCAGTAGAAATGAATCTGACCAGCATCCATGAGGTCACAGGTTCAGCCCCTGGCCTTGCCCAGCAGGTGAAGGATTCAGCATTTCCATGAGCTGTGGTGTAGGTCACAGGTGTGGCTCAGAGCTGGCATTGCTGTAGCTGTAGTGGAGGCCAGCAGCTAGAGCTCTGATTCTACCCCTATCCAGGGAACCTCCATATGCTACAGGTTTGGTCCTAAAAAGACAAAAACAAAAATAAAAACACAGTGTTTGTTTGGAAGTATTCAATGGTGATATATTTTTAAAATGTATCTTATATTGTTATTTCCCCCAACACACTTTTTTTTTTCCCAATGTACAGCATGGGGACCCAGTTACACATACTTATATACATAATTTTTCTCCCATTGTTGTGGTGCATTGTAAGTATCTAGACATAGTTCTCAGTGCTACACAGCAGGATCTCATTGTTAATCTAGTCCAAGGGCAATAGTTTAAACTCAATTATCAGATCACCTCATACTCCCAATCCCTCCCACTCCCTCCCCCTCCCCCCAGGCAACCACAAGACTATTCTCCAAGTCCATGAATTTCTTTTCTGTGGAAAGGTTCATTTGTGCTGTATATTAGATACCAGATATGAGTGATATCATATGGCATTTGTTTTTCTCTTATTTCACTCAGGATGAGAGCCTCTAGTTCCATCCATGTTGCTGCAAATGGCATTATTTCATTCTCTTTTATATCCGAATAGGACTCCATTGTGTATATATACCACATCTTCCTTATCCACTCATCTGTTGATGGACATTTGGGATGTTTCCTTGTCTTGGCTCTTGTAAATAGAGCTGCAGTGAACATGTGGGTGCATGTGTCTTTTTGAAGGAACATTTTGTCCAAATATATGCCCGTGAGTGGAATTGCTGGATCATATGGTAGTTCTATGAATAGATTTCTAAGGTACTTCCATACAGTTCTCCATAGTGGCTGTACCAGTTTACATTCCCACCAACAGTGCAGGAGGGTTCCGTTTTCTCCACACCCGCTCCAGCATTTGTTATTTGTGGACTGATGAATGATGGCCATTCTGATTGGTGTGATGTGGTATCTCATGGTAGTTTTGGTTTGCTTTTCTCTAATAATCAGTGATGAGTGGTGTTGATCATTTTTTCATGTGCTTGTTGGTCTTCTGTATATCTTCCTTGGAGATATTTTGAATGAATACACTCACACACACACACACACACACACACACACACACACACAGCCACACAGCCACACCATACCTTGGGCTGTCGGTGACTTTTTCAGTGACAGATAATAGAGTCTTTAGTACCTTTGAATCCAGTCAGTTTAGAGAATAGTATTGTTACCTAAAAGCACAATGTTGGATACCATATCTGTTTGAATTTCTCATCTCATGTAAGTCAAACATTATACCTTTGGTATAATTAACAGCAAATTTCAGTGTTCCCCTCCCCCAGACAGAGAACATTCTTTCTACTTCTTAAATTTTGCTAATTAAAAAAAATTAAATTACAGTTGATGTACCATGATGTGTCAATTTCTGCTGTACACACATTCTTTTTCTCATATTTTCTTCCATCATGTTGTATCAAAAGAGATTGGATATAGTTCACTGTGATATACAGGTAGTATCTCATTGCTTCTCCATTCGAAGTGCAATAGTTTGCATCTCCTCACCCCAAAATCCCACTCAATCCCACTCACTCTCTCTTCAACTTAGCAACCACAAGTCCCTTCTCCATGTCTGTGAGTCTGTTTTTGTTCTGTAGATAGGTTCATTTGTGCCATATTTTAGTTTCCATATATAAGTGATACATATGGTATTTGTCTTACTCTTTCTGACTTACTTCACTTAGTATGAGAATCTCTAGTTGCATCCGTGTTGCTTCTAATGGATTTATTCTATTCTTTTTTTATGACTGAACTGAGTAGGATTCCATTGTATATAGGTACCATGTCGTCTTTATGCATTCATCTGAAGATGGACATTTATGTAGTTACCATGTCTTAGCTATTGTGAATAGTGCTGCAGTGGACATAAAGGTGCACGCATCTTTTTGGATTATCATTCTGTCCAGATACATGTCTGGGAGTGGGACTGCTGTATCATATGCCAGGTGTACATTTATTTTCTGAGGAACTTCCACACCGTTTTTCTTAGCGGTTGTACCAATTTACATTCCCACCAACATGATCGGAGGGTTCTCTTTCCTTATTTGTAGACTTTTTGATGATGGCTATTCTGACTGGTGTGAGGTGAGACCTCATTGTAGTTTTTATGTGCATTTCTCCCATAATTATTTACATTTAGCATCTTTCATGTGCTTTTTGGAAACCATTCTGTCTTTGGAAGAATGTGTATTTAGGTCTTCTGCCCATTTTTCAAAGGATTGTTTATTTTTTTAACCTGAACTATATGAACCATTTTTATATTTTGGAGGTGAATGCCTTGTCCGTTGCTTCATTTTCAAGTACTTTCTCTCATTGTGTGGGTTGTTTTTCATTTTTTTATGGATTCCTTTGATGTGTATAAGCTTTTGAGTTTATAGGTCCATTTTTTTTTCCTTTTAGGGCATGGTGGCATATGTAAGTTCCCAGGCTAGGGGTGGAATTGGAGCTGCAACTGCAAGCCTACAGCACAGAAACAGCAAAGTGGGATCCGAGCCTCATCTGTGACCTATACCACAGATGCTTAATTCACTAAGTGAGGCCAGAGATCAAACCTGTGTCCTCATGAATACTAGTCAGTTTCATAACTGGCTCTGCCAAAAGGGTAATTCCCAATTTCTTTATTTTTGTTTTCTTTTTCATTATTCTAGAGGGGGCATCAAAAAGGGTTTGCTGCCATATTTATTGAAGAGTGATCTGCCTGTTTTCCTCCAAGAATTTTGATGTAAGTTTCTGGCCTTTCATTTTGGTCTTTAACCCATTTTGATTTTGTTTTTGTGCATGGTGTTGTATTGCTTGTATTCTTGATAAAGAATGACCCACCAGGAAATGGAGTTTCAAGGTGCAGACCTTGCTATTTTAAATAGTCTGGATGGGGTAAGTATGAGAGAATATCCATTTGTTCTAGGCAAGAGAATTAGGGATCTAGGAGTTCCCACTGTGGCAGAGTGGAAGTCAACAAACCCCTAGTCTGGGAATTTCCATATGTCATGTGTGCAGCCTTAAGAAAGGGAAAGAAGAAAGAGAGAAAAGAAGAAAGAAAAGAAAAATTAGAGCTCTTTAATACAAGGTGATAAAGGTGTGATTGAACAGATACCTACTTATGTTAGGACATAAACTATCGGATAAAGAGAAATGTAGAAAAAGATCTAGAATTTTAATATAGCTTTGTAATATTTTCCTACTTTCTATGCTATCTTCAAAGTCCAGGATGACTTCAGACTTAGGGACCAATCTGCCTAACACATGGAAGAATGAAATATAGTTTTATCAAAAGAACATTCTCTAACTGAAGATTGCAGTCTGTATTTACTCAAGAGTAATGACTTGCAATAATAACAGTTAACATTATATGACACATCCTGCTTGCTGGACACTAATCAAAGCACTTTACCTTTATTAACATATGTTATTCTCACAGCATCCCTTGGAGATGGATGCCATTACTGCAACGCTCTTACTCCATTTAAAGTTCTGTAAACAGCATTGCAGAGAAGTTAAGTAACTTTCCCTTAAGCCATAGTTAAATAAGCCAGGATTTGAAGGCTACCTGTCTGGCTGCAGTTTCCATGCTTTCCAAACTTAACCTAAACCACTTCATATAACCCAAAGTGAAAAGGTTACAGAGTGGCTACAACCATATTTACAGGGCCTAGGACGAGGCTGCCCAGCCCTTCTTAAGCAAATAGCTGGTATTTTTCAGAATTGCCCCATGGCAATTGGCTCAAGGGAAGAAGGGAAAGATCATAGAGACCAGCTGATAGATGCACAGGGTTAACCAGCTTCAAAGGGTTTAGCAAAACGTTGATGATCTTCACATGTGGGATGTACCATAAGTACAAACTGGAATCCCGCACATGAGTTTAACTCAGGTCCCATCTGGCCTGGATGGATGAGGATGCTGATGATTTTGGAGAGATGGCAGAGAGTGATGGCTTGAAGTGAGATCTTAATTCTCTGCTCAGGAATGGAAGCTGGGAAGCCTGGGTGAAACAGGAATATTAGCCACTCGACCAGCTGGGGACTACCAACTGAATTGCCTTGATTCTCACCCCCTGTTGAAGGCAAGAATATTTAAAGCAAGCAAAGTCTGTGAAATCAGGTACAGAGTTTATTGTTAGAAACACAGTAGACTTAGCTATGTTGTCTGTTTGTCTAAGGCAGAGGCAAAGCAGTAGGATACACACAAAGGAGGAGTGAGAATGCAATCATCCCCATCATTGAGGAGTGTCCCAGAGAAGTGATTTAAAACATTTAGGGAAGTTCATCTGGGTCTTTGTTTCCCATTGGCCAAAGTTCTTATTTCATTTTGCACACCTGATCGCACCCAGGTCCTCCCCAATATGCGTGCACATCTTTGGGTCAAGATGGATTCCTCACTGGCAGTAACATAGCCTAAGTTTTTATTGGCTGGTGACCCCTCCCTTTCTGACCCAGAGGAGTCTTTCTGTGCATGTGAAGTTGGTTCTCCTTCGCCCTAAGGATAGGAAGTGTGTGACCTCTTTACCTTTGACCCAAGCAGGGCTTAGGCCCTAAATGCCCATGATGTGTTCATTGCTTTAAGTGTCCAAAAAGGCCAATTCCACTTCTTTAACTTGTTCTTGCATTTTAATCTTCAGGTATAAATAGGTGGCTGATAGGAAATGTTTATGTTCGATCCCATCTATCTCCTGACTCATGGAGAGGCTAATTTGGGAGGAAAGTGTCCTCCATACTCCCAGAGAGACACTGTGAATTCCCCTGTAAGGGATATGAGGCTTTATTATCTTCCCTCAGTAGAGCATTGGCATGAATCTACAAAGGCATAAGGCCATTGTCCTTAGTTACTATCCTCTTAGTTATTATTACCCAGGACTAAAGGATGACCTGGCCAGTGTCTGCACTTCATGGACAGTTACTGCTGAAGCACACCAGAGGTTAGGAATACTCCATACAACATACCCATGGAGTCATCCTTGCTTGTGTGCTAAAAGGTGATCCATTTCTAGAATTGCATGTGTTTCTTAGGACTCTTCTCATACCCAGTGCATTAGAGCAAGATCACCAGAAGCGAATCTTAGATGGGGACACTTGGGAAAATCCTTGAAAATGTGCTCATGAACTGGGGACTGAGGAAAATAGGATAAGGCAGGGGAAGAAAGAGAACCTTATCCTGGTCCTCAAGGGACCTCTCTCTGGAACATGAAGAAACCAGAGTTGGTCCCCCTGGAGATGAAAGGGCTCAATTTGACCCTACCCCCTGCCAGATACCAGTTTCTGCTGATAGCATAGGCTTGTGACTTCTCGAATAAGGAAGTCTGTGCCTGGGTGTGGGTAATGCCCTGTGAAGGAAGCAGCTGTGAACCCTTAGAAACAACACTCAGCCACCAGGAAAGAGGCACCCCAGTGAAGGAAACCAGGTGCTGCCAAGAGCCTCTGCCACAGACCTTTAAAGGGAAGGACAAAAACCATGGAGTTTGGAGTTCCCTCAGGCTCTGCAGGTTAAGGATCTGGTATTTTCACTGTTGTGGCCCTGGTTCCAGCTGTGACCCTGGTTACATCTGTTCAGGTTCAATCTCTAGCCTAGGAAATTCCGCATGCCATAAGAATGGAAAAAAAAAAAGTGAAAGCAAGAAAGAAGAAGAAAAGTAAATTCCCAATGTGGTTAAGCTATCAGGAGCCAGACAGGTATCTATGAGGAGGTGGGTTCCACCCCTGGCCTCCCTCAGTAGGTAAAGGACCAGGCATTTCCATGAGCTATGGTGTAGGTCACAAAGGCAGCTTGGATCTGGCATTGCTGTGGCTGTGCTGTAGACCAGCAGCTGTACTTCTGAATCGACTCATAGCCCGAGAACTTCCATATGCAACAGGTCTGGCACTAAAAATAAAAATAAAGTAAAACAATGGAGCTCAAAAAACTTAGAGGAAGGGCTAAGGGCAGGACTAGAAGGAGCAAGCACTGTCAAAGTTAGCTTAAGCCCCCCATTCTCAATCCCCACTGTGGGCCTGGGCCTCTCATGCAAAAGAATGGTTCAGCCCCTGTAGCCATTGGAGTAAGAGATTCATGGTCTAAAAGCATAAATGAATACCCAATTCTTTCTCCAAAGCCTGCTATCCCCCCTTGTGGGAAACCCATGGGCCTCCTATATACTGGAGCTACATGTCCCTCTGTACCACCTCTTCTCCTCAGACCATTTCTTCAGAGGAGCCATGGAGGTAGGTGGCAAGGCAGGTAGGTGCCATTCCTAACCCCCAGCCTCCCAAGAAGGAATAAAATGTGGCTTGGTGAGGAACCCAGAAACTTCCTACATAGACTGACCAGATAGACTGTTTATCCTGCCCTTGGCTGGGCACAGCCATAAACCAGGCATTACAGTGCCTCTAAAGGATTCTGCATATTTAACAGAAGAGTGTTGTTTCCATTCATTCTACCATTTTAACAAAGAAGTTGACAGGGTTTGTGTTCCTTTGCTTGATTCCATATGGAAGACGATTATCACCACTTGCTTAGAAGAAAGAGATGTCACTTTCTCTTTGTATTGGCCCCAAAACACACCACACCACACATGCACAAGTATATACTAGCAAAGGGGTTCAAGTGCAGGTATACATGCATATAAGCGCACACACACACACACATCCCTTCCCTTTTAGCTCTGGCTCTGGGAGACATGACTAAAGCCAAGAGGCTTCATTGGAAACAGGGTGCCCCAGTCTCCATCTCCAGGTATTCCCAAGCTGCCCCCACCAAAGCTGGCCAAGGTCCACTCAAATTCTCCACAACTCCAGTTGAGGTACTAGAACCAGTGTTTCATCTGTTCTTCTGAAATCCATCCAGTCAAGATTTTCTAATTTCCCCAAACTACAAACTCTGCTTTTATTCCATGCAAATCCCCCTGTACCACCAAAGCCTTCAGGCCTGTGGAGATTGATCGTGCATGATCATTCAGGGCCCAAGGCAAAAGAAAGTGGCCAGTCCCAGACTGAGCACTGGGGCACTGGCTGAGGAGGCATGGCCTGAGCTGGATATAGGAGTGGGTATCCAGCTCCTTAGCCTGTGACTAGATGACTGGGGAGAGTTTGCCTGAGGTCCTGGGTCTGGGTGGCTGGCACAGGGGCAAGACGCACAGGATGAGGCCAGTGATCACAGGGCTGGCAGTGGGGGAAGATGTCCTTCACTTGTGTTGTGGGAAGATGAGTGTGCAGCTTCTGGCTCTCATTTAGCTGTTGGAAGACTGAGGAAGTGTTGAGAATGAAGGCCATTTTAAGACATATCTCCCTTCACACAGGGCCAGCAGTCAGAACAAAAACCCACTGATTCTTTTCATGTCTCCCAAGACAGCAAATACCATGGTGTTCTCCACAGTTGAGGGAATGAGTTATAGCAGTCTAAAAAAGGTGCCGAGAGGTGCGTGTTGGAAATGACCTGGAAGGTTTTTCCTCCATCCTTAACAAGTATTTCCTAGAGGATTACATCCTCGGTTCTCGATCGTGGCGTGTGGACTAGGTAGAGAAACTCAGAGACACAGTCTAGGCCAGCAATCCCTTTAAGGATTTTGGTTTGTGGTGACCCCAGTCAATCTAAGATCCTCTCTTTTCTTTTCTTCCCTTTACAAATTATTGTAAATGGGAGAATTTCCAGGAGTCACATTGTGGCACAGCAAAAATGAAGCTGACTACTATCCATGAAGTTGTAAGTTCCATATATGGCCTTGCTCAGTGGGTCAGGAACTAATGTTGCCATGAGCTACTGTGTACATCTC
Source organism: Sus scrofa (assembly GCF_054392235.1). NCBI lineage: Eukaryota > Metazoa > Chordata > Mammalia > Artiodactyla > Suidae > Sus > Sus scrofa. The sequence continues at coordinate 15,661,332 of NC_139396.1, read as the reverse complement.
AGATGTGGTTTGGATCCTGCATGGCTGTGGCTGTGGTATATGCCAGCCTCTGTAGCTCCAGCTCAACTCCCAGCCTGGGAGCTTCTATATGCCAGAGGTGCAACCCTAAAATACAAAAAGAAAAAAGAAAAAGAAATAATATTTCCACCCAAAAAAACTCTTAAAGATATCAGATTTGCAGGCCTTGTTCCATTACACTGCTTTTTTTCACCCTAAGATGAGGAAAAATACTGTGAACTATAAGTGCAATATACCAGGCCTTGGCAGACCTACCTGACTCACCAAATATGAGATGTGTTTAATAAACACTCTACAGAAGTGGTCAGCAAAGTCCAATTAACCACGGGTTTTGTGAGTGGAGGTCTGTTGGCCCACAGCCACACTTGATCTTTCTGTACTGTTTATGGCAGTTTTCACATACAACAGCCAAGGTGAGTGCTTGCAACACTGACAATAAAGACTGCAACACCTAAAATGTTTACAATCTGGTCCTTTACAGAAAATTACTCCTCCCATCTGGGGAAAGACCCTAGCTACCAATACTAACAAGAAGAGCTTCCAGGAAACCCCTTCCTCCATTACCTCCTCGGCAAGCCATCCAGTAAACTTAGTTTGTGTCCTCTCTCCTCCCTTCCTCAGTGATTTCCTCTCTCTCCCTGTATATGTGTGTCGGTGTTGCTAGATCTAGAGCCTCCTGAGAAATGGCCCTGATAGTCATCCACAAGTGCTGGCCCTGCTGGACTTCCACTGGGACTGTGCACGTCCTTTCAGTCTTGGTGTACAGATCTGGCCATCATGGGTCCCACCATGGCTGGTCTCTCAGCATTGAATGTGCTCTAGTTCAGCTCACTGAACTCTCAGGGAATTTCCTTGTTAAGCATGGCTGCCCACGTGTTCAGAACTCATGGCGGGTGTGTGCATTTCTGACCAGCAGATTCCATACTTAGTTGTGATGCTAAGGTTCTGACAGCTGATCTTTCAGCATTTCACTCTTGTCTCCTTGTCTGTGATGTGATGTGAAGAGAAGAGCACCCACTGCCTTCCTCTTGGCTTGTTTTTATTCCCAGCTGGGTTACCAAAATCTAAGGTTAGCAAGAAACTACACATCATTGCAGACGCCCTGTTCAGTGTCTTCTGTATTAAATATGATGATGGGTATAAATACAGCTAACACTGCCCTTCTGGGAGCCAAAACTCCTAATCAGACTGTTCACTCCTCATCATTTTTGTCCTTACTTCACAGTGTGGCAAAGTTTAGCTAAAAGTGATTAAAAATGACAATATCCACTTTGGGAAACCCTAAACCTTAACACGGTTTTCCACATCCAGAAATTCCTCAATAAAAAGAGACCTAAAAATAGTTTTCAGTTAATCATACCATTTTCCAGAATGTAGGAAAAAATCAATGTATAAACTCTGTTAAATAATCTAAAGCTGTTCTTGTACCAGTTGATATTTTCAAACCAATACGTACTTCAATAATTATACATAATCTCAAATGTTCCAAACAAAAAGCAAAAAATATCCATGCCAATTGGCTCCTTAAAGACACATCTCCTTCTCTAGCTGCAATTGTAATTGCGAGGAACTGTATAGCAGTGAGTTAAATGAATGACCACAGCACTAGGTTACAATAAAATCAAGAATGCTGTGCATTCACTGCTGTAAAACAATGAAAAAATTTTAAGACTTGGTCTATAAAGGGAAACATTTTTAGTACTAGACAACTTTCATAATATATCTTCATGATTATATCATAGTGTAAATTATACTGAGCATAATACATGTTATAATAGATTCTGACCTATTTTCCCATGAAAAGCCTAATTAACCGAAATATATCAAATTTCCAACATATGATTTTTTGCTCAGATAAAACAACAACAAATTTAAGATAAAATGCAAATATGCCTTATAACTGATCAGAAAATCAGTGGTTCAGTGATTTGCAGTGGGTGGTACAAATCATATGACCTTATACAGCTTCTCTATAAACAGTGTATATGAATTCTAAAAGTGTGGCCTTAAAGATTTTAACAGCAAAATTGACGTGTTGTTCTTTAAAAACTTTTTGAATTTGGAGATCCCTCTGTGGCACAATGGCTTCGGGATCTGGCATTACCTCAGCAGGCATAGGTTTCCTGGGAACTTCTGTAAGCTGTGGGAGTAGCAAACATGTTTTTTTTTTTTAATTTAATATGAAAGGTTTTAATTGAAACCTTGAGAAATCCCTAATAAATGTATTTTAGCTAACGTTTCTTACGGAAATCAGAATTTTTAAATTTAGTAAACAAATAGATGTAGTTGCCATGCAATCATTTTACTTCTATTCTTTCCTACAAATATCAGGGGTCAGCAAAAATGTTCTGTAAAATCTTTTAGGCTTTAAAGACGATACCTTACCTGTCACAAATAATCAACTCTGCTGTTGCAGCATGAAAGCAGGCCCAGGCAACACCCAAACAAGTTTGACCATGTTACAGTAAAACTGTATTTACCAAAACAGATAGTGGGCCAGACTAGACCCACAGGCTGGCCTGTGCCAACCCCTATGTGCATCATCTTTTGTCTTTTTTTTTTTTTTTTCTTGTCGTTTTGCCATTTCTTATGCTGCTCTCATGGCATACGGAGTTTCCCAGGCTAGGGGTCCAATGAGAGCTATAGCCACCGGCCTACACCAGAGCCACAGCAACGTGGGATCCGAACCACATCTGTGACCTACACCATAGCTCAAGGCATTGCTGGATCCTTAACCCACTGAGCAAGGCCAGGGATCAAACCCACAACCTCACGGTTCCTAGGTGGATTCACTAACCACTGCGACACGACGGGAACTCCCATAATCTTTGTTCTTTAAAAGCTTAAATTCTGGAGTTCTACATTATCAATGCAGAATTTACATTTGCTTAATAAGTTTAAGTTTATTTATGATTGAAAATTAAAGTTTTACATATCTTACATCATTTATGCATGATTATAAATGCCTACATACACACATACACAGGAATGATGATAGAAGAAAAAAAAGGTGGCACATGAAAAAAGGGAGGACATGAATACTGTGACTTTGTTATACTAGCTGTTCCCCATATGAAGAAATTAATACTGTTGGCTTTTGTACACTCAAGGAAAATAAGCTTAATTGTGGCTCACAGGCATACCTTCAATTTCCAAGAGTTGTTTTGGACTTTGATTCTGCCTGTAACCATATGCCTCAGAATTTGTGTTAGGTTTTCTAGCAGTATGCTTTGCATTGGCTATGTTCCCAAGTTAAGAAGTACAGTTTCAGCAAGGTACAACCCTTGGCTCAGTTTTGCAGGATGAAGTCAGGAGTGACACAATGTCAAGATGATGAAAAACACCAAATTGGCTGAGGTTTATTGGAGCATCCTTACATCAACCACATCTTCAAGAAATGCAACTGAGATTTGTTCTTGTGGAAATGGTAAGTAAGCCCACCACCTGTTGTGGCGGGGAGATCAGTGGTCCAAACACTCTGGCACCCAGCTATTCAGTTACAGAGGATGTCCATGTGTCTTGGGGATTCCTCCAGGTGATGACCTCTCTGTCTGCTTCCAGCTAGCTGAGGTCTGTGTGCTCTTATCATAGCTTCAAACCCTCATTATATTCCAAAAGCCATACAGCTCTGATTCCAGTCTGTAACCCATGGATTGTGGAGACAGCTGATGTATGGAGAGAGCACTTAACTTGCTATCATCTAGCTGCACCCTTGTAATTTCCCTAAAGGGTAGGGATAATTCGCACAAAACTTGCAACTACTACCACCTAATTCTTTTCATGATGTTTTTCCCAAATCGAAGAACATGGGACTGAAAGAAAGGAAAAGAGGAGGGAGGGAGAGAGAGACCAAACTTATTAAGACCCTAGAATGTCAGTGCATCTCTATGCAGAGGGAGATAAAGCAGTGAGTGTTTCTGAAAGGGAAAGGAAAGAAAAAAGAGGGGGAAGGGCAGAAATATGAAGTGTATTGGTCAGGGTTCTCCAGAGAAGTTTCAACCAATAGAAATGTGTATAGGGATAGAGATTGGTTCATTTTAAGGAACTGACTCATGAGATTTTGGAGGCACAGTTAACCCAAAATCTGATGGGGAGTCCAGCAGGCCTGCAGACTCAGGAAAGAATTTTGATGAGTCCAAAGGCTGTCTGCTGGCAAAATTCCTTTTTGCTCAGGGAAGATCATTCTTGGTTCTTTTACAGCCTTCAGCTGCTTTGATGAAACCCACCCATATCATAGAGGGTAATCTTTTTTACTTATAGTGCCCAAGGATTTAAATGTTGATCTCATCCAAAACATACCTTCACAGAAACATCCAGAACATCTGATCATGTATCTGGGCACTGACCCCAGCCACATTGACACCTAAATTAACCATCATATAAAGAGAACTCGTGGTGAGGAGAAAGGCATGTGCACAGAGATGAAGTATGTTTTTCTTCATTTCTGGTTACTCTGTTCCATCATGTTGTAGCAGGAATACTTGAGTTCCAACTAACTCAAATACTGTAAAATTTACACAATGAAAATTTCCTGAAATATGTCATAAACTTTCTTTTCTAACCCTAAAGGGTTGGAAGATATGCAAGATCAAAGCAGGAGTCTCTATCTAGTTTTCGTACTTAAAATGTACCTTTCCTCTTTGAGAAATTTAAACTGAATTTTGAGATAGTTATACATCCACATACAATTGTAAGAAATTATAGCGCTCCTGTGTACCCTTCATGGTTTTCACCAGTGGCAACATCTTGCAAAATTATAGTACAAGAGTTTAACAAAATTATTCACGTTGATACAGTCCATCGATTATATTCAGGTTTCCAAGTTTCTCATATATGAATTTTGTGTGTGTATATGTCTGTGTGTGTCTGTGCATGTATTTACCTCATGCAATTTTATCATATGGATTCACCATCAAAGTAAAGGCACAAAACAAGAGTTTCATTCCCATAAGGATCCCTCATGTTGCCCTTTTAGTCACACCCACTTTTCTTCTGTCCCCTTAACTTCATCTTTAATCAAAGGTAACCCTGACTATTTTCTTCCTAATTTTATCAGCTCGAGAGTATTATATAAGTGGAATCATACAGGATGTAACCTCTCGGGGTGGGCTTTTTCATTCAGTGTAACTTGCATGGTAATTTACCTAAGTTGTTATTATTAGCAGCAGGGGACTCTTTTTCATTGCCGAGTTCCTAATATTGAATCAACATTGCATATGAAGAATTAATTCTACTTGGTCATAAGGTATCATTCTATATATACATGATGGATTTAAAATGCTAAATGTTTTGAGAGAGCTTGTGTGTATCTTCATGAGAGATACTCATCTATACCTTTACAGTTTTGTACTTTCTTTGTCTGCTTTTGGTATCAAATTAGTACTGGCCTCATAAAAGATTAGGAAAAGTTTCCTCTTCTAATTTCTGGAAGCGATGATGGACAGTTCTACTTCCAATGTTTTGTAGAATACTTCAGGGGAATCATCTGGACCAGGACATTTCTTTTTCAGAAAAATTTAAATTATGAATTTAGTTTCCTTAATGATTATGTAACTTTTCAGATTATCTATTTTATCAGGTATGTTGGTATCTGATTTTTGAGGGGTTGTTCCATTTTCTCTAGGACACAATTCATGAGAACAGTAAAACTGTTCATAGTAATCTCTCACTGGCATTTTAATGACTACAGGATCTACCATGAGAGCCCATTTCCCGCCTGATATTGATGATTTGTATCATGTCTATTAGTTTTGTCATAATTACAACAGGTTAATGAATTGTATTTTACCATTTGAAGAATGAAATTTTTTCCATATTTGTTGTTTTTCTGTGTGAATTACATTGATTTCTGCTTTTATCTCTATTATTTCTATCCATCTCCTTTGAGTTGATTTTGCTCTTTCAATTTTCTTGAAGTACAAATTTAAACTACAAATTTGAAACATTTCTTAATTGCATAATGTGAGCATTTAGGGCTATAAATATTCCTCTCATCTTGGCTTCAGCAGGGTTCTACAAGTTTGATATGTTGCACTGTTTTCACTTAGTGCTATGTATTTTTTTGTTATTATCTTTGAAATGACTTCCTGTTTGACCCATCGTTTATGACTATGTGGTTAACTTTCAACGTTTTTAGAGGTTCTCCTGTTGTGTGTTATTTAAAAGTGTAGTTTGATTCCATTGTGGTTGAAGAATGTATTCTTCATGATTTCGTTTCTTTTGAATGGGTTGAAGTGTGTTTTATTGCTCAGGATAAGGCAGAAGATTCATGAGTACATTAAACAAAACATGTAGAAGTTCCTTCATGGCTCAGGAGGTGAGAGGATCTGGCATTGTCACTGTTAGGGTGTGTAGACATTCTATAATCATGCATAAATTATGTAAGCTATTTAAAGTTTACTTTTCAATCATAAATAAATTCCGACATAGGATATAAAGATAATGTAAATGCTACATTGATAATGTAAGATGCCAGAACTTAAGTTTTAAAAGACCAAGGATTGTGCATGTAGGGGGGAGTGTATACCAGCCTTTGTGTCCAGTCTGGCCAACAGCCTGTTTAGGTAAATACAGATTTGTTTTAACATGGTCACACTTAAAAATAAGTGTTGCCTGTGGCTGCTTTCATCCTACAACAGCAGAGTTGACAATTTAAAACAGATGAAGTATAGTCTTTAAAGCCTGAAAATATTTACATTGTGATCCTTTACAAGACATTTTCGCTGACCCCCAATATTTGCAGAAAAGAATAGAAGTAAAGTTACTGCATTGCAAAGACGTACATTTGTTTACTAAAACTAAAACTTGATTTCCACAAGAAACATTAGATAAAATATATTTAGGTTTCACAAAGAATTGATCAAAGACCTTATGTATTAAATTAAAACCATTTTTTCCCTCACTGACACTGTGGCATATGAAAGTTCCCAGGAGAAACCCTAGATCCTTAACCCTCTTCACTAAAATCAGAAAATTATCACTGGTTATATAAGGTCTTAGGACTTCCTTTATCAAAAGCTACCTGGGGGTGTAAGCCAGTGGGCTGGTGAGGTTGGGACCACTGAGCTCAACATGATCTAAGACTCTCCCCAATACATTAACGGGCCATGAAATCTGAGTCACCCATTCCCCCGATTGTTTTGTCCTCACTGGGGTGAAGAGGCAGCTGCCTCCACCATTTTGAACGTTGCAACAACACAACTAAGACGATAGGATGCTCCCCCTCCCACAAGGAACTGAAGCAGAAAGTCCTGTCCCTACAGCCAAGCCTTTTCCTCTCTGGACAGGCCACCCCCACAGGACACCCTGGAGGAGTGGAGGATCACCCCAGCCTGACATCCAGCCACTTCAGAGAGGCAGAGAGAAACTCTCTAGAGGTAAGGGCTGCCTCCAGCCTCCATTCTCACAACTGGTGAGTGTCCAGAGGGCTGAACGGCACAAAAGCAGCTCTCTATCCCCAGAGTTTTCCCGGATGCAGAGCATGGACTGATGCCCCAGAAGCCCCCTAGCCGAGCAGGCTGGAGACACAGGGATGATGAGGCTGTCCCTGGGGCTAGTGAGAGCTGTGTATTCCCAGGAGCAGCCTGGGCATACTTGTCTCTGTGGAGGAAAGACTTAGTCATTCACCTGTGGATCCAGACTGCCTGGGATTTCACACATGCTTCGTTCCTCTCAGATCCCCTCTCTGTCCTCAGATGACCCATCTCTGAGGACACAGGCACATGCAAGACGACAGTGGACCAAGTGCATTTCACAACAGAACGATTTTATCCATGTTTTACATCCCCCATGGCAAAGGAGCTACTGTTCCCACCCACACACACCCAGACCCAAGTCCCCACCACCTAACCCCACCCACCCCCACCCCCTCCTGGCTCTGGTCATTCTGTCCTTCCTCCCCACCCCTATGGCAGCCAGGAAGGTTGCTAGGATGTGGAGGAGCCCAAGGCTTCCATGGGGGCTGCCCAGTTGGACTGGCCCTGGAGTGCTGGCCCACCATTCCTTACTGGCTGCAGTGCCACTTCCTCCTCCTCCGTGTGACACATGGGTCACACCTGCTCCTTTTTGGCTGGGAAGGGTCAACCAGCCCCAGAGTCAGGGTGTGCCTCCCAGAGCCTCGCAGGTCAGACCTAGGCCTGGCCAGCTCCTCAGCAGCAGCCAGGCCTCCACACCGAGCCCGCTTTCTAGACTTGGCAGCTTCCAGGGGGCCTGAGCTGAGGCCCATTCTCTGGGGCACGGGGGCCTGGGAAGCTTGCTGGGCCCTCTGGCCTGCAGTGCAGACAAGACCCGAGGCAGGGACAGGGCTCTGTGGCAGCCCCCAGGGCAGCAGGCTGTGGTGAAGGCCCAAGAGGAAGGCCAGGCTGGGGAGCTCCTCCTCATCCTCACTGAACCCGTGACCCAGCCCTGGGGCTCCACTAAGAGGAGAGGCCTCCCTGAGAACCTTGCTGGCCCTGAGTCCTGATGGAGGGCCCAAGCGCTTGGTGCCCTGGCGAGGACATGGCTGTGCAGTTCCAGCCTGAGGGGGCTCCTGATATCCTGGAGAGGGCACAGAGCCTTTGTGCCTGAACAGGCCCCTGTCTGTTTGGGGGTGCCTTAGATGGCCATGGAAATCCATCTGGGGTGTCCAGGTTTCATCTCTGACCCCGGGCTGTGGGCCTTGCTCGTTCCTCTGGGCATCTTGTTGGGCCACAGACTCTGAAGGTCTTGAGTCCAGGTGGGGTGCCCTGTGATTGGGAGTGGCTGGCACCCCGTCGTCCTCCTCCGAGGCCAGGACTTGTGTCTGCACCAGCTGGTGGGAGAGAGGCGGACAGTGAAAGCTCTGCACCCTCCAGGGAGAGCCGGGGCTTATGGGCAGGGGGAGGTGAGATGGGACTCACATCCACAGACAGAGCCTGTGGCCCTCCTGCCTTCCTCCTGCACCTTCTCCCCAGCAGGGTCCTTGCCCTGTCCCCGGCTCCTCTCCTCCCCTTCCATTCCTCCTGCCCTGCACCCACCTGGGCAGCCTCCCGGGTGCAGGGCCTCTCCGTCAGGGGAGGGAGGGACAGAGCCTTCAGGGCCTCCTGCTCTAGGGCCCTCCCCGGCCCTGGCTGACCTGGGTCCTTTCCTCCTGGATTTCCAGGGCAACGTGGCTAGTCCCCCTGCCCCCAGTCTCCCTAGTGTCAGTCCCTCCCCTGGCCACCTCTTCAGGGGAGAGTCCTTCCTCCTGCTGCAGCTCCTCAGCCAGGCCCGAGAGATCCAGCTCTGGTTCTGGGGAAAGCAACTCTGCCAGGAATCGGGGGTGAATGACCGCCTCCACCTGGAATGGAAGGAAGAGGCTGTGAGCAGCCTTGGCCGGTGTGCCCTGGGAGGCGGGAAGACCTGGGAGAAATGTTAATAGCAGAGGTCAATCCAGAGACCCTCTCACAAAGGGGGAGCTTTCAAACTCCCATAGGTATTGTCTACTCACACATAAACACATACACACACTCACAAGCAGGTGCACATGCAGACACATGGGCTCCAAAGCACAAACACATAGGCACCGACACAGACACACAAAGGCCTACAAAGAGAGAGACACACACACATGTACAACTTTCACATCCACATATACACATCCTATGCACCAAAGTACACTCAGACACACAGGAAGACACACAGATGTCAGGGTCAAGGACCAGAGCCTAAATCCCATTATCCTGGGCCAAAGCCAGAACTAGGGTGCGAAGAGCATCTCTCCCTGGAATCCTGGAGTCTCAGACTCCAGGCCCAGCCCACCTTGGTGTCAAAGTCCTCCTGGGAACACAGCTTGTCCACGTAGTTGAGGAGATCCGGGTCTAGGAACCAGCCGTCCTCGTCCTGTGGCAGCTCATATCCATCCTCTCGACATTCCATATCTGACTCCCCTGTGGCTGAGGGGCCAGGACCCACCAGTGCCTGCGGGATGTCCCCATGCTCCCTGCGAGCCTCAGGGGGAATCTCCTTGGGGGCCTTGTTCTCCAGCAGCTGCCAGGCTCTGCGTGGCCTTGGGTGGGTGTGCTGGACCCTGGGGCCGTGTTTCCTTGGAGCACAGGCTGAGGTAGAGCAGGAGGAAGGGAAAGTGAGGGGACCCAGCGCCCTGAAGCTGACCCCTGAGCAGGCACAGGGGAGGGCATTGTTGTGCGGCAATGGATATGCCTGTGGGAAGGGGGAGGAGCAGCCAGAGCCTCAGGTTTTGTGGGAGGCCAGATTCAAGTCAGGGACAGGTAAAAGTCAGGTGTGAGAACGTGTGGAACATCTAATGATCAAGGGTCTCCCCACCAGCACACTTGTTAGGCAGATTTCACAGGGGCCCCTTAGACAGGGACGAGGGTGGTGAGGTTCTAAATGGACCAGGTCCACACCGCAGAGGGGATAAGGGGGACTGAGACCCCCTCGGGGCTATCCGTGTTGAAAGACCAATGCCCCCTTGAGGGAAAAGGACCAATCTGGGAACAGGGACCAGGCCTAGGCCTCTCTTACCTGTGCCTTGACGTCCAGAGGGAAGGTGATTCACAGACTGAGTGCCCCTTTTGTGGGATGTGGGTTCCTGAGGAGCCAGCTTTGGTGGAGCTGGAGGTGGCATGCCCTGTGCCCGCGTTGTGCAGGCCACGTTCCCCATCCTGATCTCATCCTCTGCCTCAAATTGCAGGAACCTGGGGGGTGTTGAGGGACAGGCCCCAGTGAGAAAACCACCTGGGCTCTGGAGCCCACCCAGGGCAGCAGAACTCAGAGGGTGAGGAGAGGGTGTCCTTGGGGCTGTCAGGGCCCTGTGAGGTGCTGTCGCAGTAGGGAGCTGCTCTGGTGCAGGTCCAAGATCTGGGCCTCCTCCTGCCTGACCAGCCCTGGAACTGGAGGGCATGGCCCAGCAGAGACCCAGGTCAATCTCTGGGACCAGGCTTAGGGGACACCTGGTGGGTGGTGGTGGCCCCTGCTCATGTGCCCCCGGACCTTGTCTGACCCAAACAATGGAGATGGCCAGTGGCCTGGTCAGGCATGTGTGCCCACAGAGCCCTTGCCCGAACCCAGAACCTGGGGCTGGGAGTGAGAGTGCGGGAAAGCACGCATAAGACAGGGCCCAACACAGGCTGGAGTGGGGATCCTACCCTTAGAGGTGAGGCATCTCTTGCCACTGAGAGCTAGCTGCTCCTTTGGTTTTGTTTGGAAACTAGGAGATTCACATGCAGAAATGACAGGGAGGGCCAGAGACCCATGGGCTTCCCCAAGGATGGCCGGTTGCCAATTGTAGCCACCAATAATGAGTTGAGGCCTAGCACACGCTAGGTCAGTGACGGCAAGGCACCCAGCATAAAGGGGTGCCAGGCTGCTGGATGGAGTCCTCACCCCTGCACAGCCCCCATGCCTTCAGGGGACCCCCTCCTGGGCTGCCGTGCTCCCCAAGGCCATCCTGAGGCCTCCCCACATCAGCATCACGGTAGGGCAGAGCTCCTGGGACAGGCAGGCTGGAAGAGCCAAGCTCTCCAGGTGGCAGAGGGGATTCTGGAGGCCAATAGGGGTTGGGGATTCAGGGAACAGGAGGTGTCAGGTGCCAGCCTCCTCTTGCATCCTCTCTGATTGCTAGCACCAGAGCCAGATCCTGCCCTGGGGCCTGCCCATCACCCACCACCCACCCCACCATGTCACCCATGGCCTAGGACCCTGACTCACTTTGCTGCCATTTCATAAAAGGCCATCCTATCAACAGTGCTCATGTACTGCCATTCCTGAATGGTCTGCCGCATTCCCTCCTCCAGCATCATGGTGGGCTTCAGGTGAGCCAGGGTGCGAAGCACTGGGCTGTAAGCCCTCAGGGTCAGTCTCTTGGTACAGCCCAGCCCCCAACTGCCCAACCCCACCCAGCTCCAAGGCCTCCATGGGCCCCACCCCTGCCAAACCCAGGCTCAAGAGGGGGAGACGAGGGTGTCTGGAGAGCAAAGGCAAGTCTTCCTGGTGCCTGGTGCCACCACCTCCCACTCACCAGAGGATGCTTGTCCACTCCCTGGCTATAGCTGGGACCCTGTGGCTGGGGAGTTTGCCATCTGATATAACATGCAGCTCCATCAATGAGGGAGTGAAGGCGCCAGTCGACCTGCTAACAGGTCTGAGAAGCCCAAGGATTCTTCTGCCCAGGTCTCTGCACTAGATGGCCTAGTCCCCCTTTTCGGAGGGACCTCGGGTCTAGGAGGGATGTTCCTGCCAGGCTCACAGCTCTAGGAGGATAGAACCTTGCCCTTAGGACGGCTCGACCACCTCCCCGTTCACACTGGACTTCTTCAGAACAACAAGGACCGGGCATGCAGAAAGCTCTGTCCTGGGCCTGAATGTCCTAAGCCTTATCTGAAGTGATACCCACTGGCTGCCATAGGCCCAGGTCCATGTTGAAAGGAGGTAGCACCAGAGAAGCAGGTCCCATTCAAACTCTGGCTCCTCACATCAGAGCAGGACCCTCTCGGACTGCTCTCCTGCGCTCAATGTTATCATGGCAGTGCAGAAAGTGAGACAACTGGTCTTGCATGGTGGTGGTAGCTGAGCTATGGCACGGACGGGATGTCATGGACTGGACGTGGGACACATCTGAGTGCAGACGTGCCTCCTCATAGCATGGACATTGTTGTCAACCCTCCTTCTCTCGAGGTGAAAGGATGCCTGGAAACCTAAGCAGGGAGGCCATGCCAAGGTCCTGTATATGCGAAGGCTCCAGCTGAGCTAATGAGGGCCTGAGCGGTCACTTACATGAGAAAGCAGGAGAGAGCTTCTGCATCGGGGCACTGGGGAAGGTGGCTGCTGGCCAGGGACTTGAAGCGCTGCCAGCATCGGAAGTTCTGATAGACGCTCTTATGGTGAGAAGCGTCCTCCTGAGGGCCCGTGTGCTGGGAGGCATGCAGGCTGCCTGCCCCAGAGGTGCCATGTGGCCACGGCCCAGAGCTCCCTGGGGGCAGGATGAAGGCAATCTGGGCAGCTGGTGGTGCAGCTTGAGGAGGAAGGCCTGGGGCCAAGCCTCCCTTGCCAGCCTGAACTGCTGCAATAGCTTGGGCAGCCACCCCGCTATCCCCTGCAGGGCTTGCTATGCAAAGGGGTGCAGGACACAAAGCACTCCCCATGAGGGCCCTGGAAGCATTCCCATTGAGGGGGGCCTGAGGGCACCCAAAGGCCTGAGACTGGTGGGGCAATGCTGACCTCCCTCCTGACCAGACTGGGACAGGGATGTTGCCAAGCCCTGGGGCAATGGGGCCATGGCCAGCAGGAGTCACCCGAGGTGTCATGGGGTGAGCTGGCTGCAATAGGGTGCTGCCAGGCAGGAGTAATGGGGCCATGGGCGGTGGCAGGTGCTGCTCCCAAGCTGGCTGGGGTTGGGAGCCAGGAGTGAGGGGAGGATAGGAGCGTGAGGCCCCAGGGTGCATGACCACATCCGTGCCCAGCAGTGGAGATGCTGTGGAGAGAAAGGAAAGGGGTGAATGGAAGAGGAGAATGGGCGACATGGACGGAAGCTCTCTGGGGACTCAGAGGGCACACCTCAGTGGGAGAGGGCACATGGCCCGAGGAAGCTGTGTGTTGTGCAGATGTCGTGGAGGGATTTTCATGGTCTGACCTGCAGTTGAGAATGACTTCCCTGGTGACCTTGATCCCCCACACCAAGTTCCCTGCCCCTGTCTACCGAGAAATGCTCAGCTCAGCAGCAGGGATGGGAGAACCTCCCTGAGGAGCTCCCTGACACCTCGTCCTCACAGGCTGTCCCTACGTCCTGGACATGAGCATGCCCCTCAGCAAGGTCACTGGCAGGTAAGGGCCTTCTCCAAGGTCCTTCCAGGCACCGTGAGGCCTTTGATGGACCTCCACTGTCTAAAGTCGAAGGACCTCACATCCTCCTCAACCCTTCCTCTCGGGATGCTCAGCACATATCTGTTCTGTCTTCCTTTCCTGACCTCACAAACACCTCTAAAAGGCTGCAAAGAACGCTCTGCACACAGAACCCTTAGACAAACACAGAACAGCCCCACCAAGCATGCACCTGCCGCTCCGAACCACCCAGAGTAGACACTTCACGGGGGCTAAGGAGTGCCACCCCATCCCGATGGCCCTGAATCCCTCCCACCATGCAGTTCTGCTCCTCAGAGAGAAGTCTGAGAAGTCGGTGTGTGTCCCCTGCATGTTTGCCACTTCCCATCCAGGGTTGGCTTCCAAAGATGAGCACGGGCCCAGGGTGGCTCATGTGACAAGGTCATGGGAGTGGAGGCTGCATGGGGTCCTTCCCCTTCCAGCTCCCAATAATGGAAAGTGAGGACAAACTGAGAAGCAGGCAGGAGTCAGGTGCCATTGTGAGAAAACCGCCCATTCAGGAGAAGGAGGTACATGCCACGAGGCACCGAATTGACCTCCACAGGTGTCCTAGGAGGTTTCAGAGTAGCAGACTAGATCATCTTTCTGCTTCTGTGCTACACTGCTTCACCCCCCCCTTTACAAAGGAAGCAGCCATCATAGGCCTTCCACCTGCACCAGCCTCTCTCCACATGTAGTAGTAGTGACTTGAAATAGGAACACACTCTTCATCTCAACATCAGGCCTCAGCTTCTGCCGTGAGCCACCTTAAACACTGCACCATGTCTGCAGAGACATATTTCCACAAAAGGGAAACCAACACAGAACACCTCAGGCCCACGAGTCCTAGCTTGGGTGAAGTCACCTGGTTGTCCATCCCTTGTGGGATCCAAGGCCACAGTTGCCTGACCTGAGAAGTGAGTTCTGGGCGGGATGGAGGGAAACGTTCTGGGCCGTGGCTGCGAGAGTAACATCCTGCCCAGCTCAGAGCAGACCCTTTCCTGAGCATGTGGCCACAGACAACACCCACCAGCACTGAATCGTTTTCTGACTATATCCTCCCATTCCACGCCCCCATTAGCCAGAGTATGCTCCAGTTCCAATCCCTTAGAGAGGTCTGGTGAGGCGAGCTTCAGATGCCTGAGGACCACAAGGCGGGGCTAGGCTTTCCCCATGACCCACCTAGGGCCAGCCACAGGACACTGGCTACACACACGTTCCAAGTGGCTTGTCTCCCTGCTAGAAACTGCCAACCTGCCTGCTGCCATCCTGCCTCCCCAACCAGAGCAAGGCCTCTTGAACCACCTCCAAGCAGCTGTCCTCCCCAGGGCAGCCTCAGGTTTCTACAGGCTCCCCTGCTGAGATGTCCCTGGGGTGCAGTGCTCTCGCCTTCCTCTCCTTCAGTCCAACTCCATGTCCACAGTGAAGGGTCCCAACGGAAACCCAGGGATTTGAGGGAGGCCCTTTTTCTTGGAAAACAGCCCCTGTCTAGAGGCTTACCGCCTTCTGAAGCCATTCACACAGGCATGGGCCTGGACCACCACGGGCTGGTGGCCTCAACGTGGACAGTCAAGAGCAGGACCCAGCGAGGGACCTGCCCCAACAGATGCTCAGGACGCAAGTAAAGGAGCCCAAGTTTGAATCTCAACAGTAGAATGCGGGCCTCCAGTCATTCTGCAGTTGGGGAGGGGCCGAGGGCAGGTGAGCCTGGGTGGGGGTGGGGTGCCATTCCATGCTGGCCTCTGCAGGGAGGCAAGAACCAGACGTTTCTTCCACCTTATGCAGGGGCCAGACAATTGTTGAGTGCCTCCTCAGGGAATGTATGTGTTGGTTTTCAGAGTCACAGCACCAAGGTTTGTCTTGATGTTCCCTTTCCCTTCGTTATTCATCAACTTGTTTGTTGTCTTTCAACCTGCTCAGCTTCTGTCCTGGCTCCAGGCTCCCTTCCCCAGAGGCCAGACTTTCTGAACAAAATTCACCTTTTATCATCTGATAACCACGTGGGTTTTCATGGCCACCTGGAACCCAATGTTTATGGTTTGGCTTCCCTCAGCAGACCCACCATTTGTGATTTGTGTGTGTCTGTCCTTCCTAAGGAAGCCGTCCTTGTGTGCCAACCAGCATCCAGCAGGACCCACCTTCCTCATGTTCCCTTGTGCTGGAAAGGCCCAGCCTATCCAAAAAGCCGCTGCACAGCCCACGTGTCCAAGACCAGAGATCAGTCTGACGTGTTTCCCGTATGATGACATTGCTGCTAAGTCTTGGAGCTTTTACCTTTTAAATGTTTGAATGTAACATTTTCCACAAATCCTCCCTTCTAAGGGATCACAGTCCACGTGTGCCGAATAGCATATGGAGTGCTGAGTCCTCCTCCACCCTCTTTCCCCTGTCCACTCAGTCCTCGTTCCCACCAAGGATCAGAGATACCTGTTTCATTCACATCTTTTCAGAGATCTTTTGGGCAAGGAACATTGATTGCCATCCGTTTGCCTTTGCAGGTAGCATTCCTTTGTCTCTGGTTGAAATGTACCATTTGCACAGGGAACTCCATCTTGGACTTGTGATGGAAAAGGTTGGGGGATAATGTGAGAAGGTGATTACATATGTATCCTATATAGATATATATGTATCATATATCATATGTACATACATCTGTCTGTAGCACAGGGTCCTTTGGCTGCACAGCAGAAGTAGATCAAACATTGTAAATCAACTGCAGTGGAAAACATAACCTCTTGTAAGATCAAAGAGTTCCTCTTGAGAAAAAGTTAAAAGGAAGCTAGAAAATTAAATTGCATCCCCGTAGACCTGAGTGTCTTTACTTTTGTTGCCTTCCTACTGATATTGTGGCTCCTCTGTTACTGGATGCATTTTTAACATGGGAGTTCCTCCATTCTCTTGAAATTCAATGTGCTGAAAGGGCAGAGTGCTCAAAGCCAGGCAATAACAATAGTAAATGTGCAGCTCCATTTGAGTTTTTCATTTCCCATACACAGTGCCTGCATTTAGCCTGACCTGTGTCCCGTGCACCATTTTGGACATATCTTTACTGCAAGTACTTTCCCTGTGTATCTGAAGTTTACCTTTCCCTCGGAATCAGCATGCATCTGGCAAGACTCGCCCATAAGGGTACCATATTAGGCCACAGGGAGTGGGCAGTTCTTGAGGGTATGAGAACTTGGAGTGGAGACCAAAGGTGCCTTTTGGTCCAACCCAAAAGAAAATGGCAAAGGGACCCCAAATCTGCAGGCTCTTTGGATGAAATGGCAATGGAAGAGCCAAGATATACTAGTGCATCTTTGAGCTTTAGGTGGTTAAGGACAGAAGTAAGGGAGGAGAAGACAAAATCTTCTCTTTCCTTATGTGAAAGAACCAGATGTGTGTATGTGGGGGGGTCTCTTGGTTTAATTTCTTTCTCCTTTGGGGGACACACGTGCTGCCTATGGATGTTCCTAGGCTAGGAGTCACATCGGACCTGCACGAGCAGGCCTCTGTCATAGCCAGAGCAATGTGGGATCCAAGCTGCGTCTGGGACCTACAGCACAGCTCAGGGCAACCCCGGATCCTTATTCTACTGAAGGAGGCTGGGATGGAGTGTACATCCTCACAGATCCTAGGGGGATTTTTGTCTACTGAGCCATGATGGGAATTGCTGGCTTTTGTAGGTGTGAAAACATCGACTGCCCGTGATGTGGGTGTGCCCTTTGACACAGTGCCAGCTTTTTATCCACCAATGTCCAATCTCCACGTGTCCAAACCCACTCGCATCAACGTCCTCCACAGCAAGCCCTGCTTGAAAGCTGGTGCATTTCCTGTCTGCATCCCATACCCTTGCTCTTAAGAATCGAGTCTCGTCCTTGCCTATGGTGCTGTCTTCATGGGAATCAACGTAGCATCCCTGACACAGCCACACGGAAACACACCTGAAGAAACGTTCAGATTGGGAGTTAAGGTCAGCTTATCACGATGCAAATGATAGGAATGCGTATGTCCGTCTTGTGTGGTGAGAGGCGAGGTCTCGGGAACATCATCAAGGGAGGTGAGGGGTGAAAACCTCCTAGGACTGCAAGCAAATCTCTTGGGAGGCAAGAGTCCCTCTGTGCAGTAGCAGAACTACAATTCCTCCTGCTGTTAGGGTGTTGGGCAAGGAAGGAGAGGTTGAAAGGATTGTTGCAAATTGAGAAGAAGGAGTTGTGTGGGTGCTTCCAAAGCTTCTTGCCCCTTGCAAAGGAACAAGGACTCCAAAGAGGGTGAGAAGCTGAGGCGAGAGTATCTCCTGCAATGCCATGGCGAGCTTTGTAGGAAGAAACTCTGGAATGGGGCACTGCAAAACTGAGCACCATGGGAATAGGGCTCTCTATTGGAGCTTTTATACTGAAGAAACATTTCAAGAGTTTTCAAACAAGACCTTCATATGAGAAGATTGCTGAGGCACCCATTGTACCCAGGCATTCAGGAAGGCCAGGCTTCCTTGTTGCTTCCTCCCCTTCTTCAGCCACTCTTGCAGTGAGTTACAAGATTCCCATGCATAGCTCAGGTGTAGAATTTGTGGGGATTTTTGGTTTGGTTGGTTTTGAATTGTTCTTTCCCCAAGACAAAGGATTTGCTCCTGTACAGCATGGTGACCCAGGTACACACACATGTACACATTCTGGTCTCTCCCATGAGCATGCTCCCTCACAAGTTCCCAGTGCTACACAGCAGGATCTCATTGCTAATCCACACCAAAGCCAATCCTTTGCATCCCTTCACCCCAAGCTCCCAATCCACCCCACTCCCTCCCCAGATGTCGTATTGGCATGAGTCTTCTCAGGGACATTGATTCAAAAGTTGCATTGTGGAAACGAGGTGCTCCCAATTCTTCCATCATTTTTGACTGACTTTGGACTTCTGAGGGCCGCATCCATGGCATCGGGAGATTCCCAGGCTAGGGGTTCAATCAGAGCTGTAGCCCCTGGCCTATGCCAGTGCCACAGCAATGCCAGATCCCAGCCGTGATGGCAACCTACACCGCAGCTCACATCAACACTCAATCCTTAACCCACCAGGCGAGGCCAGGGGTGGAACCCGCAACTTCATGGTTCCTAGTCAGATTCGGTTCTGATGCACCATGACACGAACTCCTTCTGTTTCTCATTATTTTGTACTACCTCAGAACCCTACATCCCGACATCGGAGAGGCCGAGGTTGTCAAATCAGCGGCACTGTAATTAGGGAAACCAGTCATGGAAGTGGGTGTCTCAACGTCCTTTGGACCATGAGCTCTGATTGTTCCTGCAGAGAGCTTCGGGGCAGGCACTGGCGGCTGAGGAGAAACATCTCTGGAGATGGATCACTAGCATCAGGAGACAGTGAACCTTCCACTCCCACATGGAAATTGAAAGGCACCGAGAGATCCCAGGTTTGTGTCTTGTGGACGTTTCAAGTCTGTGCCCTTGGGAGCTCTGGTTGTCATCAGAGAGATGTAAGGGTCTTGAGAGGTATCCTGTGGAGGAAGAAATGCTCTGATGTTGCCACGGACCAGAAAAGGGATCTGAGGGTTCACGTTTCTTTGGCGAGCATTCCCAAGTCAGGAGAGTATGTTGAATCTGCTCCTACGTCTTTGTGGGTGGATGAACTTCCATGATGTCGTGCCAAATGTAGGGAGGGAGAGGCATAGTGTTCCCAAAGTACCTGCTGTCTTGTGACTGGCCAAGAGGGTCAAGTTTAGCTCACCAGCATAACCAGGACAACCAGCACCGTACAAAGGAGACACACCTGTGCACCAACCTTTATTGAACAAGCTCCATGTGTTAAAGAAAGACATGAAGAACAAACATGCGTGGAGAATCGAGGCATTTGGAAATTCTCTAGGCATGGTGACAGGAGCACCATCTCTGAAGAGAGGTTCCCAGATCTCCAATTGCGTGCTAGAATGGTTCTTTAATGGATCCATCCAATTTGCTAGGGGAAAGACCCTTCTCTTTCTAGACAAGCAAATCCCAACCCAAAGAGTCCACACAGCCTAAGGTGCTGTGGCCCAAAGGGCATGAATGTCCTTGGCCCACTTTGAGGATTCTGTGCTTAGGCTGGATCTCTGCAAACTCTTGTATGGGGATCCTATCTAAATGCATGGGTTTCACCAATGCAGTGTGACCATGGGGGCTCATCTCCCAAGAGATAGGGTTTAAGAAGAGATGGCCACAGAAGCTCCCAGGGAGAAGACAGGAAGACAACCCCAGAGAGCTTTGCAGCGAATGCAAATCCTCCATGACATTCCTGTCTTGTAGGGAGCTCCTGGGCCAGCTCTTCTGATGCTTCCTTCCCTCCCTCCTCTTCCCACCTGTCCCCTGCTGACTGAGCTGTTGTGCACAGAGACTACCATCCTCCAACCGCTCCTAGTGTCTGTTGAGGAGGGTCCACTTGGGCAGTCAGTAGCGCACATTCGAGCAAAGAGGGTGGTTTCCCAAGGGGTGGCCTGCCTGAGGGTGGGGCCCGTCATGGTGGCCTTTGGCGTTCATTCCATGACAGCCCTGCTAAGGAATATGGGGACTGTTCAGCCATTGGGTGTGACCGCTCTGTGCTCTTGTGCACGCTGCAGATGCCTTGTGCCCTCCTCCATGTGGGTTCATGCCCGCATGGAGCTCAGGTCCGGAGCAGTGTTTCCACCACAGCTTTTAGCAGCACTGTGGATCAGGCTGCTGGGAGACTTGAGGGACTGTGGGCCCTATGGAGGCAGGGGACTAAAGTGTGTGAGTGATTAAAATGGGTGGCATTACAGTGTGCCCGCCGTTCCAAAGCGTAGGAAAGCTCGAAGGAAGAATTTCCAATTTGAAAACCCTCATGGGGTTCACAAGAAGTAGCTCAGGGCACGGGAAAAGGAGTGAAGATGTACCATCCAGGCTGCTAGTTTCACTGGTGTCTTCCCTTTTCACATACCAATGTCGGTCAGCACTTCTGTTCAAAGGGCATGCTTGGGTCTCTGTTGGGGGCAGCCTTGCTGAATGAAGTAGTGCTGACCACCTAGTTGTAGTCAGATGTAAATCGTGATGGATTTGCAAGCCTCTGGGGGATTGGTACAAGGCCACCCGGTTGTCGGAAATCTGGTAATGCGTCAAATGTGAGGGTTGGTTGGGTTTTTTCTATGGATATGTGTGTAAGGGGAGATCATGCCTGTGTTTGGGTGAGCGTTTGTCTTTGGAGGGTGCTGAGATGTAACAGAGGCATAGTCCAGGAGCTGGCGTTTAGGTGTTCGTAATTTGGTGTTCAGGGGCCTATTTTTCATGGATGTTTTCTGCCAGGAGGTTGGGGATTGTGTGTCTCCTGGTGGACTTGGTAGGATTATCTGCCTAGGCCTCAGGGCAATGTTAGGGAAGTCCAGGGGCCGATCTGTGTATTTGTACCTTTGGGGCCTGTAGTGAAACTTCGTGGTTGGGACTTGACCCCAGCCAAAGTTGAGAGTGGGACTGGAATCTACCTTGCCCTCAGCTTGGCACCTCAAGCCAGGATCCCAGGTTCAGAGAGGATTCGAGCGCACAGACTTCTTCTTTTTGGTGGCATCTGCCCCATGTGGAGTTTCCCCGTCCACGGACGGAGTGCCACAGCAGCAATCGGGACCACTGCAGTGAACACTCAGAATCCTTAGCCTTCCGTGCCACAAAAGAACGCCTCGACCTGCTCAAACCCACTGTCTTTGCACTGTCAGACCCCTCACCAGGTGTCAGGATTTGATGAAGCTCTGGTTCTTCTGCTTCGTGGCAGGAAGAATTTGGCATGAAGCGAAGCCCCAGGTAAAGAGTGAGTTTAGGAGCATAAGACCCTCGGGGGAGATACGCGTAAGCTGGCCAGGGAGCAGAGCAGCCCCAAGAACCAAGAGAGCTACATTTCTAGAATCCAAGGCCCAGTGGGGAGGGGAGAAGACTGCCTTCTTCCTCATTGGAGGGTGGATATCAAGGCTTCCATCTCCAGCTCCTCATATTGCCCTATATGGATGGTGTGCCCTGGGCTGTCACAGTGCTTGTTCAAATCGGTGTGTATTGCCAGGAGTTTGGTCATATATCATCTGGGGTATTTCATCTCAGGTTTCCATATACTGTCCTCTTTTACCTAGGCGTGTCCCCTCTCCCCTGAGTTTCTGTCTGGGTGAGGTGCAGAAATGCTCCTTGTCCAGGACTCTTCTCTCCTTGACCTCATGCAGCAGGACTCGATCTCCACATCTGTTGTCTTGTGCTTGAAGTCTTGGGGGTTGTGTCTTGAGCGTGTCTGGCACTTCGATGCATCCGGTCTTCCTTCAAGTCGGGTAAGTCATGGCTGGGTTCCTTTTCTTAGTGATCATCAGCATTAGACCCTTTCGAAGACCCCGTGAAAGCTTGTCTTTAACCCATCCCCCGTGGGCGGCTTCTGCTCTTTAAGGATCCTCCTCTATCCTTCCCTTTAGGATGATTATTTGTGTGTTCACGGCCTGTCATATGGCTCTTTGCTTTTTTGTGTGTAGCACATGTTCCGGAGCTGTGCATGTGTCTTTTGATGTGCAGAGGGCGAGTCGGGCTATCTTCTGGGACAAGTGAATGCTATATAGGTGGGCGTGCACTATTGGTATGCTTCGGGATTCTGCACGCTGGAAGAGTGCATGCCCTTGGATGGAGCCTTCGGGAGTGTGGGTTTATGGATATGCCGAGAGTGTGTTATATGCGTGTTTGGAGGAAAGGACGTAGGGTGCTAGGTTTGCAATTGTGTCGTGTGCTGAGTAATTGTGGGTCTGCTTGTGTGTTTTGGAGAGTTGTGTGCATAGTGCGTTTGAGTGTGTATTCCAGGGGCATGGGCATTTGGAGGCATATTCGCTGGGGCTATGCCCTTGTAGTTTTCAGGAGGGACATGTTAGGCTTATATATATATGTGGGGACGTGGGGAAGTGTGTGTCCGCTGGAGAGATGAGGTTCTGTGTTTCTACAGGGGCGTGGGAGACGTGCATTTCTTGGTGTGAGAAATATGTGCTGTGGTTATGTGTTACTAGTTTGCAGATGGATGAGCTGAGTCCTAGGATCATTGGATATGTGGAAGTCATTTCCTATGTGGTTTGCTGGCGATAGGTCCATGTGTCCTACGTGTGTATACTTGTTTGTGTGTCTATCACCAGGTGCATGAATGACCAGGTTGTGTTCCTATGGTATGGAGGTGTTGGGAGTGTGCCACGTTGCTTCTTGGCAGAATGCCGAGGTGTTTCTACAGGTCCTAGGTACGAAGAGATGGTGTGTCCACATTGAGGGTGAGGGCTGAAATGCATATGCAGTTGACACCCACACAGGTGCAGTGTCCTGGCAGGGCGTTTGTCTTCTGGAGAGGTGGCACCATGTGTAGTGTTTGGGGCATCTGTATGTTCAAGGGTTGGGAATATTTGTCCGTGTGTGTCCATAGGTGTTTGAGACGTGTACATGTGTATTAGTACGTGTAGGCGGATTGTGGCTGTGTGTGTGTATTTGAGGTCCTGGGGCTTCTGTAGTATGTATTTGGAGGGATGCCAGAGGTAGGTGTGTGTGTTTGGAAACAAAGAAATCTCATAGGCGATGTGTGTGTGTTCTGGAATCCTGGCCTAGAAGTCCTGTAGGGCTGTGGCCTTGCCTATGCGCTGTGCGTGAGGCGACTGTTAGGAGCTGGTGGTAGTGAGCCTGTATACGAGGTAGTCAAAGTGTACCACTGGTCAGTGTTTGTGTTCAGGCCCCTGTTGGGTATGTGCATGTGAAGACTTCAGGTGGTATAGCGTTGTTTGTGGGGAAATGGGTGGAGTGGGGAGTTGGCCTTTTCTTGTCTTTTCATGGCAGACACATGGCATTGGGAAATGCCCTGGCTATGGTGGAATTGGCGCTGCAGATGCAGCTGCCAGCCACGGCCACAGCAAGGCCAGATCCGAGCTGCATCTGGGACCTGCTCCATATCTGAAGGCAATCCTGGATCCAGGGATTGCACCTGCCTTCTCTCCTATACGGGTCAGGTTCATTCCAATGTAACCCCGACGGGAATGCCTGCTGGAAGTTTTTTCCTCACAACATCATTTTCAGTTCTTGGCATCAGCCCAGTTATCTTTTCCGTGTCATCGGAGTTTAGTCTTGGCAGATTGTACTTTGCTAGGAAGGTGTCCATTTCGTCTAGGAAGACTGTTCTCTTGGCATAGAGTTGCTTTTAGTAGTCTCTTCTGATCCTCTGTATTCTGGGATGTCCATTGAAAGCTGGTGTGCATTTTGATGGTTATTGATTTGAGTCCACTCTTTTTTCCCTGATGAGTCTGGCTAAGGGTTTATCCATATGGTGGATGTATTCAAAGAAGCCGTTGTAGCTGCATTGATCTTTCCGATGGTTTTCTTCGTTGCTCTTTCCTTTCTGCTCTGATCATTAGGATGTCTTTCCTTGTGTTTGTCTTTCTGTGGTTGCTTTGGGCGTAAGGCCAGGTTGTTTGTTGGTGGTTTTCCTTGTTGGCTGAGGTAGGCTTGTATTGCTGGAAAGGTCCCTCTTCGATCTGCCTTTGCTGCATCCCATAGGCTTTGGATTGTTATGTCTTTGGTGTCACTTGCTTCTTGGGATCTTCAGATTTCCTCTTTGGTTTCTCCAGCACTCCCTTGGTTGTTGAGTAGCATGTTGTCAAGTTCCCGTGCGTTGGTGTTTGTTGCCATTGTTTTCTTGGTGGTTGATTTCGAGCCTCATAGCGTTGGGTTCATACAAGCTGTGGGATAGGATTTCAATTTCCTTCCATGTACAGTGGCTTGCTTGGTGACGCAGCATGTGATCTGTCCTAGGGAATGTCCGGTGTGCCCTTGAGAGGAGTGTGTATCCTGCTTCATTGGGATGGAAAGCGCTCTACATATGGAGGAAGTGCCCTGTGGTCCAATGCATTATTGAAGGCCTGGGTTCCCTTGTTGATTTTATGTCTGGAGGACCGGTGCGTTGATGGGAGTCGGGTGTGAAGGCCCCCTGCTCTGACTGTGTTAGTGTCCATTTCTCCGTTTACGGTTGTAGCAGTTGCCTTCTACATTGCGGGGATCCTGTATTGGGTGCATATAGGTTTCCAATTCCCATCTCCTCTCCTTGGATTGATCCTTGACCGTTACGTAATGACCTTCTTTGTGTCTGATTAATAGTCTTTAGTTTATCTTTCCTTTACTGTCTCTTTTGTCTGATGGGGGTGTTTCTACTCCGTCTCTCTTTTAATTCCCACGCACGAGGAATATTTTCTTCCATCCTCTCACTTTCAATTTGTATGTGTCCCTCAAACTGAAGGGGGTCTCTTGAAGACAGCAGGTCTACCTATCTGTCTATCCCTCTACCTATCTGGATCGAGATCGAGATGGAGATCGAGATGGAGAATGAGACGGAGCTCTCGATGTAGACACAGAGAGAAGGAGATGCGTCTTCTTTTTGTATGCATGCAGCCAGTGGATGTCTTTCGGTTGGGGCATTTTGTGCATTTCCATTGAAGGTGCTTCTTGATCTGTATGTTCTTATGGCCATGTTATTAGCTGTGTCAGATTGGGTTTTGTTGGTCTTTTCCCGTCCTCCCTTGTTCTCTGCTCTTGTGGTTTGATGACTGCCTCTAGTGGGGTGTTTGTTGGGTGTTTTTTGATTGTTATTTCCCCGAGACAGTTTTTTCCACTGTCCAGCATTGTGACCCAGTTCCCCATACATGTATAATTCGTCTTTGTGCCATTATCATGCTCCATCATAAGTGAGTCGTCCTCGTTCTCAGTGCTACACAGCAGGTTCTCCTTGCTAATCCCTTCCAAAAGCAGTCGTTTGCATCCAATAACCCCAAGCTCCCCATCCATCTCACTCCCTCCCCTCGCTCTAGGCAGCCACAAATCTATTCTCCAAGTGCATGAGTTCCTTTAGGTGGAAAGGTTCCTTTGTGCTGTATATGAGACTCCTCATATGAGTGATGTCGTATGGTAGTCGTCCTTCTCTTTCGGACTTCCTTCACTCAGGATCGAGGATCTCGTTCCATCCATGTTGCTGCAGATGGCATTAGGGTGCTCTGTTGGCGCAGGAGTATTCCATTGTGTGTATATACCGCGTCCTCTTTGGCTGTTAACTGTTATTTCCCCGATACAATCTTGTTTTCTACTGCACAACGTGGTGACCCCGTTACACATACATGTAGGCATCCTATGTTCTCACATCATCATGCTCCGTCAAATGTGACTAGACATTGTACCCAGCGCTACACAGCAGGATCTCATTGCTAATCCATTCCCAAGGCAATAGTGGGCAGGCATTAACCCCAAGCTCCCCATCCACCCCACTCCCTCCCCCTCCCCTACCCCTTGTCCACCACAATTCTATTCTCCAAGTCTATGTGTTGCTTTTCTGTGGAAAGGTTCATTTGTGCTGTATATTAGGTTCCAGATATAAGTGTGTGGTATCCTCTTCTTGAATGGATCCCTTAACCGTGAACTAGTGTCCTTCTTTGCCTTTCTCAATGGCCTTCGTTTTAAAGGTGATTTTGTTGGATATGAGCAGCGCTACTCCTGATCTCCTGTCTTGTCCATTGGCATGAAATATCTTTTCCCATCCCCTCCCTTTCAATCTATACGTGTCCTTTGCCCTCGGGTGAGCTTGTCTAGGCAGCAGATTGAAGGTTTTTGCTTTGGTACACAATCTGGCATTCTGTGTCTTTTGATGGGAGCATTCGGTCCCGGAACAATTCAGGTGGTCATTGATAGATGTTTCTTGATTGCCATTTGAAGCCTTGTTTTCCCGTTGATTCTATGTTTCTCTTTTCTCCTTTCTTTTCCTTTGGGTGGATGGGTTCCGTTGATTCTCTGCTGGAGTCCTTTCCTTTTCCGATTTTTGAATGTAGTGTTGGCTTTTGGTTTGGGGTTGCCCTGTTTTGTTATTATGATAACCCCTTCGATTGTCTGCTCACTTTAGCCTGACCGTTACATAGGACCAAACGCGTCACTGAACCAAGACAAAGGATCTACATTTTCTTCCATTCCTCACCCTCATTGTATGATTTGATGTAGTTTATTTCATTTTATGTTTTTGACATCTTCGTGGTTAGATCTGTACGCTGGCTTCTCTAAGTCACTGCTTTCCAATGGTTTTTTTCTTTTTTCTTTTTTTGAATTGGAGAAGCCTTTGAGTATTTCTTTCAGAATGGGTTTTGTATTGCAGTACTCTTTCAGTGTTGGTTTGTTGGAGAAATTCTTGATTTCCCCTTCGATTTGAAATGATAGTCTTGCTGGATAGGGTATTTGGAGGAGGCAGATTATTTGTTCTTTCTTTCAGTGCTTTCAATGGGTCTCGCCACCCCCTTCTGGCCTGGAGTGTTTCTGTAGAGCAAACTGCTGATAACCTTATTGGGGTTCCCTCATCATGAATGCCTTGCTTTTCTCTTGCTGCCTTTGGCCTCCTCCCTTTCTGTTTACCTTTGGCCATATTGATCAGAATAGGTCTTGCTGCGTGCCTGTTTGGGTTCAACTTGTTTGGGGCTCTCTGTGCTTCTCGTATCTTGCTATCATTCTCCTGTAGTTGTTGCTTTAAATCCTCGATTGCAGGACTCCCTGTCGTGGTGCCCTGGAAACTGGCCATGGCCACTGCCCCTCTCCCCCAGCCGCAAGGACCAGACCCTCCCTTTGGCTGATGACATGAGGAGATTTCCCACCAGATGGCCCGGCCCTGAGCGCACTAACTCTAGGAAGTCCCAGCCGCTCTGTTTCTAAGCCCCACTGACCCCCTGAGCAAGACCGGCTGCCTCCACAAGGCCTGGGTATGGGCATCTTCTGCAAAGGCTCAACCAAGACCTTGAGAGAACACCAGATGTCTAAAGGAATGAGAAAGGAAGAGGGTCCCGGTTAGGGGTGTGCTGGTGCAGCCCAGGGCCTTGCCAGAGCTGAGGTCTGCAGGGGCTTGAGCTGGCCAGGCTCCACTGCCAGACCAGCTCTCTTGGGCCCTGTTGGGACATATGTCCCTTCTCGGCCTTGGACAGTGCCTTCTTCTGGACCTCCAGGGGTTCTGCAGGCACAGAGGCCCATCTGCTGATAGATTGAAACCTGTGATTGTCCTGAGGGTCAGTCAGGAGCTTCCTACATCAGGGCGCCCATGCCTGCCTGCATGGCTTACACAGGTTCATCAGCCATGGGATGCCAGTGTTTGGAACTTCCCAGAAGTACAACTGAGTGACCGTGCATGGCAGAGACTCCTCTGACCTAGCTCTGTTGCTTTCAGCCTAAGTCCCCTGTCCTCTCTAGGGTGGTTCCAGGGGGCTGCCCTCATCTGTGACCTCCCATTTTCAGGGTGTCTCATGGGGATGGCCCGCTGGGGCTTAGACGGCTGACATGCCCCCTACCCCAGCATCTTCACCAATATCACCTGCTTCTCCCATGGGACCGATGAGATCCAGAAGCACATGCCTCTCCCTGAGCCCACGGTCCCTCCTCCTACACCCAGGTTCCATCACAGTCTCTGCAGGCTGCTGGCTCTCCTGGGCCTGGCACAGGCTTTGTGCCCCCAGAGACTGGCCCCTGCTACTGTTCATGCTCGAGGTCCTGCAGCAGGCCTGGTGCAGACCCCCCGAGCTCCTGTGCTCCTGTCTCTGCCTCAGACTCCAGTCTCCATTTGGCAAACAGCTCCCCCACCAGCTCCATCAGCTTTCCAGGGCCCCATCTTGGCCTTCCAAGATGTGGCATTGCTGTGGCTGTGGTGTAGGCCGGCTGCCAACCGTGGCCACCCCACAAACCAAGCCTGCAATCTCCAATAACCAAAGGAAAGTCTCCTCATGCTGCTGCCTTGGGGCCCTACGGCCCCTCCTGTCATCCGTCCTTACTTCTTCTGTTGGGGTCCTCCATCTGACTCCCTGGACAAGGGGAGAGGACATGAGAGGGAGAGTGTCCCAGGAGGAAGGTAGGGGTGGGGATGCTGGTGGAGCCCAGCTGGGGACAGAGAGGGTGTCTTCCCTTGAGACTCCTTCCTGCCCTGGGAGTGCCCAGGCCTTCGGAGGGAATCGGTCAGCTCTAGCTGCCCTCACCAATCCCATGGAAAATGGGGCTTAAATAACAAGAATTTATCAAGTCAGCGTTTTGGAGCCCAGCCTTCTGAGATCCCGGTATAAACAAGCTGGGTTGGCCCTGAGGCCTCTCTCCTTGGATTCCAGATGCCCATCTCCTGCCTGCGCCCTCCCATCAGCTCCCTCTGTGGGACTCAGGGTCTAAATCTGCCCTTTCTATAGGGGCACCCATCCTATTGTATTCGGGGCCACCTTAGTGACCTGATTTCAGCTCTTTCTGTACAAACTCTGCTGCAGGGCTTGCTGTGGTGGTGCCCTGGAACTGAACCTGAGAAGGAACCATGAGTGTTCAGGTTCGATCCCTGGCCTCGCTCAGGAAGGGAAGGATCCAATGTGGCCATGAGCTGTGGTGTAGGTCTCAGACCCGGCTTGGATGTGGCATTGCTGTGGCTGTGGTGTAGGCCGGCTGCCAAAGCTCTGATCGATCGATGGATCGTTCGGATGCCAAGCCTGGGAACTTCCATATGCCGCCCCAGCAGCCCCATACAAACAAACAAACGTAGGCAATGGAAAGACAAAGAAAAGACAGCTCCACCTAAGGTCATGTTCGGAGGTCCTGGGGGAGAAACCTTCCACATATGAACTTCGGGTAATACAGTTGTAGCCCCTTTTGGCAGGTGTCTCCAGTGCCAGGGATGAAGGGTCTTTTGTAAAGGAAAGGAACCTCAGTCCTGGGTTGGGGTTGGGATGAAGGAGGATCGACTCCCCAAAGTGAGGGAGGGACATTTCCAGAGTGCAGGGCACTCAAGCCGGATCAGAGCCCATGACCCAAGGCCATGAGGCATGGGGTTCCAGCCCGTGGCATATAAGGCTCTTGAAGGAATGGTGTCTAGGTGACTGAGAGGGAAGCTGAGAGAGGAGCTCCAGCGCCAGGCTGTGAGATGAGGTCCAGGCCTCATAGAACTCTGCTCCTACATTGGATTCCCAGCACCCTCTTTCAGCACGCCCATGGCCCTGCTCTCCATAGCCTGAAGGGGAACAACTCACTGCCCACCTTTCTGGCCCCCACCCCCACATGAACACCTGCCTTCGGTCCAAGGGCCCCAGCCAGCCTGGCCCAAGGGGTCCACCCGTCCAGCACTTGGAGCCTGATGTCTCCTTTTCGGCTTAGCTGTCTCGGGCCAACCCGAGGGAGTTCCTGGAAGCAGTGTTGTTGAAATCCTTCCTGCCCTCTGCCTGACCCAGTGTTCTCATGTAGCCAGCAGGATCCCGGGAAGCCTCACAGTGGACCCAGCCTTCCGGACTCACAGTGCTATGGTGGGTGACCTATCTCTTCCTAACGTTTGCCCATTTTCTTGTGGAATAGGTCCCGCTGTTATGGTCGTGTCTTGGCAGTGCCTTATTCCCTCGAGACACCAGACTTGGGTCAGATGTGTGGTTGGCAGGTGGTTTCTCCAAACCTGTAGCTTCTTTTCACCTAGGAAAATGTTTACATTTGATGAGGTCCGTTTTCTGTCTGGGGTAGTGTTTTGGCTGTCATGGGGAAGAACGCTTATCTTTTCATTGTTGCTGATGTTGTTGTTGCCTATTCCAGCGGTATTGATGTAGTTATCTTCCGTTTGATTGAAAGGACAGTGAGGTACCATGTTGTGATATTTCCTGCTGTGTCGAAAGTGATTCGGTCATACATACACACACACCCCTTCTCCCTCAGATTCTATGCCCATATCGACTATCACTAACTGTTGGCTAGAGTTCCCTGGGCTCTACCACAGGTTCCTGTTGGCCGGTCATTCCATGCACTCAGTGTGCAGAAGCCAGTCCCAAACCCCCAGTCCTTCCTGCCCCGGACTTGGCTCCTTTGGGACCCATCCGGTTTTCCAAGGCTGGGAGTCTGTTTCTGTTCCGTGCACACGTTCATTTGTGTCCTCTCTTTCGGTTCCACTTAGAAGTGGTATCATACGATGTTTGTCTTTCCCTGTCTACCTTCACTTAGGATGATAATTTCCAGGTCCGTCCTTGCTGCTGCAGCGTTCATGATTCCATTCTCTTGTATGATTGTGTGATGTCCCCCCGTACATAGGAACCTCATCCTCTTTATCCATGCCTCGGCCGATGGACATTTAGCTTGCTCCCTTGTCTTGGCTATTGGAAATGGTGCTTCAGTGGACATTGGGGTGCATGTATGTTTTGAAGGGCCTTTCTTTCCTTTTGATGAAGTCCAACTTTCTGTTCTTTCCTTCCCTTTTGGGGTACTGTTTTTCTTGTCATGTGGCAGACCCCTTTGCCAAGCCCGAGGACCCAGAGGTTTGCTCCAATTGTTTTTTCTTAGGTGTGGTAAACGTGGCATCGTTTGTATCTATACACATTTTACATTTGCACTGAATGTTCCATGATGAGTTTATTTTTGTATCGGATAAAAACCCTATCCCTATTCCATTCTACTGCCCTTGAGCTTCCGTATTAGAACCTCCCAGGTTGGTGTATTGCTATGGATCTATTTCTGCATTCTCTCTCTGTACACTGAACTCTGTCTGCCTCTATCCCTCCAGCAATGCCAAGCTGCCCTCCATAGAGCGTTCTCATAAGCCGAATCACCTCCCACTTTAATGTGCTTTCTCGAAATTATGTTTGATGTTCTGGTTCCTTTATCTTTTCCTTATACATTTTAGAATAATTTCATCCATGTGGGCCAAAGACAAAAAAAAAAACTTCTGTTGGAATTTGGCCATATTCTGTGTTGAGTCTTCCCATCCATGAGTATAATACGTGTCCGCATTGTTGTAGGTATTGTTTTGTTTTATCATACAGATGCTCTATATCAAATATGTATCCCCGGATTTCCCATTGTGGCTCAGTTTGTGACGAACCTGAAAGAGTGTCCAGGAGGATGTGGGTTCAATGCCTGACCTGGCTCAGTGGGATGAGGGTCCAGTGGTGCCACCAGCGGCAGTGTGGCTTGGACCTGGTGTTGGTGGGGCTTTGCTGTAGGCTGGTAGCTGTAGCTCCAGGTTGACCCCCTTGCCTGGGACCTTCCGTATGCCGTGGGTGCAGCCATAGAAGGACCGGTATAACCAAATGCTTCAAGGTTTTGGCAAATCTTGTGTATTGCATGGTGTTTTTCGTTTTGGTACCACGTTCTTTTGTGGGATTTACACACATGATGAAGGTGTTTGTGTCGACCTTGTATACTGAGACTTTGATAAAGTGACCTCCCTCTTCCGTGTGTCCTGGAGATTCGGTGGGCCTTCCCATGGAGGTAGCCATGCTATCCATGAGCATGGAGAATTATGTTTGTGCCTGTCTCATCTGTAGGTCTTTCTTTGTTTTTCCTGCCATGCTGCCCTGGCTCGTAGCTACAGTACTAAGTAGAAAAGGAGAAATGAGAAAGAACTTTCTGACCTGTTTTGGATGGAGGAGGAAGACGTTCATTCTTTCACCATCACGCAGGAGGCTTGGTGTAGCTTTTTGTCGAGATGTTCTCTACGGGGTTCAAGGAGTGTCCTTCTCTTCCTAGATTTCTGAGTGTTTCCTACATGAATGGGTATGGCACATGTTCTGCAAGCGCCATTGTGACCATGTAGGTTTTCCTCAGTAATGTCTTCATGCAGCCTATAAAGTTGATGGTTGTGCATAGTAAGCCAAGCTAGTGTTCCTTGGCTAGAGTCCCTCTGAACATAGGGTATTGTCGTGAGCTTCTTTGTTCCTGCGTTTGTTGTATTTTGTGATTTGTATTTTCTTGATGCCTTGTGTGAAAACGTAGGTTGTGGATGGGAGACCTTGCATCTTTTGTATTCTATAAGCATTTCAGGCCAATTGCTTCCCTCTTAACACCAGTTTGTCTGGATCCTACCACCTGTTAGGTACTGCACGTTCCTTTGCCTACCGTTCTATATATTTTCCAAGTTCTCCTGGAGAGGCCTCTTTGAGCATGGAGTCGTTCGAAGGGTGCATCTCCATGTCCACATATCTGGAGGCTTCCTTTCTTCTCATTCTCGTTGTTCTGCAATGGACAGCATATGCTTTGGGCCCAGTGGAGTGAAATGCAGTGGCTCTTTGTTTCCTTATCGTATAGGTTCTCCAAACATCACAGGCAGGAACGGCTCCAATATGACTGTGACAGAGGAGTGCTCTGCCTATTTCCCTTACACTGTAACCATAAGGGGATTACCTGAACATGGAAATGCCAGGCTTCTGAAGATGTGTCTGACAGGGCCAGTTCACAGCCACCCCTGCCCATTGTTGTCTGGATCAGCTTACAAGTAGAGAGAGAGCCAGGGTCCAGGAGGGGGCCCAGATGCAGCGCTCTGCTGCTTTCTATGGCTGTGATCCCATGTGGGCATTGGCTACCACCAGAAGGCTGACAGGCAGGAGCCAGGTGCAGTCCCTGGCTGGGGGATCAGCACTCCCAGTGGGCAAAGCTCCAGCCTCTCTCCTACTGCCCAGGGCAGGTCTGAGCTGTGGGTGCAGCCACCAGTCTCCGAAGGCTGATGACAGAGGCACCAGGAGGCACACCCCAGCTCTGTCAGCCACAGTCCCTGGCTGTTGGCAGGGACCGTGATGTCCCAAGGAAGAAGGCCCACCTCCCAGCTGCAAGGAGGTGGTCTTGAGCAAGTCAGAACTGCCCTTTCTCGTCTTCAGCAAGCAACATTTCCATCCCTCCCTGTTGCTTCCTCCCAACCTATGCGGTTGCCAGGCTTTCTTTTTCAAACCTCTTCCAAAGCACTTCCTGAAAGGAAGGGCATCCTTACCCCGACTGACTAAGAAGCACCTCTTGAAAATAAGCAAGTTTCCCCTCACCCAACACTCTTAGCTCCTTCCAAGGACCATCCTTGCTCCCTCCTGCATGCTGCTGAGTAGCAAAATGTTGGGGATCCAGAACTCCTCCAATGACTGGTATGCTAGCAATTGCTTCTGTGACAGCAGGAAGCTCCTCCCCTCCAGGCCGAGGCGGTGAGCAGACTGTAGGTGATGGCTCTGTGCTCTGTGCCCCCTTTCAAACCCTTTGCATCCCTGCCATCTGAGGAAGGAAGGCAGTGCCTGGGAAATTACCCTGGTTACAGATTTGTCACTTGGCCTGTCTGGAAAGAGGTCACCTGTGAGCCGGAGGACCCGAATCCCCTCTGGAACACACTGCTGCGTCCCCACCACCCAAACAGGCCCTTCCAATAAGGCACGATGGCCTGGCCGTTGGAATGGCTGGACACTGAAGGTGTGCTGTCTGTGACTGGGACACAGGGGACTCAGTGCCCTGGACTTGGAGACACATGGCATTGGAAAGGCAGAACCCAGGCCAGGGGCCCCACATCCTAAGTCAAATGGGTTTCTTCAGCCAATGCTTTGACTCCCCCTTGAGGGGATTGTAGATGAGCCTTTCCCTGGTATCAGAGGGTCAGCTTCCCCTTGGTGTCTGTCATAGACAAAGAGTGTCCAGCCCCTGTCTCTGTCTCACACAACCTGTACCAATCCAGCCCCTGAAACTGGGATGCTCCTTCACCCACCCTGGGCATGGCGGCCATTTCTGTGATTCGGTGAATATGCCATCCATTAATCCACTGTTTCCTTGTTGGATGGAGGGATGCATGGATAGATGGAGTCTCTGATTGGCATTGGAGGGCCCCACCTGCAGCATGGGGAAGTTCCCTGACTAGGGGTCGAATCAGAGCTGGCATTGCTGTTCTACGCTACAGCCACAGCAATGCCAGATCCAAGCCACATCCGTAGCCCACACCAGAGCTCAAGGCAATGCTGGATTCCTTAACCCACTGCACAAGGCCAGGGATCAAACCCACGTACTCATGGATAGCAGTCAGATTCTTCATCTTCTGAGCCATAATGGGATCTCCCTAAAATACTATTTGGTGATGGTCTGTACATCTTTCCTTCCTGCAAATTCTATTGCATTCTTTTCTTTTCCATTTTGAGTCGGCTGCTTTTGGGCCTGTGGGCTGTTCCAGGCCAGGGGTTGAGTCCAAGCTGCACCTGCTGGCCTATGGCACAGCCACAGCAATATAGGATCTGAGGCATGTCTCATACCTATACTACAGCTGACGGCAATGCCAGAACCTTAGCCCAGTAAGCCATGCCATGTCTCATGCCCACGTCCCCATGGATCCTAATCAGTGTCCTTAGAGCTGAGCCACACGAACTCCTGCTGTTTCATGTTGTAATGGATTGAAAAGCATGAGTGAATGGCTCACTTTCAGTGTGCCTACACCTCGGCATGAATCCTAGATTTTTGGCGTTTGGGGCATTTTTCTTTTTCTTTTTTTTGTTGGCTTGTTTTTTATTTTGTAAGTGTTGGCTGCCCCTCTGGCACACAGACGTTCCCAGGGACAACCCAAGATCCTTAACCCTCCTCACCCCAATCCAAAACTTATCCCTGATGACGTAAAGTCCCAGGTCTTCTTGTATCAAAAGCTACCTGGGGGTGGATGCCAGTTGGCTGGTGAGGTTGGGACCACTGAGCTTCACATGATGGAACCTCCCCCCAAGCCATTAACAGGCCATGAGATTAAAGTCACTCACTCCCTCCTTTGTTTTGTCCTCACCGGGACTAAGAGGCCGCTGCCTCCACCATTTAGCACATGGCAATATCCCACCAAGACGATAGGATGGTCCCCCACCCACAAGGCACTGAGGCAGAAAGTCCTGTCCCTACAGCCAAGCCTTTTCCTCTCTGGACAGGCCACCCCCACAGGACACCCTGGAGGAGTGGAGGATCACCCCAGCCTGTCATCTGGCCACCTCAGAGAGGCAGGGAGAAACTCTCTAGAGGTAAGGGCTGCCTCCAGCCTCCATTCTTATGACTGGTGAGTGTCCAGAGGGCTGAATGGCACAAAAGCAGCTCTCTATCCCCAGAATGTTCAGGGATGCAGAGCATGGAACTGATGCCCCAGAAGCCCCCTAGCCCAGCAGGCTGGAGACACAGGGATGATGAGGCTGTCCCTGGGGCTAGTGAGAGCTGTGTGCTCCCAGGAGCAGCCTGGGCATCCTTGTCTGTGTGGAGGAAAGACAGTCATTCACCTGTGGATCCAGACTGCCTGGGATCTCACACATGCTTCGTTCCTCTCAGATCCCCTCTCTGTCCTCAGACGACCCATCTCTGAGGACACAGGCACATGCAAGACGACAGTGGACCAAGTGCATTTCACAACAGAACGATTTTATCCATGTTTTACATCCCCCATGGCAAAGGAGCTACTGTGCCCACCCACACACACCCAGACCCAAGTTCCCACCACCTAACCCCACCCACCCCCACCCCCTCCTGGCTCTGGTCATTCTGTCCTTCCTCCCCACCCCTATGGCAGCCAGGATGGTTGCTGGGACCTGGAGGAGCCCAAGGCTTCCATGGGGGCTGCCCAGTTGGACTGGCCTGGAGGGCTGGCCCACCATTCCCTACTGGCTGCAGTGCCGCTTCCTTCTCCTCCGTGTGACACATGGGTCACACCTGCTCCTTTTTGGCTGGGAAGGGTCAACCAGCTCTAGAGCCAGGGTGTGCCTCCCAGAGCCTCGCAGGTCATCCCTAGGCCTGGCCAGGTTCTCCGCAGCAGCCAGGCCTCCACACCGAGCCCGCTTTCTAGACTTGGCAGCTTCCAGGGGGCCTGAGCTGAGGCCCATTCTCTCGGGAAAGGGGGCCTGGGAAGCTTGCTGGGCCCTCTGCCCTGCAGTGCAGACAAGACCCGAGGCAGGGACAGGGCTCTGTGGCAGCCCCCAGGGCAGCAGGCTGTGGTGAAGGCCCAAGAGGAAGGCCAGGCTGGGGAGCTCCTCCTCATCCTCACTGAACCCGTGACCCAGCCCTGGGGCTCCACTAAGAGGAGAGGCCTCCCTGAGACCCTTGCTGGCCCTGGGTCCTGATGGAGGGCCCGAGCGGATTGTGCCCTGCTGAGGAAAAGGCTGTGCAGTTCCAGCCCGAGGGGGCTCCTGATGTCCTGGAGAGGGCACAGAGCCTTTGTGCCTGAACAGGCCCCTGTCTGTTTGGGGGTGCCTTAGATGGCCATGGAAATCCATCTGGGGTGTCCAGGTTTCATCTCTGACCCCGGGCTGTGGGCCTTGCTCGTTCCTCTGGGCATCTTGTCGGGCCACAGACTCTGAAGGTCTTGAGTCCAGGTGGGGTGCCCTGTGATTGGGAGTGGCTGGCACCCCGTCGTCCTCCTCCGAGGCCAGAACTTGTGTCTGCACCAGCTGGTGGGAGAGAGGCGGACAGTGAAAGCTCTGCACCCTCCAGGGAGAGCCGGGGCTTATGGGCAGGGGGAGGTGAGATGGGACTCACATCCACAGACAGAGCCTGTGGCCCTCCTGCCTTCCTCCTGCACCTTCTCCCCAGCAGGGTCCTTGCCCTGTCCCCAGCTCCCCTCCTCCCCTTCCATTCCTCCTGCCCTGCAACCACCTGGGCAGCCTCCCGGGTGCAGGGCCTCTCCGTCAGGGGAGGGAGGGACAGAGCCTTCAGGGCCTCCTGCTCTAGGCCCCTCCCCGGCCCTGGCTGACCTGGGTCCTTTCCTCCTGGATTTCCAGGGTCACCTGGGTTCCCACCCTGCCCCCAGTCTCCCTAGTGTCAGTCCCTCCCCTGGCCACCTCTTCAGGGGAGAGTCCTTCCTCCTGCTGCAGCTCCTCAGCCAGGCCCGAGAGATCCAGCTCTGGTTCTGGGGAAAGCAACTCTGCCAGGAATCGGGGGTGAATGACTGCCTCCACCTGGAATGGAAGGAAGAGGCTGTGAGCAGCCTTGGCAGGAGTGCCCTGGGAGTCGGGATGGCCTGGGGGAAATGTGACTAGCAGAGGCCAATCCAGAGACCCCCTCACAAAGGGGGAGCTTTCAAACTCCCATAGGTATTTTCTCCTCTCACATAAACACACACACACTAACAAGCAGGTGCACATGCAGACACATGGGCTCCAAAGTACCAACACATAGGCACCGACACAGACACACAAAGGCCTACAAAGAGAGAGACACACACACATGTCCAACTTACACATCCACATATACACATCCTATGCACCAAAGTACACTCAGACACACAGGAAGACACACAGATGTCAGGGTCAAGGACCAGAGCCTAAATCCCATTATCCTGGGCCAAAGCCAGAACTAGGGTGCGAAGAGCATCTCTCCCTGGAATCCTGGAGTCTCAGACTCCAGGCCCAGCCACCTTGGTGTCAACGTCCTCCTGGGAACACAGCTTGTCCATGTAGCTGAGGAGATCCAGGTCTGGGAAGCAGCCGTCCTCATCCTGTGGCAGCTCATATCCATCTTCTCGACATTCCATATCTGACTCCCCTGTGGCTGAGGGGCCAGGACCCACCAGTGCCTGCGGGATGTCCCCATGCTCCCTGCGAGCCTCAGGGGGAATCTCCTTGGGGGCCTTGTTCTCCAGCAGCTGCCAGGCTCTGCGTGGCCTTGCGTGGGTGTGCTGGACCCTGAGGCCGTGATTCCTTGGAGCACAGGCTGAGGCAGAGCAGGAGGAAGGGAAAGTGAGGGGACCCAGTGCCCAGATGCTGACCGCTGAGCAGGCACAGGGGAGGGCATTGTTGTGGGGCAATGGATATGCCTGTGGGCAGGGGGAGAAGCAGCCAGAGCCTCAGGTTTTGTGGGAGGCCAGATTCAAGTCAGGGACAGGTAAAAGTCAGGTGTGAGAACGTGTGGAACATCTAATGATCAAGGGTCTCCCCACCAGCACACTTGTTAGGCAGATTTCACAGGGGCCCCTTAGACAGGGAGGAGGGTGATGAGGTTTTACATGGACCAGGTCCACACCCCAGAGGGGAAAAGGGGGACTGAGCCCCCCTCAGGGGTTATCCATGTTGAAAGTCCAATGCCCCCTTGAGGGAAAAGGACCAATCTGGGAACAGGGACCAGGCCTAGGCCTCTCTTACCTGTGCCTTGACGTCCAGGGGGAAGGTGATTCACAGACTGAGTGCCCCTTTTGCGGGATGTGGGTTCCTGAGGAGCCAGCTTTGGTGGAGCTGGAAGAGGCATGCCCTGTGCCCACGTTGTGCAGGCCACGTTCCCCATCCTGATCTCATCCTCTGCCTCAAATTGCAGGAACCTGGGGGGTGTTGAGGGACAGGCCCCAGTGAGAAAACCACCTGGGCTCTGGAGCCCACCCAGGGCAGCAGGACCGAGGGGGTGAGGAGAGGGTGTCCTTGGGGCTGTCAGGGCCCTGTGAGGTGCTGTTGCAGTAGGGAGCTGCTCTGGTGCAGGTCCAAGATCTGGGCCTCCTCCTGCCTGACCAGCCCTGGAGCTGGAGGGCATGGCCCAGCAGAGACCCAGGTCAATCTCTGGGACCAGGCTTAGGGGACACCTGGTGGGTGGTTGGGACCCCTGCTCATGTGCCCCCTGACCTTGTCTGACCCAAACAATGGAGATGGCCAGTGGCCTGGTCAGGTATGTGTCCCCACAGAGCCCTTGCCCGAACTCAGAACCTGGGGCTGGGAGTGAGAGTGCGGGAAAGCACGCATTAGACAGGGCCCAGCACAGGCTGGAGTGGGGATCCTACCCTTAGAGGTGAGGCATCTCTTGCCACTGAGAGCTAGCTGCTCCTTTGGTTTTGTTTGGAAACTAGGAGGTTCACATGCAGAAATGACAGGGAGGGCCAGAGACCCATGGGCTTCCCCAAGGATGGCCGGTTGCCCATTCCAGCCATCACTGATGAGGAGAGGCCTAGGACACACTAGGTCAGTGAGGGTCAGGCACCCAGCATGAAGGGGTGCCAGGCTACCGGGTGAAGCCCTCACCCCTGCACAGCCCCCATGCCTTCAGGGGACCCCCTCCTGGGCTGCCGTGCTCCCCAAGGCCATCCTGAGGCCTCCCCACATCAGCATCACGGTAGGGCAGAGCTCCTGGGACAGGCAGGCTGGAAGAGCCAAGCTCTCCAGGTGGCAGAGGGGATTCTGGAGGCCAATAGGGGTTGGGGATTCAGGGAACAGGAGGTGTCAGGTGCCAGCCTCCTCTTGCATCCTCTCTGATTGCTAGCACCAGAGCCAGATCCTGCCCTGGGGCCTGCCCATCACCCACCACCCACCCCACCATGTCGCCCATGGCCCAGGACCCTGACTCACTTTGCTGCCATTTCATAAAAGGCCATCCTCTCAACGGTGCTCATGTGCTGCCATTCCTGCATGGCCTGCCGCATTCCCTCCTCCAGCGTCATGGTGGGTTTCAGGTGAGCCAGGGTGCGAAGCACTGGGCTGTAAGCCCTCAGGGTCAGCCCAGAGGGCTTACAGAGGGCTGGTACAGCCCAGCCCCCAACTGCCCAACCCCACCCAGCTCCAAGGCCTCCATGGGCCCCACCCCTGCCAAACCCAGGCTCAAGAGGGGGAGATGAGGGTGTCTGGAGAGCAAACGCAAGCCTTCCTGGTGCCTGGTGCCACCACCTCCCACTCACCAGAGGATGATTGTCCACTCCCAGGCTATAGCTGGGACACTGTGTGGCAGGGAGCAGGTTGCCATCTCATATAAAATACAGTCCCCTCAATGAGGGAGGGCAGGCGCCCGTCTACCTTGTAACAGGTCTGAGAAGCGCAAGGATTCTTCTGCCCAGGTCTCTGCACTAGATGGCCTAGTCCCCCTTTTCGGAGGGACCTCGGGTCTAGGAGGGATGTTCCTGCCAGGCTCACAGCTCTAGGAGGATAGACCCTTCCCCTTAGTATAGCTCGACCACCTCCCCGTTCACACTGGACTTCTTCAGAACAACAAGGACCGGGCATGCAGAAAGCTCTGTCCTGGGCCTGAATGTCCTAAGCCTTATCTGAAGTGATACCCACTGGCTGCCATAGGCCCAGGTCCATGGTGAAAGGAGGTAGCACCAGAGAAGCAGGTCCCATTCACCCTCTGGCTCCTCTGGCTCCTCACATCTGAGCAGGACCCTCTCGGACTGCTCTCCTGCACTCAATGTTATCATGGCAGTGCAGAAAGTGAGACAACTGGTCTTGCATGGTGGTGATAGCTGAGCTAAGGCAAGGACGGGATGTCATGGACTGGACGTGGGACACATCTGAGTGCAGACGTGCCTCCTCATAGCATGGACATTGCTGTCAACCCTCCTTCTCTCGAGGTGAAAAGATGCCTGGAAACATTAGCAGGGTGTCCATGCCAAGGTCCTGTATATGCGAAGGCTCCAGCTGAGCTAATGAGGGCCTGAGAGGTC
Source organism: Sus scrofa (assembly GCF_054392235.1). Classification (NCBI taxonomy): domain Eukaryota; kingdom Metazoa; phylum Chordata; class Mammalia; order Artiodactyla; family Suidae; genus Sus; species Sus scrofa. The sequence goes on along the minus strand of NC_139396.1, from coordinate 15,620,382 downwards.
ACTTACATGAGAAAGCAGGAGAGAGCTGCTGCATCGGGGCTCTGGGGCAGGTGGCTGCGGGCCAGGGACTTGAAGCGCTGCCAGCGTCGGAAGTTCTGATAGACGTTCTTATGGTGAGAGGCGTCCTCTTGAGGGCCCGTGTGCTGGGAGGCATGCAGGCTGCCTGCCCCAGAGGTGCCATGTGCCCACGTCCCAGAGCTCGCTGGGGGCAGGATGAAGGCCATCTGGGCAGCTGGTGGTGCAGCTTGAGTAGGAAGGCCTGGGGCCAAGCCTCCCTTGCCAGCCTGAGCTACTGCAATAGCTGGGGAGGCCACCCCACTGTCTCCCGCAGGGCTTGCTATGCAAAGGGGTGCAGGACACAAAGCACTCCCCATGAGGGCCCTGGAAGCATTCCCATTGAGGGGGGCCTGAGGGCACCCAAAGGCCTGAGACTGGTGGGGCAATGCTGACCTCCCTCCTGACCAGACTGGGACAGGGATGTTGCCAAGCCCTGGGGCAATGGGGCCATGGTCAGCAGGAGTCACCCGAGGTGTCATGGGGTGAGCTGGCTGCAATAGGGTGCTGCCAGGCAGGAGTAATGGGGCCATGGGCGGTGGCAGGTGCTGCTCCCAAGCTGGCTGGTGTTGAGAGCCAGGAGTGAAGGGAGGATAGGAGCGTGAGGCCCCAGGGTGCATGACCACATCCATGCCCAGCAGTGGAGATGCTGTGGAGAGAAAGGAAAGGGGTGAATGGAAGAGGAGAATGGGCGACATGGATGGAAGCTCTCTGGGGACTCAGAGGGCACACCTCAGTGGGAGAGGGCATTTGGCCCGAGGAACCTGTGTGTTGTGCAGATGTCATGGAGGGATTTTCATGGTCTTGACCCACGCACCAAGTTCCCTGCCCCTGTCTACCGAGAAATGCTCAGCTCAGCAGCAGGGATGGGAGAGCCTCCCTGAGGAGCTCCCTGACACCTCGTCCTCACAGGCTGTCCCCACGTCCTGCACCTGAGAGGCCATCTACTCTGAGCATGCCCCTCAGCAAGGTCACTGGCAGGTAAGGGTCTTCTCCAAGGTCCTTCCAGGCACCGTGAGGCCTTTGATGGACCTCCACTGTCTAAAGTCGAAGGGCCTCACATCCTCCTCAACCCTTCCTCTCGGGATGCTCAGCACACATCTGTCCTGTCTTTCTTTCTTGACCTCACACAACACCTCTCAAAGGCTGCGAAGATCGCTCTGCACACAGAAGCCTTAGACAAACACAGAACAGCCCCACCAAGCATGCACCTGCCTCTCGGAACCAACCACAGTGGACACTTCACGGGGGCTAAGGTGTGCCACCCCATCCCGATGGCCCTGAATCCCTCCCACCATGCAGTTCTGCTCTTCAGAGAGAAGTCTGAGAAGTCGGTGTGTGTCCCCTGCATTTTTGCCACTTCCCATCCAGGGTTGGCTTCCAAAGATGAACACGGGCCCAGGGCGGCTCATCTGACATGGGTCATGGGAGTAGAGGCTGCCTGGGGTCCTTCCCCTTCCAGCTCCCAATAATGGAAAGTGAGGACAACCTGAGAAGCAGGCAGGAGTCAGGTGCCATTGTGAGAAAACCGCCCTTTCAGGAGAAGGAGGTACATGCCACGAGGCACCGAATTGACCTCCACAGGTGTCCTAGGAGGTTTCAGAGTAGCAGACTAGATCATCTTCCTGCTTCTGTGGTACACCTCTTCACCCCCCCCTTTACAAAGGAAGCAGCCTTCCTAGGCATTCCACCTGCACCAGCCTCTCTCCACATGTAGTAGTAGTGACTTGAAATAGGAACACACTCTTCATCTCAAAGCCAGGCCTCAGCTTCTGCCGTGAGACACCTGACACACTGCACCATGTCTGCAGAGACATATTTCCACAAAAGGGAAACCAATACAGAACACCTCAGGCCCACGAGTCCTAGTTTGGGTGAAGTCACCTGGTTGCCCATCCCTTGTGGGATCCAAGGCCACAGTTGCCTGACCTGAGAAGTGAGTTCTGGGCGGGATGGAGGGAAACGTTCTGGGTGGTGGCAGCGAGAGTCAATCCTGCCCAGCTCAGTGCAAACCTTTCCTGAGCATGTGGCCACAGACAACACCCACCAGCACTGAATCGTTTTCTGACTATATCCTCCCATTCCACGCCCCCATTAGCCAGAGTATGCTCCAGTTCCAATCCCTTAGAGAGGTCTGGTGAGGCGAGCTTCAGATGCCTGAGGACCACAAGGCGGGGCTAGGCTTTCCCCATGACCCACCCAGGGCCAGCCACAGGACACTGGCTACACACACGTTCCAAGTGGCTTGTCTCCCTTCTAGAAACCGCCAACCTGCCTGCTGCCATCCTGCCTCCCCAACCAGAGCAAGGCCTCTTGAACCACCTCCAAGCAGCTGTCCTCCCCAGGGCAGCCTCAGGTTTCTACAGGCTCCCCAGCTGAGATGTCCCTGGGGTGCATTGCTCTCGCCTTCCTCCCCTTCCGTCCAACTCCATGTCCACAGTGAAGGGTCCCAACGGAAACCCAGGCATTTGAGGGAGGCCCTTTCTCTTGGAAAACAGCCCCTGCCTAGGGGCTTACCGCCTTCTGAAGCCATTCACACAGGCATGGGCCTGGACCACCACGGGCTGGTGGCCTCAACGTGGACAGTCAAGAGCAGGACCCAGCGAGGGACTTGCCCCAACAGACGCTCAGGACGCAAGTAAAGGAGCCCAAGTTTGAATCTCAACAGTAGAATGCGGGCCTCCAGTCATTCTGCAGTGGGGGAGGGGCCGAGGGCAGGTGAGCCTGGGTGGGGGTGGGGTGCCATTCCATGCTGGCCTCTGCAGGGAGGCAAGAACCAGACGTTTCTTCCACCTTATGCAGGGGCCAGACAATTGTTGAGTGCCTCCTCAGGGAATGTATGTGTTGGTTTTCAGAATCACAGCACCAAGGTTTGTCTTGATGTTCCCTTTCCCTTTGTTATTCATCAACTTGTTTGTTGTCTTTCAACCTGCTCAGCTTCCGTCCTGGCTCCAGGCTCCCTTCCCAAGAGGCCAGACTTTCTGAACAAAATTCACCATTTATCATCTAATAACCACTTGAGTTTTCATGGCCACCTGGAACCTAATGTTTATGGTTTGGCTTCTCTCAGCAGACCCACCATTTGTGATTAGTGTGTGTCCGTCTTTCCTAAGGAAGCCGTCCTTGTGTGCCAACCAGCATCCAGCAGGACCCACCTTCCTCATGTTCCCTTGTGCTGGAAAGGCCCAGCCTATCCAAAAAGCCGCTGCACAGCCCACGTGTCCAAGACCAGAGATCAGTCTGACGTGTTTCCAATATGATGATATTGCTGGTAAGTCTTGGAGCTTTTACCTTTTAAATGTTTGAATGTAACATTTTCCACAAATCCTCCCTTCTCAGGGATCACAGTCCAGGAGTTCTAAGTAGAAGATGGAGTGCAGAGTCCTCCTCCCCCCTCTGCCCCCTGTCCACTCAGTCCTCGTTCCCATCAAGGATCAGAGATACCTGTTTCATTCCCATCTTTTCAGAGATCTTTTGGGCAAGGAACATTGATTGCCATCCGTTTGCCTTTGCAGGTAGCATTCCTTTGTCTCTGGTTGAAATGTACCATGTGCACAGGGAACTCCATCTTGGACTTGTGATGGAAAAGGTTGGGGGATAATGTGAGAAAGTGATTACATAGGTATCCTATATAGATATATATGTATCATATATCATATGTACATACATCTGTCTGTAGGACAGGGTCCTTTGGCTGCACAGCAGAAGTAGATCAAACATTGTAAATCAACTGCAGTGGAAAACATAACCTCTTGTAAGATCAAAGAGTTCCTATTGAGAAAAAGTAAAAATGGAAGCTAGAAAATTAAATTGCAGCCCCGTAGACCTGAGTGTCTTTACTTTTGTTGCCTTCCTACTGATATTGTGGCTCCTCTGTTACTGGACGCATTTTTAACATGGGAGTTCCTCCATTCTCTTGAAATTCAATGTGCTGAAAGGGCAGAGTGCTCAAAGCCAGGCAAAAACAATAGTAAATGTGCAGCTCCATTTGAGTTTTTCATTTCCCATACACAGTGCCTGCATTTAGCCTGACCTGTGTCCCGTGCACCATTTTGGACATATCTTTACTGCAAGTACTTTCCCTGTGTATCTGAAGTTTACCTTTCCCTCGGAATCAGCATGCATCTGGCAAGACTTGCCCATAAGGGTACCATATTAGGCTACAGGGAGTGGGCAGTTCTTGAGGGGATGAGAACTTGGAGTGGAGACCAAAGGTGCCTTTTGGTCCAACCCAAAAGAAAATGGCAAAGGGACCCCAAATCTGCAGGCTCTTTGGATGAAATGGCAATGGAAGAGCCAAGATATACTAGTGCTTCGTTGAGCTTTATGTGGTTAAGGACAGAAGTAAGGGAGGAGAAGACAAAATCTTCTCTTTCCTTATGTGAAAGAACCAGATGTGTGTGTGTGTGGGGGGGGCTCTTGGTTTAATTGCTTTCTCCTTTGGGGGACACACGTGCTGCCTGTGGATGTTCCTAGGCTAGAAGTCATATCAGACGTGCACGAGCAGGCCTCTGCCATAGCCAGAGCAATGTGGGATCCAAGCTGCGTCTACAGGGCCTACAGCACAGCTCAGGGCAACCCCGGATCCTTATTCTACTGAAGGAGGCTGGCATGGAGTGTGCATCCTCACAGATCCTAGGGCGGTTTATGTCTGCTGAGCCATGATGGGAATTGCTGGCTTTTGGAGGTGTGAAAACATCGACTGCCCATGATGTGGGTGTGCCCTTTGACACAGTGCCAGCTTTTTATCCACCAATGTCCAATCTCCACGTGTCCAAACCCACTCGCATCAAAGTCCTCCCCAGCAAGCCCTGCTTAAAAGCTGGTGCATTTCCTGTGTGCATCCCATACCCTTGCTCTTGAGCATCGAGGCTCGTCCTTGCCTATGGTGCTGTCTGCATGGGAATCAACGTAGCATCCCTGACACAGCCAAACGGATACACACCTGAAGAAACATTCAGATTGGGAGTTAAGGTCAGCTAATCACGATGCAAATGATAGGAATGCGTATGTCCGTCTTGTGTGGTGAGAGGCGAGGTCTCGGGAACATCATCAAGGGAGGTGAGGGGTGAAAACCTCCTAGGACTGCAAGCAAATCTCTTGGGAGGCAAGAATCCCTCTGTGCAGTAGCAGAACTACAATTCCTCCTGATGTTAGGGTGTTGGGCAAGGAAGGAGAGGTTGAAAGGATTGTTGCAGATTGAGAAAAAGGAGTTGTGTGGGTGCTTCCAAAGCTTCTTGCCCCTTGCAAAGGAACAAGGACTCCAAAGAGGGTGAGAAGCTGAGGCGAGAGTATCTCCTGCAATGCCATGGCGAGCTTTGTAGGAAGAAACTCTGGAATGGGGCACTGCAAAACTGAGCACCATGGGAATAGGGCTCTCTATTGGAGCTTTTATACTGAAGAAACATTTCAAGAGTTTTCAAACAAGACCTTCATATGAGAAGATTGCTGAGGCACCCATTGTACCCAGGCATTCAGGAAGGCCAGGCTTCCTTGCTGCTTCCTCCCCTTCTTCAGCCACTCCTGCAATTTGTTACAAGATTCTCACGCATAGCTCAGATGTAGTATTTGTGGGGGTTTCTTGTTTGGTTGGTTTTGAATTGTTCTTTCCCCAAGACAATGGTTTTGCTACTGTACAGCATGGTGACCCAGGTACACACACATGTACACATTCTAGTCTCTCCCATGAGCATGCTCCATCACAAGTTCCCAGTGCTACACAGCAGGATCTCATTGCTAATCCACGCCAAAGCCAATCCTTTGCATCCCTTCACCCCAAGCTCCCAATCCACCCCACTCCCTCCCCAGATGTCGTATTGGCATGAGTCTTCTCAGGGACACTGACACAAAAGTTGCCTTGTGGAAACGAGGTGCTCCCAATTCTTCCATCATTTTTGACTGACTTTGGACTTCTGAGGGCCGCATCCATGGCATCGGGAGATTGCCAGGCTAGTGGTCCAATCAGAGCTGTGGCCCCTGGCCCATGCCAGTGCCTCAGCAATGCCAGATCCCAGCCGTGATGGCAACCTACACCGCAGCTCACATCAACACCCACCGGGCGAGGCCAGGGGTGGAACCCGCAACTTCATGGTTCCTAGTCAGATTCGGTTCTGATGCACCATGACACGAACGCCTTCTGTTCTTCATTATTTTATACTACCTCAGAACCCTACATCCCGACATCGGAGAGGCAGAGGATGTCAAATCAGCGGCACTGTAATTAGGGAAACCAGTCATGGAAGTGGGTGTCTCAACGTCCTTTGGACCATGAGCTCTGATTGTTCCTGCAGAGAGCTTCGGGGCAGGCACTGGCGGCTGAGGAGAAACATCTCTGGAGATGGATCACTAGCATCAGGAGACAGTGAACCTTCCACTCCCACATGGAAATTGAAAGGCACCGAGAGATCCCAGGTTTGTGTCTTGTGGACGTTTCAAGTCTGTGCCCTTGGGAGCTCTGGGTGTCATCAGATAGATGTAAGGGTCTTGAGAGGTATCCTGTGGAGGAAGAAATGCTCTGATGTTGCCACGGACCAGAAAAGGGATCTGAGGGTTCAAGTTTCTTTGGCGAGCATTCCCAAGTCAGGTGGGTATGTTGAATCTGCTGCTACTTCTTTGTGGGTGGATGGCCACCTGAACTTCCAAGATGTCGTGCCAGACGTAGGGAGGGAGAGGAATAGTGTTCCCAAAGTACCTGCTGTCTTATGACTGGCCAAGAGGGTCAAGTTTAGCTCACCAGCATAACCAGGACAACCAGCACCGTACAAAGGAGACACACCTGTGCACCAACCTTTATTGAACAAGCTCCATGTGTTAAAGAAATACATGAAGAACAAACATGGGTGGAGAATCGAGGCATTTGGAAATTCTCTAGGCATGGCGACAGGAGCACCATCTCTGAAGAGAGGTTCCCAGATCTCCAACAGCGTGCTAGAATGGTTCTTTAATGGATCCATCCAATTTGCTAGGGGAAAGACCCTTCTCTTTCTAGACAAGCAAATCCCAACCCAAAGAGTCCACACAGCCTAAGGTGCTGTGGCCCAAAGGGCATGAATGTCCTTGGCCCACTTTGAGGATTCTGTGCTTAGGCTGGATCTCTGCAAACTCTTGTATGGGGATCCTATCTAAATGCATGGGTTTCACTGATGCAGTGTGACCGTGGGGGCTCATCTCCCAAGAGATAGGGTTTAAGAAGAGATGGCCACAGAAGCTCCCAGGGAGAAGACAGGAAGACAACTCCAGAGAGCTTTGCAGCGAATGCAAATCCTCCATGACATTCCTGTCTTGTAGGGAGCTCCTGGGCCAGCTCTTCTGATGCTTCCTTCCCTCCCTCCTCTTCCCACCTGTCCCCTGCTGACTGAGCTGTTGTGCACAGAGACTACCATCCTCCAACCGCTCCTAGTGTCTGTTGAGGAGGGTCCGCTTGGGTAGTCAGTAGTGCACATGGGAGCAAAGAGGGTGGTTTCCCAAGGGGTGGCCTGCCTGAGGGTGGGGCCCGTCATGGTGGCCTTTGGCGTTCATTCCATGACAGCCCTGCTAAGGAATATGGGGACTGTTCAGCCATTGGGTGTGACCGCTCTGTGCTCTTGTGCACGCTGCAGATGCCTTGTGCCCTCCTCCATGTGGGTTCATGCCCGCATGGAGCTCAGGTCCGGAGCAGTGTTTCCACCACAGCTTTTAGCAGCACTGTGGATCAGGCTGCTGGGAGACTTGAGGGACTGTGGGGCCTATGGAGGCAGGGGACTAAAGTGTGTGAGTGATTAAAATGGGTGGCATTCTAGTGTGCCCGCCGTTCCAAAGCATAGGAAAGCTCGAAGGAAGAATTTCCAATTTGAAAACCCTCATGGGGTTCACAAGAAGTAGCTCAGGGCACGGGAAAAGGAGTGAAGATGTACCATCCAGGCTGCTAGTTTCACTTGTGTCTTCCTTTTTCACATACCAATGTCGGAGAGCACTTCTGTTCAAATGGCATGCTTGGGTCTCTGTTGGGGGCGGCCTTGCTGAATGAACTAGTGCAGACCACCTAGTTGTAGTCGGATGTAAATCATGATGGATTTGCAAGCCTAGGTGGCATTGGTACAAGGCCTCCTGGTTGTCGGGAATCTGGTAATGCGTCAAATGTGAGGGTTGGTTGGGTTTTGTCTATGGATATGTGTGTAAGGGGAGATCATGCCTGTGTTTGGGGGAGCGTTTGTCTTTGGAGGGTGCTGAGATGTAACAGAGGCATAGTCCAGGAGCTGGCGTTTAGGTGTTCGTAATTTGGTGTTCAGGGGCCTATTTTTCATGGATGTTTTCTGCCAGGAGGTTGGGGATTGTGTGTCTCCTGGTGGACTTGGTAGGATTATCTGCCTAGGCCTCAGGGCAATGTTAGGGAAGTCCAGGGGCCGATCTGTGTATTTGTACCTTTGGGGCCTGTAGTGAAACTTCGTGGTTGGGACTTGACCCCAGCCAAAATTGAGAGTGGGACTGGAATCTACCTTGCCCTCAGCTTGGCACCTCAAGCCAGGATCCCAGGTTCAGAGAGGATTCGAGCGCACAGACTTCTTCTTTTTGGTGGCATCTACCCCATGTGGAGTTTCCCCGTCCACAGACGGAGTGCCACAGCAGCAATCGGGACCACTGCAGTGAACATTCAGAACCCTTAGCCTTCCATGCCACAAACGAACGCCTAAACCTGCTCAAACCCACTGTCTTTGCACTGTCAGACCCCTCACCAGGTGTCAGGATTTGATGAAGCTCTGGTTCTTCTGCTTCGTGGCAGGAAGAATTTGGCATGAAGCAAAGCCCCAGGTAAAGAGTGAGTTTCGGAGCATAAGACCCTGGGGTGAGATACACGTAAGCTGGCCAGGGAGCAGAGCAGCCCCAAGAACCCAGAGAGCTACATTTCTAGAATCCAAGGCCCAGTGGGGAGGGGAGAAGACTGCCTTCTTCCTCATTTGGGGGTGGATATCAAGGCTTCCATCTCCAGCTCCTCATTGTGCCCTATATGGATGGTGTGCCCTGGGCTGTCACAGTGCTTGTTCAAATCGGTGTGTATTGCCAGGAGTTTGGTCATATATCAACTGGGGTAATTCATCTCAGGTTTCCATCTCCTGTCCTCTTTTACCTAGGCGTGTCCCCTCTCCCCTGAGTTTCTGTCTGGGTGAGGTGCAGAAATGCTCCTTGTCCAGGACTCTTCTCTCCTTGACTTCATGCAGCAGGACTCGTCCTCCATATCTGTTTTGTGCTTGAAGTCTTGGGGGTTGTGTCTTGAGCGTGTCTGGCACTTCGATGCATCCGGTCTTCCTTCAAGTCGGGTAAGTCATGGCTGGGTTCCTTTTCTTGAGTGATCATCAGCTTTAGACCATTTCGAAGACCCCTTGAAAGCTGGTCTTTAACCCATCCGCAGTGGGCGGTTTCTGCTCTTTAAGGATCCTTCTATATCCTTCCCTTTAGGATGACTATTTGTGTGTTCATGGCCTGTCATATGGCTCTTTGCTTTTTTGTGTGTAGCACATGTTCCGGAGCTGTGCATGTGTCTTTTGATGTGTAGAGGGCGTGTCGGCCTATATCTGGGACTGGTGAATGCTATATAGGTCGACGTGCCGTATTGGTATGCTTCTGGATTCTGCACGCTGGAAGAGTGCATGCCCTTGGATGGAGCCTTGGGGAATGTGGGTTTATGGATATACCGAGAGTGTGTTTTATGCGTGTTTGGAGGAAAGGACGTAGGCTGCTAGGTTTGCAATTGTGTCGTGTGCTGAGTAATTCGGGTCTGCTTGTGTGTTTTGGAGAGTTGTGTGTATGTGTTTGAGTGTGTATTCCAGGGGCATGGGCATTTGGAGGCATATTCGCTGGGGCTATGCACTTGTTTTCAGGAGGGACATGCTAGGCGTATATATGTGGGGACGTGGGGAAGTGTGCGTCTGCTGGAGAGATGAGGTTCTGTGTTTCTACAGGGGCGTGGGAGACGTGCATTTCTTGGAGTGAGAAATATGTGCTGTGGTTATGTGTTACGAGTTTGCAGATGGATGAGCTGAGTCCTAGGATCATTGGATATGTGGAAGTCATTTCCTATGTGGTTTGCTGGCGATAGGTCCATGTGTCCTACGTGTGTATACTTGTTTGTGTGTCTATCACCAGGTGCATGAATGACCAGGTTGTGTTCCTATGGTATGGAGGTGTTGGGAGTGTGCCACGTTGCTTCTTGGCAGAATGCCGAGGTGTTTCTACAGGTCCTAGGTACGAAGAGATGGTGTGTCCTCATTGAGGGTGAGGGCTGAAATGCATATGCAGTTGACACCCACACACGTGCAGTGTCCTTTTGTGTCTCTGTTGGGGTTAGGGGCAGGGTGGTTTTCTTCTGCAGAGGTGGCACCATGTGTAGTGTTTGGGGCATCTGTATGTTCAAGGGTTGGGAATATTTGTCCGTGTGTGTCCATAGGTGTTTGAGACGTGTACATGTGTATTAGTACGTGTAGGCGGATTGTGGCTGTGTGTGTGTATTTGAGGTCCTGAGGCTTCTGTAGTATGTATTTGGAGGGATGCCAGAGGTAGGTGTGTGTGTTTGGAAACAAAGAAATCTCATAGGCGATGTGTGTGTGTTCTGGAATCCTGGCCTAGAAGTCCTGTAGGGCTGTGGCCTTGCCTATGCGCTGTGTGTGAGACGACTGTGTAGGAGCTGATTGTAGTGAGCCTGTATACGAGGTAGTCATTGTGTACCACTGGTCGGTGTTTGTGTTCAGGCCCCTGTTGGGTATGTGCATGTGAAGACCTCAGGTGGTATACTTTTGTTTGTGGGGAAGTGGGTGGAGTGAGGGGTTGGCATTTTCTTGTCTTTTCAGGGCAGACCCATGGCATTTGGAAATGCCCTGGCTATGGTGGAATTGGTGCTGCAGCTGCAGCTGCCAGCCAAGGCCACAGCAAGGCCAGATCCGAGCTGCATCTGGGACCTGCTCCATATCTGAAGGCAATCCTGGATCCAGGGGTTGCACCTTCCTTCTCTCCTATACGGGTCAGGTTCATTCCAATGTAGCCCCAACGGGAATGCCTGCTGGAAGTTTTTTCCTCACAACATCATTTTCAGTTCTTTGCATCAGCCCGGTTATCTTTTCTGTGTCATCGGAGTTTAGTCTTGGCAGATTGTACTTTGCTAGGAAGGTGTCCATTTCGTCTAGGAAGACTGTTCTCTTGGCATAGAGTTGCTTTTAGTAGTCTCTTCTGATCCTCTGTATTCTGGGATGTCCATTGGAAGCTGGCGTGCATTTCAATGTGTATTGATTTGAGTCCACTCTTTTTCCCCTGATGAGTCTGGCTAAGGGTTTATCCATATGGTGGATGTATTCAAAGAAGCCGTTGTAGCTGCATTGATCTTTCCGATGGTTTTCTTCGCTGCTCTTTCCTATCTGCTCTGATCATTAGGATGTCTTTCCTTGTGTTTGTCTTTCTCTGGTTGCTTTGGGCGTAAGGCCAGGTTGTTTGTTGGTGGTTTTCCTTGTTGGCTGAGGTAGGCTTGTATTGCTGGAAACGTCCCTCTTCGACCTGACTTTGCTGTGTCCCATAGGCTTTGGATTGTTATGTCTTTGGGGTCACTTGCTTCTTGGGATCTTCAGATTTCCTCTTTGGTTTCTCCAGCACTCCCTTGGTTGTTGAGTAGCATGTTGTCAAGTTTCCGTGCGTTGGTGTTTGTTGCCATTGTTTCCTTGGTGGTTGATTTCGAGCCTCATAGCGTTGGGTTCATACAAGCTGTGGGATAGGATTTCAATTTCCTTCCTTGTACAGTGGCTTGCTTGGTGACGCAGCATGTGATCTGTCCTAGGGAATGTCCGGTGTGCCCTTGAGAGGAGTGTGTATCCTGCTTCATTGGGATGGAAAGCGCTCTACATATGGAGGAAGTGCCCTGTGGTCCAATGCATTATTGAAGGCCTGGGTTCCCTTGTTGATTTTATGTCTGGAGGACCGGTGCGTTGATGGGAGTCGGGTGTGAAGGCCCCCTGCTCTAACTGTGTTAGTGTCCATTTCTCCGTTTACGGTTGTAGCAGTTGCCTTCTACATTGCGGGGATCCTGTATTGGGTGCATATAGGTTTCCAATTCCCATCTCCTCTCCTTGGATTGATCCTTGACCGTTACGTAATGACCTTCTTTGTGTCTTATTAATATGCTTTATTTGAAGGTCTCTTTTGTCTGATGGGGGTATTTCTACTCCGTCTCTCTTTTAATTCCCACGCACGAGGAATATTTTCTTCCATCCTCTCACTTTCAATTTGTATATGTCCCTAAAAATGAGGGGGGATTCTTGAAGACAGCAGGTCTACCTATCTGTCTATCCCTCTACCTATCTGGATCGAGATCGAGATGGAGATCGAGATGGAGAATGAGACGGAGATCTTGATCTAGACCCAGAGAGAGGGAGTTGCGTCTTCTTTTTGTATGCATGCAGCCAGTGGATGTCTTTCGGTTGGGGCATTTTGTGCATTTCCATTGAAGGTGCTTCTTGATCTGTATGTTCTTATGGCCATGTTATTAGCTGTGTCAGATTGGGTTTTGTTGGTCTTTTCCCATCCTCCCTTGTTCTCAGCTCTTGTGGTTTGATGACTGCCTCTAGTGGGGTGTTTGTTGGGTGTTTTTTGATTGTTATTTCCCCGAGACAATTTTTTCCACTGTCCAGCATTGTGACCCAGTTCCCCATACGTGTATAATTCGTCTTTGTGCCATTATCATGCTCCATCATAAGTGAGTCGACCTCGTTCTCAGTGCTACACAGCAGGATCTCCTTGCTAATCCCTTCCAAAAGCAGTCGTTTGCATCCAATAACCCCAAGCTCCCCATCCATCCCACTCCCTCCCCTCGCTCTAGGCAACCACAAGTCTATTCTCCAAGTGCATGAGTTCCTTTAGGTGGAAAGGTTCCTTTGTGCTGTATATGAGACTACTCATATGAGTGATGTCGTATGGTTGTCATCCTTCTCTTTCGGACTTCCTTCACTCAGGATGAGAGGGTCTCGTTCCATCCATGTTGCTGCAAATGGCATTAGGTTGCTCTGTTTGATGGTGCAGGAGTATTGCATTGTGTGTATATACCGCGTCCTCTTTGGCTCTTAATTGTTATTTCCCCGATACAATCTTGTTTTCTACTGTACAACATGGTGACCCCGTTACACATACCTGTAGCCATTCTATGTTCTCACATTATCATGCTCCGTCAAACGTGACTAGACATTGTACCCAGCGCTACACAGCAGGATCTCATTGCTAATCCATTCCCAAGGCAATAGTGGGCAGGCATTAACCCCAAGCTCCCCATCCACCCCACTCCCTCCCCCTTGGCCACCACAAGTCTATTCTGCAAGTCCATGAGTTGCTTTTCTGTGGAAAGGTTCATTTGTGCCGTATATTAGGTTCCAGATATAAGTGTGTGGTATTCTCTTCTTGAACGGATCCCTTAACCGTGAACTAGTGTCCTTCTTTGCCTTTCTCGATGGCCTTCGTTTTAAAGGCGATTTTGTTGGATATGAGCAGCGCTACTCCTGATCTCCTGTCTTGTCCATTGGCATGAAATATCTTTTCCCATCCCCTCCCTTTCAATCTATACGTGTCCTTTGCCCTCGGGTGAGCTTGTCTAGGCAGCAGATTGACGGTTTTTGCTTTGGTACCCAATCTGGCACTCTGTGTCTTTTGATGGCAGCATTCGGTCCCGGAACAATTCAGGTAGTCATTGATAGATGTTTCTTGATTGCCATTTGAAGCCTTGTTTTCCCGTTGATTCTATGTTTCTCTTTTCTCCTTTCTTTTCCTTTGGGTGGATGGGTTCCGTTGATTCTCTGCTGGAGTCCTTTCCTTTTCCGATTTTTGAATGTAGTGTTGGCTTTTGGTTTGGGATTGCCCTGTTGTGTTATTATGTTAACCCCTTCGTTTGTCTGCTCACTTTAGCCTGACCATTACATAGGACCAAACGCGTCATTGAAACAAGACAAAGGATCTACATTTTCTTCCATTCCTCGCCCTCATTGTATGATTTGATGTAGTTTATTTCATTTTATGTTTTTGACATCTTCATGGTTAGATCTGTGTGCTGGCTTCTCTAAGTCACTGCTGTCCAATGGTTTTTTCTATTTTCCTTTTTTTGAGTTGGAGAAGCCTTTGAGTATTTCTTTCAGAATGGGTTTTGTATTGCAGTACTCTTTCAGTGTTGGTTTGTCGGAGAAATTCTTGATTTCCCCTTCGATTTGAAATGATAGTCTTGCTGGGTAGGGTATTTGGAGGAGGCAGATTATTTGTTCTTTCTTTCAGTGCTTTCAATGGGTCTCGCCACCCCCTTCTGGCCTGGAGTGTTTCTGTAGAGCAAACTGCTGATAACTTTATTGGGGTTCCCTCATCATGAATGCCTTGCTGTTCTCTTGCTGCCTTTGGCTTCCTCCCTTTCTGTTTACCTTTGGCCATATTGATCAGAAGAGGTCTTGCTGCGTGCCTGTTTGGGTTCAACTTGTTTGGGGCTCTCTGTCCTTCCCGTATCTTGCTATCACTCTCCTGTAGTTGTTGCTTTAAAACCTCGATTGCAGGACTCCCTGTTGTGGTGCCCTGGAATCTGGCAATGGCCCCTGCCACAAGGACCAGACCCTCCCTTTGGCAGATGACATGAGGAGATTTCCCACCAGATGGCCCGGCCCTGAGCACACTAACTCTAGGAAGTCCCAGCCGCTCTGTTTCTAAGCCCCACTGACCCCCTGAGCAAGACCGGCTGCCTCCACCAGGGCTCGGTATGGGCATCTTCTGCAAAGGCTCAACCAAGACCTTGAGAGAACACCAGACGTCTAAAGGAATGAGAAAGGAAGAGGGTCCCAGTTAGGGGTGTGCTGGTGCAGCCCAGGGCCTTGCCAGAGCTGAGGTCTGCAGGGGCTTGAGCTGGCCAGGCTCCACTGCCAGACCAGCTCTCTTGGGCCCTGTTGGGACATATGTCCCTTCTCGGCCTTGGACAGTGCCTTCTTCTGGACCTCCAGGGGTTCTGCAGGCACAGAGGCCCATCTGCTGATAGATTGAAACCTGTGATTGTCCTGAGGGTCAGTCAGGAGCTTCCTACATCAGGACGCCCGTGCCTGCCTGCATGGCTTACACAGGCTCATCGGCCATGGGATGCCAGGCTTTGGAACTTGCCAGAAGTACAACTGAGTGACCATGCATGGCAGAGACTCCTCTGATCTAGCTCCGTTGCTTGCAGCCTAAGTCCCCTGTCCTCCCTAGGGTGATTCCAGGGGGTCGCCTCCCTTTTTCAGGGTGTCTCGTGGGGATGGCCCTCTGGGGCTTAGATGGCTGACATGCCCCCTAGCCCAGCATCTTCACCAATATCACCTGATTCTCCCATGGATCCGATGAGATCCAGAAGCACATGCCTCTCCCTGAGCCCACGGTCCCTCCTCCTCACACCCAGGCTCCATCGCAGTCTCTGCAGGCTGCTGGCTCTCCTGGGCCTGGCACAGGCTTTGTGCCTCCAGAGACTGGTCCCTGCTGCTGTTCATGCTCGAGGTCCTGCAGCAGGCCTGGTGCAGACCCCCCGAGCTCCTGTGCTCCTGTCTCTGCCTCAGACTCCAGTCTCCATTTGGCAAACAGCCATCCCTCCCCCACCATCTCCATCAGCTTTCGAGGGCCCCATTTTGGCCTTCCTGTGCAACAGTGGCCACCCCACAAACCAAGCCTGCAATCTCCAATAACCAAAGGAAAGTCTCCTCCCGCTGCTGCCTTGGGGCCCTACGGCCCCTGCTGTCATCCATCCTAATTTCTTCTGTTGGGGTCCTCCATCTGACTCCCTGGACAAGGGGAGAGGTCATGAGAGGGAGAGTGTTCCAGGAGGAATTTAGGGGTGGGGATGCTGCTGGAGCCCAGCTGGGGTCAGAGAGGGTGTCTTCCCTTGAAACTCCTTCCTGCCCTGGTAGTGCCCATGCCTTCGGAGGGAATCGGTCAGCTCTAGCTGCCCTCACCAATCCCATGGAAAATGGGGCTTAAATAACAAGAATTTATCAAGTCAGCGTTTTGGTGCCCAGCCTTCTGAGATCCCGGTATAAACAAGCTGGGTTGGCTCTAAGGCTTCTCTCCTTGGATTCCAGATGCCCATCCCCTGCCTGCACCCTCACATCAGCTCCCTCTGTGGGACTCAGGGTCTAAATCTGCCCTTTCTATAGGGGCACCCATCCTATTGTATTCGGGGCCACCTTAGTGACCTGATTTCAGCTCTTTCTGTACAAACTCTGCTGCAGGGCTTGCTGTGGTGGTGCCCTGGAACTGAACCCGAGAAGGAACAATGAGTGTTCAGGTTTGATCCCTGGCCTCGCTCAGGAAGGGAAGGATCCAATGTGGCCATGAGCTGTGGTGTAGGTCTCAGACCCGGCTTGGATGTGGCATTGCTGTGGCTGTGGTGTAGGTCTCAGACCCGTCTTGGATGTGGCATTGCTGTGGCTGTGGTGTAGGCCAGCTGCCAAAGCTCCGATCGATCGATAGATTGTTCAGATGCCAAGCCTAGGAACTTGATTGAAAGGACAGTGAGGTACCATGTTGTGATATTTCCTGCTCTGTCGAAAGTGATTCGGTCATACATACACACACACCCCTTCTCCCTCAGATTCTATGCCCATATCGACTATCACTAACTGTTGGCTAGAGTTCCCTGGGCTCTACCACAGGTTCCTGTTGGCCGGTCATTCCATGCACTCAGTGTGCAGAAGCCAGTCCCAAACCCCCAGTCCTTCCTGCCCCGGACTTGGCTCCTTTGGGACCCATCGGGTTATCCAAGGCTGGGAGTCTGTTTCTGTTCCGTGCACACGTTCATTTGTGTCCTCTCTTTCGGTTCCACGTAGAAGTGGTATCATACGATGTTTGTCTTTCCCTGTCTACCTTCACTTAGGATGATAATTTCCAGGTCCGTCCTTGCTGCTGCAGCGTTCATGATTCCATTCTCTTGTATGATTGTGTGATGTTCCCCCGTACATATGAACCTCATCCTCTTTATCCATGCCTCGGCCGATGGACATTTAGCTTGCTCCCTTGTCTTGGCTATTGGAAATGGTGCTTCAGTGGACATTGGGGTGCATGTATGTTTTGAAGGGCCTTTCTTTCCTTTTGATGAAGTCCAACTTTCTGTTCTTTCCTTCCCTTTTGGGGTACTGTTTTTCTTGTCATGTGGCAGACCCCTTTGCCAAGCCCGAGGACCCAGAGGTTTGCTCCAATTGTTTTTTCTTAGGTGTGGCAAACGTTGCATCGTTTGTATTTATACACATTTTACATTTGCACTGAATGTTCCATGATGAGTTCATTTTCGTATGGGATAAAAACCCTATCCCTATTCCATTCTCCTGCCCTTGAGCTTCTGTATTAGAACATCCCAGGTTGGTGTATTGCTATGGATCTATTTCTGCATTCTCTCTCTGTACACTGAACTCTGTCTGCCTCTATCCCTCCAGCAATGCCAAGCTGCCCTCCATAGAGCATTCTCATAAGCCGAATAACCTCCCACTTTAATGTGCTTTCTCGAAATTATGTTTGATGTTCTGGCTCCTTTATCTTTTCTTTATACATTTTAGAATAGGTTTGTCCATGTTGACAAAAAAAAAAACTTCTGTTTGATTTTGACCATTTTCTCTGTTGTGTCTTCCCATGCATGGGTATAATACGTGTCCGCATTGTTGTAGGTCTTGTTTCGTTTTATCATACAGATCCTCTATCCTGCATATGTATCCCTGGATTTTCCATTGTGATGGATAATGATTGTGGTAATGTAAGAGACCGAATATATATCCTTCTTAGTGGGGTACTTTACACCAGAATACAGCAAAGCATTTTAAATCAAGTATGATGGAAACAATTAAGTGTTAACAATTGAAATTTGAATGAGCACTGTAAACCACATGTAGTGGAAAAAAAATAAAAGTCATTCTGTAAATAACAACATAGTTTATCTTTTAAAATTAAAAAGAAAATTAAAATATAATCTGATATATTTGAGTATATTTAAAGTTGTCTTCATCTTTATATCCTGGCTCCTTTATTTCTGGCCTAATTTTTATAACCAGAAATTCTACAGTTATTGAAATTCAACGTACTGAAAGATCAGGTTGGTCATAGGCAGGCAATAATAATAGTACATGTCCAGCTAAATTTGAATTTTTCATTTCACATAAATAGTGCATTAATTTAGCCTTAACTATACCCTGTGCAACATTTCAGACATATCTTTACTGCAAGTACTTTCCGTATTTATCTGAAATTTACCTTTCCCTCAGAATGGGCATTTATCTGGAACACTAGCCATAAAGGGTAACACATTAGACTCTTAGTTGTGGGCAATTCTTGAGAGGATGAGAACTTGGAATAGAGACTGACATGTACCTTTTGGTCCAACACTAAATAAATTGTCAAAGGGATCCAAAATCTGCAGGCTCTTTGGATGAAATGGAAATGGAAGAGCCAGGATATACTACCAAGTGTTTGTGCTTAGTGGGGTTAAGGACAGAAGTAAGGGGCAAGGAGACAAATCTTCTCTTTCCATATGTTAAAGAAGTAAATATCCTAGAGATCTGTGGGGGGTGGAGTCCCTTCTTTTTATTTATTTTTCTCTTTAGGGCCAGACCTTCAGCATATGGAAGTTCCAGAATAGGAGTCAAATCAGACCTTCAGCTGCAGGCCTACACACAGCCACAGCAATGTGGGATGTAAGCTGTGTCTGTGACCTACAGCATAGCTCAAGCAACACCAGATCCTTATTCTACTGAGGGAGGCCAGGGATCCTACCCACATCCTCGTGGATACTTGTCAGGTTCATTTCTGCTGAGCCACAATGGAACTCCTCGTATTTCTAGGATTAAAAAAAAATCAACTCCCTTGGCACAGTGCCAGTATTTTACCCACCAATGTCCCCTCTCCTTTTGGACAAAGCCAATCCCATCTAAGTCCTGGCCTGCAAGCCCTGCTTATAAGCTGGTGAATTTCCTGTCTGCATTCCATAGCCTTCCACTTTAGAATCTAGGTTCATCATTACCTATGGTCCTGACTGCATGGGAATCATGGTAGCCTCCCTTAGAAAACAAAACAGAGACACAAATAAGAAAAAGTTCTCTGAGCCTTATTATCGTGTTGGGAATTAATGTCAGCTTATCACTATCCAAATGATATGAATGAGTATTCATGTTTTGTGTGGTGAGAAGAGAGGACTCTTAGGAAACTCATCAAGGGAGATGAGGGGTGAAACCTAATAGACTGCAACCAAATCTCTTGGGAGGCCAAATTCATTCTCTGCTGTAGCCCCACTAAAACTCCTACTGATGTTAGGGCGTTGGGGAAAGAAAGAGAGAGGTTTAAAGGACTGTTCCACAATGAGAAAAAGACTTGTGTGGATGCTTCAGAAGCTTCTTGCCCCTTGCAAAGGAAGATGGACTCAGAAAAGGGTGAAAAGCTGAGGTGAGAGGATTTCCAGCAATATAATGGTGAGATTTGTGTCAAGAAACTCTTGATGGGGGGTTGAAAAAAATAACGTGGAACTACTTCTCTGTATTTGAGCTTTTATAATGAGAAATTTAGATGTTTTTCAACCAATACCTTCATATGAGAGGATTGGTGAGGCAAGCATTCTACACAGGCTCTCAAGAAGGGCAGGCTCCTTGTTGTTTCCTACCCTTGTTCAGCCATTCAATCAATCACTTACAAGATCCTCACTCATAGCTCTGATATAGTATTTGATGAGTCTTCCCAGGGACAATGATAGCATAAAATGCATGGTGGAAAAGTGACATCCCCAATTCTACAATCAATTTTTTTAAACATCAAAATTCTATATTCTAGAGGCAGAGATAATCAAATTAGCTGACATATAATTAGGGAAAACCAGTCATGGAAGTGAGTATTTCAATGTCCTTTGGACTCTGATCTCTGATTATTCCTGCCAGGAGCTTCAGGGCAGGCAGTGGCAACTGAGGAGAAACATCTCTGGAAATGGATCACTAGCATCAGGAGACAGTGAATCTTCCACTTCTGCATGGACATTAAGGACACAGAGAAATACCAGGTTTGTGTCTTGTGGACGTTTCAAGTCTGTGCCCTTGGGGGCTTTTCATGTTGTTAGATGTAAGGGTCTTGAGAGGTATCCTGTGGAGTAAGAAATGCTCTGATGTTGCAACTGACCATAAAAGGGATCTGAGGGTTCAGGTTTCTTTAGCACACATTACAATGTCAGGTCAGTACAGTGAATCTGCTCCTACTTATTTGTATGTTGATTGCCAGCTGAAATTCTGTGATGTAGTCAAAAAAGTAGGGAGGGAGAGTAAAATTGTTCCCAAAGTACCTGCTGTTTTGTAATTGGCCAAGAGGGTCAATTTTAGTTCACCAGCATAGCCAGAATAACCAAAACCTTACAAAAGAAACACCTGTGAATCCACCTTTATTAAAAAACCTCCAGGCATTAACTAACTACCCTGAGAAAAAAAAAAACATTCAAGGAGAACAAATGCATTTGGAAAAACTCTAGGCATGGAAACAGGAGAAATTTCATTCAGAGTGCTTTCCATATCTAAAATTCATTGCTAGACATTCTTTTTAATGGACCCCTCAGGCTTGATAGGGAAAAGAACCTTCTATTTCTAGGGAAAACAACAACAACAACAACAACATCAGTAAGGAAACCTAAGGAACTGCAGCCCAAAGGGCTTGAATGTACTTGGCCCAATTTGAGGATATCGTGCTTAGGCTGGAGCTCTCCAAACTCTTCCATGGGGATCATATCTAAATGCATGAGTTTCATGTTTGCAATTTTATCATGGGGGCTCATCTCTCAAGAGACAGTTTTATTTTTTTGTTTGTTTTTGTTTTTTGTTTTAATGATACAAATGAATTGATTTACAAACCAGATAAAGACTTACTGGTATAGAAAAAAAACTTATGGAAACCAAAGGGGATAGTGGGGGAGAGATAAATCTGGAGTTTGGGAGTAACATATACACACATGTATAAAATAGGTAAACAACAAATACCTATTGTGTAGCACAGGGAACTATATACTCAACATCTTATAATGGAAAAGAATCTGTTTTCTTTTTTTTTCTGTGTTGCAATCTTTTCTCCATTTTTTTATTACTCAAATGAATTTATCACATCTGTAGTTGTATAATGATCATAACACTCTGATTTCACTGGATTTCCATCCCACAGCCCAGGCACATCCCCCCACTCCCCAAACTGTCTCCTCCGGAGACTGTAAGTTTTTTAATATCTGTGAGTCAGCATCTGTTCTGCAAAGAAGTTCAGTCTGTCCTTTTTTCAGATTCCACATGTCAGTGAAAGCATTGGATGTTGGTGTCTCATTGTATGGCTGACTTCACTTCGCATGATAGTTTCTAGGTCCATCCATGTTGCTAAAAATGCTGGTATTTCATTCCTTTTAATGGCTGAGTAATATTCCATTGTGTATATGTACCACTTCTTCTTGATCCACTTCTCTGCTGATGGACATTTAGGTTGTTTCCATGTCTTGGCTATTGTAAATAGTGCTGCAATGAACATTGGAGTACATGTGTCTTTGCGAGTCATGGTTTTCTCTGAATAGATGCCCTGGAGTGGGATTGCTGGATCAAATGGGAGTTGTATTTTTCATTTTCTGAGGAATCTCCATACTGCTTTCCACAGTGGTTGCATCAATTGACAATCCCACCAACAGTGTACTAGTATTCCTTTTTCTCCATACCCTCTCGAGCACTTATTGTTTGTAGACTTTTGGATGATGGCCATTCTGGCTGGTGTAAGGTGGTACCTCAGAGTGGTTTTGATTTGCATCGCTCTAATAATGAGTGACATTGAACATCTTCTCATGTGTTTCTTGGCCATATGTATGTCTTCTTTGGAGAACTGTCTGTTTAGATCTTCTGCCCATTTTTTGATAAGCTTGTTTGTTTCTTTGGTATGGATCTGCAGAAGTTGTTTATAAATTTTGGAGATTAATCCCTTGTCAGTTGATTCACAAAGATTTTCTCCCATTCTGTGGGTTGTCCTTTTGTGTTGTTTAGGGTTTCCTTTGCTGTGCAGAAACTTTTCAGTTTGATTAGATCCCATTTGTTTATTTTTCTTTTTATTGTCAATACTCCAATAGGTGGATCTGAGAAGATGTTGCTGTCGTTTATGTCAGAGAGTGTTTGGCCTATGTTTTCCTCTAGGAGTTTGAAAGTGTCTGGTCTTCTATCTAGGTCTTGAATCCATTGGGAGTTTATTTTTGTGTATGGTGTTAGGGAGTGTTCTAATCTCATTCTTTTCCATGTGGCTGTCCAGTTTTCCCAGCACCACTTATTGAACAAGCTGTCCTTTCTCCACTGTCTATTCTTGCCTCCTTTGTCATAAATGAGTTGTCTGTAGGTGCATGGGTTGAATTCTGGGCTTTCTATCCTGTTCCACTGATCTATATTTCTGTCCTTGTACCAGTACCATGCAGTTTTGACGACTTTTGCCTTGTAGTATAGTCTGAAGTCCAGGAGCCTGATTCTTCCAGCTCCATTTTTCTTTTTCAGGATGTCTTTGGCTATTCTGTGTCTTTTGTGCTTCCAAACAAACTTTAAAATATTTTGTTTGAGTTCTCTGAAGAATGTCCTTGGTAATTTGAAAGGGAATGCATTGAATCTGTAGATTGCCTTGGGTAGTATAGTCATTTGGATAATATTAACTCTTCCAATCCACGAGCATGGTATATCTTTCCATTTATTTGTGTCATCTTTGAATTCTTTCATCAGCATCTTATAATTTTCAGAGTACAGGTCTTTTGTCTCTTTAGGTAGGTTTACTCCTAAGTATTTTATTATTTTGGATTCAATGGTAAACGGGATTGCTTGCCCATTTTTCCTTTCTGCTCTTTCATTGCTTGTGTGTAGAAATGCCATCAATTCCTGTGTATTGATATTGTATCCTGCGACTTTGCCAAATTCATGGATGAGCTCTAACAGTTTTCTGGTAGAGTCTTCAGGATTCTCTAGGTATAGTATCATGTCATCTGCAAACAGTGATAGTTTTACTTCTTCCTTTCCAATTTGTATCCCTTTTATTTCTTTTACTTCTCTGATTGCTGTGGCTAGGATTTCTAGAACTATGTTGAAGGATAGTGGTGAGAGCGGACATCCTTGTCTTGCTCCTGATCTCAGCGGGAATTCTTTCAGCTTTTCACCATTGAGAATGATGTTCGCTGTGGGTTTGTCGTATACGGCCTTTATCATGTTGAGGTAGGTTCCCGTTATGCCCACTTTCTGAAGGGATTTTATCAGAAATGGGAGTTGGATTTTGTCAAAGGCATTTTCTGTGTCTATTGAGAGGATCATATGATTTTTATCCTTCAGTTTGTTCATGTGGTGTATCACACGGATGGATTTGCACATATTGAAGAACCCTTGCATCCCTGAGATTAATCCCACTTGATCATGATGTACAATCCTTTTAATGTATTGTTGGATGTGGTTTGCTAGGATTTTGTTGAGGATTTTTGCATCGACGTTCATCAGTGGAATTGGCATATAGTTTTCTTTTTTTGTGGAGTCTTTGTCTGGTTTTGGTACCAGGGTGATAGTGGCCTCATAGAATGAGTTTGGGAGTATCCCTTCTTCTGCAATTTTTTGAAATAGTTTCAGAAGGATCGGTGTTAGCTCTTCTCAATGTTTGATAGAATTTGCCTATGAAGCCATCTGGTCCGGGACTTTTGTTTGTTGGAAGCTTATTAATCACAGTTTCAATTTCAGTTCTTGTGATTCATCCATTCATCTTTTCTATTTCATCGTGGTTTAGTCTTGGAAGATTGTACTTTTCTAAGAATTTGTCCATTTCTTCTAGGTTTTCCGTTTTATTGGCATATAGTTGCATATAGTAGTCTCTTATGCTCCTTTGTATTTCTGTGATGCCCATTGTTGTTACTTCTCCTTTTTCATTTCTAATTTTATTGATTTGAGTCCTCTCTCTTTGTGCCTTGATAAGTCTGGCTAAGGGTTTATCAATTTTGTTGGCCTTTTCAAAGAACCAGCTTTCCGTTTCATTGATCTTTTCAATGGTTTTGTTTCTCTTTCATTGATTTCTGCTCTGATCTTTATGATTTCTTTCCTTCTACTAACTTTAGGTCTTGTCCGTTCTTCTCTCTCGAGCTGCTTTAGATGTAAAGTTAGCTTGTTTATTTGGGCTTTTTCTTGTTTCCTGAGGTGGGCTTGTATTGCTATAAACTTTCCTCTTAGAATGGCTTTTGCTCCATCCCATAGGTTTTGGAGTGTCATATCTTCGCTAGGTAATTTTTAATTTCCTCTTTGATTTCTTCAGCAATCCATTGGTTGTTTAATAGCATGTTGTTGAGTCTCCACGTGTTTGTGGTTTTTTGCAGTTTTTTTCTTGTTGTTGATTTCCAGGCATATAGCATTGTGGTTGGAAAAGATGCTTGATATGATTTCAATTTTCTTAAAGTTACTGAGGTTGGATTTGTAGCCCAGGATGTGCTCAATCTTAGAGAATGTTCCATGTGCACTTGAGAAGAATGTGTATCTGTTGCTTTTGGATGGAATGTCCTATAAATATCTATTAAGTCCATCTGGTTTAATGCTTCATTCAGGGCCTGTGTTTCCTTATTGATTTTCTGTCTGGTTTTCTGTCCATTGCTGTAAGTGGGTGTTAAAGTCCCCCACTATGATTGAGTTATTGTCGATTTCTCCTTTTAAGGTGGTTAGTGGTTGCTTTATATATTGTGGTGAAACTGTTGGGTGCATAGATATTTAAAATTGTTATATCATCTTCTTGGATTGATCCTTTGATCATTAAGTAATGTCCTTCTTTTTCCCTTAAAATATTTTTTACTTTAAAGTCTATTTTGTCTGATATGAGTATTGCTACTCCAGCTTTCTTTTGATCCCCGTTTGCATGGAATATTTTCTTCCATCCTCTCACTTTCAATTTGTATGTGTCCCTAGAAGTGAAGTGGGTCTCTTGAGGACAGCATATATATGGGTCTTGTTGTTGTATCTATTCAGCCAGTCTATGTCTTTTGGTTGGGGCTTTTAGTCCATTCACATTTAAGGTAATTATTGATATGTATGTTCTTATTGCCATTTTATTAATTACTTTGGATTTGTTTTTGCTGCTCTTTTTCCTTTCCTTCTTCTCTTGTTCTTTTCTGCCTAAAGAAGTTCCTTTAGTATTTGTTGTAAGGCTGGTTTAGTGTTGCTGAATTCTCTCAACTTTTGTTTATCTGTGAAGGTTTTGATTTCTCCTTCAAATCTGAATGAGAGCCTTGCTGGGTAGAGTATTCTTGGTTAGAGGTTTTTTCCTTTCATCACATTGAGTATATCATGCCACTCCCTTCTGGTCTGCAAGAGTTTCTGGTGAAAAATCTGATGATAGCCTTATTGGGGTTCCCTTGTATGTTATTTGCTTCTTTTCCCTACCTGCTTTCAAGATTTTCTGTTTGACTTTAATTTTGGTCAGTTTGATTAGTATGTGTCTTGGTGTATTCCTCCTTGGGTATATTTTATATAGTACTCGTTGTGCTTCCTGGATTTGAATGAGTGATTCCTTCCCCCTGTTAGGGAAGTTTTTGGCTATTATCTCTCGAAATATTTTTTCTGTCCCCTGCTCTCTTTCTCCTTCTGGTGACCCTATAATACGGATGTTGGTGCATTTCACATTGTCCCAGAGTTCTCTGAGACTCTCTTCATTTCTTTTCAATCTTTTTTCTCTTTTCTGTTCTGTGTCCATCATTTCCTCTAATCTGTCCTCCACCTCGCTTATTCCATCTTCTGCCTCCTGTATTCTGCTGTTAGCTGATTCTAGTGAATTTTTAATTTCAGTGATTGTATTTTGCATCTCTGCTTGTTTAAACTGTATATCTTGTATCTCTTTGGTCAGTGTTTCCTGTAAGTTATCCATCTTTGCCTCCAGTTTATTCCCAATATCTTGCATTATCTTCAGCAACAACATTCTAAACTCTTTTTCCTGGAGGCTAAGAATCTCCTCCTCACTTAGCTGATTTTCTGGAGTTTTCCTTAATCCCTCATCCAACTTATAGTTCTCTGTCTTTTCATTTTTATATGTTTTTGATGTGGTGACCTTTTTATGGATAATAGAGTTGTAGCCTCTCTTACTTCTGATGTCTTCCCCCCTGTGGCTGAAGTCAGCATGGGGGCTTGCTGTAGGCTTCCTGATGGGAGGGGCTGATGCCTGCCCCCAGTAGGAGGAGCTGATTCTACTCCCTCTGGTGGGTGGGGCTTAGCTTACTGATGAGATTAGAGGCAGCTGTGTGCCTGAGGGGTCTTTAGGTAGCCTGTTTACTGAGGGGTGGGGCTGTGATCCCACCTGGGTTGTTGTTCGCCCTGGGGCTTCTCAACAGCTGGCTGATGGGTGTGGCCAGATTTTCCCAAAATGGACACCTCCAGAGAAAGGCACTGCTGCTGAATATTCCTAAGAGCCTTTGCTTTCAATGTCCTTCCCTCACAACAAGCCACGTTCACCCCTGTTTTCCAAGGATGTCCTCCAAGAACTGCAGTCAGGTTTGACCCAGATTCCCTTGGAGACTTTGCTGTGCCCTGGGACTCAGTGCATGTGAAAGTCTGGGTGTGCCTTTTAAGAATGGGGTCTCCATTTCCCCTAGTCCCATGGAGCTCTTGCACACAAGCACCACTGGCCTTCAATGCCAGATGCTCTGGGGCTCTTTCTCCCTGTGCTGGATCCCCCACATGTGAGGGTTTGATGTGTGGCTCAGAACTCTCACTCCTGTAGGTGAGTCTCTGTGAACCAGTTAGTTTCCAGTCTGTGGATGTTTCCCCCCAGGAGGTATGGGGTTGTTTATATCGTGAAATTGCCCCTCCTACCTCTTGATGTGGCCTTCTCTTTTTCTTTTGGAGTAGGGTATCTTTTTTAAGGTTTCTGATCCATTTTGGTGAAGAGTGCTCAGTCTGTAGTTGTGAATTTTGTTGTTTTTAGGAGAGAAGTTGAGCTCCAGTCCTTCTATTCCGCCATCTTAATCTCATCCTCAAGAGACAGTTTTAAACAGAGATGGCCACAAATGATCCCAATGAGAACACATTGCAAGAAATCTCCCCAGGGGATGCCAATCCTCCATAATATTCCTCTCTTGCAGGACATCTTGGGCTAGATATTCACACATCCCATGCCAGCAAGCATGCACATGCCCACCGGTGGCAGTGCTGTCTGGCGCAGTGACTACCATCCTCCAACTGCTCCTAGGGTCTGTTGAGGCTGGTCTGCTTGAGAAGCCAGTAGCACATGCACGAGGGCAGAGGGCAGTTTCCCAAGGGGTGGCCTTCCTGGGGGCAGGGCCGGTCATGTCTGTGGTTGGAATTAATTCTGTGAAGGCCGTTGTAATCACAGCTGGGTTACTTTTCTTGAGTGCTCATTAGCTTACAACAGTTTCCTAAACTTAAACCTTGTCTTTAATCTCCATTGGGACTTTTCATCTGTTTTAAGTATCTGAATCTATCCTTCTCGTTAGGATGATTATTTGTGTATTTGCAGCATGTTGTGTGGTTATTTGCTTTTTTGTGTAGTAATTTTTCAGGAGCTGCGTATGTGTATTTTGATGTGTACAGGGCAAGTCTGACTATTTTATGGGACTGGTGAATATTATATAGGTAGGTGTGCTGTGTTTCTGTACTTCTATATTCTGCATGATGGAAGGGGGGGTGTGATTTTCTGTATATGCAGAGAGTGTATTATATATGTATTTGGAACAAAAGGCATAGGGTGATACACTGCCATATTTGTGGGGTCCTGGGTAATTGTGGGTACATTTGGGGCTCATGGAGAATAGTTGTGTGTATGAGTTTGAGGGTGTATTCAAGGGGCATGGTCATTTGGAGGAATATTTGCTGGGGCTATGCACTTGTATTTTTCAGTAGGGACATTTTAGGATTAAATATTTGGGGAATTGAGTATGTGTGTTTCTAAAGGAGAGATGAGTTTCTGTGTTTATTCGGAGGAGTTGGAGACTTGCATTTATAGGTATGAGAAACATGGGCTGTGGTTATTTGTTAGTAGTTGCAGAACTAGTTCATAATAGCTTGGGAAGTCATCTTTCTGTGTTCAGTTACATCAAGTTGGTAGTTTGAATATGCTCATGCTTGGAATACTTATACCATGTAGATATCATAAATGAAGTCTTACCTGACTTTTTAAAGAGCTTTATATAAGCATTTACAGCATACCACTCATCTGTGTGTTTAGTTGGAAGTATGTGTCAAGCCAGACTATTCAGGCATCACTTGGTATGTACATATAGGACATTTTTTTTTTTGGACATTGATTTTCAATATTATTATTATTTTTTTAATCTTTCTTATTGTCTACATTTTTGTTTCTTATGTTTTTTCTTATAATTTTTTTATATTCCCACTGTACAGCAAGGGGGTCAGGTTATCCTTACATGTATACATTACAATTACAGTTTTTCCCCCACCATTTCTTCTGTTGCAACATGAGTATCTAGACATAGTTCTCAATGCTATTCAGCAGGATCTCCTTGTAAATCTGTTATAAGTTGTGTCTGATAAGCCCAAGCTCCCGATCCCTCCCACTCCCTCCCCCTCCCATCAGGCAACCACAAGTCTCTTCTCCAAGTCCATGATTTTCTCTTCTGAGGAGATGTTCATTTGTGCTGGATATTAGATTCCAGTTATAAGTGATATCATATGGTATTTGTCTTTGTGTTTCTGGCTCATTTCACTCAGTATGAGATTCTCTAGTTCCATCCATGTTGCTGCAAATGGCATGATGTCATCCTTTTTTATGGCTGAGTAGTATTCCATTGTGTATATATACCACATCCTCCGAATCCAATCATCTGTCGATGGACATTTGGATTGTTTCCATGTCCTAACTATTGTGAATAGTGCTGCAATGAACATGCGGGTGCATGTGTCTCTTTTAAGTAGAGTTTTTTCCAGACAGATGCCCAAGAGTGGGATTGCGGGGTCATATGGTAGTTCTATGTATAGATTTCGAAGGTATCTCCAAACTGATCTCCATAGTGGCTATACCAGTTTACATTCCCACCAACAGTGCAGCAGGCTTCCCGTTTCTCCACACCCTCTCCAGCACTTGCTATTTGTGGATTTATTAATGATGGCCATTCTGACTGGTGTGAGGTGGTATCTCATGGTAGTTTTGATTTGCATTTCTCTTATAATCAGCGATGTTGAGCATTTTTTCATGTGTTTGTTGGCCATCTGTGTGTCTTCTTTGGAGAACAGTCTATTCATGTCTTTTGCCCATTTTTCCATTGATTGATTGGTTTTTTTGCTGTTGAGTTGTATAAGTTGCTTATATATTCTAGAGATTAAGCCCTTGTCAGTTGCATCATTGGAAACTATGTTCTCCCATTCTGTAAGTTGTCTTTTTGTTTTCTTTTGGGTTTCCTTTGCTGTGCAAAAGCTTTTCAGTTTGATGAGGTCCCATGGGTTTATTTTTGCTCTAATTTCTATTGCTTTGGGAGACTGCCCTGAGAAAATATTCATGCTGTTGATGTCAGAGAGTGTTTTGCCTATGTTTTCTTCTAGGAGTTTGATGGTGTCCTGTCTTATATTTAAGGCTTTCATCCATTTGGAGTTTATTTTTGTGCATGGTGTGAGGGTGTGTTCTAGTTTCATTGCTTTGCATGCAGCTGTCCAGGTTTCCCAGCAATGATTGCTGAATAGACTTTCTTGTTCCCATTTTATGTTCTTGCCTCCCTTGTCAAAGATTACTTGACCATAGGTGTCAGGGTTTATTTCCGGATTCTCTATTCTGTTCCATTGGTCTGTCTGTTTTGATATCAGTACCACACTGTTTTGATGACTGTGGCTTTGTAGTATTTCTTGAAGTCTGGGAGAATTATGCCTCCTGCTTGGTTTTTGTTTCTCAGGATTGCTTTGGCGATTCTGGGTCTTTTGTGGTTCCATATAAATGTTTGGATTGTTTGTTCTAGTTCTGTGAAAAATGTCCTGGGTCATTTGATAGGGATTGCATTGAATCTGTAGATTGCTTTGGGTAGTATGGCCATTTTTACAATATTGATTTTTCCAATCCAGGAACATGGAATATCTTTCCATTTCTTTACATCTTCTTTGATTTCTTTGATTAAGGTTTTGTAGTTCTCGGCATATAGGTCCTTTACCTCTTTGGTCAGGTGTATTCCGAGGTATTTGATTTTGTGTGGTACAATGTTAAAAGGTATCGTATTTTTGGATTCCTTTTCTAATGTTTCATTGCTGGTATACAGAAATGCAACTGACTTCTGAATGTTAATCTTATATCCTGCTCCTTTGCTGAATTTATTAATCAGTTCAAGGAGTTTTTGGGTTGAGTCCTTAGGGTTTTCTAGGTATAGAATCATGTCATCTGCATACAGTGACAGTTTGATCTCTTCTCTTCCTAAATGGATGCCTTTGATTTCTTTTGTTTGTCTAATTGCTGTGGCTAAGACTTCCAAAACGATGTTGAAGAGCAGTGGTGAGAGTGGGCATCCCTGTCTTGTTCCAGATTTGAGTGAGAAGGCTTTCAGTTTTTCCCCATTGAGGATTATATTTGCTGTGGGTTTATCATAAATGGCTTTAATTATATTCAGGAATGTTCCCTCTATACCCACTTTGGCGAGGGTCTTGATCATGAATGGATGTTGAACTTTGTCAAATGCTTTTTCTGCGTCTATTGAGATGATCATATGATTTTTAACTTTCTTTTTGTTAATGTGGTGTATGATGCTGATTGATTTGCGTATGTCGAACCATCCTTGTGAACCTGGGATGAACCCAACCTGGTCATGGTGTATAATTTTTTTGGTATGTTGTTGGATTCGGTTGGCTAAGATTTTGTTGAGAATTTTTGCATGTATATTCATCAATGATATTGGGCGATAGTTTACTTTTTTGGTAGTATCTCTGTCTGGTTTTGGAATGAGGGTGATGGTGGCATCATCGAATGTCTTTGGGAGTATTCCTTCTTCTTCAACCTTTTGAAAGAGTTTAAGGAGGATGGGCACCAATTCCTCTTTATATGTTTGATAGAATTCACCTGTGAAGCCATCTGGTCCTGGGCTTTTATTTGTAGGGAGTGATTTTATGACCTCTTCAATTTCATTTCTTGTGATCGGTCTGTTCAATTGGTCTGTTTCTTCTTGATTCCGTTTTGGCAGGGTGTAAGATTCTAGAAAAGTGTCCATTTCTTCCAGATTGTCAAACTTGTTGCCGTATACTTGTTCATAATATTCTCTTATGGTTTTTTGTATTTCTGCTGAATCCGTTGTGATTTCTCCTTTTTCATGTATAATTTTGGTGATTTGGGTTCTTTCTCTCCTCTTTTTAGTGAGTCTGGCCAGGGGTTTGTCAATTTTGTTCAGCTTTTCAAAGAACCAGCTCTTGGTTTTATTAATTTTCTCTATTGTTTTTTGAACCTCTATTTTATTGATTTCTTCTTTGATCTTTATAATTTCCTTCCTTCTGCTGGCTTTAGGTCTTTTTTGTTCTTCTTCTTCTAATTCACTTAGGTGGAGGGTTAAGTTGTCAATTTGGGATCCTTCTTTTTTGAGAAAGGCCTGTATTGCTATAAATTTCCCTCTGAGCACTGCTTTCGCAGCATCCCATAGATTTTGAGAGGTTGTGTCTTCATTATCATTTGTTTCAAGGTAGTTTTTAATTTCCTTTTTTGATTTCCTCATTGACCCATTGGTTTTTCAGTAGCATGTTGTTTAGTCTCCATGTAGTAGGTTTTTTCTCTTTGCTTTTCCCGTGGTTGATTTCTAATTTCATGGCATTGTGGTCAGAGAAGATACTTGAGATAATTTCTATGCTCCTAAATTTGTTGAGATTCGCTTTATGTCCCAATATGTGGTCGATTCTTGAGAATGTTCCATGAGCATTTGAGAAGAATGTGTATTCTGATTTTTTTGGATGTAGTGTCCTGAAGATATCAATTAAGGCTAACTTTTCTATTGTTTCCTTTAGGATCTCTGTTGCTTTATTGGTTTTCTGTCTGGAGGATCTGTCCATTGATGTGAGGGGGGTATTTAGGACTCCTACTATGATTGTATTCTCATCAATATCTCCCTTTATGTCTGTTAATATTTGTTGTATGTATCTGGGTGCTCCTATGTTTGGGGCATATATGTTGATGATAGTAACATCCTCTCCTTGGATGGATCCCTTAATCATTAAACAGTGTCCTTCTTTGTCTTTCTTTATGTCTTTTGTTTTAAAGTCTATTTTGTCTGATATGAGCGTTGCGACTCCTGCTTTTCTGTCATGTCTATTGGCATGAAGTACTTTTCCCCACCCTTTCACTTTCAATCTATATGTATCCTTCGTCCTAAGGTGAGTTTCTTGTAGGCAGCATATTGAAGGTTTTTGCCTTTTTATCCACTCAGCCACTCTGTGTCTTTTGATTGGGGCATTCAGTCCATTGACATTTAAGGTGATAATTGATAGATGATTATTTATTGCCATTTGATCCTCGTGTTCCAGTTGATTCTATGGTTCTCCATTCTTCCTTTCTTTTTTTTTTTTTTTTTTGGTTGGATGTTCTAATGTTATTATCTGCTTGAGAGTATTTTTTTTTCATATTTTGCAAATGCAATATTTGGTTTTGGCTTGTGGTTGCCCTGTTTTTTAAGTATGCTAACCCCTTCCCATAATTGTGTGTTTTAGCCTGATGGTCCTGTAAGTTCAAACTCTTCATTATTATATTAAAATTAAGAAGAGAAACATACAAACAAAAAGTGTTATTTACTTCCTAACACCCCTTGCCCACATTTTATGGTTTTGATGACTCTTTTTTATTTTTTTCTTTTTAATTTTATTTTGTTTGAAGCATGTTCATGATTAAATCTGTATGCTGGCTTATTTGAGTGACTGCTCTCTGATTGTGGCTTCCTCAGTCCTAGTCCTTCCGCTTCTTCTTCTTTTTTTTTTTTCTTTTATTTTTTCTTCCCTTTCCTTCCTTTCTCTTTGGTTTAGAGAAGCCCTTTCAATATTTCCTTTAACCTGGGTTTTGTGTTGCTGTATTCTTTAAGTTTTTGTTTGTTGGAAAAAATTTTTATTTCCCCTTCTATTTTAAATGATATTCTTGCTGGATAGAGTATTCTAGGTTGCATATTTTTTCCTTTGAGCACTTTAACTATCTCTTGCCATTCCCTCCTGGCCTGTAGAGTTTCTGTAGAGAAATCAGCTGATATTCTTATGGGGGTTCCCTTGTAGGTAACATTCTGTTTTTCTCTTGCTGCCTTGAGGATCCTCTCTTTATCACTAACTTTTGCCATTTTTATTATGATGTGTCTTGGTGTGGGTCTGTTTGGGTTCAGTTTGTTTGGGGCCCTCTGTGCTTCTTGTATCTTGAATCCAGTATCCTTTAGATTTGGGAAGTTTCCAGCGATAATTTCTTCAAATATATTTTCCATTCCCTTATCTTTTTCTACTCCTTCTGGAATTCCCATTATGCGTAGATTGGCCCACTTTGTATTATACCATAGGTCTCTTATATTGCTTTCCAGTTTTTTGATTCGATTTTCTGTCTGTTGACCAGATTGAGTGATTTCCATTATTCTATCTTCCATATCACTGATTCGTTCTTCTGCATTATTCATTCTGGTTTTTACTGCCCCTAGTTCAGTTTGCATCTCTGCAAATGAATGTTCTAGTTTTTCTTGGCTCCTCCTTATATTTTCTAGTTCCTTTCTGAGGGTATCTGCATTACTGTTCATATCTTCTCTTAATTCCTTCAGTATTTTCACGATTTCTCTTTTGAACTCCAGCTCTGTCTGACTGAAAGGATCTGTTTCATTGTTGACTGTTTTAGGTGAGTTCTCCTGTCATATAGGACATTTTATATAAATTGTGAGTGGGGCATCCAGAGTGTTGGGCCCTTTGATGTGTGCATTGGCCCTTCTTTCTGAATCACAGCATTGCTCCTGTCAGGTTGAGTCATTCTTTCAGGTCAATGAATTCCTTCCTCCAAATGCTGGTGAATTCCAGTGGAAATCATGCAAATGGATTTAGGGGTGTCTGTACCTTAGGCAGGTGGACACACCTTCAGCATTGTATGGTCCTAGAATCTGGGGCCCTCGAAGGGTGAGGCTGATGGCATTAACCCTGTACAGCAGAACCTTCACAGGAGTGTGGTTGGCATGAGAAGCAGCAGTCAGCAAGTTGTGGGGATTCATGGATAAAAGATAAGGTAGGCAAGTGCTCTCCCAGGAAAACCCCATGAGATTCAGTTCAGCAAGCACAGGTATTTCTGGCGCTTCTGTGGCACAGCTGGTAAGCAAGGACACCATGCACATGGGGTCCAGATGGTGTAAGTCTCTAGAGCTGCCCAAGGGTGTTGGAAAGTATTGTAGGTCAGGCTGGTAAGCTGTATGAACAATTCTCCACTACTGTATCTCTATGGAAACCTAAGTCCTCAGGGATAGGCAGGACCTCTAGGGTCAGTGAGCTGACAAGGACAAAGGTGGGGAGGCCTTGTCTCTAAGGGAGGCTTGGGAGTGAGGCCTGGAGAGCCTGGGGAGTCCTTCTCTGAGAAGATATGGCTCTGATATTCCCAAACCTTTAGACATGGTCCCTGTTCTTTTCTGAAGGTTCAGGGTACTTCTATCTATGGGAAGTTCATCCCAAGATCTTGGTTCTCAGATCAGATGACCTGACCCTATTTTTCTTTATTCCACATCCAGCCATCAACCCAACAGGGAGCCATGTGGTCACTGTGTCCACCAGCTGACCCTACAGCCTCCTGCTTCCCTTCCCAAAATAGACCCCTCTATTTTGACTCAGCCCCTGGATTCCATACAGTGAACTGTTAGTGACCTCTAGGTCGATATTCAAGAGCCTCAACCTGAACAGGCTTGAAAAATAACAAATAACTTTTTTTGTCTTTTTGCCATTTCTGGGGCCGCTCCCATGGCCTATGGAGGCTCCCAGGCTAGGGGTCAAATTGGAGCTGTAGGCACTGGCCACAGCCACAGCAACACAGGGATCTGACCCACATCTGGAACCTACACCACAGCTCATGGCAATGCCAGATCCCTAACCCACTGAACAAGGCCAGGGATCAAACCTGCAACCTCATGGTTCCTAGTTGGATTCATTAACCACTGAGCCATGACAGGAACTCCAACAACTAACATTTTATGAGCCATTCCTAAAATCTCCCCAGTTCACACCCATAGGTCAACTATTCAATCATAGCCACAAAGAAGGGTGAATCTGTGGCAGCCTTTGGAGCCTTGTGGAATCTCATTTTATAGCATTTGGGGTTCCATACAGTTAAAAGGCCACTCGGCCTGCTTCAGCTTCCCTATTCATGAATCGATTAACTTCTGAGATTAGCAGATTGATACAGAAAAGACAGAAAAGACGATGGGAGGCTATAGGCCTACCTGAACTCCTGACGCTAGTTGAGCATTTTGTAAAGGACCTGGCAGCAAGATCACAAACAAAAAACCACCAAGCTATGAGCTTTATATCTCCAACAGATCCAAGGTAAGAGACACAAATGAATACTTGCACCTTGCCCATGACCCCCTCCTAGGGGTCCCTGATCATTTCAGTGACCCAGCGTTGGTGTTTCATTTGTAATCAGCTAGCCACTGGGAAAAAAAAAGCTGTCCTCAAAGGTCTTGTGCAGACTCTTCACAGGAGATACTCTCATACCTACCTCAATGTGAGGGCTCCCCCATCAACCCTTACCATAGTTGACAGAACACCAGAGGTTCTATTACCAGCAATTACCTGAAACAACCTAGAAGAAAGGAAAACGAAAATTAATAGAAAACCTGGCTCAATTTTAGTTGATACAAGAGCTATACTCAGTACTTGAAACCCCACTCATTCTTTCATTTGAAATCTATGTGAAACCCTAAGCCTAACTGTAAACATAGCCAACTCTTAACATGCTACCCTGACCATAGCTGTGCCTTCTACTTTAAACTCCATCCTCATAAAACAGTACACCCCTCAGAGTAAGAAGGATGTTTCCAGAGTGCGGGTATCTAATAAGTTCAGAGAGAACTTTTATCTCAACCACTATTCTGTTTTGCTATGCACTATAGCCCAGTTAATCTATGTAACAGAGATCTCCTTTCTAATGTAAAAGGGCTACTATGTTTTCCCTGTGATGGAGATCTCACCTTAAAATTTCTTGATCATCCCCAACCCTGATCATTTATATCCCTTATACTCTGTCCTGAACATAAAAGAGGAAGAAGCTCAACAAAAGTTCTCTAATTGAATTGAGATGTCTGAAAATGCGTGGGCTACTTCTGACCCTGACATTGGAAGAATAAAAAATGCAGAACCTATAACAATTCAGATAGATGTGGCCAAACCTCTCCCTAAGTTTCCTCCATAACCATTAAAGCCTGAGGCAATACAAGGCCTCACACTCATTGTAGGAGGCTTATTTGCTCAGGGGTTTCTCATGTCCTGTGTGTGTTCCTGCCACATGCCAGTCTTGCCTATTTGGAAACCTAATGGGATAGGTGTTTGCCCAGGAGCTGGGGGCTATTAATAAAGTAGTTATCCTCCATTTACCAGTTGTTCCAAAACTGGACACCCTTCTGCCACAAGTTTTAACTGACTTGAAATGGTTTACTGTTGTAGTTTTTTGTTCAAATGACTTCAGCATCCCTGTAGACCCAACAGCCAATATCTATGTCTATGTGCCTTTCCTTGGAACCATCAGCAGTAGACCTGGACAGTTTTGCCTCAAGTGTTCCCTGAGGCCCCTTCTTTCTTCCCCCAAGTAATTCACCAAGATTTAAGTACCTTCTGTAGAGTTCCCATTGTGGCACAGCAGAAACAAACCCGACTAGGGAACATGATGTTGTGGGTTCAATTTCTGGCTTCACTCAGTAGGTTAAGGATCTGGCATTGCTGTGAGTTCTGGTATAGGTCACAGATGCAGCTTGGATCTGACATTGCTGTGGTGTAAGCTGGCAGCTGTAGCTCCAATTAGATCCTTAACCTGGGAATCTCCATGTGTGGCACGTGCAGCCCTAAAAAGGAAAAGAAAAAAGCTAACGTTTTAAGTGTTTTCTAGTTCCCTGAGAAATCACCCATTTTACAAGATGCAGATGATCTCATGGTGTACTCTGCCACTATACAATTCCATGAGGCATGCATGAAAGCTTCCCTTTATTTGCTGCAATAGGTAGCTGAAAAAGAGCACATAGAGAAAATTTCAGTTATCTCAACACTGGACATTATATAGGGCATAATCTAAACACTAAAGGAATTCAGCTGACTTCCACAAGAATTAAGCTCACACAGGACATTCCCAGGCTCACAACTGAGGGACAGCATTGTGGATTTCTAGATTTAGCTGGTTATTGCAAACTCTGGGTTCCAAATTTTATGAACTTACTGAAGTTCTAGTTCCTTAACCCCATCCTTGGGAAGATAAACATGAGCAGGCTTTTCTAAAGTGAAAACTACTGCTACAAGAGCCATCTGCCTTAGGGTTATTCAACTATTCAAGCATTTTACTTTATTTGTGCAGGAAAGGGATAACTAGACCCTGGGAGTTATGGAAGCATGTAGTAAACATAGCCCTACTGCCTGTTGTAGCATGCAACTTGATTCTGTTGCTCATGCCTGTCTCCGTTGTCTTGAAGTGACAGCCAGACCTGCAAAGTTAGTGAAAGCCTTGGCAAATTCCACACACTCTCCAGTCTTCTTAACTGTGAAATGACTCAGTGTTTTCCTGCAGGTAGATTAACTTCCTATGAGATCCTTGTGCTCTCACCACCTCATCTATATCTTAAACATTGCAATGCTCTCAGTCCTGCTACACTACTACTTTTATCTCAACAAGGAAAGCACTATGACAATGAGGTAATATTGTCCCATTTTGTGACACTGTCCTGATTAATGATATCTCTAAATCAATCCCAATCGAATCTTGTGTGTTGATGAGTTATGCTTACAATTGAGAAGGGATTTTCAAGCTAGTTATGCTGTTTCTACCCATGGTGACCTAGTCAATGTTGGAGATGTCCTCAGGCAGAGCTCTGTGCCCTTTCCAGAGCATGCCAGTTGTCAGAGGGAGGATCTGTCAGTGTTTAAAACGATAGCCAGGATGCTTTTGACCAAGACGTTGGGTCCAGTTCTGACAGAGGGCTGGAAAGGTTATAAAGGTGACAGCACTTTGAGATGATCCGTGATGCTTACAAAATGCCTGACAGTTCTCCCTCCTGTCCTTACTTGTTCCTCAAACATGGCCTTAAGTGGTTTCTGGTCTGTACACTTTCCCATCTATGTGGGACACATTACCCAGGATAGAGGCTTCCTGCCGCTGAGAGGTGAGGACTACTGAATTTGGAAAACCTGACTTTTGATCAGTGACCCTTTCAGAGAAAGATCTTGATCTTTGAAGATCAAGGAGAGCTGTGAACATGAATTTACGGTACCTTAACTCAACTTGGAGTTGAGAAGGCCTGTAGAGGGAGCTCTCACACCTTACCCTTCGTGGTAATTACCCTAAAAGGAGAATGTCAATTACTGACCCCAGCAGGAAGCTAGGAACCTTGCATTCCCAAACAGGAAGTTCACTTGGTTTCTACCCCAGCAGGAGGAGGGAAGACTGCCTTCTTATGCAAAAGCAAACCCTCCCAATTAAAAAAATGCTACAGTGTAGCCAATAAGAAGCCTGAACTTTTACTTTTCTCCAGTCAACTTTTCTTTCTTTGTCTTTTTTTCCTATTGATGTCATTTTCCCCTTGTCCCACCCTTCTTACTATAAAAGACTTTCATAGTGTGTAACCCCTTGGAGGAGCTCTCTGTTTGCCAGGTGGGATGCTCCCTGATTCATGAGTCTTTTAATGAACCCCATTAGATCTTCAGATTTACTCAGTTACTTTTTTTTTTTTTTTTTTGGAGTGCCAATATCACTGACTTGGACGTCCCAGTTACTGCTTCTCCTAGTACAAGTGGATGCCTAGTGGCTCAGATTGCCCCATTCATTATCCATCCCCACTAAAATGTCAGTACAATGAATTGTGGTTACGGGCATAATGAAACTCTGCCTTCTCATATTTTTTCAAACATGGTTTTTAATTATTTTATATTTTAATTCATTGAGTTATATTATATTTATAGTTGTACAACCATCATCACAACCTAATTTTACAACATTTCTAACCCTAAGCCCCATGCTGTCTCCTCCCAACCTGTCTCCTTTGGTAACCAAGGATATTCTTTTCTTTTCTTTTTCCTCAGAGAAATTTTTATTGTATTTTATTTTATTTTACTTTTTAAATATTTGTTTGTATAATGATTTTTGTGTTTTAGCAGTATAGCTGGTTTACAGTGTTCTGTCAATTTTATACTATACTGCATGGTGACCCAGTTACTCATACATGTATACATTTTTTTCTCACATTATCATCCTCTCTCATAAGTCACCAGGCATAGTTCCCAGTGCAACACAGCAGGATGTCACTGCTAATCCATTCCAAAGGCAATAGTCAGAGTTCCCGTCGTGGCGCCGTGGTTAAGGAATTC
Organism: Sus scrofa; assembly: GCF_054392235.1. Taxonomy (NCBI): domain Eukaryota; kingdom Metazoa; phylum Chordata; class Mammalia; order Artiodactyla; family Suidae; genus Sus; species Sus scrofa. The sequence continues at coordinate 15,580,840 of NC_139396.1, read as the reverse complement.
GACTAGGAACCATGAGGTTGCGGGTTCAGTCCCTGCCCTTCCTCAGTGGGTTAACGATCCGGCATTGCCATGAGCTGTAGTGTAGGTTGCAGACGTGGCTCAGATCCTGTGTTGCTGTGGCTCTGGCGTAGGCCAGTGGCTACAGTTCCAATTCGACCCCTAACCTGAGAACATCCATATGCTGCAGGAGCGGCCCAAAGAAATAGCAAAAAGACAAAAAAAAAAAAGAAAAGGCAATAGTCTGCATCTGTTAACCCAAGCACGCCATCCATCCCACTCCCTGCCCCTCCCCCTTGGCAACCACAAGTCTATTCTCCAAGTCCATGATTTTCTTTTCCATGGAAAGATTCCTTTGTGCCATATATTAGATTCAAGCCATAAGTGATATCATATGGTATTTTCCTTTCTCTTTCTGACTTACTTCACTCAGGATGAGAGCCTCTAGTTCCAGCCATGTTGCTGCAAAAGGCATTATTTTGTTCTCTTTTATGGCTGAGTAGGATTCCATTGTGTAGATATACCACATCTTCCTACTCCAATCACCTGTTGATGGACAATTGGGCTGTTTCCATGTCTTGGCTATTGTGAGTAGTGCTGTAATGAACATGTGGGTTCATGTGTCTTTTTCAAGGAAAGTTTTGTCTGGATATATGCCTGAGAGTGGGATTGCCAGGTCATAGGGTAGTTTTAGGTATAGATTTCTAAGGTATCTCCATACGGTTCTCCATAGTGGCTGTACCAGCTTACATTCATTCCCACCAACAGGGCAGGAGGGTTCCCTTTTCTCCACATCCCCTCCAGCACTTGTTACTTGTGGACTTATGAATGATGGCCACTCTGACTGGTGCGAGGTGGTATCACATGGTAGTTTTGATTTGCATTTCTCTTATAATCAACGATGTTGATCATTGTTTCATGTGCTTCTTGGCCATCTGTATATCTTCCTTGGAGAAATGTCTCTTCAGGTCTTTTGTCCATTTTTCCATTGGGTTGTTGGTTTTTTTTGCTGTTGAGGTGCATAAGTTGTTTGTCTATTTTAGAGATGAGGCCCTTGTCAGTTGCATCATTTGAAACTATTTTCGCCCATTCCGTAAGTTGCCTTTTTGTTTCCTTTGCTGTGCAGAAGCTTGTTGATTAGGTCCCATTGGTTTATTTTTGCTTTGATTTCTGTTGCTTTGGGAGACGGACCTGAGAAACATTTGTAAGGTTGATGTCAGAGAATGTGTTGCCTATATTCTCTTCCAGGAGTTTGATGGTGTCTTGTCTTACATTTAAGTCTCTCAGCCATTTTGAGTTTATTTCGGTGCATAGTGTGAGGGTATGTTCTAATTTTGTTGATTTGCATGCAGCTGTCCAGGTTTCCCAGAAGTACTTGCTGAAAAGACTGTCTTTTCCCCATTTTATGTTCTTGCCTCATTTGTCAAAGATTAATTGCCCATAGGTGTTTGGGTTTATTTCTGGATTCTCTATTTTGTTCCATTGGTCTGTCTGTCTGTTTTGATACCAGTACCACACTGTCTAGATGACTGTGGCTTTGTAATATTGCCTGAAGCCTGGAAGAGTTATGCCTCCTGCTTGGTTTTTTTTTCCTCAGAATTGCTTTGGCAATTCTGGGTCTTTTGTGGTTCCATATAGATTTTGGGATAGTTTGTTCTAGTTCTCTGAAAAATGGTGTGGGTAACTGGATAGGGATGGCATTGAATCTGTAGATTGCGTTGGGTAGTATGGCCATTTTTACAATATTAATTCTTCCAATCCAGAAGCATGGAATGTCTTTCCATTTCTTTACATCTTCTTAATTTCCTTGTTTAATGTTTCATAGTTCTCAGCATATAAGTCTTTCACCACCTTGGTCAGATGATTGACTTTTTTGGGGTGCAGCTTTAAAAGGTATCATATTTTTGTATTCCTTTTCTACTATTTCACTGTTTGTATACAGAAATGTGACTGATTTCTGAATGTTAATCTTATATCCTGCTACTTTGCTGAATTTGTTGAGCAGTTCAGGTAGTTTTTGGGTTGAGTTCTTGGGGCTTTCTATATATAGTATCATGTCCTCTGCATACAGTGACAGTTTTACCACTTCTCTTCCTATTTGGATGCCTTTTGTTTCTTTTGTTTGTCTGCTTGCTGTGACTAGGACTTCCAGCACTATGATAACAGTGGTGGTGGGAGTGGGCATCTGTGTCTTGTTCCAGATTTAGTGGGAAGGCTTTCAGCTTTTCTCCATTGACTATTATGTTTGCTGTGGGTTTGTCATAAATGGCTTTGATTATGTTAAGGAATGTTCCCTCTAGACCCACATTGGTAAGAGTTTTGATCATGAATGGATGTTGGACTTTGTCAAATGCTTTTTCTGCATCTATTGAGATGATCATGTGGTTTCTGACTTTTATTAATGTGGTGTATGACATTGTTTGATTTGTGTATGTTGAACGGTCCTTGTGAACCTGGGATGAATCCCACCTGGTCATGGTGTACGATCTTTTTGATATGTTGCTGGATTTGGTTAGCTAAAATTTTGTTGAGAATTTTTGCATCTGTATCCAGCAAGGATATTGGCTGATAATTTTCTTTTTTGGAGGCATCTTTGTCTGTTTTTGGAATTAGCATGTCGGTGGCATCATAGAATGTCTTTGGGAGTGTTTCTTCTTCTTCAACCTTTTGGGAACATTTAAGGAGGAAGGGTAGGATTTCCTCTTTGTGTGTTTGGTAGAATTCTCCTGTGAAGCCATATGGTCCTGGACTTTTATTTGTAGGGGATGTTTTTATGACATAGTCAATTTCATTTCTAGTGATCTGTCTGTTCAGTTGATCTATTTCTTCTTGATTCAGTTTTGGCAGGCTGTAAGTCTCTAGAAAGATGTCCATTTCGTCTAGGTTGTTGAATTTGTTGGCATATAATTATTGATAGTAGTCTATGTTTTTTTGTATTTCTGTAGCATCAGTTGTGACTTCCGCTTTTTCATTTTGTTTATTTGGGTTTTTTCCCTCTCCTCTTCTTGGTGAGTCTAGCCAGAGGTTTGTCTATTTTGTTTATCTTTTCAAAGAGCCAGCTCTTGGTTTGATGGATTTTTTCTATTGTTTTTTGAATCTCTACTTTATTGATTTCCTCTTTGATCTTTATGATTACCTTCCTTCTGCTGACTTTAGGTTTGGTTTGTTCTTCTTTAATTCATTTAGGTGGTGGGTTCAGTTTTCAATTTGAGATTTTTCTTCTCTGTTGAGGAAGGCCTGTGTTGCTATGAACTTCCCTCTGAGCACTGCACCTAGAGATGCAGATGTACAAGAAGGCCTGGGATGCTCCACCACCAACTCCAGGGACTCTTGGACTGGGGAAAAGGCTGAACCAGCAAATCCCAAAGAATGGGGACTGAAAACTCATTCCAAGCCAAATGGAGAGCTATAGCTCTCACGAGCAGTTCCCAGCATGGAATCCATGGGCTGCGTCAAAACAGATGGGTCCAGGGGAGGCAGGAGGTGGCTGTAGGGTCAGCTGGTGGACACAGTGATCATGGGGCTCCTTGATGGGTTTGCGGTTGGAGGTAGAATAGGAGGAAAAAAGGCTCAAGTCATCCGATCTGAGAACCGTGAGACTGGGATGATCTTCCCACTGCCAGAAGAATCCTGAACCTTCAGAAAAGAACAATGACCATGTCTAAAGGGTTTGGGAATATTGGAGCCATATCTCCTCAGAGTAGGACTCCCCAGGCTCTCCAGGCCTCACTCCTCAAGCCTCCCTTAGAGACAAGGCCTCCCCACCTTTGTCCTTGTCAGCTCACTGATCCCTGAGGTCCTGCCTGTCCCTGAGGACCTAGGTTTCCATACAGATAGGTTGGTGGAGAATTATTGATACAGCTTACCAGCCTGACCCACAATAGTTTGCACCCTCCTGGGGCAACTGGGCACAGGGACACATGGCTCTAGAGACTTGAACCACCTGGACTGCATGTGCAGGGTGTCCTTGCCTACCAGCTGTGCCACAGAAGAGCCAGAAACACCTGTGACTGCCCAACGGATTCTCAGGGGATTTTCCTGAGAGAGCACTTGCCCACCTTATCACTTATCCATGAATCCCCATGACTTCCTGACTGCTGCTTGTCATGCCAACCACACACCTGTGAAGGATCTGCTCTACATGGCCATCTGTCCACCAGGCTTACCCTTCTAGGGACCCAGATTCTAGGACCATACAAATGTTGAAGGCGTGTCCACCCGCCTAAGGTACAGATGCCCCTAAATCCATCTGCATCGTTTCCACTGGAAGTCACCAGCACTGGGGGAGGGGGGAATTCTTTGACCCGAAAGAATGACCCAACCTGACAGGAGCAATGCAGTGATTCAGAATGAAGGGTCAGTACACACATACAAGCCCCTGATCCCCCACTCATAATTCACATAAAATGTCCCATACGTACATATAAACTGATGCCTGAAAATTCTTGCTTGACACATACATACATCCAGACACAGATGAGCAGTGTGCTGGTAAATGCTTATCTCTAGGAAAGTCAGGTAAGACTTCATTTATGGTATCCACATGGTCTAAATATTCCAAGCACGAGAAAATTCAAACTACCAACCTGATGTTACCAAACACAGAGCTGACTCTCCCAAGCTAGTAAGAACCAGTTCCAGTGAAGTCCACACCCTTCCATATGAATATGGAATCCACACAATCCACTTACACTCTGAGTGGGATCCTCAACTCTCACCTCAGTGATGTAAGCAAAGGACATCACACGTTTGTGTGTGTGTGTGTGTGTGTGTGTGTGTGTATAAATATATACGTATTGGACACACATGCACATTTCTACACTCAGCCTTATAACTCTACAAATGGGCCACCTAAATTTACATACCTAGATATACACATAGTCTAAAGTTTTACAGACAAAGTCCTATATACCTTGAATATCCAACTGCCTCTCTTACTAATACAGGTTTGGACATGGCACCCTTGGCTGCAGGGGCTGCAGTGGTTGCACCTGGACAAACATCTCCTGGAGAATGAAATACAGCAAAAGTATAAAGGATGAGAAAGAACTATGTGCTTGCTCATTTGGGACAAATTGTGAGAAAAAAAAAACTTCCACTTCTGAAGAACAGAGAGCAAAAGCAGGGTACCATGCACACCCCCTACATGCACCACCACTAAAGGGGTGGGAAAACCACCTCAGCCACCCCCCCTGGCCCAACCCCTGGACATGCCCCTACCCTCACCCCATAGAAGGAACTAGCTCACCCCTGCTCAGTGAGCAGGTGAACAAGGCAACCTGGTGATTGCTTCTGCACCTCTCTGCTGAAGCAGGTGTCCTGAATAAAGCCTTCCTGATTTTCTCTTCTGGCATCTTATCAATTGCTCTTGATTAAGAGAGGCCAAGAACCCTAGCTGGTAACACTCCAACTCTATACACATCCAAACCATGAATACAAACATGTGCAACCTCCCTACCAGCCAGCTGTCCATGTTGAATACCCACATTGCTGTGGCTGTGGCATAGGCATGAAGCTGCAGGTCTGATGTGACTCCTAGCCTAGGAACTTCCATATGCAGCAGGTGTGGCCCCCAAAAGGACAAATAAATAAAAAGAAGGGGAAAAACTGATCTCTAGGACATTTGGTTCTTTAAGGCAAAGTTCTGCATCTATTTACCCCAAGCTCCCAGTCCCTCCCACTCCCTTCCCCTCCCCGTGGCAACCACAAGTCTATTCTCCAAGTCCATGATTCTCTTTTCTGTGGAAAGATTCCTTTGTGCTATATATTAGATTTCAGATATAAGTGATATCATATGGTATTGGGCTTTCTCTTTCGGACATTCTTCACTCAGAATGAGAGTCTCTAGTTCCATCCATCATGCTCCATCACAAGTCTAAGATGTAGTTCTCTGTGAATATTTTAATTTTCAACCAGGAAGAAAGAAATAATTTTTAAATGAAAATGATGGGGTGGTTGGGGAGCTTGGGTTAATAGATACTAACTATTGCCTTTGGAATGGATCAGCAATGAGATCCTGCTGTGTCGCACTGGGAACTATGTCTAGTCACTTATGATGGAGCATGATAATGTGTGAAAATAGAATGTGTACATGTATGTGTAACTGTGTCACCAGGCTGTACAGTAAAAAAAAAATTGTATTGGGGAAATAACTATTAAGAAATAATACTAACAAAGGCAGAATCAGATCTGAAACACAAGCTGTCCTCCATTAAGCTGGACAATAATGTTTACAAATATATAAAACAATGAAAAAAATAAAAAATAAAAGATATATACTATTTTAAAAAAAAATGGATTGCATTCAACTTTACTTGCAAAAAACAGCTCTAAAAAGATGTTAATGAAACAGTTAACACTGATTTCTGGTGGAAAGAATCCTTTCTGCTATATATTATATAAATATTCTACTTTGCACAAGTGGATTGTGATCCCTGAGAAGTATGATTTGTTTAAAATGTTACATTAAGTAATTTAAAAGGTAAAACATAAAATATTTACCAGCAATATAATAATACAGGAAAAAGTAGTAAAGATTTCTGGTCTTGGACAGTAGGCTGCGTGACGAATGGTTGATAGACTGGGTGTTTCTGGCACAAAGGAAAATTAGTAAGGTCGTGCTCTTGATGCTGCCAGCCCATGGTGGTCCAGGCCCATACCTGTGGGAATGGCTTCAGAAGGAGGAAAGCCTCTAGGCAGGGGCTGTTTTCCAAGAGAAAGGGCCTCCCTCAAATCCCTGGGTTTCCGTTGGGACCCTTCACTATGGACATGGAGTTGGACTGAAGGAGAGGAAGGCGAGAGCACTGCACCCCAGGGACATCTGAGCTGGGGAGCCTGTAGAAACCTGAAGCTGCCCTGGGGAGGACAGCTGCTTGGAGGTGGTTCAAGAGGCCTTGCTCTGGTTGGGGAGGCAGGATGGCAGCAGGCAGGTTGGCGGTTTCTAGAAGGGAGACAAGCCACTTGGAACGTGTGTGTAGCCAGTGTCCTGTGGCTGGCCCTGGGTGGGTCATGGGGAAAGCCTAGCCCCGCCTTGTGGTCCTCAGGCATCTGAAGCTCGCCTCACCAAACCTCTCTAAGGGGTTGGAACCGGAGCATACTCTGGCTAATGGGGGCGTGGAACGGGAGGGAATAGTCAGAAAACGATTCAGTGCTGGTGGGTGTTGTCTGTGGCCACATGCTCAGGAAAGGGTCTGCTCTGAGCTGGGCAGGATGTGACTCTCGCTGCCACGGCCCAGAACGTTTCCCTCCATCCCGCCCAGAACTCACTTCTCAGGTCAGGTAACTGTGGCCTTGGATTCCACAAGGGATGGGCAACCAGGTGACTTCACCCAAGCTAGGACTCGTGGGCCTGAGGTGTTCTGTATTGGTTTCCCTTTTGTGGAAATACGTCTCTGCAGACATGGCACAGTGTGTCAGGTGGCTCATGGCAGAAGCTGAGGCCTGGCTTTGAGATGAAGAGTGTGTTCCTATTTCAAGTCACTACTACTGCATGTGGAGAGAGGCTGGTGCAGGTGGAATGCCTAGGAAGGCTGCTTCCTTTGTAAAGGTGGCGGGGTGAAGCAGTGTAGTACAGAAGCAGGAAGATGATCTAGTTTGCTACTCTGAAACCTCCTAGGACACCTGTGGAGGTCAATTCAGTGCCTCGTGGCATGTACCTCCTTCTCCTGAATGGGCGGTTTTCTCACAATGGCACCTGACTCCTGCCTGCTTCTCAGGTTTTCCTCACTTTCCATTATTGGGAGCTGGAAGGGGAAGGACCCCAGGCAGCCTCTACTCCCATGACCCATGTCAGATGAGCCGCCCTGGGCCCATGCTCATCTTTGGAAGCCAACCCTGGATGGGAAGTGGCAAAAATGCAGGGGACACACACCGACTTCTCAGACTTCTCTCTGAGGAGCAGAACTGCATGGTGGGAGGGATTCAGGGCCATCGGGATGGGGTGGCACACCTTAGCCCCCGTGAAGTGTCCACTCTGGGTGGTTCGGAGAGGCAGGTGCATGCTTGGTGGGGCTGTTCTGTGTTTGTCTAAGGGTTCTGTGTGCAGAGCGATCTTCTCAGCCTTTGAGAGGTGTTGTGTGAGGTCAGGAAAGAATGACAGAATAGATGTGTGCTGAGCATCCCAGAGGAAGGGTTGAGGAGGATGTGAGGCCCTTCGACTTTAGACAGTGGAGGTCCATCAAAGGCCTCATGGTGCCTGGAAGCACCTTGGAGAAGACCCTTACCTGCCAGTGACCTTGCTGAGGGGCATGCTCAGAGTAGATGGCCTCTCAGGTGCAGGACGTGGGGACAGCCTGTGAGCACGAGGTGTCAGGGAGCCCCTCAGGGAGGCTCTCCAATCCCTGCTGCTGAGCTGAGCATTTCTCGGTAGACAGGGGCAGGGAAGTCAAGACCATGAAAATCCCTCCATGACATCTGCACAACACACAGGTTCCTCGGGTCAAATGCCCTCTCCCACTGAGGTGTGCCCTCTGAGTCCCCAGAGAGCTTCCATCCATGTCGCCCATTCTCCTCTTCCATTCACCCCTTTCCTTTCTCTCCACAGCATCTCCACTGCTGGGCACGGATGTGGTCATGCACCCTGGGGCCTCACGCTCCTGTCCTCCCCCCACTCCTGGCTCCCAACCCCAGACAGCTTGGGAGCAGCACCTGCCACTGCCCATGGTCCCATTACCCTTACCTGGCAGCACCCTATTGCAGCCAGCTCACCCCATGACACCTCGGGTGACTCCTGCTGACCATGGCCCCATTGCCCCAGGGCTTGGCAACATCCCTGGCCCAGTCTGGTCAGGAGGGAGGTCAGCATTGCCCCACCAGTCTCAGGCCTTTGGGCACCCTCAGGCCCCCCTCAATGGGAATGCTTCCAGGGCCCTCCTCGGGAGTGCTTTGTGTCCTGCACCCCTTTGCACAGCAAGCCCTGCGGGGGACAGCGGGGTGGCTGCCCCAGCTATTGCAGCAGCTCAGGCTGGCAAGGGAGGCTTGGCCCCAGGCCTTCCTCCTCAAGCTGCACCACCAGCTGCCCAGATGGCCTTCATCCTGCCCCCAGAGAGCTCTGGGACGTGGGCACATGGCACCTCTTGGGCAGGCAGCCTGCATGCCTCCCAGCACACGGGCCCTCAGGAGGACGCCTCTCACCATAAGAGCGTCTATCAGAACTTCCGACGCTGGCAGCGCTTCAAGTCCCTGGCCCGCAGCCACCTGCCCCAGAGCCCCGATGCAGAAGCTCTCTCCTGCTTTCTCATGTAAGTGACCTCTCAGGCCCTCATTAGCTCAGCTGGAGCCTTCGCAAATACAGGACCTTGGCATGGACTCCCTGCTTAGGTTTCCAGGCATCCTTTCACCTCGAGAGAAGGAGGGTTGACAGCAATGTCCATGCTATGTGGAGGCACGTCTGCACTCAGATGTGTCCCACGTCCAGTCCGTGACATCCCGTCCGTGCCTTAGCTCAGCTACCACCACCATGCAAGACCAGTTTTGTCACTTTCTGCACTGCCATGATAACATTGAGTGCAGGAGAGCAGTCCGAGAGGGTCCTGCTCAGATGTGAGGAGCCAGAGTGTGAATGGGACCTGCTTCTCTGGTGCTACCTCCTTTCAACATGGACCTGGGCCTATGGCAGCCAGTGGGTATCACTTCAGATAAGGCTTAGGACATTGAGGCCCAGGACAGAGCTTTCTGCATGCCCGGTCCTTGTTGTTCTGAAGAAGTCAAGTGTGAATGGGGAGGTGGTCGAGCTGTCCTAAGGGCAAGGGTCTATCCTCCTAGAGCTGTGAACCTGGCAGGAACTTCCCTCCTAGACCCAAGGTCCCTCCGAAAAGGGGGACTAGGCCATCTAGTGCAGAGACCTGGGCAGAAGAATCCTTGGGCTTCTCAGACCTGTTAGCAGGTAGACTGGCGCTTGCCCTCCCGCATTGATGGGGCTGCATTTTATATGAGATGGCAAACCCCCCACCCAGAGTGTCCCAGCTATAGCCAGGGATTGGACAAGCATCCTCTGGTGAGTGGGAGGTGGTGGCACCAGGCACCAGGAAGGCTTGTCTTTGCTCTCCAGACACCCTCGTCTCCCCCTCTTGAGCCTGGGTTTGGCAGGGGTGGGGCCCATGGAGGCCTTGGAGCTGGGTGGGATTGGGCAGTTGGGGGCTGGGCTGTACCAAGAGACTGACCCTGAGGGCTTACAGCCCAGTGCTTCGCACCCTGGCTCGCCTGAAGCCCACCATGACGCTGGAGGATGGCATGAGGCAGGCCATGCAGGAATGGCAGCACATGAGCACCGTTGAGAGGATGGCCTTTTATGAAATGGCAGCAAAGTGAGTCAGGGTCCTGGGCCATGGGCGACATGGTGGGGTGGGTGGTGGGTGATGGGCAGGCCCCAGGGCAGGATCTGGCTCTGGTGCTAGCAATCAGAGAGGATGCAAGAGGAGGCTGGCACCTGACACCTCCTGTTCCCTGAATCCCCAACCCCTATTGGCCTCCAGAATCCCCTCTGCCACCTGGAGAGCTTGGCTCTTCCAGCCTGCCTGTCCCAGGAGCTCTGCCCTACCGTGATGTTGATGTGGGGAGGCCTCAGGATGGCCTTGGGGAGCACGGCAGCCCAGGAGGGGGACCCCTGAAGGCATGGGGTCTGTGCAGTTGTGAGGACTCCACCCGGCAGCCTGGCACCCCTTCATGCTGGGTGCCTGGCCGTCACTGACCTAGCGTGTGGTAGGCCTCTCCTCATCAGCGGTGGCTGGAATGGGCAACCGGCCATCCTTGGGGAAGCCCATGGGTCTCTGGCCCTCCCTGTCATTTCTGCATGTGAATCTCCTAGTTTCCAAACAAAACCAAAGGAGCAGCTAGCTCTCAGTGGCAAGAGATGCCTCACCTCTAAGGGTAGGATCCCCAATCCAGCCTGTGCTGGGCCCTGTCTCATGCGTGCTTTCCCAGACTCTCACTCCCAGCCCCAGGTTCTGGGCTCGGGCAAGGGCTCTGTGGGGACACATACCTGACCAGGCCACTGGCCATCTCCATTGTTTGGGTCAGACAAGGTCTGGGGGCACATGAGCAGGGGCCCCCACCACCCACCATGTGTCCCTAAGCCTGGTCCCAGAGATTGACCTGGGTCTCTGCTGGGCCATGCCCTCCAGCTCCAGGGCTGGTCAGGAAGGAGGAGGCCCAGATCTTAGACCTGCACCAGAGCAGCTCCCTGCTGCAACAGCACCTCACAGGGCCCTGACAGCCCCAAGGACACCCTCTCCTCACCCCCTCGGTCCTGCTGCCCTGGGTGGGCTCCAGAGCCCAGGTGGTTTTCTCACTGGGGCCTGTCCCTCAACACCCCCCAGGTTCATGCAATTTGAGGCAGAGGATGAGATCAGGATGGGGAACGTGGCCTGCACAACGTGGGCACAGGGCATGCCTCCTCCAGCTCCACCAAAGCTGGCTCCTCAGGAACCCACATCCCGCAAAAGGGGCACTCAGTCTGTGAATCACCTTCCCCCTGGACGTCAAGGCACAGGTAAGAGAGGCCTAGGCCTGGTCCCTGTTCCCAGATTGGTCCTTTTCCCTCAAGGGGGCATTGGTCTTTCAACACGGATGGCCCCCGAGGGGTCTCAGTCACCCCTTTCCCCTCTGGGGTGTGGACCTGGTCCATTTAGAACCTCATCACCCTCCTCCCCATCTAAGGGGCCCCTGTGAAATCTGCCTAACAAGTGTGCTGGTGGGGAGACCCTTGATCATTAGATGTTCCACACGTTCTCACACCTGACTTTTACCTGTCCCTGACTTGAATCTGGCCTCCCACAAAACCTGAGGCTCTGGCTGCTCCTCCCCCTTCCCACAGGCATATCCATTGCCCCACAACAATGCCCTCCCCTGTGCCTGCTCAGGGTCAGCATCTGGACGCTGGGTCCCCTCACTTTCCCTTCCTCCTGCTCTGCCTCAGCCTGTGCTCCAAGGAAACACGGCCCCAGGGTCCAGCACACCCACCCAAGGCCACGCAGAGCCTGGCAGCTGCTGGAGAACAAGGCCCCCAAGGAGATTCCCCCTGAGGCTCGCAGGGAGCATGGGGACATTCCGCAGGCACTGGTGGGTCCTGGCCCCTCAGCCACAGGGGAGTCAGATATGGAATGTCGAGAGGATGGATATGAGCTGCCACAGGACGAGGACGGCTGCTTCCCAGACCTGGATCTCCTCAGCTACGTGGACAAGCTGTGTTCCCAGGAGGACGTTGACACCAAGGTGGCTGGGCCTGGAGTCTGAGACTCCAGGATTCCAGGGAGGGATGCTCTTAGCACCCTAATTCTGGCTTTGGCCCAGGATAATGGGATTTAGGCTCTGGTCCTTGACCCTGACATCTGTGTGTCTTCCTGTGTGTCTGAGTGTACTTTGGTGCATAGGATGTGTATATGTGGATGTGAAAGTTGTACATGTGTGTGTCTCTCTCTCTTTGTAGGCCTTTGTGTGTCTGTGTCGGTGCCTATGTGTTTGTGCTTTGGAGCCCATGTGTCTGCATGTGCACCTGCTTGTGAGTGTGTGTGTGTTTATGTGAGAGTAGACAATACCTATGGGAGTTTGAAAGCTCCCCCTTTGTGAGGGGGACTCTGGATTGGCCTCTGCTAGTCACGTTTCCCCCAGGCCTTCCCACCTCCCAGGGCACTCCTGCAAAGGCTGCTCACAGCCTCTTCCTTCCATTCCAGGTGGAGGCAGTCATTCACCCCCGATTCCTGGCAGAGTTGCTTTCCCCAGAACCAGAGCTGGATCTCTCGGGCCTGGCTGAGGAGCTGCAGCAGGAGGACGGACTCTCCCCTGAAGAGGTGGCCAGGGGAGGGACTGACACTAGGGAGACTGGGGGCAGGGGGGGTAGCCAGGGGACCCTGGAAATCCAGGAGGAAAGGACCCAGGTCAGCCAGGGCCGGGGAGGGCCCTAGAGCAGGAGGCCCTGAAGGCTCTGTCCTTCCCTCCCCTGACGGAGAGGCCCTGCACCCAGGAGGCTGCCCAGGTAGGAGCAGGACAGGAGGAATGGAAGGGGAGGAGGGGAGCTGGGGACAGGGCAAGGACCCTGCTTGGGAGAAGGTGCAGGAGGAAGGCAGGAGGGCCACAGGCTCTGTCTGTGGATGTGAGTCCCATCTCACCTCCCCCTGCCCATAAGCCCCGGCTCTCCCTGGAGGGTACAGAGCTTTCACTGTCCACCTCTCTCCCACCAGCTGGTGCAGACACAAGTCCTGGCCTTGGAGGATGATGACAGGGTGTCAGTCACCCCCAGTCACAGGGCACCCCACCTGGACTCAAGACCTTCAGAGTCTGTGGCCCAACAAGATGCCCAGAGGAATGAGCAAGGCCCACAGCCCGGGGTCAGAGATGAAACCTGGACACCCCAGATGGATTTCCATGGCCATCTAAGGCACCACCAAACAGACAGGGGCCTGTTCAGGCACAAAGGCTCTGTGCCCGCTCCAGGATATCAGGAGCCCCCTCAGGCTGGAACTGCACAGCCATGTCCTCACCAGGGCACCAAGCGCTCGGGCCCTCCATCAGGACCCAGGGCCAGCAAGGTTCTCAGGGAGGCCTCTCCTCTTAGTGGAGCCCCAGGGCTGGGTCACGGGTTCAGTGAGGATGAGGAGGAGCTCCCCAGCCTGGCCTTCCTCTTGGGCCTTCACCACAGCCTGCTGCCCTGGGGGCTGCCACAGAGCCCTGTCCCTGCCTCGGGTCTTGTCTGCACTGCAGGGCAGAGGGCCCAGCAAGCTTCCCAGACCCCCTTTCCCCAGAGAATGGGCCTCAGCTCAGGCCCCCTGGAAGCTGCCAAGTGTAGAAAGCAGGCTCAGTGTGGAGGCCTGGCTGCTGCTGAGGAGCTGGGGATGGAGAGCTGCTTTTGTGCCATTCAGCCCTCTGGACACTCACCAGTCATGGGAATGGAGGTTGTAGGCATCCCTTACCTCTAGAGAGTTTCTCTTTGCCTCTCTGAAGTGGCCAGATGACAGGCTGGGGTGATTCTCCAATCATCCAGGGTGTCCCGTGTGGGGGGCTTAGCCAGAGAAGAAAAGGCTTGTCTGTCAGGACAGGACGTTGTACTTCACTGCCTTGTGGGTGGGAGAACATCCAATAGTCTCAGCTGGATTACTGCAGTGTACAATATGGTGAAAGCAGATGCCTCATAGTCCCAATGAGGATGAAGCAAAGGGAGTGGGGAGTGGAATTTCATGGCCTATTAATGTCCTGGGTGGAGTATTTCATCTTGTCAAGCTCAGTGGTCCCACCCTCACCAGCCCACTGGCATCAACCCCCTGGTAGCTTTCAAGTGAGCAAAGCCTAGGACTTTCACTAGACCAGGCGTAGTGTTCCTGTTGTGGTGAAGAGGGTTAAGGATATAGGGTTGTCTCTGGGAACTTCCATATGCCACAGGTGCAGCCCCCAAAAAAGAAGAAACAAAAACAAAACCCCTGAAAAGTCTAGAATTAATGTTAAGGTGCAGGGACTGTACATGAGGAATTCTCTAATGTTATTCAATCCATAAAAAATGAAATAATGGGAGTTCCTGTTGTAGCTCGGCTGTAAGAATCCTGACTAGTGTCCATGGAGACATGGGTTTGATCTCTGGCATCGCTTAGTAGGTTTGGTTTCTGTCACTGCTGTCAGCTGTGGTGTAGGTGTCAGACACACCTGAGATCCTGCTTTGCTGTGGCTGTGGAATAGTGCAGCAGCTGCAGCTCTGATTTGACCCCTATCCAGAAACTTTCATATGCCACAACACAGCCTTAAAAAAAAGAAAAAATTGGGAGTTCCCATCGTGGCTCAGCGGAAACTTATCTGACCAGCATCTGTAAGGATGCGGGCTTGATCCCTGGCCTCACGCAGTGGGTGGAGGATACTGCGTTGGCTTGAGCTGTGGTGTCGATCACATAGCAGCTCAGATCTGGTGTTGCTGTGGCTGTAGCTCTGATTAGCCCCCTGGCCTATGAACCTCCATATGTTGAAGAGTGTGGCCATAAAAAGACCAAAAAAGACAAGAAAAAATTGAATGCAATAGAAATTGCAGAAATGAAAGTTGAACAGACCATAACCAAATAATATTTTAGGGAGATTCCATGTGGCTCAGCAGATGAAGAATCTGATTGGTGTCCATGAGGATGCAGGTTCAATCCCTGGCCTCATTCAATGTGTTAAAGGATCCAGTGTTAACATGAGCTGTGATGTAAGTCACAGATGTGGCTTGGATCTGGCATTCTCTGATTTGACCCCTAGCCTGGATCTTCCATATGCTGCAGGTGTGGCCCTAAAATGACAACCAGTCAATCAATATAATAATCAAACCGTGGTTTAATGGGCAATACATTCACAGAATCATAGAAATTACCAACATCCACAAGGTGGGGATTTGTTTCGTATTTGTTTCCAGTGAGCCGTGATGGGAACTCTGAGTGTTGCATCTTGTCAAACTTCCTGATGCTAACCTCACCAGCCTACTGGCATCAACATCCAAATAGCTTTAGGAAGAGCAAGACCTAGGATTTTAAAAAGACCAGGAATAGATTTCCTGCTGTGGGGAAGAGGGTTAGGTATCCAGCATTGTTCCAAAGAACTTCCATATGCCACGAGTGTGGCCCAAAAAAAAAAGGAAAAAAAAACAAAACAAAAATAAAACCGAAAAAAGTCTAAGATTAACATTAAGGTGCTTGGACTGTAAATGAGGAATTACACTAATGTTCTTCAAGCCATAAAAGGAATGACATAGACAGTGTTCCTGTCACAGCTCTGAGGTAATGAACCCAACTTCTATCCATGAGGACATGGGTACAATCCCTGGCCTTGCTCAGTGGGTTAAGGATCCGAAGTTGCCATGAGCTGTGGTGTAGGTGTCATGTAGGTTTGATCCTGCATTGCTGTAGCTGTGGCATCGGCCAGCAGATGGAGCTCCAATTCCACCCCTAGCCTGGGAACTTCCATATGTTGAGAGTACACCCCCCCAAAAAAAAAGAAAAAGAAAAAGAATGAAAGAGAAATTAATAGAAATTTCATTCAATAGAATCAGCTGTAGCTCACATTTGACCCTTAGCCAGGGAATCTATATGCTGTAGGTGGAGCCTAACTTGACAAAAAATAAATAAATAAAATCAATAGTGGTTTAATGGATGATACACTCACAGAATCAGAGAAATGACCACTGTCCACAGGGTGGGTAAAGGAGGTTCCTAATTCCAGCGGCAGCATGACTGGAGCTTGTCTGAAACAGAGGCAGGTGCTGGGCAACCTTTGCATATGATATACACCAAGGGGAAGCCTGCCCATTGACAACAGGGAAAGGCTCAACCCCAAAACCCTCAACATGGATCCAGAGCATTGGCTGAAGGAACACACTTGACAGAGGCTGTGGGCCGCCTAGTTTGGGTTCTTCTCCTTACCAAATCATGGTATGTTTCTCTAAGAACAAGGCAAGGAGTAACCCTTTTCTAAATCACAGACATCATATCTTAACGATACAGCTCTTACAATTGTGCAGCCAATGTGCTTTGTTTGAAGGGCATTTTTAAGTGGTGGGTATGGAGCAGTGTGTTCCAGAGAGGATTTGGGCCATCTGGCTCACGGGTGACCTCTTGCCACACAGGCCAAGTGACACATCTGTAACCAGGGTGATTTCCCAGGCACTGCCTGCCTTCCTCAGATGGCAGGCATACAAAGGGTTTGAAATGGGGAGCACAGAGCACAGAGCCATCACCTACGGTCCCCTGACCGCCTCTGCCTGGGGGGGAGGAGCTTCCTGCTGTCACAGAAGCTATTGCTAGCACACCAGTCATTGGAGGAGTTCTGGATCCCCAACATTTTCCTACTCAGCAGCAGGCAGGAGAGAGCAAGGATGGTCCACGGATGTAGCTAAGGGTCCTTTTTTTAGGGGAACTTGCTCATTTTCAAGAGGTGCAGGTACAGCATATGGCAGTTCTGAGGCTCGGGGTCAAATCAGAGCTGCAGCTGCAGGCCACAGCCACAGCAATGACAGTTCTAAGTCTTGTCTGTGACCTACACCACAGCTCACAGCAACACTGGATCCTTAACTTAGTGAGCGAGGCCAGGGATCAATCATGAACGCTCATGGATACTAGTCAGGTTCATTTCCGCTGCACTACAACGGGAACACCTAGAGGAGAGTTTTTAAAGAAACAGCTAAAATGAGGTCACTAAGGTGGCCCCTAATACAATATGACTGGTGCCCCTATAAAAAGGGGAAATTTAGACCCAGAAACACACAGAGGGATGCTGATGTGAGGGCACAGGCAGAAGATGGGCATCTAGAAGCCAAGGAGAGAGGCCTCAGGGCAAACCAACCATGCGCATATCTTGATCTCAACAGTTACTTGATACATTCTTGTTGTTTAAGCCCCATTGCCCGTGGGATTGGTGATGGCAGCTGGAGCTGACTGATATACTCTCTCTGAAGGCCTGTACACTCCCACCACAGGATGGAGTCTGCAAGTGAAGACACCCTCTCTGTCCCCAGCTGGGCTCCACCAGCATCCTCACCCCTGCCTTCCTCCTGAGACAGCTTCTCTGCCAGGGCCTGTTTCCTTGTCCAGGGAGTCAGACAGTGGACCTCAATGGAAGAGGTACGGATGGAGGTCAGGAGGGGCTGTAGGGCCCCAAGGCAGGAGCAGGAGGAGTCTTTCATTTGTTTATTTGGGATTGCAGGCTTGGTTTGTGGGGTGGCCACTGTTGGACAGAAATGCCAAGATGGGGCCATGGAAAGCTGATGGAGCTGGTGGGGGAGGGGCCGCAGTTTCCAGAGAAGAGACTGGACTCTGAGGCAGAGACAGGAGCACAGGAGCTTGGCGGGTCAGCACCAGGCCTGCCACGGGACCCGGAGCACAAACAGCAGCAGGGTCCAGGTCTCTGAAGGCACAAAGGCTGTGCCAGGCCCAGGCGAGCCAGCAGCCTGCAGAGACTGGGATGGAACCTGGGTGTGAGGAGGAGGGGCCATGGGCTCAGGGAGGGGTGTGCACTTCTGGATCTCGTCAATCCAATGGGAGAAGTAGCTGACATTGGTGAAGATGCTGGGGTAGGTGGGATGTCGGCAGTCCAAGCCCCAGCTGGCCAGCCCCACCAGAACCCATGAACTGAGGAGGTCACAGACGAGGGGCCCCCCGGAATCGCCCTAGGAAAGAGAGGGGAGTTACTGTGAGCAACTGAGTTAGGTCAGAGGAGTCTCTGCCATCTACGGTCCCTCAGGTGGACTTCTGGGAAGGTCCAAACACCAGCATCCCACAGCAGACCAGCCTGTTTAAGCCATGCAGGGAGGCAATGGTATCATGTTTTAGGAGGCCCCTGATTGACCTCAGGACAATCACAGGTTTCAATCTATGATCATATGGACCCCTGTGCCCAGAGACAGCCTGGATATCCCTGACAAGGCACTGTCCAAGGAAGAGAAGGGACAGCTACACCCACAGTGCCCAAGAGAGTTGGTCTGGGTGTGGAGGCTGGCCAGCTCAAGCCCCTGCAGACCTCAGCTCTTGCAAGACCCTGGGCTGCACCAGCACACCCCTTACCTGGACCCTCTTCATTTTTCATTCATTTAGTCATTTGGTTTACTTTCAACACCTTGGTTGAGCAATTTCAGAAGATGCCCATACCCTGGCCTGGCGGAGGCAACCTCTATTGCTCAGGGAGTCGGTGGGGGTTAGAAAGAAATCTGCTGGGACTTACTAGAGTTCATGCTCTCAGGGCAGGGCCATCTGGTTGGAAATCTCCTCATGTCATCAGCCAAAGGGAGGGTCTGGTCCTTGTGGCTGGGGTTAGAGGGGCAGGGGCCTTAGTCATGCTTGCTGCTCCTCCACTTACCCATCCAACATGTGCAGCAAGCAGCCAGGAAGCCTCTGCCCTGGGCACAGGGTCTCCTCCTTTGTGGTGCTTTTGTCAATAAGCCAACCAGCCTGCCATTGGCAGATGTGACATGTGGAAACAAGCCATGGGAGGGTCAGGACAGGAAGGGAAGGGCACTTCATCAAGTGGAGGTGAAAGGCTACTCTTCTTGCACTAGGAAACACAAGGTAGAGTTTCCAAGCGGGAAACAACTGAACTTTCTGAAGCAGGAGCACTGGGAGGAGTAAGTGCAGACCAGGGAAGGAGGGGTATGCCAGGTGGGTGGGAGGAAGAGCAGTGACATGTGGGGAGTGAGGAAAGTATATGGGACGAGGGGTCTCAGGGCCTATGGCAGAGGGTAGGATTTGATCCCCATGGAGAACTGTCTAGGTCATGTCTAGTGCCTGGATCAGTCCAGTGCTGTGTGGAGAATGAACCAGCTGGGAGGCAGCTACAGGAGAGATTACTGATGGAGAGGGGCCAGGTGGTAAGAACAGTCAGATTTGGAACAATAGTTTGAAGCTGCCTATAGGACCTGTCAAATCTGAGCCTTTCTGTCATTAACCATGGGGTAAGTGCAGAGGGATAGAAGCAGGCTGAGCATGGAGTCCTGGGGTCCCAGCATTTAGAGGTGGGAGGGGAGGGGACCAGGCATAGAGCAGAGCATCTGGTGAGTGCCTGGGCCCAGGAAACAGGAGGGAGACTTGCTTAAGTGCCAAGTGAGAGGAGGACTCAGATCCACAGGCGGTTCTGGTGAGACAAGCTATTGGGGATGGTGGCCTTGAGGTTTTGGATAGCAAGCTGGGGACACTCCTAGGTGGAGTGGGTTAGATTCAGGACTGTTGGGAGGAGTCTTTGGGGGAAGGGAGGTAAAGAAACTGAGCAGTAGATGGTGCGCATGGAAGGGGCATCAGAGGACATGGAGCAGGAGAGACTCTGGGCATGGCAGGGATGGAACTTGAGGCTGAGAAGAGAGGGAAGACGCTGGGATAGACGGTGTGTAGGGTTTTCAGGATGAATGACTCTAGTCTGATTGGCTTCTTTTGGGGTTCTCAGTGAAACAAGCAAGATCTCCAGCTGAGAGGGCGGGGTGGGGGAAGTGGCAGGTTGAAGGAGAGCGAAGGGTACATGGTGTGGCTGGCCAAAAACACCCCTCAGAGATGCCCATCCTCACCCCTGGAACCTGTGGCTATTAGCTCATGTGGCAAAGGGGACTCTGCAGCAGTGATGGAGTTGAGGATCTTGAGCTAAGAAGGTTTTCCTGGATTCTCTGGGTGGTCCAATGTAATCAAGATCCTCATAAGGAAAGAGAGACGCAGGAGGTCAGAGTCAGAGCAGAAGATGTGACGGAAGCAGAGGCAGAGGTGTTGCACTTTGAGGACGGAAATGCTGTGAGCCAAGGAATGAGGGTGACCTCTAAAAAGCTGGGAAAACCAAGAAAACATTCTCCCCTAGGAAAGCCTCCTGAAGGAACCCACCTGGCCAACACCTTGATGTTAGACTTTTGACCTCCAGAAATATAAGATAAATTTCCGTGGGTTTAGCCATTCACTTGGAGGGGATTTGTCACAGCAGCTCCAAGTAAGGCACCTTCTTGGGAACGTGCCATCATTACTTCAGCCCTTCCCCTCTGTGGTCCCCACCTGGGGTGGCCTCAGCCCTCTGCACGGTGGACCCCCTCCCAGCTGTGTGAGGCCAGTGGAAGGCCTTTCCCTGTTCACTGCAGCCCTCAGGGATTCACACAGGGGACCCATGCAGTTGCGGAAATGATGACGGATTCTGAGTCAGGCTCCAATAGCCTCCTGATTCCTGGGGAGCTCTCAGAAGGCAGGAGAGAGCCTCCTCTGGGACCATCTGTTCTGCTGCATCCACTTTTCTAGGGCAGATGTCGGTACAGCTCTCATAGCCTCAGGGGGCGTCCCTTGAGAGGTGGTGATGTGACTACACCAATAAATTTCCTCCAAGGTTAACTGCGCTACCTGACTTTTCATTATTGTTTCTATATTCTTTAAGGTGGACTCTGGAGGTCTTTAAAAAATTGAGATGTTCCCATTGTGGTTCAGCAGGTTAAGAGCCTGACTAGTACAAATGAGGATGCAGGTTCAATCCCTGGCCTTGCCTAGTGGGTTAAGGATCTGGCATTGCCACAAGCTGTGACATAGGTCCTAGAAGTGGTTCAGATCTGGCATTGCTGTGGCTGTGGCAAGGGCTGGAAACTGCAGCTTCCATTCAACCCCTAGCCTGGGAACTTCCATATGCTGCAGGTAGGGCAGGAATAAAAGAAAGGAAGGAAAAGGAAGGAAGAAAGAAAGGAAGGGAAGAAGGGAGAAACCCCAAATCTAAGGTATCACATGAAACGTGAGCTACAGTTTGCACTACTGTAGATACAAAGCAAACCTTGCGTGTGCACTCTTGCATGTGTATGCATGTGCATGCATGTATGTGTGTGTGTGTGTGTGTGTGTGTGTGTGTGTGTGTGTCTGTGTCTGTGTCTGTGTCTGTGTTGGGCAGGGCCGGAGCAGTGAATTCCACCTTCAGCAAGAGGTTGGGTCTAAGCCAGGTACAATCCAGAGAGAGGGAGGCAAACCAGGTCAGGAGACTGGAAGCCAAAACTTGTTAAGTACCTACTGAATGCCAGGCACAGTGCTGCATTTCTATAGGAACCTTCTTCAGTGGAGGCCATGAGCAATTCCATTTCATGGGTGAGGAAACTTAGCTAAGGCCACAACCGAAGTCAATGGAACCAGGTCTGTCTTGCCCCACAGTCTGAGCATTGAGTGCCTTGGCAGGCTCTCTCTCCTCAGACCTGTTTCTGGACCCCCTGTGCAGAGGGAGGGGCCCTTGTGGGGAGAGGTGGGAGCCCCAGGTTGGAGGGTGGGGTCCAGAGCAGGTGACATGGCAGAAGAGGAATCTAGGTGGAATCTCTCAGTCAGGCGGTGGTAGGTGAAAGGGGAGGCAGGAGGGGGGTCATTTGCTGGGACTCCCGAGTGTCCAGCTCAGGAGAGAAACCAGCGGAAGAGTGGGGTTGAGGGGCACTACGAATATCCAGCAGGTGAGCAGACACAAGGCTCTGGCCTTGAGCTCCACTGGCATAATTCCTGCAGGAGAAGGGAGGTGGACAAGGCTGTAAGGGAGGTCCATGGTGACAGCCGGATGTGGACTGGGCAGGGTGGGGGCTGAACACTTGTTCCACTTCCGGGTGGAGCTGGCTCTGTGAGGAGGCCAGACCAGGCCAGGCAGCTACAAATCTATACCACTGTTTAAGAACTGGGAACCAAGAAATATGGGTCTGCCTTCTACCAGCAGCTCACTGGCCTGCCATGAAGATATCTATCCATGTGGCCTTCTCATGGGCTAGGCTAAAGTCACAATCCCAGTCATCTTGTCCCTCCTGTGTGCATCTCCTGGGGTGCCAAGGCATAGTGCCACAAACTGGGTAACTATAAAAACAATGCAAATGTATCCTCTCACGGTTCTGGAAGCTGGAAGTCTGAAAGCAAGTGTCTCTGTGTCTAGCCCTCTTCACATAAGTCATTGGTACAGGGCCCACTTGAAATTTACAATGGTCACATCTCAAGATTCTGAACTAATCACAGCTGCAAAGACTTATTTCCAAAGAAGGTCACATTCTGAGATTCCAAATGGATACGAATTTAGGGGACACTATCCAACCCCCTACACCACCCTTTCAACAATCCCATGAAGGAGGCCTCAGACTCCTACACCGTGAATAGGACACAGGCTCAGATGGTGAAAAGACCACCCAAGGGCAGAGCAGTGCCTCTAACTCCAGAACCCTCACCCTCTGCCCTCCACTCCACGATGCCATCTGTGTAAGAGCTTGGCAGCCAATGCCAGCTCAGGGTGCTGGGCCCTGAGGGGATGTGGTGAAGGCCTGGAGGCCAGGTGAAGCTTGGAGTCAGAACACGCAGGCCCTCCTTATTTTATGGGAGTGCTTTCCCTCTTTGGGCCTGTTTGCCCACTTCTAAAATAGGACACTACAGAGAGTGGATAGACATCTTCACAATTCAACAGTACACTCATGTCTGGAATGTATATCATAGACACATGTACCAACAGCCCCTAAAGAAAAAGACACAGGGGGAAAAAAACGGAAGGTAAATTAGGAAGAAGATATTCAACGGCAATAAACGTACGGAAGTATATTTCATCCATCATCAGGAAAATGCAAACCACATAAATCATCACCATTAGGAAGGATGGAAAGTGCCAAGTGTTGGTGAGCTTGTAAACTCTCAGCCACTGCTGGAATGTGTGGAACTGGTGCAAGCCCTCCGGAGATGTTTGGTAACATCTGCCAAAGCTGAACATGCAGATAGCTTTTAATCTAACAGTTCTCCTCAGGGGCTTCTGTGAAATCAAATAGAAAACCTCTGGAAGTGAAATGAAATGAAAAACCTGGAAGCTACTAAAATATCCATCGAGAGCAGAACTGACCATAGAATTCAATTCACACGATAGTGTCTTGCAGGGCAATGAGGCTGAACAAACTATACCTACGTGTGACAGTGTGGATGGACCTCACAAACATAATGTTAAGACGTGAAAATCTGACAACTGGAAATAAGTTCTACTTATGGAAAATTCAGAATCTAATATAAAGTGTTAAGGTGAAGATGAGAGTTTCCATTGAGTGTTGGTGACAAGAAGAGGAGAGGAGTGTTGGCCACCTGGGGTGTAGCACTGTGAAAGTTCATGCAACTACACACGTAGGGAAAGAGTATGAATGCCTTCTTCTGTATGTATATTTCAATAAAGGTTTTAAAATATGCCTCCAGAATTGATGCTGCTGGAGTGTCCTACCAGTAGTAGATGTCCTCCTGTGCAATGTGCTGAGGAAGGGGCTAGCCTGGGGGACACTACCAAGAGATAGAGCCTGGGAACATAGGTAGAGGGACGAAACAGAAGGTACCAGGGGTCTCCACAAAGAGAGTGGAGGCAACACAGCCTCCCACCATGGAAACTGAGGCCCTGAGAACAGGCCAGGGAAGAAGGGAAATGACCTCACTTACATGGCAGATGGCCTTTCCTGTAGAGAAGTCCCCAACACACAGCATCTCCTCATACACGGAGAAGTTCTTGCTGAGCCTGTGTCCATATACCAGATTACAGAACTGGTTCTCAATGAGGCCTACCTTAGCCTCCTGGAGATGGAAGGGTGTGGGCAGAGGCGCTGTGAGGATAAGAAGGAAGTCAGTGAAGTTTGCTAGAGCTTAGCTACAGGCTCTTCTGCCTTACTGCTCACCATCACCCCTGCATCATAGGGTTTTCTCAGCAAAGCTGAGCTTTCAGCTCTCTATCAGTCTTCTACCTATGCCTAATAAGGCCTCCCCTGCTTCTCAAACGTTTCCAAACTCATCCTATTCCCACCACCTCTCTCATAGCAATAGACCACACCACTCGTAGTCCATAAAGAAAAAAGGCAAATCCTAGCAATGCATACCAATCACTGATGCTTAGCAACCATTCACCAACCCACCTACCCTCTCACAAACCATCCTTTCCACTTCCATTTGTCAGTCATTACCTTTCCTTCCCTCCACTAATTCCTCCATCCATCATCTACCCATCTTGTCTCATGCCCCATTCATCCACTCACCCTTCCATCTATCTGCTGGCCTATCCATCTTTGGATCTATCTCCCCATTCTCCCTCCATCAATCAATATATCCACTCTCTCCATCCCTCTTCCCACCCACTCAACCATCTTCCCCTCCAGGCACTCATCTTCCCTCCTATCCATCCCCCATCCATCCTCTCATTCAATCACTCATTTATTCATCTGTCTTCAGGTTAGCTATTGTTTAGACACTAGTGATAGAGGGGAACATTTTTAGTTGGGGAACCAGGGTAAGTGAAGTAAATAAGTAGGATCATTTAGCTCTGAGAAGTGTGGTAAGGAAATACAACAGGGAAATGTGACATTATGGATTGCCTGTTTTAGGTTTCACATCAAGGAAAACTCTTCAGAGGAGGAGCTGAGTTGTATATCAAAGAAATGAGTCACCCAGATTAGCAGGGAGAGCCTGTGAGGCTGGGGAAACAGCCAAGGTAAAGGTCCTGAGGTGGGGACAGCCTCAGAATATTCAAGGCAGGAAGGGGCCTGGTGGCTGGGATGGCGTGGGTGAGGGTGCAGTGGGAGCTGAGCAGAGAGGAATGGGGGCCAACATTGCACAGGGCCTGAGAGCCAAGGTAGGACATTTGGACAGTTTTCTAAGCATAAATGAGAAGGCACTGAGGATAAAGAGCAGGGAACTGGCACAACACCTGCTTCAAAGCAAACACTCAGGCAGTTGTGTGGAGACTAAAGTAGGGCACACAGGGTGGGAGCTAGCAGACCAGTCTGGAGGTCCATGCAAGAACGGGTGGTCTACAGGACCAGGGTGGAGGCATTGCCACCTACCCCGCTGCCAGGCCCTGGGGCATAGGCTGGGATATTAAAACAAGAAAGACAGAGTCCCTGTCCTCAAGGAAGAACCAGACTGTGTGTGTGTGTGTGTGTGTGTGTGTGTGTCTGACAATGCTGGGGACCTGGTTATCTGACCTGAGGTTGGGGATTGTTACTGATACACTATTGAGAAGGGCCAGCAATGCTGGCACATCCCACCCAGTGAAGACAGGGTCTTATCAAAATCTGACCTCCTATCCTGAGAAACACCTACCAAATTACAACCTTACAAATAATTGCAAATACACATTCTTTTCCCCCTAATTCTGCCACATAAGCTTGTGCCCAACCATAAACACTCTTTTCTTTAATAAACACTCTTACTCATGAGTTTTTGCCTGCATTTCTTCCCTTTCAATCTTAGAAAAACACAAACTTTTTCTGTGTTACTCAGTTCACCTAATAAACCCACAAAGTAGACAGTTGACCTGGGTTGGGAGAAGAGCAAAGTGAGGTTCAAAGAGTGAAACACTCTTAAGTTGTAGTCATTCTAACTTGACCTTGGAGGCTCACAGGTCAGAAGTCATAAATATGTTTTCTTTCCATTTTTCCTAAGTGCCTCCAATGGGAAATCTTGGTTCCTCCATGGCCTAGAAGGGGCCAGGCCCCAAGCAGGACCTCTGAGTTGAATCAAGTCATCTTAGATCTATAGTTGATTAAAGCCTTGAAATCAAGAAGCTGACAGGTTCCAAGAACCTGAGTTCTTAACATCCAACAGTCAAAGATTCCCAGATTTTCAGAGCTTTGCACTTTGGGAACACTGAATTTTAGAATCACACACTTTCAGAACTAGAACCAGAATGGTTCAGTCCTCTGGAAATGAGGCACAGTGGACCAAGGTCCAGCCATTGTTTTGCCTGGGCACCCCTACTTCTCTCCTCCCCTCCTCTGTCCTCCTTCCCTTCTTCCTCCTCCTCACTTCCCCCTTATCTGCCCTCCCACCCCAGCCTCTCCCCTACCCCCTCACTTTCCTCGTTGAGCATCCCCCAGCCAGTTATCCAGCAGGATGCATTATTAAGCAGCTGCAAGCCAGGGGCTGGGAGGCAGGCAGGGATGATGTAGGAAGTGAAGTTCACAGGAAAGAGCAGCTGTAACATGGCTATGTCACTTCCGAAGGGATGAAGCTTCTCAAAGTCTGGGTGCATGACAATCTGGCTCACGGACATCTCCAGGGTGTGCTGAGTGTGTTCAAACAGCTGCGTGCTTCCTAACAGGACCCGGTAGTTCTCTGGAGCATGGGATTTTCTGGAGGAGGAAGAGCATGCTGTCACCATCATCCCTGTGTGTGGGCTAGGTCTCTTCCCCTGCATATTCATCTAACTGCTGACATCCACCTGGACCCCTGCACCCCCCATGATGCCAGCCTTGGTCTCTGCATTCCTAAAGTTCAGGAGCACTTCTTTCTTGAGACTGATATTCTACTTACAACCTCAGACATATGGTTTCTCCACCATATCCAAGAATCAGAGGAGCATTGAATCCTTGTGCTGGAAAGGTCTTTGGTGGGCTCATCAAATGAAGGCCCTTGGATTGTTTACAGGAGATGTTCTGGATTGATCCCAGCTCTACTTTTACCTTCCCAAGGCTCCTACAACCCACCTTATGGCCCCACAATTTTCCTGACCCCTCCCTTCTTTAACCACCTTCCTGCCCAATAGCTGTTTCTCCGCTCAGTTAGAAGCACTTGCCAAAGATCTGTAAGGTAAAGGAGCAACTGAGTGTAGGAAACAGAACCTTGCATTTGCCCTGAACACAGCTGCTCCCGTAGAGTAGGTGCTGATCAGATTCTGAGCTCCCAAAGCTCCAGCTCCCAGACCTGGGCTGTGATGTTCCAACTCCCTGGGGATGCCTCCTCATCTGTTCACAAGCTGGGCACTGAGCAGACCCAGGAGGGCCAGGTGTGTAAGACTCCTGAGCAGCCACATCACTCTCCCAGGGTGCCCCATCTCCCACCTGCACAGCCTGGCATCACATCTCCCACATGCACACTAGTGACCATGATTCCTCCTGGGCACACAGTTTTGCAAGAGTAAAAAGTAGAGGCATTTAGCTGCTCAACAGACATGAGGTCCCATGTCCCTGCCTAGACTCAGAAACCTGGAAATGTGGGGACCTTGAGAAACTGTGATCTGAGATTGGTCCTCACTGCATGGCAGCCAGAATGGACACTGCTACTCTTCTGGGGCACATCTGTGTTGGGAGACAGGCCCAGGGGCTGAGGGCAGAGTCTGGGGAGGGTCTGGGAAAGGGAGCCAGGAGGACAGTCCAGGTAGAAGGTACACAGGTCAAAGGCAGGAATGACATGGACCTCTGGGCCACAGACAGCCCGAGAGGAAAGCCCAGAGGAGCTGGGGTGGGACACCCTCACTCCTCCCCTGCCAGTGCCTCTGCTGGCACCCTAGGAAAGAGGACTCACTTGAGAAAGCAGTGGGCAGCAGAAACCAGCCAGCGGGAGTTGATGAGGACAGCTCCACAGACATGCAAGCCCTGGTACATCAGGCTGGCCTGCCATGGCCACTGGCCAGCCACCACATCCTGACCACCAGAGATCCGCCACATCACCTTGGGTTTCCCGCACGCTGTGGAGACTCCCCTGCCACCTACAATAGAGACATGGGTGAGACCCCAAATGCCACTACCAGGGAGGCCCCCTCCACTTCACAGATGGGAAAACCAAGGGCAAGTGTCCAGTGGCCTGGCCAAAAGGACACGGCTGCCTGGACTCTGCCTTTACCAGCTGCCACTGAGAATTTGACAGCAGAGCACAATGGAGCAGGCTTTCTGAGCATGAAGGCCCAGGGCTATGGTGAGATGCCAAGGGTGACCAAAGGTGGCAACAGCTCATGGCAGCATATCTGCTGAGCTGGACATCACTGAGGGAGTCTGCCAAAGGCTGGCCATGTGCCAGGCCTTATTTCCCTGAACTAACACACCTCAACAACTCAAGGTCTCCGAAGTTGCCAACATTATGCACTCAAATCATAGCTTCTAAGGGCCGGTGCCCCTCCACTTTGCCCCAGTATCTTAGAGAAGCAGATCTGCAGGCAGGAGTCTAGGGTGATGTGTGACCATGGAACTTAGCAGGACCCCATGAGGCCCTCCCCTAATAGACCCCCACCCATGTCCTCTGACTGCCTTTTGTCTGTAGAAAACTTTAGTCACAGAGTACATTTACCTGGAGAAGTGGAAAAGTGCAGGAAGAAAGGAAAATAGTCAAGCAAAGCAAAATAATATTTTAACGATTAAACAGAGTAAGAATATTTAGCTCCTCCTCAAGGACTATAGATAATATTCTGAGCCATGTCCTTGGAAATGTTTTGCAGATACTGAAACCCCACCAGGTGGAAGAAGTTACCTATATGCTGCACACAAGCACATAGACCCAAACAAGGTGGAACCAGAAGGTGGATGAGGTTGACTCCCAAGTACCTCACCACTCACCAATCCGAAGAAAGTCTACAAGCTGATCAAGCCCTGCTCTTTGAACCTCACTCAGCCCTCGAGGTGGGGGCACACAGCCTTGAGGCTGTTACCCCACTGTGGCCCCCTCTGCCTGGCAAAGCAATAAAGCTGTTCTTTTCTACTTCACCCACAACTCTGTCTCTGAGATTCAATTCAGAGCATGTCCACAGAGACTGAGTTTCAGCATCAACCTGGGGAAAGTCACTCCCTGCCTCTGACTCAGGATTCTCCATTTACAAATAAGAGGGGTGGGCGTTCCCTGGTGGTCTAGTGGTTAGGACTTGGTGCTTTCACCACTACAGCCAGGGTTCAATGCCTGGTCCAGGAACTGGGAATCCCACATTAAGCTGCGGCCAGCAGCGGAAAAAATAAATTAATTGATTAAAAAACACTCTATGCAGTGGCCAAAAAATTAAATAAATAAGAGGGAGTGGGCTAATGAAGACAGCCATGGTTCTGGGACCCACACGTGAGGGCAGGGGTGAGGCCAGGGCCCCTAGAGCAGGCATCCTGCTCTAGGGCCTGGGCCCCAGGGACTCAGGGCTCCCCATTCAGCAGTCCTGGGCTTTCCTCCACCCAGCCTCAGGCTGGACCCTGCCAGTGCCCACTTGCACAGCCCCACAAGGGTCCTGGGGCAGTTTCCATCCCAGAGGCCCCTCAGTAGGGGTCCTGTGACCCACCTGTGTTAAGGTGGTCTCTGGGCTGCCTGGTTAGATGGACCTGACCGCAAACAAAAGAAGAGGTTCAGTGACCCTGGGCACCAAGCCCTGGTCACAGTCAAGCCCCCTCAGGCCCTGCAGGCCCACCTTCTCAGCCCCACACAGAGGCCCCCACGCACCTGTGGCTTCCCAGGCCAATGGCTGTGCTTCCGGAGTCAGAGGCCCACCCTCCACCGCTCGCACGGCTGCAGGAGCTGGGCCGGGGTCGGCCCAGGACCCTCGCAGGTTTAGGGTGGTGGTGGGCGACCATGGCGGCAGCAGCACCAGCTGCAGCCAGAGGAGGGCGGCAGGCTGGCCTCCTACTTGCCGAAGCCTCTCCTCTGAGACCATTGTCAGTGTTGTGGACCTGGGCCTGAACCTGGCCTGACTCAGCCCTAGGCCTAGACCCTGCCCCCGCCCTGGCCAAGGCTTTGACCCCGCCCCCACCGCGCCTTGACCCCGCCCCAACCCAGCCTTGATCCCACGTGACCTTCCTATTAACTTTCTTTTTTTTGTCTTTTCGCCATTTCTAGGGCCGCTCCCCTGGCATATGGAGGTTCCCAGGCTAGGGGTCCAATTGGACCTGTAGCCGCTGGCCTACACCAGAGCCACAGCAACGCGGGATCCGAGCCGCATCTGCGACCTACACCACGGCTCACGTGACACCGGGTCCTTAACCCACTGAGCAAGGCCAAGGATGGAACCCGCAGCCTCATGATTCCCAGTCGGATTCATTAACCACTGAGCCACACCAGGAACTCCCCTATTAACTTTTAAAATAACTCCACTGAAAAATTATTTCTATGCCATGAAGTTCCCGTATCACAAGCGACGTTTCAATGATTTCCAGTACATTTTTCTTCACTCATTTGTTTATGTTTGTATTTAAATCAATCTTCTATTTTGGGAGAGTTTTAGATGTATGAGTAAGTTGCAAAATAATACAAAGACTTTGCGTATCCCCCTACCCAATTTCCCCTCTTGTTAAGATCTTATATTGTTACGGCACATTTGTCACAACTAGTGAGCCAATATTGATACATTCATATTAACTCAATCCGGAGTTCCCGTCGTGGCGCAGTGGTTGACGAATCCGACTAGAACCATGAGGTTGCGGGTTCAGTCCCTGCCCTTGCTCAGTGGGTTAACGATCCAGCGTTGCTGTGAGCTGTGGTGTAGGTCGCAGAGGCGGCTCAGATCCTGCGTTGCTGTGGCTCTGGCGTAGGCCAGTGGCTACAGCTCCGATTCAATCCCTAGCCTGGAAACCTCCATATGCGGCGGGAGTGGCCCAAGAAATAGCAACAACAACAACAAGAACAAAAGACAAAAAAAAAAATTTAACTCAATCCATTAGCTCTCTTTTTTTCAGTTTTTTTTAAAGTTTAAGGCATAGAGCTTAATGATTTCACTTACATACAATCATAAAATGATCATCACAATAAATTTAGTGAACATCTATCACTCATATAGATACAAAATTAAAGAAATAGAAAAAAAATCACTCATAAATTGTTGAGTGCCTCTTCAGGCAATCTATGAATTGGTTTTCAGAGTCAAACACCAAGGTTTGACTTGATGTTTCCTTTCACTTCTTTATCCATCAACCCAATTTTTTGTCCCTCAACCCACTCTGCTTCCTATCTGGCTCTTAACTTACTTCAACAGAGGCTAGACTTTCTGAAAAAAATTCACAATTTATCATCTGATAAACACTTCTGTAGTAATGGTGCCATGGAACAAAGTATTTGAAATTAGGATTGTCTCAGCAGATCCAATATGTGCATAGCTGTAGGTATATAATTCCTAATGAAGAAGTCCTTGTGCTCCAACCAATATCCAGCAGCACCAGCCTAATATTCCTTTGTTCTGGAGAGCCCCAGTGCATCAAAAACGTGGTTGTGCAGCCCACAGGTCCACGACCAGAAATTATTATTGTTAAATATTTAACTTTTTCCCTGTAAATAATTTAATATTTTAAACTAATAATACCTTCTCATGGATCACAATCCAATTGTGCAAAATGGAATATGCAGTGTTGAGTCATGCGTCCTCCCACCTCTTTCCCCTGTCCACCCAGTCCTCTTTCCCACAGGGAACTAGTGTTTACTTAAATCCTTCCATAGATGTGTTATGCAAAGAATTTAGAATGCAATATATTTGCATTTTTTAAAATGCAGGGTTTTCTTTGATTCAAACTTAATATATTTTCAATACATTTGCAGATGTTTACAATGACTATCTTCTTACATTAACGAGATTCCTTTCTAGATGGGAGTAGACTTCCAGAACAAGAATTTCTACACCCCTTAAAATCAAAAGTTTTGGAAAGAATAAAATGGTCAGGTGTATTTAATTAAAATAGTAAGTACCCAAATGAATTAGAACTTCAGGTAAACAATATGTTGTGTTTTAGTATAATCATTTCCCATTCAATATTTTGGACATAGTTTTACTGAACATTTTTTCATTTTTATCTGAAATTTATTATTAAACTTAGATCTCGTACTTTATCTGGAAACTCTTCAAAAAAAAGTATAGCACAGTAAACTAAATTGTTAATTACTCATTGTAAGAATCCTTAACTGGATTAAAGATTCTTGAATGTGCCACTTGGCTCCAATAGAAGACACCCTAGTTGCACACACACACACACACACACACACACACACACACACACACACACCTTCAGCCTCTTTTGATGATATGGGATTTGGAAGAGCTATCATTCAGCACTGGGTTTATGTGTCAAAATGAAAGAGTATTTGTGTTTCATAGAAGAAGATTGGTAGGAAATTGGTCAAGGGAGATGAGAGGTGAAGACTTCAGAGGATTGCAAGCAAATCTCTTGAATTTCAAGCTTTACTGTCTGCTAAATGTTTCTTGCTCCTTGCAAAAAAAAAAAAAAAAAGTTGCATGCAAAATGGTGGCTATTGAAGAAAGGCATTGAATTTTGAAGCCAGGCCCAGGTTCTTTCCTCTTCTTTCTAACAGTTGTGTAGGAAAGGCATTTCTAAACTCCTGACCAATTTACTTGTGATTTCTAAGGGTTTTTTTTTCTACCTCTAAATTTGAAAATGGTCTATGTTTGGTACTTTCAGAGAGTGTTTTCTTGGCCACTTGAAGGGAGTGACTTACACAGTGTTCATCCATTTTAATATTTCCAAGGCATTTAGTGGTCTGCAGTACAGAACTGTCTTCTTACAGGTTCTCTCTCTCTCTCTCTCTCTCTCCCTCCCTCCCTCTCTCTTCTTTTAGGGCTGCAACCTCAGCATATGGAAGTTCCCAGGCTAAGGGTTGAATCATTGGAGCTGCAGATGCTGGCCCATGCCACAGGCACAGCAAAACAATGCTGGATCTAAGCCACATCTGCGATCTACACCATAGCTTGGGGCAACACTGGATCCTTAACCCACTGAGAGAGGCCAGGGATTGAACCCAAGTCTTCGTGGATACTAGTCAGGTTCGTAACTTCTGAGCCACAATGAGAACTGCAACACTTCTCTCTTTCATTCTCTTTGGTAACTATTCTGTGTACTCTACCTTGACCTTAGCTGAGAAGATGAGGTGAGAGCAATTCAAGGCAAATCATGGTGAACTTTAAAAAAAAAAAAATAAGTGTTGAAAAAATACTCAGTTTGGAGACATTTCTCATGACTTGAGCATTTATCATGGAAAACTTTAAATTATTAACCAATAGCTTCATATTAGGGGAATAGTGTGGCAAGATAATGTACCCTGGCACTCCAGAAAGGCAGGTTTCCTTGTTGCTTCCTCCTCTTGTCTAGTCAGTCAGTAGTTAATAAACGATTCTCACTCATGGCTCTGACACAGAATTTCAATGAGTCTTCTCTGGACTACTGACATAAAAACCTGCAAAAACTTGTGAAAAATTATCCAGTTCCAATTCTACAATCACTTTTGTGCTATATCAAAATCCTAGACCACAAATATAATCAAATTAGTCCAGATGTAACTTGGGGAGACAGACAACAGAAGGGCATAGATAAAACTCCTTTGGACAATGATGTCTGACTATTCCTGCAAGAAACTGGGGGTGTGGTATTGACTGCTGAGAAAAAAAAAATCTGTATATGGATCACAGACCTCCGAAAACACATGATATTCTACACAAGCATGGAATATTAGCGGTATGGTGAGATACAATGTTTGTGTCTTGTAGAATGTTCAGTCTCTGAGCTTAGAGCCTTTGGTGGTGTTAGATGTGAGGGATCTTCAGAGGTATTCTATGCAGTAGAAATGAATGACCAGTGAAAGAATCTGATGATTGAAATTTCTTTGGCAAGTATAACAAACTCAAGTCAGTACGTTGATTCCACTACTATTTTTTTTCCAACTGAAATTGTGTAATATATTGCTGAAAAGTAGGAGGAGAGAATAAAATTTGGGAACGCTATGACAACTGGAATTGACCCAAACTGTCAAAACTTGCTCAAAGTTACAACAAAAACCCTGCAGAGGCAACATCTATGAATCCACATCTATTGAAGAACCCCCACGTATTAAAAAAAACTCACTAAGTAAAAACATTATAGCAGAATCAATTCATTTGGAAAAACTCTAGGAATGGAGGAGCCAAGAGACAGTAGCTCTTAGAGTGTTTCTCAGGTCTAAAATTCTTCACTAGAATTGTTCTTTAATGGCACTATCAGGCTTGCTAGGAAAAAGAATCTACTATTTCTGGGGAGAAAAAAACTAAGGAAACCCAAGAAAGTGCAGCCCAAAGGGCGTGAAAGCACTTGCCCCAGTTTGAAGATACTGTGCTTAGGCTGGTGCTCTCCAAAACTCTTTCACAAGGGTCATATCTAAATGAATGGATTTCACGTTTGCAATTTTAAAATCCCAGGGGCTCATCTCACAACCCCTAGTTTTAAGAAGAGAGGACCACAAAAGTTCTGAGAAGACCTTGCCATAAAACCTTCCCAGGGGATCCCAATCCTCCGTTGCTTTACTCTCATAGCAACCTCCAAGGACAGCTCCGCAAGGCCCCACCCCTGCACGCATGCGCACACCCACTAGGGGCGGGGCTCCCCGCATGCGCACCACTGTCCTCCAGCTGCTCAGAGCATCTGTTGAGGCCTGACTGCTTGGGAAGCCAGTAACACCTGTGCCAGCGTGGAGGGTGGGGTTCCTACGGTCATCCTGGCTGGGGGCGGGGCCAATCATGGCAGCATTTAAAATCAATTATTTGAAAGCAGGAGTAAGGAAAACGGACTTTTCACCTCTTGGGCGTCCTGCTGTGCACTCTGAGTCACTCTGTGGGTTATTTGTGGCCTTGTCCAAGTGAGTTCACCACCGCCCTGTGCCCCTCCCCCACCGCCACCAACTGGAGCTCGGTGTCCCTGCAGTGTTTACACCAGGGTTGTTGGCACCACTGTGGAGCAGGTTGCATGAAGGCTTCAGTGATTTCCGGGCCTACCATGAGGCAGGTGAATAAAATGTGTGAACAATTAAACAGGTGCCAGTCTAGTGTTTGCATTCTAAAGCGTATGAAAGCTAGAAGGAAGGTTTTCCAGTTTGAGAATGCTCACCCAGTTCACAAGAAATAGCTCAGGACACTGGAAATTGAGTGGAAAATGAATAAAGATCTATTGTACATCCTCATAGTTTCACCAGTGTCTTCCATTTTAACATAAAAATGTCAATCAACACATGTTCAAACTGCATATTATTGTCAGTGATGGGGGCAACTTTGCTGAATCTAACAATAAGCATTGATTTGTAGTCTAATACTCTCAAGAAATGACAGAATTGGAGTTTCCTCCTGGCTCAGCTTGTTAAGGGTCCATGGTTGTCACTACTGTAGCTTTGGTTACAGTTGTGACAGGCTGTTCATTCTCTGGCCATAGACATGCTTTGGACTGGCCATGCCACCAAAAAACAAAAACAAAAACAGATATCCTAGCATAGATTGGCAAGTGATGCAAAAGTTCAATAACAATCAAGAAATGCATTAGGTAAGAATCAACTGGGTAGGAGACAGAAATAAGATGGCTGAATAGAAGGACTGGAGATCAATTTCTCTCCTAAAAAACAACAAATTTACAACCAAATGCTGAGCAATTTTCAACCAAATGGACCAGAAACTTTCAAAAAGATATCCTATTCCAGAAGACAAAGAGGAGGACACATCAAGAGGTGGTGGGTTGATTACAGGATATATGCAACCCCATACCTCCCGGTGGGAAGATCCACAGACAGGAAAGTAACTGGTTCACAGAAACTCACCTACAAGAGTGAGAGTTCTGAGCCCCACATCAAACTCCCATGCCTGGGGATCTGGCACTGGGAGAAAGAGCCCCTGGAGCATCTGGCATTGAAGGCCAGGGGGCTTGTGCACAGGAGCTCCATGGGACTGGGGGAAATGGAGACCCCATTCTTAAAAGGCACACCCAGACTTTCTCATGCACTGGGTCCCAGGGCAAAGCAAAGTCTCTATAGTAATCTGGGTCAAACATGACTGCAGTTCTTGGAGGACCTCCTGGGAAAACAGGGTTGAATGTGGTTCATTGTGGGGGAAGGGCATTGGAAGCAAAGCTCTCAGGAATGTTCATCAGCAGCTGCCTTTCTCTGCAAGTGGCCATTTTGAGAAAATCTGGCCGCACACATCAGTGCTGAGAAGCCCCAGGCCAAACAACATAGTTTTGGAAGTCCTAGCCACAGCAATCAGGGAAAAAAATAAAAATAAAAGGAATCCAAATTGGAAAGGAAGAAGTAAAACTATCGCTATTTGCAGATGACATGATACTATACCTAGAGAATCCTAAAGACTCTACCAGAAAACTGTTGGAGCTCATCCATGAATTTGGCAAAGTCGCAGCATACAAAATTAATACACAGAAATCAACGGCATTGCTATACACTAATAATGAAAGAGTAGAAAGAGAAATTAGGGAAACAATCCCATTTACCATCACAGCCAAAAGAATAAAATACCTAGGAGTAAACGTACCTAAAGAGACAAAAGTCCTGTACTCTGAAAACTATAAGACACTGATGAAAGAAATCAAAGATGACACAAATAGATGGAAAGTCGTACCATGTTCTTGGATTGGAAGAGTCAATATTATCAAAATGAGGGCATTCCCGACATAGCACAGTGGTTAATGAATCCAACTAGGAACTATGAGGTTGCAGGTTTGCTCCCTGGCCTTGCTCAGTGGGTTAACGATCCGGCGTTGCCGTGAGCTGTGCTGTAGGTTGCAGACGCGGCTCAGATCCCACATTGCTGTGGCTCTGGCGTAGGCCGGTGGCTACAGCTCTGATTCAACCCCTAGCCTGGGAACCTCCATATGCCGTGGGAGTGGCCCACGAAATAGCAACAAAAACAAAAGACAAAAAAAAAATTATCAAAATGACTATACTACCCAAAGCAATCTACAGATTCAATGCAATCCCTATCAAATTACCAAGGACATTTTTCACAGAACTCAAACAAAATATTTTAAAGTTTGTTTGGAAGCACAAAAGACCCAGAATAGCCAAAGATATACTGAAAAAGAAAAATGGAGCTGGAGGAATCAGGCTCCCGGACTTCAGACTCTACTACAAAGCAACAATCATCAAAACCATATGGTACTGGCACAAAGACAGAAATAGATCAGTGGAACAAGGATACAAAGCCCAGAATTCAACCCATGCACCTACAGCCAACTAATCAATGACAAAGGAGGCAAGAATACCCAATGGAGAAAAGACAGCCTGTTCAATAAGTGGTGCTGGGAAAACTGGACAGCCACATGGAAAAGAATGAAATTAGAACACTCCCTAACACCATACACAAAAATAAACTCCCAATGGATTCAAGACCTAGATAGAAGACCAGACACCATAAAACTAGGCCAAAGACTCTCTGACATAAACAAGAGCAACATCTTCTCAGATCCACCTCTTAGAGCAATGACAGTAAAAGCAAAAAGAAACAAATGGGACTAAATGAAATTTAGAATTTTCTACACAGCGAAGGAAACCCTAAACAAAACTTAAAGACAACCCACACAATGGGAGAAAATCTTGGGAAGTGACTCGATTGACAAGGGCTTCCTCTCCAAAATGTATAAACACTTTCTGCAGCTCCATACCAAAACAAACAAACAAACAAACAAACAAACAACCCCATCAAAAAATGGGCAGAAGATCTAAACAGACAGTTCTCCAAAGAAGACATACAGATGGCCATGGTATTTAGTTCCTTTTAACGGCTGAGTAATGTTCCATTGTGTATATGTACCACTTCTTCTTGATCCACTCCTCTATCGATGGACATTTAGGTTGTTTCCGTGTCTTGGCTATTGGAAAGAGTGCTGCGATGAACATTGGTGTACATGTGTCTTTGCGAGTCATGGTTTTCTCTAGATAGATGCCCAGGAGTGGGATTGCTAGACCAAATGGTAATTCTATTTTTAATTTTCTGAGGAATCTCCAACCTGTTTTCCACAGTGGTTGCACCAATTTACAATCCCACCAACAGTGTACTAGGGTTCCTTTTTCTCCACACCCTCTCCAGCACTTATTGTTTGTAGACTTTTTGATGATGGCCATTCTGGCTGGTGTAAGGTGATACCTCATAGAGGTTTTGATTTGCATTTCTCTAGTGATGAGTGATGTTGAACATCTTTTCATCACTGTGCCACAATGGGAACTCTGGGAATTGTGTATTAGTGCATGTGTTTCTTATGGTGGTTTTTCAGGAATTTTGTGGTTTGGGGTGTGTGAGGGTAGGT
Source organism: Sus scrofa (assembly GCF_054392235.1). NCBI lineage: Eukaryota > Metazoa > Chordata > Mammalia > Artiodactyla > Suidae > Sus > Sus scrofa. The sequence continues at coordinate 15,542,658 of NC_139396.1, read as the reverse complement.
CTATGACTATTTTATGGGACTGGTGATATGCTGTATATGTGCAGATGAATGGATTGTGTGGGTTGTGTGGTGTGAGGTTATTATGAATTTGTATTTTGGAAGATGACTCGAGTTATTTCATTGTAATTATTTAGGAATGTGGGATTATGTATATATAGGCAACGTGAAGCTTTATGTGCATTTGAGGGTACATGGTGGTATGTTTCCATATATGTAGTGTGCTGGGTAATTGTGGGTATATTTGGGGCTTGTGGTGAGAAACATGTTTGTTGAGTTTCTGTGTGTATTCAAGGAGCATAGCAGATTGGATGAATATTTTCCATGGTATCTATTTGCATTTTTCATTAGGAGGTTATTTTTGTACCTGCAAATTTTTTTGCATTAATGTAGTAATGGAGTTATGTGTACGCAGAAGAGTGGCAGAATTGTATTTGTACTGGAGGTATGTGGTATGGTTCTATGTGAATATTTAGGGGTGTGGAGGTTTGAGATGTGTACTTTGGGACTTTCAAGGGGTTTTATGTGTATTCATATATGATACGTTGGAGAATTGTCCTTGTGTCCAGGTGTATGTACTGGTTTATGTGTATGTGCATGTATGAATTCATGGGGTTTGGGGCTGTTGGAAACGTTCACAGTGGTTTCCCAGGATGCTGGGATTTTCATGTTTGGAAATATTTGGGGCTTGTAGTGGTAATGTTGTATTCTGGAAATGCAAGGATGATGAATAGTGTTTGGGGGTCTGTATATATTTAAAGATTAGGAATATTCATGTGTGTGTGTGTATGTCCATGAGAGAGTAGTGGTCATGAAAGTATAGTAGCTACAGTTAAAGGATGTTGCTTTTCCCCCACTTAGTGCAATGATTATTGGACTTTTAGTTTTCATTCTATTAGTGTGGTGTATTGTATCTATTTATTTGCATATAGTGAACCACCTTGCATCCCAGGGGTAAATCCCGTGTGATCATGGTGTATGATCCTTTTTTTTTTTTTTGCTTTTTATGGCCACACCCATGACATATGGAGATACCCAGGCTAATCAGAGCTAGAGCTGACAGCCACAGCCACAGCAATGCCAGATCCAAGCCATGTCTGTGACCTACACCACAGCTCATGACAATGATGGATCCTTAAACCAATGAGCGAGGCCAGGGATCAAACTTGCAACCTCATGGCTTCTAGTTGGATTTGTTTCCACTGAGCCATGATGGGAACTCCCAGTGTATGTTCCTTTTAATATGCTGTTGAATTTTTTTCTGTTGTTGTTCTGGTCTCTACTTTACCTAATTCTGCTCTGATTTTTGTTAGTACCTTCCCTCTGCTAACTTTGGATGTAGTTTGTTCTTTTTAAAAAATATTATTTTTCAGAGTTCCTATTGTGGCTCAGTGGTAATGAACCTGAGTAGTATCCATGAGGATGCCAGTTCAATCCCTGGCCTTGCTCAGTAGGCTAAGTATCTGGTGTTGCCATGAGCTGTGGTGTAGGTCACAGATGCAGCTCGGATCCTGCATTGCTGTGGCTCTGGTGTATGCTGGCAGCCACAGCTCCAGTTTGACCCCTAGCCTGGGAACTTTCATATGCCACAGATGTGGCCCTAAAAAGACCAAACAAACTCTCCACAAACTGAGTATAGAAGTAATAAAGACAGTATATGAAAAGCCCTCAGCTAACATCCTCAATGGTGAAAGTTTACAGTTCTTCCTCTAAGATTCGAAACAGGACAAGGATGCTCACTCCTATCATTCCTATTTAACATAGTACTAGAAATCCTCGCCAAAGCAATTAAGCATAAAAAAAGAAATAAAAACATCTGCATTAGAAAGGAAGTTAAGATTGTCTCTGTTTGCACATGATATGACCTTGTAGATAGAAAATCCTAAGGTCTCCAACAAGTAAACTTGTTAAAACTAATCAAAATGAAGTTGCAGGATACAAAATCAATATACAGAACTTAGCTTTTTTTCTATATGCAAACAAAGCAAATATCTGAAAAAGATACAAAGAATATAGTCCTCTTTGCAACAACATCAAAAACAGTGAAATACTTTGGAATAAATTTAACCAAGGGGGTGAAATTTCTATGTAATGAAAATTATATGTCATTGATGAAAGAAATGGAAAATGACACAAAAAATGGAAATATATCCCATATTCATGGTTAGAAAGAATAAAATTGTTAAGTTTTTCTATACCACCCAAAGCCATTTATAGATTCAACACCACTCATCTCAAGATTCCAATGACACTTTTCACATAAATTCAAAATTTATCACAAAACTTTAGTAACCAAATCAATATGGTACTGGCATAAAAACACATACTTATACCAGTGGAACAAAATAGCTAAACGCACCCATATGTAGTCAATTAATTTATGATAAATGAGCTAAAAACATACAGTCTCTTCAATAAATGGTGTTGGGTGACCAGATGGCCTTGTGCAAAAAAAGTGAAACTAGACTCCTATCTTACACCATACATAAATTTAACTCAAAATGTATTAAAGACTTGAAGTAAGACCTGAAACCACAATATAGGTGGTAAGCTCCTTGCCATTGGTCTTGGCACACCAAAAGCAAAGGCAACAAAACTAAAAATAAATAAATGGGACTATATCGGACTCAACAGCTTTTGCACAGCCAAAGGAACGACTGACAAGATGAAAAGGCAGCCTACATAATGGGAGAAAATATTTGCAAACCATCTATCTGATGAGTTAATATTCAAAATAAATGGAACTCATACTACTCAATAGCAAAAAATAAGTCATCTGATTTAAAAGATGGATGGAAGCCCTGAATAGACAGTTTTCCAATGCCAATAATCAATAGATACATGAACAGTTCTCAACACCAGTAATTAGGTAGTAGGGGAATAGAAAACGCAAACAAGAGGTCAACTTATACCTATTAGAATGGCAAGAATGTGTAAAAAGGGGAACCTCTGTGCACTTGGTGGGAATGTACATCAGTAAAACAACTATAGAAAACAGTATGGAGTTTCCTTTAAAAACTAAATATAGAACTATCACAATAATCCAGCAAACCCACTTCAGGGTATTTATCAGAAGAAAAAAAAAAAAACACTAATTCGGAAAGAGATGTGTACCCTTGTGTTCCCTGCAGCATTATTTACCATAGCGAAAATATAGATACAACCAAAGTGTCCATCAACAGATGACCGGATAGAGAAGATGTGATATATATAAACAATGGACTATTAGCCACAAAAAGGAAATCTTGACATTTGTGACAACATAGATGGACCTGGAGAGTATTATGTTAAGTGAAATAAGCCAGACAGAGGAAGACATACTGTGCAGTTACACTACCTGAAAAATAAATGAACAGACATAAACAGAGTTATAGATACAGAGTCCAAATAGGTGGTTACCAGAGGGGAGTGTGGAGGGGATGAGTGCAATAGGTGAATGAAACTAAGATGTACCCACTTTCAGTTACGAAATACGTGAGTCATGGTGTTGAAATATACAGCATGGGAAATATTGTTACTATATTGTATTATCTTTGTATGGTGACAGATGGTAGCTAGTTTATCATGGTAATCATTTCTAATGTATAGAAATATTGAATCACGACATTATGCACCTGGAACTAACAGAGTGTTGTAGGACAATTATACTCCAATTAAAAATTTTTAATTAAAGAAATAAGTAACAAATGTTGGTGATGATGTGGAGAAAGGGAACACATGTGCACTGTTGGTAGGAATGTAAATTCATAAGACCACTATAGAAAACAGTATATAGGTTCCTCAAAAAACTAAAAATAGAACTACCATATGATCCAGCAATCCCACTTCAGGATATTTACCTGAAATAAATGAAGTCATTGCTTCAAAGAGACATCTGCACCCCCATGTTCATTGCAGCATTATTCACAATTGCCAGAACATGGAAACAAGTGTCCATCAACAATGGATGAAGAAAATGTGATACATGTATATATATATATATATGTCTAATCTTAAAGGCATTATGCTAAGTGTGAAATACATATACCATGTAATGTCACTTATATGTGGAGTCTAAAAACAAGACAAAACAACACATACACACACAAACTGAGTTCATAGATACAGAGAACATATTGGTGGTTGGCAGAGGCAAGGGGCTGGGGTGGAGAAATTTGTACAATGTATCAAACAGTATAAACTTCAAGTTATTAAATAAGTTATGAGTATGGAATAAGCCTAGTGACTACAGTTACTAATACTGTTTGCATATTTGAAAATTGATAAGAGAGTAGATCTTGCCCTTATTAGAGTTCCTGTCATGGTGCTGTGGAAACGAATCCAACCAGGATCCATGAAGTTGCAGGTTTGATCCCTAGCCTCACTCAGTGGGTTAAGGAGCCATGAGCTCACAGATGTGGTTCAGATCTGGCTGTCCTGTGTCTGTGGAATAAGCCAGCAGCTGTAGCTCCAATTAGACCCCTAGCCTGGGAACCTCCATATGCTGGGGGTGTGGCCCTAAAAAGAAAAAGAAGTCCTTAAAAATATTGTAGCTATGTATGGGGATGGATATTAACTAGACTTATTGTGGTTATCATTTCACAATATATACAAATGTAGAATCATATTTTAATCTGAAAATAATATAAGGTTATAGGTCAATTATACCTCAATTTAAAAAGGAAAGTTAGGAGTTCCCATTGTGAATCAGTGGTAACAAACCTGACTAGTATCCATGAGTATGTGGGTTGGATCCCTGACCTCGCTCAGTGGATTAAAGGATCTGGCATTGCTGTCAGCTGTGGTATATGTCACAGATGCAGCTCAGATCCCATGTTGCTGTGGCTGTGATATAGATTGGCAGCTGCAGCTCTGAGTCAACCCCTAGCCTGGGAACCTCCATATGCCATGGGTGCGGCCCTAAAAAATAAATAAACAAACAAACAAATAAATAAATAAAAAGAAAGATAATAAAATTCTCCTGGTAGGGGGGAAAAATGTGCTTTCCTGCTGTTAGGAATATTCTACATCGTTCAGCTATTCTGCTCCTGACTAAAGAGGTCTGGAAAAAATTATATGTGTGTTTGCTCATAATGAAGTTAAAAGGAAAAAAAAATATAGGCGTTCCCATTGTGGCACAGTGGAATTGAACCCGACTTATATTCATGAGGATGCAGCATACAGTTAGATCTGCTTAGATATGTACGTATTGCTGTGGCTAAGGCTATATACACATTTGGTTTGGTGGGCAGCTGTATATTCCCTCTTGGGACATGCTGGAGGCCACCAGTAAATTTCCTCCCAGGTTAACTTTGCTACCTGAATTTTCATTGTTGTTTCTATATTCTTTAAGGTGGGCTATGAAGGTCTTTAAAACATTGAGATACAGTTTACATATAATAGTGTATTCATTTTGATATATGCATATATTGCAAAATGATAACCACGGTAAGTTTAGTTAACATCCATCAGCACACATAGCTATATTTTTTTTCTCTTTTCTTTTTTAGAGCTGCACCTGTGGCATATGGAAGTTCCCAGGCTAGGAGTTGAATCAGAGCTATAGTTGACAGCCTACACCACAGCCACAGCAATACCAGACCTGAGCTGCATCTGCAACCTATGCCACAGATTGTGGCAATGCCAGATCCTCAACCCACTGAGCAAAGCCAGAGATTGAACCCGCATCCTCACGGACACTATGTCGGGTTCTTAACCCACTGAGCCATGACGGAAACTCCCAATTTTTTTCTTATGATGAGAACTTCTAAGACCTACCCTTTTTACCACTTTCAATTATACAATAGAATATTGTTAAGTCAACAGGATGTAAATTACGTTCCTAGGGCTTATGCATTTTTATAACTTTCCAGTTTGTACTTTTTGACCGTGTTCACCCACTTCCTCCACCGTCCACCTCAGGCAACCACCAATCTGTCTTCTGTCATCTATGAGGGTTTTTTTGGGGGGGGTTGCTTTGGGTTTTTTTCCTGTTTGTTTTTCACTGCACATATAAGTGAGATTATATAGTATTTGTCTTTATCTGATTTGCCTCACTTACCATAATGCCCTTGAGGTCCATCTATGTTGTTGCAAATGGCAGAATTTCCTTCTATTTTTTGGCCAAATAATATACCATTACATACACACACACACACACACACACACACATAACATTCTACATATAGATATATATACACATACATGATATATATATCATGTTATATATATATATATATATATATATTAACCAAATATATATCTCCTAGGTTGTAGGTCGCAGATGTGGTTGGAATCTGGCACTGCTGTGGCTATGGTGTAGGCCAGTGACTACAGCTCTGATTTGACACCTAGCCTGGTGCAGTCCCCAAAACACAAACACACACTTAATGTGTGTACATGTGTGTGTGTGTGTGTGTGTAACTTTGGTTGTTTTCATGTCTTGGCTACTGTGAATAATGCTGCAGTGAACACAGGGGTGCCGCTATCTCTTTGAGATAGTGGTTTCATTTCCTTCAGATAAACACCCTGAAATGGGATTGCTGGATCATATGGTAGCTTTTTTTGGTTATTGTAACTGAAAGAATTTAATAATATTTATAGTTGTACAATGATCATCACAACCCAATTTTACAGCATTTCCATCCCAAACCCCAGCGCATCCCTCCCCTCCCTCAACCTGTCTCCTTTAGAAGCCATAAGTTTTTCAAAGTCGGTGAGTCAGTATCTGTTCTGCTAAGAAGTTCATTGTATGCTTTTTATAGATTCCACATAGAAGTAATAGCATATGATATTGGTATCCCACTGTCTGACTAACTTCAGTTAGCATGATAATTTCTAGGTCCATCCATGTTGCTGAAAATGCCATTATTGTATTCCTTTTTATGGCTGAGTAATAGTCCATCGTATGTATGTAGCACATCTTTATCCACTCCTCTGTCGATGGACATTTTGGTTACTTCCATGTCTTAGCTTTTGTATATAGTGTGCTGCAATGAACATTGGAGTACATATGTCTTTTGTGTGTGTGTTTTTTAGGACCACACCAGAGGCATATGGTGGTTATCAGGCTAGGGGTCCAATCAGAGCTAAAGCCGCTGGCCTACACCACAGCCACAGCAATGCCAGGTTCAAGCCACGTCTGCAACCTACACCACAGCTCATGGCAACACTGGATCCTTAAGCCACTGAGCAAGGCCAGGGATTGAACCTGCATCCTCATGGATGCTAGTCAGATTCATTTCTGCTGAGCTATGAAGGGAACTCCACATGTATCTTTCTGAGTCATGGTTTTCTCTGGATAGATGCCCAGGAGTGGGATTGCTGGATCAAATGGTAGTTCTATTTTTAGTTTTTTGAGGAATCTCCATAATGTTTTCCAGAGTGGTTGCACCAATTTACATTCCCACCAACAATCTAATAGGGTTCCTTCTCTCCACACCCTCTCCAGCATGTATTGTTTGTAGACTTTTTGATGATGGCCATTCTGGCTGGTGTGAGGTGGTACCTCTTAGTCATTTTGACTTGCATTTCTCAAAGAATTAGTGATGTTGAACATCTTTTCATGTGTGTTGTTGGCCATCTGTATGTCTTCTTTGGAGAATTGTCTGTTTAGACCTTCTGCCCATTTTCTGGTGTGCTTGTTCATATGGTAGTGCTATTTTTAATTGTTCAAAGAACTCTACTTTTTTTCCCATGGGGTCTGTACCAATTTACATTCCCATCAGCAGTGCAGAAGTTTTCCTTTTACTCCACATCCTCACCAACATTTTTTATTTCTTGTCTTCTTGATAACAGTCATTCTAACAGGTGCGAGGTGCTATCCCTTTGTGGTTTTTATTTGCATTTCCCTGATGATTAATCATGTTGAGCACTTTTTCCTCTGTTGACCAGTTGTATGAATTCTTTGGAAAACTGTCTATTCAGGTCCTCTGCCCATTTTAAAATCAGAGGGTTTTTTGTTTCTTTGGTTTTGTTTGTTTGTTTGTTTTTCTTTATTGGCTTTTTTAGGGCCACACCCATTGCATATGGAGGTTCCCAGCCTAAGAGTTGAATCAGTGCTGTAAATTGCCGGCCTACACCACAGCCACAGCTACGCCAGATCTGAGCCTCCTCTGTGACCTACACCACAGGTCATGGCAATGCCACATCCTTAACCCACTGATCCAGGCCAGGGATTGAACCCACATCCTCATGGGTACTAGTCAGGTTCTTTAACCACTGAGCACAATGGGAACGCCTAGTTTGTTTTTTTTCTTGTTTCACATTACTTCATAGTGTTGCATGAATTATTTATGTATTCGGAATATTAATCCCTTTTCTGATGTGATTTGCAAATATTCTCCCATTCATTAGGTTGCCTTTTCATTTTGTTGATGGTTTCCTCTGCTGTGCAAAATCTTATAAGTTTGTTTTGATGTGTTTTAACTGGCATCAGCCCCATCCTCCACTCTCCAGATCCATGGTAGCTTTGAAAACTAACAGCTCCCAACCACAGTGAAAACTAGCAGGCTGCCAGCTCCAGGAGGGGGCAGAACGAGGGTTAGAGTTTTTCCTAAGCTCCATTACCAGAGAATTACCATTATTTGATCTGACTGATGATTCCTTGGAACCCCTACTTTAAGGCTATGTATTTGACCTTAGCGAGAGTTCAACCACTGTCAAAAGGCTTCTTTGAGAGCACTTGTCTCAAAAATTACAGGCAATTGTTTAAATTTACAGCTGCCTGAGGCAGGGAATACTAGTGGGGACAGACAATAGACCAGCCAAATAATATAAAAGAAAAAACTGGGGGATAAAATATTCACAGGGGCTTTGAAAAGTTCTTAGGAAGCTAAAAGTCCACCAATGCCTAAAAATGAAAAAAGGAAAATAAAAACCTCTCCCGGTTTTCTCACATTGATTCTGTGTTTAGGCACTCCTTTATTGCCTAGCCAGGCAAGTTACAACTCTGCCTTCACCTTCACTTCCTGTTTGTGCTGACCTTAGAGATCAGCCAGAAAGGAAGGCTCAGACACTTCTCAGGTCTTCTCTGAGCATGTGTCATGCCTAGGTTATACACACTTCTATACACATAAATGTACCACCATACACAAGTCCATTTGAATGCCCTAATTTCTCAGAGAAACTTTCCCTAAGCTTTTGGCAGGTTTATTATTATCTCTCAACCATATCTTTTGCCCTAAGCTACAGCAGTTTGTTCATTTGTTGTACAATTTTTTGAGGAATGCTACCTGTGTAGGCAATTTTCTGGCCTGAGCAAATTCCAAATTATGTTAAACAGACAAGCACCTTCTATCAATCTTTCAGGTGATACCTAAGACAGGTCAAACAGACAAACATGAGTCACCGTAAATAAGGTCTTCTCTACTCCCTTTAGCCAGGGACAAGGGTTGAAGGCTGCTTTCTTCAAGACTGCTACCAAGGGTGGGGAATTGTGCAGGTCAAGGACAAGTAACAATGTTGCAATGCATTCCTACCATTTTAAAGTTGGCTTTTTTTGATTCATTTTTCTCTTTGTTGCTATAAACCTCCGTTTTCAACAATTCTGACTATGGTGACTCTTACATTTTTTGCTTGATTTTTTTCAGTGTTTCTATGGAGGGATAGGCCCCTGGAACTATCTAATCTGACATTTTTTTACTGATGTCACCCCTTTAGTAAGGCAGGTCTATAACGAATGAATTATTTGTTTTTGTTTAGCTCAAAATAAGTTCATTTCCCCTTTGTCTTTGAAGGATAGTTTTATTGGATATAGAATACTTCATTTGACTTTTATTTTTCTCTCAGAACTTTGAATATATCCTCCTACTGAAACAGGAGGGGAGGGGAAGGCATGACCATTACAAGAATGACAGCCATTGAGTAGAACAGTGGTTAGAACATTGACAAAAAGTGGTGAGAGCCTATTAGGCCTAAGATGGTAGAAGATTCAACTTCCAGTAGATCTTGAAACTCATTACATGCTCATTGTAACACATTAGCATGCTGAATGACATACTTACAGGTGCCATGGCAGTTCCAAGGCTGACCATTAGAGGCCAAAAAACTGGGCAGTGGCCCAATTCCTGGAAATGCCTACCCCTTCCCCAAAATAGTTGGAATAATCCTCCCACTTGTTAGCCCATAAAATTATCCAGACCATAAAAACTAACAACCCCACATGTCAAGCCAGCTCTCCCTTTCTGAGAAAGTCCTCATTCTGTCTATGCAATATGTATCTTTCTAAATAAGTTCACTTCCTCTTTACTATGGCTTGCTCTTTTCTCTCCTGCACAAAGCCACGAGCCCTCACTTGGAAGCCTTTCCCAGAAATTTACCCAAGACCCAAGACATGACCATCCATTAACATGACATTTTCTTGCAACACTACTGCCTCCATGGTTTCTGATGAGAAATCAGCTCTTAATATTATTTAGACAAAAAGATGGATCTTCATCAAAATTAAAAACTTTTGTGCAGCAAATGGCATAATCAAGAAAGTAAAAAGATAACCTACAGAATAGAAGAAAATATTTGCAAACCACATCCCTGGTAAGTGTTTGATATAGAGAATGTAGAAATAACTTGTATAATTCAACAACCAAAAGCAACTCTTATTTAAAAAATTGGCGAACGACTTGAATACACATTTCCCTAACATGATTACTGTTCAACACCTGTAGTCATGAGGAAGATGAAATGTGGTGAGTTTTTCTATTGGAGGAGAATGCAAACTGGTGATCTGAACTGTTAACATTACATCACTTGCAATTTTCTGAAACCTTATCTTTTCAGCTGAGTTCCTTAAATTAATGTCAGGGTTTCAGAAATGTAGCATCTACCAACCCTCGTGATTATTTCAAGTATGAAAGTAGAATTAAATAAATTATATTATATACTAGAATGTCAAAGCTCTGTGTTTATGGGGACATCTGATTTCTTAAAGATTGACTTGAAGAAATATATCTATGAGCATTCTTTTAAGCTGTTAATGTGCAAAGATCGTTTGGTAGCACATCATCATCCCTAAAACAACCTGACGCTTCATAACAAACACCATCATTTTATTTTTATTTTTTAATTTATTTATTATTACTTTTTTTTCTTTTTAGGACCCAACCTGTGGCAAATGGAAGTTTCCAGGCTAGGGGTCAAATCAGAGCTGCAGCAGCCAGCCTACACCACAGCTACAGCAATGCCACATCAGAGCCACACCTGTAACCTATGCCACAGCTTGAGGTAATGCTGGATCCTTAACCCACTGAGTGAGGCCAGGGACTCATGGACACTATGTTGGGTTCTTAACACATGGAGGCACAAGAGGAACTCCCACTTTTACTTTAAAATGAAGTAAAATACTAATAATGGCTTGGAGTTCTTTGATATAAAACAAGAGAATCAACACAAACTTAGGCCACTGCTGAAAGTTGAAACCCATGGGTGCACACACTTGTATATCAATATAAAATATTTTTCATAATAGAAGAAATTTTTCATAATAGAAGATAAGTTGGTGAAAATACATCTGCTGGAGGAACATCGATATTGACTATTTCCACAGAATTCTTATCAAAGCAAGGCTTCTTTGACACAGAGATAACTTTTTGTTCTGGGAGAAAAGAATATCACAAAGATTACAAACATATATGATATTCCATGAATTATTAGTAGTTTCATGACTAAATAAGTATACATAATACATTTCAGGAAGATATCATTAATAATAACAGATAATCAGCATCTAGTATGGTATTCATCATAAGATACAGTTCCTTGCAAAAACTCTGTTGAAGTTTATTAGCCATTATAGTCAATCAGCCACAATGTGCGAACTTTGGCATTTATGAAAATATCCACAGGGTACCTATGTCTTCAGTCATTAAAATTCAGGTTATGTCCTAAGTGGGGGTGACTGCCAGCATGTCCTGAGAGCAGAACCTCATCCCATGGAGCTCATGTGAGGCTTATCATCTTGGCTTCCATAAACCCAGTGCACCTGCATCAGCCCTGAAATGCTGCCACCTTCCCTGGCACTCTCAGGTCAAGAAGAATAAAAACCTTGAGCTCAAATGGACTTCAGAGCTCATCTGACTCACCACCTCATTCAGGAAACTAAATTGAAGGAGGCCATGATATTTTAGCAAGTAGAAATTCATCTCTTCCAATTTCCCCATGAGGCCAGCCATTGTAATTTTAAAAGGTGACAAATGTACTAATTTATTCATGGTATCATGTTACCTCAAAAGGAACCTGTCCTGGAGTTCCTGTCATGGCTCAGTAGTTAGTGAACCCGACTAGCATCCGTGAGGATGTGGGTTTCGATCCCTCACCTCACTCAGTGGGCTAAAGGATCCAGCATTGCCATGAGAGTGGTGTAGGTTGCAGACACAGCTCAAATCCTGCATTGCTGTGGCTCTGGCATAGGCCGGTGGCTACAGTTCCAGTTGGACCCCTAGCCTGGGAACTTCCATATGCTGTGGGTGTGGCCCTAAGAGACAAAAGGGCCAAAAAAAGGAATCTGTCCTTCTGTTTCTTCTGCAGCAGTAGACTCTCACTCTTCCACCTCTGTCCTGAAGTTCGCATCTGTGAAACCATTCAGAGAAGAATTTCTAAAGTTGAGAACATGTTAGCAAAAGAAAATAAAAACATAAAAAAGAGGATATTATAGTAATTCACTTCTCACTGTAGTAGTACTTCCAAACTGGAAATCAATTCTAAGAATATTAATAGGAGAATCATTAAACTACTACAAGTCAGTCATTTACTGGGCATTTCAATGAAGTGACATTTCTAGGACTTGGAGATGCAGTAATAAACTGTGGAGCTACATCACTCATCTCATGACCATTATAAGTAACATCAATTTAAGTGCAGCTTTACTGGTGTGAAATGTAGAAAAGTTGGCATTTAAAAAGCACAATGGGATTGGTGGCATCTCTGCAGGGCCAGGACAAAGGTTTGATCCCTGACCCGGCACAGTGGGTTAAAGATCCAATGTTGCCATACCAGTAGCACAGGTCACAACTGTGGCTTGGATCTGATCCCTGGCCCAGAAACTCCATACGCCTTCAGGGCAGCCAAAAAAGAAATGAAACATGAAAAAATGAAAAGAAAGTATGTAGGAGTTCCTGCTGTGACAAGGTGGGTTTAGAATCTAACTAATCGAAGCAAAGGCACCAGTTTGATTCCTGGCCTGGTGCAGTGGGTTAAAGGATCTGGCTTGCTGCAAGGCATGGGGTTGCAGCTGTGGCTGGAATTCAGTCCCTGGCCTGGGAACTTCCATATGCCTTCGATGCAGCCATTTTAAAAAAATTGTGTAACTTTGCACCAGCAGCATCTGTTTCCATGCTCTGTTTCCAAATGCAAGGTTTAAATCTTGCTGCTGGAGTAGAAGGAATGAACGCCTTTATTATGATCTCTTATTCTTGTGGGAGAAGGCAGGTCTCTGCTTGACGTTTTTTCCTCCACTCATCGTAGGATCAAAACTTAAGTTTCCCTGTAGTTGTGGCTGTCAATGCTGGAGAGAGTCATTTCAATAAAACATAACCTTATTTTATCCCATGTTGATAAAATAACAGTAGTCCTGTGTAGAGATTGCCAGAATCCATTCTACAAGAATTCTGCTTCTTCTGGTCTACTCATGATTTCTTCCCCTGCTCAAACTACTAAAGAAATTCCTATGAAATTACCCCCAGCACCAACAGAAGGAAAACTGGAAAATTCACAAATATGCACACAGTAACATGCTCTTAAACAACCAGTGGGCTAAAGTAAAGATCACAAGACAAATTAGAAGACACAAATGAAAGAAATGTAAACATGCTGTACCAAAATTTTTGTGATGCAGTGAAATATGCTCAGAAGGAAATTTGTAGCTTTAAATGCCTATGTTCCTACATTAAAAAATGTCTCCAATTAGCCACTTAAATTGGCACCTTAAAGCACTTGGAAAAACTCAAAACTAGCAGAAGGAAGGTAATAATGAAGATTAGAGTGGAGATAAAGAACAGAGAAACAAGAGGGTAAATAAATGAACCAAAGATATTTTCAAAGAGCAACAAAATTGAAAAATCTTTGAGAAAAGACTCCGATTAAAATAAGAAACAAAAGTGAGGAAATTACTACAGACCTTAATACCAAAGATAGCATTGAACTGTACTCTTAAAAATGGTTAAAATAATGAGGAATTCCCATCATGACTCAGTGGAAACGAATCTGACTAGAATCCATGAGGACACAGGTTTGATCCCTGGCCTCACTGAGTGGGTTAAGGATCCAGCATTGCCATGAGCTGTGGTGTTGTAGACATGGCTCAAATCCTGAATTGCTATGGCTGTGGTGCAGGCTGGTAGCCATAACTATACTTCGACCCCTAACTTGGGAACCTCCATGTTCCACAGGTGAGTCCCTAAAACGACTTAAAAAAGAAAAAAGAGAGAGTTAAAATGATGAATTTCATGTTATGTAAATGTACCTCAATGAAAAAGCTTACATTTGTGTGGATTCACACCTACAATCTGTCCTGTTCCTTTGATCTATGTGTTTGTGTGTGGTTAACCTCTTACTATTACCATACTGTCTTGATAACTGTGATTTTATAGTAAGTCTTAAAATCAGATTTTCTTCTTTTCAAAATTATTTTGGCTGTTCAAGTTCCTCTCACTTTCTATATAGCATTTAAAATTAAGTTGTCAATATATACAATGAGTGATCCTGGGATTTTGACTGGAGTTGTGTTAAATCTATAGATCACTTTTTTTAAAATTAGCATCTTAACCATATTTAATTTTTCACTCCATGATCATAATATATCTCTCCATTTATTTAGATTTTTAGATGTCTTTTGATCTTCTTCATTCGCTTTTTTTTTTATTTTTAAGCATATAGCTCCTGCACACATTTTCAGGTTTATATCAAAGTATTTTCTTTTTCTTAAATAAAAGGTATTTTAAAAACAGATTTATGAGAAGCCGCCAGGGTCTTCTCTGAGTTTCTCTGTCTTCTAGGTTCGCGTTCGTTGCGCAGCTACGATGCCTCGTGGAAGCCGAAGCCGCAGTTTCCACATGGCCCCTCCGGCTAGCCGGGCACCTCAGATGAGAGCTGCACCCAGGCCAGCGCTGGCAGCTCAGCCACCAGCAGCAGCTCCACCATCTGCTGTTGGCTCCCCTGCTGCTGCACCTCAGCAGCCAGGTCTCATGGCCCAGATGGCAACCACTGTAGCCGGCGTGGTTGTGGGTTCTGCCATCGGCCACACGATAGGTCATGTGATCACTGCGGGCTTCGGTGAAGGAAGTAGTGCTGAGCCCTCAAGGCCTGACATCACTTACCAGGAGCCTCAGGGAGCCCAGCCAGCACAGCAGCAGCAGATTGGCCCATGCTTCTATGAGGTGAAACAGTTTTTGGAGTGTGCCCAGAACCAGGGTGACCTTAAGCTTTGTGAGGGTTTCAGCGAGGTGTTGAAACAATGCAGACTGGCAAATGGATTATCTTAAGCAAGAAGCTCCATTGAAGACATGAAAAATAACCCCCCATGACCTGGTTGATTTAGCATAAAAATGTGATTGATCATGAAGATATAAAGTGTGAAATCAAGATTAAACCTCTCCTCTATCACTAATAGCTTTCGTGCTTCAGAATTGCAGTGGAGGAGGGTATTCTTCTGATGTGGAAGTTCATTGAGTATTGAGTTTGGGGCTGGGCAGATGTTTATGTGGCCTCTGAAACATGCTTTTCTGATGTTATTGTTTGTGAATTAATTAGAATAAAGAGATTTTCTTTCAAAAAAAACAAAAAAAAACCAGATTTATACATTAATATTGTATAAATTGCATTTTAATTTTTGTATGTTGACCTTTTATTTTTCTTTTTCATTTCTGGCCACCCTGCAGCATATGAAGTTCCTGGGCCAAGGATCTGATCCAAGCCAGAGTTGTGACCTAAGTCACAGCAGCAGCAATTCCAGATCCTTCACCCACTGTGCTAAACGGGAGATGGAACCTCAACCCAGTTCTCCCAAGATGCTGCCGATCCCTGTTGTGCCACACCAGGAACTCCATATGTGGACCTTTTATTAGGCAACTATGCTAAATTCACTTGTTAAGTCTAGGATCCTTTAAAAATAGACTCTAGAGACTTCTACTTTAATGATCATGTCATCCGTTCCAATCTATATGGTTTTTTCTCCCCTTGCTTTATCGTACTGGCTAGTCAGCTTATGATGTTAAAAATAATGTATCTTTGCTTTGTTCTTGATCCTGGGGTAAAATATGAAACCTTTCATACTAATCCTGATGTTAATTATAGATTTTTTTGTAGGTACCATTTATTAAGGAAGTTTCTTTCTATTCCTAATATACTAGAGGGATTTTTTGGGGGGTAGCACCCTGCAGCTTATGGAATTCCCGGGCCAGGGATCAGATCTGAGCCAAAGTTGCGACCTACACCAGAGCTGTGGCAATGCCAGATTCTTTAACCCACTGTGCCGGACAAGGATCAAACCTGCATCCTGGCACTGCAGAGATGCTGCCAATCCCATTGTGCCAGAGGGAACGCCTACCAGAGTTTTATGATGAATGGATTTGGAGTTTTTCAATTGATTTCAATTTTCTTTTTTATATCAATTAATTTTGAATTTTTTTGTCCAGGGATCAGGATACTATAACTCACAGGCCAAATCCTGCTCATCAACTGTTTCTGTAGAGGCCATAAGCTAAACAAATTTAAAAAAATGTTTTTACAAATTTTTAAAGGATTGTAAAAAGAAGAAGAATATAATACACTACAAAAACTGTATGACACCCAGTGGGCCCTAATTAAACTCAAAAGCTTCTGCACAGCAAAGGAAATCATTTAAAAAAAAAGACAACCTACAGAATGGGAGAAAATTTTTGCAAAGGACTCAACTGACAAAGGTTTAATCTCTAAAATATACAAACAACTCATACAATTCAATAGCAAAAAAACAAACAACCCAATTGAAAAATGGGCAGAAGGCCTAAAAAGACATTTCTCCAAAGAAGGCATATAGATGGCCAGCAGGCACAAGAAAAAATGCTCAGCATCACTAATTATTAGAGAAATGCAAATCAAAACTACAATGAGATACCACCTCCCGCCAGTTAGAGTGGCCATCATTAACAAGTCAACAAAAAACTGCTGGAGAGGATGTGGAGGAAAGGGAACCCTCCTACACTGTTGATGAGAATGTAAATAGGTAAAACCAGTATAAAAAACAATAAGGTAATATCTCAGAAAACTAAATATGGAACTACCATATGACCTACTCCTGAGCATATATCCAGACAAAAAAAAAATTCATTGAAAAAGATACATGCACCTGTATGCTCATGGCAGCACTATTCACAATAGCCAAGACATGGAAACAATCTAATTGCCCATCTGAATAGGTGTTTAGGAAGATGTGGTGCATATATACAATGGAATACTACTCAGCCATAAAAAGGACCAAATAATGCCATTTGCAACAACATGTATGTACCTAGAGACTCTTCTACTGAGTGAAGTAAGTCAGAAAGAGAAAGACAGACCCCATATGATATAACTTACATGTGGAGTCTAAAATATGGCACCAATTATCTATCTACAAAACAGAAAAGATCATGGACATGTAGGACAGAAGAGTGTATGTAGTGGGGCTGGGGAGGGACTGGGATGAATTGGGAATCTCAGGTTAGTAGATGAAAACTCTTGCATTTGGAATGGATAAGCAAGGAGATCCTGCTGTATAGCACAGAGAACTATATATCTAATCACTTGTGATGGAACATGATGGAGGATAATGTGAGAAAAAGAAGGTATATATATATGTGTGTGTGTGTGTGTGTGTGAGACTAGGTTACTTTGCTGTACAGCAGAAATTGACAGAACATTGTAAATCAATCATTTTTTTAAAAAAAGGTGTAAGTTCTATCCCTAGATTCTTATGTTTTTAAATACAAGGATATATATGGCTATCTAGTTGTTCTAGCACTATTTGTTGAAGAGACCATCTTTTCTCCATTGTGTTGCCTCAAGATCAGTTCACTATACTTACGTGAGTCTCTCTCTGGGTTCTTTATTCTGTTTCAATGATCTGTTTGACCGTTCTTTCACCAGTACCACATGGTCTTGATTACTATAGCTTTATCATAAGTCTTGAAGTCAGGCAGTGTCAGTCCTCCAACTTTACTCTCCTCCTTCAATACTGTCTATACTGGGTCTTTCGCCATTCTGGATAAATTTTAGAATCACTTAGTTAATATCCACAAAATAAGGCCAGCATTTTCAAAGAGACTGCACTGAATCTATAAATCAAGTTTCAAAGGGCCAACATCTTGCCAATATTGAGTTTCCCATGCATGGACATGAAATATCTCTACATTTACCTAGTTCTTTATTTTTTTATCAGAGTTTTATAGTTTTTCTTGTATCGATCTTGAATGAATTTTGTTAGATTTATACCTAAGTATTTGATTTCTTGAGGCTAATGTAAATGGCAATGTGTTTTAAATTTCAAATTCTACTTGTTTATTGCTACTACAAAGAAAGTGTTAGTTTTAGCACATTAAACTTGTATCCTGTGATCTTGCTATAAGAACTTATTAGGCAGGGACGTGGGCTCCAAAGCTCAGAGCCTCGACACAGGCAGGTGGGCGGGCGCCACGCTCACCACCCCCATGGACGTGATGGGCCTCTGGTGGTCCTGAAAGGTCACCAGCTGCAGGCCATGGATGGTGAAGAGCACCAGCTCCGACCCGGACACCAGCAGGATCACCTGAGAGCCGTGGCCCTTCATGATGTGAGGAGGCATCATGGTCTCTGGCAGGAGGAAACTTGTGATCTGTTCTCCTTTTTGAAATAAAGACACACAGACTGTCATTTCTTAGTTGCAGCTGTGGGTCTAGAACAGACATGCCTCACCTAAGATGGTGGAAAAAGCAATGGCTTTGTGGTCACAGCTGTGTTCAGTCCTGACCCATGCATTTGTTCCCCTAAGTCCCCCGGGCACCGGCTCTGAGATACTGACTGCGATGCCTCACAGGGGCTGGGAAGGCCCAAGATGACATGACAGTGGAAATGACCCAAGGATGAGGCTTCTGCCCTGCCTTCTCCCCTTCCTCATCTAAGACAGGATGATGTAAGAAATGGCCACATGAGAACTACGACTTTTATGACATCTGCCAAAAACTTGGTGAAGATACTTTTATACTGTATAGTGTTACTTGTTAAAAATTTTTTTTACTTGATCATTTCCTTATGGAATTTAGCACCAGGAAAATAAAATTACCTCTTCTGAAGAATTCATGTGTTTTCTCACATCAGACAAAGGATTACATTACACATCTTGTATCCCTTTTTTCCTTGGCTGCCAGGAAGCTCAGAGTAAAATTTATGGTCAAATGATGACAGGAAAACAAATGAACATAATACAAAAGAAAAAATGCTAATGACCACAGGGAAAGCCTATCAGAGGGATGCAGGGTTTGGGAAATAGAGGAGACAAAAAAGGAGATGGATGTGGGTCTTATTTTCCTACTGGATGAGGAGTTCATTAGGGAAGAGAGAGTTGTGGCTTTTATTCACCTTTGTGTGCACTCAGTGCTGAGAACAGTGACTCTGACCTAGTTGTGAAAGAGAGAGATGAATGCAGCAGGGAGACCAGTCAGGAGAGGGGAGAGAGTGGACCGTAGGTGACGTCTGAGGCCCAGGGCCAGGCACAGGGTCCACTACACAGCACACGCCCAACTGCTCAGCCGTTACATAAATCCCAACAAGAAAACCTTTGTTGGAGTTCCCGTCGTGGCGCAGTGGTTAATGAATCCGACTAGGAACCATGAGGTTGCGGGTTCGGTCCCTGCCCTTGCTCAGTGGGTTAACAATCCAGCGTTGCCGTGAGCTGTGGTGTAGGTTGCAGATGTGGCTAGGATCCCACGTTGCTGTGGCTCTGGCGTAGGCCAGTGGCTACAGCTCCGATTGGACCCCTAGCCTGGGAACCTCCATATGCCGTGGGAGCGGCCCAAAGAAATAGCAAAAAGACAAAAAAAGAAAAAAAAAAGAAAACCTTTGTTGGCTCACTATGATTCACTGAGAGGAAAGAAAAAGTGCCCCAAAGGAAACATGAGCAATCTGTGCTTGAAGCATCATAAGGCATGGTGGTGACAGCCCTAATACGGGGATCCTTACCCACAGTCCACTTGATCCCTGGACTTCTTGGCCCCTAGCTCATAGGTCGTGACAACCAACTGCATGCTGTTTTCATTTCTGTGCATCACCATTAGCCGGGCTGCCTTGTCAGGGGCCCAACAGGTTCTGGACGTCTGCCAGATGGGGAGAGTGGTGGAGGCAGAGGCTCATCCTCTGATGGACACAGCAAAGAGTGAGTGTGGAACACCTGGGGAGAGACTGCCACATGTCAACACCGTCTCACATCTCCTCACCGGTGAGGGAGGGGACTTCTCCAACCTGGGAGCACTATGAAAACCGCTCCCACAGACCCAACCACCACGACCTTACTGGGTCTTACAGGAGTGGCCTGTGCCACCTGTGGACCCTCCTTTCCCGACCACACCAAACACGAAGTGAGGTTAATCCAGCCCAAGTGTGGCCCTGCTGGGAACATGGTAGCACACTGGTCCCAGGGAGGGCGATGTGATGGGTGAATCAAATAAACGGATTTTCTGCTTTTGAGCAGCTGCATGTCACCATCTTGCTTTGGCCTCCAATGTCTTCCTCGGTAATTCCTCTCCTATCTCCTTGCAGGCTGCTTCCAAACACCCGCTTCTCAGTGCTGCCCATGGATCCTGTGGCCTCTCTCTGCTGGCTGCCCTCTTCAACCACCGGCCTCCCCTGGCTACAGGCTCCAGCACAGCCAGTCTGTCCTGCTCTGCCACTGCTCTCTCTTGCTGTCCTTCCTTGGCCACCAGCCCAAGTACATCTTAGAGATCTTCTCCAGCTGCCTGCTTTTCACCATAGTCTAATTTTCAAATACAACCCCTGGCACTCAGAACGAACATCTCTGAGCCCATGAATCGCTGGCAGATGCAGCCCCTCACATGGGCCAGCTACGTGCAGGCCTCCAGGTAATGGATGCTGTCCCTGCACTGTCAGCATCTCCTCCATGCCCGGCCTGGACCCTCTCTTCCTCACTCTTGCTGAAGACAGTTCTCGGGCCACCAAATACCTCATGAGCCTTTCCACCAAGAAGTCTCTAAGGCCCCAAACCCCTTCAATATTGAACTCTGCCCTCTCTAGCCAGGGAGCTGACCCCTTTCAACCTGTGGGCAACAGGGCAGCATGGAAACAGCAGAGGCTCCGGGGAGAAGCCAGCATTGTGTTAAGTCAGCTGGTGGCCCGTGAAGGCCACCACTGCTCTCAGCCACCACCGTCACTCATCGTCATCATCCCCATGGGCTAAGGGGCTTGGTGTTACACAAGAAGCTGCCCCCCAGATGCACCCCACAAGCCTAGGGCAGAGGACCTGCCACCTTGCGTGCACAAAGCCAAGTCCCTTGGGCAAGGGACACAGCCCCACTACTGACCTTTGGGCCCTACTGAATGTGGGGTTGACGCAAACACCCACGGCCAGTCAGGAGAGCAAAGGAGACTGGCGGGGCTGTTGGGAAACATGCTCACCCTGGAGAGCAGCTGCAGCTGGGGCACCGTCAGCATGTAGAGTGCCCCTCGGCACAGGCGGCCTGCAAGCCAGGGGACAAAAACTGAATAAAGAGCTAAAATGAATCAGAGAGAAAGTGTCCAAGAAGATAAGCGAGGAAGATCAAATAAACGCATAAATGAAGCTCCTACAGAGGAGAAGTTAAATAATTTACAGCCTGGCATTTACAGTCCATGTACAATGAAACTTTCTGGAGGTAAAAGAAAACCTGAATCATGTACTGAAAGGGTATATAAGCTCCTGGGAAAGTTGAGCTATGACGATACCTACAAACACATCTATATTCAAGAGAGTGGATCAAAGCAGAAAGGTGGGAGTTCCCATTGTGGCTCAGTAGGTTAAGAACCTGACTAGTATCCATGAGGAGGTGGGTTCCATCCCTGGCCTTGCTCAGTGGGTTAAGGATCCAGTGGTGCACTAAGCTTGTGGTGTAGTTCACAGATGCGGCTCGGGCCCCGAGTTGCTATGGCTGTGACATATGCCGTCAGCTGCAGCTCCAATTCGACCCCTGGCCTGGGAACTTCCATATGGCATGGAAGGAAAAAAAAAGGGCAAAGCGGAAAGGTGGTGGAATATGAGAGGAAAGGTGCCAGGCACACGCCAAGCCTTAGAAAACAGGAGTAGTGATCCTGATTAGCAGAAGAGATACAGGATTCAGGCCCCAAGTAGGAAATGAAACAAAAGTGAAGGCCCTTTGCCATGCTAAAAGCTGTAATTCACAATGAAGTAATAATACTTAGACATACCTAGGAATCAAACACCCCAATCACATTTACAGAGCAGATACAAGAAAGAGTGGAATGAAATTCACTGATAATTAATAAATTATGTGTTTAAATATATTATTAAAATAATAATAATAATATGGTGGAGTTCCCATCATGGTTCAGTGGTTAACGAATCTGACTGGCATCCATGAGGACACAGGTTTGAACTCTGGCCTTGCTCAGTAGGTGAAGGATCCAGTGTTGCCATGACCTGTGGTGTAGATTGCAGTCGTGGCTTGGATCCCACATTGCTATGGCTGTACTGTATGCCAGCAGCTACAGCTCTGATTAGGCCCCTAGCCTGGGAATCTCCATATGGCATGGGTGTGGCCCTAAAAAGCAAAAAAAAAGTATGTATATGTATATAATATATATATATATATAATATATATATATATATAGAATAATATAATTCTCAGCCTAAGACAAGCCAAGTAGATAAAAAGTAAATAAATATAAGACATAAACAACATAATTAAGAATGACTAGGAGTTTCTGTTGTGGCTCAGTGGGTTAAGAACCCAACTAGTGTTCATTGCAGGTTTGATCCCTGGCCTTGCTCAGTGGGTTAAGGTTCTGGCATTGCCACAAGCTGTGGTGTAGTTTACAGATGCAGCTTGGATCTGGCATTGCTGTGGCTGTGGTGTAGGCTGGAAGCTGCAGCTCTGATTTGACCCATAGCCCAGGAACTTCCATATGCTGCAAGTACAATCTTAATAAGGTAAAAAAAAAAAAGAATGACTACCTTTGGACCTCTGCACCCTAATAATGGAGAGCACAGTCCTCACAAGCACACACAGTTAGAAAAACTGAATAAAGGTTGGCACAAGATGAAGAATATGGGAGTTCCCCTTGTGGCTCAGCAGTAATGAAACCAATTAGTATCCATGAGGACATGGGATCGATCCCTGGCCTCGCTCAGTGGGTTAAGGATCTGGCATTGCCATGAGCTGTGATACAGGTCGCAAATGTGGCTCACATCTGCTCTTACTGTGGCCGTGGTGCATGCGGGCAGCTAGAGCTCTGATTCAACCCCTAGCCTGGGAACTTCCATATGCCATAGGTGGGGCCCTAAAGAGAAAAAAAAGAAAGAATGTGACTGGTTGCTGCAGAGGTGCAGGTGTGATTCCTGCACAGTGGGTTAAAGGATCAGGCATTGCCACAGCTGCAGCTTATATTCAACCCTTGGCCCAGGAGCTTACATATGCTGGGCATGCAGCCATAAAAAGAAATAATTTTTTTTTACATTTATGTATGGCAAAGTAATAAAAACAATATCCTCTGGTCACAGTGATATAAAACTAGTAAGCAATAGCAATATTAAACAGACAAGACATTAGTATAATCACAAAAAAAATGGGAGAAAGTTCATATACACAAAAAGAAATAATACGGGGGAAAATTTTTTAAGCAGAGGGAATTTAAAGAAAAATTATCAAGAGAATATTCTACAGAATTGTGTGCATAAAAAAATTGAAAACCTAGATACACTGGGTAGTTTCCTAAGAAAATGCAACATATCAAAATGATCTTAGGAGACAGAAAAGCTTGAGCAAACCAATTTCCATAGAAGACAAAGAAAATTACCCCACAAAAAAGTATCCAGCACCCGATGATGAAAAACCTACAGAAATGCGGACATTTATGCCATGTTCACTGCTTCTTAAGATATTGGTTGTCCTGAAATCAATCAATAGATTCAAAGTAACCAAAATCCCAGGAAGCAGTTTTGTAGAAATTGACAAGCTGTCTTGAAAAATTTTAGGGAAATGGATATATTTTCAAAAAAAAATGCTGGAGGTCACAATTTAACTATACTCTGCAGGAAACAAGACCCTGTGGGACTGTCATAAGGCCAGACATACAGATAAGTGGAAAGTGACCCACACATTCAACATATAATACATGAGACACAGACAGCTGATATTTTCATAAATGAAGGTGACGATGTAATTCGATGAGGAAAGGATGGTCTTTCCTACAAATTCTGGATATCCATTTGTAAATAAAAATGAACCCTGGAGTTCCTGTTGTGGCTCAGTGATCATGAACCCGACTAGTATCCATGAGGATGTGGATTCAAACCCTGGCCTTGCTCAGTGGATTAAGGATCTGGCACTGCTGGGCGCTATGGTGTAGGTTGCAGATGCAGCGCAGATCTGGTGTTGCTGTGGTTGAGGCATAGGGTGGCAGCTGCAGCTCTGATTCTATCCCTAGCCTGGGAATGTCCATATGTGAGGGTACAGACTCAAAAAAAAAAAAAAAAAAAAGGAATAAAGAAAGAAAGGAACTTGACACTGACCTTGCTCACAAATGTAATTTAACTTGAAATAAGCCACTGACCTACACAGAGAACAACTTTGAAATAATGCCTGGGACAGGGGAAAACTCACAAAGCTGAGCCAAGGAGTCAAGGTGCTGCGTACGCATTTGGAGACCTTTTCAGGTTGTTAGCAGTTCAGGACACTGTGGGTGCAGAACTGAGGTTGCCTGGCCAGCTGGGGCCAGGGCCAGTTCTTGCTCCCAGGCCCACCCACAGCATGGTGGCCAGCACCTGGTTCACACAAGGCCCCCAGACCTTTGAGTCTCCGACTTCCTCTTCTGCTACCAGCTAGAATAAACCCTGTGCCCTTAAAGCACTCATGGAGTTAGAGCCCACCCAGGTCATCTCTCTTTAGCTGGGTAACAGAAATTTCTCATGATGCTATAAGCTTTGACCACTTCCCCTGAAATTCCACGCATTTGCTCAATATACTTTTCGGCCGTATACTGAGGTGCATCCTAAAGTAGCATGGTTGTATCTTCCTGGGAGGTTGACTTAATTATTATCTGGAGATGACCCCTAATATCCAGGAAAGACTAGGACCTTCCAGCCCTCCCATCCAGCATTACTAGCTGGGTCAGCTTGCTTCTGGTTCTCATCCCCAGGGCACACCATTTTCCCATCCTTCTATTTATTTGTTTTGCTTTAGGTTTTATTTTTCTGTTATAGTTGATTTACATTGTTCTGTTGATTTATGCTGTAAAGTGACTCGGTCATACACACACACACACAAATTCTTTTTTTTCACATGGTCCTCCATCAGGTTCCATCACAAGTGAGTGTCTAGATGCAATTCACTGTGCTATACACCAGGATCTCACTGCTTATCCACCCCAAATGCAATAGTTCATTTTCCCATCCTTTCAATTCCACCCTTCCTAAGTGTTCTGTTTTAGATGAGTCTTATATTAGTTTCCTAGGGCTGCAGTAATAAAATCAGTGGCTTAAAAAAGCAAAAATTTAGGAGTTCCCATTGTGGCACAGCAGGAATGAACCCAACGAGTAACCATGAGCACATAGGTTCGATCTCTGGCCTCAGCAGGTTAAGGATCTGGTGTTGCCGTGAGCTGTGGTGTAGATCGCAGATGCAGCTTGGATCCCAGGTTGCTGTGGTTGTGGTGTAGGCTGGCAGCTACAGCTCTGATTTGACCCCTTGCCTGGAAACTTCCACATGCTGCCAGTGTGGCCCTAAAAATAAAGCAAAACAAACCAAAAAAGTCAGCAAAAGTTTATTCTCTCACAGTTCTAGAAGCCAGAAGCCTCAAATCAATAGCCAGCAGGGCCATGCTTCCTCTAAAGGCTCTAGGGCTATCCTCGGCTTGTAACAGCAGATCCAGGGTTGATTCTGTCTGCACCTGGCTTCTCTGTGTGTGTGTATCTCTGTGCCCTCTACTCTTCTTACAAAGATACCACCCATGAGATTAAGGGCCCAAACGAAATCCAAGATGATTTCCTCTTGAGATCATTAAGTACAAAGAAAAGGTACCATTTCCAAATAAGGCCACATTCTGAGGCTCTGGCTCAGGCTCAGCACAGCCACAGAAGCCTCTCTGCTATGACAGAAATGACCTCTTCAGGATGCAGGCAAGCCTGGCCATCTGGGGCACACTCTCCCAGGAGGAAGTAGCTTCCTGCCACCCTCAGACCCTTGCCACAGGCAATGACACTAGAGAAGGCCACCCTATGAGTACATGGAGAAAGAGAATTCTCACACTGTACAGCACTGCCAGCATCCTATGCCGTTGGCACTTCTAGAGCACTGCACTGCCCAGATCCCACACAAAGGACACAACCAGCACTCCACACAAATGGCTTACCTTCAGGTTGTCCTCTTTGCCTTCCATCTCCACCAACTCCTAGCCCTGGAGGTGCATGTCCACACTCCTGGGCCATTGCCAGTGGTATGGCCATGCGGCCAGCAAGTGCAGAAACAAAACTCACCCAAGGTTTTCCCTCTGGGATGAAGACCTCAGGACCTCTTGCCTCCCAGACACCCCAAACAGAAACAACAGTAACATATGTCTCTGCACATTCCAGGCACCCTAAACTCTTGACTGACAGGGATTAAGACACTCACTTCACTTTACTGTTTCTTATTTATCTATGTTGTTTTTTAGGGCCACACCCACAGCATGTGGAGGTTCCCAGGCTAGGGGTCTAATCAGACCTACAGCTGCCAGTCGACACCATAGCCACAGCAACATGGGATCCGAGCCACATCTGCAAACTACACCACAGCTCATGGCAATGCCAGGTCATTAACCCACTCAGTGGGTCCAGGGATCAAACCCACAACCCCATGGTTCTTAGTCAGATTCCTTTCCACTGTGCCATGATGGGAACTCATTTCACTTTAAAAACACACAACCCTGAGCTCTTGAGCAAGTCACTGAAGGGAACCTGCCCCCATCTGCTAGCCTTAGATGCCAGGCCTCACAGAGCACCATGTGGCTTACCAACACAAGTTCAGGTTCAGGGAAATGAAATATGAGGCTTTCAGTCATCAAACATCAGAAGTGAGTCATAATAAAGGGTTGGAGTCCACTTTCAATATTTGACAGCCGATAGCTTTTAAGGCCCATCACTCTCTCTTGCCCACAGGCAAGCTGATAAGGGGAACCTGCAGAGAATTCAAACCAGGAAATCCTGGCCCAGGAGTGAGAACCCTCCCTCAAGCCCCACCCCCCAAACCTCTGGGAAAACCAGAGCCTGGAACTCCTCCCTGCTCCCTCAGCCATTCCCAGAGCTGCCTCCTGGAAGCCCACCCTGCTCTCTAAAGAACAGATTAACCTTTCACACCCCGTGGTCATGTGTGGCATCATCAGGCTTGATAACCAAGGCAAATTTTGGGTCTGGGTGGATCCTGCCCCACCACAAGACACATTCATCTTCCTCTCAGGATTCAGAAGCTATATGCTATATACTGTTCTTCTGGGAGTTAGACGAGAGATTATTGTGTGTAGCCTGCCTTATAAAGGATACTGCTAATTGTTCATTTAATCTTCTCGGATAATTCAAGGAACTTGGACTTTTCAGTTCCTCATAACCTTCTCCAAACCTAAATGCTAAAGTCACGTAGTTTACTTCTGCATATAGTTAACAGTCCACAAGGCATTGTTGTTGCTATTTTATACAGTGGATATTAATTTAGATTTCCTCATGTTTCCTTCATCATGGCCGTTGCTCATCAATCCTTCCTGCTTCTCTGAAATTTAATCTGTGATCCTTTTCCCTCTGCCTGAAGAAGTCTCATTAGTATTACACTGAAGGTAGTTTTATTTCCTCTGGCTACTGTTAGGTAGAGTTTTCTTAGGTTTCCATTGTCACAGGTCACTCTGATAGGTCTAGCTGCAGATTTATTTTTATTTCCCCTGCTGGGGGTTTGCAGGGCCTTCTTGATTCCATGGATTAACATCTTTGGTCACTTCGGAAAAACATCTACCATCATCTCTTCAAATGTTTATGTCCCCCTGCCTCACCTGCTCCTAAGACATCAAATAAATAAATACTAAAATTTTGCATGGATCCTTGATGGCCTTGTCACTGAAAGTGTGGTCTGTAACCTGATAGCATCAATATTCTGAAGAAGCTTCTAAAAAACTCAGAATCTCGGATGTCCCCAGGAACCCAGTGGATCACAACCTTCACTCAAACAAGATCCACAGGTGATTCACACCCCATTCAAGTCTCAGAAGCACTGGTCTCTGTCTCTCAGCCTCTCTTTCAACTAACCACTCCTGATACTTTTACCTTCCAGTTCTTTAATTGTTAAATTCTTAACTCTTTAAGTGATACAGAGAATGCACATGGAAAACCACACAGAGCTTAAACACAAGAGCTCAGTAAGTGATCACAAAGTAAATATTCATGTCACCACCCAAGTTTAGACACAGAACACACCTGGTGGCCCACGAGCTCCCCTGACCCTCCCCAGGCTTTTTGTGAGTCAACTGTCCCCTGTGCTGCTAAATCATCCACTGAGGTCTAACCTTTGTTATTTGGTTTGAGAATTTCTTTCTACTTGGTTCTTTTCCAAATCTGTTATACCATTTCTCATGGCTTTAAATTCTCTTGAAATGTATCTCCCTGAGCATCAGAACCACCACAGGTGTGCTGTTGTCTGTGTCTATTAACTGCAGTATCTGAAGCCCCTGGGGCTCTACTGACATTGCTGTTGATGCTATAGGTTCTAGTTCACATTCTTATCTCATGTGCCTATTTACCTTTAAGTGTGTGTGGAAAAGAGAAGCCTGGGGTGATGTTATCCTCTTCCAGAAAGGATTTCCATTTACTCCCTCCTGGTAACTGGGCAGCTGCAGCCAACACAGGGACTGTTCCCTTTCAGACATGACAACCCTCCCAAAGTAAGATGATTCACAGGGCCCCAGCCCTTGTCTAATTGTCTGTCAAAACTCTGCTCTGCCTCTTAGCCTTGGAGTGAACACCTCCAGGGCAGAAGCAGCCCCAGTGTCAGGTTCAGCACTTGGAATCTTGGCTTAGAAACTTCACTCTTTTTGGCTCTCTGACTTGATGTATATTCTAATTTTTCTAACTGTCCTTCACCAACAAGTAAGTGTGATTCGTGTGGTCTGCCATTCCCAGGGGAGAACCACAGCACTTCCTCTTCATCTAGACCATGTATTCCCCAGTTGCTTTTTATTTACACTTATTATTCCAAAGTCTCCTTTAAACAACGACAGAATTGTTTATAACAAATCTGTCATCAGGGGAGTTCCCGTCATGGCGCAGTGGTTAATGAATCTGACTAGGAACCATGAGGTTGCGGGTTCGATCCCTGCCCTTGCTCAGTGGGTTAACGATCCAGTGTTGCCGTGAGCTGTGGTGTAGGTCACAGACGCGGCTCAGATCCCGAGTTGCTGTGGCTCTGGCATAGGCTGACGGCTACAGCTCCAATTAGACCCCTAGCCTGGG
Organism: Sus scrofa; assembly: GCF_054392235.1. NCBI lineage: Eukaryota > Metazoa > Chordata > Mammalia > Artiodactyla > Suidae > Sus > Sus scrofa. The sequence goes on along the minus strand of NC_139396.1, from coordinate 15,513,008 downwards.
AACCTAGCATATACCACAGGAGCGGCCCAAGAAATGGCAAAAAGACAAAAAAAAAAAAAAAAAAAAAAGAAAGAAAGAAAGAAAGAAAGAAAATCTGTCATCAGCTCCTGCTTTTTTTGTTTATGAGCTTAGGTCCTTTACAGAGTTAGTTCTGTTCACATAGGAAACTGTCCTTGGATGCCTGCCCATCCTGATGTCTGGGAGGCCAGCTTGCCCACACTTTCAAAGACCTCTTCCCTCTAAGAGGATTATGCTGCCCCAGGTGAGGGCTACTCCTTGATCTGCTAGCACACACTCACTTTCACTCTTTCTCAGGAGTCAAATGCTCCCTCCCAGTGATTAAGAATCATCTCTCAACCAAATGTCCTCGCAACAGGCCTTCATCACCTCAGGCAAATGCCTGCATCCTGTCCAACATGCTTCAGTTTTCCTTTAAGTTGGGCCCTCACACTGGAGTTCCTGTCATGGCACAGCGGAAACGAATCTGACTAGGAACCTTGAGGTTGCAGGTTCGACCCCTGGCCTTGCTCAGTGGGTTAAGGATCTGGCATTGCCGTGAGCTGTGGTGTAGGTCCCAGACACAGCTAGGATCTAAAGTTGCTGTGGCTGTGGCATAGGCCAGCAGCTGTAGCTCCAATTCAACCCCTAGCCTGGAGAAGCTCCACATGCTGTGGGTGTGGCCCTAAAAAGAAAGAAAAAAAAAAAAGGAACAGCTGTTACGTTGGGCCCTCACTGAGACTTGAAAAAGGGGAGCATGCAGTAGTGAGAAGGAACTGCAAGAGGAGGAAAGACTCTGAGGGAGACCAGGAAACAGAAAAGCTGGGGTGTGCAGACAAAATGTGCAGGTAGGAGTTCCCACCATGGCTGAATGGTAACGAACCTGACTAGTGTCCATGAGGACACAGCTTTCATCCTTGGCCTTGCTTAATGGGACAAAGAGTCCAGCGTTGCTGTGAACTGCGGTGTAGGTCACAGATGTGGCTAGGATCCTGTGTTGCTGTGGCTTTGTGTAGGCCAGGAGATGCAACTCTTGTTCTACCCATAGCCTGGGAACTTCCAAATGCTGCATATGTGGCCCTAAAAGCAAAAAAAAAAAAAAAAAAAAAAAAAGAAGCACAGGCAGCCCATAAGGCTGGACCTCACTGTGAGAGAGCAAGAGGCTGCAGAAACTGGGCAAGCAGCAGGCCGCCAGCATGCTAGAGCTGAAGGGGGACGAGGAGTCTGCCCTCTTGCGGCAGGCAAGAAGCTAGGGGGACAGAACAAAACAGGGTGATCACTTGGTCTGCCACATGGAAGGCCTGGCTTGAGATGCCACCCAACACGGCAGGTCTGATGCAAGTGTCCACAGACCCTGGGAAAGAGCAGAGGCTCCTGAGAGTGGGGTCACTCCTCAGCAGGAGGGGGCCCTCTGGAATGTCACAGGCCTCCAATGCAGACGAGGAGCTAGGCAGGCAGAAGGAGGCCTGCTCACACCTGTTCTCTGCTTTCCATACTTTGATCAGGCCCTGCTCATCCATGGTGACAACCAGCTGCAGTCACGGGTAGGTCACCAAATTCACCAGAGCCATGGGCTCTAAAGGGCTTGACCAGACCTCCATGCCCTGGGCAACAACACAATGAATGGAACAACTTAGGGAGGGCCCATTTATTTCCTAAATGCTATTTTCATTCGTTCACCCATCACCCACTGTGCACTGGGGATATACAGCCAAAAAGGGTCTGATCCTCATCCTTACAGGAAGCAGAGTACAGGAGCCAAGAGACACAGAGGTAATACTCCACCACAGAGGAGAAGGTGTGTCCTGTCTCACGGAGGAGAGCAGAGTCTGAGCATGGGTGGGGAGACACCTGGGGGCTGGCCCCCCATCACCAGGAGCACTGAGGGTGGGGTGGGGTGTGATGCTGGTGCAGTCTGTCTGAAGCACTTCAGTGGTTACCTACAGCTCAACTGAGGAAGGCTGGACAGGGAAGCAGGTCCCAATACCATCCCCTGATTGGGACCCAGGCAGGACCCAATACCATCCCCTGATTGGGACCCAAACTATGCTTAGGACCTGAGTCATGCTCAGGGCTTGGGCTGCACACAGAGAACTTCCACGTGGAGCATCTCGTTCAGTCTTTGGGGAACCCAGTTTTACAAAGAAGCTAATTTGGGCTTGTGGATGTCAACAGTTTCTGTTGCACGTCTGCAGCTGCCCTGCTCAGAACACCCTCTTTGCTAGGGCTGTGCCCAGCAGCGCCACCATGGGCCAGGCTTGGCCAAGGCCTGTGCCCTGTCATGGCCATTGGCAGAGATGGAAACAACTGATTCCACGGTCTCCCCCAGGATTCTGAAAGCTGGAATGGCACAATAAAAAGCACGGGTGCCAGCAGGCCCATGGCACAGGGCATCCAAGAATCAATACTGTAATTGCTACTTCAGTGTTTCCCAGCACTTTCTCTCCCACCTGGGGTAATTACGGTTCTTTTTCTATCTTGTGCTATTGTGCCAGCATGATCTTTGTCCAATCATGACATCCCAGTGTTCTTCCACTAGTTTCCTTCTTCCCCCTCACATCAATATTCAACAGTTGATTCCTGCTGGTTAAACAGCAAGACCATCACTGGGAGGAGCTCAGCACTGGTGACCAGCTCATGTCTCAGAGAACAGAGATTATTCAGAAAGAATAGAGGTCCTGTCATGGCTCAGTGGAAACAAATCTGACTAGGAACCATGAGGATGTGGGTTTCATCCCTGGCCTCGCTCAGTGGGTTAAGGATCCAGTACTGCTGTAAGCTGTGGTGTAGGTTGCAGATGAGGCTTGGACCCCACATTTCTGTGGCTATGGCTGTGGTGGAGGGGGAGCTGCAGCTCTCATTCTACCCCTAGCCTGGGAACTTCCATATGCTGCAGGTGCAGCCCTAAAAAGACAAAAAGAATAAAAAGCAACCGACAGAACAACACTATATGATACTGAAAACTAAATATAGCAAGACTGGCATTCCAGAATTCTCAAGCACATCAATGCACAGTTAGCCTAAAAATAAAAACATCACACAAAGACTCCCTCCACGTTTGGAAGAGCTTTCATGTGAACAGTTGTTTTCCATCATCAATGACTAAAACTAAATATACCTCCTAGTTGTCAGTCAGTAGCCAGAAGATCTGATACATATATCTTGGGACAAAAGAAAAGATGTCACGTTCCAAAGGAGGAACAAAGAGAAAACATTAACAATTTAATGATTAAAATATTTTCCAATTTTTAACTTTAATTGTTTGAATTTCTGGACTTCCCGTCATGGCGCAATGGAAACAACTAGGAACCATGAGCTTGCAGGTTTGATCAGTGGGTTAAGGATCCAGCATTGCCATGAGCTGTGGTGTAGGTCACAGATGTGGCTCAGATCCCATGCTGCCATGGCGGTGGTGTAGGCTGGCAGCTACAGCTCCAATTCAACCCCTAGCCTGGAGAAGCTCCACATGCTGTGGGTGTGGCCCTAAAAAGGCAAAAAAAAAAAAAAAAAGGCCCTGTTTGGTGGGGGGGGGAACCCCCTCGGTAGGCCATGCGGGGAGGCAGGGCCTCGGCAGGCCGTGACGTGGGGGGGCGGGGCCTCGGAAGGCATCTCGCGGGGAGGCGGGGCTTCGGCAGGCCGCGCGCTGACAGGGGTACCTGCGGTAGACCCATGCGAGGGAGGCGGGGCCTTGGCAGTCCTTGTACGGGGGGGCGGGGCCTCTGCAGGACGTGTCCCGGGGGGCGGGGCCTCGGCCGGCTGTGTGACTGGGGGGCGCGGCTTCTGCGGTACGCGCGCGGAAGAGGGGGGGGCCTCGGCAGGCCACGTGCCAGGTGGGAAAGGCTTCTGCAAGCCGCGCAAGGGGAGGCAGGGTATGGCAGGCCCTCCGCCGGGGGTGCGGGGCCTCCGCAGGCTATGTGACTTGGGGGAGCGGATTCTGCCGGCCGCGCGGGGAGGCGGGGCCTAGGCAGGCCAAGTACTGGGGGGGCGGGGCCTCGGCAAGCCACGCGCGGGGAGGCGGGGCCTCAGCAGGCCAAGTGCCCAGAGGGCAAGGCTTCTGCAGGCCCTGCGCGCGGTGGGGCGGGACCTCGGCAGGCCAAGCGCCAGGTGGGCGAGGCTCCTGCAGGCCCTGCGCGGGGAGGCGGGGCCTCGGCAGGCCGCGTGCCAGGTAGGAGAAGCCTCTGCAGGCCCTGTGCCGGGGGGCGGGGCCTCGGCAGGGCGCGCGCGGGGGGGCGGGGCCTCGGTAGGCGGTGCGACTGGGGGGCGAGGCTTCTGCAGGCTGAGCGGGGGAGGCGGGGCCTTGGCAGACCGTTTCCTGGGGGGCGGGGCCTCGGCAGGCCGCGCGCAGGGAGGAGGGGCTTCGGCAGGCCATGTGCCAGTTGGGCAGGGTCTCGGCAGGCCCTTTGTCGGGGGGAGGGGCCTCGGCAGGCCGTTTCCTGGGGGGCGGGGCCTCGGCAGGCCGTGCGCGGGGAGGCGCGTCTTCGGCTGGTCGCGCGCTGACAGGTGGGGCCTCACCAGGCCGCGTGCCAGGGAGGCGGGGCCTCGGCAGGCCATGTGCAAGGTGGGCGGGGCCTCGGCAGGCCCTCTGCCGGGGGGCGTGGCCTAGGCAGGCTCTGTGACTGGGGGTCGAGGCTTCTGCAGGCCGAGCTGGGGAAGCGGGGCCTCGGCAGGCCATTTCCAGGGGGGGCGGGGCCTCGGCAGGCCATTTCCTGGGGGGGCGGGGCCTCGGCAGTCCGTGGGAGGCGGGGGCACACGGCTCACACCCAATCCCAGGCACAGCCTAGTTCACAGTCCGCTGCCATCTTGAATCGCGGTGTTGCTCTTAGTTTCCTCAGGAGCCGTTTTTAACGGCTGGCGCAGCTGCTTCCCTAACTGGGGTCTGCAGTGCAGGCGTGGTGTCTCTGCACTGCGCCCTGCAAGCAACTGAAACCCGGCCAAGCACAAAGGAAAAGAAAAGGTAGACTTTGCTTTATTTCCCAGACTGTACTTTTATGAGCAGGGAATTGTTAATGGGCTTTGGAGGTGACAGTTGAACTGCTGAGAAGAAGGAGGCCTGAGGGGGGAGCAGAGGAGTCCAGGGCGCCAGAAGAGCCAGTGGGGAGCAGGTGGTGGTGCTGAGGGAGTGAGGGGGCGGTGGGGACGACGGAGATGAGATGTTAGGGTGGTGGTGAGATGGGAGGGTGGTGGTGAAGTGGGAGGTCGGTAATGAGGTGGGAATAAGGTGGGGTGGGTGGTGATGAGGTGAGAGGACAGCTAGAGGAAGTGGAGAAGGGGCTGACTGCAGGGCCAGCAGTGAGAGGGCTGTCACACAGCGCAGGAATCTTGACAGGCATCCAGCTTGAGAGGAAAGCCTTCAGGAAGGAGCGGTGTTGGGTGTCATTCAGATGGGCCCAGTTATGGTAGATTGAGGACGTTATCAGCACTACTAAATATCAAATAGACAACCTATCAGCATCTTGTACGAACCTGTAATGGAAACGAATCTGGAAAAGACTAGATATACACATGCAGGGGTATAATGGAATCACTTTTCTGCACACCTGACACACAACATTGGAAATCAACTTTACTTCAATAAAAAAGTTATTCAGGAGGGGACAGGAGCAGAGTAATAATTAGATTATTGTGGTGACAGTCGCCAACTTCCAGCCCCCTTTGGTGCTGGGCTCCTCCTTCGTCCTCTCCCAGGTGCGAATGCCTCTGACCCTCTGCCCAGACGTGACTCTTGCTAGAATGTCCATGTTAGAGGGGCTGTGACTCTTTAAAAGGAATTTTTCCCAGGTGGGGTCCCCAGGGTCCCAGGCCTGGCTTGCCAAGAGTGGTCATGAGGGGCCAACTCTCATAAAAGCCCTGGGACTGAGAAGGCCTGCATCAGCTTCCACTTGGAGCCATGGAGGTGGCCAGTTACAAATGCCTTTTTAATGTTGCTCCCAACACTCTGTAACATATCAGGCCATTGCTTCAGGTAACTTCATCGTGAGGCCACTTTCCATTTTATTTCATATTTTCCTGAAGGGATATTGTCCTTGTCAAGCAGACAGGAGCTGACGAGGTGAGGGATCGTAACAATGTGTTATAACTTTGTAAAATTTCTCACCCAGCTCCCTCCCATCATCAACTCAAGACCTAAGATACCTGAAAAGCATCTCTTCTCTCCTCCTTTTTCTTCCTCTGGCTGGTCCTGACCAGAGGGCCCTAGTGAGAGCGGCTCCTGATAATGTCAGGATCTTCTTTGGAACCTGCAGCATAATTCATTTTCCCCAGAATGGATGTGGAGCCTCCCAGTGCTTCCAAATTGGGCTGCACCAACTCTCAGACTTCTGTGTTCCATTTTCTCAATGCTCCAATGAATTGTCAAGACAAAGCTTTGTGTCAAGATAGAGAAGCATCTTTTCCCAGGCCTGCATTTCTGCCTGGGAAACAGGAGCCCAAATCCTAAATGTGTCTATTTGGTCAGCTTACAGTCCAAACAGCGATTTTGGAAATGCGGAGTTTGCAGAGCCTGATGCCTCTCCTTCAGTTTAAATCTGCACAGTTGTCACCAGTTACAGACTATGGCAGATGGCTTGCAGTGTGTAGAGGAGGACGATGGACAAGGAATCAAAGAGAGAAAAGAGCAGCGCATGTCCTGGTTCAGCTCCTCAAAGTTGCCATTAAAAGTGCATAATTTCACCAGACTAGCCTCAAACATCCATGGTCAATTAAAAGCTGTCTCCGGTCAATGGGTTGTGACACAGAGTTTCTATGTTCTAGGGACACCTTCTACCCTTTAGACAGACTGCCTTTCGCCCTGAAAAATGGCATCCAAAGCCCCACTGTCAGCTAACAAGTGTGTAACTTGCATTGGGGGCACCTTCAGGTTTCATGGCATTTCCTGTCTCTTCACCATGTATAGGCTATGCGTTAAAACTTCCGAATTCCCCTTTTCTATTCTCAAGGGTTCCCACACCCCAGGTGATGATGGAATCCACAATTATAATAAGCAACTTCCAAACAAAACTAAGGGCCCTGCTTTCCTTACAACCATTGCTCTTTTCCCTATACTTCTTCAAACTGGCCCAAGACATTTTAAGGCTGCTGTCTTTGGCTTCTGTGCAGAAAAGAGTGCCTCCTGGTTTCTTCATCTGCTGAAGATGGACCTAGTCCCTTCTCATTTCTTAACCTAAGCTGTGAACCTTTTGCTAATGATGATTTGTAGTCTGAGCTCTCTGGGGTCCAGAGAGACCTCTGCAGGTGCCTGTCAAATGCTCCACCTGAGAAAGACCAAGCCAAGCTAAATCAAGCACCATGGCTTGACTCAGCTTTCCAAGTTCTGCAGCAGAACAGCAACCCCCCACCCCCACCAGGAACAGAACCTCCCATCAACAGCTTCCTCTCTCCCCCTGGGTTTCTCCCAGTAATTTTTTGAAGATTGCCCGGGGCTGCCAGCCTCATCTGCCTTTTCACTTGGCTCGTTCCTCCTCTCCCAGCTATTTGCTAAAATACAGGGCTTCCTCCCCCTCTTGTTAGAACAAAACTTGCTAGGAAGTTGACCCTAGTCTTCTGAGGCTTCCTCATGTTGTCCCAAAGCCTGTCAGGTAATTTGTAAGTTTGTTAGTTTAAGTGGCAGAGCTAAAGGCTTTTCTCTAACCAACTGACTGGTTTCCCCTCTGCCTCTGAGCAAGCTTCATTCTAGAGTCACAGATGTCCAGGCACAGCCTTCTGAGTACACTCTCCTCTTGACTTTGAAATCTTCACTGGGCTTTGCCTGCATCTATGCTGGACGATGAGCCTCGGCAACACATGAGGACTTCCATGCCTCACTGGTCAGCACCACTGTGCTGTTGGGCTGGAGCCTCCATCCTCCATTCCTATATCCATGCCTACTTTTCAGGCTCACTGGTGAAGAAGTAGGATGAGGAAGCAGGAAAGGATCAGAGGCAAGGAGCATGGTCTCACTGACAGTCCATAAGCCTGAATATCTGAGGTTCAGCTCCTTTTATGCAGGTTTCACAGCTGAGAAACTGAGCCCACCCAATCCTCATTCTGTCTTCACACCACAAGGCTGGCATGGGCAGAGTGCCATCAGGAGAGAACACAGCTCCCACCATGGAGAACCCCTCTAAACTTGCTTGCACCAAAGTCTAGTTCCAACAGCATGTGGCCCGTGGAAAATGCAGCTGCGGTCAGTAACTGAGGTTCTCAGACAGCCTTGCCCTTGCATCCTAGCTCCTGGCACATGCTCCTTTCTGGTTTGCCTACCATGAAGCACGTGACCCCTCTGATGAAACACATATGTGATGACTGACATCCTGGGTTTCTGCCCATGGCAAGTAGGCCCCTGCAGTCACTGGACCACAGTTCTCCCCCACCAAAGGACCCTGCAGGCCATGGAGCACCATGGCTTACAGCAGGGTTTAGGCCCCCATCACTAATGTCATCCCACTAAGTATGTGCCAAGAAGACTCTTGTTAAGCCTAGAACCTAATTTGATATGTGGAAGATCCATCTTCACATAAGACCTCAGACTGGTGACAGTTTGGTTTACAGAGAGAGGGTCACAGTCCCAGAGGAGAGATCTACCCAGCAAGGGTGCTCAATGAGGAAGACAGAGCTTTATCCCCTTATTCCTGCAGCATCCACCCTTGACCTTCATGGTTCACTTTGGTCTCAGGCTTTCTCCCAGGGTTGAAGTGAGTGTGTGGGTGTTGTTCTGTACCTCTCTTAGGTCTTAATTATACAGCCAGCACTCAGCCTCCTCCCACACTCTGGCCCCTCAATCAGCCCTGGACACCTAATGTGGATATGACAGACATGCAGCTGCTGCAACAGCCCCTGATGAGTGCCAAGACCAGCCTTCCCAGTGAGTCCACTCAGGACCTGAGGCATTGCTCAGCTGGCTTGCTGCCTCCAGCAGCACTCAGTCAGGTGGTGGTCCTTCCTCACCCAGCAGAGCCAGGCTCTCCTGGACTGTTAACATGGAATTTGGAGGGAATCTTGTGCCTCAAAGAGCATCACTCTTCTGGGGAGAGAAGAGGAATGCATGAGACAATATTAAAGCCAAGGCTGTGTGGTGAAAGTTTAATAGAACAAATATATGGCTGGCTGGCTGAAGAATGATAAAGTCACTCTGATGATGAGGACTTTACTGCACTGGTTTCCAGACCCTTGTTTGCTAAATAAATTTATTTACTTGGACTCCAAGCTACTGGGTGACCTTGGTCCAATGACTCCATTTCTTCCAGCCATTGTTTCTTCATTGTAAACTGAGAGGATGGGGCTCTGTGAGTGATTCTTGGAGTATCCTCGTACTGGGGGAGGAAGTCTCATATTTTTGGAGCATAAATACTCTCTACCAGTTACTGGGCATGTTTTCAGGGGGTGCAGAGTTGACCCTAGTCTTGTTGCTCTTGTGCTGGTGGCAGGAAGCCATTGTTGCTGCCTTCCAGGACATTGTTGTCCGATGGGGAATGTGTGATGGGGTCTTTCTAAATCCCCTGACCAACCCCTCCCCCTGGTCAAATAAATTCCAAAACTATTTAAAGAAACCTCTGAAAGACTGAGATGAAAGTATTTGTACTGTAGATGTCCCCCAGATGATTCATTTATTGGTTGATGAATTTTAGAATGTATGATTAGATTTAGTCTAAGATCATAAGTCCTTTCTTATGAAATGTACATGCAGCTAGCACCCATGTCTGCATTATTCTCTGGGACTTGAGGAAGAATCTTGTTTGAAAGGCACTGCTATCAGGAAGCAAAGTGTTTGGGGTGTGTGCAGCCTGAGCTTGGCCAAGAGTTGAGTCCCTCTGGTTCATGCAGCTCTACCAGATAACCTGCTGTCACATAACCTACTGCGATGTTTCATCCATGTAGAGTATGTTAGCAGCTGTCCGGTGGGGCCTAGAGCAGCTCACTGCAGAAAGGAGTGTGGAGAGAGGGGTGGCTGAAGTGGGTATGGGGTCCAGAACAGGGCTCTGTGAGGGGAACCCAGGAAAGGTGTCTGTGTCAAGACTGATCACCCCCCAGCACCATTGGATTGATTGAGGGAGGGAGAGTGTGATATGAAAAATAGCAAACCCAAGGAGTTCCTGTTGTGGCACAGTGGAAACAAATCTGACTGGTATCCACGAGGATGCAGAGTTGATCCCTGGCCTCACTAAATGGGTCAGAGATCCAGCATTGCCGTGAGCTCTGGTATAGGTCATAGACATGGCTTGGATACCTCATTGCTGTGGCTGTGATCAGCAGCTGTAGCTCTGATTAGACCCATAGCCTGGGAACTCCCCTATGCTGCAGGTGTGGCCCTAAGAAGCAAAAGGCAGAAAAATAGCAAACTCGGGATATGCAATACACACATATATATTTTAGATTTCTTACATGTATAGCCATGGCACTGACAGTTGATAAAATGGGTTCATTGATAAAACCGTAGGTATTGGCAAGATTCTTATGTTTCTTAAAGAGAGATTAATACATATAAAAGTTTAGAACTGTTAAGGAATGAATGGCTTAGGGATAACAATTAATTGTCTAGTTGTGAAAACAGCCTCTCTGCCTAGATTCTGTAGGCAGGAGTACAGTGAAATGTCAGGTTTTCTGGGGTTTTCTTTGGCTGTACCTGCAGCATAGAGAAACAGGCTAGGGACTGAATCCCACCTAAGCTGGAACTGTGGAAATGCCACATGCTTAACCTGCTGCACCCCCCGTGGGAACTCCACAAGATGTCATTTCTTACAAATTTTCTAAAATTTAATCTTTTCCTGTTTCAAACGACTCACCTCTATTGGTTGAAATTAGTAAGTTTTGTTATAAAATTGAATAGCAAGAGGACACTGGCTACATACACGTTCCAAGTGGCTTGTCTCCCTTCTAGAAACCACCAACCTGCCTGTTGCCATCCTGCCTCCCCAACTAGAGCAAGGCCTCTTGAACCACCTCCAAACAGCTGTCCTCCCCAGGGCAGCCTCAGGTTTCTACAGGCTCCCCAGCTGAGATGTCCCTGGGGTGCAGTGCACTCGCCTTCCTCTCCTTCAGTCCAACTCCATGTCTGCAGTGAAGGGTCCCAACGGAAACCCAGGGATTTGAGGGAGGCCCTTTCTCTTGGAAAACAGCCCCTGTCTAGAGGCTTACCGCCTTCTGAAGCCATTGCCACAGGCATGGGCCTGGACCACCACAGGCTGGTGGCCTCAACGTGGACAGTCCAGAGCAGGACCCAGCGAGGGACCTGCCCCAACAGATGCTCAGGACGCAAGTAAAGGAGCCCAAGTTTGAATCTCAACAGTAGAATGCGGGCCTCCAATCATTCTGCAGTGGGGGAGGGGCCGAGGGCAGGTGAGCCTGGGTGGGGGTGGGGTGCCATTCCATGCTGGCCTCTGCAGGGAGGCAAGAACCAGACGTTTCTTCCACCTTATGCAGGGGCCAGACAATTGTCCAGTGCCTCGTCAGGCAATGTATGTGGTGGTTTTCAGAGTCACAGCACCGAGGTTTGTCTTGATGTTCCCTTTCCCTTCGTTATTCATCAACTTGTTTGTTGTCTTTCAACCTGTTCAGCTTCCGTCCTGGCTCTTGGCTTCCTTCCCCAGAGGCTAGACTTTCTAAACAAAATTCACCATTTATCATCTGATAACCACGTGGGTTTTCATGGCCACCTGGAACCCAATGTTTATGGTTTGGCTTCTCTCAGCAGACCCACCATTTGTGATTGGTGTGTGTCCGTCTTTCCTAAGGAAACCGTCCTTGTGTGCCAACCAGCATCCAGCAGGACCCACCTTCCTCATGTTCCTTTGTGCTGTAAAGGCCCAGCCTATCCAAAAAGCCGCTGCACAGCCCACGTGTCCAAGACCAGAGATCAGTCTGACGTGTTTCCCATATTATGACATTGCTGGTAAGTATTGTATGTTTTACCTTTTTAATGATTGAATGTAATATTTTCAACAAATCCTCCCTTCTCAGGGATCACCATCCATTTGTGCGAGATAGAATTTGCAGTGTTGAGTCCTCCTCCCCCCTCTTTCCCCTGTCCACTCCGTCCTCGTTCCCACTGGTAATCAGAGATACCTGTTTCATTCACATCTTTTCAGAGATCTTTTGGGCAAGGAACATTGAATGCAATCCATTTGCCTTTTCAAAAATTATTTCTTTGTCTCTGAAAATTAAAATGTGCACAGGGATGTAAAATGTTGGAGGATAATGTGAGAAAGCGATTATATATGTATAATATATGTGTATATATATGTGTGTGTGTCTGTATGACAGGGTCCTTTTGCTGTAAAGTTGAAATAGACAAATCAGTGTAAATCAACTGCAATGGAGAACTTAACAGTTATAAGGTAAGAGTTCATCTTGAAAAAAAGTAAAAAGGAAAAATAGAAAATTAAATCTTGTCTCCGTATATCTGAGTATATTATTTTTGTCGCCTTCATACTGCCATTGTGGCTCCTCTGTTACTGGACTAACCTTTATTATGGGAGTTTCTACATTCTCTTGAAATTCAAGGAACTGAAAGAACAGAGTGTTCAAAGCCAGGCAATATCAAAAGTAAATATTCAGCACCATTTGAATTTTTCATTTCCTATACAGAGTGCCTGCCTTTAGCCTTAACTCTGTCCTATGCAACATTTTGGACATATCTTTACTGAAAGTTCTTTCCCTATTTATCTGAAATTTACCTTTCACTTTGAATCAGCATTTATCTGGCAAGACTAGCCAAAAAGGGTAACATATTAGGCGCTTAGTAGTGAGCAGTTCTAGAGAGGATGAGAACGTGGACTAGAAACTGAAATGTGCATTTTGGTCCAACCCAAAATAAAATGGCAAAGGGACCCCAAATCTGCAGGATGAAATGTCAATGGAAGAGGCAGGATATAGGATTGAGTGTTTGTGCTTCGTGGGGTTAAGGACAGAAATAAGGGACAAGAAGACAAGTTAATGTACTAAATATCCCAGAGATCTGGGTTTTTTTTTTTGGTCTTTTATTTATTTTCCTTTTTAGGGCCAGACCTGCAACATATGTGAGTTCCAGAATAGGAGTCAAATCGGACCTATGGCTGCAGGCCTATGCACACCCACAGCAATGTGGGATGCAAGCTGTGTCTGTGACCTACAGCATAGCTCAAGGCAACACCAGATCCTTATTTCACTGATGGAGGCCAGGGATCAAACCCACATCCTCGTGGATACTTGCCAGGTTCGTTTCTGCTGAGCCACATTGGAAACTCCTTGTATTTCTAGGATTTAAAAAATCAACTCCCCGTGAAATGCGTGTGCACCTTGAGAGAGTGCCAGTATTTTATCCACCAATGTCCACTCTCCTTTTGGACAAAGCCAATCCCATCTAAGACCTGGCTTGCAAGCCCTGCTTATAAGCTTGTGAATTTCCTGTCTGCATCCCATAGCCTTCCACTTTAGAATCTAGGCTCATCATTACCTATGGTCCCATCTGCATCCCTTAGAAAACAAAACAGAGACACAAATGAGAAACAGTTCTCTGACTCTTATTTTCATGTTGGGAATTAATGTCACCTTATCACTCTCCTAATGATATGAATGAGTAGTCATGTTTTGTGTGGTGAGAAGAGAGGACAATTAGGAAACTTGCCAAGGGAGATAAGGGGTGGAAACCTAATAGGACTGCAACCAAATCTCTTGGGAGGTGAAATTCATTCTCTGCTGTAGCACCACTACAATTCCTACTGATGGTAGGGTGTCGGGGAAGGCAAGAGAGGTTTATAAGGAGTGTCCCACATTGAGAAAAAGACTTGGGAAGATGCTTCAGAAGCTTCTTAGCCCTTGCAAAGAAAAATGGACTCAAAAGAGAGTGAGAAGCTGAGGTGAGAGGATTTCAAGCAATATCATGGTGAGCTTTCTATCAAGTACCTCTTGATGGGGGATTGAAAAAATAAACAATTTGGAAATATTTCTCTGTATTTGAGCTCTTATAATGAAAACTTTAAATGTTTTTCAACCAATAACTTCATATGAGAGGATTGGTGAGGCAGGCATTGTACCCAGGCTCTCAAGAAGGGCAGGCTCCTTGTTGTCTCCTCCCCTTGTTCAGCCATTCAACCGATTATTTATAAGATCCTCACTCATCGCTCTGATATAGTATTTGAATGCATCTTCTCAGGGACCCTGATAGAAAATCACATTGTGGAAAAGTGACATTCCAAATTCTGCAATCAATTTTTGTTTACTACCTCAAAACCCTACATCCTAGAGGCAGAGATAATCAAATTAGCTGAAATGTAATTAGGGAAAACCAGTCATGGATGTGGGTGTCTCAATGTCTTTTGGACCCTTATCTCTGATTATTCCTGCAGAGAGCTTCAGGGCAGGCACTGACAGCTGAGGAGAAACATCTCTGGAAATGAATCACAAGCATCAGAAGACAGGTAATCTCCCACTTGCTGATGGAAATTTAAAGGCACTGAGAGATTCCAGGTTTGTGTCTTGTGGACGTTTCAAGTCTGTGCCCTTGGGAGCTCTGGGTGTTGTTAGATGTAAGGGCTCATGAGAGGTATCCTGTTGATGAAGAAATGCTCCAACGTTGCAGCTAACCGGAGAACAGTCCTGATGGTTCACATTTCTTTGCAAAGTATGACAATGTCAGGTCAGTAAGTTGAATCTGCTGCTATTTATTTGTTGGTTGATTGCCAATGGAAATTCTGTGATGTAGTCAAAGAAGTAGGGAGGGAGAGTACAATTGTTCCCAAAGTACCTGCTGTGCTATAATTGGCCAAGATTGTCAAGTTTACTTCACAAGGATAACCAAAACCTTACAAAGGAAACACCTATGAATCAACCTTTATTGAAAAACTTCCATGCATTAACTAACTACACTGAGAGCAAAACATTCGAGTAGAACAAATGCATTTGGAAAAGCTCTAGGCATGGAAACAGGAGAAATTTCTCTCAGAGTGTTTTCCATGTCTACAATTCATTGCTAGAAATTCTTTTTAATGGAACCCTAAGGCTTGCTAGGTAAAAGGACCTAATATTTCTAGAAAAAAACAGTAAGCAAAACTAAGGAACTGCAGCCCAAAGGGCATGAATGCCCTTGGCCCAAATTGAGGATACCGTGCTTAGGCTGGAGCTCTCCAAACTCTTTCATGGGGATCATATCTAAATGGACGGTTTTCAAGTTTGCAATTTGAATGTGGGAGATCATCTCACAAGAGAGAGGTTGAAGAGGAGAAGGTCAGAAAGATCGCAATGAGAAGACATATCAAAAAAACTTCCCAGAGGATGCCAATTCTCCATTATATTCCTCTCTTGCAAGAATTCCTGGGCTAGGTATTCACACATCCCACGCCAGCAAGCATGCACACGTCCGCTAGTGGCTAGGGCTGTCAGGTGCAGGGACTACCCTCCACCAACCGCTCCTAGCATCTTTTGAGGCGGGTCTGCTTGGGAATCCAGTAGCACATGCATGAGGGCAGAGGGTGGTTTCCCAACGGGTGGCCCGCCTGGGGGTGGGGTCAGTCATGACGGCCTTTCTGCTTAATTCTGTGAAGGCCCTGGTAAGGCATATGGGGACTTTTCACGTGTTGGGTGTGAGCCCTCAGCACTCTTTTTCACTCTGTAGGATATCTGGGCCCTCCTCTGTGTGGGTTCATGCCGGCATGGAGTTAAGGTCCGGAGCAGTGTTTCACCACAGTTTATTGGCAGCACTGTGGGTCGGGCTGCATGAAGACTTGAGTGATTGCAGGGCCTCCAGAGGCAGGTGCATAAAGTTTGTGGGCCATTAAAATGTGTGCCATTCCAGCATGCAGTTCTCAAGAGTAGGAAAGCTAGACAGAAACATTTCCAATTTGAAAACCCTCATGCACTTCCCAGGAAGTAGTGCAGGTCACTGGAAAATCAGTGAAGAGCCAAGGTACATGATCATAGTTTCATTGGTGTCTCCTTCAGAACATAAAAATTACTGTCAATGCTCATATTCAAAAGGCATGCTTGGGTCCATGGTGGGGACAACTTTCCTGAATGTAGTGCTCACCATCTCTTTGTAGTCTGATGTAAATCATGAATGATGCACAAGCCTAGATGGGGTTCAGACATATTTAATAGGTTGTTGGGAGTCTGGTGGGTGGTCAGATATCTGGGATGGTTAGGTCTATGGATATGTGTGTATAAGGGGAGTTCATGCCTGTGTTTTGGTGAACGTTTTTAAGGGGGAGTGTTATATTTGAAGGGTTTTGAGATGTAACAGAGGCACACTCAAGGAGTTGGTGTTTAGGTGTTTGTAAGTTGGTGTTCAGGGGAATATTTGGCACGTGGTGTTTTCACCCATGAGGTTTGGGATTGTGTGTCTAATGGTGGACTTGGATTATCTGCCTATGCATAAGGGCCATGTTTGGTCATTACGGGGGACTGTTTGTTTGGGTGTACAATCCGTTTATGTTGTATATGTGGGGAATGTAGTGAAACTCCGTGGCTGGGACTTCAACCCAGCCAAAATTGAGAGTGGGACTTGAATCAACCTGCACGGTAGCTTGGCACTTGAACCCAGGATCCCAGGTTAGGAGTGGACTGGAAGACAATGATTACTTTTTTTTCTTTTTTTGGTTTTATCTGCCACATGTGGAGGTTCCCAGGCTCAGGATTGAATGCCACAGCAGCGATCTGGATGGCTGCAGTGACAAAGTTGGATCCTTAACCTTCTGTGCCACAAAAGAATGACTCAAACTCCTCAAAACCACTGTCTTTTAAGGAAAAACCTCTCTCCCAGTGTCAGGACTCATGAAGCTCAGGCTTTTCTGACTCATTGCAGAATGAATTCAGCTTGAGACAAAGCAGCAGGCAATGAGCGAGTTTTTTAGCATAAGACACTTGTGAGAGAGAGAGAAGCAGGCTGGCAAGGGAGCAGAGCAGCCCCAAGAACCAAGAGAGCTCCATTTCTGTAATCCAAGGAAAAGAGGAGAAGGGAGAAGTCTGCCTTCTTCCTCATTTGGGGGCAGATGGCAAGGCTTACATCTTTTGTCCCTCACTTTGCCCCTACATGGCTTAACCAGGTCAGTCAACAATGCTATTGAAGTCCTGTGTGTATTACCAGGAGTGTGGTAACATGTACAATATGGCAATTCATCTCAGGTTTCCAGCTAATGTCCCCATTTACCTAGTTTTGTCCCCTGTCATCTATATTTCTGTCTTGGGTATGTGAAAAAATGCTGTTTTTCAAGGACTACTAACTCCATGATTCATGCAACAGGATTTACTCTTCCTATCTGTTGTCCTATGTTTTAAGTATGGGGGTTTGTGGCTTCAGCATGTCTGACACATACAGGCCCCTGGTCTTCCTTCAAGTTAGTGTAGATCATAGCTGGGTTCCATTCCTTGAGTGCTCCTCAGCTTACACCAGTTCCCCAAACTCATAAACCTTGTCTTTCACCCCCAGTGGGACTTTTCATGTATTTTAAGTGTCCGAATCTATCCTTATCTTTAGGATGATTATTTGTGTATTTGTAGCATGTGGTATGCTTCTTGGCTTTTCTGTGTAGCAGTTTTTCAGGAGCTGTGTGTGTGTCTTTTGATGTGTTTAGGGCAAGTCTGAAACTTTTATGAGACTGGTGAATATTCCATAGGTGGCTGTCCTGTGTTTCTGTGCTTCTGTATTTGCATGAAGGCTGGGGGGGGAGTGTGATTTTATGTATATGCAGAGCATGTATTATATGTGTATTTGGAACTAAATGCATAGGGGTTATACGTTGCCATATTTGTAATGTCCTGGGTAATTGTGGGTATATTTGGGGCTTGTGGAGAGGAGTTGTGTGTATGAGTTTGTGTGTGTATTCAAGGGGCACGGTCATTTGGTAGCATATTTGCTGGGGCTATGCGCTTGTATTTTTCAGTAGGGACATTTTAGGCCTAAATATTTGGGGAAGTGCACATGTGTGTTTCTTTGTTATTTATTATTTATTTATTCATTTATTTTTTTTCCGCTGTACAGCATGGTGACCAAGTTACACATACCTGTACGCACAGGTTTTCACCGCATTGTTGTGTGGCAGTGTAAGTATCTAGACAGAATTCTTAATGCCACACAGCAGGATCTCATTGTACATCCATTCCAAGATCAATAGTTTGCACCTGTTAACCCCAAGCTCCCAATCCCTCCCACTCCCTCCCTCTCTCCCTGAGCAGCCACAAGTCCATTCTCCAAGTCTATTATTTTCTCTTCTGTGGAAATGTTCATTTGTGCTGTATATTAGATTCTAGTTATAAGTGATGTCCTATGGTCTTTGTGTTTCTCTTTCTGACTTATTTCCCTGAGGATGAGAGTCTCTAGTTCCATTCATGGTGACACAAATGGCCTCATGTCCTTTTTTATGGTTGAGTAGGATTCCATTGTGTATGTATACCACATTTTCCCAATCCAATCATCTGTTGATGGACATTTGGGTTGGTTCCCATGTCTTGGCTATTGTGAATAGAGCTGTAATGACCATGCAGGTGCATGTGTCTTTTTCAAGGAAAGTTTTGTCCGGATGTATGCTTAAGAGTGGGATTGCGGGGTCATAGGGTAGTTCTAGGTATAGATGTCTAAGGTACCTCCATGTGGTTCTCCATAGTGGCTGTACCAGCTTACATTCCCACCAACAGGGCAGGAGGGTTCCCTTTTCTCCACAGCCCCTCCAGCACTTGCGATTTGTGGACTGATGAATGATGGCCACTGTGACTGGTGTGAGGTGGTATCTCATGGTAGTTTTGGTTTGCACTTCTCTAATAATCAGGGATGTTGAGCATTGCTTCAGGTGCTTGTTGGCCATCTGTGTATCTTCCTTGGAGAAATGTCTCTTCAGGTCTTTTGCCCATTTTTCCATTGGGTGGTTGGCTTTTCTGCTGTTGAGTTGCATATGTTGCTTGTATATCCTAGAGATGAAGCCCTTGTCCATGGCATTGTTTGAAACTATTTTCTCCCATTGTGAAAGTTGTCTTTGTGTTTTCTTGCTGGTTTCCTTTGCTGTGCAAAAGCTTGTGAGTTTGACTAGGTCCCATTGGTTTATTTTTGCTCTTCTTTATGTTGCCTTTGGAGAAGGACCTGTGAACATATTCATGAGGTTGATGTCAGAGAATGCTTTGCCTATGTGCTCTTCCAGGAGTTCGTATGTGTGTTTCTAATGGAGAGATGAGGTTCTGTGTTTATTCAGGGGAGTTGGAGACTGGCATTGATGTGTAGGAGAAATATGGGCTATGGTTATGTGTTAGTAGATGCAGGTGTGTGAGCTGGCTCCTCTTATCATTTGATAGATGGAAGTCACTTCATATGTGGTTTTCTGGAGATATGTCCATGGGTCTTACTTGCATATCCATGTTTGTAGGTCTATCCCCAGGTGCATGACTGCCAAGTCTTGTTCGCATGGCTTGGAGTTGTTAGGAGTGTGCAAAGTATGTTCCTTTGGAGAATGCTAAGGTGTTATGTGTTTGTTGCTAATGTTTGTTAATAGGTACTAAGAGATGGTCTGTCTGTGTCTATCCAGGGGAGGGTAAAAGCATACATACATTTGACACACATACACTTAGAGTGCCCTTTGGTGTCTATGTTGGGGGAGGAGGAGGGTGGTTGTATTTTGAAGAGGTGGCATCACGCCTAGTGTTTGGGGCATCTGTATGTCCAAGGGTTGGGAATATCTGTATGTGTGTGTCCATAGGTGTTTGACATTTGTATATGTATCTTAGTCAGTGTAGGCTAATTGTGGCTGTGTGTGTATTTGAGTTCCTGGAGCTTATGTGGTATGTATTCTGAGAGGTGTGAGAAGTCTGTGTGTTTGGAAACCAAGAAACGGTGTAGGCTGTGTGTGTGTTCAGGAGTCCTGGATTGGCTGTGTTTTAGGGCTATGGCATGGCATACAGGCTATGCATGAGACAACTGAGGACTTGCTGGTTTTCGTGAGCCTGTACATGTAGGTATTCCACATGGACAACTGGTTGGTAGGTAGGTTGCACCTGTTTTATTCAGGCCCATGTTTTGGATGTGTATAGAGTTGGAGTGTTACCAGCTAGAGTTCTTGGCCTTCCTTAATCAAGAGCAGTTGATGAGATGCTGGAGGAGAAACCCAGTGAAGGCTTTATTCAGACCACCTGCTTCAGCATAGAGGCACTGAAGCAATCACCAGGTTCCCTCGTTCACCTTCTCACTGAGTAGCGGTGAGCTAGTTCCTTCTATGGGGTGAGGATAGGGGCATGTCCAGGGATTGGGCCGGGGGGTGGCTGAGGGGGCTTGCCCACCCCACCCCTTTAGTGTGGTGCATGTAGGGGGCATGCATAGTCCTCTGCTTTTGCTCTCTGTTCTTCAGAAGTGGCAGTTGTATTTTTCTCATGATTTGTCCGCAATGTGCAAGCAGAGTTCTTTCTCATTGTTTATACTTTTGCTGTATTTTGTTCCCCAGGAGATGTTTGTCCAGGTGCATTCCCTGCAGCCACTGCAGCCACCGCAGCCAAGGGTGCCAGGTCCCAACCTGTCTCAGTAGGAGAGGTAGTGGAAAATTCCAGGTGTGTAGGAATTTGTCTGTAAAACTTTAGAATTTGTGTCTATTGAGATATGTAAACTTAGGCGGTCAGTTTGTATGGTGATTCACACTGAGGATTAAAAGGTACATGTGTGCTCAGAAGACACACACACACACACACACACATACGTATGTGTGATGTCCTTTGCTTACATCCCCTGGTGGGTGTTGAGGTCCTCCTCAGAGTGTAAGTGGATTGTTTGCACATGCATATATGAAAGGGCACTGGAACTGGTTCAGACTAGCTTGGGATAATCGGCTCTGTGTTCAGTTACCTCAGCTTTGTAATTTGAGTTTGCTCATGTTTGGAATATTCATACCATGCAGATATCACATCTGAAATGTCACCTGAGTTTCTTGAAGAGCTTCAAAAATGCATTTAGAGCATATCACTCATCTGTGTGTTATGACTTAATTATGTGGCAAGCCAGAATCTTCAGGCATCATTGGTGTGTGTGTATATCACATTATATTTGAATTGTGAGTGGGGCATCCTGGGCGATGTCCCATTTTATGTGTGCCTTGGCCCTTCATTCTGAATCACAGCATTGCTCCTCTCAGGTTGATTCAATCTTTAGGGTCAAGAATTCCTCCCTCCAAATGCTGGTGAATTCCAGTGGAAATCATGTGGATGGATTTAGGGTATCTGTACCTTAGGCAGGGACACACATTCAGCATTTGTATGGTCCTAGAATCTGGGGCCCTAGAAGGGTGAGGCTGATTGCAGATCACTCTCTAGCACAGAACCTTCTCAGGTGTGTGGTTGGCTGACAAGCGGCAGTCAGGAAGTCATGGGGATTCATGGATAAGAGGTAAGGTGGGCAAGTGTTCTCCCAGGAAAACCCCCTGAGAATCAGTTGGGCAAGCACAGGTATTCCTGGCTCTTCTGTGGCACAGCTGGTATGCAAGGACACCGTGCACATGGGGTCCAGATGGTTCAAGTCTCTAGAGCCATGTGTCCCTGTGCCCAGTTGCCCCAGTGTGGTGGGAACTACTGTTGGTCAGGCTGGTAAGCTGTATGAGCAATTCTCCACCACCATATCTCTGTGGAAACCTAAGTCCTCAGGGATAGGCAGGACCTCTAGGGTCAGTGAGCTGACAAGGACAAAGGTGGGGAGGCCTTGTCTCTAAGGGAGGCTTGGGGAGTGAGGCCTGGAGAGCCTGGGGAGTCCTTCTCTGAGGAGATATGGCTCTGATATTCCCAAACCTTTAGACATGGTCCCTGTTCTTTTCTGAAGGTTCAGGATGCTTCTAACAATGGGGAGTTCATCTCAGGTCCTTGGTTCTCAGATGACCTGACCCTATTTTTCTTTATTCCACATCCAGCCATCAGCCCAACAGGGAGCCATATGCTCACCATGTCCACCAGCTGACCCTACAGCCTCCTGCTTCCCTTCCCAAAATAGACCCCTCTATTTTGACTCAGCCCCTGGATTCCATACAGTGAACTGTTAGTGACCTCTAGGATGATATTCAAGAGCCTCAACCTGAGTGGGCTTGCAAAATAGTAACCTTTTATAAGCCATTCCTAACATCTTCCCTGCTCACACTGATAGGTGGACAATTCCATCATAGTCACAAAGAAGGGTGAATCTGTGGCAGCCTTTGGAGCCTGTGGAATCTCATTTTATAGCATTTGGGGTTCCATACATTTAAAAGGTCACTCAGCCTGCTTCAGCTTCCCTTTTAGCAGATTGATAAATGAAAGAAAGAAAATAATGGTCTCCGGAGGAGACAGTTTGGGGAATGGGGGGATGTGCTTGGGCTGTGGATGGAAATCCTGCGAAATTGGATTATTATGGTCATTGTGCAATTACAGATGAGTAATAAATAATAATAGTAAAATAAAATAAATAAATCATGGACGGTAATGTACAGCATGGTGACTGCAGTTAATACCGCATTGTGTGTTGGAGAGTAGCTGAGAGAATGGATCTTAAGAGTCCTTGGATGCCCTAGTGGAGAGTGGGTTAAGGATCCAGTGGTATCATTGCTGTGGCTCAGGTCACTTCTGTGGCGCAGGTTCAATCCCTGGCTCAGAAACTTCTGCATGTCACAGGCACAGCCAAAAGGAAAAAAAAAAGTCCTTATCACAGAAAGAAAATGTGTAACTCTTTGTGGTAATGGGTATTAACTAGGTTTACTGTGATCATTTTACACTTGACAGTTTTAGCCACTACTCTTCCTATTCGGATGGCTTTTATTTCTTTTGTTTGTGTGTTTGCTGTGGATAGAACTTCTAGTAATATGTTGAATACCATTGGTGCTGAGAGTGGACATCCGTGTCTTGCTCCATATTTTCATGGGAAGGCTTTCAGCTTTTCTCCATTGAGTATTATATTTTCTGCGGGTTTGTCATAAATGGCTTTATTTATGTTAAGGATTGTTCCCTCTTAGACCCACTTTATTAAGAGTTTTGATCATGAATATATGTTGGACTTTGTCAAATGCTTTTTCTGCATCTTTTGAGATGATCATGTGGTTTCTGACTTTTTTGTTAATGTGGTGCATGGCATTGTTTGATTTGAGTGTGTTGAACCATCCTTGTGAACCTGTGGTGAATTCCACCTGGTAACGGAAAGTTTTTCAAAGTCTATGAGTCATTTTCTGTTCTACACAGAAGTTGTATCCATATTTTTTTAGATCCCACATATAAGTGATAACATATGATATTGGTGTCTCACTGTCTTACTAACTTCACTTAGCATGATACTGTCTATATCCGTCCATGTTGCTGCAAGTGCCATTAGTTCTTTCGTTTTAATGGCTAATATCCCATGGTGTTTATGTACCACCTCTTCTTTATCCATTCTTCTGTTGATGGACATTTAGGTTGCTTCCAGATCTTGGCTATTGTAAAGTGCTTCAGTGGACACTTGGGTGCCTAGGTCTTTTCAAGTCATGGATTTCTCTGGATAGATGCCCAGGAGTGGGATTTCTGGATCATATGATAATTCTGTTTTTAGTTTTTTTGAGACATGATCATAGTGTTTTCCACAGTGGCTGTATCAATTTTCATTCCCACCAACACTGTTAAGAGGGTTCCCATTTCTCCACATCCTCTACAGCACTTATTTATTGCAGACTTTTTGATGATGGCCATCCTGGTGGGTATGAGGGAGTACCTCATTGTATCTTGATTTGTATTTTTTTAATAAGTAGTGATGTTAAACATCTTTTCTTGTGCTTTATGACCATCTGTCTGTCTCCTTTGGAGAATTGTCTAAGTCTTCTGCCCATTTTTTTGGAGGTGATTATAAATTTTGGAGATGAATCCCTTGTCAGTTGCTTCATTTGCAAATATTTTCTCCCATTCCATGGGTTGTCTTTTTTTTGTTGTTTAGGGTCTCCTTTCCTGTGCAAAACCTTCTAAGTTTATGTATGTATGTATGTATGTATTCATTTGTTTTTTTTTATTATTTTTAATTCATTGATTTTAGATTATAATGTTTTTTTCAATTATAGCTGTTTTTCAGGATTCTGTCAATTTTTTACTCTATGGCAAGGTGGCCCAGTCTCACCTACATATATATCTTTTTTCTCACATTATTCTCCATCATAAGTGTCTAGACATAGTTCCCAGGGCTATATTGAATTTTATTACATTTATAGTTTTTCAGCAAACATAACAACCTGATTTTACAGCATTTCCATCCCAAACACCCAGCCCACCCCACTTACTCCCCAACTTGTCTCCTTTGGAAACCATTAGTTTTCCAAAGTCTGTTAGTCTATTTCTGCTCTGCAAAGATATTCATTGAATCCCTTTTTTAGATTCCACCTATAAGTGATGTCATATGATGTTTGTCTTTCACTGTCTGACTAACTTCACTTAGAACAATAATTTCTAGGTCCATCCATGCTGCTGTAAATGGCATTATTTCATTCTTTATGATTTATTTTATTTTATTTTTTTTGCATTTTAGGGCCAAACCTAGGGCATATGGAAGTTTCCATTTAGGGAAACCACAGCTGCAGCTGCTGGTCTACACCACAGTCCAAGCAACATGGCATCAGCCACATCTATGACCTACACCACATTTGACAGCAATGCCAGCTCCCTGACTCATGGAAGAAGGCTTGGGTTCAAACCTGCATCTACATGGATACCAGTCAGATTCATGACCACTGGGCCACTGTGGGAACTCCCATCATTCATTTGTATGATTGGGTAATATTCCATTGTGTATATGGACCACATCTTCTTTATCTCCTCCACTGACGATGGACATTTAGGTTGTTTGCATGGCTTGGGTATTGTACCTAGTACTTCAATGAACATTGGAGTACAGGTATCTTTTCAAGTCATGTTTTCTCTGGAGAGATGCCCAGGAGTAGGATTGCTGGATCAAGGGTAATTCTATTTTTAGTGTTCTGAGGAATCTCCACACTCTTTTCCATAGTATTGCACCAATTTGCATTCCCACCAAAAGTATGATAAGGGGTCCATTTTCTCCACCCCTCTTCAGCATTTCCAGGTTGTAAACTTTTTAATGATGGCCATTCTGGGTGGTGTAAGGTAGTTCCCCTAGTAGTTTTGATTTGCATTTCTCTAAGAATTAGTGCTGTTGAACATCTTTTCATGTGTTTTTTGGCCATCTGTTATGTCTTCTTTGGAGAATTGTCGGTTTAGGTCTTCTGCCCATTTTTTGATGTGGTTATTTTCTTGTTTGTAATTGAGCTGCAGGGGTAACTATAAATTTTGGAGATGAACCCCTTGTCAGTCTCTTCATTTGCAAATATGTTCTCCCATTCTTTGGGTTGTCTTTTTGTTCTGTTTAGGGTTTCCTTTGCTGTGCAGAAACTTTTAAATTTAATTAAGTCCCATTGATTTTTTTGTTCTTATTGTTATTACTCTAGGATAATGAGAAGATATTGCTTTGGTTTATATCAGAGAGTGTTTGGCCTATGTTTTCCTTCAAGAGTTTTATGTTATCTCGTCTTCTATTTAGGTCTTTCATCCATTTTGCATTTATTTTTGTGTGTGGTGTTAGGAAGTATTCTGATTTCATTCTTTTCCATGTGGCTGTCCAGGTTTCATGGCATCATTTATTGAAGGTACAGTCTTTTTTCTATTGTATGTTCTCGCTTCTGTTGCCATAGGATTAGTTGACTGTAGGCATGTGGGTTTAATTCTGGGCTTTCTATCCTGTTCCACTGATCTACATTTCTGTCTTGGTGCCAGTACCATATGGTTTTGATGCTTAGTAGAATAATCTGATGTCAGGGAACTTGATTCTTCCAGCTCTGTTTTGCTTTCTCAGGATGTCTGGCTATTCTGAGTCTTTCATGCTTTCAAACAAACTTTTAGATATTTTCTTCTAGTTCTACAAAAACTGTCCTTGGTAGTTTGATAGGGATTGCATTGAATCTGCAGATTGCCTTGGGTAGTACAGTAATTTTGATAATATTGATTCTTCTAATCCAAAAAGATGGTATTTTCATCTGTTTGTGTGACCTTTGATGTCTTTCATCAGTGTCTTATAGTCTTCAGAGTACAGGTCTCTTATGTCTTTAGGTAGGTTTATTCCTATGAATTTCATTCTCATTGATGTGATGGTTGATGGGATTGTTTCCTGAATTTCGCTTTCTGATCGTTCATTCTTAATATATAGAAATGCCATGAATTTCTGTGTATTAATTTTGTATTCTGTGACTTTTCCAAATTCATCAATGAATGCTAACAGTTTTCAGGTAGCATCTTTAGGATTTTCTAGGTATAGTATCATGCCTCCGCAAATAGAGTTGTACCTCTTCCTTTCCAATTTGGATTCCTTTTATTTCATTTTCTTCTCTGATTGCCATGCCCAAGACTTCCAAAACTATGTTGAATATTAGGGGCGAGAGCAGACATCCTTCACCACAGAGGGAATTCTTTCAGCTTTTTACCATGCACAATGATGTTAGCTGTGTGTTTGTCATATATGCCCTTTAGAATGTTGAGGTAGGTTCCTTCTGTACCCATGTCTGAAGGGATTTTATGGGTGTTGCATTTTGTGAAAGTCTTTCTCTGCACCTATGGAGAGGATGATATGGTTTTTATTCTTCAGTTTGTTAATGTGGTGTATCATACTGTTGGATTTGTGGATATTGAAGAATCCTTGCATTGCTGGGACAGATCCCACTTGATCATAATGTACAAACCTTTCAATGTACTGTTGGATTTGGTTTGCTAGTATTTTGGTGAGGATTTTTGCATCTAGATTCATTGGAGATATTGGCCAGTAGTTTTCTTTTTTTGTGGCATCTTTGTCTCGTTTTGATATCAGGGTGATGGTGGACTTCTAGAATGAGTTTGGAAGCGTTCCTTCCTCTGAAAGTTCTTGGAATAGTTTCAGAGGAATAGGTGTTATCTCTTCTCTAAATGTTTGATCGAATTCCCTGTGAAGCCATCTGGTCCTAGACTTTTATTTTTTGGAATTTTTTAAATCACAGTTTCAATTTCTGTGCTTGTGATTGGTCCATTCGTCTTTTCTAGTTCATCTTGGTTTAGTCTTAGAAGATTGTAGTTTTCTAAGAATTTGTCCATTTCTTCTAGGATTTCCCTTTTATTGGTATAGATTTATTGGTATGTAGTAGTCTCGTAGGATCCTCTGTATTTCTGTGATGTCCTTTGTAACTTCTCCTTTTTCATCTCTAATTTTATGGATTTGAGTCCTCTGTTTTTTTTTCTTTTTTTTGATAAGTCTGACTAAGGGTTTTTCAATTTTGTTGATCTTTTCAAAGAACCAGTTTTTATTTTTATTGCTCTTTTCTATGTTTTTCTTCATTTCTATTTCATTCATTTCTGCTCTGATCTTTATTATTTCTTTCCTTCTTATATCTTTAGGTCTTGTCTGTTATACTCTCTCAGGCTGCTTTAGATGTGAAGATAGGTTGTTTATTTGAGCTTTCTCTTGTTTCCTGAGGTATGCTTGTATTGCTATAAACTTCCCTCTTAGAACTGCTTTTGCTATAGCCCATAGTTTTTGGAGTGTTTTATTTTCATTGTCATTTCCTTCTATGTATTTTTGAATTTCCTCTTTGATTTCTTCAATGATCCATTGGTTGTTTGGTAGCATATTGTTTAGCCTCCATGTCTTTGTGTGTGTGTGGTTTTTGGCAATTTTTTTCTTGTTGATTTCAAGTTGAATAGCGTTGTGTTTGGAAAAAGATGCTGGATATGATTTCCATTTTCTTAAAGTTACCAAGGCTTGATTTGTGGCCCAGAATGTGATCATTCCTAGAGCAAATTCCGTGTGCACTTGAGAATTGTATTCTGCTGCTTTTGGATGGAATGTCCTATAACTCTCTATTAATTCCATCTGGTGTAATGCTTCATTTAGGGCCTGAGTTTTCTTGTTGATTGTTGATTTTCTGTCTGGATGATCTGTCCACTGCAGTAAGTGGGGTGTTAAAGTCCCCTGCTCTATGGTATTGTTGTTAATTTCTCCTTTTAAGGTTGTTAGCAGTTGCCTTATATATTAAAGTGATCCTGGATTGGTCCTTTGATCATTATGTAATGCCCATCTTTGTCTCTTATCATATTCTTTATTTTCAGGCCTATTTTGTTTGATATGAGTATCATTACTCCAGTGTTTTTGATTGCCATTTGCATGGAATATTTTCTTCCATCTTCTCATTTTCAATTTGTATGTGTCCCTAGAAAGTGAAGTGGGTCTCTTGAAGACAGCATACGTATGGGTCTTGTTTTTGTATCCATTCAGCCAGTCTAGATCTTTTGGTTGGGGCATTTAGTCCGTTTACATGTCAGCTATTTACTGATTTGTATGTTCTTATTGCCATTTCATTAACTGTTTTGGATTTGTTGCTGTTGCTCTTTTTTCTTCCCTTCTTCTCTTGTTCTCTCCTTTTGTGGATTGATGACTACCTTTAGCATTGTATTTGAGTTGATTGCTCTTATTTGTGTGTGTATCTATTGTAGGTTTTGGTCCTGTAGTTACCCTGAAGTTTTGAGATAGGCGTCTCTCTCTCTCTGATTATTTTAAGTTGTTGGTCTCTTAATTGGAAGTGCATCTCCAGTGTCCTGCATTTGTACCCTCCTCTTCTCCCAATTTCTGGTTTTGGTAGCATATTGAAGCGTGGATGATTTCCTACATTTACCGTGTCTATGCCTTTACTGTGTCTATGCCTTTACTGGTGATCCTTGTCATTTGTAGTGTTTTGGTTTCTAGTTGTGGCCTTTTCTTTGCCTCAGGAAGTTCTTTCAGTATTTGTTGTAAATCTGGGTTAGTGGTGCTGAAGGCTCTTAACTGTTGTTTTTCTGTAAAGCTTTTGATTTCTCCTTCAAATCAGAATGAAAGCCTTGCTGGGTAGAGTAATCTTGGTTGGAGATTTTTCCTTTCATCTTGTTAAGTATATCGCGCCACTCCCTTCTGGCCTGCAGAGCTTCTGCTGAAAAATCAGCTGAAAAGCTTTTCAGGATTCCCATGTATGTTATGTGTTTGTTTTCCCTAGATGCTTTCCATATGTTCTCTTTGTCTTTAATTTTGTCCAGTTTCATGAATATGTGTCTTGGGGTGTTCCTCCTTGGGTTTATTTCATATGGTACTCAATGTGCTTCCTAGATTTCAGTGAGTGATTCCTTCCCCATGGTAGGGAAGTTTTGGCCTATTATCTCTTCAAATAGGTTCTCTGGCCTTTTCTCTCTCTCTTCTTCTTTTGGCACCCCTATAATGCAGATGTTGGTGCATGTAATGTTGTCCTAGAGTTCTCTTAGACTGTCTTCCAATCTATTCAATCTTTTTTCTTTTTCTGTTCCACATCAGTGATTTCCAATAGTGTGTCCTCCACCTCACTTGTTCATTCTTCTGCCTCATGTATTCTGTTGTTGGCTGCTTCTAATGAATTTTATATTTCAGTTATTGTATTTTTCATCTCTGCTTGCTTCAGTCTTAAATTTCGTATTTCTTTGCTCAGTGATTCCTGTAAATTATCAGTCTTTGCCTCCCATCTGTTTCCAATGCCCTGCATCACATTATGATCATCAGTCTAAAGTCTTTTTCCTGGAGGCTGATACTCTCCAGATCACTTAGCTGTTTTTCTGGGGTTTTTCTCTCTCCTTCATCTGGGTTATGGTTCTCTGCCTTTACATTTTTATAGGTTTTTGGTGTGCTCTCCTTTTTCCAGAAAACAATGTGGTAGCCCCTCTTTCTTCTGAAGTCCGCACCCTTTGTGGCTGAAGTTGGTGTGGGGGCTTGCTATAGGCTTCCTGATGGGAAGGACTGGTGCCTGCCCACTGGTAGGTGGAGCTGCTTCTTATCCCTCTGGAGGATGGGTCTTTGCTCTGGGTGAGATTAGAGGCAGTTGTGTGATTAGGGTGTCTTTAGGCAGCCTGTTTACTGATGGGTGGGGCTGTGATCTCACCTGGATTCGTGTTTGACCTGGGGCTTCTCAGCGCTGATAGGTGGGGCCGGATTTCCCCAAAATGGCCACCTCTAGAGGAACACATGCCAGTGAGCACTCCTGAGACTTTTGCTTCCAGTGTCCTTCCCCAGCAGTGATCCACAGTCACTCCCTGTTTTCCCAGGAGATCCTCCAAGAACTGCAGTCAGGCCTCCCCAGATTCCCATGGAGTCTCTACTTTGTCTGGGACCCTGTGGATATGAAAGCCTGTGTGTACCTTTCAAGAATGGGGTTTCTGTCTCCCCCAGTCCCATGGAGCTTTAGCACAGAAGCCCTACTACCCTCAATGCCAGATGCTCTGGGGGCTCTTTCTCCCAATGCCATACCCCCAGGTATGGGGATCCAATGTGGGACTCAGAACTCTCGCTCCTGTAGGTGGGTCTATGTGACACAGTTCCTTTCCAGTCTGTGTGCTGCCCACATGATGCTCATGGCTTGTGTATGTCACATAATAGGCCTTCCTACCATCTTGATGTGGTTTCCTCTTTGTTTCTTGGAGTAGGATATCTTTTTTGAAAGTTTCCAATCCATTTTGTTGAAGGTTGTTCAGCATTTGGTGGTAATTTTGTTGTTTTGAAGAGAGCAGGTGAACTCCATTCCTTCTGTCCTGCCATCTTAATCCAGTCCCCTTCTCCTCATTTTTCAACTGGGTTTTGTTTGTTTGGTTTTGTTTTTGCTGTTGAGTTGTATAAGTTGTTTGTATGTTTTGGAAATTAAGCTCTTGTCAGTTACATTATTTGAAACTCTTTTCTCCCATTGCATAGATTGTCTTTTTGCTTTTTTTTTAAGGTTTCCGTTGCTGTGCAAATGCTCGTGGGCTTGATTAACTCCCATTGGTTTATTTTTGTTTTTTCATTCTGTTGCTTTGGGAGACCGACCTAAGAAAACC
The DNA here is from genome assembly GCF_054392235.1 of Sus scrofa. Taxonomy (NCBI): domain Eukaryota; kingdom Metazoa; phylum Chordata; class Mammalia; order Artiodactyla; family Suidae; genus Sus; species Sus scrofa. The sequence continues at coordinate 15,482,234 of NC_139396.1, read as the reverse complement.
TTTCAATGTTTGATGTCAGGGAATGTTTCGCCTATGATCTCTTCCAGGAGTTTTATGATGTCTTATCTTATGTTTAAGTTTTTAAGCCATTTTGAGTTTATTTTTGTGTATGGTATGAGAGTGTGTTCTAGTTCCATTGATTTACGTGGAATTGTTCTGCTTTCTCCATACCACTTGGGGAGGAGACAATCTTTCTCTGATTTTGTATTCTTGCCTCATTTGTCAAAGATTGTTTGACCATAGTTGTCTGGGGTTATTTCTGGGTTCTGTATTCTGTTCCATTGGAGTGTATGTCGTTTTGGTACCAGTACCACACTGTCTTGATGATTGTAGCTTTGTAATATTGTCTGAAGTCTGAGAGAGTTATGCCTCCTGCTTGGTTTGTGTTCCTCAGGATTGCTTTGGCAATTCTGAGTCTTTTATGGATCCATATCAATTTTTGGATTGTTTGTTCTAGTTCTGTGAAAAATGGCATGGGTAATTTGATAGGGATTGCCTTGAATCTGTTGATTGATTTGGGTAGGAGGGTCATGTAAATGATATTAATTCTTCCAATCCAGGAGTGTGGAACATCTTTCTGTTTCTTTGAATCCTCTTTAAGTGTCTTGAGTGAAGTTGTAGAGTTCTCAGCATGGAAGTCTTTCACCTCCTTGGTCAGGTTAACAGCTGTTGCCTTATGTTTTGAGGTAACCCTCTTTCGGGTGTATATGTATTTAACATCCCTATGCATGCTTCTTGGATTGATCCTTTGATCATTATGTAATGACCTTGTTTGTCTCTTATAATATTCTTTTTTTTTAAATATTTTTTTTTATTTTCCCACTGTACAGCAAGGGAATCAGGTTATCCTTACATGTATACATTACAATTACATTTTCTCCCCCACCCTTTCTTCTGTTGCAACATGAGTATCTAGACATAGTTCTCAATGCTATTCAGCAGGATCTCCTTGTAAATCTATTCTAAGTTGTGTCTGATAAGCCCAAGCTTCCGATCCCTCCCACTCCCTCCCCCTCCCATCAGGCAGCCACAAGTCTCTTCTCCAAGTCCATGATTTTCTTTTCTGAGGAGATGTTCATTTGTGCTGGATATTAGATTCCAGTTATAAGTGATATCATATGGTATTTGTCTTTGTCTTTCTGGCTCATTTCACTCAGTATGAGATCCTCTAGTTCCATCCATGTTGCTGCAAATGGCATTATGTCATTCTTTTTTTATGGCTGAATAGTATTCCATTGTGTATGTATACCACATCGTCCCAATCCAATCATCTGTCGATGGACATTTGGGTTCTTTCCATGTCCTGGCTATTGTGAATAGTGCTGCAATGAACATGCGGGTGCATGTGTCTCTTTTAAGCAGAGTTTTGTCCGGATAGATGCCCAAGAGTGGGATTGCGGGGTCATATGGAAGTTCTATGTATAGATTTCTAAGGTATCTCCAAACTGTTCTCCATAGTGGCTGTACCAGTTTCCATTCCCACCAACAGTGCAGGAGCGTTCCCTTTTCTCCACAGCCCCTCCAGCACTTGTTATTTGTGGATTTATTAATGATGGCCATTCTGACTGGTGTGAGGTGGTATCTCATGGTAGTTTTGATTTGCATTTCTCTTATAATCAGCGATGTTGAGCATTTTTTCTTTGGAGAAATGTCTCTTCAAGTCTTTTGCCCATTTTTCCATTGATTGATTGGTTTTTTTGCTGTTGGGTTGTATAAGTTGCTCATATATTCTAGAGATTAAACCCTTGTCAGTTGCATCATTGGAAACTATTTTCTCCCATTCTGAAAGTTGTCTTTTTGTTTTCTTTTGGGTTTCCTTTGCTTTGCAAAAGCTTTTCAGTTTGATGAGGTCCCATGGGTTTATTTTTGCTCTAATTTCTATTGCTTTGGGAGACTGACCTGAGAAAATATTCATGATGTTGATGTCCGAGAGTGTTTTGCCTATGTTTTCTTCTAGGAGTTTGATGGTGTCCTGTCTTATATTTAAGTCTTTCAGCCACTTTGAGTTTATTTTTGTGCATGGTGTGAGGGTGTGTTCTAGTTTCATTGCTTTGCATGCAGCTGTCCAGGTTTCCCAGCAATGCTTGCTGAATAGACTTTCCTTTTCCCATTTTATGTTCTTGCCTCCCTTGTCAAAGATTAATTGACCATAGGTGTCAGGGTTTATTTCCGGATTTTCTCTTCTGTTCCATTGGTCTGTCTGTCTGTTTTGATACCAGTACCACACTGTTTTGATGACTGTGGCTTTGTAGTATTTCTTGAAGTCTGGGAGAGTTATGCCTCCTGCTTGGTTTTTGTTTCTCAGGATTGCTTTGGCGATTCTGGGTCTTTTGTGGTTCCATATAAATTTTTGGATTGTTTGTTCTAGTTCTGTGAAAAATGTCCTGGGTCATTTGATAGGTTTTGCATTGAATCTGTAGATTGCTTTGGGTAGTATGGCCATTTTTACAATATTGATTTTTCCAATCCTTGAACATGGAATATCTTTCCATTTCTTTACATCTTCTTTGATTTCTTTGATTAGAGTTTTATAGTTCTCGGCATATAGGTCCTTTACCTCCTTGGTCAGGTGTATTCCGAGGTATTTGATTTTGTGAGGTGCAATTTTAAAAGGTATCATATTTTTGTATTCCTTTTCTTAAGTTTTTTTTATGGTATACAGAAATGCAACTGACTTCTGAATGTTAATTTATATCCTGCCACTTTGCTGAATTTATTAATCAGTTCAAGGAGTTTTGGGGTTGAGTCCTTAGGGTTTTCTATGTATAGTATCATGTCATCTGCATACAGTGACAGTTTGATCTCTTCTCTTCCTATATGGATGCCTTTTATTTCTTTTGTTTGTCTAATTGCTGTGGCTAAGACTTCCAAAACGATGTTTTGGTGAGAGTGGGCATCCCTGTCTTGTTCCAGATTTGAGTGAGAAGGCTTTCAGTTTTTCCCCATTGAGTATTATATTTGCTGTGGGTTTATCATAAATGGCTTTGATGATATTCAGGAATGTTCCCTCTATACCCACTTTGGCGAGGGTCTTGATCATGAATGGATGTTGAACTTTGTCAAATGCTTTTTCTGCGTCTATTGAGATGATCATATGATTTTTGACTTTTCTTTTGTTAATGTGGTGTATGACATTGATTGATTTGCGTATGTTGAACCATCCTTGTGAACCTGGTCATGGTGTATAATTTTTTTGATATGTTGTTGGATTCGGTTGGCTAAGATTTTGTTGAGAATTTTTGCATCTATGTTCATCAGTGATATTGGGCGGTAGTTTTCTTTTTTGGTGGTATCTCTGTCTGGTTTTGGCATGAGGGTGATGGTGGCATCATTGAATGTCTTTGGGAGTATTCCTTCTTCTTCAACCTTTTGAAAGAGTTTAAGGAGGATGGGCACCAGTTCCTCTTTATATGTTTGATAGAATTCGCCTGTGAAGCCATCTGGCCCTGGACTTTTATTTGTAGGGAGTGTTTTTATGACATCTTCAATTTCATTTCTAGTGATTGGTCTGTTCAGTTGGTCTGTTTCTACTTGATTCCGTTTTGGCAGGCTGTAAGATTCTAGAAAATTGTCCATTTCTTCCAGATTGTCAAACTTGTTGCCATACAATTGTTCATAGTATTCTCTTATGGTTTTTTGTATTTCTGCTGTATCCGTTGTGATTTCTCCTTTTTCAATTACAATTTTTGTTATTTGGGTTCTTTCCTCTTTTTAGTGAGTGTGGCCAGGGGTTTGTCAATTTTGTTCACCTTTTCAAGGAACCAGCTCTTGGGTTTATTAATTGTCTCTATTGTTTTTTGAGTCTCTATTTTATTGATTTCTTCTTTGATCTTTATAATTTCCTTCCTTCTGCTGACTTTAGGTCTTTTTTGTTCTTCTTTTTCCAATTCATTTAGGTGGAGAGTTAAGTTGTCAATTTGGGATCTTTCTTCTTTTTTGAGAAAGGCCTGTATTGCTATAAATTTCCCTCTGAGCACTGCTTTCACAGCATCCCATAGATTTTGAGAGGTTGTGTCTTCATTATGATTTGTTTCAAGGTAGTTTTTAATTTCCTTCTTGATTTCCTCATTGACCCATTGGTTTTTTAGTAGCATGTTGTTTACTCTCCATGTAGTAGGTTTTTTCCTCATTTCTTTTCCCATGGTTGATTTCTAATTTCATGGTGTTGTGGTCAGAGAAGATACCTGAGATAATTTCTATGTTCCTAAATTTGTTGAGGTTAGCTTTGTGTCCCAATATGTGGTCGATTCTTGAGAATGTTCCATGTGCACTTGAGAAGATTGTGTATTCTGATTTTTTTGGATGTAGTGTCCTGAAGATATCAATTAAGTCTAACGTTTCTATTGTTTCCTTTAGGATCTCTGTTGCTTTATTGGTTTTCTGTCTAGAGGATCTGTCCATTGATGTGAGGGGGTATTAAAGTCTCCTACTATGATTGTAGTCTCATCAATATCTCCCTTTATGTCTGTTAATATTTGTTGTATGTATCTGGGTGCTCCTATATTTGGGGCATATATGTTGATGATAGTAACATCCTCTCCTTGGATGGATCCCTTAATCATTAAGTAGTGTCCTTCTTTGTCTTTCTTTATGTCTTTCGTTTTAGAGTCTATTTTGTCTGACATGAGCATTGCGAGTCCTGCTTTTCTGTCATGTCTATTGGCGTGAAATATTTTTCCCCACCCTTTCACTTTCAATCTATATGTCTCCTTTGTCCTAAGGTGAGTTTCTTGTAGGCAGCATATTGAAGGTTTTTGCCTTTTTATCCACTCAGCCATTCTGTGTCTTTTGATTGGGGCATTCAGTCCATTGACATTTAAGGTGATAATTGATAGATGATTATTTATTGCCATTTGAACCTCGTGTTCCAGTTGATTCTATGGTTCTCCATTCTTCCTTTCTTTTTTTTTTTTTTTTTGAATGGATGGTCTCCTGTTATTATCTGCTTGAGTGTATTTTTTTTTTTTTTTGCAAATGCAATATTTGGTTTTGGCTTGTGGTTGCCCTGTTTTTAAGTATGCTAACCCCTTCCCATAATTGTGTGTTTTAGCCTGATGGTCCTGTAAGTTCAAACTCTTCATTACTATATTAAAATTAAGAAGAGAAACATACAAACAAACAAAAAGGGTTATTTACTTCCTAACATCCCTTGCCCACATTTTATGGTTTTGATGACTCTTTTTTATTTTTTTCTTTTTAATTTTATTATGTTTGAAGCATGTTCATGATTAAATCTGTATGCTGGCTTATTTGAGTGACTGCTCTCTGATTGCGGTTTCCTCAGTCCTAGTTCTTCCTCTTCTTCTTCTTTTTTTTTTTTCTTTTATTTTTTCTTCCCTTTCCTACCTTTCTTTTTGGTTTAGAGAAGCCCTTTCAATATTTCCTTTAACCTGGGGTTTGTGTTGCTGTATTCTTTAAGTTTTTGTTTGTTGGAAAAAATTTTTATTTCCCCTTCTATTTTAAATGATATTCTTGCTGGATAGAGTATTCTAGGTTGCATATTTTTTTCCTTTTAGCACTTTAAATATCTCTTGCCATTCCTTCCTGGCCTGTAGAGTTTCTGTAGAGAAATCAGCTGATATTCTTATGGTAGTTCCCTTGTAGGTAACATTCTGTTTTTCTCTTGCTGCCTTTAGGATCCTCTCTTTATCACTAACTTTTGCCATTTTTATTATGATGTGTCTTGGTGTGGGTCTGTTTGGGTTCAGTTTGTTTGGGGCCCTCTGTGCTTCTTGTATCTTGAACCCAGTATCCTTTAGATTTGGGAAGTTTCCAGCGATAATTTCTTCAAATATATTTTCCATCCCCTTATCTTTTTCTACTCCTTCTGGAATTCCTATTATGCGTAGATTGGCCTGCTTTATATTATCCCATAGGTCTCTTATATTGCTTTCCAGTTTTTTGATTCAGTTTTCTGTCTGTTGACCGGATTGAGTGATTTCCATTATTCTATCTTCCATATCACTGATTCGTTTTTTTGCATTATTCATTCTGGTTTTTACTGCCCCTAGTTCAGTTTGCATCTCTGCAAATGAATGTTCTAGTTTTTCTTGGCTCCTCCTTATATTTTCTAGTTCCTTTCTGAGGATATCTGCATTACTGTTCATATCTTCTCTTAATTCCTTCAGTATTTTCACTATTTCTCTTTTGAACTCCAGCTCTGTCTGACAGAAGAGATCTGTTTCATTGTTGACTGTTTTAGGTGAGTTCTCCTGTCATATAGGACATTTTATGTGAATTGTGAGTGGGGCATCCAGGGTGTTGGGCCCTTTGATGTGTGCATTGGCCCTTCTTTCTGAATCACTGCATTGCTCCTGTCAGGTTGAGTCATTCTTTCGGGTCAAAGAATTCCTTCCTCCAAATGCTGGTGAATTCCAGTGGAAATCATGCAAATGGATTTAGGGGTGTCTGTACCTTAGGCAGGTGCACACATCTTCAGCATTGTATGGTCCTAGAATCTGGGGCCCTCGAAGGGTGAGGCTGATGGCATTAACCCTGTACAGCAGAACCTTCACAGGAGTGTGGTTGGCATGAGAAGCAGCAGTCAGCAAGTTGTGGGGATTCATGGATAAAAGATAAGGTAGGCAAGTGCTCTCCCAGGAAAACCCCGTGAGATTCAGTTCAGCAAGCACAGGGATTTCTGGCTCCTCTGTGGCACAGCTGGTAAGCAAGGACACCGTGCACATGGGGTCCAGATGGTGCAAGTCTCTAGAGCTGCCCAAGGGTGTTGGAAAGTATTGTAGGTCAGGCTGGTAAGCTGTATGAACAATTCTCCACTACTGTATCTCTATGGAAACCTAAGTCCTCAGGGATAGGCAGGACCTCTAGGGTCAGTGAGCTGACAAGGACAAAGGTGGGGAGGCCTTGTCTCTAAGGGAGGCTTGGGAGTGAGGCCTGGAGAGCCTGGGGAGTCCTTCTCTGAGAAGATATGGCTCTGATATTCCCAAACCTTTAGACATGGTCCCTGTTCTTTTCTGAAGGTTCAGGGTACTTCTATCTATGGGAAGTTCATCCCAAGATCTTGGTTCTCAGATCAGATGACCTGACCCTATTTTTCTTTATTCCACATCCAGCCATCAACCCAACAGGGAGCCATGTGGTCACTGTGTCCACCAGCTGACCCTACAGCCTCCTGCTTCCCTTCCCAAAATAGACCCCTCTATTGTGACTCAGCCCCTGGATTCCATACAGTGAACTGTTAGTGACCTCTAGGATGATATTCAAGAGCCTCAACCTGAACAGGCTTGAAAAATAACAAATAACTTTTTTTGTCTTTTTGCCATTTCTGGGGCCGCTCCCATGGCCTATGGAGGCTCCCAGGCTAGGGGTCAAATTGGAGCTGTAGGCACTGGCCACAGCCACAGCAACACAGGGATCCGACCCACATCTGGAACCTACACCGCAGCTCATGGCAATGCGGGATCCCTAACCCACTGAGCAAGGCCAGGGATCAAACCTGCAACCTCATTTGGTTCCTAGTCGGATTCATTAACCACTGAGCCATGACAGGAACTCCAACAACTAACATTTTATGAGCCATTCCTAAAATCTTCCCAGCTCACACCAATAGGTCAACTATTCAATCATAGCCACAAAGAAGGGTGAATCTGTGGCAGCCTTTGGAGCCGTGTGGAATCTCATTTTATAGCATTTGGGATTCCATACAGTTAAAAGGCCACTCGGCCTGCTTCAGCTTCCCTATTCATTAATCGATTAACTTCTGAGATTAGCAGATTGATACAGAAAAGACAGAAAAGAAGATGGGAGGCTATAGGCCTACCTGAACTCCTGACGCTAGTTGAGCATTTTGTAAAGGACCTGGCAGCAAGATCACAAACAAAAACCACCAAGCTATGAGCTTTATATCTCCAACAGATCCAAGGGAAGAGACACAAAAGAATACTTGCACCTTCCCAAGACCCCCTCCTAGGGGTCCATGATCATTTCAGTGACCCAGCGTTGGTGTTTCATTTGTAATCAGCTAGCCACTGGGAAAAAAAAGCTGTCCTCAAAGGTCTTGTGCAGACTCTTCACAGGAGATACTCTCATACCTACCTCAATGTGAGGGCTCCCCCATCAACCCTTACCATAGTTGACAGAACACCAGAGGTTCTATTACCAGCAATTACCTGAAACAACCTAGAAGAAAGGAAAACGAAAATTAATAGAAAACCTGGCTCAATTTTAGTTGATACAAGAGCTATACTCAGTACTTGAAACCCCACTCATTCTTTCATTTGAAATCTACGTGAAACCCTAAGCCTAACTGTAAACATAGCCAACTCTTAACATGCTACCCCGACCATAGCTGTGCCTTCTACTTTAAATTCCATCCTCATAAAACAGTACACCCCTCAGAGTAAGAAGGATGTTTCCAGAGTGCGGGTATCTAATAAGTTCAGAGAGAACTTTTATCTCAACCACTATTCTGTTTTGCTATGCACTATAGCCCAGTTAATCTATGTGACAGAGATCTCCTTTCTAATGTAAAAGGGCTACTATGTTTTCCCTGTGATGGAGATCTCACCTTAAAATTTCTTGATCATCCCCAACCCTGATCATTTATATCCCTTATACTCTGTCCTGAACATAAAAGAGGAAGAAGCTCAACAAAAGTTCTCTAATTGATTTGAGATGTCTGAAAATGTGTGGGCTACTTCTGACCCTGACATTGGAAGAATAAAAAATGCAGAACCTATAAGAATTCAGATAGATGTGGCTAAACCTCTCCCTAAGTTTCCTCCATAACCGTTAAAGCCTGAGGCAATACAAGGCCTCACACTCATTGTAGGAGGCTTATTTGCTCAGGGGTTTCTCATGTCCTGTGTGAGTTCCTGCCACAGGCCAGTCTTGCCTATTTGGAAACCTAATGGGATAGGTGTTTGCCCAGGAGCTGGGGGCTATTAATAAAGTAGTCATCCTCCATTTACCAGTTGTTCCAAAACTGGACACCCTTCTGCCACAAGTTTTAACTGACTTGAAATGGTTTACTTTTGTAGACTTTTGTTCAAATGACTTCAGCATCCCTGTAGATCCAACAGCCAATATCTATGTCTATGTGTCTTTCCTTGGAACCATCAGGAGTAGACCTGGACGGTTTTGCCTCAAGTGTTTCCTGAGGCCCCTTCTTTCTTCCCCCAAGTAACTCACCAAGATTTAAGTACCTTCTATAGAGTTCCCATTGTGGCACAGCAGAAACAAACCCGACTAGGGAACATGATGTTGTGGGTTCAATTTCTGGCTTCACTCAGTAGGTTAAGGATCTGGCATTGCTGTGAGTTCTGGTATAGGTCACAGATGCAGCTTGGATCTAACATTGCTGTGGTGTAAGCTGGCAGCTGTAGCTCCAATTAGATCCTTAGCCTGGGAATCTCCATGTGTGGCACGTGCAGCCCTAAAAAGGAAAAGAAAAAAGCTAACGTTTTAAGTGTTTTCTAGTTCCCTGAGAAATCACCCATTTTACAAGATGCAGATGATCTCATGGTGTACTCTGCCACTATACAATTCTATGAGGCATGCATAAAAGCTTCCCTTTATTTGCTGCAATAGGTATCTGAAAAAGAGCACATAGAGAAAATTTCAGTTATCTCAACACTGGACATTATATAGGGCATAATCTAAACACTAAAGGAATCCAGCTGACTTCCACAAGAATTAAGCTCACACAGGACATTCCCAGGCTCACAACTAAGAAATCCACATTGTGGATTTCTAGATTTAGCTGGTTATTGCAAACTCTGGGTTCCAAATTTTATGAACTTACTGAAGTTCTAGTTCCTTAACCCCATCCTTGGGAAGATAAACATGAGCAGGCTTTTCTAAAGTGAAAACTACTGCTACAAGAGCCACCTGCCTTAGGGTTATTCAACTATTCAAGCATTTTACTTTATTTGTGCAGGAAAGGGATAACTAGGCCCTGGGAGTTATGGAAGCATGTAGTAAACGTAGCCCTACTGCCTGTTGTAGCATGCAACTTGATTCTGTTGCTCATGCCTGTCTCCGTTGTCTTGAAGTAACAGCCAGACCTGCAAAGTTAGCGAAAGCCTTGGCAAATGCCACACACTCTCCAGTCTTCTTAACTGTGAAATGACTCAGTGTTTTCCTGCAGGTAGATTAACTTCCTATGAGATCCTTGTGCTCTCACCACCTCATCTATATCTTAAACATTGCAATGCTCTCAGTCCTGCTACACTACTACTTTTATCTCAACAAGGAAAGCACCATGACAATGAGGTAATAATGTCCCATTTTGTGACACTGTCTTGATTAATGATATCTCTAAACCAATCCCAATCAAATCTTGTGTGTTGATGAGTTATGCTTACAATTGAGAAGGGATTTTCAAGCTAGTTATGCTGTTTCTACCCATGATGACCTAGTCAATGTTGGAGATGTCCTCAGGCAGAGCTCTGTGCCCTTTCCAGAGCATGCCAGTTGTCAGAGGGAGGATCTGTCAGTGTTTAAAATGATAGCCAGGATGCTTTTGACCAAGACGTTGGATCCAGTTCTGACAGAGGCCTGGAAAGGTTATAAAGGTGACAGCACTTTGAGATGATCTGTGATGCTTACAAAATGCCTGACAGTTCTCCCTCCTGTCCTTACTTGTTCCTCAAATGTGGCCTTAAGTGGTTTCTGGTCTGTACACTTTCCCATCTATGTGGGACACATTACCCAGGATGGAGGCTTCCTGCCGCTGAGAGGTGAGGACTACTGAATTTGGAAAACCTGACTTTTGATCAGTGACCCTTTCAGAGAAAGATCTTGATCTTTGAAGATCAAGGAGAGCTGTGAACATGAATTTACGGTACCTTAACTCAACTTGGAGTTGAGAAGGCCTGTAGAGGGAGCTCTCACACCTTACCCTTCATGGTAATTACCCTAAAAGGAGAATGTCAATTACTGACCCCAGCAGGAAGCTAGGAACCTTGCATTCCCAAACAGGAAGTTCACTTGGTTTCTACCCCAGCAGGAGGAGGGAAGACTGCCTTCTTATGCAAAAGCAAACCCTCCCAATTAAAAAAATGCTACAGTGTAGCCAATAAGAAGCCAACATCACCTGAACTTTTACTTTTCTCCAGTGAACTTTTCTTTCTTTGTCTTTTTTTCCTATTGATGTCATTTTCCCCTTGTCCTACCCTTCTTACTATAAAAGACTTTCATAGTGTGTAACCCCTTGGAGGAGCTCTCTGTTTGCCAGGTGGGATGCTCCCTGATACATGAGTCTTTTAATGAACCCAATTAGATCTTCAGATTTACTCAGTTACTTTTTTTTTTTTTTTTTGGAGTGCCAATATCACTTACTTGGACGTCCCAGTTACTGCTTCTCCTAGTACAAGTGGATGCCTAGTGGCTCAGATTGCCCCATTCATTATCCATCCCCACTAAAATGTCAGTACAATGAATTGTGGTTACGGGCATAATGAAATTCTGCCTTCTCATATTTTTTAAAACATGGTTTTTAATTATTTTATATTTTAATTCATTGAGTTTTATTATATTTATAGTTGTACAACCATCATCACAACCTAATTTTACAACATTTCTAACCCTAAGCCCCATGCTGTCTCCTCCCAACCTGTCTCCTTTGGTAACCAAGGATATTCTTTTCTTTTCTTTTTCCTCAGAGAAATTTTTATTGTATTTTATTTTATTTTACTTTTTAAATATTTGTTTGTATAATGATTTTTGTGTTTTAGCAGTATAGCTGGTTTACAGTGTTCTGTCAATTTTATACTATACTGCATGGCGACCCAGTTACTCATACATGTATACATTTTTTTCTCACATTATCATCCTCTGTCATAAGTCACCAGACATAGTTCCCAGTGCAACACAGCAGGATGTCATTGCTAATCCATTCCAAAGGCAATAGTCAGAGTTCCCGTCGTGGCGCCGTGGTTAAGGAATTCGACTAGGAACCATGAGGTTGCGGGTTCAGTCCCTGCCCTTGCTCAGTGGGTTAACGATCCGGCATTGCCATGAGCTGTAGTGTAGGTTGCAGACGTGGCTCAGATCCTGTGTTGCTGTGGCTCTGGCGTAGGCCAGTGGCTACAGCTCTGATTCGACCCCTAACCTGAGAACCTCCATATGCTGAGGGAGCGGCCCAAAGAAATAGCAAAAAGACAAAAAAAAAGAAAAGGCAATAGTCTGCATCTGTTAACCCAAGCACGCCATCCATCCCACTCCCTGCCCCTCCCCCTTGGCAACCACAAATCTATTCTCCAAGTCCATGATTTTCTTTTCCATGGAAAGATTCCTTTGTGCCATATATTAGATTCAAGATATAAGTGATATCACATGGTATTTTCCTTTCTCTTTCTGACTTACTTCACTCAGGATGAGAGCCTCTAGTTCCATCCATGTTGCTGGAAAAGGCATTATTTTGTTCTCTTTTATGGCTGAGTAGGATTCCATTGTGTATATATACCACATCTTCCTACTCCAATCACTTGTTAATGGACAATTGGGCTGTTTCCATGTCTTGGCTATTGTGAGTAGTGCTGTAATGAACATGTGGGTTCATGTGTCTTTTTCAAGGAAACTTTTGTCTGGATATATGCCTGAGAGTGGGATTGCCAGGTCATAGGGTAGTTCTAGGTATAGATTTCTAAGGTATCTCCCTCCATACGGTTCTCCATAGTGGCTGTACCAGCTTACATTCATTCCCACCAACAGGGCAGGAGGGTTCCCTTTTCTCCACACCCCCTCCAGACTTTGTTACTTGTGGACTTATGAATGATGGCCACTCTGACTGGTGCGAGGTGGTATCACATGGTAGTTTTGATTTGCATTTCTCTTATAATCAACGATGTTGATCATTCTTTCATGTGCTTCTTGGCCATCTGTATATCTTCCTTGGAGAAATGTCTCTTCAGGTCTTTTGCCCATTTTTCCATTGGGTTGTTGGGTTTTTTTGCTGTTGAGGTGCATAAGTTGTTTGTCTATTTTAGAGATGAGGCCCTTGTCAGTTGCATCATTTGAAACTATTTTCGCCCATTCTGTAAGTTGCCTTTTTGTTTCCTTTGCTGTGCAGAAGCTTGCTGATTAGGTCCCATTGGTTTACTTTTGCTTTGATTTCTGTTGCTTTGGGAGACGGACCTGAGAAACATTTGTAAGGTTGATGTCAGAGATTGTGTTGTCTATATTCTCTTCCAGGAGTTTGATGGTGTCTTCTCTTACATTTAATTCTCTCAGCCATTTTGAGTTTATTTCGGTGCATAGTGTGAGGGTATGTTCTAATTTTGTTGATTTGCATGCAGCTGTCCAGGTTTCCCAGCAGTACTTGCTGAAAAGACTGTCTTTTCCCCATTTTATGTTCTTGCCTCATTTGTCAAAGATTAATTGCCCGTATGTGTTTGGGTTTATTTCTGAGTTCTCTATTCTGTTCCATTGGTCTGTCTGTCTGTTTTGATACCAGTACCACACTGTCTAGATGACTGTGGCTTTGTAATATTGCCTGAAGCCTGGAAGAGTTATGCCTCCTGCTTGGTTTTTGTTCCTCAGAATTGCTTTGGCAATTCTGGGTCTTTTGTGGTTCCATATAGATTTTGGGATAGTTTGTTCTAGTTCTCTGAAAAATGGTGTGGGTAACTGGATAGGGATTGCATTGAATCTGTAGATTGCTTTGGGTAGTATGGCCATTTTTACAATATTAATTCTTCCAATCCAGAAGCATGGAATGTCTTTCCATTTCTTTACATCTTCTTAATTTCCTTGTTTAATGTTTCATAGTTCTCAGCATATAAGTCTTTCACCACCTTGGTCAGATGATTGACTTTTTTGGGGTGCAACTTTAAAAGGTATCATATTTTTGTATTCCTTTTCTACTATTTCACTGTTTGTATACAGAAATGCGAGTGATATCTGAATGTTAATCTTATATCCTGCTACTTTGCTGAATTTGTTGAGCAGTTCAGGTAGTTTTTGGGTTGAGTTCTTGGGGCTTTCTATATATAGTATCATGTCCTCTGCATACAGTGACAGTTTTACCACTTCTCTTCCTATTCAGATGCCTTTTGTTTCTTTTGTTTGTCTGCTTGCTGTGGCTAGGACTTCCAGCACTATGATAACAGTGGTGGTGGGAGTGGGCATCTGTGTCTTGTTCCAGATTTAGTGGGAAGGCTTTCAGTTTTTCTCCATTGACTATTATGTTTGCTGTGGGTTTGTCATAAATGGCTTTGATTATGTTAAGGAATGTTCCCTCTAGACCCACATTGGTAAGAGTTTTGATCATGAATGGATGTTGGACTTTGTCAAATGCTTTTTCTGCATCTATTGAGATGATCATGTGGTTTCTGACTTTTATTAATGTGGTGTATGACATTGTTTGATTTGTGTATGTTGAACGGTCCTTGTGAACCTGGGATGAATCCCACCTGGTCATGGTGTACGATCTTTTTGATATGTTGCTGGATTTGGTTAGCTAAAATTTTGTTGAGAATTTTTGCATCTGTATCCAGCAAGGATATTGGCTGATAATTTTCTTTTTTGGAGGCATCTTTGTCTGTTTTTGGAATTAGCATGTCGGTAGCATCACAGAATGTCTTTGGGAGTGTTTCTTCTTCTTCAACCTTTTGGGAACATTTAAGGAGGAAGGGTAGGATTTCCTCTTTGTGTGTTTGGTAGAATTCTCCTGTGAAGCCATATGGTCCTGGACTTTTATTTGTAGGGGATGTTTTTATGACATAGTCAATTTCATTTCTAGTGATCCGTCTGTTCAGTTGATCTATTTCTTCTTGATTCAGTTTTGGCAGGCTGTAAGTCTCTAGAAAGATGTCCATTTCTTCTAGGTTGTTGAATTTGTTGCAATATAATTATTGATAGTAGTCTATGTTTTTTTGTATTTCTGTAGCATCAGTTGTGACTTCTCCTTTTTCATTTTGTTTATTTGGGTTTCTTCCCTCTCCTCTTCTTGGTGAGTCTAGCCAGAGGTTTGTCTATTTTGTTTATCTTTTCAAAGAGCCAGCTCTTGGTTTGATGGATTTTTTCTATTGTTTTTTGAATCTCTACTTTATTGATTTCCTCTTAGATCTTTATGATTACCTTCCTTCTGCTGACTTTAGGTTTTGTCTGTTCTTCTTTATCTAATTCATTTAGGTGGTGGGTTCAGTTTTCAATTTGAGATTTTTCTTCTCTGTCGAGGAAGGCCTGTGTTGCTATGAACTTCCCTCTGAGCACTGCACCTAGAGATGCAGATGCACAAGAAGGCCTGGGATGCTCCACCACCAACTCCAGGGACTCTTGGACTGGGGAAAAGGCTGAACCAGCAAATCCCAAAGAATGGGGACTGAAAACTCATTCCAAGCCAAATGGAGAGCTATAGCTGTCACCAGCAGTTCCCAGCATGGAATCCATGGGCTGCGTCAAAACAGATGGGTCCAGGGGAGGCAGGAGGTGGCTGTAGGGTCAGCTAGTGGACACAGTGATCATGGGCCTCCCTGATGGGTTTGCAGTTGGAGGCAGAATAGGAGGAAAAAAGGCTCAAGTCATCCGATCTGAGAACCACGAGACTGGGATGATCTTCCCACTGCCAGAAGAATCCTGAACCTTCAGAAAAGAACAATGACCATGTCTACAGGGTTTGGGAATATTGGAGCCATATCTCCTCAGAGTAGGACTCCCGAGGCTCTCCAGGCCTCACTCCTCAAGCCTCCCTTAGAGACAAGCCCTCCCCACCTTTGTCCTTGTCAGCTCACTGTTCCCTGAGGTCCTGCCTATCCCTGAGGACCTAGGATTCCATACAGATAGGTTGGTGGAGAATTATTGATACAGCTTACCAGCCTGACCCACAATAGTTCGCACCCTCCTGGGGCAACTGGGCACAGGGACACATGGCTCTAGAGACTTGAACCACCTGGACTGCATGTGCAGGGTGTCCTTGCCTACCAGCTGTGCCACAGAAGAGCCAGAAACACCTGTGACTGCCCAACGGCTTCTCAGGGGATTTTCCTGAGAGAGCACTTGCCCACCTTATCACTTATCCATGAATCCCCATGACTTCCTGACTGCTGCTTGTCATGCCAACCACACACCTGTGAAGGATCTGCTCTACATGGCCATCTGTCCACCAGGCTCACCCTTCTAGGGCCCCAGATTCTAGGACCATACAAATGTTGAAGGCGTGTCCACCCGCCTAAGGTACAGATGCCCCTAAAACCATCTGCATCATTTCCACTGGAAGTCACCAGCACTGGGGGAGGGGGGAATTCTTTGACCCGAAAGAATGACTCAACCTGACAGGAGCAATGCCGTGATTCAGAATGAAGGGTCAGTACACACATAGAAGCCCCAGATCCCCCACTCACAATTCACATAAAATGTCCCATACGTACATATAAACTGATGCCTGAAAATTCTTGCTTGACACATACATACATCCAGACACAGATGAGCAGTGTGCTGGTAAATGCTTATCTCTAGGAAAGTCAGGTAAGACTTCATTTATGGTATCTACATGGTCTAAATATTCCAAGCACGAGAAAATTCAAACTACCAACCTGATGTTACCAAACACAGAGATGACTCTCCCAAGCTAGTATGAACCAGTTCCAGTGAAGTCCACACCTTTCCATATGAATATGGAATCCACACAATCCACTTACACTCTGAGTGGGATCCTCAACTCTCACCTCAGTTATGTAAGCAAAGGACATCACACGTGTGTGTGTGTGTGTGTGTGTGTAAATATATACGTATTGGACACACATGCACATTTCTACACTCAGCCTGATAACTGTAGAAACAGGCCACCTAAATTTACATACCTAGATATACACATAGTCTAAAGTTTTACAGACAAAGTCCTATATACCTTGAATATCCAACTGCCTCTCTTACTGATACAGGTTGGGACCTGGCACCCTTGGCTGCAGGGGCTGCAGTTGTTGCACCTGGACAAACATCTCCTGGAGAATGAAATACAGCAAAAGTATAAAGGATGAGAAAGAACTATGTGCTTGCTCATTTGGGACAAATTGTGAGAAAAAAAAAAAAACTTCCACTTCTGAAGAACAGAGAGCAAAAGCAGGGTACCATGCACACCCCCTACATGCACCACCACTAAAGGGGAGGGAAAACCACCTCAGCCACCCCCCTGGCCCAACCCCTGGACATGCCCCTACGCTCACCCCATAGAAGGAACAAGCTCACCCCTGCTCAGTGAGCAGGTGAACAAGGCAACCTGGTGATTGCTTCTGCACCTCTCTGCTGAAGCAGGTGTCCTGAATAAAGCCTTCCTGATTTTCTCTTCTGGCATCTTATCAATTGCTCTTGATTAAGGAAGGCCAAGAACCCTAGCTGGTAACACTCCAACTCTATACACATCCAAACCATGAATACAAACAGGTGCAACGTACCTACCAACCAGCTGTCCATGTTGAATACCCACATTGCTGTGGCTGTGGCATAGGCATGAAGCTGCCGGTCTGATGTGACTCCTAGCCTAGGAACTTCCATATGCAGCAGGTGTGGCCCCCAAAAGGACAAATAAATAAGAAGGGGAAAAACTGATCTCTAGGACCTTTAGTTCTTTAAGGCAAAGTTCTGCATCTATTTACCCCAAGCTCCCAGTCCCTCCCACTCCCTTCCCCTCCCCGTGGCAACCACAAGTCTATTCTCCAAGTCCATGATTCTCTTTTCTGTGGAAAGGTTCCTTTGTGCTATATATCAGATTTCAGATATAAGTGATATCATATGGTATTGGGCTTTCTCTTTCGGACTTTCTTCACTCAGAATGAGAGTCTCTAGTTCCATCCATCATGCTCCATCACAAGTCTAAGATGTAGTTCTCTGTGAATATTTTAATTTTCAACCAGGAAGAAAGAAATATTTTTTTAAATGAAAATGATGGGGTGGTTGGGGAGCTTGGGTTAATAGATACTAACTATTGCCTTTGGAATGGATTAGCAATGAGAACCTGCTGTGCTGCACTGGGAACTATGTCTAGTCACTTATGATGGAGCAGGATAATGTGTGAAAATAGAATGTGTACATGTATGTGTAACTGTGTCACCAGGCTGTACAGTAGAAAAAAAATTGTATTGGGGAAATAACTATTAAAAAATAATAATAACAAAGGCAGAATCAGGTCTGAAACACCAGCTGTCCTCCCTTAAGCTGGACAATAAAGACTTTTACAAATATATAAAACAATGAAAAAAATAAAAAATAAAAGATATATACTATGTAAAAAAATAAACGTGGATTGCATTCAATTTTACTTGCAAAAAACAGCTCTAAAAACATTTTAGTGAAACAGTTAACACTGATTTCTAGTGGAAAGAATCCTTTCTGCTATATATTATATAAATATTCTTCTTTGCACAAGTGGATTGTGATCCCTGAGAAGTATGATTTGTTCAAATGTTACATTAAATGATTTAAAAGGTAAAACATAAAATATTTACCAGCAATGTAATAATACAGGAAAAAGTAGTAAAGATTTCTGGTCTTGGACAGTAGGCTGTGTGACAAATCGTTGATAGACTGGGTCTTTCGGCACAAAGAAACATTAGTAAGGTCCTGCTCTTGATGCTACCAGCCCATGGTGGTCCAGGCCCATGCCTGTGGGAATGGCTTCAGAAGGCCGTAAGCCTCTAGACAGGGGCTGTTTTCCAAGAGAAAGTGCCTCCCTCAAAACCCTGGGTTTCCGTTGGGACCCTTCACTGTGGACATGGAGTTGGACTGAAGGAGAGTTAGGCGAGAGCACTGCACCCCAGGGACATCTCAGCTGGGGAGCCTGTAGAAACCTGAGGCTGCCCTGGGGAGGAGAGCTGCTTGGAGGTGGTTCAAGAGGCCTTGCTCTGGCTGGGGAGGCAGGATGGCAGCAGGCAGGTTGGCGGTTTCTAGAAGGGAGACAAGCCACTTGGAACGTGTGTGGAGCCAGTGTCCTGTGGCTGGCCCTGGGTGGGTCATGGGGAAAGCCTAGCCCCGCCTTGTGGTCCTCAGGCATCTGAAGCTCGCCTCACCAAACCTCTCTAAGGGGTTGGAACTGGAGCATACTCTGGCTAATGGGGGCGTGGAATGGGAGGGTATAGTCAGAAAACGATTCAGTGCTGGTGGGTGTTGTCTGTGGCCACATGCTCAGGAAAGGGTCTGCTCTGAGCTGGGCAGGATGTGACTCTCACTGCCACGGCCCAGAACGTTTCCCTCCATCCCGCCCAGAACTCACTTCTCAGGTCAGGCAACTGTGGCCTTGGATTCCACAAGGGATGGGCAACCAGGTGACTTCACCCAAGCTAGGACTCGTGGGCCTGAGGTGTTCTGTATTGGTTTCCCTTTTGTGGAAATACGTCTCTGCAGACAGGGCGCAGCATGTCAGGTGTCTCACGGCAGAAGCTGAGGCCTGGCTTTGAGATGAAGTGTGTGTTCCTATTTCAAGTCACTACTACTACATGTGGAGAGAGGCTGGTGCAGGTGGAATGCCTATGAAGGCTGCTTCCTTTGTAAAGGGGGGGGTGAAGAGGTGTACCACAGAAGCAGGAAGATCATCTAGTCTGCTACTCTGAAACCTCCTAGGACACCTGTGGAGGTCAATTCGGTGCCTCGTGGCATGTACCTCCTTCTCCTGAATGGGCGGTTTTCTCACAATGGCACCTGACTCCTGCCTGCTTCTCAGGTTGTCCTCACTTTCCATTATTGGGAGCTGGAAGGGGAAGGACCCCAGGCAGCCTCTACTCCCATGACCCAAGTCACATGAGCCGCCCTGGACCCATGCTTCTCTTCGGAAGCCAACCCTGGATGGGAAGTGGCAAAAATGCAGGGGACACACACCGACTTCTCAGACTTCTCTCTGAGGAGCAGAACTGCATGGTGGGAGGGATTCAGGGCCATCGGGATGGGGTGGCACACCTTAGCCCCCGTGAAGTGTCCACTCTGAGTGGTTCGGAGAGGCAGGTGCATGCTTGGTGGGGCTGCTCTGCGTTTGTCTAAGGGTTCTGTATGCAGAGCGATCTTCTCAGCCTTTGAGAGGTGTTGTGTGAGGTCAGGAATGAAAGACAGAACAGATATGTGCTGAGCATCCCGAGAGGAAGGGTTAAGGAGGATATGAGGCCCTTCGACTTTAGACAGTGGAGGTCCATCAAAGGCCTCACGGTGCCTGGAAGGACCTTGGAGAAGGCCCTTACCTGCCAGTGACCTTGCTGAGGGGCATGCTCAGAGTAGATGGCCTCTCAGGTCCAGGACGTGGGGACAGCCTGTGAGGACGAGGTGTCAGGGAGCTCCTCAGGGAGGCTCTCCAATCCCTGCTGCTGAGCTGAGCATTTCTCGATAGACAGGGGCAGGCAACTTGGTGCGGTGGTCAAGATCGTGAAAATCCCACCACGACATCTGCACAACACACAGGTTCCTCGGGCCAAATGCCCTCTCCCACTGAGGTGTGCCCTCTGAGTCCCCAGAGAGCTTCCGTCCATGTCGCCCCTTCTCCTCTTCCATTCACCCCTTTCCTTTCTCTCCACAGCATCTCTACTGCTGGGCACGGATGTGGTCATGCCCCCTGGGGCCTCACGCTCCTATCCTCCCCTCACTCCTGGCTCCCAACCCCAGCCAGCTTGGGAGCAGCACCTGCCACCGCCCATGGCCCCATTACTCCTGCCTGGCAGCACCCTATTGCAGCCAGCTCACCCCATGACACCTCGGGTGACTCCTGCTGACCATGGCCCCATTGCCCCAGGGCTTGGCAACATCCCTGTCCCAGTCTGGTCAGGAGGGAGGTCAGCATTGCCCCACCAGTCTCAGGCCTTTGGGCGCCCTCAGGCCCCCCTCAATGGGAATGCTTCCAGGGCCCTCCTGGGGAGTGCTTTGTGTCCTGCACCCCTTTGCATAGCAAGCCCTGTGGGGGACAGTGGGGTGGCTGCCCCAGCTATTGCAGCAGCTCAGGCTGGCAAGGGAGGCTTGGCCCCAGGCCTTCCTCCTCAAGCTGCACCGCCAGCTGTCCAGATGGCCTTCATCCTTCCCCCAGGGAGCTCTGGGCCGTGGCCACATGGCGCCTCTGGGGCAGGCAGCCTTCATGCCTCCCAGCACACGGGCCCTCAGGAGGACGCCTCTCACCATAACAGCGTCTATCAGAACTTCCGACGCTGGCAGCGCTTCAAGTCCCTGGCCCGCAGCCACCTGCCCCAGAGCCCCGATGCGGAAGCTCTCTCCTGCTTTCTCATGTAAGTGACCTCTCAGACCCTCATTAGCTCAGCTGGAGCCTTTGCATATACAGGACCTTGGCATGGACTCCCTGCTTAGGTTTCCAGGCATCCTTTCACCTTGAAAGAAGGAGCATTGACAGCAATAGACCATCTCCATTGTTTGGGTCAGACAAGGTCCGGGGGCACATGAGCAGGGGCCACCACCACCCACCAGGTGTCCCCTAAGCCTGGTCCCAGAGATTGACCTAGGTCTCTGCTGGGCCATGCCCTCCAGCTCCAGGGCTGCTCAGGCAGGAGGAGGCCCAGATCTTGGACCTGCGCCAGAGCAGCTCCCTGCTGCGACAGCACCTCACAGGGCCCTGACAGCCCAAGGACACCCTCTCCTCACCCACTCGGTCCTGCTGCCCTGGGTGGTTTTCTCACTGGGGCCTGTCCCTCAACACCCCCCAGGTTCATGCAATTTGAGGCAGAGGATGAGATCAGGATGGGAAACGTGTCCTGCAGAACGCGGGCACAGGGCATGCCTCCTCCATCTCCACCAAAGCCTGCTCCTCAGGAACCCACATCCCGCAAAATGGGCACTCAGTCTGTGAATCACCTTCCTGCTGGACGTCAAGGCACAGGTAAGAGAGGCCTAGGCATGGTCCCTGTTCCCAGATTGGTCCTTTTCCCTCAAGGGGGCATTCGTCTTTCAACAGGGATAGCCCCCGAGGGAGTCTCAGTCACCCCTTTCCCCTCTGCGGTGTGGACCTGGTCCATTTAGAACCTCATCACCCTTCCCCCTGTCTAAGGGGCCCCTGTGAAATCTGCCTAACAAGTGTGCTGGTGGGGAGACCCTTGATCATTAGATGTTCCACACGTTCTCACACCTGACTTTTACCTGTCCCTGACTTGAATCTGGCCTCCCACAAAACCTGAGGCTCTGGATGCTCCTCCCCCTTCCCACATGCATATCCATTGCCCCACAACCATGCCCTCCCCTGTGCCTGCTCAGGGGTCAGCTTCTGGGCGCTGGGTCCCCTCACTTTCCCTTTCTCCTGCTCTGCCTCAGCCTGTGCTCCAAGGAAACACGGCCCCAGGGTCCAGCACACCCACCCAAAGCCACGCAGAGCCTGGCAGCTGCTGGAGAACAAGGCCCCCAAGGAGATTGCCCCTGAGGCTCGCAGGGAGCATGGGGACATCCCGCAGGCACTGGTGGGTCCTGGCCCCTCAGCCACAGGGGAGTCAGATATGGAATGTCGAGACGATGGATATGAGGTGCCACAGGACGAGGACGGCTGCTTCCCAGACCCGGATCTCCTCAGCTACGTGGACAAGCTGTGTTCCCAGGAGGACTTTGACACCAAGGTGGGCTGGGCCTGGAGTCTGAGACTCCAGGATTCCAGGGAGAGATGCTCTTAGCACCCTAGTTCTGGCTTTGGCCCAGGATAATGGGATTTATGCTCTGGTCCTTGACCCTGACATCTGTGTGTCTTCCTGTGTGTCTGAGTGTACTTTGGTGCATGGGATGTGTATATGTGGATGTGTAAGTTGTACATGTGTGTGTGTCTCTCTCTTTGTAGGCCTTTGTGTGTCTGTGTCGGTGCCTATGTGTTTGTGCTTTGGAGCCCATGTGTCTGCATGTGCACCTGCTTGTGAGTGTGTGTGTGTGTGTTTATGTGAGAGTAGACAATACCTATGGGAGTTTGAAAGCTCCCCCTTTGTGAGGGGGACTCTGGATTGGCCTCTGCTAGTCAGATTTCCCCCCAGCCTTCCCGCCTCCCAGGGCACTCCTGCCAAGGCTGCTCACAGCCTCTTCCTTCCATTCCAGGTGGAGTTGTTCATTCACCCATGATTCCTGCCAGAGTTGCTTACCCCAGAACCAGAGCTGGATCTCTCAGGCCTTGCTGAGGAGCAGGAGGAAAGACTCTCCCCTGAAGAGGTGGCCAGGGGAGGGACTGACACTAGGGAGACTGGGGGCAGGGTGGGAACCCAGGTGACCCTGGAAATCCAGGAGGAAAGGACCCAGGTCAGCCAGGGCCGGGGAGGGCCCTAGAGCAGGAGGCCCTGAAGGCTCTGTCCCTCCCTCCCCTGACGGAGAGGCCCTGCACCCGGGAGGCTGCCCAGATGGGTGCAGGGCAGGAGGAATGGAAGGGGAAGAGGGGAGCCGGGGACAGGGCAAGGACCCTGCTGGGGAGAAGGTCCAGGAGGAAGGCAGGAGGGCCACAGACTCTGTCTGTGGATGTGAGTCCCATCTCACCTCCCCCTGCCCATAAGCCCCGGCTCTCCCTGGAGGGTGCAGAGCAGTCACTGTCCACCTCTCTCCCACCAGCTAGTGCAGACACAAGTCCTGGCCTTGGAGGAGGACGACGGGGTGCCAACCACTCCCAATCACATGGCACCCCACCTGGACTCAAGACCTTCAGAGTCTGTGGCCCAACAAGATGCCCAGAGGAATGAGCAAGGCCCACAGCCCGGGGTCAGAGATGAAACCTGGACACCCCAGATGGATTTCCATGGCCATCTAAGGCACCCCCAAACAGAGAGGGGCCTGTTCAGGCACAAAGGCTCTGTGCCCTCTCCAGGATATCAGGAGCCCCCTCAGGCTGGAACTGCACAGCCATTTCCTCGCCAGGGCACCAAGCGCTCGGGCCCTCCATCAGGACCCAG
This sequence comes from Sus scrofa, assembly GCF_054392235.1. Taxonomy (NCBI): domain Eukaryota; kingdom Metazoa; phylum Chordata; class Mammalia; order Artiodactyla; family Suidae; genus Sus; species Sus scrofa. Next base: position 15,458,451 of record NC_139396.1, on the reverse strand, counting down.
GGCCAGCAAGGTTCTCAGGGAGGCCTCTCCTCTTAGTGGAGCCCCAGGGCTGGGTCACGGGTTCAGTGAGGATGAGGAGGAGCTCCCCAGCCTGGCCTTCCTCTTGGGCCTTCACCACAGCCTGCTGCCCTGGGGGCTGCCACAGAGCCCTGTCCCTGCCTCGGGTCTTGTCTGCACTGCAGGGCAGAGGGCCCAGCAAGCTTCCCAGGCCCCCGTGCGCCAGAGAATGGGCCTCAGCTCAGGCCCCCTGGAAGCTGCCAAGTCTAGAAAGCGGGCTCAGTGTGGAGGCCTGGCTGCTGCTGAGGAACTGGTGATGGAGAGCTGCTTTTGTGCCGTTCTGCCCTCTGGACACTCACCAGTCATGAGAATGGAGGCTGGAGGCAGCCCTTACCTCTAGAGAGTTTCTCTCTGCCTCTCTGAAGTGGCCAGATGACAGGCTGGGGTGATTCTCCAATCATCCAGGGTGTCCTGTGTGGGTGGCTTAGCCAGAGAAGAAAAGGCTTGTCTGTCAGGACGGGACTTTCTGCTTCACTGCCTTGTGGGTGGGAGAACATCCAATAGTCTCAGCTGGATTTCTGCAGTGTACAATATGGTGGAAGCAGATGCCTCATAGTCCCAATGAGGATGAAGCAAAGGGAATGGGGAGTGGAATTTCATGGCCTATTAATGTCTTGGGTGGAGTATTTCATCTTGTCAAGCTCAGTGGTCCCACCCTCACCAGCCCACTGGCATCAACCCCCTGGTAGCTTTCAAGTGAGCAAAGCCTAGGACTTTCACTAGACCAGGCGTAGTGTTCCTGTTGTGGTGAAGAGGGTTAAGGATATAGGGTTGTCTCTGGGAACTTCCATATGCCACAGGTGCAGCCCCCAAAAAAGAAGAAACAAAAACAAAACCCCTGAAAAGTCTAGAATTAATGTCAAGGTGCAGGGGCTGTACATGAGGAATTCTCTAATGTTATTCAATCCATAAAAAATGAAATAATGGGAGTTCCTGTTGTAGCTCAGCTGTAAGAATCCTGACTAGTGTCCATGGAGACATGGGTTTGATCTCTGGCATCGCTTAGGAGGTTTGGTTTCTTTCACTGCTGTCAGCTGTGGTGTAGGTGTCAGACACACCTGAGATCCTGCTTTGCTGTGGCTGTGGAATAGTGCAGCAGCTGCAGCTCTGATTTGACCCCTATCCAGAAACTTTCATATGCCACAACACAGCCTTAAAAAAAAAGAAAAAATTGGGAGTTCCCATCGTGGCTCAGCGGAAACATATCTGACCAGCATCTGTAAGGATGCGGGCTTGATCCCTGGCCTCACGCAGTGGGTGGAGGATACTGCGTTGGCTTGAGCTGTGGTGTCGATCACATAGCAGCTCAGATCTGGTGTTGCTGTGGCTGTAGCTCTGATTAGCCCCCTGGCCTATGAACCTCCATATGTTGAAGAGTGTGGCCATAAAAAGACCAAAAAAGAAAAGACAAAATTGAATGCAATAGAAATTGCAGAAATGAAAGTTGAACAGACCATAACCAAATAATATTTTAGGGAGATTCCATGTGGCTCAGCAGATGAAGAATCTGATTGGTGTCCATGAGGATGCAGGTTCAATCCCTGGCCTCATTCAATGTGTTAAAGGATCCAGTGTTAACATGAGCTGTGATGTAAGTCACAGATGTGGCTTGGATCTGGCATTCTCTGATTTGACCCCTAGGCTGGATCTTCCATATGCTGCAGGTGTGGCCCTAAAATGACAATCAATCAATCAATATAATAATCAAACCGTGGTTTAATGGACAATACATTCACAGAATCATAGAAATTACCAACATCCACAAGGTGGAGATTTGTTTCATATTTGTTTCCAGTGAGCCGTGATGGGAACTCTGAGTGTTGCATCTTGTCAAACTTCCTGATGCTAACCTCACCAGCCTACTGGTATCAACACCCAAATAGCTTTAGGAAGAGCAAGACCTAGGATTTTAAAAAGACCAGGAATAGATTTCCTGCTGTGGGGAAGAGGGTTAGGTATCCAGCATTGTTCCAAAGAACTTCCATGTGCCATGAATGTGGCCCCCCAAAAAAGGAAAAAAAAAACAAAAATAAAACCGAAAAAAGTCTAAGATTAACATTAAGGTGCTTGGACTGTAAATGAGGAATTACACTAATGTTCTTCAAGCAATAAAAGGAATGAAATAGAGGGAGTTCCTGTCACAGCTCTGAGGTAATGAACCCAACTTCTATCCATGAGGACATGGGTACAATCCCTGGCCTTGCTCAGTGGGTTAAGGATCCGGTGTTGCCATGAGCTGTGGTGTAGGTGTCATGTAGGTTTGATCCTGCATTGCTGTAGCTGTGGCATCGGCCAGCAGATGGAGCTCCAATTCCACCCCTAGCCTGGGAACTTCCATATGTTGAGAGTACACCCCCCCACACACAAAAAAAAAGAATAAGAAAAAGAATGAAAGAGAAATTAATAGAAATTTCATTCAATAGAATCAGCTGTATCTCACATTTGACCCTTAGCCAGGGAATCTATGTGCTGTAGGTGGAGCCTAACTTGACAAAAAATAAATAAATAAAATCAATAGTGATTTAATGGATGATACACTCACAGAATCAGAGAAATGACCACTGTCCACAGGGTGGGTAAAGGAGGTTCCTAATTCCAGCGGCAGCATGACTGGAGCTTGTCTGAAATAGAGGCAGGTGCTGGGCAACCTTTGTATATGATATACACCAAGGGGAAGCCTGCCCATTGACAAAAGGGAAAGGCTCAACCCCAAAACCCTCAACATGGAACCAGAGCATTGGCTGAAGGAACACACTTGACAGAGGCTATGGGCCGCCTAGTCTGTGTTCTTCTCCTTACCAAATCATGGTATGTTTCTCTAAGAACAAGGCAAGGAGTAACCCTTTTCTAAATCACAGACATCATATCTTAACGATACAGCTGTTACAATTGTGCAGCCAATGTGCTTTGTTTGAAGGGCATTTTTAAGTGGTGGGTATGGAGCAGTGTGTTCCAGAGGGGATTCGGGCCATCTGGCTCACAGGTGACCTCTTGCCACACAGGCCAAGTGACGCATCTGTAACCAGGGTGATTTCCCAGGCACTGCCTGCCTTCCTCAGATGGCAGGGATGCAAAGGGTTTGAAAGGGGGCACAGAGCACAGAGCCATCACCTACGGTCCCCTGACCGCCTCTGCCTGGGGGGGAGCAGCTTCCTGCTGTCACAGAAGCTATTGCTAGCACACCAGTCATTGGAGGAGTTCTGGATCCCCAACATTTTCCTACTCAGCAGTAGGCAGGAGAGAGCAAGGATGGTCCACGGATGTAGCTAAGGGTCCTTTTTTTAGGGGAACTTGCTCATTTTCAAGAGGTGCAGGTACAGCATATGGCAGTTCTGAGGCTCGGGGTCAAATCAGAGCTGCAGCTGCAGGCCTACACCACAGCCACAGCAATGACAGTTCTAAGTCTTGTCTGTGACCTACACCACAGCTCACAGCAACACTGGATCCTTAACTTAGTGAGCGAGGCCAGGGATCAATCATGAACGCTCATGGATACTAGTCAGGTTCATTTCCGCTGCACTACAACGGGAACACCTAGAGGAGAGTTTTTAAAGAAACAGCTAAAATGAGGTCACTAAGGTGGCCCCTAATACAATATGACTGGTGCCCCTATAAAAAGGGGAAATTTAGACCCAGAAACACACAGAGGGATGCTGATGTGAGGGCACAGGCAGAAGATGGGCATCTAGAAGCCAGGGAGAGAGGCCTCAGGGCAAACCAACCATGCGCATATCTTGATCTCAACAGTTACTTGATACATTCTTGTTGTTTAAGCCCCATTGCCCGTGGGATTTGTGATGGCAGCTGGAGCTGACTGATATACTCTCTCTGAAGGCCTGTACACTCCCACCACAGGATGGAGCCTGCAAGTGAAGACACCCTCTCTGCCCCCAGCTGGGCTCCACCAGCATCCTCACCCCTGCCTTCCTCCTGAGACAGCTTCTCTGCCAGGGCCTGTTTCCTTGTCCAGGGAGTCAGACAGTGGACCTCAATGGAAGAGGTATGGATGGAGGTCAGGAGGGGCTGTAGGGCCCCAAGGCAGGAGCAGGAGGAGTCTTTCATTTGTTTATTTGGGATTGCAGGCTTGGTTTGTGGGGTGGCCACTGTTGGACGGAAATGCCATGATGGGGCCATGGAAAGCTGATGGAGCTGGTGGGGGAGGGGCCGCAGTTTCCAGAGAAGAGACTGGACTCTGAGGCAGAGACAGGAGCACAGGAGCTTGGCGGGTCAGCACCAGGCCTGCCACGGGACCCGGAGCACAAACAGCAGCAGGGTCCAGGTCTCTGAAGGCACAAAGGCTGTGCCAGGCCCAGGCGAGCCAGCAGCCTGCAGAGACTGGGATGGAACCTGGGTGTGAGGAGGAGGGGCCATGGGCTCAGGGAGGGGTGTGCACTTCTGGATCTCGTCAATCCAATGGGAGAAGTAGCTGACATTGGTGAAGATGCTGGGGTAGGTGGGATGTCGGCAGTCCAAGCCCCAGCTGGCCAGCCCCACCAGAACCCATGAACTGAGGAGGTCACAGACGAGGGGCCCCCCGGAATCGCCCTAGGAAAGAGAGGGGAGTTACTGTGAGCAACTGAGTTAGGTCAGAGGAGTCTCTGCCATCTAGGTCCCTCAGGTGGACTTCTGGGAAGGTCCAAACACCAGCATCCCACAGCAGACCAGCCTGTTTAAGCCATGCAGGGAGGCAATGGCATCATGATTTAGGAAGCTCCTGATTGACCCTCAGGACAATCACAGGTTTCAGTCTATGATCATATGGACCCCTGTGCCCAGAGACAGCCTGGATATACCTGACAAGGCACTGTCCAAGGAAGAGAAGGGACAGCTACACCCACAGTGCCCAAGAGAGTTGGTCTGGGTGTGGAGGCTGGCCAGCTCAAGCCCCTGCAGACCTCAGCTCTTGCAAGACCCTGGGCTGCACCAGCACACCCCTTACCTGGACCCTCTTCATTTTTCATTCATTTAGTCATTTGGTTTACTTTCAACACCTTGGTTGAGCAATTTCAGAAGATGCCCATACCCTGGCCTGGCAGAGGCAACCTGTATTGCTCAGGGAGTCGGTGGGGGTTAGAAAGAAATCTGCTGGGACTTACTAGAGTTCATGCTCTCAGGGCAGGGCCATCTGGTTGGAAATCTCCTCATGTCATCAGCCAAAGGGAGGGTCTGGTCCTTGTGGCTGGGGTTAGAGGGGCAGGGGCCTTAGTCACGCTTGCTGCTCCTCCACTTACCCATTCAACATGTGCAGCAAGCAGCCAGGAATCCTCTGCCCTGGGCACAGGGTCTCCTCCTTTGTGGTGCTTTTGTCAATAAGCCAACCAGCCTGCCATTGGCAGATGTGACATGTGGAAACAAGCCATGGGAGGGTCAGGACAGGAAGGGAAGGGCACTTCATCAAGTGGAGGTGAAAGGCTACTCTTCTTGCACTAGGAAACACAAGGTAGAGTTTCCAAGCGGGAAACAACTGAACTTTCTGAAGCAGGAGCACTGGGAGGAGTAAGTGCAGACCAGGGAAGGAGGGATATGCCAGGTGGGTGGGAGGAAGAGCAGTGACATGTGGGGAGTGAGGAAAGTATATGGGACGAGGGGTCTCAGGGCCTATGGCAGAGGGTAGGATTTGATCCCCATGGAGAACTGTCTAGGTCATGTCTAGTGCCTGGATCAGTCCAGTGCTGTGTGGAGAATGAACCAGCTGGGAGGCAGCTACAGGAGAGATTACTGATGGAGAGGGGCCAGGTGGTAAGAACAGTCAGATTTGGAACAATAGTTTGAAGCTGCCTATAGGACCTGTCAAATCTGAGCCTTTCTGTCATTAACCATGGGGGGAAGTGCAGAGGGATAGAAGCAGGCTGAGCATGGAGCCCTGGGGCCCCAGCATTTAGAGGTGGGAGGGGAGGGGACCAGGCATAGAGCAGAGCATCTGGTGAGTGCCTGGGCCCAGGAAACAGGAGGGAGACTTGCTTAAGTGCCAAGTGAGAGGAGGACTCAGATCCACAGGTGGTTCTGGTGAGACAAGCTATTGGGGATGGTGGCCTTGAGGTTTTGGATAGCAAGCTGGGGACACTCCTAGGTGGAGTGGGTTAGATTCAGGACTGTTGGGAGGAGTCTTTGGGGGAAGGGAGATAAAGAAACTGAGCAGTAGATGGTGCGCATTTACACAGGAGCCGTGGAAGGGGCATCTGAGGACATGGAGCAGGAGAGACTCTGGGCATGGCAGGGATGGAACTTGAGGCTGAGGAGAGAGGGAAGACGCTGGGATAGATGGTGTGTAGGGTTGTCAGGACGAATGACTCTAGTCTGATTGGCTGCTTTTGGGGTTCTCAGTGAAACAAGCAAGATCTCCAGCTGAGAGGGCGGGGTGGGGGAAGTGGCAGGTTGAAGGAGAGCGAAGGGTACATGGTGTGGTGGCCAAAAACACCCCTCAGAGATGCCCATCCTCACCCCTGGAACCTGTGGCTATTAGCTCATGTGGCAAAGGGGACTCTGCAGCAGTGATGGAGTTGAGGCTCTTGAGCTAAGAAGGTTTTCCTGGATTCTCTGGGTGGTCCAATGTAATCAAGATCCTCATAAGGAAAGAGAGATGCAGGAGGTCAGAGTCAGAGCAGAAGATGTGACAGAAGCAGAGGCAGAGGTGTTGCACTTTGAGGACGGAAATGCTGTGAGCCAAGGAATGAGGGTGGCCTCTAAAAAGCTGGGAAAACCAAGAAAACATTCTCCCCTAGGAAAGCCTCCTGAAGGAACCCACCTGGCCAACACCTTGATGTTAGACTTTTGACCTCCAGAAATATAAGATAAATTTCCGTGGGTTTAGCCATTCACTTGGAGGGGATTTGTCACAGCAGCTCCAAGTAAGGCACCTTCTTGGGAACGTGCCATCATTACTTCAGCCCTTCCCCTCTGTGGTCCCCACCTGGGGTGGCCTCAGCCCTCTGCACGGTGGACCCCCTCCCAGCTGTGTGAGGCCAGTGGAAGGCCTTTCCCTGTTCACTGCAGCCCTCAGGGATTCACACAGGGGACCCATGCAGTTGCGGAAATGATGACGGATTCTGAGTCAGGCTCCAATAGCCTCCTGACCCCTGGAGAGCTCTCAGAAGGCAGGAGAGAGCCTCCTCTGGGACCATCTGTTCTGCTGCATCCACTTTTCTAGGGCAGATGTCCCTACAGCTCTCATAGCCTCAGGGGGCGCCCCTTGAGAGGTGGTGATGCGACTAAACGAATAAATTTCCTCCAGGGTTAACTGCGCTACCTGACTTTTCATTATTGTTTCTATATTCTTTAAGGTGGACTCTGGAGGTCTTTAAAAAATTGAGATGTTCCCATTGTGGTTCAGCAGGTTAAGAGCCTGACTAGTACAAATGAGGATGCAGGTTCAATCCCTGGCCTTGCCTAGTGGGTTAAGGATCTGGCATTGCCACAAGCTGTGACATAGGTCCTAGAAGTGGTTCAGATCTGGCATTGCTGTGGCTGTGGCAAGGGCTGGAAACTGCAGCTTCCATTCAACCCCTAGCCTGGGAACTTCCATATGCTGCAGGTAGGGCAGGAATAAAAGAAAGGAAGGAAAAGGAAGGAAGAAAGAAAGGAAGGGAAGAAGGGAGAAACCCCAAATCTAAGGTATCACATGAAATGTGAGCTACAGTTTGCACTACAGTAGATACAAAGCAAACCTTGCGTGTGCACTCTTGCATGTGTATGCATATGTATGCATGTGCATGCATGTGTGTGTGTGTGTGTGTGTGTGTATGTGTGTGTCTGTGTTGGGCAGGGCCGGAGCAGTGAATTCCACCTTCAGCAAGAGGTTGGGTCTAAGCCAGGTACAATCCAGAGAGAGGGAGGCAAACCAGGTCAGGAGACTGGAAGCCAAAACTTGTTAAGTACCTACTGAATGCCAGGCACAGTGCTGCATTTCTATAGGAACCTTCTTCAGTGGAGGCCATGAGCAATTCCATTTCATGGGTGAGGAGACTTAGCTAAGGCCACAATCCCAGTCAATGGAACCAGGTCTGTCTTGCCCCACAGTCTGAGCATTGAGTGCCTTGGCAGGCTCTCTCTCCTCAGACCTGTTTCTGGACCCCCTGTGCAGAGGGAGGGGCCCTTGTGGGGAGAGATGGGAGCCCCAGGTTGGAGGGTGGGGTCCAGAGCAGGTGACATGGCAGAAGATGAATCTAGGTGGAATCTCTCAGTCAGGCGGTGGTAGGTGAAAGGGGAGGCAGGAGGGGGGTCATTTGCTGGGACTCCCGAGTGTCCAGCTCAGGGGTATTCTCAGCCTGGAGAGAAACCAGCGGAAGAGTGGGGTCGAGGGGCACTACGAATATCCAGCAGGTGAGCAGACACAAGGCTCTGGCCTTGAGCTCCATTGGCATAATTCCTGCAGGAGAAGGGAGGTGGACAAGGCTGTAAGGGAGGTCCATGGTGACAGCCGGATGTGGACTGGGCAGGGTGGGGGCTGAACACTTGTTCCACTTCTGGGTGGAGCTGGCTCTGTGAGGAGGTCAGACCAGGCCAGGCAGCTACAAATCTATACTACTGTTTAAGAACTGGGAACCAAGAAATATGGGTCTGCCTTCTACCAGCAGCTCAGGGGCCTGCCATGAAGATAGCTATCCATGTGGCCTTCTCATGGGCTAGGCTAAAGTCACAATCCCAGTCATCTTCTCCCTCCTGTGTGCATCTCCTGGGGTGCCAAGGCATAGTGCCACAAACTGGGTAACTATAAAAACAATGCAAATGTATCCTCTCACGGTTCTGGAAGCTGGAAGTCTGAAAGCAAGTGTCTCTGTGTCTAGCCCTCTTCACACAAGTCATTGGTACAGGGCCCACTTGAAATTTACAATGGTCACATCTCAAGATCCTTAACTAATCACAGCTGCAAAGACTTATTTCCAAAGAAGGTCACATTCTGAGATTCCAAATGGATACAAACTTAGGGGACACTATCCAACCCCCTATACCACCCTTTCAACAATCCCATGAAGGAGGCCTCAGACTCCTACACCGTGAATAAGACACAGGCTCAGATGGTGAAAAGACCACCCAAGGGCAGAGCAGTGCCTCTAACTCCAGAACCCTCACCCTCTGCCCTCCACTCCACGATGCCATCTGTGTAAGAGCTTGGCAGCCAATGCCAGCTCAGGGTGCTGGGCCCTGAGGGGATGTGGTGAAGGCCTGGAGGCCAGGTGAAGCTTGGAGTCAGAACACGCAGGCCCTCCTTATTTTATGGGAGTGCTTTCCCTCTTTGGGCCTGTTTGCCCACTTCTAAAATAGGACACTACAGAGAGTGGATAGACATCTTCACAATTCAACAGTACACTCATGTCTGGAATGTATATCATAGACACATGTACCAACAGCCCCTAAAGAAAAAGACACAGGGGGAAAAAAACGGAAGGTAAATTAGGAAGAAGATATTCAACGGCAATAAACATACGGAAGTATATTTCATCCGTCATCAGGAAAATGCAAACCACAATAAATCATCACCATTAGGAAGGATGGAAAGTGCCAAGTGTTGGTGAGCTTGTAAACTCTCAGCCACTGCTGGAATGTGTGGAACTGGTGCAACCCCTCCGGAGATGTTTGGTAACATCTGCCAAAGCTGAACATGCAGATAGCTTTTAATCTAACAGTTCTCCTCAGCGGCTTCTGTGAAATCAAATAGAAAACCTCTGGAAGTGAAATGAAATGAAAAACTTGGAAGCTACAAAAATATCCATCGAGAGCAGAACTGCCCATCGAATTCAATTCACACGATAGTGTCTTGCAGGGCAATGAGGCTGAACAAACTATACCTACGTGTGACAGTGTGGATGGACCTCACAAACATAATGTTAAGACGTGAAAATCTGACAACTGGAAATAAGTTCTACTTATGGAAAATTCAGAATCTAATATAAAGTGTTAAGGTGAAGATGAGAGTTTCCATTGAGTGTTGGTGACAAGAAGGGGAGAGGAGTGTTGGCCACCTGGGGTGTAGCACTGTGAAAGTTCATGCAACTACACATGTAGGGAAAGAGTATGAATGCCTTCTTCTGTATGTATATTTCAATAAAGGTTTTAAAATATGCCTCCAGAATAGATACTGCTGGAGTGTCCTACCAGTAGTAGTTGTCCTCCTGTGCAATGGGCTGAGGAAGGGGCTAGCCTGGGGGACACTACCAAGAGATAGAGCCTGGGAACATAGGTAGAGGGACGAAACAGAAGGTACCAGGGGTCTCCACAAAGAGAGTGGAGGCAACACAGCCTCCCACCATGGAAACTGAGGCCCTGAGAACAGGCCAGGGAAGAAGGGAAATGACCTCACTCACATGGCAGATGGCCTTTCCTGTAGAGAAGTCCCCAACACACAGCATCTCCTCGTACACGGAGAAGTTCTTGCTGAGCCTGTGTCCATATACCAGATTACAGAACTGGTTCTCAATGAGGCCCACCTTAGCCTCCTGGAGATGGAAGGGTGTGGGCAGAGGCGCTGTGAGGATAAGAAGGAAGTCAGTGAAGTTTGCTAGAGCTTAGCTACAGGCTCTTCTGCCTTACTGCTCACCAACACCCCTGCATCATAGGGTTTTCTCAGCAAAGCTGAGCTTTCAGCTCTCTATCAGTCTTCTACCTATGCCTAATAAGGCCTCCCCTGCTTCTCAAACGTTTCCAAACCCATCCTATTCCCACCACCTCTCGCATAGCAATAGACCACACCACTCGTAGTCCATAAAGAAAAAGGCAAATCCTACCAATGCATGCCAATCACTGATGCTTAGCAACCATTCACCAACCCACCTACCCTCTCACAAACCATCCTTTCCACTTCCATTTGTCAGTCATTACCTTTCCTTCCCTCCACTAATTCCTCCGTCCATCATCTACCCATCTTGTCTCATGCCCCATTCATCCACTCACCCTTCCATCTATCTGCTGGCCTATCCATCTTTGGATCTATCTCCCCATTCTCCCTCCATCAATCAATATATCCACTCTCTCCATCCCTCTTCCCACCCACTCAACCATCTTCCCTCCAGGCACTCATCTTCCCTCCTATCCATCCTCCATCCATCCTCTCATTCAATCACTCATTTATTCATCTGTCTTCAGGTTAGCTATTGTTTAGACACTAGTGATAGAGGGGAACATTTTTAGTTGGGGAAACAGGGTAAGTGAAGTAAATAAGTAGGATTATTTAGCTCTGAGAAGTGTGGTAAGGAAATACAACAGGGAAATGTGACATTATGCATTGCCTGTTTTAGGTTTCACATCAAGGAAAACTCTTCAGAGGAGGAGCTGAGTTGTATATCAAAGAAATGAGTCACCCAGATTAGCAGGGAGAGCCTGTGAGGCTGGGGAAACAGCCAAGGTAAAGGTCCTGAGGTGGGGACAGCCTCAGGATATTCAAGGCAGGAAGGGGCCTGGTGGCTGGGATGGCCTGGGTGAGGGTGGAGTGGGAGCTGAGCAGAGAGGAATGGGGGCCAACATTGCACAGGGCCTGAGAGCCAAGGTAGGACATTTGGACAGTTTTCTAAGCATAAATGAGAAGGCACTGAGGAGAAAGAGCAGGGAACTGGCACAACACCTGCTTCAAAGCAAACACTCAGGCAGTTGTGTGGAGACTAAAGTAGGGCACACAGGGTGGGAGCTAGCAGACCAGTCTGGAGGTCCATGCAAGAACGGGTGGTCTACAGGACCAGGGTGGAGGCATTGCCACCTACCCCGCTGCCAGGCCCTGGGGCATAGGCTGGGATATTAAAACAAGAAAGACAGAGTCCCTGTCCTCAAGGAAGAACCAGACTGTGTGTGTGTGTGTGTGTGCGTGCGTGCGTGTGTGTGTGCGTGTGTGTGTGTGTGTGTGTGTGTGTGTGTGACAATGCTGGGGACCTGGTTGTCTGTCCTGTGGTTGGGGATTGTTACTGATACACTATTGAGAAGGGCCAGCAATGCTGGCACATCCCACCCAGTGAAGACAGGGTCTTATCAAAATCTGATCTCCTATCCTGAGAAACACCTACCAAATTACAACCTTACAAATAATTGCAAATACACATTCTTTTCCCCCTAATTCTGCCACATAAGATTGTGCCCAACCATAAACACTCTTTTCTTTAATAAACACTCTTACTCATGAGTTTTTGCCTGCATTTCTTCCCTTTCAATCTTAGAAAAACACAAACTTTTTCTGTGTTACTCAGTTCACCTAATAAACCCACAAAGTAGACAGTTGACCTGGGTTGGGAGAAGTGCAAAGTGAGGTTCAAAGAGTGAAACACTCTTAAGTTGTAGTCATTCTAACTTGACCTTGGAGGCTCACAGGTCAGAAGTCATAAATATGTTTTCTTTCCATTTTTCCTAAGTGCCTCCAATGGGAAATCTTGGTTCCTCAGTGGCCTAGAAGGGGCCAGGCCCCAAGCAGGACCTCTGAGTTGAATCAAGTCATCTTAGGTCTATAGTTGATTAAGGCCTTGAAATCAAGAAGCTGACAGATTCCAAGAACCTGAGTTCTTAACATCCAACAGTCAAAGATTCCCAGATTTTCAGAGCTTTGCACTTTGGGAACACTGAATTTTAGAATCACACACTTTCAGAACTAGAGCCAGAATGGTCCAGTCCTCTGGAAATGAGGCACAGTGGACCAAGGTCCAGTGGTTGTTTTGCCTGGGGAGCCCTACTTCCCTCCTCCCCTCCTCTGTCCTCCTTCCCTTCTTCCTCCTCCTCGCTTCCCCCTTATCTGCCCTCCCACCCCAGCCTCTCCCCTACCCCCTCACTTTCCTCGTTGAGCATCCCCCAGCCAGTTATCCAGCAGGATGCATTATTAAGCAGCTGCAAGCCAGGGGCTGGGAGGCAGGCAGGGATGATGTAGGAAGTGAAGTTCACAGGAAAGAACAGCTGCAACATGGCTATGTCACTTCCGAAGGGATGAAGCTTCTCAAAGTCTGGGTGCATGACAATCTGGCTCACGGACATCTCCAGGGTGTGCTGAGTGTGTTCAAACAGCTGCGTGCTTCCTAACAGGACCCGGTAGTTCTCTGGAGCATGGGATTTTCTGGAGGAGGAAGAGCATGCTGTCACCATCATCCCTGAGTGTGGGCTAGGTCTCTTCCCCTGCATATTCATCTAACTGCTGACATCCACCTGGACCCCTGCACCTCCCCATGGTGCCAGCCTTGGTCTCTGCATTCCTAAAGTTCAGGAGCACTTCTTTCTTGAGACTGATATTCTACTTACAACCTCAGACATATGGTTTCTCCACCATATCCAAGAATCAGAGGAGCATTGAATCCTTGTGCTGGAAAGGTCTTTGGTGGGCTCATCAAATGAAGGCCCTTGGATTGTTTACAGGAGATGTTCTGGATTGATCCCAGCTCTACTTTTACCTTCCCAAGGCTCCTACAACCCACCTTATGGCCCCACAATTTTCCTGACCCCTCCCTTCTTTAACCACCCTCCTGCCCAATAGCTGTTTCTCTGCTCAGTTAGAAGCACTTGCCAAAGATCTGTAAGGTAAAGGAGCAACTGAGTGTAGGAAACAGAAACTTGCATTTGCCCTGAACACAGCTGCTCCCATAGAGTAGGTGCTGATCAGATTCTGAGCTCCCAAAGCTCCAGCTCCCAGACCTGGGCTGTGATGTTCCAACTCCCTGGGGATGCCTCCTCATCTGTTCACAAGCTGGGCACTGAGCAGACCCAGGAGCGCCAGGTGTGTCAGACTCCTGAGCAGCCACATCACTCTCCCAGGGTGCCCCATCTCCCACCCGCACAGCCTGGCACCACATCTCCCACATGCACACTAGTGACCATGATTCCTCCTGGGCACACAGTTTTGCAAGAGTAAAAAGTAGAGCCATTCAGCTGCTTGCCAGACATGAGGTCCCATGTCCCTGCCTAGACTCAGAAACCTGGAAATGTGGGGACCTTGAGAAACTGTGATCTGAGATTGGTCCACACTGCATGGCAGCCAGAATGGACACTGCTACTCTTCTGGGGCACATCTGTGTTTGGAGACAGGCCCAGGGGCTGAGGGCAGAGTCTGGGGAGGGTCTGGGAAAGGGAGCCAGGAGGACAGTCCAGGTAGAAGGTACACAGGTCAAAGGCAGGAATGACATGGACCTGTGGGCCACAGACAGCCCCAGAGGAAAGCCCAGAGGAGCCGGGGTGGGACACCCTCACACCTCATCCCCTCCATCTCCTCCCCTGCCAGTGCCTCTGCTGGCACCCTAGGAAAGAGGACTCACTTGAGAAAGCAGTGGGCAGCAGAAACCAGCCAGCGGGAGTTGATGAGGACAGCTCCACAGACATGCAAGCCCTGGTACATCAGGCTGGCCTGCCATGGCCACTGGCCAGCCCCCACATCCTGACCACCAGAGATCCGCCACATCACCTTGGGTTTCCCGCACGCTGTGGAGACTCCCCTGCCACCTACAATAGAGACATGGGTGAGACCCCAAATGCCACTACCAGGGAGGCCCCCTCCACTTCACAGATGGGAAAACCAAGGGCAAGTGTCCAGTGGCCTGGCCAAAATGACACGGCTGCCTGGACTCTGCCTTTACCAGCTGCCACTGAGAATTTGACAGCAGAGCACAATGGAGCAGGCTTTCTGAGCATGAAGGCCCAGGGCTATGGTGAGATGCCAAGGGTGACCAAAGGTGGCAACAGCTCATGGCAGCATATCCGCTGAGCTGGACATCACTGAGGCAGTCTGCCAAAGGCTGGCCATGTGCCAGGCCTTATTTCCCTGAACTAACACACCACAACAACACAAGGTCTCCGAAGTTGCCAACATTATACACTCAAATCATAGCTTCTAAGGGCCGGTGCCCCTCCACTTTGCCCCAGTATCTTAGAGAAGCAGATCTGCAGGCAGGAGTCTGGGGTGATGTGTGACCATGGAACTTAGCAGGACCCCATGAGGCCCTCCCCTAATAGACCCCCACCCATGTCCTCTGACTGCCTTTTGTCTGTAGAAAACTTTAGTCACAGAGTACATTTACCTGGAGAAGTGGAAAAGTGCAGGAAGAAAGGAAAATAGTCAAGCAAAGCAAAATAATATTTTAACGATTAAACAGAGTAAGAATATTTAGCTCCTCCTCAAGGACTATAGATAATATTCTGAGCCATGTCCTTGGAAATGTTTTGCAGATACTGAAACCCCACCAGGTGGAAGAAGTTACCTATATGCTGCACACAAGCACATAGACCCAAACAAGGTGGAACCAGAAGGTGGATGAGGTTGACTCCCAAGTACCTCACCACCCACCAATCCGAAGAAAGTCTACAAGCTGATCAAGCCCTGCTCTTTGAACCTCACTCAGCCCTCGAGGTGGGGGCACACAGCCTTGAGGCTGTTACCCCACTGTGGCCCCCTCTGCCTGGCAAAGCAATTAAGCTGTTCTTTTCTACTTCACCCACAACTCTGTCTCTGAGATTCAATTCAGAGCATGTCCACAGAGACTGAGCTTCAGCATCAACCTGGGGAAAGTCACTCCCTGCCTCTGACTCAGGATTCTCCATTTATAAATAAGAGGGGTGGGCGTTCCCTGGTGGTCTAGTGGTTAGAACTTGGTGCTTTCACCACTACGGCCAGGGTTCAATGCCTGGTCCAGGAACTGGGAATCCCACATTAAGCCGCGGCCAGCAGCGGAAAAAATAAATTAATTGATTAAAAAACACTCTATGCAGTGGCCAAAAAATTAAATAAATAAGAGGGAGTGGGCTAATGAAGACAGCCATGGTTCTAGGACCCACACCTGAGGGCAGGGGTGAGGCCAGGGACCTTAGAGCAGGCATCCTGCTCTAGGGCCTAGGCCCCAGGGACTCAGGGCTCCTCACTCAGCAGTCCTGGGCTTTCCTCCACCCAGCCTCAGGCCGGACCCTGCCAGTGCCCACTTGCACAGCCCCACAAGGGTCCTGGGGCAGTTTCCATCCCAGAGGCCCCTCAGTAGGGGTCCTGTGACCCACCTGTGTTAAGGTGGTCTCTGGGCTGCCTGGTTAGGTGGACCTGACCACAAACAAAAGAAGAGGTTCAGTGACCCTGGGCACCAAGCCCTGGTCACAGTCAAGCCCCCTCAGGCCCTGCAGGCCCACCTTCTCAGCCCCACACAGAGGCCCCCACGCACCTGTGGCTGCCCAGGCCAATGGCTGTGCTTCCGGAGTCAGAGACCCACCCTCCACCGCTCGCACGGCTGCAGGAGCTGGGCCGGGGTCGGCCCAGGACCCTCGCAGGTTTAGGGTGGTGGTGGGCGACCATGGCGGCAGCAGCACCAGCTGCAGCCAGAGGAGATCCACAGGATGGCCTCCTACTTGTCGAAGCCTCGCCTCTGAGACCATTGTCAGTGTTGTGGACCTGGGCCTGAACCTGGCCTAACTCAGCCCTAGGCCTGGACCCTGCCCCCGCCCTGGCCAAGGCTTTGACCCCGCCCCCACCACGCCTTGACCCCGCCCCAACCCAGCCTTGATCCCACGTGACCTTCCTATTAACTTTCTTTTTTTTGTCTTTTCGCCATTTCTAGGGCCGCTCCCCTGGCATATGGAGGTTCCCAGGCTAGGGGTCCAATTGGACCTGTAGCCGCTGGCCTACACCAGAGCCACAGCAACGCGGGATCCGAGCCGCATCTGCGACCTACACCACGGCTCACGTGACACCGGGTCCTTAACCCACTGAGCAAGGCCAAGGATGGAACCCGCAGCCTCATGATTCCCAGTCGGATTCATTAACCACTGAGCCACACCAGGAACTCCCCTATTAACTTTTAAAATAACTCCACTGAAAAATTATTTCTATACCATGAAGTTCCCGTATCACAAGCGACGTTTCAATGATTTCCAGTACATTTTTCTTCACTCATTTGTTTATGTTTGTATTTAAATCAATCTTCTATTTTGGGAGAGTTTTAGATGTATGAGTAAGTTGCAAAATAATACAAAGACTTTGCGTATCCCCCTACCCAATTTCCCCTCTTGTTAAGATCTTATATTGTTACGGCACATTTGTCACAACTAGTGAGCCAATATTGATACATTCATATTAACTCAATCCGGAGTTCCCGTCGTGGCGCAGTGGTTGACGAATCCGACTAGAACCATGAGGTTGCGGGTTCAGTCCCTGCCCTTGCTCAGTGGGTTAACGATCCAGCGTTGCTGTGAGCTGTGGTGTAGGTCGCAGAGGCGGCTCAGATCCCGCGTTGCTGTGGCTCTGGTGTAGGCCAGTGGCTACAGCTCCGATTCAATCCCTAGCCTGGAAACCTCCATATGCGGCGGGAGTGGCCCAAGAAATAGCAACAACAACAACAAGAACAAAAGACAAAAAAAAAAAATTTAACTCATTCCATTAGCTCTCTTTTTTCAGTTTTTTTTAAAGTTTAAGGCATAGAGCTTAATGATTTCACTTACATACAATCATAAAATGATCATCACAATAAATTTAGTGAACATCTATCATTCATATAGATACAAAATTAAAGAAATAGAAAAAAAATCACTCATAAATTGTTGAGTGCCTCTTCAGGCAATCTATGAATTGGTTTTCAGAGTCAGAGCACCAAGGTTTGACTTGATATTTCCTTTCACTTCTTTATCCATCAACCCAATTTTTTGTCCCTCAACCCACTCTGCTTCCTATCTGGCTCTTAACTTACTTCAACAGAGGCTAGACTTTCTGAACAAAATTCACAATTTATCATCTGATAAACACTTCTGTAGTGATGGTGCCATGGAACAAAGTATTTGAAATTAGGATCGTCTCAGCAGATCCAATATGTTCATGGCTGTAGGTATATAATTCCTAGTGAAGAAGTCCTTGTGCTCCAACCAATATCCAGCAGGACCAGCCTAATATTCCTTTGTTCTGGAGAGCCCCAGTGTATCAAAAACGTGGTTGTGCAGCCCACAGGTCCAAGACCAGAAATTATTATTGTTAAATATTTAACTTTTTCCCTGTAAATAATTTAATATTTTAAACTAATAATACCTTCTCATGGATCACAATCCAATTGTGCAAAATGGAATATGCAGTGTTGAGTCATGCGTCCTCCCACCTCTTTCCCCTGTCCACCCAGTCCTCTTTCCCACAGGGAACTAGTGTTTACTTAAATCCTTCCATAGATGTGTTATGCAAAGAATTTAGAATGCAATATATTTGCATTTTTTAAAATGCAGGGTTTTCTTTGATTCAAACTTAATATATTTTCAATACATTTGCAGATGTTTACAATGACTATCTTCTTACATTAACGAGATTCCTTTCTAGATGGGAGTAGACTTCCAGAACAAGAATTTCTACACCCCTTAAAATCAAAAGTTTTGGAAAGAATAAAATGGTCAGGTGTATTTAATTAAAATAGTAAGTACCCAAATGAATTAGAACTTCAGGTAAACAATATGTTGTGTTTTAGTATAATCATTTCCCATTCAATATTTTGGACATAGTTTTACTGAACATTTTTTCATTTTTATCTGAAATTTATTATTAAACTTAGATCTCGTACTTTATCTGGCAACTCTTCAAAAAAAAGTATAGCACAGTAAACTAAATTGTTAATTACTCATTGTAAGAATCCTTAACTGGATTAAAGATTCTTGAATGTGCCACTTGGCTCCAATAGAAGACACCCTAGTTGCACACACACACACACACACACACACACACACACACCTTCAGCCTCTTTTGATGATATGGGATTTGGAAGAGCTATCATTCAGCACTGGGTTTATGTGTCAAAATGAAAGAGTATTTGTGTTTCATAGAAGAAGATTGGTAGGAAATTGGTCAAGGGAGATGAGAGGTGAAGACTTCAGAGGATTGCAAGCAAATCTCTTGAATTTCAAGCTTTACTGTCTGCTAAATGTTTCTTGCTCCTTGCAAAAAAAAAAAAAAAGTTGCATGCAAAATGGTGGCTATTGAAGAAAGGCATTGAATTTTGAAGCCAGGCCCAGGTTCTTTCCTCTTCTTTCTAACAGTTGTGTAGGAAAGGCATTTCTAAACTCCTGACCAATTTACTTGTGATTTCTAAGGGTTTTTTTTTCTAACTCTAAATTTGAAAATGGTCTATGTTTGGTACTTTCAGAGAGTGTTTTCTTGGCCACTTGAAGGGAGTGACTTACACAGTGTTCATCCATTTTAATATTTCCAAGGCATTTAGTGGTCTGCAGTACAGAACTGTCTTCTTACAGGTTCTCTCTCTCTCTCTCTCTCTCTCCCTCCCTCCCTCTCTCTTCTTTTAGGGCTGCAACCTCAGCATATGGAAGTTCCCAGGCTAAGGGTTGAATCATTGGAGCTGCAGATGCTGGCCCATGCCACAGGCACAGCAAAACAATGCTGGATCTAAGCCACATCTGCGATCTACACCATAGCTTGGGGCAACACTGGATCCTTAACCCACTGAGAGAGGCCAGGGATTGAACCCAAGTCTTCGTGGATACTAGTCAGGTTCGTAACTTCTGAGCCACAATGAGAACTGCAACACTTCTCTCTTTCATTCTCTTTGGTAACTATTCTGTGTACTCTACCTTGACCTTAGCTGAGAAGATGAGGTGAGAGCAATTCAAGGCAAATCATGGTGAACTTTAAAAAAAAAAAAAAACTAAGTGTTGAAAAAATACACAGTTTGGAGACATTTCTCATGACTTGAGCATTTATCATGGAAAACTTTAAATTATTAACCAATAGCTTCATATTAGGGGAATACTGTGGCAAGATAATGTACCCTGGCACTCCAGAAAGGCAGGTTTCCTTGTTGCTTCCTCCTCTTGTCTAGTCAGTCAGTAGTTAATAAACGATTCTCACTCATGGCTCTGACACAGAATTTCAATGAGTCTTCTCTGGACTACTGACATAAAAACCTGCAAAAACTTGTGAAAAATTCTCCAGTTCCAATTCTATAATCACTTTTGTGCTATATCAAAATCCTAGACCACAGATATAATCAAATTAGTCCAGATGTAACTTGGGGAGACAGACAACAGAAGGGCATAGATAAAACTCCTTTGGACAATGATGTCTGACTATTCCTGCAAGAAACTGGGGGTGTGGTATTGACTGCTGAGAAAAAAAAAATCTGTATATGGATCACAGACCTCCGAAAACACATGATATTCTACACAAGCATGGAATATTAGCGGTATGGTGAGATACAATGTTTGTGTCTTGTAGAATGTTCAGTCTCTGAGCTTAGAGCCTTTGGTGGTGTTAGATGTGAGGGATCTTCAGAGGTATTCTATGCAGTAGAAATGAATGACCAGTGAAAGAATCTGATGATTGAAATTTCTTTGGCAAGTATAACAAACTCAAGTCAGTACGTTGATTCCACTACTATTTTTTTTTCCAACTGAAATTGTGTAATATATTCCTGAAAAGTAGGAGGGGAGAATAAAATTTGGGAATGCTATGTCAACTGGAATTGACCCAAACTGTCAAAACTTGCTCAAAGTTACAACAAAAACACTGCAAAGGCAACATCTATGAATCCACATCTATTGAAGAACCCCCACGTATTTAAAAAAAACTCACTAAGTAAAAACATTATAGCAGAATCAATTCATTTGGAAAAACTCTAGGAATGGAGGAGCCAAGAGACAGTAGCTCTTAGAGTGTTTCTCAGGTCTAAAATTCTTCACTAGAATTGTTCTTTAATGGAACTATCAGGCTTGCTAGGAAAAAGCATCTACTATTTCTGGGGAGAAAAAAACTAAGGAAACCCAAGAAACTGCAGCCCAAAGGGCGTGAAAGCACTTGCCCCAGTTTGAAGATACTGTGCTTAGGCTGGTGCTCTCCAAAATTCTTTCACAAGGGTCATATCTAAATGAATGGATTTCACGTTTGCAATTTTAAAATCCCAGGGGCTCATCTCACAACCCCTAGTTTTAAGAAGAGAGGACCACAAAAGTTCTGAGAAGACCTTGCCATAAAATCTTCCCAGGGGATCCCAATCCTCCGTTGCTTTCCTCTTTCATAGCAACCTCCAAGGACAGCTCCGCAAGGCCCCACCCCTGCACGCATGCGCACACCCACTAGGGGCGGGGCTCCCCGCATGCGCACCACTGTCCTCCAGCTGCTCAGAGCATCTGTTGAGGCCTGACCGCTTGGGAAGCCAGTAACACACGTGCCAGCGTGGAGGGTGGGGTTCCAACGGTCATCCCGGCTGGGGGCGGAGCCAATCATGGCAGCTTTTAGAATCAATTATTTGAAAGCAGGAGTAAGGAAAACGGACTTTTCACCTCTTGGGTGTCCTGCTGTGCACTCTTAGTCACTCTGTGGGTTATTTGTGGCCTTGTCCAAGTGAGTTCACCACCGCCCTGTGCCCCTCCCCCACCGCCACCAACTGGAGCTCGGTGTCCCTGCAGTGTTTACACCAGGGTTGTTGGCACCACTGTGGAGCAGGTTGCATGAAGGCTTCAGTGATTTCCGGCCCTACCATGAGGCAGGTGAATAAAATGTGTGAACGATTAAATGGGTGCCAGTCTAGTGTTTGCATTCTAAAGCATATGAAAGCTAGAAGGAAGGTTTTCCAGTTCGAGAATGCTCATCCAGTTCACAAGAAATAGCTCAGGACACTGGAAATTGAGTGGAAAATGAATAAAGATCTATTGTACATCCTCATAGTTTCACCAGTGTCTTCCATTTTAACATAAAAATGTCAATCAACACATGTTCAAACTGCATATTATTGTCAGTGATGGGGGCAACGTTGCTGAATCTAACAATAAGCATTGATTTGTAGTCTAATACTCTCAAGAAATGACAGAATTGGAGTTTCCTCCTGGCTCAGCTTGTTAAGGGTCCATGGTTGTCACTACTGTAGCTTTGGTTACAATTGTGACAGGCTGTTCATTCTCTGGCCATAGACATACTTTGGACTGGCCATGCCACCAAAAAACAAAAACAAAAACAGATATCCTAGCATAGATTGGCAAGTGATGCAAGAGTTCAATAACAATCAAGAAATGCATTAGGTAAGAATCAACTGGGTAGGAGACAGAAATAAGATGGCTGAATAGAAGGACTGGAGATCAATTTCTCTCCTAAAAACAACAAAATTTACAACCAAATGCTGAGCAATTTTCAACCAAATGGACCAGAAACTTTCAAAAAGATATCCTATTCCAGAAGACAAAGAGGAGGACACATCAAGAGGTGGTGGGTTGATTACAGGATATATGCAACCCCATACCTCCCGGTGGGAAGATCCACAGACAGGAAAGTAACTGGTTCACAGAAACTCACCTACAAGAGTGAGAGTTCTGAGCCCCACATCAAACTCCCATGCCTGGGGATCTGGCACTGGGAGAAAGAGCCCCTGGAGCATCTGGCATTGAAGGCCAGGGGGCTTGTGCACAGGAGCTCCATGGGACTGGGGGAAATGGAGACCTCATTCTTAAAAGGCACACCCAGACTTTCTCATGCACTGGGTCCCAGGGCAAAGCAAAGTCTCTATAGTAATCTGGGTCAAACATGACTGCAGTTCTTGGAGGACCTCCTGGGAAAACAGGGTTAAATGTGGTTCATTGTGGGGGAAGGACATTGGAAGCAAAGCTCTCAGGAATGTTCATCAGCAGCTGCCTTTCTCTGCAAGTGGTCATTTTGAGAAAATCTGGCCCCCACACATCAGTGCTGAGAAGCCCCAGGCCAAACAACATAGTTTTGGAAGTCCTAGCCACAGCAATCAGGGAAAAAAATAAAAATAAAAGGAATCCAAATTGGAAAGGAAGAAGTAAAACTATCGCTATTTGCAGATGACATGATACTATACCTAGAGACTCCTAAAGACTCTACCAGAAAACTGTTGGAGCTCACTCATGAATTTGGCAAAGTCGCAGCATACAAAATTAATACACAGAAATCAACGGCATTGCTATACACTAACAATGAAAGAGTAGAAAGAGAAATTAGGGAAACAATCCCATTTACCATCACAGCCAAAAGAATAAAATACCTAGGAGTAAACCTACCTAAAGAGACAAAAGACCTGTCCTCTGAAAACTATAAGACACTGATGAAAGAAATCAAAGATGACACAAATAGATGGAAAGTCGTACCATGTTCTTGGATTGGAAGAGTCAATATTATCAAAATGAGGGCATTCCCAACATAGCTCAGTGGTTAATGAATCCAACTAGGAACTATGAGGTTGCAGGTTTGCTCCCTGGCTTTGCTCAGTGGGTTAAAGATCCGGCATTGCTGTAAGCTGTGGCATAGGTCCCAGATGCTTGGATTCCATGTTGCTGTGGCTCTAGCACAGGCCAGCAGCTGTAGCTCTGATTAGACTCCTAGTGCGGAAACCTCCATATGCTGTGGGTGCAGTCCTAGAAAATACTTTTTAAAAATTATCAAAATGAGGAGTTCCTGTCATGGCGCAGTGGTTAACAAATCCGACTAGGAACCATGAGGTTGCGGGTTCAGTCCCTGCCCTTGCTCAGTGGGTTAAAGATCCGGTGTTGCCATTAGCTGTGGTGTAGGTTGCAGACGCGGCTCGGATCCTGCGTTGCTGTGGCTCTGGCGTAGGCCGGTGGCTACAGCTCCGATTCAACCCCAAGCCTGGGAACCTCCATATGCCGCGGGAGTGGCCCAAGAAATAGCAACAACAACAAAAGACAAAAAAAAAAAAAATTATCAAAATGACTATACTACCCAAAGCAATCTACAGATTCAATGCAATCCCTATCAAATTACCAAGGACATTCTTCACAGAACTCAAACAAAATATTTTAAAGTTTGTTTGGAAGCACAAAAGACCCAGAATAGCCAAAGATATACTGAAAAAGAAAAATGGAGCTGGAGGAATCAGGCTCCCGGACTTCAGTCTCTACTACAAAGCAACAATCATCAAAACCATATGGTACTGGCACAAAGACAGAAATAGATCAGTGGATCAAGGATACAAAGCCCAGAATTCAACCCATGCACCTACAGCCAACTAATCAATGACAAAGGAGGCAAGAATACCCACTGGAGAAAAGACAGCCTGTTCAATAAGTGGTGCTGGGAAAACTGGACAGCCACATGGAAAAGAATGAAATTAGAACACTCCCTAACACCATACACAGAAATAAACTCCCAATGGATTCAAGACCTAGATAGAAGACCAGACACCATAAAACTAGGCCAAAGACTCTCTGACATAAACAAGAGCAACATCTTCTCAGATCCACCTCTTAGAGCAATGACAGTAAAAACAAAAAGAAAGAAATGGGACTAAATGAAATTTAGAAGTTTCTGCATCAGCGAAGGAAACCCTAAACAAAACTTAAAGACAACCCACACAATGGGAGAAAATCTTGGGAAATGACTCGACTGACAAGGGATTCATCTCCAAAATGTATAAACACCTTCTGCAGCTCCATACCAAAAAAAAAAAAAAAAAACACAAAAACAAAAAGAAACAAACAACCCCATCAGAAAATGGGCAGAAGATCTAAACAGACAGTTCTCCAAAGAAGACATACAGATGGCCATGGTATTTTGTTCCTTTTAATGGCTCAGTAATATTCCATTGTGTATTTGTACCACTTCTTCTGGATCCACTCCTCTATCGATGGACATTTAGGTTGTTTCCATGTCTTGGCTATTGAAAAGAGTGCTGCGATGAACACTGGCGTACATGTGTCTTTGCGAGTCATGGGTTTCTCTGGATAGATGCCCAGGAGTGGGATTGCTGGACCAAACGTAGTTCTATTTTTAATTTTCTGAGGAATCTCCAACCTGTTTTCCACAGTGGTTGCACCAATTTACACTCCCACCAACAGTGTACTAGGGTTCCTTTTTCTCCACACCCTCTCCAGCACTTATTGTTTGTAGACTTTTTGATGATGGCCATTCTGGCTGGTGTAAGGTGATACCTCATAGAGGTTTTGATTTGCATTTCTCTAGTGATGAGTGATGTTGAACATCTTTTCATCACTGTGCCACAATGGGAACTCTGGGAATTGTGTATTAGTGCATGTGTTTCTTATGGTGGTTTTTCAGGAATTTTGTGGTTTGGGGTGCGTGAGGGTAGGTCTATGACTATTTTATGGGACTGGTGATATGCTGTATATGTGCAGATGAATGGATTGTGTGGGTTGTGTGGTGTGAGGTTATTATGAATTTGTATTTTGGAAGATGACTGGAGTTATTTCATTGTAATTATTTAGGAATGTGGGAATATGTATATATGTATATATATACATGAGTCATGGTGTTGAAATATACATAATGGGAAATATTGTTACTATATTGTATTATCTTTGTATGGTGACAGATGGTAGCTAGTTTATCATGGTAATCATTTCTAATGTATAGAAATATTGAATCACGACATTATGCACCTGGAACTAACAGAGTGTTGTAGGACAATTATACTCCAATTAAAAATTTTTAATTAAAGAAATAAGTAACAAATGTTGGTGATGATGTGGAGAAAGGGAACACGTGTGCACTGTTGGTAGGAATGTAAATTCATAAAACCACTATAGAAAACAGTATATAGGTTCCTCAAAAAACTAAAAATAGAACTACCATATGATCCAGCAATCCCACTTCAGGATATTTACCTGAAATAAATGAAGTCATTGCTTCAAAGAGACATCTGCACCCCCATGTTCATTGCAGCATTATTCACAATTGCCAGAACATGGAAACAAGTGTCCATCAACAATGGATGAAGAAAATGTGATACATGTATATATATATATATATGTCTAATCTTAAAGGCATTATGCTAAGTGCGAAATACATATACCATGTAATGTCACTTATATGTGGAGTCTAAAAACAAGACAAAACAACACATACACACACAAACTGAGTTCATAGATACAGAGAACATATTGGTGGTTGGCAGAGGCAAGGGGCTGGGGTGGAGAAATTTGTAAAATGTATCAAACAGTATAAACTTCAAGTTATTAAATAAGTTATGAGTATGGAATAAGCCTAGTGACTACAGTTACTAATACTGTATTGCATATTTGAAAATTGATAAGAGAGTAGATCTTGCCCTTATTAGAGTTCCTGTCATGGTGCTGTGGAAACGAATCCAACCAGGATCCATGAAGTTGCAGGGTTGATCCCTAGCCTCACTCAGTGGGTTAAGGATCCAGCATTGCCATGAGCTCACAGATGTGGTTCAGATCTGGCTTTCCTGTGGCTGTGGTATAAGCCAGCAGCTGCAGCTCCAATTAGACCCCTAGCCTGGGAACCTCCATATGCTGGGGGTGTGGCCCTAAAAAGAAAAAAAAAAGTCCTTAAAAATATTGTAGCTATGTATGGGAATGGATATTAACTAGACTTATTGTGGTTATCATTTCACAGTATATACAAATGTAGAATCATATTTTAATCTGAAAATAATATAAGGTTATAGATCAATTATACCTCAATTTAAAAAGGAAAGTTAGTAGTTCCCATTGTGAATCAGTGGTAACAAACCTGACTAGTATCCATGAGTATGTGGGTTGGATCCCTGACCTTGCTGAGTGGATTAAAGGATCTGGCATTGCTGTGAGCTGTGGTATATGTCGATGCAGCTCAGATCCCATGTTGCTGTGGCTGTGATATAGATTGGCAGCTGCAGCTCTGAGTCAACCCCTAGCCTGGGAACCTCCATATGCCATGGGTGCAGCCCTAAAAAATAAATAAACAAACAAACAAATAAATAAATAAAAAGAAAGATAATAAAATTCTCCTGGTAGGGGGGAAAATGTGCTTTCCTACTATTAGGAATGAATATTCCACATCGTTCAGCTATTCTGCTCCTGACTAAAGAGGTCTGGAAAAAATTATATGTGTGTTTGCTCATAATGAAGTTAAAAGGAAAAAAAAATTATAGGCGTTCCCATTGTGGCACAGTGGAATTGAACCCAACTAATATTCATGAGGATGCAGCATACAGTTAGATCTGCTTAGATATGTACGTATTGCTGTGGCTAAGGCTATATACACATTTGGTTTGGTGGGCAGCTGTATATTCCCTCTTGGGACATGCTGGAGGCCACCAGTAAATTTCCTCCCAGGTTAACTTTGCTACCTGAATTTTCATTGTTGTTTCTATATTCTTTAAGGTGGGCTATGGAGGTCTTTACAACATTGAGATACAGCTTACATATAGTAGTGTATTCATTTTGATATATGCATATATTGCAAAATGATAACCACGGTAAGTTTAGTTAACATCCATCAGCACACATAGCTATATTTTTTTTCTCTTTTCTTTTTTAGAGCTGCACCTGTGGCATATGGAAGTTCCCAGGCTAGGAGTTGAATCAGAGCTATAGTTGACAGCCTATGCCACAGCCACAGCCACAGCAATACCAGACCTGAGCTGCATCTGCAACCTATGCCACAGATTGTGGCAGTGCCAGATCCTCAACCCACTGAGCAAAGCCAGAGATTGAACCCGCATCCTCACGGACACTATGTCAGGTTCCTAACCCACTGAGCCATGACGGAAACTCCCAATTTTTTTCTTATGATGAGAACTTCTAAGATCTACTCTTTTTACCACTTTCAAATATACAATAGAATATTGTTGTCAACATGATGTAAATTACATTCCTAGGACTTATGCATTTTTATAACTTTCCAGTTTGTACTTTTTGACTGTGTTCACCCACTTCCTCCACCGTCCACCTCAGGCAACCACCAATCTGTCTTCTGTCATCTATGAGGTTTTTTTTTGGGGGGGGGTTGCTTTGGGTTTTTTTCCTGTTTGTTTTTCACTCCACATATAAGTGAGATTATATAGTACTTGTCTTTATCTGATTTGCCTCACTTACCATAATGCCCTTGAGGTCCATCTATGTTGTTGCAAAGGGCAGAATTTCCTTCTTTTTTTTGGCCAAATAATATACCATTACACACACACACACACACACACACACACACACACACACACACATAACATTCTACATATAGATATATATACACATACATGATATATATATATATCATGTTAGATATATATATGTATATATATATATATATATATATTAACCAAATATATATCTCCTAGGTTGTAGGTCACAGATGTGGTTGGAATCTGGAATTGCTGTGGCTATGGTGTAGGCCAGTGACTACAGCTCTGATTTGACACCTAGCCTGGTAACCTCTAAATGCCTCTGGTGCAGTCCCAAAAACACAAACACACACTTAATGTGTGTACGTGTGTGTGTAACTTTGGTTGTTTTCATGCCTTGGCTACTGTGAATAATGCTGCAATGAACACAGGGGTGCAGCTATCTCTTTGAGATAGTGGTTTCATTTCCTTCAGATAAACACCCTGAAATGGGATTGCTGGATCATATGGTAGCTTTTTTTTGGTTATTGTAACTGAAAGAATTTTATAATATTTATAGTTGTACAATGATCATCACAACCCAATTTTACAGCATTTCCATCCCAAACCCCAGCCCATCCCTCCCCTCCCCCAACCTGTCTCCTTTAGAAGCCATAAGTTTTTCAAAGTTGGTGAGTCAGTATCTGTTCTGCTAAGAAGTTCATTGTATGCTTTTTATAGATTCCACATAGAAGTAGTAGCATATGATATTGGTATCCCACTGTCTGACTAACTTCAGTTAGCATGATAATTTCTAGGTCCATCCATGTTGCTGAAAATGCCATTATTGCATTCTTTTTATGGCTGAGTAATAGTCCATCGTATGTATGTACCACATCTTTATCCACTCCTCTGTCGATGGACATTTCAGTTACTTCATGTCTTAGCTTTTGTATATAGTGTGCTGCAATGAACACTGGAGTACATATATCTTTTGTGTGTGTGTTTTTTAGGACCACACCAGAGGCATATGGTGGTTATCAGGCTAGGGGTCCAATCAGAGCTAAAGCCGCTGGCCTACACCACAGCCACAGCAATGCCAGGTTCGAGCCACGTCTGCAACCTACACCACAGCTCATTGCAACACTGGATCCTTAAGCCACTGAGCAAGGCCAGGGATTGAACCTGCATCCTCATGGATGCTAGTCAGATTCATTTCTGCTGAGCTATGAAGGGAACTCCACATGTATCTTTCTGAGTCATGGTTTTCTCTGGATAGATGCCCACGAGTGGGATTGCTGGATCAAATGGTAGTTCTATTTTTAGTTTTTTGAGGAATCTCCATAATGTTTTCCATAGTGGTTGCACCAATTTACATTCCCACCAACAATCTAATAGGGTTCCTTCTCTCCACACCCTCTCCAGCATGTATTGTTTGTAGACTTTTTGATGATGGCCATACTGGCTGGTGTGAGGTGGTACTTCTTAGTCATTTTGATTTGCATTTCTCAAAGAATTAGTGATGTTGAACATCTTTTCATGTGTGTTGTTGGCCATCTGTATATCTTCTTTGGAGTCTTGTCTGTTTAGACCTTCTGCCCATTTTCTGGTGTGCTTGTTCATATGGTAGTGCTATTTTTAATTGTTCAAGGAACTCTACTTTTTTTCCCATGGGGTCTGTACCAATTTACATTCCCATCAGAAGTGCACAAGTTTTCCTTTTACTCCACATCCTCACCAACATTTTTTATTTCTTGTCTTCTTGATAACAGTCATTCTAACAGGTGTGAGGTGCTATCCCTTTGTGGTTTTTATTTGCATTTCCCTGATGATTACTCATGTTGAGCACTTTTTCCTCTGTTGACCAGTTGTATGAATTCTTTGGAAAACTGACTATTCAGGTCCTCTGCCCATTTTAAAATCAGAGGGTTTTTTGTTTCTTTGGGTTTTTTTTTGTTTGTTTGTTTTTCTTTATTGGCTTTTTAGGGCCACACCCATGGCATATGGAGGTTCCCAGCCTAAGAGTTGAATCAGTGCTGTAAATTGCCGGCCTACACCAGAGCCACAGCTACGCCAGATCTGAGCCTCCTCTGTGACCTACACCACAGGTCATGGCAATGCCAGATCCTTAACCCACTAATCCGCGCCAGGGATTGAACCCACATCCTCATGGGTACTAGTCAGGTTCTTTAACCACTGAGCACAATGGGAACGCCTAGTTTGTTTTTTTTTTTTTTCTTGTTTCACATTACTTCCTAATGTTGCATGAATTCTTTATGTATTTGGAATATTAATCCCTTTTCTGATGTGGTTTGCAAATATTCTCCCATTCATTAGGTTGCCTTTTCATTTTGTTGATGGTTTCCTCTGCTGTGCAAAAGCTTATAAGTTTGTTTTGGTGTGTTTTAACCGGCACCAGCCCCATCCTCCACTCTCCAGATCCATGGTAGCTTTGAAAACTAACAGCTCCCAATCACAGTGAAAACTAGCAGGCTGCCAGCTCCAGGAGTGGGCAGAACGAGGGTTAGAATTTTTCCTAAGCTCCATTACCAGAGAATTACCATTATTTGATCTGACTGAAGATTCCTTGGAACCCCTACTTTAAGGCTATGTATTTGACCTTAGCGAGAGTTCAACCACTGTCGAAAGGCTTCTTTGAGAGCACTTGTCTCAAAAATTACAGGCAATTGTTTAAATTTACAGCTGCCTGAGGCAGGGAATACTAGTGGGGACAGACAATAGACCAGCCAAATAATATAAAAGAAAAAACTGGGAAATAAAATATTCACAGGGGCTTTGAAAAGTTCTTAGGAAGCTAAAAGTCCACCAATGCCTAAAAATGAAAAAAGGAAAATAAAAATCTCTCCCAGTTTTCTCACATTGATTCTGTATTTAGGCACTCCTTTATTGCCTAGCCAGGCAAGTTACATCTCTGCCTTCACCTTTACTTCCTGTTTGTGCTGACCTTAGAGATCAGCCAGAAAGGAAGGCTCAGACTCTTCTCAGGTCTTTTCTGAGCATGTGTCATGCCTAGGTTGTACACATGTCTATACACATAAATGTACCACCATACACAAGTACATTTGAATGCCCTAATTTCTCAGAGAAACTCTTTCCCTAAGCTTTTGGCAGGTTTATTATTACCTCTCAACCATATCTTTTGCCCTAAGCTACAGTATTTTGTTCATTTGTTGTACAATTTTTTGAGGAATGCTACCTGTGTAGGCAATTTTCTGGCCTGAGCAAATTCCAAATTATGTTAAACAGACAAGCACCTCCTATCAATCTTTCAGGTGATACCTAAGACAGGTCAAAGCAGACAAACATAGGTCACTGTAAATAAGGTCTTCTCTACTCCCTTTAGCCGGGGACAAGGGTTGAAGGCTACTTTCTTCAAGACTGCTACCAAGGCTGAGGAATGGTGCAGGTCAAGGACAAGTAACAATGTTGCAATGCTTTCCTACCATTTTAAAGTTGGCTTTTTCTTGATTCATTATTCTCTTTGTTGCTGTAAGCCTCCGTTTTCAACAATTCTGACTATGGTGACTCTTACATTTTTTGCTTGATTTTTTTCAGTGTTTCTATGGAGGGATAGGCCCCTGGAACTATCTAATCTGACATTTTTTACTGATGTCACCCCTTTAGTAAGGCAGGTCTATAACGAATGAATTATTTGTTTTTGTTTAGCTCAAAATAAGTTCATTTCCCCTTTGTCTTTGAAGGATAGTTTTATTGGATATAGAATACTTCATTTGACTTTTATTTTTCTCTCAGAACTTTGAATATATCCTCCTACCGAAACAGGAGGGGAGGGGAAGGCATGACCATTAAAAGAATGACAGCCATTGAGAAGAACAGTGGTTAGAACATTGACAAAAAGTGGTTAGAGCCTATTAGGCCTAAGATGGTAGAAGATTCAACTTCCAGTAGATCTTGAAACTCATTATATGCTCATTGTAACACATTAGCACGCTGAATGACATACTTACAGGTGCCATGGCAGTTCCAAGGCTGACCATAAGAGGCCGAAAAACTGGGCAGTGGCCCAATTCCTGGAAATGCCTACCCCTTCCCCAAAATAGTTGGAATAATCCTCCCACTTGTTAGCCCATAAAATTATCCAGACCATAAAAACTAACAACCCCACATGTCAAGCCAGCTCTCCCTTTCTGAGAAAGTCCTCATTCTGTCTATGGAATATGTATCTTTCTAAATAAGTTCACTTTCTCTTTACTATGGCTTGCTCTTTTCTTTCCTGCACAAAGCCACGAGCCCTCACTTGGAAGCCTCTCCCAGAAATTTACCCAAGACCCAAGACATGACCATCCATTAACATGCCATTTTCTTGCAACACTACTGCCTCCATGGTTTCTGATGAGAAAACAGCTCTTAATATTATTTAGACAAAAAGACTGATCTTCATCAAAATTAAAAACTTTTGTGCAGCAAATGGCATAATCAAGAAAGTAAAAAGATAACCTACAGAATAGAAGAAACTATTTGCAAACCACATCCCTGAGAAGTGTTTGATATAGAGAATGTAGAAACAACTTGCATAATTCAACAACAAAAAGCAACTCTTATTTAAAAAATTGGCAAAAGACTTGAATAGACATTTCCCTAACATGATTACTGTTCAACACCTGTAGTCATGAGGAAGATGAAATGTGGTGAGTTTTTCTATTGGAGGAGAATGCAAACTGGTGATCTGTATCAGAGTCCTATGAACTGTTAACATTACATCACTTGCAATTTTCTGAAACCTTATCTTTTCAGCTGAGTTCCTTAAATTAATGTCAGGGTTTCAGAAATGTAGCATCTACCAATCCTCATGATTATTTCAAGTATGAAAGTAGAATTAAATAAATTATATTATATACTAGAATGTCAAAGCTCTGTGTTTATGGGGACATCTGATTTCTTAAAGATTGACTTGAAGAAATATATCTATGAGCAATTTTTAAGCTGTTAATGTTGAAAGATCGTTTGGTAGAATGTCATCATCCCTAAAACAACCTGACGCTTCATAACAAACACCATCATTTTATTTTTATTTTTTAATTTATTTATTATTACTTTTTTTCTTTTTAGGACCCAACCTGTGGCATATGGAATTTTCCAGGCTAGGGGTCGAATCAGAGCTGCAGCAGCCAGCCTACACCACAGCTACAGCAATGCCACATCAGAGCCACACCTGTGACCTATGCCACAGCTTGAGGTAATGCTGGATCCTTAACCCACTGAGCGAG
This sequence comes from Sus scrofa, assembly GCF_054392235.1. Lineage (NCBI taxonomy): Eukaryota > Metazoa > Chordata > Mammalia > Artiodactyla > Suidae > Sus > Sus scrofa. The sequence goes on along the minus strand of NC_139396.1, from coordinate 15,425,429 downwards.
GCCAGGGACTCATGGACACTATGTTGGGTTCTTAACACACAGAGGCACAAGAGGAGCTCCCACTTTTACTTTAAAATGAAGTAAAATACTAATAATGGCTTGGAGTTCTTTGACATAACACAAGAGAATCAACACAAACTTAGGTCACTGCTGAAAGCTGAAACCCATGGGTGCACACACTTGTATATCAATATAAAATATTTTTCATAATAGAAGAAATTTTTCATAATAGAAGATAAGTTGGTGAAAATACATCTGCTGGAGGAACATCAATATTGACTATTTCCACAGAATTCTTATCAAAGCAAGGCTTCTTTGACACAGAGATAACTTTTTGTTCTGGGAGGAAAGAATATCACAAAGATTACAAACATATATGATATTCCATGAATTATTAGTAGTTCATGACTAAATAAATATACATAATACATTTCAGGAAGATATCATTAATAATAACAGATAATCAGCATCTAGTATGGTATTCATCATAAGATACAGTTCCTTGCAAAAACTCTGTTGAAGTTTATTAGCCATTATAGTCAATCAGCCACAATGTGCGAACTTTGGCATTTATGAAAATATCCACAGGGTACCTATGTCTTCAGTCATTAAAATTCAGGTTGTGTCCTAAGTGGGGGTGGCTGCCAGCATGTCCTGAGAGCAGAACCTCATCCCATGGAGCTCATGTAAAGCTTATCATCTTGGCTTCCATAAACCCAGTGCACCTGCATCAGCCCTGAAATGCTGCCACCTTCCCTGGCACTTTCAGGTCAAGAAGAATAAAATCCTTGAGCTCAAATGGACTTCAGAGCTCATCTGACTCACCACCTCATTCAGGAAACTAAATTGAAGGAGGCCATGATATTTTAGCAAGTAGAAATTCATCTCTTCCAATTTCCCCATGAGGCCAGCCATTGTAATTTTAAAAGGTGACAAATGTACTAATTTATTCATGGTATCATGTTACCTCAAAAGGAACCTGTCCTGGAGTTCCTGTCATGGCTCAGTAGTTAGTGAACCCGACTAGCATCCGTGAGGATGTGGGTTTCGATCCCTCACCTCACTCAGTGGGCTAAAGGATCCAGCATTGCCATGAGAGTGGTGTAGGTTGCAGAAACAGCTCAAATCCTGAATTGCTGTGGCTCTGGCATAGGCCGGTGGCTACAGTTCCAGTTGGACCCCTAGCCTGGGAACTTCCATATGCTGTGGGTGTGGCCCTAAGAGACAAAAGGGCCAAAAAAAGGAATCTGTCCTTCTGTTTCTTCTGCAGCAGTAGACTCACTCTTCCACCTCTGTCCTGAAGTTTGCATCTGTGAAACCATTCAGAGAAGAATTTCTAAAGTTGAGAACATGTTAGCAAAAGAAAATAAAAACATAAAAAAGAGGATATTATAGTAATTCACTTCTCACTGTAGTAGTACTTCCAAACTGGAAATCAATTCTAAGAATATTAATAGGAGAATAATTAAACTACTACAAGTCAGTCATTTACTGGGCATTTCAATGAAGTGACATTTCTAGGAATTGGAGATGCAGTAATAAACTGTGGAGCTACATCACTCATCTCATGACCATTATAAGTAACATCAATTTAAGTGCAGCTTTACTGGTGTGAAATGTAGAAAAGTTGGCATTTAAAAAGCACAATGGGATTGGTGGCATCTCTGCAGGGCCAGGACAAAGGTTTGATCCCTGGCCCAGCACAGTGGGTTAAAGATCCAATGTTGCCATACCAGTAGCACAGGTCACAACTGTGGCTTGGATCTGATCCCTGGCCCAGAAACTCCATACGCCTTCAGGGCATCCAAAAAAGAAATGAAACATGAAAAAATGAAAAGAAAGTATGTAGGAGTTCCTGCTGTGACAAGGTGGGTTTAGAATCTAACTAATCGAAGCAGAGGCACCAGTTCAATTCCTGGCCTGGTGCAGTGGGTTAAAGGATCTGGCTTGCTGCAAGGCATGGGGTTGCAGCTGTGGCTGGAATTCAGTCCCTGGCCTGGGAACTTCCATATGCCTTCGATGCAGCCATTTTAAAAAAATTGTGTAACTCTGTGCCAACAGGAGTATCTGTTTCCATGCTCTGTTTGCAAATGCAGGATTTAAATCTTGCTGCTGGAGTAGAAGGAATGAACGCCTTTATTATGATCTCTTATTCTTGTGGGAGAAGGCAGGTCTCTGCTTGACGTTTTTTCCTCCACCCTTCGTAGGATCAAAACTTAAGTTTCCCTGTAGTTGTGGCTGTCAATGCTGGAGAGAGTCATTTCAATAAAACATAACCTTATTTTATCCCATGTTGATAAAATAACAGTAGTCCTGTGTAGAGATTGCCAGAATCCATTCTACAAGAATTCTGCTTCTTCTGGTCTACTCATGAATTTCTTCCCCTGCTCAAACTAGTGAAAACATTCCTATGAAATTACCCCCAACACCAACAGAAGGAAAACTGGAAAATTCACAAATATGCACACAGTAACATGCTCTTAAACAACCAGTGGGCTAAAGGAAAGATCACAAGACAAATTAGAAGACACAAATGAAAGAAACGTAAACATGCTGTACCAAAATTTTTGTGATGCAGTGAAATATGCTCAGAAGGAAATTTGTAGTTTTTTTTTTTTTTTTGTCTTTTTGCCATTTCTTGGACCGCTCCCGCAGCATATGGAGGTTCCCAAGCTAGGGGTCCAATCAGAGCTGTAGCAACGGGCCTACACCAGAGCCACAGCAACGTGGGATCCAAGCCGCGTCTGCAATCTACACCACAGCTCACTGAGCAAGGGTAGGGACCGAACCTGCAGCCTCATGGTTCCTAGTCAGATTCGTTAACCACTGCGCCACGACAGGAACTCTGAAATTTGTAGCTTTAAATGCCTATGTTCCTACATTAAAAAAAATGTCTCAAATTAGCCACTTAAATTGGCACCTTAAAGCACTTGGAAAAACTCAAATCTAGCAGAAGGAAGGTAATAATGAAGATTAGAGTGGAGATAAAGAACAGAGAAACAAGAGGGAAAATAAATGAACCTAAGATATTTTCAAAGAGCAACAAAATTGACAAATCTTTGAGAAAAGACTCCAATTAAAATAAGAAACAAAAGTGAGGAAATTACTACAGACCTTAATACCAAAGATAGCATTGAACTGTACTCTTAAAAATGGTTAAAATAATGAGGAATTCCCATCATGACTCAGCAGAAACGAATCTGACTAGAATCCATGAGGACACAGGTTTGATCCCTGGCCTCACTGAGTGGGTTAAGGATCCAGCAATGCCATGAGCTGTGGTGTTGTAGACATGACTCAAATCCTGAATTGCTATGGCTGTGGTGCAGGCTGGCAGCCATAGCTATAATTTCACCCGTAACTTGGGAACCTCCATATTCCACAGGTGAGGCCCTAAAATGACTTAAAAAAGAAAAAAGAGAGAGTTAAAATGATGAATTTCATGTTATGTAAATGTACCTCAATGAAAAAGCTTACATTTGTGTGGATTCACACCTACAATCTGTCCTGTTCCTTTGATCTATGTGTTTGTGTGTGGTTAACCTCTTACTATTACCATACTGTCTTGATAACTGTGATTTTATAGTAAGTCTTAAAATCAGATTTTCTTCTTTTCAAAATTATTTTGGCTGTTCAAGTTCCTCTCACTTTCTATATAGAATTTAAAATTAAGTTGTCAATATATACAATGAGTGATCCTGGGGTTTTGACTGGAGTTGTGTTAAATCTATAGATCACTTTTTTTAAAATTAGCATCTTAACCATATTTAATTTTTCAATCCATGATCATAATATATCTCTCCATTTATTTAGATTTTTAGATGTCTTTTGATCTTCTTCATTAGCTTTTTTAAAATTTTTAAGCATATAGCTCCTGCACACATTTTCAGGTTTATATCAAAGTATTTCCTTTTTTTAAATAAAAGGTATTTTAAAAACAGATTTAAACATTAATATTGTATAAATTGCATTTTAATTTTTGTATGTTGACCTTTTATTTTTCTTTTTCATTTCTGGCCACCCTGCAGCATATGAAGTTCCTGGGCCAGGGATCAGATCCAAGCCAGAGTTGTGACCTAAGTCACAGCAGCAGCAATTCCAGATCCTTCACCCACTGTGCCAAACGGGAGATGGAACCTCAACCCAGTTCTCCCAAGATGCTGCTGATCCCTGTTGTGCCACACCAGGAACTCCATATGTGGACCTTTATTAGGCAACTATGCTAAATTCACTTGTTAAGTCTAGGAGCCTTTAAAAATAGACTCTAGAGACTTCTACTTTAATGATCATGTCATCCGTTCCAGTCTATATGGTTTTTTCTCCCCTTGCTTTATCATACTGGCTAGTCAGCCTATGATGTTAAAAAAAATGTATATCTTTGCTTTGTTCTTGATCCTGGGGTAAAATATGAAACCTTTCATACTAATCCTGATGTTAATTATAGATTTTTTTGTAGGTACCATTTATTAAGGAAGTTCCTTTCTATTCCTAATATACTAGAGGGGTTTTTTGGGGGAGTAGCACCCTGCAGCTTATGGAATTCCCGGGCCAGGGATCAGATCTGAGCCAAAGTTGCGACCTACACCAGAGCTGTGGCAATGCCAGATTCTTTAACCCACTGTGCCGGACAAGGATCAAACCTGCATCTTGGCACTGCAGAGATGCTGCCAATCCCATTGTGCCAGAGGGAATGCCTACTAGAGTTTTTATGATGAATGGATTTGGAGTTTTTCAATTGATTTCAATTTTCTTTTTTATATCAATTAATTTTGAAATTTTTGTCCAGGGATCAGGATACTATAACTCACAGGCCAAATCCTGCTCATCAACTGTTTCTGTAGAGGCCATAAGCTAAAAAAATTTTAAAAAGTTTTTACAAATTTTTAAAGGATTGTAAAAAGAAGAAGAATATAGTATACTACAAAAACTGTATGACACCCAGTGGGCCCTAATTAAACTCAAAAGCTTCTGCACAGCAAAGGAAATCATTTTTAAAAAAAGACAACCTACAGAATGGGAGAAAATTTTTGCAAAGGACTCAACTGACAAAGGTTTAATCTCTAAAATATACAAACAACTCATACAATTCAATAGCAAAAAAACAAACAACCCAATTGAAAAATGGGCAGAAGGCCTAAAAAGACATTTCTCCAAAGAAGGCATATAGATGGCCAGCAGGCACAAGAAAAAATGCTCAGCATCACTAATTATTAGAGAAATGCAAATCAAAACTACAATGAGATACCACCTCCCGCCAGTTAGAGTGGCCATCATTACCAAGTCAACACATAACAACTCCTGGAGAGGATGTGGAGGAAAGGGAACCCTCCTACACTGTTGATGAGAATGTAAATTAGTAAAACCAGTATAAAAAACAATAAGGTAATATCTCAGAAAACTAAATATGGAACTACCATATGACCTACTCCTGAGCATATATCCAGACAAAAAAAAATTCATTGAAAAAGATACATGCACCTGTATGCTCATGGCAGCACTATTCACAATAGCCAAGACATGGAAACAATCTAATTGCCCATCTGAATGGGTGTTTAGGAAGATGTGGCGCATATATACAATGGAATACTACTCAGCCATAAAAAGGACCAAATAATGCCATTTGCAACAACATGTATGTACCTAGAGACTCTTCTACTGAGTGAAGTAAGTCAGAAAGAGAAAGACAGACCCCATATGATATAACTTACATGTGGAGTCTAAAATATGGCACCAATTATCTATCTACAGAACAGAAAAGATCATGGACATGTAGGACAGAATAGTGTATGTAGTGGGGCTGGGGAGGGACTGGAATGAATTGGGAATCTCAGGTTAGTAGATGAAAACTCTTGCATTTGGAATGGATAAGCAAGGAGATCCTGCTGTATAGCACAGAGAACTATATATCTAATCACTTGTGATGGAACATGATGGAGGATAATGTGAGAAAAAGAAGGCATATATATGTGTGTGTGTGTGTGTGTGTGTGTGTGTGTGTGTGTGTGAGACTGGGTTACTTTGCTGTACAGCAGAAATTGACAGAACATTGTAAATCAATCATTTTTTTAAAAAGGTATAAGTCCTATCTCTAGAGTCTTATGTTTTTAAATGCGAGGATTTATATGGCTATCTAGTTGTTCTAGCACTATTTGTTGAAGAGATTATCTTTCCTCCCCCTCCCTCAGGCCCACACCTGCATCCTCCAACTTTGTGGCCTTTCTGGCTGGTCCACCCTGGATTTAGAGCCTACACAGCTTCAGTGGAAACCCTCCGGAGCTTTCTTATGGTCCAGATCCTCTGAGGATGCCATCCACATATGCGGCTTTCCAAGCTCTGGCAGAAATAACCACCATCCTCTCTGAGCCCAGGACCCACTTCCACAGCCCTCACTCATCCAAGACCAAAGTTTCTCTCAGCCTTTAATAAGTTTTTTTGGGCTGGTAAGAATGTGAAGTTGAGGAGTTCCCGTCCTGGTGGCAGCAGAAACAAATCCGACTAAGAACCATGGGGTTGTGGGTTCAATCCCTGGCCTTGTTCAGTGGGCTAAGGATCCAGCATTGCTGTGACCTGTGGTGTAGGCCACAGATGCACCTCAGATCCCTTGTTGCTGTGGCTGTGATGTAGGCCAGTGGCTACAGCTCCGATTCAACCCCTAGCCTGGGTACCTTCATATGCCATGGGTGTGGCCCTAAAAAGACAAAAGACAAATAAATAAAATAAAATAATAATTACAGAATTCAGGCAAGGGTCTGATCATGTAAAGTTACATAATCATGCATTGATTGATTGATTGATTGATTGATTTTGCTTTTCATGGCCACACCTGGGGCATATGGAAGCTCCCAGGCTAGGGGTCAAATCGGAGCTGCAGCTCCTTCCCTACACTACAGCCACAGCCACACCAGATCTGAGCCATGTCTGTGACCCACACCACAGCTCACGGCAATGCTGGATCCTTAACCTTCTGAATGGGGCCAGAGAGCAAACCCACATCCTCATGGATACTAGTCTGGTTTGTTACCACTGAGCTACAACAGGAACTCCAATATAATACTGTATTTTAAAAATTTATTGTACTTTATTTCATTTTTGGTCCTTTTAGCGGCCACACCCACGGGAATATTGAAGTTCCCAGGGTAGGGTTCGCATCCGAGCTGTAGCTGCCAGCCTACACCACAACCACAGCAACACCACATCAGAGCTGCGTCTGTGACCTACGCCACAGCTCACCGCAATTTGGGATGAACTCACTGAGCAAGGCCAGGGATTGAACCGGGGTCCTCATGGAGACTAGTCAGGTTCATTACCACTGAGCTGGAAGGAAGGGAACTCCAATAATGTATTTTAAAAGTAAATAAATTCATTCACTGTGAGTACATTAAATGTCAGGCCATACACTGGGTGTGTACAGTGATTATACACACAGTGATGCAAGAGACAAACATTCTGCTCCTAGGAAAAAGTTTAGAGGGGAGAAGAACTGACATGACACAAAGATCCTATAAATCATTTAGTTGCAAGTGTGCTGAGCACACCTGTAGCTTGGGGGGAAGTGCTACTCAAATTAACGCACTCAACAGGCACTTGGTGCAACCAGTATGGGAGTTCAACCCGGTGAGCCCGAAGAAGGTGCCACTCGTGTGGAAATCGTGGCTTTCCAGGAAAACTCCAGAAGGGAAATTCCAGAATATTCCAAAAGACACGGGATCATTAAGCCAAAGGGGTGAATCCTGTTCACAGTTGCCCAGCACAGGCCAACCCCCAGGAGCTCTGGATGCACGGGCAGCCAGAGGGGCAAAGGAGTGGGAGACTTTCAGAGCGAACCCTCCAAAGGCCGCCGAGGTTACCACTTCGGGGTCCACAAACGTCCTCTGCCAAGTGCGTATTCAGAGCCACCCGACTCCCCCTCCCAGATTTGGGAAACTGAAGTCCAGGGGGGACGTAAAGCATGGTCACGGCAGGACCATGAACTGCGCCCTGCCTCTTGCTTGGGACTGCACGCGCTACCTTGTCCACTTGGGCAGCGCGGAGCAGGTCTTGAGCTTCCAAAAACGAGAAGACGTGATGCCACTCAGGCAAACCCAACTGCGCCTGCATGGTGCCCGCCGCCCTAGGCGCTCTGGCCAGGTCACGCCTTCCAGGTGTTTCTGCCCCACAGGCCAAGCACTGCCCCGCCCTGCTTCAGCCCCTCATGCCCAGCCCCGCCTCCCACTTCCGCCCCTCAGGCCGAGCCCTTCCAGGTTAATCCTTGCCAGCCGTCCTCTTTCAGGTCCCAAAAGCTTGCCGAACCCCCTTCTGCTTGGCCTTCCACTGGTCTCTGCCCTGCCCCTTGGCTCTTGCGTTGTCCTGACACTCGGCAGACCCTCGCCTCCTCCCTCACACTGACATTCACCCTCGCTCTGACCCTTGCCCTTGCACAGACCAGCTGGACCTTGGGGTGTCCATGACCCAGCACCTTTTGAGCCCTTGCCCTGGTGCTAGCCCTTACGCAGAACTCAGTCCTTTTCCTCAGCCTTGCCCTAATCAAAACCCTTGATTTTACAAACATCACACATCTACCCTACCCTTGTCCCTACCTGACCCAGGCACACTCTAACACACACTTCACCCTAAACTTTCCCTAGCCCTGACTCCCACCTTCACAGTCGCCTTCACAATGACCTCCAGCTTCCCTCCTGCCATGGCACTGGCCCTTGCCAAAAACCTGGTGCCTCCCTTGTCATGGCACCCACCCTGGCTCTTACCCCAGCCTTGGTCCTGATACCAGGAGCTCACTCTGGACTTGGTTGTGGCCCCGGCCAAGATCAGATCAGAGTTAGCATAAATGATAACAATGTAAATGTAATGTAAAAGCAAGTGTCATGGTCAAGTTCAGTGTCAGAGCAGTCAGGGTGGCAGACAGTGATGAAGATCAGAATGAGGGTGAGTGTCCAGGGTAAAATTCTAGATCAGGTAGGGGTCAAGCTAAGAGGATGGTCAGGCTCATGGTGTCAGAATCAGGTTCGAGGATCAGTGTGAGGATCAGGTTGAGACTCCATCGGAGAGGATCCGTAAGAGGATGAGGTCAGGGTAAGGATCATGGTTGTCAGGATGAAAGAACGATTGAAAGTTGGATTCAGGTTGGCAGTGAATGTCCAGTTCTGAGTAGGATTCAGTCAAGGTGAGGGCGAGGCTGATGTTCAGGATTAAGCATCAATGCAGACTTAGAGTCAAGATCAACCATGAGGATAATGGCCAGGATCAGAGTGAAGGCCAAGGTCAATTAGAAGTCAAGGTGGGGTTCCTTTCCTCTTGCTGCTGGAAGGAATCAAGTCCTCCTCCACCTCTCCCTCCCCACCACCAATTACACTGGCCCAATCTGCATAATCCAGGATACTCTTTCGATCTCAAATATGTACCCTTAATCACATCGGCAAAGTCCCTTTTTTGTTTAAGGCAATATATTTATAGGTCAGGACATGGGCGTCTTTGGGGGGACATTATTCTGATTATCAGAGAGGATCAGTTTGGTTTAGTCAAAAATCAGGTTCAAGGTTAAGGTTCAGTGTGATATGATGGGTCAAATGAAGGTGATCAGACTGAGGATGAACATTCACCATAAAAATGAAGGTCAATGTCAGTGTGAAATTCAATTTCAGGATCAGGGTCTAGGTCAGCTTTAATGTCAGGATGGGGTTAGGGTGTCAGTGATGAGGCTCTGTGTTTGGATGAAGACCCAGGTCAGGGTGAAATTGAGGTCCAGGTCAAAATCAGGATTAAGATCAGGGTCATGGTCAGGCTTGGGGTACAGATATTTCTTTCACCTTTGGCATAGTGTAGTTCAGCACCAAGGCTCAAGTTCAAGGGCAGGGTAGGTTGGTATGATAGTCTTTACCAAGGTGAGGATTCATTCTAGGGGTAGAGTTAAAGGTCAGAATCAGATGGAGAGCAGCGAGTGGTTCATTCATGGTAATGTTCTGGGTCACGATCAGTGGGAGAGAAGTTGTCATTGTCAAGGGTAAGTCAAGATCAGGGTTATAATGAACATCAAAGGAGTCAATTAGAGGGTCAGTGTTAAGGTGAAGATGAGAGCCAAGTTCATACACAAGGTTAATTCTAGGTCAAGCAGGGTCAGAGTTTGAGTGAGGCTGAGAGTCAATGCCAAGATCCAAGCCAGGTATAGATGGGGAAGGAGTTGGCAAAAAATTGAGTGAGGGTGAGTGACTGTATGTCAGGGTCAGGGTGATAGGGTCAGGTTCAGCATAAGGCTCAAGGCCAAAGTGAGGGTCAATGTCAGGGCGGACTAAGGTTTAGGGTCTTTGTGAGTGGAACTGGCCAGGGATCAGCAGTCAGGGTGTGGGTACAGCCTCACATTTATGTGGAGATGAGAGATAACTAGAAATTGAGCTAGACTTAAGGTTAGAGTCTACAGATGTGGGTAGTCCAACAGGCAGAGGCCAGATCCTTAAAATATCTTTAAAGACCTATGAGACACTCAGACTTTACCCTGAAAGCAACAACTGTGCTTTGCCCTCTAAAAACCTGGAGGGCAGTGACTGTGGCAGTGTTAGTTCTCTGTGAACTCTGTGCTCAGAGGAGTTTATCCACATGGGAACAAAATGAATGTTTTAAACTAAAAGATTGCTAAGTTTCTCCATTTGTCTGCTTTTGTATATCTGTGAGCTGATTCCACACTTCTTATTTATTACAGCCCTGAGTCTTGGGATATGATACGCTAAGTCCTTTCATCTTTCTCCTTTTCTTCTGCTTCTGCCTCCCCCTCTTAACCCTTTCATTTCTGCATATATTTCAGAATTGGCTTACCAAATTATTAAATAAGAAAAAGAAGAGCCAGTTCGGATTGTACTGGATTTACTGAATTAACAAATGATTTTCAGGAATGTCTGTCCTATTTGCCTGGTGTCTGAGTAAGGAGGTGGCCTGTGTGGTCCTGGCTCATGCTTATCCTGAGGGTGATGTAACCAGATTAAGATGTGGAGGGTCACGGAGTTCACCTCGTGGCTCAGTGGTTATTAACAAACCCAACTAGGATCCATGAGGATGTGGGTTCAATCCCTGACCTTGCTTGGAGGGTTGGGGATTTGATGTTGCCATGAGCTGTGGTGTAGGTTGCAGATAAGGCTCAGATCTGGTGTTGCTGTGGCTGTGGTGTAGCTGTAGCTCTGATTTGCCCCTCGCCTGGGAACTTTCATATGCCACAGGTTTGGCCCTGAAAAAGAAAAAAAAATGTGGAGGGTCACTTATTGGGTCCCCAATTTGAGCCATCCCTGGGCCTTGACTTCTGTCATCTCACCTTCAAGTGGGAGCTCCAAGACATGAAGCACCTAGAAAATCCCCAAGACTAAGGCGGCCATGAATGGGGCTACTTTCCAAGTGACCAGAGACAAGCAAGGGCCAGGAGACCATGCTACCTCAGGCACATCCCTCAACAGGAGCTGAAGAGGGGTACACATCAGGTAGGACTATTTGGGTTTTATCCTAAATCTCAGAATTGAACTAGTGCTTAATGTCTCTGAGAACAAAATCAAACCACACTTTCCTCCCCACTTGTGTTTCTGACATCTCACACTCAGTGCTCCCCCAGATGGCTCTACCGAGGCTGTCTCTGACCAATAAGGTGGCAGCTAGAGAAGCAGCATGGTGGCAGACACAGCAGCAGCACTCACTGCCTCCTTGGATGGACCTGTCAGCAGCACACAGACGGCAGCTGACAGCGCAGGCCGCAGGTGCCCTCTGCTGGGGCTGGATGTCCTCATCACCCAGCTGAGAGCAGGACCAGGTACAGCCTGTGGCTGAATCAGGCCAGAGCTGGGGAACAAGAGGCCTGGGTGGTTCTGGTGGGGAGCACGCTGGCGGGGCCTGGCCTAGCATCTCAGCCCTCCAGGATGAAGGGCCGAATCAGCTCCGGGTTCAACAGCGACTCCTCCAGAGGCTGGTCCACGTGGAAGTCATGGACGTGGGGGGGTCCTGGGTGGGCCTTGGGGGTAGGTCCCTCTGGGCGGTGGGGAATCGGCAGCTCCGAGGGGTGGGCCGGCAGGGGAGCTGTGAAGAAGTACTGGTGCAGGAGGGCCTGAAGGCAGCAAGCAAGGGACAGCAAAAGGAAACCAGTCACCTCCCCATCCCAGCTTCAGCTCACTTCCCTTTGAGGGGGAGATGTCAACATTGCCCTGAAGAGGCCTTCCTCCCTCTGCTCATCAGTGCAGCTGACTCCAAGCCTCTGAGTGCTTGCTGCCCAAGCACTGCTCCAGGGACCCAGGATGCAGCAGCAAACAGAGCAAAGAGGAGAATAAATAATATAAAGTAGTAGGAGAAAGAGCACATTGGATGATGAGTGCTGTGGGGGGTGGACAGTGAGGAGGAAAGAGGAACAGCGGAGAGGCTGCAGACCTGAAGATGGGCAGGGGAAGCCCCAGGGGGTGGCGCTTGAGAAGAGACCTGAAGGATGAATGAGTGAGGCCCAGGGACATGGAGGGGCCCCAGAGCAAGTGGAATGGAAGCTGCCAGGGTCACCAAGAGGATGGCCCCTAGTGTGTGATGCCTGAGGGCCACTAGGACCTGAGTTTCTCCTCTGAGAGGGAGCCACAGGAGGGCCCTGCAGGGGAGGGTGTGACAGCCTCCCTGGACAAGATCCCCCTCTCCGCCAGGGGAATGGGCAGGAGGGGAAGCTTACCATGGGGTGGGGGCGGGGGGGTGACTTAGACTTGGGACAGCAGCAGGGAGCTGAGAAGGGGTCGGTTGGCCTCAGTACACTCTGAAGGCACTGCTGACATGGGAACTCACCAAGGTATGAGGGCCAAGGGCAAGGAGGGGAGGACAGGTACACCCGATAGAGGCTCTGATGCCATCCCTGCCATTGGCAGGTGGCCCTGCCCTCCTCCCCTGCCTTCCAGCCACAATCCACCTGTCCTGGGTTCTCCTCTCCAGGCCTCTGTTCATTATTTCTCTTGGGGAAACAGCTCCCTGTGCTTAAACTGATCCTTCTCCAGGAAGCCTTACATGACCCCAAAGTCAGTCCCAACATCACTCTTCAGGGCTGTCACAGACTGGCTGCCCTGCCTCACCACAGGCTGGACATCCCACAGACACGAGCTACGTCTGTCTGTTCACTCTGCACCAGGGCCCAGGACAATGCCTGGTGTGTGCCAGATGCTGAGTAAATACTTATTGAAGGAATAAAGGCATGAAGAGGTGAGTCACCAATAACCTGAAGATGTGCTCTTCTGCAATGTGGGCATGCCCTTCTAATGGGCCACCCCTGGCCACCACAGCCCCTCTGGGGTCTGCTCAGGAGAGGCTCAGCTGCTCCACACCCTCCTGCACTGGCTCCGGGGGTTCTGTCCGAGCCCATCACAGGTTCTGGGGGACCTCAACCTGCTGGGTCACATGAGCACGAACGAGGAGGCTCAGGGCACTAGGTGTCGCCTACCTGGGAGGCTGCAATGCGCTGGAGTGGAGGGTAGAGGAGGAACCGCCCCAGCAGGTCCAAGGCCTGGGGAGAGGCATCGGGCAGCACCTCCTCCAAGGGTACGTGTGCCTGCTCCTTGAAGGAGATCTTGTTGTAGTCAGGCAGCTCTGTGATCTCCTGGAGGAGAAGCAGGCCCATTAGGGCTGGTACCCGCCCTGCCAAGCCCCTGCTTGTACCAGGTCACTCTGTCATCACGCACTCAATCCGTCCTTCAGTCCTTCCTCCACTTCTCGGGAGCCCACTCTGTGCCCAGCTGTGTGAGTGCCAGGGACAGGTTGGAAAAGACAGGGGATGGGACATGGACCAGCTCTCCTGCCTCCAGCAGGGCAGGAGGAGCCCCTGAGCTGAGCCAGGACAGAGAATGGGAGGTCAGGGAGTTGTGGGGCTACAGGAGAGAAGGTGTGGGCCAGGGGACTCACTAGCTCTTGGGGGGACAGAGGACACCTGTCCCACCCCTCCCCTCCATAGGGCCCTACAAACCGGCCAGACGAGGGTTGGGGGTGCCCAAGATGCGAAGCACACAGCAAAGCTGTTCGATGTCATTCTCCCCTGGGAAAAGGGGGGACCCGTTCAACAGCTCCCCCAGGATGCATCCCACGGCCCTGCAGATACAGAACACAAACATCTCAGAGACCTCAGCACAGCCACAGATCTCCCCGCACCAGCACTCACGCCTGACACCAGGGTCAAAACACCCACAAAGTAGCCTAGAGGCTTCAGAGTGAAGAATACAGACCCCCAAACCGGGAAACGCAGAACGCAGAATTTATACCCCTTCCTCTGCAGCTCTCAGGCCTCAACCCCTCAAGTCTAGAACGCAGAATTTATACCCCTTCCTCTGCAGCTCTCAGGCCTCAACCCCTCAGCAGTCCTAAGACCTCTCAGAGCCTCCCATTCTGGACATACACCCTGTCCTCCCATCCCAGGGAAGACCTCCAAAACGGCCCCCAAATCTCACAGTCTCAGCAAATACAGACCATCCTACCCTAGAGAACTGTTCAGGGCCTTCCCATCCAGGGCCCCAGGCCTTGGGCTAGCTCAGGGACACTGTGTTCCAGGGTGTCACTCCCTGCAAGCAGACGTTCCATGGCCGGACCACCTTCCCAACCTCCACCCAGAGACCTCCTCCTGGGACAGCCACTCTCATCCCACCTGACCCCCACCCAGCTCAAAACTCTCATGGAAAAGAACAGTGACTCCAACTCCTCAGAGATACTCTAACCAAGCAAGACACCCCCAGGGCACCCCTGTATGTTTAAGCTCACAGCAGGAGAACAGCCCCTAATAGCCTGGAGACCTCAATGCCCAGTGGGAAAGATCACTCGAGCACCCGCACCCACCCCCTGCCCAGCCCACAGGAGGCTCACCACAGGTCAACACCCTGATTGTACTGGTGGGCACCAGACAGGAGCTCAGGGGCTCGGTACCACCTGTGAGAGGATGGCAGTGGTCAGAGCCAGGTCACCGGTCTGTCAGGAAGCTGCCTGCCCCAGAAGGTCACCCTGGCCCCCACACCAGCTCCAGGAGCACTGTTTGAACAGAAGGTCCAGAAGCATCTCTACCCCAGTGGGAGGGTTGGGGCCTGGCCATTGCCTGGTCCTGCCTGGGAACTGGTCCTCCCTACCTGGTGGCCACCTGGTGCGTGTAGAGGCAGCTGCCATCTGAGGAAAAGACCCGGGCCAGGCCAAAGTCCGCTATCTTGAGCTGGCCCGAGGCGCTGATTAGCAAGTTGGCTGGTTTCAGGTCCTGAGGGCACAAAAAGAGGCATTGGTTCCTTGTGAGCCCCCATGGGACCTCGGGATAAGAGAGCTGGGCAGGCTGAGCACCCGGGTCAGCCCAGGACCGCACCTCCTTCAGGGCTATACCCCTGGCCACTCACACATGGGCCTGCCCCCTTTGTCCCCTCTCCAAGCATGCCCTACATCATGGTCCCCCAGGTCCCACCCCAGGCCACGCTGGAACTGACCCGATGCACAATGTTGTTGGCATGGCAGAAGGCGACGTCTTTGAGCAGCATCTGCAAATAGCTCTTGACCTGTGCCTGGGCCAGTGGCCTCTGGGCGTGGCGCAGCACCTCAGCCAGATCTGACAGCATGTACTCAAAGGCCAGCACAAAGCCTGCACTGTGTGGGAACACAGCCTTCAATTGCACAACCTGTGGGGGAGGGGGAGAGGCATCCCATCAGCCCCCAGACTCACGTGGCTCACACCCTCTGTGGAACTCTCGGCTCTTGCCTCAACAGAAGACCAGGCAGAAAAGGTGACAGGAGATCTGAGCTTAGAATCAGGGAGCTGGGTGCTCTCATGTGCTCCCCTCTCCCAACAGAAGGCAAGACCCTACTCTAATGCTCCAGTAAAGGCGCAGGAGAAAGGAGGTCTAAGAAAATCCACTTAGGGCAGTGTCTGGTCCCCCACCCAGCCTACGAACTGGAAAATCACCTGGAAACACACACACACACACACACACACACACACACACGTCTCCTCCTGTTTCTTCTACAGCCATTAACTCCCAGAACCAAGAGAAGGCACTGGTGATCACATCTCCCAGTGCTGGGACAGCAGGAGATATGTCACATATACTTCCTGAGGGCCCACAGGTCACAAGGGCCAGGCTGCACAGCAGTGAGCAGGAGCAAGAGCGAGGGGGTCCTGATGGGCTTTAAGGAGTTCGGGGGACAAATGACTGACAGGCATAAGAACAAATCTATGGGGTATCTTGATGAAGGTTCTGATGAAGACAGAAGAGATGGGCTGGGCTCACTTATGCAGGGATCTGGGAAGGAGTTCTGGGCAGGGGGACAGTGAGCACAGGGCTCCAGAGGCGAGAACAGGAAGGAGGCTGCTCTGTACTCCTGGAGCCTAGATGTACTTGTCAGGCAAGAGAAACTTAAGTGTTGAATGAATAGAAAAAGAGACTGGAAGAGTTTTCACCCTGGCGCAAGGGAAAGAAATCCGACTAGGAACCATAGGTTGTGGGTTCGATCCCTGGCCTTGCTCAGTGGGTTAAGGATCCGGCATTGCCATGAGCTGTGATGTAGGTCGCAGACGTGGCTCAGATCTGGCGTTGCTGTGGCTCTGGCATAGGCCAGCAGCTGTAGCTCCAATTCGACCCCTGGGGACCTCCATATGCCCCAGGTGTGGCCCTAAAAAAAAATAAAAAAAAGAGAGAGAGAGACTGGAGGTGGGTGACAGCAGACAGTGACAATTCTTTTGGAGTGAAAAGAAGCCACTGGGGCTTTTCAAGCCGGAGAGTGGATAACTTCAACTACACATTTTGACTGTAGAGTGGGGTCAGGGAGGGGGTTTGGGGGGCAAAGTCATTCTGATGAGAGGTGAAGATGGCCTGGGCAAGGCTAGAATGATATCTGGAGTGTTTTAAAGATAGAACCTTCAGGCCTGCTGATGCACAGGACACGGGACCCCATGGGCCCTCCACCTCTCCCACGCACAAGCTGCTGCCAAGTCCTTTTACCTTCCTCAAAAAATGAGAAGGGGGGAGTTCCCATCATGGCTCAGTGGTTAACAAATCTGACTAGGAACCATGAGGTTGCAGGTTTGATCCCAGGCCTCACTCAGTGGGTTAAGGATCCGGTGTTGCCATGAGCTGTGGTGTAGCTCACAGAAGAGGCTTGGATCTGGCATTGCTGTGGCTGTGGTGTAGGCTGGCAGCTGTAGCTCTGATTAGACCCTTAGCCTGGGAACCTCCATATGCTACGGGTGCAGCCCTAAAAAGCTGAAGAAAAGAAAAAAAAAAAAAGAGAGAGAGAGAAGGGCCATATTACTGCTTTTCTGATTTTGAGAGTAGGAGACAATCACTTTACAGATTGAGACAAACACATAACATTCAGATAATACACAAACTCATAAGCAAAAAAAAAAAAAATCGCAAAAGAAGAATCCTATCACCTACTGTCAACCTCACAAGTATATTCCACCAGACTTAGCAACAGACATGGCACATACAGACATATATGCACAGGCATATACAAAATACTTTCGCACAAAACCAGGATGACACATGAAGTTGTATAATATGGTTTTGGCACTGATGTAGCACGAACATCTCCAGAGGATAAGAAGCAAGCCAGAGTATCACCCACTGTTGGGTGGGTGGACCTGCCCTTGGCATTCCCCAGGAAATTACACACATTCTCTATTCAGGACACGGTCAAGAGAGATGTGCACAGAGAGAATGAGGCTGGGCGGGTGTGGTCTCTCCTCCTGTACCCACAGCCCCTCCAGGGCCCATCACAGCACAAACGAGGCCAGGAGGGTCTTGCAGCCTCTGTCCTGTCTCGAGAGCCAGGTCAGGGTCAGGGTCAGTGTTCGTCACCAGTGCCCAGCAGAGGGCAGAGCCTATGGGGGCCCCAAAGTTAAAATGTACTGATTCCCCAATCAGAGGAGAAAACTCAGAAGGACAATGTGGAGTTCCCATCATGGCTCAGTGGAACGAATCTGACTAGGATCCATGAGGTTGCAGGTTAGATCCCTGGCCTCACTCAGTGGGTTAAGGATCCGGTGTTGCTGTGAGCTGTGGTGTAGGTCACAGACAGGGCTCAGGTCCCACGTTGCTGTGGCTGTGGTAGACCGGCAGCTACAGCTCTGATTAGACCCCTAGCCTGAGAACCACCATATGCTGTGGGTGTGGCCCTAAAAAGACCAAAAAAAAAAAAAAAAGAAGAAGGACAATGTACATAAAGCTGCTAATCCAGCCTGCGGAACACAATGGGAGCTCAATGGGTGGCAATTATCCTTATTATTAGAATTCATTAAAAGTTTTGAGCAAAAAGGGATGTTAGTGAATAAATGAATAAGTACACAAAGAAATAAGTGGGTGAACAGAGAGGGAGTGAGTGAGGAATGAAATAACTGGGGGGGAATAAGGGTGAACAAGTGGACAGGAAAGGGAGTAGTGAGGGGTGAGGAAGCAAACGACAGCAAGTCCCCAGGGTGGAAGTGAGTGGATAATGGCAGGAACCCCAGCACAGGGCACCAGCCCTACTCACATACTGACTGTCCTCAATCTCCTGCAGGGCCTTGATCTCCCGCAGGGCCTGGTTGGGGATGCCATCCTCCAGCCGCCGTAGGGCCACCTTCTTGAGGGCCACGATCTCTCCAGTCTGTTTGGGACAGGACGCAGACACTGCTACCCCATCCCGGGCTGGGAAAAGGAATGGGATGCGAGGCTTGAGGCCCTCGTGAGAGTGGAACGCACCCCCTACCCCATTCTGGAGGGATATCAGGGCCAGGAGTCGCAGCGCTGGGAAAACAGCTCAGAGATAACCACACCAGCTCACAGGGAACACTCGCCATCTAAAAGCACCGCTGACAGCTGGCCGCACCCCACCCCGCCAAGGGGGCAAGAGATAGGCGGACGCCACAAAAAGCTGAGGGGAGGCAGGAGCAATGGCCCATGCGTGGGTGCGAACATAGGGTAGATCTCAAAGGAACCGAAGGAAGGACTGGGTGCTCACCTCCACGTGCTTGGCCTTGAAGACGATGCCATGAGCGCCCTCCCCTATGCGGCCCAAGATGCAGTACTGCTCCATGGCCCTCTGCCTGGCATTATTACGCCCCAGCGTCACAACCTCTCCCGTGCACAAGCAACCGGACCCTTCCTCCTAAGCCTGCCCCGCCCTCTGCGCCCATAGGCGGCTGCCTAGCAACGGCGCGGGCGCGCGCTCCGGGACCGGGAGGCCAGCGCAGCGAGGGAAGGCGGCCCTGGGCTCGTCTGCGCCTTCCCCTAGGCGCTCGCCATCACGGCTCAGGGCGCTTCACTCAAAGGGAGTCACACGAGTGCACAAAGGACCAACCGCAGCAACTGTCACTGTCACCCCTTCTCAACCCTGCGCGAGCATCACATGACGAGTGACGCCAGAGCACGCACGGGGCGGGGCCATGCAGCCCCGGGGCAAGGCCGGGCAGCAGGTGGGGCGGGGCTGCATAGGCGGGAGGGTGGAGCTGCTCAGCGGGCGGGGCAGGGAGCTGGCCGGGGGGGGGGGGGGGGGGGGGGGGCCTGAAGGTAACGGGGAGGGGCTAAAGGTGACGGGGGTGGGGCTGAAGGCGGGGCCTGCCCCTCCACCTCCCTGAGCAGGCTTAGAGGTTCCAGCCGCCACCTCTGAGAACATAGAGGTGTCATTTCCCACCTATGAGACACAGAGCCGATGGTGACTGAAGGGAGATGTCTCGGGTCTGTGTCCTGGCAGGAGGATCAACAGGCAATTTGTGGAGAAAGATTTTTAAAAATGCAAATTCTGACCCAGAAAGTCCAAGTCTGAGGGCTTCTCCTGAGGAAGCATTTGGAGGAATTTGCAGCTGAGTGATTTTTAAGAAGTATGTACCAAGGATGTTGACAAAATATACAAGTAGCTTTTAAACTTCTGAGAAAGTGCTCAGTCTCATACACAATAAGGTAAATGCAAAATAATCTACAATTTTCCACCTATCATTGGTTCAATATCTAACAATGCATTGGCCATGCTGTGGAAATATATATATAGGAGCGTTCATATATTGCTGATGGGAGTGTGATTTGGCAATGCTGATCAAATTATAAATGCATATCCCCTTAGACCAAGCAAGGTCACTTTGAGAAATTCCCCCACCTAACACATTGCACATGTATTAAATGACATAGCAGGAGTTCCCGTCGTGGCACAGTGGCTAACCAATCCGACTAGGAACCATGAGGTTGCAGGTTCGATCCCTGGCCTTGCTTAGTGGGTTGAGGATCCAGCATTGCCAGTGAGCTGTGGTGTAAGACGCAGACTCGGCTTGGATCCCGAGTTGCTGTGACTCTGGTGTAGGCTGGTGGCTACAGTTCCGACTTGACCCCTAGCCTGGGAACCTCCATATGCTGTGGGAGTGACCCCAGAAAAGGACAAAAAAAAAAAATGACATGGCAAAGTTATTCATTGAATCATAGTTTAAATAGCAAAAGATTGGAAGCACCATAGATGTCCATCCATAAGAGACTGTCTAAATTTTGATACACCTATCAAATAGAAAACCATACTACCTCAAAAAAAGAACAGGCGTGCTTTTTTTTTTTTTTTTTTTTTTTTTTTTTTTTTTTTTTAGGACTGCAGCCACATCATGTGGAAGTTCCCTATGCCACAGTCACAGCAACACTGGACCCTTGACCCACTGAACCAGGCCAGGGATCAAACCGGAGTCCTCATGGATACTAGTCGGGTTTGTTACTGCTGAGCAAGAACAGGAACTCCCCAAGGATGCTCTTTAATGTATAGTAATAGAAAGATGTCTAAGATATATTATTAAGTTAAAAAAGGTAAGACGAGGAGTTCTTTTGTGACACAGCGTGTTAGGATCAGGCATTGTCACTGCAGTGGATTAGGTTGTTGCTCAGGCGTGGATTTGATCCCTGGCCAGGGAGCTCCATATGCTGTATGCACAGCCAAAAAAAAAAAGGCAAGATGCAAAATAGAGCATAGAGTGCCACTAGCTGTGTAAAAAGAAAACAATATAAATAATACTTGTTTATGCATCATAATATGTCTGGAAAAAATACTCGAGATTTCATGATTGTAGTTACCTGGTGGAGGGGCTAGGATTGGGGACAGAATAGAAGGACAACTTTTCACTGGACCTCTTTGTAGTCTTTGAAATGTGAACTGTAAAATTTATTAATTCCTTTTTTTTTTTTTCTTTTTAGGGCCTCACCTGCAGCATATGGAAGTTCCCAGGCTAGGGGTCAAAATAAAGCTACAGCTGCTGGCCACAGCCATTAGCAACAAGGGACTCAAGCCGCATCTGTGACCTATACCGAAGCTCATGGCAATGCTGGATCCTGGACCCACTGAGCAAGGCCAGGGATCAAACCTGCATCCTCATGGATACTAATCAGATTTGTTTCTGCTGCTCCACAATGAGAAATTTCCAAAAGAATTAACAGCAGGGTCTTGAAGAGATATTTGCACATCAATATTCATAATCGCACTGTTCACAACAGGCAGAATAAGGAAGCAACGCAAGTGTCCACAGACAGATAAATGACTAAAAAAATGCAGTATATCCATGCAGTGGAATATTACTCATTATGCTTGGTGGGTTGTTTTGGTCTTTGTTTTTTTGTTTGTTTGTTTTGTCTTTTTAGGCAAAAGACCTGTGGCATCTGGAAGTTCCCAGACTAGGCGTCGAATCAGAGCTGCACTGCTGGCCTATGCCACAGCTCCCAGCAATGCTGGATACTAACCCACTGATCAAGGCCAGGAATCAAACTTGAGTTCTCGTGGATACTTGTCAGGTTTGTTACCACTGAGCCACAAAGGGAACTCCCTATTCATTCTTAAAAAGGAAGAACAATCTGACACATGCTACAGTATGAATGAACCTTTAGGATATTATGCTAACTGAAACAAGCCAGTCACACAAAAAAAAAAAAAAAGCGTGTGATTTCACTTATATAAGGTGTGTAGAGAAGTCAAATTCATACTGAGAGAAGTTAACTGATGGTTGCTGGGGCTAAGGAGAGGAGGAAATGGGATGCTGTTTAATGGGTATTGGGTTTCAGTTTTACAAAATGAAAAGTTCTGGATATTGGTTGCACAACACTGTAAATACACTTCACACTACTAAAATGAATACTTGGAAATGGTTCAGATGGTAAATTTTATATGTGTTCTTTCCCACAATTAAACTTTAAAGAAGGAAACAGAATCTGAAGGGCTGGTAGGACAACAACAGTATATCTAATATTTAGGAGAGGAGGATGAGATCAGGGCTGACAAAAAGCTGAAAGCTTCACAAATTTGAGAAAAAGCATAATCTGCAGATTCAAGAAGCTGTGTGAGGAGTTCCCATCGTGATGCAGTGGAAACGAATCTGACTAAGAACCATGAGGTTTCGGGTTCAATCCCTGGCCTACCTCAGTGGGATAAGGATCTGGTATTGCCCTGAGCTGTGGTGTAGGTCACAGACATGGTTCGGATGTGGCATTTCTGTGGCTGCTGTGTAGGCCAGCAGCTGTAGGTCTGATTTGCCCCCCCCAGCCTGGGAACCTCCATATGCTGCGCATGCAGCCCTAGAAAAGACAAAAAAAAATTAAAAGTTAAAAAATAAAATTAAAAAAAAGTATCCATACAGAGATGCCACATTGCTTACTGGGGCAAAATATCTCTAATTCCTGTGATTTCTTGTTAGAAGCCATGGAGGCCAGAAGGAAATAGCACACCATTTTTTAAGTGCTAAGAGAAAGGAACTGTTAACAGAATTGTATATCCAGTGAGAATATCCTTCAGGAATGAAAGTGAAAAGAGATTTTCTCAGATGAAGGAAAACCGAGTGAATTTGCTGCCAGTGGATCTAATCTGAAAATTCCTAAAGGATCTTCTTGAGACAGAAGGGGAATGATAATAGAAAGAAACATGGGCTGTCATAAGTGAAAAAGAGGAATATCCAGTGTTGGTATTTGATGAGGATAAAATTATTCTCCACTGAGGTTTTTCTTTTTTTTTTCTTTTTTTTTTTTTTTTGTCTTTTTGCCTTTTCTAGGGCTGCTTCCCGTGGTGTATGGAGATTCCCAGGCTACAGGTCAAATGAGAGCTATAGTCACTGGCCGTTGCCAGAGCCACAGCAATGCCAGAGCTGAGCCACATCTGTAACCTACACCACAGCTCACAGCAATGCCAGATCCTTAAGGCACATGAGCAAGGCCAGGGATCGAACCCACAACCTCATGGTTCCTAGTCATATTCGTTAACCACTGTGCCACAACGGGAACTCCTCCACTGAGGTTTTAAAAATGATGTTTGATGTTTCAAAACAAAAAACTACTGTGGTATTTGAAGTGGTTCTCAATGTATTTGCAAACAATATTTAAAACAGAAAGTCAGAAACTACTAAAAAAAAAATGAGGTGTACATGGGCCAACTGAAAGAGCTTCCAATGGCCAAAGTGAAGCAATTTGACCAAGAAAATAAGTAATATAGTATTGGTTTATAAACCAAAGTATAAAATAAATAGCTATGAATCCCTATTAATCAATCAATCAATCAATCATTCAGACAATCATCTAAATCAATCATTCAGACAATCAATAAGGAATAATAAAAATATTTTGTACAGAATTCCAAATAACATATGTAGGTACTCTGTTCTCAGGACGTGCAGCACAATTTCCTGCTTTTAACTGTAGACTGATTATCATGTCTTATTGTTAAAAAGGACAATATAGAAAGGGAATAAAAAAACAGTGGAAAAATCTAACAGGAGTCAAGGTCAACAACACAAGTGCTAAGTCCTTCCTAGAGTATGTGTATCATTGATATGTGAAGAGAATGGCACTTTACCTCTGTGATCTTCTCCCCAAAGTCCATAAACTGCATCTAATCATGAAGAAACATCAGGCATATTCCAAGCGGGGGACATTCTACAAACTAAGTGACCAGCATCCTCAAAACTGTCAAGGTCATCAAAAACAAGGTGTCTGAGAAATTGTCACAGCCCAAGAGGGGCCTAAGGAGGCATGACAACTAAAAGTAACTTGGTATCATAGATGGAATACTAGAATAGAAAAAACACATGAGGTGAAAACTAAGGAAGTTTGAATAAAAAGTATGGATTTTAAAGTACGGACTTCAGGAATTCCATACTTTAAATTGGCTCAGTGGTTAAGAACCCGACAGGGTCCATGAAGATGTGGGATCTATCCCTGGCCTTGCTCAGTGGATTAAGGATCAAAATGTAGCATCACTGCAAGCTGCAGCATGGGTTGCCATTGTGGCTGGGATCCAGCATTGCTGTTGCTGTGGCTGTGGCATAGGCTGGCAGCTGCAGCTCCGATTCAACCCCTAGCCTGGGAACTTCCTAGAGGCCCTAAAATATATATATTTTAAACAGAAAGTATATATATATTTTTGTTTGTTGTGGTTTTTTTTTGTTTTTTGTTTTTTTTCCCTAGGCTGCACTCACAGCATATGGAGGTTCTCAGGCTAGGGGTCGAATGGCACCTATACCTGCCAGCTCACACCACAGCCACAGCAATGCAGGATCAAAGCCACATCTGAGACCTACAACACAGCTCATGGCAACACTGGATCCTTAACCCACTGAACAAGCTCAGGGCTTGCACCTGTGTCCTCATGGATGTTGGCCAGATTTGTTAACCACTGAGCCATGATGGGAACTACTTTTTTTTTCTTTCTTTTTTTTTTTTTTTTTTGAGAGAGAGAGGGAGAATATGAACATGAATGCATACCAAGGGAAAAAGAGTAAGAATGAGAATCTAACAGGATATAAACCTGGGTTTCAGGGAGTTCCCATTGTGGCACAGCAGAACCAAATCCAGCTAGTATCCATGAGGATTCGGGTTCTATCCCTGGCCTTGCTCACTGGGTGGGGGATCCAGTGTTGCCGTGAGCTGTGGTGTATGTCAAAGGTATGGCTCAGGTCTTGTGTCGCTGAATAGTGTCTGAATAGACAGACTGAGCGAGGTATTGAAGAGGCAAGAATGCTGAAGAAGCTTTGAAGTATGCTTGTGGCAATGACCTAGGCTCGTAGCAATGATCTTGGCTTTTAGGGAAGCAAAAGCTAGCACACTGGACCCTGAGGCCCAGTGATGCACCACCATGGCCTCTGATTTTATTTGCAATGTCTTGGGCACTCAGTATGCAGGAGCCTTTTAGGACTGGCTGAGTCACTGGAAACAGAAATCAAGGAGGAAGTCACAGTACTTGGTACTAGGAAGGGGAGGTGCCTTCCACCTTCCTCGGTCCTGTAGTATTGCTACTTCTCCTCTGCAGAGAAAACATAGCCTGAAGTGTGACAAGTTCTAGCAGGTGTGAGAAGGCTCCCCGCCTTCTTTAGCCCTCTGTGATTTGGAACTGCTCATTCTAGCCTTCACATGGAGTGTATGGTCTCTATCAGGTTTTAGGATTTCATTATAGTTTCTTGCCTTATTCTCAAATTATTTCTCTTTCCTTTATAATTATTTAAAAGTCCACCAGTTGGCTTCTCTAACCATTACAATTTGAGAGATGAGACCCTGTCTTCTCCCATAGGACTCAGCCTTACACTATCCCAGGGACCTGAGAGGCCAGGCCTCCTTCTCTAAGCCTGGTTCACATCCTTCTGGTTGAACTCAAGCAGTGAGAGGACACATTTTCCTTTTGAAAAACAAAGTTGGCTGTGGACACACTCTGCAAGTGTACGTTTTCAACTTAGAGCTCTGTGCTCTTTGTTAAAAGCCCCCTTTGGGTTAATTATAAAGTGCCTAAATTATATTTGATTATTTCAGGAGAAAAATATGCACTAGGACAGTGTGTCTGTGCCTGCAAATCCACTGACTGATATTCCATTCTCTACATTCCACTTTTTCTCAAGAAATGTCCTGACTACATGTGTCATTCAAACAAACCAGTTGTGAGAGGCATTGGGAGAAAGCATGGAGTCCTTTCTAGGTTTCTGGGCTAAAATGTACTTTGAAATAGCCCCTCCACTCCTATAACTATCTCTTCCACCCCTGTGCATGTATGAGACCTTCCCTTATGAGATTCCATACTCATGAAAATATGGATAGGATGAAACCAACATGGGAGTACCATCCTGCATTTTGGTTCTCCCACGTGGTTTGTGGAAGGAGAAACTGGCCTTTCATGGTTGCTGCATCTCATCCACTTTTCCCAGAGTGGCTCCTGCTGCCTGAGTTGGTGACGGTAGGACTGGGCATCCTCCTTCCCACCCTCTCCCTCAGGTCCTTTGTGGAACTGCTGCAAATCCACCCAAGATGGCATGTCTTCCCTTGGCATCTGTTCTGCAGCTGGGACAATCTCCATGGCATAACACAAAGGGCGATGTGGTTCGTGTTGGAAAGCTCTTGAAGTTGAAAACTGCTTTAACAGGCCAAATCCTGGAAACTTGTTTATGAAATGTCCTCATAACTCTTCACGAAGCTGCACTGGGTACATCAACCCTCTATGGCTTGGAGGCAACTGTGAGATGTGAGGACACTCAGGAGGAAATGTCCGTTTGTTTTCCAAGTTAGTTTAGCACAAGATCACTGTCACCCAAGCAATGGAACATGTTGCTATGGGAACTGCAAGGATGATAATGCTGCTTCAAAAGGTTGACAATTGGAAAAGCCTCTTTTTTTATGTCATGCCCATGGGATGCACATTTTGCTTAGATCATTACTGTTTAAAGTTTGTTCATATAAACTGTTTGGGAGCAAATAATCTGTGACTCTTAAAATATTTAGAATATTGAAATTTGGGAAAAGTATTACCATCTAGGTGCATTAAAATCGCTTGTGTGCTGGAACTCTCACAGGCCTGATGGAGTCAGAGTTGTTATCAGGAAGATATAAAATCTCCCTGCAAAGCCATGTGGAATGGCCCATCTCATTCATGTCATCCTGGATTCAGGCCACTGATGAATGGTTTATGCACAGAGTCTTGGTGCATTTCTTTTTTCACTTTCGTCTCCTGAAATTTCCTGCTTTCACAATATAGGTTATAGAACCATGACAGTCTCTTCATGAAACCATGACTGGAGCCACATGCCATGTGCCCCCATGCGTGTTTGTATCATTACATGGACATGGATGAGTGCATATCTATGTATGAGTGCATGGGTATATACATACCTATTCAGTCCTCATTGTCATGTGGTTGGGGTCTGTAGTCACCACAAACATGGAATCAGTGAACACTGAACCACTGCGCCCATGGGAAATTCAGGGTTAGGTTCCTGCCAGCCTCTGGTCACACTTTTTTGTCTCTTGATAAATACAAAAGCTTATTTTATGTGTGTTTCTGTTTAAAGACACCTTGTTTAATATACACTGTTGTTTCATTGGCACTGAACTCACAGCCAATTGCACTGTAATCCTATGTGTAAACCAAATGTATCTAACCAATGTACTTCCCCCCATAAAGTCCTAGACAACACTTCAGCACCAAACATGGGGGCCATTTGAAAGAGTTAAATCACACACACACACCACAAAACTGTGGGGAAATGTGGCACTAAATAGACCAGAGAAGGGGCATTTGCTTACAGTATGAGTGGAAACCGGAAGGCAGAGTTTCGCTTTGTTCAGCCTTAGCTGGAAATGCATTTGTAGGTAGATGAATTTTTCTCTTCTCTGTGTGTGTCCACATATGAGCAAAAGCACCCCAAGCCCTGACTTGGGGTGACAAATACATTTTTAGTGAATAGGTGAATTCTCTGATATGGAATCTGTGACTAATGAGAACCAACTGTATGTGTATATATATAAAATCAATAACATCTTCCCACCTGATGGAAGATCCAGTGGTGAACCATGTGGAAGCCAGGGCAGACCTCTGCCAGCCAGAACATAGTGTACACTTCCTGTCCCTTGAGCACTTCCTTCTTCTGAGCACTCTGGGAATGAGCTCCCCACTCCCTGGCTCCTCAAGCCCTGGCTTTTATCCTCCTCGCAAGGCACCTACAGTGTGTGTTGGAGTGATGCTTTCTCCAGGTGCATGACCTGTTATCTTTTTAGGCTGTGCAGATGTGGAGGGTGAGCCAGGGCCCCATGTTCAGGGCAGTTATCCACAGCTGGTGGGTGAGCCACGTGTGGGTTGATCTGCAATATGGAAATGCTTGCGTCAGGAGACTGGAGGTGGGCAAGGCTCATCTGAAAGATATTATTGGCCTGTCTCTCTTCCATGGCTTTCTTTTTGTCTGGTTTACTGGCTGCCCCAGCCATCATGCAGATGACAGAGGAATGAATTAGCAGTCTAGAGACTGTGCCAGGTCTTGCCTGTACAACCAGGGAGGAGTTGCTTTTCACGTCCTCATCTGTAGAACAAGGTCATTTGTTTAGGGAAATCCTATGGTTCTAAAGTCCTTTTTGAAAAAAAAATTAATAATGTAATTCTGAGAAACTCAGATGGAATTGTGTTACAAGGTACTTGCATGCCATTTCAGAAATCCTGTTCTTGTCTGTTTTTTTTCCCCCCCCTTAGGGCTGCATCCGTGGCATATGGAGGTTCCCAGGCTAGGGGTTGCATCAGAGCTGTAGCCACCAGCCTACACCACAGCCACGGCAATGAGGGATGCAAGCCACATCTGCAGCCTACACCACAGCTCACAGCAATGCTGGAACCTTAACCCACTGAGGGAGGTCAGGAAACCAACTTGTGTCCTCAGCAATGCTAGTCAGATTCATTTCCACTGAGCCACGTTGGGAACTTCAGGAGCCCTGTTCTTTATGAAAGTATTCAGGAGATAATGCAATATGTGCTTTATATCTTCTCCACTTCAAAGCTGACTCATTTGCATAAAAACTTTTTGGATGGTTTTTATGAATGTTTTGGGTTTTCAGAGTTAAAAGAATTTTTGAGTTGTGATAGCATCACAACCCCTAAAAATTGTTTAATAGCATCAAGATTAGGTAGGCCGTTTTGTTTGGGATTTTAGTAACTGAGAAAGTATAGGTTGTTAGCAGCACTCTGGAGCATGTACTACACGTAGCACACGCTGTTAGTCACTAAAATTATACTGGATAACACAACAGGATTCCCATTTTTCAGTTGATGAAACCAAGGTTCAGAATGGCTAGGATGTCGGATACACTCTTCAAATCCAAGTATCCAGGTCCCATAACCTACATTCTTTTCCTTTGGCTTTGCAAAGTATAACACTCTAAATGTACATTAGATTTTATCGGCCAAATGTGGAAATTATGTTTTGCAATTTTTAGCTCCAGTGTAGTTATAAGATCTAGTATATGGGAATAAAGACATTGAGGAAGTAGACTTATTTTACTAGGAACCAACACCTCAACCCTTGTGCAGAACAAAATTAGACTTTAAAAAAAAACACCCAAGATGTTATTAAAAGAAACTTTCAAATATAGTTTTTATTCTGGTAGTATTGCTTTTAAGCTGGTAGCTGCTATATATGTTAGTTGCCTTGTGCATCCACCAAGCGAAAAGCACTGTACTTAGCAAAATTGTCAGCAATTTCTTTAGATGCCCTTTGACTCTCTGGTGAGCAATCAAAACATTCCCATCTACTCCTCAGGGAGAGTCTGAATGTAAACACATCATTCCTTCTGTTCAGCTCCTGGGCACCCTCTCTACCTTTCTGAGTCTTCTGCCCAAGTTGGTTACCTTGTCACCAACATCCCACTCATGAAAGGGTCAGCACTTCCCTGAGGACTGCTCACCACTGGTCACCTTTCTCTCCTCTCCCAATCAGGACTGTCTTGTCACATCACATCACCTTTCACTCACCAAGTGTTTATGGAGCATTCAGCTCATGCCAGACACTATTCGAGGTACTGGGAACACAGCAAAGAGGAAAGGAGAGTAAAATCCCTGCTTGGGGCTTACATTCTAGTGGAGAAAAGAGAAAACAAACAAGAGATGGGGACCGAGTGTTGCTGGTGGACCTGGCAGTGTGCTCCAGAGAGGGACCAGGAGGAGGAAAGGACACCTGAGTGGATGAGACTGAAGCTGGGGACCAGTGAGGGAGGGGTGGGTACAGTGTGGTTGTGGGGGACAGAGGACAACGTGGAAGAGGCCTGGAGGGAGCAGGTGCAGGGAGGGACTGTGAGCAGCCAGAGGCCCCGGGATGGTGGCCTAGGTGGGACCCGGCCAGCAGCGGGGAGCAGAGGGTAACCACTGCAGGTAGAGCTGGGGATGGGCCAAGGGAGCTGGACTCGGTAGCTTCCAGCAGTAGGCATAGAGACCAGGTGGAAGTTGTGCTCCTGACACTTTCCAGTTGGGCCGCATCAAGGGTCCACCTGCCCTTGGCTCCCACCCAGGGAAGGAAAGGAAAGCATTCTCCATCATCCGAAGACAGGGGGCTATGAGCTCCAAGCACGCACTCTGCAGCCAGGCAGGCCTGGGAGCTTCACAGTGTCTCCTCAGTCCATGGGGGGGGCGAGGTGCCAAGGCAGGCGAACTGGGGCTCGGCGGGGGGCGTAAAGCCTCTGCAGGCAGCATGGGGTGGCGGGGGGTGGGGGGCAGCCTCGGAAGGCCACACGCGGGAAGACGGGGCCTTAGCAGGCCCTGTGCGGGGCTGGGGGGGGAACCCCCCTCGGTAGGCCGTGCGGAGAGGCAGGGCTTTGGCAGGCCTTGTCCTGGGGGGGCGGGGCCTCGGCGGGCAGCGCGCGGGGAGGCGGGACTTCGGTAGGCCGCGCGCTGACATGGGGGGGCCTCAGCAGGCCACGTGCCAGGGAGGAGGGGCCTCGGCAGTCCATGTGCCGGGGGGCGGGGCCTCGGCAGGACGGGTCCTGGGGGGGCGGGGCCTCGGCAGGCTGTGGACTGGGGGGCGCGGCTTCTGCGGGACGCGCGCGGAAGCGGGGGGCGGGGGGGGCGCCTCTGCAGGCCACGTGCCAGGTGGGCAAGGCTTCTGCAGGCCGCTCACGTGGGGGGGCGGGGCCTCGGCAGGCCGCGTGCCAGGGAGGAGAAGCCTCTGCAGGCCAGATGCTGGGGCGCGGGGCCTAGGCAGGCCCTCTGCCAGGGGGGCGGGGCCTCGATAGGCTATGTGACTGAGGGGGGCGGCTTCTTCAGGCTGAGCGGGGGGGGGCGGGGGCTCGGCAGGCCTTTTCCTGGGGGGCGGGGCCTCAGCAGGCCACGCGCGGGGAGGCGGTGCTTCCACAGGCAGCGCGCGGACAGGGCGTCCTTGGCAGGCCGCGTGTCAGGGAGGCGGAGCCTCGGCAGGCCGCGCGCGGGAAGGCGGGGCTTCGGCAGGTCGCGCGCTGACAGGTGGGGCAGGCCCTGTGCCAGGTGGGCGGGGCCTCGGCAGGCCCTCTGCCGGGGGGCGTGGCCTCGGCAGGCTTTGTGACTGGGGTGGCGCGGCTTCTGCCGGCCGAGCGGGGGAGGCGGGGCCTCGGCAGGCCGTTTCCAGGGGGGCGGGGCCTCGGCAGGCAGCGCGCGGGGAGGCGGGGCTTCGACAGGCAGCGCGCGGACAGGGGGTCCTGGGCAGGCCGCGTGTCAGGGAGGCGGGGCCTCGGCAGGCCCTGTGCCGGGGGAGCTGGGCCTTGGCAGGCCCTGTGCCCGGGGGGCGGGGCCTCGGCAGGCCGCGGGAGGCGGGGGCACACGGCTCACACCCAATCCCAGGCCCAGCCGAGTTCACAGTCCGCTGCCATCTTGAATGGCGGTGTTGCTCTTAGTTTCCTCAGGAACCGTTAGTTTTTTACCGGCTGGCGCAGCTGCTTCCCTAACTGGGGTCTGCAGTGCAGGCGTGGTGTCTCTGCACTGCGCCCTGCAAGCAACTGAAACCCGGCCAAGCACAAAGGAAAAGAAAAGGTAGACTTTGCTTTATTTCCCAGACTGTACTTTTATGAGCAGGGAATTGTTAATGGGCTTTGTAGGTGACAGTTGAACTGCTGAGGAGAAGGAGGCCTGAGGGGGGAGCAGAGGAGTCCAGGGCGTCAGAAGAGCCAGTGGGGAGCAGGTGGTGGTGCTGAGGGAGTGAGGGGGCGGTGGGGACGACGGAGATGAGATGTGAGGGTGGTGGTGAGATGGGGAGGATGGTGATGAGGTGGGAGGATGGCGATGAGATGGGAGGGTGGTGGTGAAGTGGGAGGTTTGTGATGAGATGGGGGGGTGAGGTGGGAGGATGCCAGTGATGAAGTGGGGAGGACAGCGATGAGGTGGGAGTACGGAGATGAGGTGGGAGGATGGTGGAGTTGAGCTGAGAGGGTGGTTAGGAGATCTGCGGTGAGGTGGGAGGATGGGGTGAAGGAGGAGGGTGACGATGGGATGGTGACAGCTGTGATGAAGTGGGAGGTCGGTAATGAGGTGGGAATAAGGCGGGGTGGATGGTGATGAGGTGGGAGGACAGCTAGAGGAAGTGGAGAAGGGGCTGACTGCAGGGCCAGCAGTGAGAGGGCTGTCACACAGCGCAGGAATCTTGACAGGCATCCAGCTTGAGAGGAAAGCCTTCAGGAAGGAGGGGTGTTGGGTGTCATTCAGATGGGCCCAGTTATGGTAGATTGAGGACGGTATCAGCACTACTAAATATCAAATAGACAACCTATCAGCATCTTGTACAAACCTGTAATGGAAACGAATCTGGAAAAGACTAGATATACACATGCAGGGGTATAATGGAATCACTTTTCTGCACACCTGACACACAACATTGGAAATCAACTCTACTTCAATAAAAAAGTTATTCAGGAGGGGACAGGAGCAGAGTAATAATTAGATTATTGTGGTGACAGTCGCCAACTTCCAGCCCCCTTTGGTGCTGGGCTCCTCCTTCGTCGTCTCACAGGTGTGAATGCCTCTGACCCTCTGCCCAGACGTGACTCTTGCTAGAATGTCCATGTTAGAGGGGCTGTGACTCTTTGAAAGGAATTTTTCCCAGGTGAGGTCCCCAGCGTCCCAGGCCTGGCTTGCCAAGAGTGGTCATGAGGGGCCAACTCTCACAAAAGCCCTGGGACTGAGAAGGCCTGCATCAGCTTCCACTTGGAGCCATGGAGGTGGCCAGTTACAAATGCCTTTTTAATGTTGCTCCCAACACTCTGTGACATATCAGGCTATTGCTTCAGGTAATTTCATCTTGAGGCCACTTTCCATTTTATTTCTTATTTTCCTGAAGGGATATTGTCTTTGTCAAGTAGCTGACGAGGTGAGGGATCGTAACAATGTGTTATAACTTTGTAAAATTTCTCACCCAGCTCCCTCCCATCATCAACTCAAGACCTAAGATACCTGAAAAGCATCTCTTCTCTCCTCCTTTTTCTTTCTCTGGCTGGTCCTGACCAGAGGGCCCTAGTGAGAGCGGCTCCTGATAATGTCAGGATCTTCTTCGGAACCTGCAGCATAATTCATTTTCCCCGGAATGGATGTGGAGCCTCCCCGTGCTTCCAAATTGGGCTGCACCATCTCTGAGACTTCTGTGTTCCATTTTCTCAACGCTCCAATGAATTGTCAAGACAAAGCTTTGTGTCAAGATAGAGAAGCATCTTTTCCCAGGCCTGCATTTCTGGATGGGAAACAGGAGCCCAAATCCTAAATGTGCCTATTTGGTCAGCTTACAGTCCAAACAGCGATTTTGGAAATGCGGAGTTTGCAGAGCCTGATGCTTCTCTTGCAGTTTAAATCTGCACGGTTGTCACCAGTTACAGACTGGCAGAAGGCTTGCAGTGTGTAGAGGAGGACGATGGACAAGGAGTCAAAGAGAGAAAAGAGCAGCACATGTCCTGGTTCAGCTCCTCCAAGTTGCCATTAAAAGTGCATAATTTCACCAGACTCTAGCCTCAAACATCCACGGTCAATTAAAAGCTGTCTCCGGTCAATGGGTTGTGACACAGAGTTTCTATGTTCTAGGGACACCTTCTACCCTTTAGACAGACTGCCTTTCGCCCTGAAAAATGGCATCCAAAGCCCCACTGTCAGCTAACAAGTGTGTAACTTGCATTGGTGGCACCTTCAGGTTTCATGGCATTTCCTGTCTCTTCACCATGTATAGGCTCTGCGTTAAAACTTCCGAAATCCCCTTTTCTATTCTCAAGGGTTCCCACACCCCAGATGATGATGGAATCCGCAATTATAATAAGCAACTTCCAAACAAAATTGAGGGCCCTGCTTTCCTTACAACCATTGCTCTTTTCCCTATAATTCTTCAAACTGGCCCAAGACATTTTAAGGCTGCTGTCTTTGGCTTCTGTGCAGAAAAGCGTGCCTCCTGGTTTCTTCATCTGCTGAAGATGGACCTAGTCCCTTCTCATTTCTTACCCTAAGCTGTGAACCTTTTGGTAATGATGATTTGTAGTCTGAGCTCTCTGGGGTCCAGAGAGAGCTCTGCAGGTGCCTGTCAAATGCTCCACCTGAGAAGACCAAGCCAAGCTAAATCAAGCACCATGACTTGACTCAGCTTTCCAAGTTCTGCAGCAGAACAGCAACCCCCCACCCCCACCAGGAACAGAACCTCCCATCAACAGCTTCCTCTCTCCGCCTGGGTTTCTCCCAGGAATATTTTGAAGATTGCCCGTGGCTGCCAACCTCATCTGCCTTTTCACTTGGCTTGTTCCTCCTCTCCCAGCTATTTGCGAAAATAACAGGGATTCCTCCCCCTCTTGTTAGAACAAAACTTGCTAGGAAGTTGACCCTAGTCTTCTGAGCCTTCCTTGTGTTGTCCCAAAGCCTGTCAGGTAATTTGTAAGTTTGTTAGTTTAAGTGGCAGAGCTAAAGGCTTTTCTCTAACCAACTGACTGGTTGGTTTCCCCTCTGCCTCTGAGCAAGCTTCATTCTAGAGTCAGAGATGTCCAGGCACAGCCTTCTGAGTACACTCTCCTCTTGACTTTGAAATCTTCACTGGGCTTTGCCTGCATCTATGCTGGACGATGAGCCTTGGCAACACATGAGGACTTCCATGCCTCACTGGTCAGCACCACTGTGCTGCTGGGCTGGAGCCTCCATCCTCCATTCCTATATCTATGCCTACTTTTCAGGCTCACTGGTGAAGAAATAGGATGAGGAAGAAGGAAAGGATCAGAGGCAAGGAGCATGGTCTCACTGACAGTCCATAAGCCTGAATATCTGAGGTTCAGCTCCTTTTATGCAGGTTTCACAGCTGAGAAACTGAGCCCACCCAATCCTCATTCTGTCTTCACACCACAAGGCTGGCATGGGCAGAGTGCCATCAGGAGAGAACACAGCTCCCACCATGGAGAAACCCTCTAAACTTCCTTGCACCAAAGTCTAGTTCCAACAGCATGTGGCCCGTGGAAAATGCAGCTGCGGTCAAAAACTGAGGTTCTCAGACAGCCTTGCCCTTGCATCCTAGCTCCTAGCACATGCTCCTTCCTGGTTCGCCTACCATGAAGCACGTGACCCCTCTGATGAAACACAAGTGTGATGACTGACATCCTGGGTCTCTGCCCATGGCAAATAGGCCCCTGCAGTCACTGGACCACAGTTCTCCCCCACCAAAAGACCCTGCAGGCCATGGAGCACCATGGCTTACAGCAGGATTTTGGCCCCCATCACTAATGTCATCCCACTAAGTATGTGCCAAGAAGATGCTTGTTAAGCCTAAAACCTAATTTGATATGTGGAAGATCCATCTTCACATAAGACCTCAGACTGGTGACAGTTTGGTTTACAGAGAGAGGGTCACAGTCCCAGAGGAGAGATCTACCCAGCAAGGGTGCTCAATGAGGAAGACAGAGCTTTATCCCCTTATTCCTGCAGCATCCACCCTTGACCTTCATGGTTCACTTTGGTCTCAGGCTTTCTCCCAGGGTTGAAGTGAGAGTGTGGGTGTTGTTCTGTACCTCTCCTAGGTCTTAATTATACAGCCAGCACTCAGCCTCCTCCCACACTCTGGCCCCTCAATCAGCCCTGGACACCTAATGTGGATATGACAGACATGCAGCTGCTGCGACAGCCCCTGATGAGTGCCAAGACCAGCCTTCCCAGTGAGTCCACTCAGGACCTGAGGCATTGCTCAGCTGGCTTGCTGCCACCAGCAGCGCTCAGTCAGGTGGTGGTCCTTCCTCACCCAGCAGAGCCAGGCTCTCCTGGACTGTTAACATGGAATTTGGAGGGAATCTTGTGCCTCAAAGAGCATCACTCTTCTGGGGATAGAAGAGGAATGCATGTGACAATATTAAAGCCAAGGCTGTGTGGTGAAAGTTTAATAGAACAAATATATGGCTGGCTGGCTGAGGAATAATAAAATCACTCTGATGATGAGGACTTTACTGCACTGGTTTCCAGACCCTTGTTTGCTAAATAAATGTATTTACTTGGACTCCAAGCTACTGGGTGACCTTGGTCCAATGCCTCCACTTCTTCCAGCCATTGTTTCTTCATTGTAAACTGAGAGGATGGGGCTCTGTGAGTGATTCTTGGAGTATCCTCGTACTGGGGGAGGAAGTCTCATATTTTTGGAGCATAAATACTCTCTACCAGTTACTGGGCATGTTTTCAGGGGGTGCAGAGTTGACCCTAGTCTTGTTGCTCTTGTGCTGGTGGCAGGAAGCCATTGTTGCTGCCTTCCAGGACATTGTTGTCCGATGGGGAATGTGTGATGGGCTCTTTCTAAATCCCCTGACCAACCCCTCCCCCTGGTCAAATAAATTCCAAAACTATTTAAAGAAACCTCTGAAAGACTGAGATGAAAGTATTTGTACTGTAGATGTCCCCCAGATGATTCATTTATTGGTTGATGAATTTTAGAATGTCTGATTAGATTTAGTCTAAGATCATAAGTCCTTTCTTATGAAATGTACATGCAGCTAGCACCCATGTCTGCATTATTCTCTGGGACTTGAGTAAGAATCTTGTTTGAAAGTCACTGCTATCAGGAAGCAAAGTGTTTGGGGTGTGTGCAGCCTGAGCATGGCCAAGAGTTGAGTCCCTCTGGTTCATGCAGCTCTACCAGATAACCTGCTGTCACATAACCTACTGCGATGTTTCATCCATGTAGAGTATGTTAGCAGCTGTCCGGTGGGGCCTAGAGCAGCTCACTGCAGAAAGGAGTGTGGAGAGAGGGGTGGCTGAAGTGGGTATGGGGTCCAGAACAGGGCTCTGTGAGGGGAACCCAGGAAAGGTGTCTGTGTCAAGACTGATCACCCCACAGCACCATTGGATTGATTGAGGTAGGGAGAGTGTGATATGAAAAATAGCAAACCCAAGGAGTTCCTGTTGTGGCACAGTGGAAACAAATCTGACTGGTATCCATGAGGATGCAGGGTTGATCCCTGGCCTCACTAAATGTGTCAGACATCCAGCATTGCCGTGAGCTCTGGTGTAAGTCATAGACATGGCTTGGATACCTCATTGCTGTGGCTGTGATCAGCAGCTGCAGCTCTGATTAGACCCATAGCCTGGGAACTCCCCTATGCTGTAGGTGCGGCCCTAAGAAGCAAAAGACAGAAAAATAGCAAACTCGGGATATGCAATACACACATATATATTTTAGATTTCTTACATGTATAGCCATGGCACTGACAGTTGATAAAATGGGTTCATTGATAAAACCGTAGGTATTGGCAAGATTCTTATGTTTCTTAAAGAGAGATTAATACATATAAAAGATTAGAACTGTTAAGGAATGAATGGCTTAGGATTAACAATTAATTGTCTAGTTGTGAAAACAGCCTCTCTGCCTAGATTCTGTAGGCATGAGTACAATGAAATGTCAGGTTTTCTGGGTTTTTTTTTGGCTGTACCTGCAGCATAGAGAAACAGGCTAGGGACTGAATCCCACCTAAGCTGGAACTGTGGAAATGCCACATGCTTAACCTGCTGCACCCCCGTGGGAACTCCACAAGATGTCATTTCTTACAAATTTTCTAAAATTTAATCTTTTCCCCATTTCAAATGATTCACCTCTTTTGGTTGAAGTTAGCAAGTTTTGTTATAAAATTGAATAGTAAGAGATCACTGGCTACATACATGTTCCAAGTGGCTTGTCTCCCTTTTAGAAACCGCCAACCTGCCTGCTGCCATCCTGCCTCCCCAACCAGAGCAAGGACTCTTGAACCACCTCCAAGCAGCTGTCCTCCCCAGGGCAGCCTCAGGTTTCTAGAGGCTTCCCAGCTGAGATGTCCCTGGGGTGCAGTGCTGTAGCCTTCCTCTCCTTCCGTCCAACTCCATGTCCACAGTGAAGGGTCCCAACGGAAACCCAAGCATTTGAGGGAGGCCCTTTCTCTTGGAAAACAGCCCCTGTATAGAGGCTTACCGCCTTCTGAAGCCATTCCCACAGGCATGGGCCTGGACCACCATGGGCTGGTGGCCTCAACATGGACAGTCAAGAGCAGGACCCAGCGAGGGACCTGCCCCAACAGATGCTCAGGACGCAAGTAAAGGAGCCCAAGTTTGAATCTCAACAGTAGAATGTGGGCCTCCAGTCATTCTGCAGTGGGGGAGGGGCCGAGGGCAGGTGAGCCTGGGTGGGGGTGGGGTGCCATTCCATGCTGGCCTCTGCAGGGAGGCAAGAACCAGACGT
The DNA here is from genome assembly GCF_054392235.1 of Sus scrofa. NCBI lineage: Eukaryota > Metazoa > Chordata > Mammalia > Artiodactyla > Suidae > Sus > Sus scrofa. Next base: position 15,387,052 of record NC_139396.1, on the reverse strand, counting down.
TTCTTCCACCTTATGCAGGGGCCAGACAATTGTTGAGTGCCTCGTCAGGCAATGTATGTGTTGGTTTTCAGAGTCACAGCACCAAGGTTTGTCTTGATGTTCCCTTTCCCTTTGTTATTCATCAACTTGTTTGTTGTCCTTCAACCCCCTCTGCTTCCTTCTTGGCTCCAGGCTCCCTTCCCCAGAGGCCAGACTTTCTGAACAAAATTCACCATTTATCATCTGATAACCACTTGGGTTTTCATGGCCACCTGGAACCCAATGTTTATGGTTTGGCTTCTCTCAGCAGACCCACCATGTGTGATTGGTATGTGTCCGTCTTTCCTAAGGAAGCCGTCTTGTGTGCCAACCAGCATCCAGCAGGACCCACCTTCCTCATGTTCCTTTGTGCTGGAAAGGCCCAGTCTATCCAAAAAGCCGCTGCACAGCCCACGTGTCCAAGACCAGGGATCAGTCTGACGTGTTTCCCGTATGATGACATTGCTGGTAAGCATTGTATGTTTTACATTTTTAATGATTGAATGTAACATTTTCAACAAATCCTCCCTTCTCAGGGATCACAATCCACTTGTGCGAGATAGAATTTGCAGTGTTGAGTCCTCCTTCACCCTCTTTCCCCTGTCCACTCAGTCCTCGTTCCCACTGGTAATCAGAGATACTTGTTTCATTCACATCTTTTCAGAGATCTTTTGGGCAAGGAACATTGAATGCAATCCATTTGCCTTTTCAAAAGTTATTTCTTTGTCTCTGAAAATTAAAATGTGCACAGGGATGTAAAATGTTGGAGGATAATGTGAGAAAGCGATTATATATGTATAATATATGTGTATATATGTGTGTGTGTGTGTCTGTATGACAGGGTCCTTTTGCTGTAAAGTTGAAATAGACAAAGCATTGTAAATCAACTGCAATGGAAAACTTAACAATTATAAGGTAAGAGTTCATCTTGAAAACAAGTAAAAAGGAAAAATAGAAAATTAAATCTTGTCTCCATATATCTGAGTATATTATTTTTGTCACCTTCATACTGCCATTGTGGCTCCTCTGTTACTGGACTAACCTTTATTATGGGAGTTTCTACATTCTCTTGAAATTCAAGGAACTGAAAGAACAGAGTGTTCAAAGCCAGGCAATATCAAAAGTAAATATCCAGCTCCATTTGAATTTTTCATTTCCTATACACAGTGCCTGCCTTTAGCCTTAACTCTGTCCTATGCAACATTTTGGACATATCTTTACTGAAAGTTCTTTCCCGATTTATCTGAAATTTACCTTTCCCTCAGCATCAGCATTTATCTGGCAAGACTAGCCAAAAAGGGTAACATATTAGGCGCTTAGTAGTGAGCAGTTCTAGAGAGGATGAGAACTTGGACTAGAAACTGAAGTGTGCATTTTGGTCCAACCCAAAATAAAATGGCAAAGGGACCCCAAATCTGCAGGATGAAATGTCAATGGAAGAGGCAGGATATAGGATTGAGTGTTTGTGCTTCATGGGGTTAAGGACAGAAATAAGGGACAAGAAGACAAGTTAATGTACTAAATATCCCAGAGATCTGTTTTTTTTTTTTTTTTGGTCTTTAATTTATTTTTCTTTTTAGGGCCAGACCTGCAACATATGTGAGTTCCAGAATAGGAGTCAAATCGGACCTACGGCTGCAGGCCTATGCACACCCACAGCAATGTGGGATGAAAGCTGTGTCTGTGACCTACAGCATAGCTCAAGGCAACACCAGATCCTTATTTCACTGATGGAGGCCAGGGATCAAACCCACATCCTCGTGGATACTTGCCAGGTTTGTTTCTGCTGAGCCACATTGGAAACTCCTTGTATTTCTAGGATTTAAAAAATCAACTACCCATGAAATGCATGTGCACCTTGAGAGAGTGCCAGTATTTTATCCACCAATGTCCACTCTCCTTTTGGACAAAGCCAATCCCATCTAAGACCTGGCCTTCAAGCCCTGCTTATAAGCTTGTGAATTTCCTGTCTGCATCCCATAACCTTCCACTTTAGAATCTAGGCTCATCATTACCCATGGTCCCATCTGCATCCCTTAGAAAACAAAACAGAGACACAAATGAGAAACAGTTCTCTGACTCTTATTTTCATGTTGGGAATTAATGTCACCTTACACTCTCCTAATGATATGAATGAGTATTCATGTTTTGTGTGGTGAGAAGAGAGGACAATTAGGAAACTTGCCAAGGGAGATAAGGGGGTGGAAACCTAATAGGACTGCAACCAAATCTCTTGGGAGGTGAAATTCATTCTCTGCTGTAGCACCACTACAATTCCTACTGATGTTAGGGTGTCGAGGAAGGCAAGAGAGGTTTATAAGGAGTGTCCCACATTGAGAAAAAGACTTGGGAAGATGCTTCAGAAGCTTCTTAGCCCTTGCAAAGAAAAATGGACTCAAAAGAGAGTGAGAAGCTGAGGTGAGAGGATTTCAAGCAATATCATGGTGAGCTTTCTATCAAGTACCTCTTGATGGGGGATTGAAAAAATAAACAATTTGGAAATATTTCTCTGTATTTGAGCTCTTATAATGAAATTTTTAAATGTTTTTCAACCAATAACTTCATATGGGAGGATTGGTGAGGCAAGCATTGTACCCAGGCTCTCAAGAAGGGCAGGCTCCTTGTTGTCTCCTCCCCTTGTTCAGCCATTCAACCGATTATTTATAAGATCCTCACTCATAGCTCTGATATAGTATTTGAATGCATCTTCTAGGGACCCTGATAGAAAATCACATTGTGGAAAAGTGACATTCCCAATCTTCAATCAATTTTTGTTTACTACCTCAAAACCCTACATCCTAGAGGCAGAGATAATCAAATTAGCTGAAATGTAATTAGGGAAAACCAGTCATGCATGTGGGTGTCTCAATGTCTTTCGGACCCTTATCTCTGATTATTCCTGCAGAGAGCTTCAGGGCAGGCACTGACAGCTGAGGAGAAACATCTCTGGAAATGGATCACAAGCATCAGAAGACAGGTAATCTCCCACTTGCTGATGGAAATTTAAAGGCACTGAGAGATTCCAGGTTTGTGTCTTGTGGACGTTTCAAGTCTGTGCCCTTGGGAGCTCTGGGTGTTGTTAGATGTAAGGGCTCATGAGAGGTATCCTGTTGATGAAGAAATGCTCCAACGTTGCAGCTAACCAGAGAACGGTCCTGATGGTTCACATTTCTTTGCAAAGTATGACAATGTCAGGTCAGTAAGTTGAATCTGCTCCTATTTATTTGTTGGTTGATTGCCAATGGAAATTCTGTGATGTAGTCAAAGAAGTAGGGAGGGAGAGTACAATTGTTCCCAAAGTACCTGCTGTGCTGTAATTGGCCAAGATTGTCAAGTTTACTTCACAAGGATAACCAAAACCTTACAAAGGAAACACCTATGAATCAACCTTTATTGAAAAACTTCCATGCATTAACTAACTACACTGAGAGCAAAACATTCGAGTAGAACAAATGCATTTGGAAAAGCTCTAGGCGTGGAAACAGGAGAAAGTTCTCTCAGAGTGTTTTCCATGTCTACAATTCATTGCTAGAAATTCTTTTTAATGGAACCCTAAGGCTTGCTAGGTAAAAGGACCTAATATTTCTAGAAAAAAACAGTAAGCAAAACTAAGGAACTGCAGCCCAAAGGGCATGAATGCCCTTGGCCCAAATTGAGGATACCGTGCTTAGGCTGGAGCTCTCCAAACTCTTTCATGGGGATCATATCTAAATGGACGGTTTTCAAGTTTGCAATTTGAATGTGGGAGATCATCTCACAAGAGACAGGTTGAAGAGGAGAAGGTCAGAAATATCGCAATGAGAAGACATATCAAAAAACTTCCCAGAGCATGTCAATTCTCCATTATATTCCTCTCTTGCAAGAATACCTGGGGTAGGTATTCACACATCCCATGCCAGCAAGCATGCACATGTCCACTAGTGGCTAGGGCTGTCAGGTGCAGGAACTACCCTCCACCAACCGCTCCTAGCATCTGTTGGGGCGGGTCTGCTTGGGAAGCCAGTAGTGCATGCATGAGGGCAAAGGGTGGTTTCCCAACGGGTGGCCCGCCTGGGGGTGGGGCCAGTCATGGCAGCCTTTCTGCTTAATTCTGTGAAGGCCCTGGTAAGGCATATGGGGACTTTTCACGTGTTGGGTGTGAGCCCTCAGCACTCTTTTTCACTCTGTAGGATATCTGGGCCCTCCTCTGTGTGGGTTCATGCCGGCATGGAGTTAAGGTCCGGAGCAGTGTTTCCACCACAGTTTATTGGCAGCACTGTGGGTCGGGCTGCATGAAGACTTGAGTGATTGCAGGGCCTCCAGAGGCAGGTGCATAAAGTTTGTGGGCCATTCAAATGTGTGCCAATCCAGCATGCAGTTCTCAAGAGTAGGAAAGCTAGACAGAAACATTTCCAATTTGAAAACCCTCATGCACTTCCCAGGAAGTAGCGCAGGTCACTGGAAAATCAGTGAAGAGCCAAGGTACATGATCATAGTTTCATTGGTGTCTCCTTCAGAACATAAAAATTACTGTCAATGCTCATATTCAAAAGGCATGCTTGGGTCCATGGTGGGGACAACTTTCCTGAATGTAGTGCTCACCATCTCTTTGTAGTCTGATGTAAATCATGAATGATGCACAAGCCTAGATGGGGTTCAGACATATTTAATAGGTTGTTGGGAGTCTGGTGGGTGGTCAGATATCTGGGTTGGTTAGGTCTATGGATATGTGTGTATAAGGGGAGTTCATGCCTGTGTTTTGGTGAACGTTTTTAAGGGGGAGTGTTATATTTGAAGGGTTTTGAGATGTAACAGAGGCACACTCAAGGAGTTGGTGTTTAGGTGTTTGTAAGTTGGTGTTCAGGGGAATATTTGGCACGTGGTGTTTTCACCCATGAGGTTTGGGATTGTGTGTCTAATGGTGGACTTGGATTATCTGCCTATGCATAAGGGCCATGTTTCGTCATTACGGGGGTCTGTTTGTTTGGGTGTACAATCCATTTATGTTGTATATGTGGGGAATGTAGTGAAACTCCGTGGCTGGGACTTCAACCCAGCCAAAATTGAGAGTGGGACTTGAATCAACCTGCACGGTAGCTTGGCACTTGAACCCAGGATCCCAGGTTAGGAGTGGACTGGAACACAATGATTATTTTTTTTCTTTTTTTTGATATTATCTGCCACATGTGGAGGTTCCCAGGCCCAGGACTGAATGCTACAGCAGCGATCTGGATGGCTGCAGTGACAAAGTTGGATCCTTAACCTTCTGTGCCACAAAAGAATGACTCAAACTCCTCAAAACCACTGTCTTTTAAGGAAAAACCTCTCTCCCAGTGTCAGGACTCATGAAGCTCAGGCTTTTCTGACTCATTGCAGAATGAATTCAGCTTGAGACAAAGCAGCAGGCAATGAGTGACCTTTTTAGCATAAGACACTTGTGAGAGAGAGAGAAGTAGCAGCCCCAAGATCCAAGAGAGCTCCATTTCTATAATCCAAGGAAAAGAGGAGAAGGGAGAAGTCTGCCTTCTTCCTCATTTGGGGGCTGATGTCAAGGCTTACATCTTTTGTCCCTCACTTTGCCCCTACATGGCTTACCCAGGTCAGTCAACAATGCTATTGAAGTCCTGTGTGTATTACCAGGAGTGTGGTAACATGTACAATATGGCAATTCATCTCAGGTTTCCAGCTAATGTCCCCATTTACCTAGTTTTGTCCCCTGTCATCTATATTTCTGTCTTGGGTATGTGGAAAAATGCTGCTTTTCAAGGACTACTAACTCCATGACTTCATGCAACAGGATTTACTCTTCCTATCTGTTGTCCTATGTTTTAAGTATGGGGGTTTGTGGCTTCAGCATGTCTGACACATACAGGCCCCTGGTCTTCCTTCAAGTTAGTGTAGATCATAGCTGGGTTCCATTCCTTGAGTGCTCCTCAGCTTACACCAGTTCCCCAAACTCTGTTAAACCTTGTCTTTCACCCCCAGTGGGACTTTTCATGTATTTTAAGTATCCGAATCTATCCTTATCTTTAGGATGATTATTTGTGTATTTGTAGCATGTTGTATGCTTCTTGGCTTTTCTGTGTAGCAGTTTTTCAGGAGCTGTGTGTGTGTCTTTTGATGTATTTAGGGCAAGTTTTAAACTTTTATGAGACTGGTGAATATTCCATAGGTGGCTGTCCTGTGTTTCTGTGCTTCTGTATTTGCATGACGGCTGGGTGGGGGGGGGGAGTGTGATTTTATGTATATGCAGAGCATGTATTATATGTGTATTTAGAACCAAATGCATAGGGGTTATACGTTGCCATATTTGTAGTGTCCTGGGTAATTGTGGGTATATTTGGGGCTTGTGGTGAGGAGTTGTGTGTATGAGTTTGTGTGTGTATTCAAGGGGCATGGTCATTTGGTAGAATATTTGCTGGGGCTTTGCACTTGTATTTTTCAGTAGGGACATTTTAGGCCTAAACATTTGGGGAAGTGCACATGTGTGTTTCTTTGTTATTTATTATTTATTTATTCATTTTTTTTTTTCCGCTGTACAGCATGGTGACCAAGTTACGCATACATGTACACACAGGTTTTCATCACATTGTTGTGTGGCAATGTAAGTATCTAGACAGAATTCTTAATGCCACACAGCAGGATCTCATTGTACATCCATTCCAAGATCAATAGTTTGCACCTGTTAACCCCAGGCTCCCAATCCCTCCCACTCCCTCCCTCTCTCCCCGGGCAGCCACAAGTCCATTCTCCAAGTCTATTACTTTCTCTTCTGTGGAAATGATCATTTGTGCTTTATATTAGATTCTAGTTATAAGTGATGTCCTATGGTCTTTGTGTTTCTCTTTCTGACTTATTTCCCTGAGGATGAGAGTCTCTAGTTCCATTCATGGTGACACAAATGGCCTCATGTCCTTTTTTATGGTTGAGTAGGATTCCATTGTGTATACCACATTTTCCCAATCCAATCATCTGTTGATGGACATTTGGGTTGGTTCCCATGTCTTGGCTATTGTGAATAGAGCTGTAATGACCATGCAGGTGCATGTGTCTTTTTCAAGGAAAGTTTTGTCCGGATGTATGCCCAAGAGTGGGATTGCAGGGTGATAGGGTAATTCTAGGTATAGATGTCTAAGGTACCTCCATGTGGTTCTCCATAGTGGCTGTACCAGCTTACATTCCCACCAACAGGGCAGGAGGGTTCCCTTTTCTCCACAGCCCCTCCAGCACTTGTGATTTGTGGACTGATGAATGATGGCCATTGTGACTGGTGTGAGGTGGTATCTCATGGTCGTTTTGGTTTGCACTTCTCTAATAATCAGGGATGTTGAGCATTGCTTCAGGTGCTTGTTGGCCATCTGTGTATCTTCCTTGGTGCAATGTCTCTTCAGGTCTTTTGCCCATTTTTCCATTGGGTGGTTGGCTTTTCTGCTGTTGAGTTGCATATGTTGCTTGTATATCCTAGAGATGAAGCCCTTCTCCATGGCATTGTTTGAAACTATTTTCTCCCATTGTGAAAGTTGTGTTTGTGTTTTTTTGCTGGTTTCCTTTGCTGTGCAAAAACTTGTGAGTTTGACTAGGTCCCATTGGTTTATTTTTGCTCTTCTTTATGTTGCCTTGGGAGAAGGACCTGTGAACATATTCATGAGGTTGATGTCAGAGAATGCTTTGCCTGTGTGCTCTTCCAGGAGTTTGTATGTGTGTTTCTAATGGAGAGATGAGGTTCTGTGTTTATTCAGGGGAGTTGGAGACTTGCATTGATGTGTAGGGGAAATATGGGCTATGGTTTTGTGTTAGTAAATGCAGGTGTGTGAGCTGGCTCCTCTTATCATTTGATAGATGGAAGTCATTTCATATGTGGTTTTCTGGAGATATGTCTATGGGTCTTACTTGCATATCCATGTTTGTAGGTCTATCACCCGGTGCATGACTGCCCAAGTCTTGTTCGCATGGCTTGGAGTTGTTAGGAGTGTGCAAAGTATGTTCCTTTGGAGAATGCTGTGTTATGTGTTTGTTGCTAATGTGTTTGTTAATAGGTACTAAGAGATGGTCTGTCTGTGTCTATCCAGGGGAGGGTAAAAACATACATACATTTGACACACATACACTTAGAGTGCCCTTTGGTGTCTATGTTGGGGGAGGAGGAGGGTGGTTGTAGTTTGAAGAGGTGGCATCACACCTAGTGTTTGGGGCATCTGTATGTCCAAGGGTTGGGAATATCTGGATGTGTGTGTCCATAGGTGTTTGACATTTGTATATGTATCTTAGTCAGTGTAGGCTACTTGTGGCTGTGTGTGTATTTGAGTTCCTGGAGCTTATGTGGTATGTATTCTGAGAGGTGTGAGAAGTCTGTGTGTTTGGAAACCAAGAAACGGTGTAGGCTGTGTGTGTGTTCAGGAGTCCTGGATTGGCTGTGTTTTAGGGCTATGGCATGGCATACGGGCTATGCATGAGACAACTGAGGACTTGCTGGTTTTCGTGAGCCTGTACATGTAGGTATTCCACATGGACAACTGGTTGGTAGGTAGGTTGCACCTGTTTTATTCAGGCCCATGTTTTGGATGTGTATAGAGTTGGAGTGTTACCAGCTAGAGTTCTTGGCCTTCCTTAATCAAGAGCAGTTGATAAGATGCTGGAGGAGAAACTCAGTGAAGACTTTATTCAGGACACCTGCTTCAGCATAGAGGCACTGAAGCAATCACCAGGTTCCCTCGTTCACCTTCTCACTGAGTAGCGGTGAGCTAGTTCCTTCTATGGGGTGAGGATAGGGGCATGTCCAGGGATTGGGCCGGGGGGTGGCTGAGGGGGCTTGCCCACCCCACCCCTTTAGTGTGGTGCATGTAGGGGGCATGCATAGTCCTCTGCTTTTGCTCTCTGTTCTTCAGAAGTGGCAGTTGTATTTTTCTCATGATTTGTCCGCAATGTGCAAGCAGAGTTCTTTCTCATTGTTTATACTTTTGCTGTATTTTGTTCCCCAGGAGATGTTTGTCCAGGTGCATTCCCTGCAGCCACTGCAGCCACCGCAGCCAAGGGTGCCAGGTCCCAACCTGTCTCAGTAGGAGAGGCAGTGGAAAATTCCAGGTGAGTAGGAATTTGTCTGTAAAACTTTAGAATTTGTGTCTATTGAGATTTGTAAACTTAGGCGGTCAGTTTGTATGGTGATTCACACTGAGGATTAAAAGGTACATGTGTGCTCAGAAGACACACACACACACACACACACATACGTATGTGTGATGTCCTTTGCTTACATCCCCTGGTGGGTGTTGAGGGTCCTCCTCAGAGTGTAAGTGGATTGTGTGCACATGCATATATGAAAGGGCACTGGAACTGGTTCAGACTAGCTTGGGATAATCGGCTCTGTGTTCGGTTACCTCAGCTTTGTAATTTGAGTTTGCTCATGTTTGGAATATTCATACCATGCAGATATCACATCGGAAATGTCACCTGAGTTTCTTGAAGAGCTTCAAAAATGCATTTAGAGCATATCACTCATCTGTGTGTTATGACTTAATTATGTGGCAAGCCAGAATCTTCAGGCATCATTGGTGTGTGTGTATATCACATTATATTTGAATTGTGAGTGGGGCATCCTGGGCGATGTGCCATTTTATGTGTGCCTTGGCCCTTCATTCTGAATCACAGCATTGCTCCTTTCAGGTTGATTCAATCTTTAGGGTCAAGAATTCCTCCCTCCAAATGCTGGTGAATTCCAGTGGAAATCATGTGGATGGATTTAGGGTATCTGTACCTTAGGCAGGGACACACCTTCAGCATTTGTCCTAGAATCTGGGTCCCTAGAAGGGTGAGGCTGATTGCAGATCACTCTCTAGCACAGAACCTTCTCAGGTGTGTGTTTGGCCGACAAGCAGCAGTCAGGAAGTCGTGGGGATTCATGGATAAGAGGTAAGGTGGGGGGAGTTCCCGTCGTGGCGCAGTGGTTAACGAATCCGACTAGGAACCACGAGGTTGCGGGTTTGGCCCCAGCCCCTGCTCAGTGGGTTAACGATCTGGTGTTGCTGTGAGCTGTGGTGTAGGTTGCAGACATGGCTCGGATACCGCGTAGCTGTGGCTCTGGCGTAGGCCAGTGGCAACAGCTCCGATTCGACCCCTAGCCTGGGAACCTCCATATGCCGCGGGAGCGGCCCAAAGAAATAGCAAAAAGACAAAAAAAAAAAAAAAAAAAAAAAAAAAAAGAGGTAAGGTGGGCAAGTGTTCTCCCAGGAAAACCCCCTGAGAATCAGTTGGGCAAGCACAGGTATTCCTGGCTCTTCTGTGGCACAGCTGGTAGGCAAGGACACCGTGCACATGGGGTCCAGATGGTTCAAGTCTCTAGAGCCATGTGTCCCTGTGCCCAGTTGCCCCAGTGTGGTGGGAACTACTGTTGGTCAGGCTGGTAAGCTGTATGAGCAATTCTCCACCACCATATCTCTGTGGAAACCCAAGTCCTCAGGGATAGGCAGGACCTCTAGGGTCAGTGAGCTGACAAGAACAAAGGTGGGGAGGCCTTGTCTCTAAGGGAGGCTTGGGGAGTGAGGCCTGGAGAGCCTGGGGAGTCCTTCTCTGAGGAGATATGGCTCTGATATTCGCAAACATTTAGACATGGTCCCTGTTCTTTTCTGAAGGTTCAGGATGCTTCTAACAATGGCGAGTTCATCTCAGGTCCTTGGTTCTCAGATGACCTGACCCTATTTTTCTTTATTCCACATCCAGCCATCAACCCAACAGGGAGCCATATGCTCACCATGTCCACCAGCTGACCCTACAGCCTCCTGCTTCCCTTCCCAAAATAGACCCCTCTATTTTGACTCAGCCCCTGGATTCCATACAGTGAAGTGTTAGTGAGCTCTAGGATGATATTCAAGAGCCTCAAGCTGAACGGGCTTGCAAAATAGTAACTTTTTATAAGCCATTCCTAACATCTTCCCTGCTCACACTGATAGGTGGACAATTCCATCATAGTCACAAAGAAGGGTGAATCTGTGGCAGCCTTTGGAGCCTGTGGAATCTCGTTTTGTAGCATTTGGAGTTCCATACATTTAAAAGGTCACTCAGCCTGCTTCAGCTTCCCTTTTAGCAGATTGATAAATAAAAGACAGAAAATAATGGTCTCCGGAGGAGACAGTTTGGGGGGTGGGGGGATGTGCTTGGGCTGTGGATGGAAATCCTGTGAAATTGGATTATTATGGTCATTGTGCAATTACAGATGAGTAATAAATAATAATAGTAAAATTAAAATAAAATAAAATAAAATAAAATAAAATAAAATAAAATAAAATAAATCATGGACGGTAATGTACAGCATGGTGACTGCAGTTAATACCACATTGTGTGTTGGAGAGTAGCTGAGAGAATGGATCTTAAGAGTCCTTGGATGCCCTAGTGGAGAGTGGGTTAAGGATCCAGTGGTATCATTGCTGTGGCTCAGGTCACTTCTGTGGCGCAGGTTCAATCCCTGGCTCAGAAACTTCTGCATGTCACAGGCACAGCCAAAAGGAAAAAAAAAAGTTCTTATCACAGAAAGAAAATGTGTAACTCTTTGTGGTAGTGGATATTGACTAGGTTTCCTGTGATCATTTTACACTGACAGTTTTAGCCACTACTCTTCCTATTTGGATGGCTTTTATTTCTTTTGTTTGTGTGTTTGCTGTGGATAGAACTTCTAGTAATATGTTGAATACCATTGGTGCTGAGAGTGGGCATCCATGTCTTGCTCCATATTTCATGGGAAGGCTTTCAGCTTTTCTCCATTGAGTATTATATTTTCTGCGGGTTTGTCATAAATGGCTTTATTTATGTTAAGGATTGTTCCCTCTTAGACCCACTTTATTAAGAGTTTTGATCATGAATATATGTTGGACTTTGTCAAATGCTTTTTCTGCATCTTTTGAGATGATCATGTGGTTTCTGACTTTTTTGTTAATGTGGTGCATGGCATTGTTTGATTTGAGTGTGTTGAACCATCCTTGTGAACCTGGGGTGAATCCCACCTGGTAACGGAAAGTTTTTCAAAGTCATTTTCTGTTCTACACAGAAGTTGTATCCATATTTTTTTAGATCCCACATATAAGTGATAGCATATGATATTGGTGTCTCACTGTCTTACTAACTTCACTTAGCATGATACTGTCTATATCCGTCCATGTTGCTGCAAGTGCCATTAGTTCTTTCGTTTTAATGGCTAATACCCCATGGTGTTTATGTACCACCTCTTCTTTATCCATTCTTCTGTTGATGGACATTTAGGTTGCTTCCAGATCTTGGCTATTGTAAAGTGCTTCAGTGGACACTTGGGTGCCTAGGTCTTTTCAAGTCATGGATTTCTCTGGATAGATGCCCAGGAGTGGGATTTCTGGATCATATGATAATTCTGTTTTTAGTTTTTTTGAGACATGATCATAGTGTTTTCCACAGTGGCTGTATCAATTTTCATTCCCACCAACACTGTTAAGAGGGTCCCCATTTCTCCACATCCTCTACAGCACTTATTCATTGCAGACTTTTTGATGATGGCCATCCTGGTGGGTATGAGGGAGTACCTCATTGTATCTTGATTTGTATTTTTTTTAATAAGTAGTGATGATAAACATCTTTTCTTGTGCTTTATGACCATCTGTCTGTCTCCTTTGGAGAATTGTCTAAGTCGTCTGCCCATTTTTTTGGAGGTGATTATAAATTTTGGAGATGAATCCCTTGTCAGTTGCTTCATTTGCAAATATTTTCTCCCATTCCATGGGTTGTCTTTTTTTTTTTTTTGGTTTGTTTAGGTGCAAACAAGGTTTTCCTGTGCAAAACCTTCTAAGTTTATGTATGTATGTATGTATGTATGTATTTGTTTGTTTGTTTATTATTTTTAATTCATTGATTTTAGATTATAATGTGTTTTTTTCCCCATTATAGCTGTTTTTCAGGATTCTGTCAATTTTTTACTCTATGGCAAGGTGGCCCAGTCTCACTTACATATATATCTTTTTTCTCACATTATTCTCCATCATAAGTTGTCTAGACATAGTTCCCAGGGCTATATTGAATTTTATTACATTTATAGTTGTTCAGCAAACATAACAACCTGATTTTACAGCATTTCCATCCCAAACACCCAGCCCACCCCACCTACTCCCCAGCTTGTCTCCTTTGGAAACCATTAGTTTTCTAAAGTCGGTTAGTCTATTTCTGCTCTGCAAAGATGTTCATTGTATCCCTTTTTTAGATTCCACCTATAAGTGATATCATATGATGTTTGTCTTTCACTGTCTAACTTCACTTAGGACAATAATTTCTAGGTCCATCCATGCTGCTGTAAATGGCATTATTTCATTCTTTATGATTTATTTTATTTTATTTTTTTGCATTTTAGGGCCAAACCTAGGGCATATGGAAGTTTCCATTTAGGGATTGAATCCCAGCTGCAGCTGCTGGTCTACACCACAGTCCAAGCAACATGGCATCAGCCACATCTATGACCTACACCACATTTGACAGCAATGCCAGCTCCCCGACTCATGGAAGAAGGCTTGGGTTCAAACCTGCATCCACATGGATACCAGCCAGATTCATGACCACTGGGCCACTGTGGGAACTCCCATCATTCATTTGTATGATTGGGTAATATTCCATTGTGTATATGGACGACATCTTCTTTATCTCCTCCACTGCCGATGGACATTTAGGTTGTTTGCATGGCTTGGGTATTGTACCTAGTACTGCAATGAACATTGGAGTACAGGTATCTTTTCAAGTCATGTTTTCTCTGGAGAGATGCCCAGGAGTAGGATTGCTGGATCAAGGGTAATTCTATTTTTAGTGTTTTGAGGAATCTCCACACTCTTTTCCATAGTATTGCACCAATTTGCATTCCCACCAAAAGTATGATAAGGGTTCCATTTTCTCCACCCCTCTTCAGCATTTCCAGGTTGTAAACTTTTTAATGATGGCCATGCTGGGTGGTGTAAGGTAGTTCCTCCTAGTAGTTTTGATTTGCATTTCTCTAATAATTAGTGCTGTTGAACATCTTTTCATGAGTTTTTTGGCCATCTGTTATGTCTTCTTTGGAGAATTGTCGGTTTAGGTCTTCTGCCCATTCTTTGATGTGGTTATTTTCTTGTTTGTAATTGAGCTGCAGGGGTAGCTATAAATTTTGGAGTTGAACCCCTTGTCAGTCTCTTTATTTGCAAATATGTTCTCCCATTCTTTGGGTTGTCTTTTTGTTCTGTTTAGGGTTTCCTTTGCTGTGCAGAAAGTTTTAAATTTAATTAAGTCCCATTGATTTTTTTTGTTCTTATTGTTATTACTCTAGGAGGTGGATCTGAGAAGATATTGCTTTGGTTTATATCAGAGAGTGTTTGGCCTATGTTTTCCTTCAAGAGTTTTATGTTATCTGGTCTTCTATTTAGGTCTTTCATCCATTTTGCATTTATTGTTGTGTGTGGTGTTAGGAAGTGTTCTGATTTCATTCTTTTCCATGTGGCTCTCCAGGTTTCATGGCATCATTTATTGAAGGTACAGTCTTTTCTCTATTGTATGTTCTCGCTTCTATTGCCATAGATTAGTTGACTGTAGGCGTGTGGGTTTAATTCTGGGCTTTCTATCCTGTTCCACTGATGTACATTTCTGTCTTTGTGCCAGTACCATGTGGTTTTGATGCTTAGTAGAATAATCTGAAGTCAGGGAACTTGATTCTTCCAGCTCTGTTTTGCTTTCTCAGGATGTCTGGCTATTCTGAGCCTTTCATGCTTTCAAACAAACTTTTAGATATTTTCTTCTAGTTCTACAAAAACTGTCCTTGGTAGTTTGATAGGGATTGCATTGAATCTGCAGATTGCCTTGGGTAGTACAGTAATTTTGATAATATTGATTCTTCCAATCCAAAAAGATGGTATTTCCATCTGTTTGTGTGACCTTTTATGCCTTTCATCAGTGTCTTATAATCTTCAGAGTACAGGTCTCTTGTCTCTTTAGGTAGGTTTATTCCTATGAATTTCATTCTCATTGATGTGATGGTTGATGGGATTGTTTCCTGAATTTCTCTTTCTGATCGTTCATTCTTAGTATATAGAAATGCCATGAATTTCTGTGTATTAATTTTGTATTCTGTGACTTTTCCAAATTCATCAATGAATGCTAACAGTTTTCAGGTAGCATCTTTAGGATTTTCTAGGTATAGTATCATGCCTCCGCAAATAGAGTTGTACCTCTTCCTTTCCAATTTGGACTCCTTTTATTTCATTTTCTTCTCTGATTGCCATGCCCAAGACTTCCAAAACTATGTTGAATATTAGTGGTGAGAGCAGACATCCTTCACCACAGAGAGAATTCTTTCAGCTATTTACCATGCACAATGATGTTAGCTGTGTGTTTGTCATATATGCCCTTTAGAATGTTGAGGTAGGATCCTTCTGTACCCATGTCTGAAGGGATTTTATGGGTGTTGCATTTTGTGAAAGTCTTTCTCTGCACCTATGGAGAGGATGATATGGTTTTTATTCCTCAGTTTGTTAATGTGGTGTATCATACTGTTGGATTTGTGGATATTGAAGAATCCTTGCATTGCTGGGACAGATCCCACTTGATCATAATGTACAAACCTTTCAATGTACTGTTGGATTTGGTTTGCTAGTATTTTGGTGAGGATTTTTGCATCTAGATTCATTGGAGATATTGGCCAGTAGTTTTCTTTTTTTGTGGCATCTTTGTCTGGTTTTGATATCAGGGTGATGGTGGACTTCTAGAATGAGTTTGGAAGCGTTCCTTCCTCTGAAAGTTTTTGGAATAGTTTCAGAGGAATAGGTGTTATCTCTTCTCTAAATGTTTGAATCGAATTTCGTGTGAAGCCATCTGGTCCTAGACTTTTATTTTTTGGAATTTTTTAAATCACAGTTTCAATTTCTGTGCTTGTGATTGGTCCATTCATCTTTTCTAGTTCATCTTGGTTTAGTCTTAGAAGATTGTAGTTTTCTAAGAATTTGTCCATTTCTTCTAGGATTTCCCTTTTATTGGTATAGATTTATTGGCATGTAGTAGTCTCGTAGGATCCTCTGTATTTCTGTGATGTCCTTTGTAACTTCTCCTTTTTCGTCTCTAATTTTATGGATTTGAGTCCTCTTTTTTTTTTTTTTGATAAGTCTGACTAAGGGTTTTTCAATTTTGTTGATCTTTTCAAAGAACCAGTTTTTATTCTTATTGCTCTTTTCTATGTTTTTCTTCATTTCTATTTCATTCATTTCTGCTCTGATCTTTATTATTTCTTTCCTTCTTATATCTTTAGGTCTTGTCTGTTATACTCTCTCAGGCTGCTTTAGATGTGAAGTTAGGTTGTTTATTTGAGCTTTCTCTTGTTTCCTGAGGTATGCTTGTATTGCTATAAACTTCCCTCTTAGAACTGCTTTTGCTATAGTTTTCCTCTTTGATTTCTTCGATGATCCATTGGTTGTTTGGTAGCATGTTGTTTAGCCTCCATGTCTTTGTGTGTGTGTGGTTTTTGGCAATTTTTTTCTTGTTGATTTCAAGTTGAATAGCGTTGTGTTTGGAAAAAGATGCTGGATATGATTTCCATTTTCTTAAAGTTACCAAGGCTTGATTTGTGGCCCAGAATGTGATCATTCCTAGAGCAAATTCCATGTGCACTTGAGAAGAAGTGTATTCTGCTGCTTTTGGATGGAATGTCGTATAACTCTCTATTCAATCCATCTGGTCTAATGCTTCATTTAGGGCCTGAGTTTTCTTGCTGATTTTCTGTCCGGATGATCTGTCCATTGCAGTAAGTGGGGTGTTAAAGTCCCCTGCTCTATGGTGTTGTTGTTAATTTCTCCTTTTAAGGTTGTTAGCAGTTGCCTTATATATTGAAGTGATCCTGGATTGGTCCTTTGATCATTATGTAATGCCCATCTTTGTCTCTTATCATATTCTTTATTTTCAGGCCTATTTTGTCTGATAAGAGTATCATTACTCCAGCGTTTTTGATTGCCATTTGCATGGAATATTTTCTTCCATCCTCTCATTTTCAATTTGTATGTGTCCCTAGAAAGTGAAGTGGGTCTCTTGAAGACAGCATATGTATGGGTCTTGTTTTTGTATCCATTCAGCCAGTCTAGATCTTTTGGTTGGGGCATTTAGTCCGTTTACATGTAGGCTATTTACTGATTTGTATGTTCTTATTGCCATTTCATTAACTGTTTTGGATTTGTTGCTGTTGCTCTTTTTTCTTCCCTTCTTCTCTTGGTCTCTCCATTTGTGGATTGATGACTACCTTTAGCGTTGTATTTGAGTTGATTGCTCTTATTTGTGTGTGTATCTATTGTAGGTTTTTGGCCTGTAGTTACCCTGAAGTTTTGAGATAGGCGTCTCTCTCTCTCTGATAGTTTTAAGTTGTTGGTCTCTTAATTGGAAGTGCATCTCCAGTGTCCTGCATTTGTACCCTCCTCTTCTCCCAATTTCTGGATTTGGTAGCATATTGAAGCGTGGAGGATTTCCTACATTTACTGTGTCTATGCCTTTACTGTGTCTATGCCTTTACTGGTGATCCTTGTCATTTGTAGTGTTTTGGTTTCTAGTTGTGGCCTTTTCTTTGCCTCAGGAAGTTCTTTCAGTATTTGTTGTAAATCTGGGTTAGTGGTGCTGAAGGCTCTTAACTGTTGTTTGTCTGTAAAGCTTTTGCTTTCTCCTTCAAATCAGAATGAAAGCCTTGCTGGGTAGAGTAATCTTGGTTGGAGATTTTTCCTTTCATCTCGTTAGGTATATCGTGCCACTCCCTTCTGGCCTGCAGAGCTTCTGCTGAAAAATCAGCTGAAAAGCTTTTCAGGATTCCCATGCATGTTATGTGTTTGTTTTCCCTAGATGCTTTCCATATGTTCTCTTTGTCTTTAATTTTGTCCAGTTTCATGAATATGTGTCTTGGGGTGTTCCTCCTTGGGTTTATTTCATATGGTACTCAGTGTGCTTCCTAGATTTCAGTGAGTGATTCCTTCCCCATGGTAGGGAAGTTTTGGCCTATTATCTCTTCAAATAGGTTCTCTGGCCTTTTCTCTCTCTCTTCTTCTTTTGGCACCCCTATAATGCAGATGTTGGTGCATGTAATGTTGTCCTAGAGGTCTCTTAGACTGTCTTCCAATCTATTCAATCTTTTTTGTTTTTCTGTTCCACATCAGTGATTTCCAATAGTGTGTCCTCCACCTCACTTGTTCATTCTTCTGCCTCATGTATTCTGTTGTTGGCTGCTTCTAATGAATTTTATATTTCAGTTATTGTATTTTTCATCTCTGCTTACTTCAGTCTTAAATTTCGTATTTCTTTGCTCAGTGTTTCCTGTAAATTATCAGTCTTTGCCTCCCATCTGTTTCCAATGCCCTGCAGCACATTATGATCATCAGTCTAAAGTCTTTTTCCTGGAGGCTGATACTCTCCAGATCACTTAGCTGTTTTTCTGGGGTTTTTCTCTCTCCTTCATCTGGGTTATGGTTCTCTGCCTTTACATTTTTATAGGTTTTTGGTGTGGTCTCCTTTTTCCAGAAAACAATGTGGTAGCCCCTCTTTCTTCTGAAGTCCGCACCCTTTGTGGCTGAAGTTGGTATGGGGGCTTGCTATAGGCTTCCTGATGGAAAGGACTGGTGCCTGCCCACTGGTAGGTGGAGCTGCTTCTTATCCCTCTGGAGGATGGGTCTTTGCTCTGGGTGAGATTAGAGGCAGTTGTGTGATTAGGGTGTCTTTAGGCAGCCTGTTTACTGATGGGTGGGGCTGTGATCTCACCTGGATTCGTGTTTGACCTGGGGCTTCTCAGCGCTGATAGGTGGGGCCGGATTTTCCCAAAATGGCCACCTCTAGAGGAACACATGCCAGTGAGCACTTCTGAGACTTTGGCTTCCAGTGTCCTTCCCCAGCAGTGATCCACAGTCACTCCCTGTTTTCCCAGGAGATCCTCCAAGAACTGCAGTCAGGCCTGCCCCAGATTCCCATGGAGTCTCTACTTTGTCTGGGACCCTGTGGATATGAAAGCCTGTGTGTACCTTTCAAGAATGGGGTTTCTGTCTCCCCCAGTCCCATGGAGCTTTAGCACCGAAGCCCTACTACCCTCAATGCCAGATGCTCTGGGGGCTCTTTCTCCCAATGCCATACCCCCAGGTATGGGGATCCAATGTGGGACTCAGAACTCTCACTCCTGTAGGTGGGTCTCTGTGACACAGTTCCTTTCCAGTCTGTGTGCTGCCCACATGATGCTCATGGGCTTGTGTATATCACATAATAGGCCTTCCTACCATCTTGATGTGGTCTCCTCTTTGTTTCTTGGAGTAGGATATCTTTTTTGAAAGTTTCCAATCCATTTTGTTGAAGGTTGTTCAGCATTTGGTGGTAATTTTGTTGTTTTGAAGAGAGCAGGTGAACTCCATTCCTTCTGTCCCGCCATCTTAATCCAGTCCCCTTCTCCTCATTTTTCAACTGGGTTTTGTTTGTTTGTTTTGTTTTGTTTTTGCTGTTGAGTTGTATAAGTTGTTTGTATGTTTTGGAAATTAAGCTCTTGTCAGTTACATTATTTGAAACTCTTTTCTCCCATTGCATAGATTGTCTTTTTGCTTTTTTTAAAGTTTTCCATTGCTGTGCAAATGCTTGTGGGCTTGATTAGCTCCCATTGGTTTATTTTTGTTTTTTCATTCTATTGCTTTGGGGGACTGACCTAAGAAAACCTTTCAATGTTTGATGTCAGGGAATGTTTCGCCTATGATCTCTTCCAGGTGTTTTATGATGTCTTATCTTATGTTTAAGTTTTTAAGCCATTTTGAGTTTATTTTTGTGTACGGTATGAGAGTGTGTTCTAGTTCTAGTATGAGAGTGTGATTTACATGGAATTGTTCTGCTTTGTCCATACCACTTGGGGAGGAGACAATCTTTCCCTGATTTTGTATTCTTGCCTCGTTTGTCAAAGATTGTTTGACCATAGTCGTCTGGGGTTATTTCTGGGTTCTATATTCTGTTCAATTGGAGTGTATGTTGTTTAGGTACCAGTACCACACTGTCTTGATGATTGTAGCTTTGTAACATTGTCTGACGTCTGAGAGAGTTATGCCTCCTGCTTGGTTTGTGTTCCTCAGGATTGCTTTGGCAATTCTGAGTCTTTTATGGATCCATATCAATTTTTGGATTGTTTGTTCTAGTTCTGTGAAAAATGGCATGGGTAATTTGATAGGGATTGCCTTGAATCTGTTGATTGATTTGGGTAGGAAGGTCATGTAAATGATATTAATTCTTCCAATCCAGGAGTGTGGAACATCTTTCTGTTTCTTTGAATCCTCTTTAAGTATCTTGAGTGAAGTTGTAGAGTTCTCAGCATGGAAGTCTTTCACCTCCTTGGTCAGGTTAACAGCTGTTGCCTTATGTTTTGAGGTAACCCTCTTTCGTTGCATATGTATTTACCATCCTTATGCATGCTTCTTGGATTGATCCTTTGATCATTATGTAATGACCTTGTTTGTCTCTTATAATATTCTTTATTTTAAGGTTTAATTTGTCTGAAAAGAGTATTGCTGCTCCAGCTTTCTTTTGACTCCATATGCATGGAATATTTTCTTCCATCCCCTTGCTTTCAATTTTCATATGTCCCTAGAACTGACGTGAGTCTCTTGGAGACAGCATATATGTGGGTCTTTAGTATCCATTCAGCCTGTCTATGTCTTCTGGTTGGGGCATTTAGTCCAATGACGTTACCATTTTATGAACTGTTTTGTATTTGTTTTTGTTGGCCTCTTTTCCTTCCCTTCTTCTCTTCTCTTGTGGTTTGATGACTCTATACAGTGTTGTGTTTGGACTGCTTTTTATTATTTTTGTGTGTATTGATTGTAGATTGTTGGTCACAGTTCCCATGAAGTTTTGATATAGGATTCTATCTGTATACAAATTGTTTTAAGTTGTTGGTCTCTTAGTTGCAAATGCAACTCTGGTATGCTGCATTTGTACCCTCTTTGGATGATTTCTGTATTTTTCAGCATATTTGTGTGTCGATGATTTCCTGCCTTTACTATATGTATATGTATATGTTTACCGGTAAGCTGTGTCGTTTTTAGTATTTTTTATTTTAGTGGTGGCCTTTTCATGTCCACCTCTTGAAGTTCCTGTAGTATTTGTTGTAAAGCTGGTTTGGTGGTGTTGAAAACCTTCCTGGGCTTCGCTTGTATGTTATGTGTTTCTTTTCCCTAGCTGCTTTCAACATTTTCTGTTTGTCTTTAATTTTGGTCAGGTTCATGAATATGTGTCTTGGGGTGTTCCTCCTTGGGTTTGTTTCCTATTGTACTCGTTGTGCTTCCTGGATTTGAGTGAGTGGTTCCTTTCCCATGTTAAGTAAGTTTTTGTTATGTGCTCTGGCCCTTTCTCTCTCTCTTCTGCTTCTGGTACCCCTATAATGCAGATGTTGGTGCGTGTCATGTTGTTCCAGAGTTCTCATAGAGTGCCTCCATTTCTTTTCAATCTTTTTTTCTCTTCTGTTCCTCGTCAGTGATTTCCACCAGTCTGTATTCCATCTCACTTATTCATTTTTCTGCCTTCTGCATTCTGTTACTGTTTCCTTTGATGTGAATTTTTTTATTTCAGCTATTGTGTTTTTCGTCTCTGCTTGCTTAATCTTAAAATCTTCTATTTGTTGGATTTTCTTGTAACTTGTCTCTCTTTGCCTCCAGTTTATTTCCATGTTCTTGAGCCATCTTGACTATCATTAGTCTAAGGTCTTTTGTGTGGAAGTTGATAATCTTCAGATCGTTTAATTGTTTTTCTCTTTTTTTTTTCTTCTTCCTTTATCTGAGTCATAATTCTATGCCTTGTCATTTTGTAGAGCTTTTGAGTGTGATCTCCTTTTTGCAAACAATAGGGTTGTAGACTCTCATACCTGAGGGTTCTCCCTACTATTCTTCCTGTTACTCAAATGTGACCTCAAGTGATTTCTGGTCTGTCTACTTTCCCTTCTATGTGGGACACAGTGCATGAGAAAGAGCCTTCCTGACACTGAGAGGTGAAGACTTCTAAATTTGGAAAACCTGACTCTTGATCAGTGATGCTTTCAGAGAAAGATCTGGATCATTCCAGATCAAGGACAACTGTGCCAATTAAGAAAATGAAATCTTCATTAAACTTCAAGTTATGAAGGCCTGTAGAGGGAGGTCTCACAACCTACATCTCATGGTCAATAGCTTTTGTAAGCAGTGCTTCAGGGACATTTGGGGTGCATGTGCCTTTTGAAGGACATTTCAGCATAGGGAAATGTTTGATTTTGATGAAATATGATTTTCCATTTTTTTCTTTTTTTGGGTAATTTTTTTTTGTCCTGTGTAAGACCTCTTTATCAAGCCCAACAACCCAGAGATTTTTCTCCTAGTTTTTTTTTTTTTTTTTTTTTTTTTGGTAAAAATTTCAAAGTCTCGAAATTTGCATTTGAATCTATGCCCCATTTTGTAGAATTTCAATATCCGTTAAAAACTATCCCTTTTCCATTCTACTTCTCTATAACTTTTGTATTAAGCCATTCCAGTTTGCTGTATTGGTATGTGTCTATTTCTGTATTCTCTATCCTGTACACCAAACTATGAATCTATTCCTCCACCAATGCTAATCTATCTTCCATAGGGCTTTATATGGAGCCTAATAGCCTCAAATTTTAATTTTCTTTCTCAAAATAATTTTAGCTATTTTGGCTCCTTTTCTTTATACATGTTATAATAAGCTTGTCCATGTTGACAAAAGCAATTCTGTTGGAAGTGGACAGTTGATTATGTGGAGTCTTCCAGACTGTGAGTATTATCTATGTATATGCGTACACATTTGTTTAGGTCTTATAGGGTTTTATCATACAAATCAAATCCTCTATCAAAACATTTCTAACGAGAGTTCCCATTATGAGTCCCTGATGAAGAACCTGATATAGTGGCCATGAGGATGTGGGGTGACTCTCTGGCCTGGCTCAGTGGGGTAAGGTACTTTTATTGCCACAAGCTATAGTGTAGGGTGCAGATGCCAGTTGGATATGGTGTTGCTGTTGCTGTGGTGTTGGTTGCTAGCTGTAGCTCCATTTTGATCCCCTAGCCTGAGAACTTCCACAAGCTGCAGGAGCAGCCATAAACTTATATGTATAACCAAATATTTCATTTTTTGGAACTGCTCTGTATTGCATTGTGTTTTTGGTTTGGGCTACCAGATGTCCCTTTTTAGCATTTACAAATATGATGAATGTTTCTGTGTTGATCTTCTCTCCTGAGACTTTGGTAAAGGAACCTCCATCTCTTCAGTGTACCTTAAGAGAATTGTTGGGATTTTCTGTGGAGGTAGCCATGCTATCCATGAACATGGACAGTTATATTTCTTCATTTCCATTCTGTATGTCTTCATTTATTTTTTTTGCCATGCTGCATTGGCAAGTCCCTGCAGTACTAAGTAGAATGGAAGAAATGAGAAAGGACATTCTGACCTTCTTTTGAGTTTAGGAGGAAAACATTCATTCTTTCACCTTTCAGTAGGATGCTTAGTGTAGGTATTTTGTAGATGTTCTGTACTGGGTTGAAGGAGTGTTCTTCCTGGTTTTCTGAGAGTTTCTAACATGCATGGGTTGTTGAACATTGCCAAATGCTTTTCCTGTAGTAATTGATGTGACCATGTACGTTTTCTTCTTTAATCTATTAATAACAGCAAACTACACTGATGATTTTTAAATACTAAACCAAGCTTGTATTCCTAGAATAAACTCCATTTGATTATAATGCATTGTCAGTTCATTTGTTCTTCAGATATTGGCTTAGTATTGCAATGTTTTTTTGTAGTTTCCTTTCAGGAAAACTTAAGCGATTGATTTTGAGACCTTTCTTCTTTTGTATTGCAGAAGCATTTAGTGCCATTTGTTTCCATCTTAAGAATGGTTTATCTGGATCCAATCACATTTTATGGACTGTATCTTCCTTTGCATTCAGTTCTATTCATTTCAAAATTTTTCTTTGAGAGTCATCTTTAACCATGGTTTATTTAGAAGTGTGCCTCTCAATTTCCACATATTTGGAGGCTCACTTCTCATTCTCATTGTTATACAAGGGGAAGCTTATACTTTGGACACGGTGGAGTGAAATGTAATGACTATTTGTTTATCTTATAGGTTCCTCAAGTGTCATTGGTGTGAACCTTTTGAATATTAATTTTACGTGGGAGTTCTCAGACTTTTCACTTATACAGTAACCATAACGGAATTGCCTGAATATATGAATTCATGCTGCTGAAGTTGTGTTTATCAAGGGAAGTTCACAGACAGAACAATAGTAGGAGAATTTGTGGGTCGCCATTGCACATTGTTTTCCGGGTCAGCACCCAGAGACTCTGTTCGGACCGAGCGTTCAGGAGAGGGGCCCAGATCTTGGGCTTGGTGCTTTTTATTGCATGATCAGAGAAGTCCAGGCCCCCTGTGGGCAGGGACTACAACCAGCATGGTGACATGCAGGATGCAGGTTGAGTAGCTGGCTGCGGGATGAGCGCTCAGGGTGGGGGAAGCGCCAGCCTCTTTCCTGCTGCTTAGGGTGGGTCTGTGCTGTGGGTGCAGCCATAAGTCTCAGAAGGCCAAAATGGCTGAGTCACTAGGCAGCACTTCCCATCTCTGTCAGCCATAAGCCCTGGCTATGGGCAGTGACCCTGAAGTCCCAGGAAGGCCAGGCTTTCTCCTGCAGGGAGGTTGTCTTGCCCAAGTCAGCCCTGCCCTCTCACTACTTCAGAAACCGAAATCTCATCACTCCATCTTGCTACCTCCCAAAACATGGGATTGCCAAACTTTTGTTTTTGTCTTTTTGTATTTTCTAGGGCTGCACACATGGCATGTGGAGGTTTCAAGGCCAGGGGTCTACTCAGAGCTGTAGCCACTGGCCTATGCCAGAGCAACAGCAGCACAGGATCCGAGCCACTACTGCGACCTACATCACAGCTCTCAGCAATGCTCTCAGCGAGGCTAGGACTAGAACCTGCAACCTCATGGTTCCTAGTCAGATTTGTTAGCCAATGAGCCATGGTGGTCACTCCCCAAACGTTCTTTTTCAAATATTAGTAACATCATTTTCTAGAAGAAGTACAACCGAACCCCAGTTAACCAGGAAGCAGCTACTGCAATTAAGCAAGTTTCCCCTAAGACAAGACCCTTAGCTACACCCATGGGCTATCTTTGATTTCTCCTATGTGCTTCTGAGAAGTAAAATGTTGATGTTCAAGATCTCCAATGATCGGTGTGCTAGCAATAATTTCTATGAAAGCAGGAAGCTCCTCACCCTGAAGCAGAGAAGGTAAGGAGGCAGTAGGTGATAACTCTTTGCTCTGCTCCCACTTTTAAACCCTCCATATCCCTGCCATTTGAGGAAGGAAGGCAGTGCCTTGGAACACTACCCAGCTTCCAGGTGTGTCACTTCCCCTGTCTGACAAGAGGTCACCTACAAGCCAGAGGGCCCAAATCCTCCCTCGTACACAACTGCTCCCTGCCCCCCACTTAAAAATTCCCTTCAGAGCCCTTTGCCTGCACAATTGTAATAGCTGTATTGTTAATATATGATGTCTGTGACTTAGAAAAGTGTTACTCCTTGCCTTGTTCTTAGGGAAACATGGCCTTTGGTAGGGAGAACCCAGACCAGGCAGCCCACAGCCTCTGTCAGGTGTGTTCCTTCAGCCAATGCTCTGATTCCATGTTGAGAGTTTTGGAGATGAGACTTTCTGTGTTGTCATGGGCAGGCTTCCCCTTGGTGTGTATCATATGCAAAGGTTGCCCAGCACCTGCCTCTCCCTCAGACAAGCTGCAGCCATGCTACCCCTGCAATTAGGAACCTCCTTTATCCACCCTGTGGATGGTAGTCAATTCTCTGATTCCATGAATGTATCATCCGTTAGACCACTATTGATTTATTTTATTTTATGTATGTATTTTTGGTCAAGTTTGGCTCCATCTGCAGCATGTAGAGGTTCCCTGACTAGGGGTCAAATGTAAGCTACAGCTGATTCTGTTGAATGAAAATTCCATTTAATTAATTTTAATTTCATTCTTTTTCTTTTTTTGTTCTTTTTTTTTCTTTCTTTTTCTTTTCTTTTTTTCTTTCTTTTTTCTTTTTCTTTTTTTTGTTTTGGTGGGGTTCATTCTGGACATATGGAAGTTCCCCTGCTAGGAATTGAATTAGAACTTGAGCTTCCATCCTATGCCACAGCCACAGCAATGCAGGATCAAAGCTACATGACACTACACCACAGCTTGTGGCAACTCTGGAACTTTCACCAAATGAGCACGGCTAGGTATCATACCCATGTCCTCACAGATAGCAGTTGTGTTCATTACCTCGGAGCCATGACAGGAACTCCTTCTATTTCATTCCTTTTATGGTTTGAAGAACATTAGTGTAATTTGTCATTTGCAGTCCATGCACCTTAATGTTAAACCTAGTCTATTTCATTTTTTGGTTTTGTTACTTTCCTTTTTTGGCCACACTCTTGGCATATGGGGGTTCCTTGGAACAAGGCAGGATACTTAGGCCTCTTTCCCAGAGCAGGAACTCTATTCCTGGTCTTTGTAAAGTCTTAGGTCTTGCTCTTTCTAAAGCTATCTGGGTGTTGATGCCATTGGGGTGGTGCAGGGATTTGACAAGGTGCAATACTCAGAGTTCCCATAGTGGCTCTCTGGAAATAAATCTGACTAGTATCCATGAGGATGCCAGTTCGATCCCTGACCTTATCAGGGGGTTAAGGATCCAGCATTGCTGTGAGCTCTGTGTAGGTTGAAGATGCATCTCAGATCTGGCATTGCTGTGGCATAGGCCAGTGTCTCCAGCTCTGATGTGACCCCTAGCCTGGGAACCTACTTAGGCCATTGGTGCAGCCTTAAAAAGGAAAAATAAATAAATCACGATGGACTACTCCACTCAAGTCCCTAATCATCTATGAATTTCCTCTCTACCATTCCCATCTTTCTGTCCTCATTGGGACTAAGAGGCACCTGCCTCCACCATTTTGCCCATTGCAATAATCCCACTGAGAATACTGGATTCTCCCCCATCGATGAGGCAGAGAAGCAGAAAGGCCTGTCCCTACAGCCAAGCCTTTTTCCTTTCTGGCCAGGCCACCCACACAGGGCACCCTGGATGAGTGTAGGATCATCCCAGCCTGTCATCTGGCCACTTCGGGGAAGCAGAGAGAAACTCCCTAAAGGTATAGACTGTCACCAGCCTCCACTCAAGGAACTGCTGAGTGTTCAGAGGGCTGAAAGGCACAAAAGCAGCTCCAAATCCCTTGAAGGTAGGGGCATGCAGATAATGGTAGAGATGCCCCAGATGCCCACTAGTCAGGCAGGCTTGAGATATGGAGATGATGTGGGGGTTCCTGGGGATAGTGAAATCTGTGTGCTCCCCAGAGTAGCTTGATGAGTCCTTGTCTCTGTGGAGGAAAGATTTCATGGTTCACCTGTAAATCCAGAGCACCTGTGACAGCCCTCATCCTTCTTTCCTCCGAAGAACACTCTGTGGAGCAACACAGACATGAGCAAGATGAAAGTGGACCATGAATATTTCCCATAAAACTATCTTGGTCCACATTTTACATACTTCATCCCAATGGTGCTTCTGTGCACACCCAGACCCAAATCCCCCACTACCTAACCCCCCGCAGGGCCACCCCTCTCCTGGCTCTGATAGCCTTGCCCTTCCTCCCTGCCCCCATGTCAGCCAGGATCAGTGCTGGGACTAAAGAGAGTCCCTAGGCTTCCTGTTGGGCTTGCACTGGAAAGCTGGCCCACTGTTCACTACTGGATGTAGTGGAACATCCTCCTCCCTGTGACACATGTGTTACACCTTCTCTTTTTGGTCTGTCAGGGTAAACAAGCCCCTGTCTAGGGCTGGTCTCCCAAAGACTCCGAGGTCAGTCCTGGGCATGGGCAGGTTCTCTGTGGTGGCCAGGCCTCCACACAGAGCCAGCTGCTGGGGAGGCTGGGCTGATGCCTATTCTCTGGGGGGTGGGGTGACCCAGTGAGCTCGAGGAGTCCCCCAGCCTGCAGAGTCCCCCAAGGCCTGTGGTGGGGACTTGGCTCTGGGGCAGCACCAAGGACAGCAGGTTGTGCTGAGGTTCCAGGAAGAAGGTCAGGGTGGGGAGATCCTCCTCCTCCTTACTGGAGCTGTTCCCCAGCCCTCAGGTCTCCCTAAGAGGACAGGTCTCCTCAAGAACCTCATTGGCCCTGGGTCCTGATCGAGGTCCCTGAGGAGGATGGAGGGATGTCCTGACCTCTTGGAGAGAGAACTGAGCCTTTGAGCTGTAAGGCCACTCACTGCTGGCTGTGCCTTAGAAGGGCCTTGAAATCAATCTCTGGTTTGCAGGATTCTTTGGTGACCCTAATCTGACCCCAGCGTTAGGGAGCACCAGAGTGCCTTGGTCTCTGGTGGCACTCCAGTGGCATGGCTGCAGTGTTTGGGTTGTGCCCCAGGGCTGGCCTTCCTAAGAGCACAGGCTGAGGGTGATCAGGTGGAAGGGAAAGTGAGAGACTCTAATGTCCATTTCCTAAGCCTAGAGCATGCAAATTGGAGGGCAGTGCTGGGGGGCCATAGACCTGTGTGTGGGTGGTTTTAGGACCAGCTGAAGCCTCATGTGCCATGGGAGGGAGAGGAAAGTGGGCACATGTAAGAGTCACATGTGAGGAAGTGCAGAACCTTTAATTTCCCAGGGGTGTCCCCACCAGCCCACTTCTTAGGCATACCTCATGGCGCTGCTTAGGCATGGAGGAGGGAGAAGAGTTAGAAAACTGACCATGTCCATAACCCAGAGGGACAAAGGGCAGGTGAGACCCCCTTCAGGGGCTGTTCTAGTGGAAAGACTAATACCACAGTGCGGTTAAAGGAACAATGTTGGGACATTGGCCATCCCTAGGTCCCTATTTATTTTTTAAATGTATAAAACTTTATTTTTTTCTTATCTTTTATTTATATATATATTTTATCAACTGTACAGCAGTGTGACCCAGTTACACTTACATGTATACCTTCTTTTTTCTCACATTACATGTTCCATCATAAGTGA
This sequence comes from Sus scrofa, assembly GCF_054392235.1. Classification (NCBI taxonomy): domain Eukaryota; kingdom Metazoa; phylum Chordata; class Mammalia; order Artiodactyla; family Suidae; genus Sus; species Sus scrofa. The sequence goes on along the minus strand of NC_139396.1, from coordinate 15,358,027 downwards.
CTAGGGCTGCACAGCAGGATCCCGTTGCTAATCCATCCCAAAGGCAATATTCTGCATCGATTTACCCCAAGCTTCCAATCCAACCCACTCCCTGGCCCTCCCCCTTGGCAAACACAAGGCTATTCTCCAAGAGAATTATTTTCTTTTCTGTGGAAAGGTTTCTTTGTGCCGTATACTATATTCCAGATATAAGTGATATTGTACGGTATTTGTCTTTCTCTTTCTGACTTGCCTCACTCAGGATGTGAGTCTCTAGTTCCATCCATGTTGCTGCAAATGGCATTATATTTTATTGCTGAGTAGGATTCCATTGTGTATATATACCACATCTTCCCAATCCAGTCACCTGTCATTGGACAATTGAGTTGTTTCCATGTCTTGGCTATTGTGAATAGTGCTGTAATGAACATGTGGGTGCATGTGTCTTTTTTAAGGAGAGTTTTGTCTGGATAGATACCCAAGAGTGGGATTGCAGGGTCATACGGTAGTTCGATGTACAGATATCTAAGGTACCTCCCTACTGTTCTCCCTAGTGGTTGTACCAGCATGCATTCCCATCAACAGGGCAGGAGGGTTCCCTTTTCTCCACACCCCCTCCAGCATTTGTTATTTGTGGACTTATGAATGATGGCCATTGTGACTGGTGTGAGGTGGTATCTCATATTCATTGTGATTTGCATTTCTCTAATAATCAGTGATCCTGAGCATTGTTTCAGGTGCTTGCTGGCCATCTGTATATCTTCCTTGGAGAAATGTCTCTTCAGGTCTTTTGCCCATTTTTCAATCGCATTATTGCTGTTCTTGCTGTTGAGTTGTATAAGTTGTTTGTCTATTTTAGAGCTGAGGCCCTTGACAGTTGCATCATTGGAAACTGTTTTCCCCCATTCTGTAAGTTGTCTTTTTTTTTTCTTTTTGGTTTCCTTTGCTGTGCAAAAGCGTGTATGTTTGATTAGGTCCCATTGGTTTATTTTTGCTTTTATTTCTATCGCTTTGGGAGACTAACCTGAGAAAACATTTGTAAGGTTGATTTCAGAAAATGTGCTGCCTATTTTCTCTTCCAGGAGTTTGATGGTGTCTTGTCTTGTATTTATGTTTTTCATCCATTTTGGGTTTATTTTGGTGCATAGTGTGAGAGTGTGTTCTAGTTTCACTGATTTGCATGCAACTGTCCAGGTTCCCAGCAGTACTTGCTGAAAAGACTGTCTTTCCCCCATTTTGTATTCTTGACTCCTTTGTCAAAGATTAATTTCCCATAGGTGTTTGGGTTTGTTTCTGGATTCTCTGTTCTGTTCCATTGGTCTGTCTGTCTGTTTTGGTACCAGACGCACACTGTCTTGATGACTGTGGCTTTGTAATAGTGCCTGAAGCCTGAGAGAGCTGTGCCTCCTGCTTGGTTTTTGTTTCTCAGAATTGCTTCGGCAATCATGGGTCTTTTGTGGTTTCATATAAATATTTGGACTGTTTGTTCTAGTTCTGTGTAAAATGGAGTGGGTAATTGTATCAGGATTGCATTGAATCTGTAGATAGCTTTGGGTAGTATGGCCATTTTTACAATATTAATTTTTTTTCCATCCAGGAGCATGGACTATCTTTCCATTTCTTTACATCTTTAATTTCCTTGATTAATGTTTTATATTTCTTGGCATATAAGTCTTTCACCTCCTGGGTCAGGTGTATACACAGGTATTTGATTTTTTGGGTTGCAATTTTAAAAGGTATTGTATTATTGTATTCCTTTTCTAATATTTCATTGTTGGTATACAGAAATGCGACTGATTTCTGAATGTTAATCTTATATCCTGCTACTTTGCTGAATTTGCTGAGCAGTTCAGGTAATTTTGGGGTTCGTCCTTGGGGTTTTGTATTTATTGTATCTTGTCATCAGCATAGAGTCACAGCTTTATCACTTCTCTTCCGATTTGGTTGACTTTTATTTCTTTGTCTGTCTGATTGCTGTGGCTAGGACTTCCAATACTATGTTGAATAATAGGGATGAGAGTGTGCATTCTTGTCTTGTTCCAGATTTTTGTGGGAAGGCTTTCAGCTTTCTCCATTGAGTATTATATTTTCTGTGGGTTTGTCTTAAATGGCTTTGATTATGCTAAGGAATGTTCCCTCTAGACCCACTTTGGTAAGGGCTTTTAATCATAAAATGATGTTGGACTTTGTCAAATGCTTTATCTGCCCCTATTGAGAGGATCATGTCATTTTTGAGTTTCATTTTGTTAATGTGATGTATGATGTTGACTGATTTACCTCTTCTTTTTTGGCAGCATCTTTGGTTTTGGAATGAAGGTAATGGTGGCATCATAGAAAGTCTTTGGGAGTATTCCTTCTTCTTCAACCTTTTGGAAAAGTTGTAGGAGTATGGGTATAGGTTCCTCCTTGTTTGTTTGGTAGAATTCACCTGTGAAATCATCTGGTCCTGGACTTTTATTTGTAGGGAGTGTTTTTATGACATATTCAATTTCATTTCTAGTGATAGGTCTGTTCCGTTGATCTATTTCTTCTTGATTCAGTTTTGGTGGGTTGTACATCTCTAGGAAGTTGTCCATTTCTTCCAGGTGGTTGAATCTGTTGGCGCATAATTGTTGTTAGTATTCTCTCATGTTTTTTTTTTTTTTTCTTCTGTAGTATCCATTGTGCCTTCTCCTTTTTCATTTCTGATTTTTGTACTTTGGGTTTTTTTTCTCTCCTCTTCTTGGTGAGTCTAGCCAGAGGTTTGTCCATTTTGTTGACCTTTTCAAAGAACCAGCTCTTGGCTTGATTGATTTTGTCTATTGTTTTTTGAATCTCTATTTTATTGATTTCCTCTTAGATCTTTATGATGTCCTTCTTTCTGCTGACTTTAGGTTTTTCTTGTTCTTCTTTTTCTAATGCATTGCGGTGGTGGATTAAATTGTCCATTTGAGATTTTTCTTCTTTTTGGAGAAAGGCCTGTATTGCTATGAACTTCCCTCTGAGCACTGCTTTTGTGGCATCTCATGGATTTTGAGTGATTGTGTCTTCATGATCATTTGTCTTGAGGTATTTTTTTTTTAATTTCCTTCTTGATTTCCTCATTGACCCATTGGTTTTTTTAGTAGCATGTTATTTAGTCTCCATGTAGTAGGTTTTTTTCTCACTTCCTTTCCTGTGACTGAGTTCTAGTTTCATGCCATTGTGGTCAGAGAAGGTATTTGAAATAATTTGTATACCTCTAACTTTGTTGAGGTTAGCTTTGTGCCCCAAGATGTGATCAATTCTTGAGAATGTTCCATGTGCACTTAAGAAGAATGTGTATTCTGTTGTTTTGGATGTAATGTCCTCAAAATGTCGATTAAGTCTCACTTTTCTGGTATTTCCTTTAGGATCTCTGTTGCCTTATTGATTTTCTGTCTTGAGGATCTGTCCATTGATGTGGGTGGGGTGTTAATTCTCCTACTATGATTGTATTCCCATCAATTTCTCTTTTATCTCTGTTGTATTTGTTGGAGGTATCTGGGTCCTCCAATATTAGGGGCATATATATTGATGATTGTAATATCCTCTTCTTGAATGGATCCTTTAACTATTCAATGCTATCCTTCTTTGTCTTTCTTGATGGCCTTGATTTTAAAGTCTCTTTTGTCTGATATGAGTACTGCAACTCCTGCTTTCCTGTCTTGTCCGTTGGCATGAAATCTCTTTTCCCACCCCTCACTTTCAATCTGGAAGTGTCCTTTGCCCCAAGGTGAGTGTATGGTAGGCGGCAGATTGAAGGATTTTGCTTTTTTATCCCAATCTGCCACTCTGTGTCTTTTGATTGGAGCATTCAGTCCATTGACATTTCAGGTGATTATTGATAGATATGTATTTATTTCCATTTTAAGCCTTATTTTCCAGTTGATTTTATGTTTCTCTTTTCTTCCTTTCCTTGTTTGGTTGGGTGATTTCCATTTATTTTATGCTTGGGTATTTTCTTTTCAGTTTTTGTGAATGTAGTGTTCGGTTTTGATTTGTGGTTGCCCTGTTTCCTTAAGTATGTTAACCCCTTCCCATATCTGCTTACTTTAGCCTGATAGTCATATAGGCTAAACACATCATTAAAAAATTAAAAAAGAATCTATTTCTTCTTACTTCCCTTTCCCACAGCGTTTGATTTGGATGCCTTTTCTTTTTTTAACATCTTCATGTTTAGGTCTGTATGCTGACTTATTTAAGTGATGGCTTTCCAATTGTGGTTTCCTCCATCCTATATCTTCCTTTTTTTAAATTACAGAAGCCCTTTAAGTATTTGTTTTAGAATGGGTTTCGTGTTGCTGTACTCTTTCAGCTTTTGATTGTTGGAGAAATTCTTTATTTCTCCATCTATTTTAAATGATTTTCTTGCTGGATAGAATATTCTAGTTTGCAGATTTTTTTCCTTTCAGTGGTTTAATTATATCTTGCCACTCCCTCCTGGCCTTTAGTGTACCTGTAGCAATATCAGCTGATTGCCTTATTTGGGTTCCCTTGTAATTAACGCTTTGCTTTTCTCTTGCTGCCTTTGGAATCTTCGCTTTATCTTTAACTTTTTGCCATTTTTATTATAATATGTCTTGGTGTGGGCCTGTTTGGGTTCCACTTGTTTGGGGCCCTCTGTGTTTCCTATATCTTGTTATCAGTATCCATTATATTTGGAAAATTTTCAGCCAGGATTTCTTCAAATGTATTTTCAGTCTGCTTTTCTTTTTCTTCTCCTTCTAGAATCTGTATTATGCATAAATTTGCCTGCTTTATATTATCCCATAGGTCTCATATTTCTTTCATTTTTTTCCATTTGCTTTTCTGTCTGCTGTCCTGATTGGGTGATTTCCATTATTCTCTGTTCCACATCACTAATTCTTTCCTCTGCATTATTCATTCAGGTCTTTATTGCCTTTCCTTCAGTTTGTATCTCTGCAAATGAATTTTCTAGTTTTCTTGGCTCCTCCTTATATGTTCTCATTCCTTTCTAAGGGAATCTGCATTCCTGTTCCTATCCTCTCTTAATTCCTTCCGTATTTTCACTATGTCTCTTTTGAACTCCAAGTCTGTCAGACTGCAGAGGTCTGTTTCCTTGTTGACTGCTTTGGGTGAATTCTCCTGTTGTTTTAACTGGGAATTCATTTCTGAGGTTCTTCATCTTGCTTGTGTTTTTCTTTTTGTGTGAATTTGGGGAAGCCAAACTGTATTTTTGTAAGTCTGTGTCTATGCAAGAATACTCCTTTGTATCTTTTTTGGGGGGTTACTCTTTATTATTGGTGTGGGGGTTTGGGTCTTTGCTGTCTCCTTCTTCTGCATGAGAAGTCTGTTATCCCCATGATGCTCAGTATGTTTTCAGGGAGAAGAGGGCAATGAGTAGGGCCAGCATTCAGGGCCTGGTCATTGGGCTCTCAACAGAAGCAAAGACCTGCAGGAAGGCGGCACAGGTTACTCCTATTTACAGGGCCCTGGGAAGCAGTATTGAGCTCAAAAGTACCTTCAAGGTGGCCAGAGAATTTGGCTGTAGCTGCAGCAGGGTGTGTGAGTTCCCAGGGATGTGAGAACATCAACAGCTTGTGTTTGATTGCAGTGTCCTCCTCTGAGATGATTGGAATGGCAGGTGGTGCCTGTTCAGGGATCCCTAGTGGGAGTGGGCCATGACCATCTAGCTTCAGTGGTAACTGTGTTGGTTTGCATCCACCACCTGTAGACCATGCATGAGGTGATCTGTCTGTCTTAGCCCACATAGGAGGTGCTGCTCAGGCTGCTCCGAGTTGCAGGATCCTAGGAAGTGCCAGAGATCTGGCCTATGGGTACTGCCCTGAACATTCAGTAGTGGCAGCAGCAGGGCCAGTGTGTTCCCCAGGGTGCAAGAGAACCAAGAGTTGATTCGGTCACAATGCCTTCCTCTGTGATGCCCTTGAGGTGAATGGGGCTGCAGTAGGTGCCTGTTCCCCAACCCCTAATGGTGTCAGCTCACTGCCACCGCTGGAGCTAGAGATAACTTTGGTGGTTTGCCCCATCACCTGTAAAATCATGCAAGAAGCACCTGGTCCTGCTTAGCCCTGACAGGATGTGGGAAGAAGGTGCTCTTAGTTGCAGCTTCCTAGGAAGGGACAGTGATCAAGCGTATGGGCACCTCTTGGAATGTTTGGCAGTGGTGGCTGCAGGGTGAGTGTGCCCCCAGAGGAGTGAGAGCACCATCAGGTGAGGTTCCATTGTAGTGTCCTTTTCTGTGATACCCTCTGAAATGGTTGGGTCTGCAAGTAATTTTTGTTCAGATATCCCCAGCTGTGGTAGGCCACACCACCTCTGGAGTCAGGGATAATTGCAGTGGTTTGCTCCTGCCACCCACAGGTCTGGTCCACCATGGGCTAGCAAGCAGCTTCTCACTGCTCCAGAGCCTAAGTCTCAGTGCCCAGCAACCCCTCCCCCGAGAATCTCAGGCTGTGGTGTCTGTGCCAGCAGTTCAGATGATCTGCGCTTCTCTCACTCTGCTTTTCAGTTCTCAGGCCTGCTGTTGTGCTTTCTTCAGTATGTTGGAGATCCCTCTGACTCAGCTGATCTTTCTGTTTGTTAGGTTGCTTCTCAGGGTGTGGGTTCCCTTTCTCCTTCACAGCTCCCTCCAGGAAAGCGAGTCCTGTCCTGATTCCTTTTCTCTCTCTTTTTTCTTTTGTTCTACCTGGTTAATGCCAGGAGTTTCTTGCCCTTTTTGGAGGTTTAAGATTTTCTGCCAGCATTCAGTTGATGTCCTGTGTGAATCCTTTTAGATGGAGATGTGTTTTTTTTTTTTTTTGATGTGTTTGTGGGAGAGGGTGAGCATGTCCTCTTACCCTTGTGCCATCTTGCCTCTACCCCTAGGCCCCTATTAACTTTGTCTTTACCTCCATTGGGCAGGTGGGTAACTGACCAAGGCCCCACTTTGGGGGCTGAAGTCCCTGAGGAGCTGGACTCACTAGAGCTGGAGTAAGCAGACCCTGTTCCCCCTTCATCCACTGCAAGTTCTGAATCTGGAAGTCATCCTCCACTTCAAATTCCATGAACCTTGGGGGTGTTGAGGGACAGGCCTCAGTGAGTAAAAGGCCTGGGCTCTGGAGCCCACTGAGGGCAGCAGGACTGAGGGGATGAGGAGAGGTTGTCCTTTGGGCTGTCAGGGCCTGTGAGGTGCTATTCCAGCAGGGAGCCACTCTAGGGCAAGTACATGATCTGGGCCACCTCCTGCTTTACCAGCCCTGGAGGGCATGGCCCAGCAGAGACCCAGGTTGCTTAATTGAATCAGGACTACTGGACATATGGTGGCCCATGGGGGACCCTGCTCATGCCCCCCCATCCTTGTGTGTCCCACAGGAATGGTGATGGCCAGCAGCCTTGTCAGGCAGGTATCCCCACAGTAGCCTTGCCCAAATCTAGGTCCTGGGTCTGGAAGTGAGAGTTCTGGAACACACACCTGACACAGGGCTCAGGAGAGGCTGGAGATGGGATGCTAAACTTAGCAGACAGGCCTCACGTTCCTCTGAGAGGTGCTTATTTGTTTGGTTTTGGTTTTGAAACTAGGGGATTCCCATGCAGAAAACCCAGGGAAGGCCAGTCCACTGCTGATGAAGAGAGGGGTTCCAAGTGTTAGATCAGTGATCACTGGCCACCCAGCACACAGCTTGGGGTGGAGTGCATTTCCCTGCACAGTCCCTGTACCCAGAGTGGACCCTTCCTGTGCTCCTAGGGTTCCCAAGACCATCCTGAGGCCTTATGCCAGGACAGGGACAGGTCAGCCTCATGTGGGGGCAGTGCTCCTGGTGGAAGAAGGACAGAATAGCCAAGGTCTCCAGGTGAGGGGAGTAAGGCCTCTGGGATGCAGGGAACAGTATGTGTTGGGTGCCAGCCTCCTCTGTTCTCTCTGCTGGTCACCATCACAGTCATATCCTGCCCTGCGGTCTGGCCCTCACCCACCCCCTCGTCCACCATGTACCCCACAGCCCAGGATGCTGACTCACTTTGCCACCATCTCATAGAAGTTCATCCTGTCAAAGCTGCTTGTGTGCTGCTATTCCTGAATGGCCCAACACTGTCCCTTCTCCAACGTCATGGTTGGTTTCAGTGGGCCAGAGAGTGATGCACTGGGCTGCAAGCCCTCAGGGTCAGTCTCCTCTTACAGCCCCACCTCCAGCTGCCTGAGCACCTCCATTCCTTCTCCTCCATGTTCCCCACCACAGCCTGACTTAGGGTCAGTAGTGTGAGGGGTGGGTGTCTGTAGAGCAAGACAGGCCTTCCTGGTTGCTGTTGCCACCACCTCACACTCCCCAGAAGATGAGCATCCACTCCCAGGCCATAGCTGGAATGCTGTGCCTTGGGGAACACTTTCCTCTCTGGGACTGCAGTTTTATATAAACTTCAGCATCATCAATGAGGGAGAGCATGTGCCAGGATAGCTGCTAACAGGTCAGATAAGCCCAAGGACTCTTCTGCCTGGTCCTCTCAACTAGGTGTCATTGTGCCCCTTTTATGAAGGACCTTAAGTCTAGGAGAGAGATTCCTTCCAGGCTCACAGCTCTAGTAGGAAAGAACCTTGCCTTAAGAGAGCACTACCTCCTCCTTGTTGTAACTGGAAGTTTCCAGAACAACAAGGACCACATATGCATAAAACTCTCTCCTGAGCCTGCCTGTCCTATGCCTCCTCTGAAGTGATAGTCCCTGGCCACCATACACCCAACTTCTTGTTGAAAGGATGCAGCAGCACAGAAGATGGTGCCATTCACCTCTTGACTCCTGACATTACGAAGGACCCTCTCTGACTGCTAGTCTGTGTTAAATTTACCATGGAAACACAGAAGATAATGTGGCTGGACCCACAGGGTGGGGGTCAGCTGAGAGAAGACACTGAAAGGTTGTCATGGACTGGACACGTGACACATGTGAGTGACAACATGCCTCTTCATGGCATGGACATCACCCTCAACCTTCCTTCTGTCTAGGCTGAAGGATTCCTAGAAAGCTAGCCAGTGAGTCTATGGCCAGTTCCTCTTTAGTGAAGGCTCCAGGTGAGCTCATGAGCTCTCCAGAATGCACTCAGATGAGGAAGCAAGAGAAAAGTTCTGCATTAGGGCTCTGGGGCAGGTGCTTCTGGGCCAGAGATTTTAGGCACTGCCAGCCTTGGGAGTTCTCAGCTCTTGCTGTTCAAAGAGTCATCCTGAGGGACCCCATTCTTGGAGGAGGATAGGCTGTCTGCCCTGGATGCACCATGTGGCCATGGGCCAGAGCTCACTGGGGGCAGACTGGGGCCAGCTGGGCAGCTGATTGTGCAGCTTGAGGAGGAAGGCCTGTGACCCACTCTCCCTTGCAAGCCTGAGCTACTGCAACAGCCAGTGTGGCCACAACACTCTCCACTGCAGGGGTTGCTAGGAATAGGGTTACAGGACAAGCAACAAGCCCTCCCACTGAGGGCCCCAGGAGCTCCCTTTGGGGGTACCTGGGTAAGGCCAAAGATCTGAGTCTGGTGGGGCAATGCTGGCTTTCCTTCTGATCTGACTTAGACAGTGATTTTGCAAACCCCTGGGGCACTGAGGCCATGGTCAGTATTAGCCACCAGAGATGTCCTGGTGAAGGCTGGCAGGAATAAGGTGCTGCCAGATGGGAGTGATAGGGTCATGGGTGGTGGCAATTGCAGCTCCAAGGGTGGCTTCAATCGGGGGCCAGGAGTGGATGGAGAAAAGTGGAGTGCTATGAAATGGGACAGGGAGGCATGAGGCTTAATGATGGCTGCTGTGCTGAGCATGCTGTGGAGATGCTCTTGAGACAAAGGAAAGTGGTGAATGGAGGAGAATGGGCAACTGGGAAGGGAGTTTCCTGGTGAATCAGACTGTACATCTCAACAGGCAAGGGCATTTGAACAGGGGAAACTGTGCAGTCTTGGAGGGTTTTTCATGTTCTCATCTCCAGTTGAGAATTATTCCACTGGTGAATTTGTTCCCATGCACCAAGTTCCCTGCCTCCTGTCTGCTGGGAAGAGGTTAGGCACATCAGCACTCACTCAGAGAGCCTCACTAAGGAACTCCAACACTCAGCCCTCACAGACTGTCCCCAAGTCCTGGAGCTTGGAGCACATCTACTCTGAACAATGCTCCTCAGCAAGGTCATTAGCATATAGGGACCCTCTCCAAGCCAGTATCCACTCACTGTAAGTCCATTTTTGGACAGGCAGTGTATAAAGTCTTAGGGCCACACCTTCTGATAAGCAGTTCCTTTGCACTTGCCAATATAAATCTGCTCTTCCTTTCTTTCATGACCTCTCCTAACAAAACTGAAAGGCTGAGAAAGTCACTCTGCACACAGAACCTTGATACAATCGCATAACGCACCTGCCCATCATGCACCTGTCTCACAGAACCACCCATAATGGACTTTGAACAGGGGAGAGTTTCCACCATCCCATCCCCAGGACCCTGAGTCACTGCCATCATGCAGTTGTGTTCCTAGGAGAGGAGTCTAAGAATTAAGCATGTATCCCCTGGATTCTGTCATTTCACAGCCACTATTGGCTGCAGAGGATTAGCACAGGCTGAGGGAGTGTCATGTTGCATAGATTGTGGGAGTACAGGCTGCCTGAGGTCCTTCCCCTTCCGGATCCCAACAATGGAAGGTGAAGACAAACTGAGAAGCGGGCATGAGTCAGGTGCCATTGTGGTAAAGCTGTCTGTTCAGCAGAGGGAGGTACCCACCACTATGCACCTAATTAATCTCAACAGGGGAAAAGGAGGTTTCATGGTAGCACAGAAGATCGTCTTCCTCTTCTGGGCTACAACACATCCCCTCTTTAACAAGGAATCAGCCTTCATAGACATTCCATCGCAACCACCCCCCCTCCACACATGTGATCCCTGTCCATGAAATGGTGATGTGAAATAGGAACATACTCTTCATCTCAAAGTCAGGCCTGAGCATCTGCTGTGAGATACCAGACAGGATGAAGTAGGTCTGAAGAAATGTGTTTCCACGAAAGGGAAAAATACAGAACAACTCAGAAACAGGAGTCTTAGCTTGGTTGAAGTCACATGGTTGCCCCTCCCTTGTGGAATCCAAGGCAACAGTTCCCTGACCTGAGGAGTGAGCTCTGGGCTGGAAGGAGTGGAAGAGGCCTGGGCTGTGGCAGAGTAACTTTGGGCCCAGCTTAGAGAGGACCACTTCAAGGCACATGTGGCCACAGTCACCCACCCCATTGAATAGTTTTCTGACTGACCATCTCACCCCATGCTCCCATTAGATACAGTATGCACCCATTCACATCCCTTAGAAAGATCTAATGAGGCAAGCTTCAGATGCCTAAGGAACACAAGACAGGGCTAGGCTTTCCCCATGACCCTCCCTCTGCCAAGAGCAGATATCAAGCCACATTCCCTACACACACATTTCAAAGTGCCTTGTCTCCCTTCTAGAAAAAGTCAACCTTCCTGAGGCAATCCTTCCTCCAAACCCAGAGCATGTCCTCTTTTTCCACCTCCAAGCATCTGTCCTCCCACGGGTAGGCTGAGGTTTCTACAGGCCCCTCTAGGCCCCCCAGTGTGAGGGGTCCCTGGGGTGCAGTTCTCTCTCCTTCCTGTCCTTCCATCCAACTATGTGTCCACAGTGAAGTATCACATGTGAACCCCAGGGATTTGAGGGATGGCAGGGTCTTTGGGAACCCATCCCAAGTCTATTGGCTTACCTCCTTGTGAAACCATTCACACAGGCTTGGGCCTAGACCACTGCTGCCTGGTAGCCTCAAAGCAAAAAGTCAAGACCAGGACCCAGAGAGTGACCTGCTTCAGCAGATGCTCAGGATTCAAGTAAAGGAGGCCAAGTTGGAGTCTCAAGCTTCGAAGGGGGGACTCAAGTCATTCTGCAGTGGGGTAGGGGCTGAGGGAAGGTGGGCCTGGTTGGGTTTGGAGTGACACTCCGTGTTGCCCTCTGGCAGGTAGGCAAGAACCAGAAGTTTCTTCCACATTACACAGTGGCAGGATAGTTGGTGTATGCCTCTTTGGGCAATTTACAAATTGGTTTTAAAAGTCAGAGCATGAGTTTTGACTTGATCTTCCCTTTCACTTTCTTATTCGTCAGCATAGTTTTTTTTTTTTTTTTTCACTTCTTTACCCTAAACCCGCTCTGCTTCTGTCCTGGCTCTTAACTTACTTCAAAACAGCCTAGGCTTTCTGAACAAAATTGACATTTTATCATCTGATAAACACATAAGTATTAATGGCCACATGGAACCTGTTAGTCATAAACTAAAATGAAGGCCTAAACAGTAGAAAATTGACAGAACACTGTAAACTAGGAAGAATGGGAAAAAATAATTATATATACATAATGAAGGCCTAAGAAATGGTAAGTCCCATGACTCATTGACACTCTCAGACCCGGACCTGCAGTCTCCACTTTATTGGACCTCCACTGGCAGCACAACAAAGCCCATGAAGTGGCTGACTTCCCAAGGACAAAGACTGCCCCAAGGAGAATGTTAAGTTTTATACCAGGATCTTAACTGCTGTCCCAAAAGTATAGGACTTAGCACATGATCCCCTGCCTATAAATCCTGATTCTTTCCCAAGGCTGAGGGGTCCTGTGTTCCTTTTGCTCAGTGCTCCCAACCTCTCTGCTGGTTCATAAATCTTGCCTGATATGTCACTGCTCTGGTCAACTGTCTTTCTCCAGTTCTCTAACATTTTGGTGCCAAACCCTGGAGGGATACACACCCACCCCTTTCCAATGTCCAGGCTTCCACAAATGCTCCAAGACTTGGAGGGATAGCTGAAACACCAGCCAGGGCTACACTCTGGGGTGTTCTGCAGGTCCCTGTAGGTTCTAGGGGCAAGTAGCTTTAGTCTGAAAGAGTGGATGCCTCCTCTGTTTCTAAACTCTTTCCCTGCTTTCCATCTCCTAAGCCTGAGTCTTTCAGTGAACAGAGTGAGACTATTGGGACAATGGAAGATTTAGTCCAGGGCTACTCCGCGGTGACCTCTGATTTCTCTGGCCCTCTCTCCCAGTTACTACTGCTCAGATGAGTGGAAGTGTCCTCTTCCTTGTGACTGTTGAGCACTGGGATCTCAAGTGCGTTCTGATGATTCCCATCACATGGCACCCCACACTGGCCTCCACTTCAAGGCCATTGGAAGTTGAGTAAATACTGGATTTCTCCTCCACCACTCTCTCCCCAAACCCGGTCTGATGTCATTGCCACTTTTCTTTTACTTTTTCTTTTTTGCTTTTTAGGGTGACACCCATGGCATGTAGGAGGTTTCCAGGCTAGGGGTCTAATGCAGCTTTAGCTGCTGGCCTACACCACAGCCATGGCAACACAGGATCTAAGCCACATCTGCAACCTACACCACAGCTCATGGCAATGCCAGATCCTTAGCTCACTGAACAAGTTCATGGTTCAAACCTGTGCCCTCCTGGATGCTGGTGAGATTTGTTAGCTGCTGAGTCATGATGGAAACTCCCCTCATTGCCATTTTTTATTTCCTCTTTAAAATCTGGATGTTGAGTCAGCTGGGTTTCCATGTGGTCACAGGGAACAGGTACTCCCCCTTCTCAGCAAAGACATTTCCTGATCAGGCACAATCATCGTTCAGATCATAGACTTCACAGGGAGAACCCCTCTGACCATCTAGGTGGTCTATCTCGTTTAGATCTTAGGCCCTCTCAGGGGGATACCTCTCTGAGCACCTGTATGAGTTTTTAGACTCCTCTATTCCCAAATTAACACCACGGGGGCCTCCTCCTGTCAACCTCCACTAGATACAGCTTTAGGGTGATTTTGGACAATCTTTCATCTCTGAGACTCCACCAGATGTTAAGCACAAGTGTCTCATTTCCTTCTGTCACGTGGCTTGTCCCAAACATAAATTAGATAATGGGAGCCAATGGCCTGAGACTGGTCCATTCAATTTCAAAATCCCAGGAGATCTTGAGAATTTTTTTTCCAGCACAATGGGAAATGGTCAGATGTTCCCTACATTAAAGCTTTTATCTATTTTATGTGTGTGTGTGTGTGTGTGTGTGTCTTTTTAGGGCTGTGCTCATGGCACGTGGAGGTTCCCAGGCTACGGGTTGAACTGGAGGTGTGGAAGTTGGGCCACAGCCATAGCAATGCCAGATCTGAGCCATATCTGCAACATACAACACAGGTCATAGCAATGCCAGATCCTTAAGCCTCTGAGGAAGACCAGTGTTCAAACCTGTGTCCACATGGATCCTAGTCAGATTTGTTCCTTCTGAGCCAAGACAGGAATTCCAAGCTTTTATCTCTTTAAGATCTCAACCCTCTCTTTGCTCTGACTGTAGCTCATATCAGGTTCTTCTGTTAAATGAATGCCCTCCTCCCATTTCACCTCACCTGCCGGCAAAAACTAAACAGCCTCCCCCTTATGTTTCTTCAAACTCTGACTTTAATCCTAGTGATGCCTCAGCACCTCCTTCAATCCTGCACAACCATAAGCCTCCTCGTCCCCCTCCCACCAATTCCATGCACCCAAGTACTACAGCCCCTACACCTTCTTCTCTCCCTCCCACCATTGTTCTTCCTCCTCTTCTTCCATGCCCCAAGAATCCTAATTCCCACTCCCAACATGCAGCCCCCTCCCATAGCAACAACCCCTTTTATGACCCCCTTGACAAGATCTTGATCAGCAATCCCCCCTGAGGCCCCAAACCTTCCTTTAAGAGAGGTTGCTGGAGTTGAAGGAAGAGTCAGGGTTCATGTGCCTTTGTCTTTGGGAGACTTATCCCAAATAGGGAAAATGTTTAGGTTCCTTCACCTCAGACTCAACTACCTACACAAACGAGCTCCAGTATCTTATTCACTCCTACGACTTCACTTGGAAAGACATTTGTGTTATCCTTAGCTGTTTTCTGTCCCCTGAAGAAAGGGAATGAATTTGTCTGGCAGCCCAAGCCCATGCAGACACCTTACATACCAAGATCCTGCTAACAGTCCTGTTGGAACTCTAGCTATCCCTTGTGTGGATCCTAATTGGAACTATCAGATAGACTCCCAGGACAGTGGCTCGAGAGGCCACCTTAACTCTTGCCTAATAGAAAGAATGAAGTCCTCATTAAAAATAGTTACTTAGGATAAAATTAGAGAAATAATGCAGGAACCCCAAGAAAATCCAGCCATTTTTATGTCAAGGCTTATAGTACACTATCCTAAGTATCCTACCCTAAATCTAGAAAGTCAAGAGAGATAAATTCATTTGCATATGCATTTCATCTCCCAATCAGCACAAGATATTAAAAAAATATGTGGAAACTAGAGGACGGTCTTTTGTTCCCACCAAGGGATCTCATTAAAGCTGCCTTTAATGGTCTTTATTAATGCCGTGGAAGAACATAAGGCCCCTAAACTAAAGAGGTCCATGACTGGATATCAGCTTCTTGCTTCTGCCATATAGGGAAATCCTCAAAAACAAACCATGGACCCCCTGAGGCATACAAACTTACAGAACAACCTCCCCTCCCAGGGCCTATTTCAAAGGTGGCTTAGAGGGGCATTGGGCAAATGAATGCCATAACCCAAAACCCTGCCAGGCCCTTCTCCAAAATTCAGTCAGAATGGACATTGGAAAGTGGACTGTGGGAAGCCAGCACAGCCCACCATCTCCTCCACAAAACCTACCTTGGAGACCATCAACATGAACAACCTGTTGGGCCTGGCCATGGAGGATAGGTGGGGCCTGAGGCCACCAGGCCCCAGCTTCCTACCACCACTCTGGAGCCTCAGGGAGCTCTGCCAGGAACAGATAAGATTATTTTGTTCTTATTGGACTTGGGGGCATTATACTCGGTATTACCTATTTTACAGGGTCTTACCTACACCTCCCCTACTTCTATCATGGGGGTAAAGTGGTTGCCCACTACACCCCAACAGACTGGACCTTTACTTTGCACACTTGTAAACACCACTTTCTGCCACCTAATTCCTAGGTATTCCCACATGGGCTATGCTTATAATAGGGATGAATATTTTGACTACGTTCCAGGGATACATTGAATTTCCTATACAACCAAACACAAACTTCCTATATCTGTGCCAGTCAGATTTGGGGCCCACTCCCCCAGTCATTCCCACCTCCCCTCTGATGTCAATCCCATTGTTTGGGACACCCATATACCCTCCATTGCTAGACATCATTCTCCAATTCTCATAAGACTAAATGATCTTCCTAAATTTCCTAACAATCTCAATATCCTATTAGCCTAGAAGCACAGAGAGAATGAAAGCCTATAATTCAGCTTCTCCTCAAGGCCAACGTCCTCAAACCTACTCACTTTCTGTTCAATATTCCTATCCTTCCTGTGAAAAATCTAGACAGATGCTTCCGATTAGTTCAGGATCTTGGCCTCATCAATCTGGTACTCCTTCCCATTAACACAGTGGTCCCAAGTCCCTATACTCTTCTGTCTTGTATACCTCCTAACACTCCTCATTTCTCAGTTCTTGACCTAAAAGATGCCCTTTTTACCCTTCCTCTACACCCTTCATGCCAGGAATTATTTCCATTCACATGGACTGACCACAATATTCTTTCAGACCCTCAGTTAACCTGGACAGTCCTTCCTCAGGGTTTTAGAGACAGCCCACATTTCTTTGGCTAACCCTCAGCCACAGATCGTAACCACTCAGGGCACTGGAGGGCCAACTCACCCACCAGTGGAGCAGACCCATCAGCCACAACTGGGGCCATTTAATTTCTGGGCTCCTCCTGAGATGGAGAACTGGCCAGAGGGCCCTGACCAGGTAGAGGGAAAAGAGACTTTGTTGGCCCTTTGCCTCTCCCTTTCCCATTTTTCTTTCTTTTTTTAATTAATTAATTTTTTTAAATTTTTTCTTCCACTGTACAGCACGGGGAGCAAGTTACTCTTACATGTATACAATTTTTTGCCACCCTTGGTTCTGTTGCAATATGAGTATCTAGACATAGTTCTCAATGCTACTCAGCAGGATCTGCTTGTAAATCTGTTCTAAGTTGTATCTGATAACCCCAAGCTCCCGATCCCTCCCTCTCGCATCAAGCAGCCCCACAAGTCTATTCTCCAAGTCCATGATTCTCTTTTCTGTGGAGATGTTCATTTGTGCTGGATATTAGATTCCAGTTATACGTGATATCATATGGTATTTGTCTTTGTCTTTCTGGCTCATTTCACTCAGTATGAGTCTCTAGTTCCATCCATGTTGCTGCAAATGGCATTATGTCATTCTTTTTGATGGCTGAGTAGTATTCTATTGTGTATATATACCACCTCTTCCAAATCCAATCATCTGTGGATGAACATGTGGGTTGTTTCCATGTCCTGACTATTGTGAATAGTGCTGCAATGAACATGCGGGTGCATGTGTCTCTTTTAAGTAGAATTTTGTCCGATCATATGCCCAAGAGTGGGATTGTGGGGTCATATGGAAATTCTATGTATAGATTTCTAAGGTACCTCCAAACTGTTCTCCATAGTGGCTGTACCAGTTTCCATTCCCACCAACAGGGCGGGAGGGTTCCCTTTTCTCCACAGCCCCTCCAGCACTTGTTATTTGTGGACTTATGAATGATGGCCATTCTGATTGGTGTGAGGTGGTATCTCATGGTAGTTTTGATTTGCATTTCTCTTATAATCAGCGATGTGGAGCATTTTTTCATGTGTTGGCTGGCCATTTGTATCTTCCTTGGAGAACAGTCTATTCGGGTCTTTTGCCCATTTTTCCATTGATTGATTGGCTTTTTTGCTGTTGAGTTGTATAAGTTGCTTATATATTCTAGAGATTAAGCCCTTGTCGGTTGCATCATTGGAAACTGTTTTCTCCCATTCTGAAAGTTGTCTTTTTGTTTTCTTTTGGGTTTCCTTTGCTGTGCAAAAGCTTTTCAGTTTGATGAGGTCCCATGGGTTTATTTTTGCTCTAATTTCTATTGCTTTGGGAGACTGACCTGAGAAAATATTCATGTTGTTGATGTTCAAGAGTGTTTTGCCTATGTTCTCTTCTAGGAGTTTGATGGTGTCCTGTCTTATATTTAAGTCTTTCAGCCACTTGGAGTTTATTTTTGTGCATGGTGTGAGGGTGTGTTCTAGTTTCATTGCTTTGCATGCAGCTGTCCAGGTTTCCCAGCAATGCTTGCTGAATAGACTTTCTTGTTCCCATTTTATGTTCTTGCCTCCCTTGTCAAAGATTAATTGACCCTAGGTGTCAGGGTTTATTTCCGGGTTCTCTCTTCTGTTGCATTTGTCTGTCTGTCTGTTTTGATACCAGTACCACACTGTTTTGGTGACTGTGGCTGTGTAATATTTCTTGAAGTCTGGGAAAGTTATGCCCCCTGCTCGGTTTTTGTTTCTCAGGATTGCTTTGGCAATTCTGGGTCTTTTGTGGTTCCATATAAATTTTGGGATTGTTTGTTCTAGTTCTGTGAAAAATGTCCTGGGTCATTTGATAGGGATTGCATTGAATCTGTAGATTGCTTTGGGTAGTATGGCCATTTTTACAATATTGATTCTTCCAATCCTTGAACATGGAATATCTTTCCATTTCTTTACATCTTCTTTGATTAAAGTTTTATAGTTCTTGGCATATAAGGTAAAGGTACCTCCTTGGTCAGGTGTATTCCGAGGTATTTGATTTTGTGAGGTGCAATTTTAAAAGGTATCGTATTTTTGGATTCCTTTTCTAATATGTCATTGCTGGTATACAGAAATGCGACTGACTTCTGACTGTTAATCTTATATCCTGCTACTTTACTGAATTTATTAATCAGTTCCAGGGTTGAGTCCTTAAGGTTTTCTATGTAAAGTATCATGTCGTCTGCATACAGTGACAGTTTGATCTCTTCTCTTCCTAAATGGATGCCTTTTATTTGTTTTGTTTGTCTAATTGCTGTGGCCAGGACTTCCAAAACTATGTTGAAGAGCAGTGCTGAGAGTAGGCATCCCTGTCTTGTTCCAGGTTTGCGTGAGAAAGCTTTCAGTTTTTCCCCATTGAGTATTATATTTGCTGTGTGTTTATCATAAGTGGCTTTGATTATGTTCAGGAATGCTCCCTTGATACCTACCAATGGACAGATCCTCTAGACAGAAAAGCAATAAAACAACAGAGATCCTGAAGGAAACAATAGAAGTTAGATTTAATTGATATCTTCAGGACACTACATCCAAAAGAATCAGAATACACATTCTTGTCAACAACACATGGAGCATTCTCAAGAATTGACCACATATTGGGACACAAAGCTAACCTCAATAAATTTAGGAGCATAGAAATTATCTCAAGTATCTACTCTGACCACAATGCCATGAAACTAGAAATCAACCACAGGAAAAGAAATGAGAAAAAACCTACTACATGGAGACTAAACAACATTCTACTAAAAAATGAATGGGTCAATGAGGAAATCAAGAAGGAAATTAAAAATACCTTGAGAGAAATGATAATGAAGACACAACCTCTCAAAATCTATGGGATGCCACAAAAGTAGTGCTCAGAGGGAAATTTATAGTGATACGGGCCTTTCTCAAAAAAGAAGATCCCAAATTGACAGCTTAAGCTTCCATCTAAGCAAATTAGAAAAAGAACAAAAAAGACCCAAAGTCAGCAGAAGGAAGGAAATTATAAAGATCAAAGAAGAATTCAATAAAGTAGAAATTCAAAAAAACAATAGAGAAAATTAATAAAACCAAGAGCTGTTTCTTTGAAAAGGTAAACAAAATTGACACATCCCTGGCCAGACTCACTAAAAAGAGGAGAGAAAGAACTCAAATATAATTAAAAATGAAAAAGGAGAAATCACAACAGATACTGCAGTAATAAAAAAAAAAACATACGAAAATACTATGAACAACTCTATGCCAAAAAATTTGACAATCTGGAAGAAATGGTCAATTTTCTAGACTCTTACAGCCTGCCAAAACTGAATCAAGAAGAAACAGACCAACTGAACAGACCAATCACTAGAAATGAAATTGAAGAAGTCATAAAAACACTCCCTACAAATAAAAGTCCAGGGCCATCTGGCTTCACAGGCGAATACTATCAAACATATAAAGAGGATCTAGTGCCCATCCTCCTTAAAGTCTTTCAAAAGGTTGAAGAAGAAGGAATGCTCCCACCATTCTACGATGCCATCATCACCCTAATTCCAAAACCAGACAGAGATACCACCAAAAAAGAAAACTATCGGGCCAATATCTTTGATGAATATAAATGCAAAATTTCTCCACAAAATCTTAGCCAGCTGAATCCAACAACATATCCAAAAATTATACACCATGACCAGGTAGGGTTCATCCCAGGTTCACAAGGATGGTTCAACATATGCAAATCAATCAACATCATACACCACATTAACAGAAGTCAAAAATCATATGATCATCTCCATAGACGCAGAAAAAGCATTTGACAAAGTCCAACATCCATTCCTGATCAAGACCCTCTGTTTCTTTTTTGAAATAAATTCTATGTCTTTTTCTATATTCTTTGTTTATTCATTCACCACCTTCCACCTTGCTGACTTCCTTTTGTTAATTATGTGTGTTCTTCTTTTGCTATTTCAGAATACCTAAGGCAGTTGTTTAAAATGTTCATCTAGGAGTTCCTGTTGTGGCTCAGTTGTTAACAAATCTGACTAGGAACCATGAGGTTATGGGTTTGATCCCTGGCTTTACTCAGGGGTTAAGGATCCAGCATTGCTGTGAGCTCTGGTGTAGGTTGCAGATGTGGCTTGGATCCTGCATTGCTATGGCTCTGGAATAGGCCAGTGGCTATAGCTCCGATTAGACCCCTAGACTGGGAATCTCCATATGCCATGGGAGCAGCCCTAGAAAAGGCAAAAAGACAAAAGAAAAAAAAAAGAAAAAAAGAAAAAGAAAAAGTTCATCTAGCCACTGTGAAGCCTATGCTTCTTTATGCTCATTCGCTTCAGATTTATTAATGTTCCTTTGAATGAGCCACATCTACCTTTTTATTTCTATATTTTGTGAGCATTTATCAAAAGTTGCATATGCAGGAGTTCCCGTCGTGGCGCAGTGCTTAACGAATCCGACTAGGAACCATGAGGTTGCGGGTTCTTCCCTGGCCTTGCTCAGTGGGTTAAGGATCCGGCGTTGCCGTGAGCTGTGGTGTAGGTTGCAGAGGCGGCTCGGATCCCACGTTGCTGTGGCTCTGATGTAGGCCGGCGGCTACAGCTCCGATTCCACCCCGAGCCTGGGAACCTCCATATGCTGGGGGGGCGGCCCAAAGAAGTAGCAAAAAGGCAAAAAAATAAAAAATAAAAAAATAAAAAAAATTTTAAAAAAGTTGCATATGCAGGAAAAAAAAAAAAAAAAAAAACCGCCACGTTACCCAGTCTTGTATCTTGGATATGTGCAAATGAAGACCTTTACTAAACAGACCAGTGCTCTCAGGTCTTTTCCGAGGATGTGCCTTCACTGGGAGTGTGTGTGTGCTTCCCCAGCGCCTTAATCCTCTCCCCCACACACAGTTGCTTTTAAGTATTTAATTTCCCTAAAAACCTCACCTTTGTCTTCTTGGCCCTTACATGTTTTATTGCATTCTTCTGTCAGTCATCTCTGACCTCCACATGTGTGCAGGTCTACAGTTGCCATGAACTTCTCCTGTGCCATTGAATCCATCATCATTTTACTGATATGTAAAATGTCCCACCATCCCTATCTCAGCTTCAAGTCATGTGAGACAGAAATCAGATTCTGGAGACAGTGCCTGGCCTGCCAAACCCTGCAATCAAGTTGCACTCTTGTGTTTCTCCCAATAGAGGACCAGTGGTTGGGTCCTCTACTGCACCATATTCATTCACAATGGGTGAGGAATAGAGGAGGCAGAATATCATGGAATTTGCTATCATTTTGAGTGTGACCCTTTCTCAATTGGCTATTCACTTGATTGCTTCAGATTACTCTTTGTCTTCTAGAGCTTCCACAAAGCTATTCTTACCTGATTGTTTCCTTGATATTTTCATGGGGTTAAAGACCTGGAGCCTCCTAATCTGCCATCTTGCCTATACCACTCCTCTCCTTCATTTCTGAAAGGTAGTTTTATCAGATACAGAATTCTTGGTTCATAGTTCTTCTTTTTCGTTCCCTAAATATGAAAATCTACTAGGCTTTTTCCTTGATGCTTTCAAAATTCTCTTTGTCATGTGTTTTGTCAATTAACTATAGTATCTGTGTAGACCTGTAGTTTATCTTGTTGGAGTTCATTGAGTTTCTTGGATGTATACATTCATGTATTTCATCATATTTGAGGAGTTGGGGCATTTTTCTCCCAATATTTTCCCTGACTTCTGATTCCCTTTTCTGGGTGTAATTCCTATTATATATATCATGTGGATTCCTATTATATGTATGTTGGCCTACTTAATGGTGTCCTAAATGTCTGTTACATTCTCCTCAATAGTGTCCATTCTTGCCTCTCTCCACTCCTCAGAGTGGATAGCCTCAGTCAGTTCTTCTTCCAAGAGGCCAATTCATTATTCTGTCAGCTCAAATCTGTTAGTAATTCCCCCAATGCCTTTTTCATTCCCAGCTGTACTTTTCAACACTAGAATATACATTTGATTCCTTTTTGTAATTTCTGTCTCTCTATTAGCATTCTCCATTTGGTTAGGCACCAGTTTCCTGAGTTTTTTTAGTTCTTTGTCCCAAATTTCACTTTGTACTATGGGAATATATAAGAGAGTGACTAAAAGTCCTTGTAATGCCTCACCGCATGAATCATATTTCCTTTTTTAATTTCCATACCTCATAATTCTTTGTTGAAACCTTTTGTGTTAAAAAATGTAAGGAGACATTGTAGAAATCAGATTCTCCCTTCTCATCATGATTTGATGTTAATGCTGTTTGTCTGGTTGTTGTTGGTGGTAGTATGGCTCCTGTTTCTTCAAGTCCAGCTTGCATTTGGGAAGATGTAATGATTGTTACTGGTTGGAAGTTTTCTGATATGAGATGCCTATACTGCTTTTGGGAATTGATTGCAAATTAATATAAAGTGTTACTTTGAGATAAATTCTCATGTTCCATTCTACGAACATTTAAGATTCAAATATTTAGCAAAGAGTATTAAATACATGGTGACCTAGGACTTTTCCTTTTAAAAGTATTTGATTGGGAGTTCCCCTCATGGCTCAGTAGAAATGAATCTGACCAGCATCCATGAGGACACAGGTTCAGCCCCTGGCCTTGCCCAGCAGGTGAAGGATTCAGCATTTCCATGAGCTGTGGTGTAAGTCACAGATATGGCTCAGAGCTGGCATTGCTGTAGCTGTAGTGGAGGCCAGCAGCTAGAGCTCTGATTCTACCCCTATCCAGGGAACCTCCATATGCTACAGGTTTGGCCCTAAAAAGACAAAAACAAAAACACAGTGTTTGTTTGGAAGTATCCAATGGTGATATATTTTTAAAATGTATCTTATATTGTTATTTCCCCCAACACACTTTTTTCTCCCAATGTACAGCATGGGGACCCAGTTACACATACATATATACATAATTTTTCTCCCATTGTAAGTATCTAGACATAGTTCTCAGTGCTACACAGCAGGATCTCCTTGTTAATCCATTCCAAGAACAATAGTTTAAACTCAAGCATCAGATCACCTCATACTCCCAATCCCTCCCACTCCCTTCCCCTCCCCCCAGGAAACCACAAGACTATTCTCCAAGTCCATGAATTTCTTTTCTGTGGAAAGTTTCATTTGTGCTGTATATTAGATACCAGATGTGAGTGATATCATACGGCATTTGTCTTTCTCTTATTTCACTCAGGGTGAGAGCCTCTAGTTCCATCCATGTTGCTGCAAATGGCATTATTTCATTCTCTTTTATATCCGAATAGGACTCCATTGTGTATATATACCACATCTTCCTTATCCACTCATCTGTTGATGGACATTTGGGATGTTTCCTTGTCTTGGCTATTGTAAATAGAGCTGCAGTGAACATGTGGGTGCATGTGTCTTTTTGAAGGAACATTTTGTCCAAATATATGCCCGTGAGTGGAATTGCTGGATCATATGGTAGTTCTATGAATAGATTTCTAAGGTACTTCCATACAGTTCTCCATAGTGGCTGTACCAGTTTCCATTCCCACCAACAGTGCAGGAAGGTTCTGTTTTCTCCACACCTGCTCCAGCATTTGTTATTTGTGGACTGATGAATGATGGCCATTCTGATTGGTGTGATGTGGTATCTCATGGTAGTTTTGGTTTGCTTTTCTCTAATAATCAGTGATGAGTGGTGTTGATCATTTTTTCATGTGCTTGTTGGCCTTCTGTATATCTTCCTTGGAGATATTTTGAATAAATACACACACACTCACACACACACACACACACACACACACACACACACACACACACAGCCACACCATACCTTGGGCTGTTGGTGACTGCTGTATCATATGACAGGTGTACATTTATTTTCTGAGGAACTTCCACACCGTTTTCCTTAGCGGTTGTACCAATTTACATTCCCACCAACATGATAGGAGGGTTCTCTTTCCTTATTTGTAGACTTTTTGATGATGGCTATTCTGACTGGTGTGAGGTGAGACCTCATGGTAGTTTTTATGTGCATTTCTCCCATAATTATTTACACTTAGCATCTTTTCATGTGCTTTTTGGAAATCATTCTGTCTTTGGAGGAATGTGTATTTAGGTCTTCTGCCCATTTTTCAATGGATTGTTTATTTTTTAACCTGAACTATATGAACCATTTTTATATTTTGGAGGTGAATACCTTGTCAGTTGCTTCATTTTCAAGTACTTTCTCTCATTGTGTGGGTTGTTTTTCATTTTTTTATGGATTCCTTTTCTGTGTATAAGCTTTTGAATTTATGGGTCTATTGTTTTTCCTTTTAGGGCATGGTGGCATATGTAAGTTCCCAGGCTAGGGGTGGAATTGGAGCTGCAACTGCAAGCCTACAGCACAGAAACAGCAAAGTGGGATCCGAGCCTCATCTGTGACCTATACCACAGATGCTTAATTCACTAAGTGAGGCCAGAGATCAAACCTGTGTCCTCATGAATACTAGTCATTTTCATAACAGGCTGTGCCAAAAGGGCAATTCCCAGTTTCTTTATTTTTGTTTTCTTTTTCATTATTCTAGAGGGTGCATCAAATAGGGTTTGCTGCCATACTTATCGAAGAGTGATCTGCCTGTTTTCCTCCAAGAACTTTGATGTAAGTTTCTGGCCTTTCATTTTGGTCTTTAACCCATTTTGATTTTGTTTTTGTGCATGGTGTTATATTGCTTGTTTTCTTGATAAAGAATGACCCACCAGGAAATGGAGTTTCAAGGTGCAGACCTTGCTATTTTAAATAGTCTGGATGGGGTAAGTATGAGAGAATATCCATTTGTTCTAGGCAAGAGAATTAGGGATCTAGGAGTTCCCACTGTGGCACAGTGGAAGTCAACAAACCCCTAGTCTGGGAATTTCCATATGTCATGTGTGCAGCCTTAAGAAAGGGAAAGAAGAAAGAGAGAAAAGAAGAAAGAAAAGAAAAATTAGAGCTCTTTAATTCAAGGTGATAAAGGTGTGATTGAACAGATACCTACTTATGTTAGGATAAAGAGAAATGTAGAAAAAGATCTAGAATTTTAATATAGCTTTGTAATATTTTCCTACTTTCTATGCTATCTTCAAAGTCCAGGATGACTTCAGACTTAGGGTCCAATCTGCCTAACACATGGAAGAATGAAATATAGTTTTATCAAAAGAACATTCTGTAACTGAAGATTGCAGTCTGTATTTACTCAAGAGTAATGACTTGCAATAATAACAGCTAACATTATATGACACATCCTGCTTGCTGGACACTAATCAAAGCACTTTACCTTTATTAACATATGTTATTCTCACAGCATCCCTTGGAGATGGATGCCATTACTGCAACACTCTTACTCCATTTAAAGTTCTGTAAACAGCGTTGCAGAGAAGTTAAGTAACTTTCCCTTAAGCCATAGTTAAATAAGCCAGGATTTGAAGCCTACCTGTCTGGCTGCAGTTTCCATGCTTTCCAAACTTAACCTAAACCACTTCATATAACCCACAGTGAAAAGGTTACAGAGTAGCTACAACCATATTTACAGGGCCTAGGACGAAGCTGCCCAGCCCTTCTTAAGCAAATAGCTGGTATTTTTCAGAATTGCCCCATGGCAATTGGCTCAAGGGAAGAAGGGAAAGATCATAGAGACCAGCTGATAGATGCACAGGGTTAACCAGCTTCAAAGGGTTTAGCGAAACGTTGATGATCTTCACATGTGGGATGTACCATAAGTACAAACTGGAATCCCGCACATGAGTTTAACTCAGGTCCCATCTGGCCTGGATGGATGAGGATGCTGATGATTTTGGAGAGATGGCAGAGAGTGATGGCTTGAAGTGAGATCTTAATTCTCTGCTCAGGAATGGAAGCTGGGAAGCCTGGATGAAACAGGAATATTAGCCACTCGACCAGCTGGGGACTACCAACTGAACTGCCTTGATTCTCACCCCCTGTTGAAGGCAAGAATATTTAAAGCAAGCAAAGTCTGTGAAATCAGGTACAGAGTTTATTGTTAGAAACACAGTACACTTAGCTATGTTGTCTCTTTGTCTAAGGCAGAGGCAAAGCAGTAGGATACACACAAAGGAGGAGTGAGAATGCAATCATCCCCATCATTGAGGAGTGTCCCAGAGAAGTGATTTAAAACACTTAGGGAAGTTCATCTGGGTCTTTGTTTCCCATTGGCCAAAGTTCTTATTTCATTTTGCACACCTGATCGGACCCAGGCCCTCCCCAATATGCGTGCACATCTTTGGGTCAAGATGGATTCCTCACTGGCAGTAACATAGCCTAAGTTTTTATTGGCTGGTGACCCCTCCCTTTCTGACCCAGAGGAGTGTTTCTGTGCATGTGAAGTTGGTTCTCCTTCGCCCTAAGGATAGGAAGTGTGTGACCTCTTTATCTTTGACCCAAGCAGGGCTTAGGCCCTAAATGCCCATGATGTGTTCATTGCTTTAAGTGTCCAAAAAGGCCAATTCCACTTCTTTAACTTGTTCTTGCATTTTTATCTTCAGGTATAAATAGGTGGCTGATAGGAAATGTTTATGCTCGATCCCATCTATCTCCTGACTCATGGAGAGGCTGATTTGGGAGGAAAGTGTCCTCCTTACTCCCAGAGAGACACTGTGAATTCCCCTGTAAGGGATATGAGGCTTTATTATCTTCCCTCAGTAGAGCATTGGCATGAATCTACAAAGGCATAAGGCCATTGTCCTTAGTTACTATCCTCTTAGTTATTATTACCCAGGACTAAAGGATGACCTGGCCAGTGTCTGCACTTCATGGACAGTTACTGCTGAAGCACACCAGAGATTAGGAATACTCCATACAACATACCCATGGAGTCATCCTTGCTTGTGTGCTAAAAGGTGATCCATTTCTAGAATTGCATGTGTTTCTTAGGACTCTTCTCGTACCCAGTGCATTAGAGCAAGATCACCAGAAGCGAATCTTATAGATGGGGACACTTGGGAAAATCCTTGAAAATGTGCTCATGAACTGGGGACTGAGGAAAATAGGATAAGGCAGGGGAAGAAACAGAACCTTATCCTGGTCCTCAAGGGACCTCTCTCTGGAGCATGAAGAACACAGAGTTGGTCCCCCTGGAGATGAAAGGGCTCAATTTGACCCTACCCCCTGCCAGATACCAGTTTCTGCTGACAGCACAGGCTTGTGACTTCTTGAATAAGGAAGTATGTGCCTGGGTGTGGGTAATGCCCTGTGAAGGAAGCAGCTGTGAACCCTTAGCAACAACACTCAGCCACCAGGAAAGAGGCACCCCAGTGAAGGAAACCAGGTGCCACCAAGAGCCTCTGCCACAGACCTTTAAAGGGAAGGACAAAAACCATGGAGTTTGGAGTTCCCTCAGGCTCTGCAGGTTAAGGATCTGGTATTTTCACTGTTGTGGCCCTGGTTACAGCTGTGACCCTGGTTACAGCTGTTCAGGTTCAATCCCTAGCCTAGGAAATTCCGCATGCCATAAGAATGGAAAAAAAAAGTGAAGGAAAGAAAGAAGAAAAAAAGTAAATTCCCATTGTGGTTAAGCTATAAGGAGCCAGACAGGTATCTATGAGGAGGTGGGTTCCACCCCTGGCCTCCCTCAGTAGGTAAAGGACCAGGCATTTCCATGAGCTATGGTGTAGGTCGCAAAGGCAGGTTGGATCTGGCATTGCTGTGGCTGTGCTGTAGACCAGCAGCTGTACTTCTGATTCGACTCATAGCCCGAGAACTTCCATATGCAACAGGTCTGGCACTAAAAATAAAAATAAAGTAAAACAATGGAGCTCAAAAAACTTAGAGGAAGGGCTAAGGGCAGGACTAGAAGGAGCAAGCACTGTCTCAAAGTTAGCTTAAGCCCCCCATTCTCAATCCCCACTGTGGGCCTGGACCTCTCATGCAAAGGAATGGTTCAGCCCCTGTAGCCATTGGAGTAAGAGATTCATGGTCTAAAAGCATAAATGAATACCCAATTCTTTCTCCAAAGCCTGCTATCCCCCCTTGTGGGAAACCCATGGGCCTCCTATATACTGGAGCTACATGTCCCTCTGTACCACCTCTTCTCCTCAGACCATTTCTTCAGAGGAGCCACGGAGGTAGGTGGCAGGGCAGGGTAGGTGCCATTCCTAACCCCCAGCCTCCCAAGAAGGAATAAAATGTGGCTTGGTGAGGAACCCAGAAACTTCCTACATAGACTGACCAGATAGACTGTTTATCCTGCCCTTGGCTGGGCACAGCCATAAACCAGGCATTACAGTGCCTCTAAAGGATTCTGCATATTTAACAGAAGAGTGTTGTTTCCATTCATTCTACCATTTTAACAAAGAAGTTGACTGGGTTTTTGTTCCTTTGCTTGATTCCATATGGAAGACAATTATCACCACTTGCTTAGAAGAAAGAGGTGCCACTTTCTCTTTGTATTGGCCCCAAAACACACCACACCACACATGCACAAGTATATACTAGCAAAGGGGTTCAAGTGCAGGTATACATGCATATAAGCGCACACACACACACACACATCCCTTCCCTTTTAGCTCTGGCTCTGGGAGACATGACTAAAGCCAAGAGGCTTCATTGGAAACAGAGTGCCCCAGTCTCCATCTCCAGGTATTCCCAAGCTGCCCCCACCAAAGCTGGCCAAGGTCCACTCAAATTCTCCACAACTCCAGTTGAGGTACTAGAACCAGTGTTTCATCTGTTCTTCTGAAATCCATCCAGTCAAGATTTTCTAATTTCCCCAAACTACAAACTCTGCTTTTATTCCATGCAAATCCCCCTGTACCACCAAAGCCTTCAGGCCTGTGGAGATTGATCGTGCATGATCATTCAGGGCCCAAGGCAAAAAAAGTGGCCAGTCCCAGACTGAGCACTGGGGCACTGGCTGAGGAGGCATGGCCTGAGCTGGATATAGGAGTGGGTATCCAGCTCCTTAGCCTGTGACTAGATGACTGGGGAGGGTTTGCCTGAGGTCCTGGGTCTGGGGGCTGGCACAGGGGCAAGACTCACAGGATGAGGCCAGTGATCACAGGGCTGGCAGTGGGGGAAGATGTCCTTCACTTGCGTTGTGGGAAGATGAGTGTGCAGCTTCTGGCTCTCATTTAGCTGTTGGAGACTGAGGAAGTGTTGAGAATGAAGGCCATTTTAAGACATATCTCCCTTCACACAGGGCCAGCATTCAGAACAAAAACCCACTGATTCTTTTCATGTCTCCCAAGACAGCAAATACCATGGTGTTCTCCACAGTTGAGGGAATGAGTTATAGCAGTCTAAAAAAGGTGCTGAGAGGTGCGTGTTGGAAATGCCCTGGAAGGTTTTTCCTCCATCCTTAACAAGTATTTCCTAGAGGATTACATCCTCGGTTCTCGATCGTGGCGTGTGGACTAGGTAGAGAAACTCAGAGACACAGTCTAGGCCAGCAATCCCTTTAAGGATTTTGTTTTTTTTTTTTTTTTTTTTTTTTTTTTTTTTTTTTTTTAATTTTATTTTCCCACTGTACAGCAAGGGGGTCAGGTTATCCTTACATGTATACATTGCAATTACAGTTTTTCCCCCACCATTTCTTCTGTTGCAACATGAGTATCTAGACATAGTTCTCAATGCTATTCAGCGGGATCTCCTTATAAATCTATTCTACGTTGTGACTGATAAGCCCAAGCTCCCGATCCCTCCCACTCCCTCCCCCTCCCATCAGGCAACCACAAGTCTCTTCTCCAAGTCCATGATTGATTTTCTTTTCTGAGGAGATGTTCATTTGTGCTGGATATTAGATTCCAGTTATAAGTGATGTCATATGGTATTTGTCTTTGTCTTTCTGGCTCATTTCACTCAGTATGAGATTCTCTAGTTCCATCCATGTTGCTGCAAATGGCATGATGTCATCCTTTTTTATGGCTGAGTAGTATTCCATCGTGTATATATACCACATCTTCCGAATCCAATCCTCTGTCGATGGACATTTGGATTGTTTCCATGTCCTGGCTATTGTGAATAGTGCTGCAATGAACATGCGGGTGCACGTGTCTCTTTTAAGTAGAGCTTTGTCCGGATAGATGCCCAAGAGTGGGATTGCAGGGTCATATGGAAGTTCTATGTATAGATTTCTAAGGTATCTCCAAACTGTTCTCCATAGTGGCTGTACCAGTTTACATTCCCACCAGCAGTGCAGGAGGGTTCCCTTTTCTCCACAGCCCCTCCAGCACTTGTTATTTGTGGATTTATGAATGATGGCCATTCTGACTGGTGTGAGGTGGTATCTCATGGTAGTTTTGATTTGCATTTCTCTTATAATCAGCGATGTTGAGCATTTTTTCATGTGTTTGTTGGCCATCTGTATATCTTCTTTGGAGAAATGTCTATTCAGGTCTTTTGCCCATTTTTCCATTGATTGATTGGTTTTTTTGCTGTTGAGTTGTATAAGTTGCTTGTATATTCTAGAGATTAAGCCCTTGTCAGTTGCATCATTTGAAACTATTTTCTCCCATTCTGTAAGTTGTCTTTTTGTTTTCTTTTGGGTTTCCTTTGCTGTGCAAAAGCTTTTCAGTTTGATGAGGTCCCATGGGTTTATTTTTGCTCTAATTTCTATTGCTTTGGGAGACTGACCTGAGAAAATATTCATGATGTTGATGTCAGAGAGTGTTTTGCCTATGTTTTCTTCTAGGAGTTTGATGGTGTCCTGTCGTATATTTAAGTCTTTCAGCCATTTGGAGTTTATTTTTGTGCATGGTGTGAGGGTGTGTTCTAGTTTCATTGCTTTGCATGCAGCTGTCCAGGTTTCCCAGCAATGCTTGCTGAATAGAGTTTCCTTTTCCCATTTGATGTTCTTGCCTCCCTTGTCAAAGATTAATTGACCATAGGTGTCAGGGTTAATTTCCAGATTCTCTATTCTGTTCCATTGGTCTGTCTGTCTGTTTTGATACCAGTACCACACTGTTTTGATGACTGTGGCTTTGTAGTATTTCTTGAAGTCTGGGGGAGTTATGCCTCCTGCTTGGTTTTTGTTTCTCAGGATTGCTTTGGCGATTCTGGGTCTTTTGTTGTTCCATATAAATGTTTGGATTGTTTGTTCTAGTTCTGTGAAAAATGTCATGGGTAATTTGATAGGGATTGCATTGAATCTGTAGATTGCTTTGGGTAGGATGGCCATTTTCACAATATTGATTTTTCCAATCCAGGAACATGGAATATCTTTCCATTTTTTTACATCTTCTTTGATTTCTTTGATTAAGGTTTTATAGTTCTCGGCATATAGGTCCTTTACCTCTTTGGTTAGGTGTATTCCGAGGTATTTGATTTTGTGAGGTACAATTTTAAAAGGTATCGTATTTTTGTATTCCTTTTCTAATGCTTCATTGCTGGTATACAGAAATGCAACTGACTTCTGAATGTTAATCTTATATCCTGCCACTTTGCTGAATTTATTAATCAGTTCAAGGAGTTTTGGGGTTGAGTCCTTAGGGTTTTCTAGGTATAGAATCATGTCATCTGCATACAGTGACAGTTTGATCTCTTCTCTTCCTATATGGATGCCTTTGATTTCTTTTGTTTGTCTAATTGCTGTGGCTAAGACTTCCAAAACTATGTTGAAGAGCAGTGGTGAGAGTGGGCATCCCTGTCTTGTTCCAGATTTGAGTGAGAAGGCTTTCAGTTTTTCCCCATTGAGGATTATATTTGCTGTGGGTTTATCATAAATGGCTTTGATTATATTCAGGAATGTTCCCTCTATACCCACTTTGGCGAGGGTCTTGATCATGAATGGATGTTGAACTTTGTCAAATGCTTTTTCTGCATCTATTGAGATGATCATATGATTTTTGACTTTTTTCTTGTTAATGTGGTGTATGATGTTGATTGATTTGCGTATGTTGAACCATCCTTGTGAACCTGGGATGAACCCAACCTGGTCATGGTGTATAATTTTTTTGATATGTTGTTGGATTCGGTTGGCTAAGATTTTGTTGAGAAGTTTTGCATCTATATTCATCAATGATATTGGGCGATAGTTTTCTTTTTTGGTGGTATCTCTGCCTGGTTTTGGAATGAGGGTGATGGTGGCCTCATAGAATGTCTTTGGGAGTATTCCTTCTTCTTCAACCTTTTGAAAGAGTTTAAGGAGGATGGGCACCAATTCCTCTTTATATGTTTGATAGAATTCACCTGTGAAGCCATCTGGTCCTGGGCTTTTATTTGTAGGGAGTGATTTTATGACCTCTTCAATTTCATTTCTAGTGATTGGTCTGTTCAGTTGGTCTGCTTCTGCTTGATTCAGTTTTGGCAGGCTGTAAGATTCTAGAAAATTGTCCATTTCTTCCAGATTGTCAAACTTATTGCCATATAGTTGTTCATAGTATTCTCTTATGGTTTTTTGAATTTCTGCTGTATCCGTTGTGATTTCTCCTTTTTCATTTATAATTTTGGTGATTTGGGTTCTTTCTCTCCTCTTTTTAGTGAGTCTGGCCAGGGGTTTATCAATTTTGTTCACCTTTTCAAAGAACCAGCTCTTGGTTTTATTAATTTTCTCTATTGTTTTTTGAGTCTCTATTTTATTGATTTCTTCTTTGATCTTTACAATTTCCTTCCTTCTGCTGACTTTAGGACTTCTTTGTTCTTCTTTTTCTAATTCATTTAGGTGGAGGGTTAAGTTGTCAATTTGGGATCTTTCTTCTTTTTTGAGAAAGGCCTGGATTGCTATAAATTTCCCTCTGAGCACTGCTTTCGCAGCATCCCATAGATTTTGAGAGGTTGTGTCTTCATTATCATTTGTTTCAAGATAGTTTTTAATTTCCTTCTTGATTTCCTCATTGACCCATTGGTTTTTTAGTAGCATGTTGTTTAGTCTCCATGGAGTAGGTTTTTTCTCTTTCCTTTTCCCATGGTTGATTTCTAATTTCATGGCATTGTGGTCAGAGAAGATACTTGAGATAATTTCTATGCTCCTAAATTTATTGAGATTCGCTTTATGTCCCAATATGTGGTCGATTCTTGAGAATGTTCCATGAGCATTTGAGAAGAATGTGTATTCTGATTTTTTTGGATGTAGTGTCCTGAAGATATCAATTAAGTCTAACTTTTCTATTGTTTCCTTTAGGATCTCTGTTGCTTTATTGGTTTTCTGTCTAGAGGATCTGTCCATTGATGTGAGGGGGGTATTTAGGTCTCCTACTATGATTGTATTCTCATCAATATCTCCCTTTATGTCTGTTAATATTTGTTGTATGTATCTGGGTGCTCCTATGTTTGGGGCATATATGTTGATGATAGTAACATCCTCTCCTTGGATGGATCCCTTAATCATTAAATAGTGTCCTTCTTTGTCTTTCTTTATGTCTTTTGTTTTAAAGTCTATTTTGTCTGATATGAGCGTTGCAACTCCTGCTTTTCTGTCATGTCTATTGGCATGAAATACTTTTCCCCAGCCTTTCACTTTCAATCTATATGTATCTTTTGTCCTAAGGTGAGTTTCTTGTAGGCAGCATATTGAAGGTTTTTGCCGTTTTATCCACTCAGCCACTCTGTGTCTTTTGATTGGGGCATTCAGTCCATTGACATTTAAGGTGATAATTGATAGATGATTATTTATTGCCATTTGATCCTCGTGTTCCAGTTGATTCTATGGTTCTCCATTCTTCTTTTTTTTTTTTCTTTTTTTTTTTGGTTGGATGGTCTCCTGTTATTATCTGCTTGAGTGTATTTTTTTTTTTTCATTTTTTGCAAATGCAATATTTGGTTTTGGCTTGTGGTTGCCCTGTTTTTTAAGTATGCTAACCCCTTCCCATAATTTTGTGTTTTAGCCTGATGGTCCTGTAAGTTCAAACACTTCATTATTATATTAAAATTAAGAAGAGAGACATACATACAAACAAAAAGGATTATTTACCTCCTAACATCCCTTGCCCACATTTTATGGTTTTGATGACTCTTTTATTTTTTTCTTTTTAATTTTATTTTGTTTGAAGCATGTTCATGATTAAATCTGTATGCTGGCTTATTTGAGTGACTGCTCTCTGATTGTATCTTCCTCAGTCCTAGTTCTTCCTCTTCTTCTTCTTCTTCTTCTTTTTTTTTTTTTTTTTTTCTTTTCTTTTTTCTTCCCTTTCCTTCCTTTCTTTTTGGTTTAGAGAAGCCCTTTCAATATTTCCTTTAACCTGGGTTTTGTGTTGCTGTATTCTTTAAGTTTTTGTTTGTTGGGAAAAATTTTTATTTCCCCTTCTATTTTAAATGATATTCTTGCTGGATAAAGTATTCTAGGTTGCATATTTTTTCCTTTGAGCACTTTAAATATCTCTTGCCATTCCCTCCTGGCCTGTAGTGTTTCTGTAGAGAAATCAGCTGATATTCTTATGGGGGTTCCCTTGTAGGTAACATTCTGTTTTTCTCTTGCTGCCTTTAGGATCCTCTCTTTATCACTAACTTTTGCCATTTTTATTATGATGTGTCTTGGTGTGGGTCTGTTTGGGTTCAGTTTGTTTGGGGCCCTCTGTGCTTCTTGTATCTTGAATCCAGTATCCTTTAGATTTGGGAAGTTTCCAGCGATAATTTCTTCAAATATATTTTCCATTCCTTTATCTTTTTCTACTCCTTCTGGAATTCCTATTATGCGTAGATTGGCCCGTTTTATATTATCCCATAGGTCTCTTATATTGCTTTCCAGTTTTTTGATTCGGTTTTCTGTCTGTTGACCAGATTGAGTGATTTCCATTATTCTATCTTCCATATCACTGATTCGTTCTTCTGCATTATTCATTCTGGTTTTTACTGCCCCTAGTTCAGTTTGCATCTCTGCAAATGAATGTTCTAGTTTTTCTTGGCTCCTCCTTATATTTTCTAGCTCCTTTCTGAGGGTATCTGCATTGCTGTTCATATCTTCTCTTAATTCCTTCAGTATTTTCACTATTTCTCTTTTGAACTCCAGGTCTGTCAGACTGCAGAGATCAGTTTCATTGTTGACTGTTTTAGGTGAGTTCTCCTGTTGGTTTGACTGGGGGTGGTTTCTCAGCTTCTTCATCTTGCTTGTTGTCTTCTTTCTCCTGAGGGAGTTGTACTCTCCGTTATCGGGTAGTGTTTGCCTTGTCACTGCCCTGGAATATTTCCTGAGGGCTGTCGTTGTTGGTCAATCTTTTTTTGAGGCAGTGTGGCTTTTCTGGAGTGTTGATGGGACTAACAGTGTTTCTTTGAAGCAAAGGAGGACTTCCTGAGGGCAGACAGGACTGGGAGGTCCACCCCACGATGGTAGCAGATTTCACTTGGTTCTCAGCACCCCCTGGGGTCTTGGGCGGGTAGCAGGGCCCTTGGAGACTCAAGAGGCTCCTCCCCAGGGCAGCCCGACTCAGAAAGACCGTCTGAGATCTTTTCCCGATTCGGCCAGGCTTGTTGCAGCTTTTCTGGGCTGCAGGGGGTCCTGCCTGGAGCTGGCAGTCCTATGCAGCTGGTCCACTAGGTCTCAGCACCCCTTGGGGTCTTGGGCGGGTAGCAGGGCCTTTGGAGACTCAAGAGGCTCCTCCCCAGAACAGCCCGACTCAGAAAGACCGTCTGAGATCTTTTCCCAATTCGGCCAGGCTTGTTGCAGCTTTTCTGGGCTGCAGGGGGTCCTGCCTGGAGCTGGCAGTCCTATGCAGCTGGTCCACTAGGTCTCAGCACCCCCTGGGGTCTTGGGCGGGTAGCAGGGCCCTTGGAGACTCAAGAGGCTCCTCCCCAGGACAGCCCGACTCAGAAAGACCGTCTGAGATCTTTTCCCAATTCGGCCAGGCTTGTTGCAGCTTTTCTGGGCTGCAGGGGGTCCTGACTGGAGCTGGCAGTCCTATGCAGCTGGTCCACTAGGTCTCAGCACCCCTTGGGGTCTTGGGCGGGTAGCAGGGCCCTTGGAGACTCAAGAGGCTCCTCCCCAGGACAGCCCGACTCAGAAAGACCGTCTGAGATCTTTTCCCAATTCGGCCAGGCTTGTTGCAGCTTTTCTGGGCTGCAGGGGGTCCTGCCTGGAGCTGGCAGTCCTATGCAGCTGGTCCACTAGGTCTCAGCACCCCCTGGGGTCTTGGGCGGGTAGCAGGGCCCTTGGAGACTCAAGAGGCTCCTCCCCAGGACAGCCCGACTCAGAAAGACCGTCTGAGATCTTTTCCCGATTCGGCCAGGCTTGTTGCAGCTTTTCTGGGCTGCAGGGGGTCCTGCCTGGAGCTGGCAGTCCTATGCAGCTGGTCCACTAGGTCTCAGCACCCCCTGGGGTCTTGGGCGGGTAGCAGGGCCCTTGGAGACTCAAGAGGCTCCTCCCCAGGACAGCCCGACTCAGAAAGACCGTCTGAGATCTTTTCCCAATTCGGCCAGGCTTGTTGCAGCTTTTCTGGGCTGCAGGGGGTCCTGACTGGAGCTGGCAGTCCTATGCAGCTGGTCCACTAGGTCTCAGCACCCCTTGGGGTCTTGGGCGGGTAGCAGGGCCCTTGGAGACTCAAGAGGCTCCTCCCCAGGACAGCCCGACTCAGAAAGACCGTCTGAGATCTTTTCCCGATTCGGCCAGGCTTGTTGCAGCTTTTCTGGGCTGCAGGGGGTCCTGCCTGGAGCTGGCAGTCCTATGCAGCTGGTCCACTAGGTCTTAGCACCCCCTGGGGTCTTGGGCGTGTAGCAAGGCCCTTGGAGACTCAAGAGGCTCCTCCCCGGGGGAGCCCGTCTCAGAAAAACCGTGGGAGAATTAGGTCGATCTATTCACGGCCTGGCTAGGCTTGTTCTAGCTTTTCTGGGCTGCAGGCCTTTTCTAGGGGGCTGGTGGTGTTTGGTGCTGCTCTGTGGAAGTGTAGCCCCTCCAAAGGGCAAGCAGGCCTGTGCAGGGAGAGCCCCTGCGGTGGTAGGCTTCAGGCAATTGTTGAGGCCAGCCCTCCTGGATGGCAGGCAGCCCCAGGTTCGGCGAGAGCATAGGGGGTGGCGGGGGTGGGGGGAGGGAATGCACTGGGAAGCACAGCTTTCTGCTAGCTAGCGGGCCTGTAAGCTTGCTGTGGCGTGGGGGGTATTCTATGGGGACCCACCCCTTCTTCTCTCCCCTCCCCAGCACGGGCGCAGACCAGGCTCTTCTCCCAGGTTCCCTCTGAGGCGGCTTTCCACTTCCCCGCCCCTAGAGTATTGCTCCCTTCCTCTGCGACAGCTTTGTTTTCTAGTCTCCCAGGCAGTCTCTGCCCCGTCAAATGGTTTAGAGACCTCCCAAGCAGTTTCCGCTCTTCCCCGCCCCCCTAGCCCAGGGACTAATCTCTGGAGCTGAGGTCTCGGTGCCCAGCCCCCCCCACCAGGCGTCCCCCGGCCCTTTCTTGGGGACTAACCTTCGGAGGCGAGGTCTCGGTGCCCAGCCCCAACCCAGGCGTCCCCCGGCCCCCTCTCGGGGACCAACCTTCAGAGCTGAGGTCTCGGTGCCCAGCCCCCACCCAGGCGTCCCCCGGCCCTTTCCCGGGGACTAACCTCTGGAGCCGAGGATTCGGTGCCCAGCCCCCACCCAGGCGTCTCAATTTTTGCTGACTGTGCCCGTAGTTCAGATGGTCCGTTGGGTTCTTGATCTTTTTTCCGTACTCCGACTTACTGCTACACTCTTCTCTGCATCTGGAGATTCCTCCGGTTCGTTTGATCTTTCCCCCGGTAGGAGACTTTCCAGGGTGCGGGATCCCTTTCTCCTCCGCAGTTCCCTTTCGGGAGCGCCCGTCCCGCTCGGATTCACCTTCTCTCACTCTCCTCTTTTCTCCCGTTCTGCCCAATAATGTCACGAACTTCTTGCCGTTATTGGAGTTTAGGTTCCTCTGCCAGCGATTGGTTGTTGTTCTGTGCGAGTCATTTCTTCTGTAGATGTGCTTTTTTTGTTGTGTTTGTGGGAGAGGGCGAGCGTGTCCCCCTACTCCTCCGCCATCTTGTCCTCTCTCCCCTTTAAGGATTTTGGTTTGTGGTGACCCCAGTCAATCTAAGATCCTCTCCTTTCTTTTCTTCCCTTTACAAATTATTGTAAATGGGAGAATTTCCAGGAGTCACATTGTGGCACAGCAGAAATGAAGCTGACTACTATCCATGAAGTTGTAAGTTCCATATATGGCCTTGCTCAGTGGGTCAGGAACTAATGTTGCCATGAGCTACTGTGTACGTCTCAGATGTGGTTTGGATCCTGCATGGCTGTGGCTATGGTATATGCCAACCTCTGTATCTCCAGCTCAACCCCCAGCCTGGGAGCTTCTATATGCCACAGGTGCAACCCTAAAATACAAAAGAAAAAGAAAAAGAAATAATATTTCCACCCAAAAAAAGCTCTTAAAGATATCAAATTTGCAGGCCTTGTTCCATTACACTGCTTTTTTTCACCCTAAGATGAGGAAAAATACTGTGAACTATAAGTGCAATATACCAGGCCTTGGCAGACGTACCTGACTCACCAAACATGAGATGTGTTTAATAAACACTACAAAAGTGGTCAGCAAAGTCCAATTAACCACGGGTTTTGTGAGTGGAGGTCTGTTGGACCACAGCCACACTTGATCTTTCTGTACTGTTTATGGCAGTTTTCACATACAACAGCCAAGGTGAGTGCTTGCAACACTGACAATAAAGACTACAACACCTAAAATGTTTACAATCGGGTCCTTTACAGAAAATTACTCCTCCCATCTGGGGAAAGACCCTAGCTACCAATACTAACAAGAAGAGCTTCCAGGAAACACCTTCCTCCATTACCTCATTGGCAAGCCATCCAGTAAACTTAGTTGTGTCCTCTCTCCTCCCTTCCTCAGTGATTTCCTCTCTCTCTCTGTATATGTGTGTAGGTGTTGCTAGATCTAGAGGCTCCTGGGAAATGGCCCTGATATTCATCCACAAGTGCTGGCCCTGCTGGACTTCCACTGGGACTGTGCACGTCCTTTCAGTCTTGGTGTACAGATCTGGCCATCATGGGTCCCACCGTGGCTGGTCTCTCAGCATTGAATGTGCTCTAGTTCAGCTCACTGAACTCTCAGGGAATTTCCTTGTTAAGCATGGCTGCCCACGTGTTCAGAACTCATGGCAGGTGTGTGCATTTCTGACCAGCAGGTTCCATACTTGGTTGTGATGCTAAGGTTCTGACAGCTGATCTTTCAGCATTTCACTCTTGTCTCCTTGTCTGTGATGTGATGGGAAGAGAAGAGCACCCACTGCCTTCCTCTTGGCTTGTTTTTATTCCCAGCTGGGTTACCAAAATCTAAGGTTAGCAAGAAACTACACATCATTGCAGACACCCTGTTCAGTGTCTTCTGTATTAAATATGGTGATGGGTTTAAATACAGCTAACACTGCCCTTCTGGGAGCCAAAGCTTCTAATCAGACTGTTCACTCCTCATCATTTTTGTCCTTACTTCACAGTGTGGCAAAGTTTAGCTAAAAGTGATTAAAAATGACAATATCCACTTTGGGAAACCCTAAACCTTAACACGGCTTTCCACATCCAGAAATTCCTCAATAAAAAGAGACCTAAAAATAGTTTTCAGTTAATCATACCATTTTCCAGAATGTAGGAAAAAATCAATGTATAAACTCTGTTAAATAATCTAAAGCTGTTCTTGTACTAGTTGATATTTTCAAACCAATACGTACTTCAATAAATATACATAATCTCAAATGTTCCAAACAAAAAGCAAAAAATATCCATGCCATTTGGCTCCTTAAAGACACATCTCCTTCTCTAGCTGCAATTGTAATTGTGAGGAACTGTATAGCAGTGAGTTAAATGAATGACCACAGCACTAGGTTACAATAAAATCAAGAATGCTGTGCATTCACTGCTGTAAAACACTTAAAAAATTTTAAGACTTGGTCTATAAAGGGAAACATTTTTAGTACTAGACAACTTTCATAATATATCTTCATGATTATATCATAGTGGAAAATATACTGAGCATAATATACGTTATAATAGATTCTGACCTATTTTCCCATGAAAAGCCTAATTAACCAAAATATATCAAATTTCCAACATATGTTTTTTTGCTCAGATTAAACAACAGCAAATTTAAGATAAAATGCAAATATGCCTTATAACTGATCAGAAAATCAGTGGTTCAGTGATTTGCAGTGAGTGGTACAAATCATATGACCTTATACAGCTTCTCTATAAACAGTGTATATGAATTCTAAAAGTGTGGCCTTAAAGATTTTAACATCAAAATTGACGTGTTGTTCTTTTTGAATTTGGAGATCCCTCTGTGGCACAATGGCTTTGGGATCTGGCATTGCCTCAGCAGGCATAGGTTTCCTAGGAAATTCTGTAAGCTGTGGGAGTAGCAAACATGTTTTTTTTTTTTAATTTAATATGAAAGGTTTTAATTGAAACCTTGAGAAATCCCTAATAAATGTATTTTAGCTAATTTTTCTTACGGAAATCAGAATTTTTAAATTTAGTAAACAAATATATGTAGTTGCCATGCAATCATTTTACTTCTATTCTTTCCTACAAATATCAGGGGTCAGCAAAAATGTTCTGTAAAATATTTTAGGCTTTAAAGACGATACCTTACCTGTCGCAAATAATCAACTCTGCTGTTGCAGCATGAAAGCAGGCACAGGCAACACCCAAACAAGTGTGACCATGTTACAGTAAAACTGTATGTACCAAAACAGATAGTGGGCCAGACTAGACCCACAGGCTGGCCTGTGCCAACCCCTATGTGCATCATCTTTTGTCTTTTTTTTTCTTGTCTTTTTGCCATTTCTTGGGCTGCTCTCATGGCATATGGAGTTTCCCAGGCTAGGGGTCCAATGAGAGCTATAGCCACCGGCCTACACCAGAGCCACAGCAACGTGGGATCCGAACCACATCTGTGACCTACACCATAGCTCAAGGCATTGCTGGATCCTTAACCCACTGAGCAAGGCCAGGGATCAAACCCACAACCTCACGGTTCCTAGGTGGATTCACTAACCACTGCGACACGATGGGAACTCCCATAATCTTTGTCCTTTAAAAGCTTAAATTCTGGAGTCCTACATTATCAATGCAGAATTTACATTTGCTTAATAAGTTTAAGTTTATTTATGATTAAAAATTAAAGTTTTACATATCTTACATCATTTATGCATGATTATAAATGCCTACATACACACATACACAGGACTGATGATAGAAGAAAAAAAAGGTGGCATATGAAAAAAGGAAGGACATGAATACTGTGACTTTGTGTATACTAGCTGTTCCCCATATGAAGAAATTAATATTGTCGGCTTTTGTACACTCAAGGAAAATAAGCTTAATGGTGGCTCACAGGAATACTTTCAATTTCCAAGAGTTGTTTTGGACTTTGATTCTGCCTGTAACCATATGCCTCAGAATTTGTGTTAGGTTTTCTAGCAGTATACTTTGCATTGGCTATGTTCCCAAGTTAAGAAGTACAGTTTCAGCAAGGTACAACTCTTGGCTCAGTTTTGCAGGATGAAGTCAGGAGTGACACAATGTCAAGATGATGAAAAACACCAAATTGGCTGAAGTTTATTGGAGCATCCTTACATCAACCACATCTTCAAGAAATGCAACTGAGATTTGTTCTTGTGGAAATGGTAAGTAAGCCCACCACCTGTTGTGGTGGGGAGATCAGTGGTCCAAACACTCTGGCACCCAGCTCTTCAGTTACAGAGGATGTCCATGTGTCTTGGGGATTCCTCCAGGTGATGACCTCTCTGTCTGCTTCCAGCTAGCTGAGGTCTGTGTGCTCTTATCATAGCTTCAAACCCTCATTATATTCCAAAAGCCATACAGCTCTGATTCCAGTCTGTAACCCATGGATTGTGGAGACAGCTGATGTATGGAGAGAGCACTTAACTTGCTATCATCTAGCTGCACCCTTGTAATTTCCCTCAAGGGTAGGGATAATTCACACACTTGACAAAACTTGCAGCTACTACCACCTAATTCTTTTCATGATGTTTTTCACAAATCGAAGAACATGGGACTGAAAGAAAGGAAAAGAGGAGGTAGGGAGAGAGAGACCAAACTTATTAAGACCCTAGAATGTCAGTGCATCTCTATGCAGAGGGAGATAAAGCAGTGAGTGTTTCTGAAAGGGAAAGGAAAGGAAAAAGAGGGGGAAGGGCAGAAATATGAAGTGTATTGTTCAGGGTTCTCCAGAGAAGTTTCAACCAATAGAAATGTGTATAGGGATAGATATTGGTTCATTTTAAGGAACTGACTCATGAGATTTTGGAGGCACAGTTAACCCAAAATCTGATGGGGAGTCCAGCAGGCCTGCAGACTCAGGAAAGAATTTTGATGAGTCCAAAGGCTGTCTGCTGGCAAAATTCCTTTTTGCTCAGGGAAGATCATTCTTTGTTCTTTTACAGCCTTCAGCTGCTTTGATGAAACCCACCCATATCGTAGAGGGTAATCTTTTTTACTTAAAGTGCCCAACCATTTAAATGTTAATCTCATCCAAAACATACCTTCACAGAAACATCCAGAACATCTGATCATGTATCTGGACACTGAGCCCCAGCCACATTGACACATAAATTAACCATCATATAAAGAGAACTCGTGGTGAGGAGAAAGGCATGTGCACAGAGAGAGATGAAGTATGTTTTTCTTCGTTTCTGGTTACTCTGTTCCATCATGTTGTAGCAGGAATACTTGAGTTCCAACTAACTCAAATACTGTAAAATTTACACAATGAAAATTTCCTGAAATATGTCATAAACTTTCTTTTCTAACCCTAAAGGGTTGGAAGATATGCAAGATCAAAGCAGGAGTCTCTATCTAGTTTTTGTACTTAAAATGTACCTTTCCTCTTTGAGAAATTTAAACTTAATTTTGAGATTGTTACATATCCACATACAATTGTAAGAAATTATAGCGCTCCTGTGTACCCTTCATGGTTTTCACCAGTGGCAACACCTTGCAAAATTATAGTACAAGAGTTTAACAAAATTATTCACGTTGATACAGTCCATCGATTATATTCAGGTTTCCAAGTTTCTCATATATGAATTTTGTGTGTGTATGTGTCTGTGTGTGTCTGTGCATGTATTTACCTCATGCAATTTTATCATATGGATGTATCCATGCATTCACCGCCAAAGTAAAGGCACAAAACAAGAGTTTCATTCCCATAAGGATCCCTCATGTTGCCCTTTTAGTCACACCCACTTTTCTTCTGTCCCCTTAACTTCATCTTTAATCAAAGGTAACCCTGACTATTTTCTTCCTAATTTTATCAGCTCGAGAGTATTATATAAGTGGAATCATACAGGATGTAACCTCTCGGGGTGGGCTTTTTCATTCAGTGTAACTTGCATGGTAATTTACCTAAGTTGTTATTTTTAGCAGCAGGGGCCTCTTTTTCATTGCCGAGTTCCTAATATTGAATCAACATTGCATATGAAGAATTAATTCTACTTGGTCATAAGGTATCATTCTATATATACATGATGGATTTAAAATGCTAAACGTTTTGAGAGAGCTTGTGTGTATCTTCATGAGAGATACTCATCTATACCTTTACAGTTTTGTACTTTCTTTGTCTGCTTTTGGTATCAAATTAGTACGGCCTCATAAAAGATTAGGAAAAGTTTCCTCTTCTAATTTCTGGAAGAGATGATGGACAGTTCTACTTCCAATGTTTTGTAGAATACTTCAGGGGAATCATCTGGACCAGGACATTTCTTTTTCAGAAAAATTTAAATTATGAATTTAGTTTCCTTAATGATTATGTAACTTTTCAGATTATCTATTTTATCAGGTATGTTGGTATCTGATTTTTGAGGGGTTGTTCCATTTTCTCTAGGACACAATTCATGAGAACAGTAAAACTGTTCATAGTAATCTCTCACTGGCATTTTAATGACTGCAGGATCTATCATGAGAGCCCATTTCCCGCCTGATATTAATGATTTGTATCATGTCTATTAGTTTTGTCATAATTACAACAGGTTAATGAATTGTATTTTACCATTTGAAGAATGAAATTTTTTCCATATTTGTTGTTTTTCTGTGTGAACTACATTGATTTCTGCTTTTATCTCTATTATTTCTATCCATCTCTTTTGAGTTGATTTTGCTCTTTCAATTTGCTTGAAGTACAAATTTAAACTACAGATTTGAAACATTTCTTAATTGCATAATGTGAGCATTTAGTGCTATAAATATTCCTCTCATCTTGGCTTCAGCAGGGTTCTACAAGTTTGATATGTTGCACTGTTTTCACTTAGTGCTATGCATTTTTTTGTTATTATCTTTGAAATGACTTCCTGCTTGACCCATCGTTTATGACTATGTGGTTAACTTTCAACGTTTTTAGAGGTTCTCCTGTTGTGTGTTATTTAAAAGTGTAGTTTGATTCCATTGTGGTTGAAGAATGTATTCTTCATGGTTTCATTTCTCTTGAATTGGTTGAAGTGTGTTTTATTGCTCAGGATAAGGCAGAAGATTCATGAGTACATTAAACAAAACATGTAGAAGTTCCTTCATGGCTCAGGAGGTGAGAGGATCTGGCATTGTCACTGTTAGTG
Source organism: Sus scrofa (assembly GCF_054392235.1). Taxonomy (NCBI): domain Eukaryota; kingdom Metazoa; phylum Chordata; class Mammalia; order Artiodactyla; family Suidae; genus Sus; species Sus scrofa. The sequence continues at coordinate 15,313,033 of NC_139396.1, read as the reverse complement.
TGTGTAGACATTCTATAATCATGCATAAATTATGTAAGCTATTTAAAGTTTACTTTTCAATCATAAATAAATTCCAACATAGGATATAAAGATAATGTAAATGCTACATTGATAATGTAAGATGCCAGAACTTAAGTTTTAAAAGACCAAGGATTGTGCATGTAGGGGGGAGTGAATACCAGCCTTTGTGTCCAGTCTGGCCAACAGCCTGTTTAGGTAAATACAGATTTGTTTTAACATGGTCACACTTAAAAATAAGTGTTGCCTGTGGCTGCTTTCATCCTACAACAGCAGAGTTGACAATTTAAAACAGATGAAGTATAGTCTTTAAAGCCTGAAAATATTTACATTGTGATCCTTTACAAGACATTTTCGCTGACCCCCGATATTTGCAGAAAAGAATAGAAGTAAAGTTACTGCATTGCAAATACGTACATTTGTTTACTAAAGCTAAAACTTGATTTCCACAAGAAACATTAGATAAAATATATTCAGGTTTCACAAAGAATTGATCAAACACCTTATGTATTAAATTAAAACCAATTTTTTCCCTCACTGACACTGTGGCATATGAAAGTTCCCAGGAAAAACCCTAGATCCTTAACCCTCTTCACTGAAATCAGAAAATTATCACTGGTTATATAAGGTCTTAGGACTTCTTTATCAAAAGCTACCTGGGGGTGGAAGCCAGTGGGCTGGTGAGGTTGGGACCACTGAGCTCAACATGATCTAAGTCTCCCCCAAATACATTAACGGGCCATGAAATCTGAGTCACCCATTCCCCCCATTGTTTTGTCCTCACTGGGGTGAAGAGGCCGCTGCCTCCACCATTTAGCACATGGCAATAATCCCACCAAGACGATAGGATGGTCCCCCACCCACAAGGCACCGAAGCAGAAAGTCCTGTCCCTACAGCCAAGCCTTTTCCTCTCTGGACAGGCCACCACCACGGGACACCCTGGAGGAGTGGAGGATCACCCCAGCCTGTCATCTGGCCACTTCAGAGAGGCAGAGAGAAACTCTCTAGAGGTAAGGGCTGCCTCCAGCCTCCATTCTCACGACTGGTGAGTGTCCAGAGGGCTGAACGGCACAAAAGCAGCTCTCTATCCCCAGAGTGTTCCGGGATGCAGAGCATGGAACCGATGCCCCAGAAGCCCCCTAGCCCAGCAGGCTGGAGAGACAGGGATGATGAGGCTGTCCCTGGGGCTAGTGAGAGCTGTGTACTCCCAGGAGCAGCGTGGGCATCCTTGTCTCTGTGGAGGAAAGACTTAGTCATTCACCTGTGGATCCAGACTGCCTGGGATCTCACACATGCTCCGTTCCTCTCAGATCCCCTCTCTGTCCTCAGACGACCCATGTCTGAGGACACAGGCACATGCAAGATGACAGTGGACCAAGTGCATTTCTCAACAGAACGATTTTATCCATGTTTTACATCCCCCATCGCAAAGGAGCTACTGTGCCCACCCACACACACCCAGACCCAAGTCCCCACCACCTACCCCACCCACCCCCACCCCCTCCTGGCTCTGGTCATTCTGTCCTTCCTCCCCACCCCTATGGCAGCCAGGATGGTTGCTAGGACCTGGAGGAGCCCAAGGCTTCCATGGGGGCTGCCCAGTTGGACTGGCCCTGGAGGGCTGGCCCACCGTTCCTTACTGGCTGCAGTGCCACTTCCTCCTCGTCCGTGTGACACATGGGTCACACCTGCTCCTTTTTGGCTGGGAAGGGTCAACCAGCCCCAGAGCCAAGGTGTGCCTCCCAGAGCCTCACAGGTCAGCCCTAGGCCTGGCCAGGTCCTCAGCAGCAGCCAGGCCTCCACACCGAGCCCGCTTTCTAGACTTGGCAGCTTCCAGGGGGCCTGAGCTGAGGCCCATTCTCTGGGGCACGGGGGCCTGGGAAGCTTTCTGGGCCCTCTGGCCTGCAGTGCAGACAAGACCCGAGGCAGGGACAGGGCTCTGTGGCAGCCCCCAGGGCAGCAGGCTGTGGTGAAGGCCCAAGAGGAAGGCCAGGCTGGGGAGCTCCTCCTCATCCTCACTGAACCCGTGACCCAGCCCTGGGGCTCCACTAAGAGGAGAGGCCTCCCTGAGAACCTTGCTGGCCCTGGGTCCTGATGGAGGGCCCGAGCGCTTGGTGCCCTGGCGAGGAAATGGTTGTGCTGTTCCCGCCTGAGTGGGCTCCTGATATCCTGGAGAGGGCACAGAGCCTTTGTGCCTGAACAGGCCCCTGTCTGTTTGGGGGTGCCTTAGATGGCTGTGGAAATCCATCTGTGGTGTACAGGTTTCATCTCTGACCCCAGGCTGTGGGCTTTGCTCGTTCCTCTGGGCATCTTGTTGGGCCACAGACTCTGAAGGTCTTGAGTCCATGTGGGCTGCCCTGTGATTGGAAGTGGTTGGCACCCCATCGTCCTCCTCCAAGGCCAGGACTTGTGTCTCCACCAGCTGGTGGGAGAGAGGTGGACAGTGACTGCTCTGCACCCTCCAGGGAGAGCCGGGGCTTATGGGCAGGGGGAGGTGAGTTGGGACTCACATCCACAGACAGAGCCTGTGGCCCTCCTGCCTTCCTCCTGCACCTTCTCTCCAGCAGGGTCCTTGCCCTGTCCCCGGCTCCCCTCCTCTCCTTCCATTCCTCCTGCCCTGAACCCACCTGGGCAGCCTCCTGGGTGCAGGGCCTCTCTGTCAGGGGAGGGAGGTACAGAGCCTTCAGGGCCTCCTGCTCTAGGGCCCTACCTGGCCCTGGCTGACCTGGGTCCTTTCCTCCTGGATTTCCATGGTCACCTGGCTACACCCCCTGCCCCCAGTCTCCCTAGTGTCAGTCCCTCCCCTGGCCACCTCTTCAGGGGAGAGTCCTTCCTCCTGCTGCAGCTCCTCAGCCAGGCCCGAGAGATCCAGCTCTGGTTCTGGGGAAAGCAACTCTGCCAGGAATCGGGGGTGAATGACCACCTCCACCTGGAATGGAAGGAAGAGGCTGTGAGCAACCTTGGCACGAGTGCCCTGGGAGGCGGGAAGGCCTGGGAGAAATGTGACTAGCAGAGGCCAATCCAGAGCCCCCCTCACAAAGGGGGAGCTTTCAAACTCCCATAGGTATTGTCTACTCTCACATAAACACACACACACACTCACAAGCAGGTGCACATGCAGACACATGGGCTCCAAAGCACAAACACATAGGCACCGACACAGACACACAAAGGCCTACAAAGAGAGAGACACACACACACATGTACAACTTTCACATCCACATATACACATCCTATGCACCAAAGTACACTCAGACACACAGGAAGACACACAGATGTCAGGGTCAAGGACCAGAGCCTAAATCCCATTATCCTGGGCCAAAGCCAGAACTAGGGTGCTAAGAGCATCTCTCCCTGGAATCCTGGAGTCTCAGACTCCAGGCCCAGCCCACCTTGGTGTCAAAGTCCTCCTGGGAACACAGCTTGTCCACGTAGCTGAGGATACCCGGGTCTGGGAAGCAGCCGTCCTCATCCTGTGGCAGCTCATATCCATCCTCTCGACATTCCATATCTGACTCCCCTGTGGCTGAGGGGCCAGGACCCACCAGTGCCTGCGGGATGTCCCCATGCTCCCTGCGAGTCTCAGGGGGAATCTCCTTGGGGGCCTTGTTCTCCAGCAGCTGCCAGGCTCTGCGTGGCCTTGGGTGGGTGTGCTGGACCCTGGGGCCGAGTTTCCTTGGAGCACAGGCTGAGGAAAAGCAGGAGGAAGGGAAAGTGAGGGGACCCAGCGCCCAGAAGCTGACCCCTGAGCAACACAGGGGAGGGCATTGTTGTGGGGCAATGGATATGCATGTGGGCAGGGGGAGGAGCAGCCAGAGCCTCAGGTTTTGTGGGAGGCCAGATTCAAGTCAGGGACAGGTAAAAGTCAGGTGTGAGAACGTGTGGAACATCTATGATCAAGGGTCTCCCCACCAGCACACTTGTTAGGCAGATTTCACAGGGGCCCCTTAGACAGGGAGAAGGGTGATGAGGTTCTAAATGGACCAGGTCCACACCGCAGAGTGGTAAAGGGGGACTGAGACACCCTCGGGGTCTATCCGTGTTGAAAGACCAATGCCCCCTTGAGGGAAAAGGACCAATCTGGGAACAGGGACCAGGCCTAGGCCTCTCTTACCTGTACCTTGACCTCCAGGGGGAAGGTGATTCACAGACTGAGTGCCCCTTTTGCGGGATGTGGGTTCCTGAGGAGCCAGCTTTGGTGGAGCTGGAGGAGGCATGCCCTGTGCCCACGTTGTGCAGGACACGTTCGCCATCCTGATCTCATCCTCTGCCTCAAATTGCATGAACCTGGGGGGTGTTGAGGGACAGGCCCCAGTGAGAAAACCACCTGGGCTCTGGAGCCCACCCAGGGCAGCAGGACCGAGGGGGTGAGGAGAGGGTGTCCATAGGTCTGTCAGGGCCCTATGAGGTGCTGTCGCAGCAGGTAACTGCTGTGGCAGAGGTCCAAGATCTGGGCCTCCTCCTGCCTGACCAGCCCTGGAGCTGGAGGGCATGGCCCAGCAGAGACCCAGGTCAATCTCTGGGACCAGGCTTAGGGACACATGGTGGGCATTGGGGGTCCCTGCTCATGTGCCCCCGGACCTTGTCTGACCCAAACAGTGGAGATGGCCAGTGGCCTGGTCAGGCACGTATCTCCACAGAGCCGTTGCCTGAACCCAGAATCTGCGGCTGGGAATGAGAGTGCGGGAAAGCACGCATGAGACAGGGCCCAGCACAGGCTGGAGTGGGGATCCTACCCTTAGAGGTGAGGCATCTCTTGCCACTGAGAGCTGGCTGCTCCTTTGGTTTTGTTTAGAAACTAGGAGGTTCACATGCAGAAATGACAGGGAGGGCCAGAGACCCATGGGCTTCCCCAGGGATGGCCGGTTGCCCATTCTAGCCACCGCTGATGAGGAGAGGCCTACCACACGCTAGGTCCGTGATGGCCAGGCACCCAGCATGAAGGGGTGCAACGCTGCCGGGTGGAGGCCTCATCCCTGCACAGCTCCCATGCCTTCAGGGGACCCCCTCCTGGGCTGCCGTGCTCCCCAAGGCCATCCTGAGGCCTCCCCACATCAGCATCACGGTAGGGCAGAGCTCCTGGGACAGGCAGGCTGGAAGAGCCAAGCTCTCCAGGTGGCAGAGGGGATTCTGCAGGCCAATAGGATTTGGGGATTCAGGGAACAGGAGGTGTCAGGTGCCAGCCTCCTCTTGCATCCTCTCTGATTGCTACCAGCAGAGCCAGATCCTGCCCTGGGGCCTGCCCATCACCCACCACCCACCCCACCATGTCGCCCATGGCCCAGGACCCTGACTCACTTTGCTGCATTTTCATAAAAGGCCATCCTCTCAACGGTGCTCATGTGCTGCCATTCCTGCATGGCCTGACGCATGCTTTCCTCCAGCGTCATGGTGGGCTTCAGGCGAGCCAGGGTGCGAAGCACTGGGCTGTAAGCCCTCAGGGTCAGTCTCTTGGTACAGCCCAGCCCCCAACTGCCCAACCCCACCCAGCTCCAAGGCCTCCATGGGCCCCAGCCCTGCCAAACCCAGGCTCAAGAGGGGGAGACGAGGGTGTCTGGAGAGCAAAGGCAAGCCTTCCTGGTGCCTGGTGCCACCACCTCCCACTCACCAGAGGATGATTGTCCACTCCCTGGCTATAGCTGGGACACTCTGGCTGGGGGGGTTTGCCATCTCATATAAAATGCAGCCCCCTCAATGTGGGAGGGAAGGTGCCAGTCTACCTGCTAACAGGTTTGAGAATTACAAGGATTCTTGTGCCCAGGTCTCTGCACTAGATGGCCTAGTCCCCCTTTTCGGAGGGACCTCGGGTCTAGGAGGGATGTTCCTGCCAGGCTCACCACTCTAGGAGAATAGACCATTGCCCTTAGGACAGCTCGACCACCTCCCCGTTCACACTGGACTTCTTCAGAACAACAAGGACCGGGCATGCAGAAAGCTCTGTCCTGGGCCTGAATGTCCTAAGCCTTATCTGAAGTGATACCCACTGGCTGCCAGAGGCCCAGGTCCATGTTGAAAGGAGGTAGCACCAGAGAAGCAGGTCCCATTCAAACTCTGGCTCCTCACATCCGAGCAGGACCCTCTCAGACTGCTCTCCTGCACTCAATGTTATCATGGCAGTGCAGAAAGTGAGACAACTGGTCTTGCATGGTGGTGGTAGCTGAGCTAAGGCACGGACGGGATGTCATGGACTGGACGTGGGACACATCTGAGTGCAGACGTGCCTCATCATAGCATGGACATTGCTGTCAACCCTCCTTCTCTCGAGGTGAAAGGATGCCTGGAAGCCTAAGCAGGGAGGCCATGCCAAGGTCCTGTATATGCGAAGGCTCCAGCTGAGCTAATGAGGGTCTGAGAGGTCACTTACATGAGAAAGCAGGAGAGAGCTTCCGCATCGGGGCTCTGGGGCAGGTGGCTGCGGGCCAGGGACTTGAAGCGCTGCCAGCGTTGGAAGTTCTGATAGACGCTCTTATGTTGAGAGGCGTCCTCCTGAGGGCCCGTGTGCTGGGAGGCATGCAGGCTGCCTGCCCCAGAGGTGCCATGTGTCCACGGCCCAGAGCTCCCTGGGGGCAGGATGAAGGCCATCTGGGCAGCTGGTGGTGCCGCTTGAGGAGGAAGGCCTGGGGCCAAGCCTCCCTTGCCAGCCTGAGCTACTGCAATAGCTGGGGCAGCCACCCCACTGTCCCCCACAGGGCTTGCTCTGCAAAGGGGTGCAGGACACAAAGCACTCCCCATGAGGGCCCTGGAAGCATTCCCATTGAGGGGGGCCTGAGGGCACCCAAAGGCCTGAGACTGGTGGGGCAATGCTGACCTCCCTCCTGACCAGACTGGGACAGGGATGTTGCCAAGCCCTGGGGCAATGGGGCCATGGTCAGCAGGAGTCACCCGAGGTGTCATGGGGTGAGCTGGCTGCAATAGGATGCTGCCAGGCAGGAGTAGTGGGGCCACGGGCGGTGGCAGGTGCTGCTCCCAAGCTGTCTGGGGCTGGGAGCCAGGAGTGGGGGGAGGATAGGAGCGTGAGGCCCCAGGGTGCATGACCACATCCGTGCCCAACAGTGGAAATGCTGTGGAGAGAAAGGAAAGGGGTGAATGGAAGAGGAGAAGGGGTGACATGGACAGAAGCTCTCTGGGGACTCAGAGGGCACACCTCAGTGGGAGAGGGCATTTGGCCCGAGGAAGCTGTGTGTTGTGCAGATGTCGTGGAGGGATTTTCATGTTCTGACCTCAGTGAGAGAGGGCATTTGGCCCGAGGAACCTGTGTGTTGTGCAGATGTCGTGGCGGGATATTCATGGCCTTGACCCCCGCACCCAGTTCCCTGCCCCTGTCTACCGAGAAATGCTCAGCTCAGCAGCAGGGATTGGAGAGCCTCCCTGAGGGGCTCCCTGACACCTCGTCCTCACAGGCTGTCCCCACGTCCTGGACCTGAGAGGCCATCTACTCTGAGCATGCCCCTCAGCAATGTCACTGGCAGGTAAGGGCCTTCTCCAAGGTCCTTCCAGGCACTGTGAGGCCTTTGATGGACCACCACTGTCTAAATTCGAAGGGCCTCACATCCTCCTCAACCCTTCCACTCGGGATGCTCAGCACACATCTTTTCTGTCTTTTTTTCCTGACCTCACACAACACCTCTCAGAGGCTGCAAAGATCGCTCTGCTCACAGAACCCTTAGACAAACACAGGACAGCACCACCAAGCATGCACCTGCCTCTCCAAACCACCCAGAGTGGACACTTCACAAGGGCTAAGGTGTGCCACCCCATCCCGATGGCCCTGAATCCCTCCCACCATGCAGTTCTGCTCCTCAGAGAGAAGTCTGAGAAGTCGGTGTGTGTCCCCTGCATTTTTGCCACTTCCCATCCAGGGTTGGCTTCCAAAGATGAGCACGGGCCCAGGGCGGCTCATATGACAAGGGTCATGGGAGTAGAGGCTGCCTGGGGTCCTTCCCCTTCCAGCTCCCAATAATGGAAAGTGAGGACAAACTGAGAAGCAGGCAGGAGTCAGGTGCCATTGTGAGAAAACCGCCCATTCAGGAGAAGGAGGTACATACCATGACGCACCGAATTGACCTCCATAGGTGTCCTTGGAGGTTTCAGAGTAGCAGACTAGATCATCTTCCTGCTTCTGTGCTACACTGCTTCACCCCCCCCCTTTACAAAGGAAGCAGCCTTCCTAGGCATTCCACCTGCACCAGCCTCTCTCCACATGTAGTAGTAGTGACTTGAAATAGGAACACACTCTTCATCTCAAAGTCAGGCCTCAGCTTCTGCCGTGAGACACCTCACATGCTGCGCCATGTCTGCAGAGACGTATTTCCACAAAAGGGAAACCAATACAGAACACCTCAGGCCCACAAGTCCTAGCTTGGGTGAAGTCACCTGGTTGCCCATCCCTTGTGGGATCCAAGGCCACAGTTGCCTGACCTGAGAAGTGAGTTCTGGGCGGGATGGAGGGAAACGTTCTGGGCCGTGGCAGTGAGAGTCACATCCTGCCCAGCTCAGAGCAGACCCTTTCCTGAGCATGTGGCCACAGACAACACCCACCAGCACTGAATCGTTTTCTGACTATACCCTCCCATTCCACGCCCCCATTAGCCAGAGTATGCTCCAGTTCCAATCCCTTAGAGAGGTCTAGTGAGGCGAGCTTCAGATGCCTGAGGACCACAAGGCGGGGCTAGGCTTTCCCCATGACCCACCCAGGGCCAGCCACAGGACACTGGCTACACACACGTTCCAAGTGGCTTGTCTCCCTTCTAGAAACCGCCAACCTGCCTGCTGCCATCCTGCCTCCCCAAACAGAGCAAGGCCTCTTGAACCACCTCCAAGCAGCTATCCTCCCCAGGGCAGCCTCAGGGTTCTACAGGCTCCCCAGCTGAGATGTCCCTGGGGTGCAGTGCTCTCGCCTTCCTCCCCTTCCGTCCAACTCCATGTCCACAGTGAAGGGTCCCAACGGAAACGCAGGCATTTGAGGGAGGCACTTTCTCTTGGAAAACAGCCCCTGTCTAGAGGCTTACCACCTTCTGAAGCCATTCCCACAGGCATGGGCCTGGACCACCACGGGCTGGTGGCCTCAACGTGGACAGTCCAGAGCAGGACCCAGCGAGGGACCTGCCCCAACAGATGCTCAGGACGCAAGTAAAGGAGCCCAAGTTTGAATCTCAACAGTAGAATGCGGGCCTCCAGTCATTCTGCAGTGGGGGAGGGGCCGAGGGCAGGTGAGCCTGGGTGGGGGTGGGGTGCCATTCCATGCTGGCCTCTGCAGGGAGGCAAGAACCAGACGTTTCTTCCACCTTATGCAGGGGCCAGACAATTGTCGAGTGCCTCGTCAGGCAATGTATGTGTTGGTTTTCAGAGTCACAGCACCGAGGTTTGTCTTGATGTTCCCTTTCCCTTTGTTATTCATCAACTTTTTATTGTCCTTCAACCCCCTCAGCTTCCGTCCTGCCTCCAGGCTCCCTTCCCCAGAGGCCACACTTTCTGAACAAAATTCACCTTTTATCATCTGATAACCACTTGGATTTTCATGGCCACCTGGAACCCAATGTTTATGGTTTGGCTTCTCTCAGCAGACCCACCATGTGTGATTGGTGTGTGTCCGTCTTTCCTAAGGAAACCGTCCTTGTGTGCCAAGCAGCATCCAGCAGGACCCACCTTCCTCATGTTCCCTTGTGCTGGAAAGGCCCAGCCTATCCATAAAGCCACTGCACAGCCCACGTGTCCAAGACCAGAGATCAGTCTGTGGTGTCTCCCATATGATGACATTGCTGGTAAGTCTTGGAGCTTTTCCCTGTTAAATGTTTGTGAATGTAACATTTTCAACAAATCCTCCCTTCTCAGGGATCACAGTCCACGTGTGCCGAATAGCATATGTAGTGCTGAGTCCTCCTCTCCCCTCTTTCCCCTGTCCACTCAGTCCTCGTTCCCACCAGGGACCAGAGATTCCTGTTTCATTCACATCTTTTCAGAGATCTTTTGGGCAAGCAACTTTGAATGCCATCCGTTTGCCTTTGCAGGTAGTATTCCTTTGTCTCTGGTTGAAATGTACCATGTGCACAGGGAACTCCATCTTGGACTTGTGATGGAAAAGGTTGGGGGATAATGTGAGAAAGTGATTACATATGCATCCTATATAGATATATATGTATCATATATCATATATACATTCACCTGTCTGTACGACAGGGTCCTTTGGCTGCACAGCAGAAGTAGACCAAACATTGTAAATCAACTGCAGTGGAAAACCTAACCTCTTGTAAGATCAAAGAGTTCCTCTTGAGAAAAAGTAAAAAAGGAAATGAGAAAATTAAATTGCGTCCCCGTAGACCTGAGTATCTTTACTTTTGTTGCCTTCCTATTGATATCGTGGCTCTTCTGTTACTGGATGCATTTTTTACATGGGAGTTCCTCCATTCTCTTGAAATTCAATGTACTGAAAGGGCAGAGTGCTCAAAGCCAGGCAAAAACAATAGTAAATGTGCAGCTCCATTTGAGTTTTTCATTTCCCATACACAGTGCCTGCATTTAGCCTGACCTGTGTCCCGTGCACCATTTTGGACATATCTTTACTGCAAGTACTTTCCCTGTGTATCTGAAATTTAACTTTCCCTCGGAATCAGCATGCATCTGGCAAGACTCGCCCATAAGGGTACCACATTAGGATACAGGGAGTGGGCAGTTCTTGAGGGGATGAGAACTTGGAGTGGAGACCAAAAGGTGCCTTTTGGTCCAACACAAAAGAAAATGGCAAAGGGACCCCAAATCTGCAGGCTCTTTGGATGAAATGGCAATGGAAGAGCCAAGATATACTAGTGCGTCGTTGAGCTTTATGTGGTTAAGGACAGAAGTAAGGGAGGAGAAGACAAAATCTTCTCTTTCCTTATGTGAAAGAACCAGATGTGTGTGTGTGGGGGGGGTCTCTTGGTATAATTGCTTTCTCTTTGGGGGACACACGTGCTGCCTATGGATGTTCCTAGGCTAGAAGTCATATCAGACGTGCACGAGCAGGCCTCTGCCATAGCCAGAGCAATGTGGGATCCAAGCTGCATATGGGACCTAGAGCACAGCTCAGGGCAATCCCGGATCCTTATTCTACTGAAGGAGGCTGGCATGGAGTGTGCATCCTCAAAGATCCTAGGGAGGTTGATGTCTGCTGAGCCATGATGGGAATTGCTGGCTTTTGTAGGTGTGAAAACATCGACTGCCCGTGATGTGGGTGTGCCCTTTGACACAGTGCCAGCTTTTTATCCACCAATGTCCAATCTCCACGTGTCCAAACCCACTCGCATCAATGTCCTCCTCAGCAAGCCCTGCTTAAAAGCTGGTGCATTTCCTGTCTGCATCCAATACCCTTGCTCTTGAGAATCGAGGCTCGTCCTTGCCTATAGTGCTGTCTGCATGGGAATCAACGTAGCATCCCTGACACAGCCAGAAACACACATGAGGAAACGTTGAGATTGGGAGTTAAGGTCAGCTTTTCACGATGCAAATGATAGGAATGCGTATGTCCGTCTTGTGTGGTGAGAGGCGAGGTCTCGGGAACATCATCAAGGGAGGTGAGGGGTGAAAACCTCCTAGGACTGCAAGCAAATCTCTTGGGAGGCAAGAGTCCCTGTGTGCAGTAGCAGAACTACAATTCCTCCTGCTGTTAGGGTGTTGGGCAAGGAAGGAGAGGTTGAAAGGATTGTTGCCGATTGAGAAAAAGGAGTTGTGTGGGTGCTTCCGAAGCTTCTTGCCCCTTGCAAAGGAACATGGACTCCAAAGAGGGTGAGAAGCTGAGGCGAGAGTATCTCCTGCAATGCCATGGTGAGCTTTGTAGGAAGAAACTCTGGATGGGGCACTGCAAAACTGAGCACCATGGGAATAGGGCTCTCTATTGGAGCTTTTCCATTGAAGAAACATTTCAAGGATTTTCAAACAAGACCTTCATATGAGAAGATTGCTGAGGCACCCATTGTGCCCAGGCATTCAGGAAGGCAAGGCATCCTTGTTGCTCCCTCCCCTTCTTCAGCCACTCCTGCAATTTGTTACAAGATTCTCACGCATAGCTCAGATGTAGTATTTTTGGGGGTTTCTTGTTTGGTTGGTTTTGAATTGTTCTTCCCCCAAGACAATGGTTTTGCTACTGTACAGCATGGTGACCCAGGTACACACACATGTACACATTCTAGTCTCTCCCATGAGCATGCTCTATCACAAGTTCCCAGTGCTACACAGCAGGATCTCATTGCTAATCCACGCCAAAGCCAATCCTTTGCATCCCTTCACCCCAAGCTCCCAATCTACCCCACTCCCTCCCCAGATGTCGTATTGGCATGAGTCTCCTCAGGGACACTGGTACAAAAGCTGCATTGTGGAAACGAGGTGCTCCCAATTCTTCCATCCTTTTTTACTGACTTTGGACTTCTGAGGGCCGCATCCATGGCATCGGGAGATTGCCAGGCTAGGGGTCCAATCAGAGCTGTGGCCCCTGGCCTATGCCAGTGCCACAGCAATGCCAGATCCCAGCCGTGATGGCAACCTACACCGCAGCTCACAACAATACCTGATCCTTAACCCACCGGGGAGGCCAGGGATGGAACCCACAACTTCATGGTTCCTAGTCAGATTCGGTTCTGATGCACCATGACACGAACTCCTTCTGTTGTTCATTATTTTATACTACCTCAGAACCCTACATCCCAACATCGGAGAGGCAGAGGTTGTCAAATCAGCGGCACTGTAATTAGGGAAGCCAGTCATGGAGGTGGGTGTCTCAACATCCTTTGGACCATGACCTCTGATTGTTCCTGCAGAGAGCTTCGGGGCAGGCACTGGCGGCTGAGGAGAAACATCTCTGGAGATGGATCACTAGCATCAGGAGACAGTGAACCTTCCACTCCCACATGGAAATTGAAAGGCACCGAGAGATCCCAGGTTTGTGTCTTGTGGCTGTTTCAAGTCTGTGCCCTTGGGAGCTCTGGGTGTCATCAGAGAGATGTAAGGGTCTTGAGAGGTATCCTGTGGAGGAAGAAATGCTCTGATGTTGCCATGGACCAGCAAAGGGATCTGAGGGTTCAACTTTCTTTGGCGAGCATTACCAAGTCAGGTGGGTATGTTGAATCTGCTGCTATTTCTTTGTGGGTGGATAGCCACCTGAACTTCCATGATGTCGTGCCAGACGTAGGGAGGGAGAGGAATAGTGTTCCCAAAGTACCTGCTGTCTTGTGACTGGCCAAGAGGGTCAAGTTCAGTTCACACACAGCCTATGGTACTGTGGCCCAAAGGGAATGAATGTCCTTGGCCCACTTTGAGGATTCTGTGCTTAGGCTGGATCTCTGCAAACTCTTGTATGCTGATCCTATCTAAATGCATGGGTTTCACCAATGCACTGCTGTCTTGTTACTGGCCAAGAGGGTCAAGTTTAGCTCACTAGCATAACCAGGACAACCAGAACCGTACAAAGGAGACACACCTGTGCACCAACCTTTATTGAACAAACTCCATGTATTAAAGAAAGACATGAAGAACAAACATGCGTGGAGAATCGCGGCATTTGGAAATTCTCTAGGCATGGCGACAGGAGCACCATCTCTGAGGAGAGGTTCCCAGATCTCCAATTGCGTGCTAGAATGGTTCTTTAAGGGATCCATCCAATTTGCAAGGGGAAAGACCCTTCTCTTTCTAGACAAGCAAATCCCAACCCAAAGAGTCCACACAGCCTAAGGTACTGTGGCCCAAAGGGCATGAATGTCCTTGGCCCACTTTGAGGATTCTGTGCTTAGGCTGGATCTCTGCAAACTCTTGTATGGGGATCCTATCTAAATGCATGGGTTTCACCGATGCAGTGTGACCGTGGGGGCTCATCTCCCAAGAGATAGGGTTTAAGAGGAGATGGGCACAGAAGCTCCCAGGGAGAAGACAGGAAGACAACCCCAGAGAGCTTTGCAGCGAATGCAAATCCTCCATGACATTCCTGTCTTGGAGGGAGCTCCTGGGCCAGCTCTTCTGATGCTTCCTTCCCTCCCTCCTCTTCCCACCTGTCCCCTGCTGACTGAGCTGTTGTGCACAGAGACTACCATCCTCCAACCGCTCCTAGTGTCTGTTGAGGAGGGTCCGCTTGGGTAGTCAGTAGCGCACGTGGGAGCAAGGAGGGTGGTTTCCCAAGGGGTGGCCTGCCTGAGGGTGGGGCCCGTCCTGGTGGTCTTTAGCGTTCATTCCATGACAGCCCTGCTAAGGAATATAGGGAATCTTCAGCCATTGGGTGTGACTGCTCTGTGCTCTTGTGCACGCTGCAGACTCCTTGTGCCCTCCTCCATGTGGGTTCATGCCCGCATGGAGCGCAGGTCCGGAGCAGTGTTTCCAGCACAACTTTTAGCAGCACTGTGGATCAGGCTGCTGGGAGACTTGAGGGACTGTGGGGCCTATGGTGGCAGGGGACTAAAGTGTGTGAGTGATTAAAATGGGTGGCATTCCAGTGTGCCCGCCTTTCCAAAGCATAGGAAAGCTCGAAGGAAGATTTCCAATTTGAAAACCCTCATGGGGTTCACAAGAAGTAGCTCAGGGCTCGGGAAAAGGAGTGAAGATGTACCATCCAGGCTGCTAGTTTCACTGGTGTCTTCCTTTTTCACATACCAATGTCGGTCAGCACTTCTGTTCAAAGGGCATGCTTGGGTCTCTGTTGGGGGCAGCCTAGCTGAATGTAGTGCTGACCACCTAGTTGTAGTCGGATGTAAATCGTGATGGATTTGCAAGCCTAGGGGGGATTGGTACATGGCCACCTGGATGTCGGGAATCTGGTAATCCGTCAAATGTGAGGGTTGGTTGGGTTTTGTCTATGGATATGTGTGTAAGGGGAGATCATGCCTGTGTTTGGGTGAACGTTTGTCTTTGGAGGGTGCTCAGATGTAACAGAGGCATAGTCCAGGATCTGGCGTTTAGGTGTTCGTAAGTTGGTGTTCAGGGGCCTACTTTTCATGGATGTTTTCCGCCATGAAGTTGGGGATTGTGTGTCTCCTGGTGGACTTGGTAGGATTATCTGCCTAGGCCTCAGGGCAATGTTAGGGAAGTCCAGGGGCCGATCTGTGTATTTGTACCTTTGGGGCCTGTAGTGAAACTTCGTGGTTGGGACTTGACCCCAGCCAAAATTGAGAGTGGGACTGGAATCTACCTTGCCCTCAGCTTGGCACCTCAAGCCAGGATCCCAGGTTCAGAGAGGATTCGAGCGCACAGACTTCTTCTTTTTGGTGGCATCTGCCCCATGTGGAGTTTCCCCGTCCACGGACGGAGTGCCACAGCAGCAATCGGGACCACTGCAGTGAACACTCAGAATCCTTAGCCTTCCGTGCCACAAAGGAACGCCTCGACCTGCTCAAACCCACTGTCTTGCACTGTCAGACCCCTCACCAGTTGTCAGGATTTGATGAAGCTCTGGTTCTTCTGCTTCGTGGCAGGAAGCATTTGGCATGAAGCGAAGCACCAGGTAAAGAGTGAGTTTAGGAGCATAAGACCCTGGGGGGAGATACACGCAAGCTGGCCAGGGAGCAGAGCAGCCCCAAGAATCAAGAGAGCTACATTTCTAGAATCCAAGGCCCAGTGGGGAGGGGAGAAGACTGCCTTCTTCCTCATTTGGGGGTGGATATCAAGGCTTCCATCTCCAGCTCCTCATTGTGCCCTATATGGATGGTGTGCCCTGAGGGGTCACAGTGCTTCTTCAAATCGGTGTGTATTGCCAGGAGTTTGGTCATATGTCAACTGGGGTAATTCATCTCAGGTTTCCATCTACTGTCCTCTTTTACCTAGGCGTGTCCCCTCTCCCCTGTGTTTCTGTCTGGGTGAGGTGCAGAAATGCTCCTTGTCCAGGACTCTTCTCTCCTTGACCTCATGCAGCAGGACTCGATCTCCACATCTGTTGTCTTGTGCTTGAAGTCTTGGGGGTTGTGTCTTGAGCGTGTCTGGCACTTCGATGCATGCGGTCTTCCTTCAAGTCGGGTAAGTCATGGCTGGGTTCCTTTTCTTGAGTGATCATCAGCTTTAGACCATTTTGAAGACCTCTTTAAAGCTTGTCTTTAACCCATCCCCCGTGGGTGGTTTCTGCTCTTTAAGGATCCTCCTCTGCCCTTCCCTTTAGGATGATTATTTGTGTGTTCATGGCCTGTCATATGGCTCTTTGCTTTTTTGTGTGTAGCACATGTTCCAGAGCCGTGCATGTGTCTTTTGATGTGTAGAGGGCAAGTCGGCCTATCTTCTGGGACAGGTGCATGCTATATAGGTCGGTGTGCCCTATTGGCATGCTTCTGGATTCTGCATGCTGGAAGAGTGCATGCCCTTGGATGGAGCCTTGGGGAGTGTGGGTTTATGGATATGCCGAGAGTGTGTTATATGCGTGTTTGGAGGAAAGGACGTAGGGTGCTAGGTTTGCAATTGTGTTGTGTACTAATTGCGGGTCTGCTTGGGTCTTTTGGAGAGTTGTGTGTAGAATGCGTTTGAGTGTGTATTCCAGGAGCATGGGCATTTGGAGGCATATTCGCTGGGGCTATGCACTTGTAGTTTTCAGGAGGGACATGTTAGGCTTATATATGTGGGGACGTGGGGAAGTGTGTGTCTGCTGGAGAGATGAGGTTCTGTGTTTCTACAGGGGCGTGGGAGACGTGCATTTCTTGGTGTGAGAAATATGTGCTGTGGTTATGTGTTACGAGTTTGCAGATGGATGAGCTGGGTCCTAGGATCATTGGATATGTGGAAGTCATTTCCTATGTGGTTTGCTGGCGATAGGTCCATGTGTCGTACGTGTGTCTACTCGTTTGTGTGTCTATCACCAGGTGCCTGCATGACCAGGTTGTGTTCCTATGGTATGGAGGTGTTGGGAGCATGCCACGTTGCTTCTTGGCAGAATGCCGAGGTGTTTCTACAGGTCCTAGGTACGAAGAGATGGTGTGTCCACATTGAGGGTAAGGGCTGAAATACATATGCAGTTGACCCCCACACAGGTGCAGTGTCCTGGCTGGGCGGTTGTCTTCTGGAGAGCACCATGTCTAGTGTTTGGGGCATCTGTATGTTCAAGGGTTGGGAATATTTGTCTGTGTGTGTCCATAGGTGTTTGAGACGTGTACATGTGTATTAGTACGTGTAGGCGGATTGTGGCTGTGTGTGTATTTGAGGTCCTGGGGCTTCTGTAGTATGTATTTGGAGGGATGTCAGAGGTAGGTGTGTGTGTTTGGAAACAGAAATCTCATAGGCGATGTGTGTGTGTTCTGGAATCCTGGCCTAGAAGTACTGTAGGGCTGTGGCCTTGCATATGGGCTGTGCGTGAGACGACTGTGTAGGAGCTGGTGGTAGTGAGCCTGTATACGTAGTAGTCATTGTGTACCACTGGTCAGTGTTTGTGTTCAGGCCCCTCTTGGGTATGTGCATGTGAAGACCTCAGGTGGTATAGTTTTGTTTGTGGGGAAGTGGGTGGAGTGGGGGGGTTGGCCTTTTCTTGTCTTTTCAGGGCAGACCCATGGCATTTGGAAATGCCCTGGCTATGGTGGAATTGGCGCTGCAGCTGCAGCTGCCAGCCACGGCCACAGCAAGGCCACATCCGAGCTGCATATGGGACCTGCTCCATATCTGAAGGCAATCCTGGATCCAGGGATTGCACCTGCCTTCTCTCCTATACGGGTCAGGTTCATTCCAATGTAGCCACGACGGGAATGCCTGCTGGAAGTTTTTTCCTCACAACGTCATTTTCAGTTCTTGGCATCAGTGCAGTCATCTTTTCTAGATCATCGGAGTTTAGTCTTGGCAGATTGTACTTTGCTAGGGAGGTGTCCATTTCGTCTAGGAAGTCTGTTTTCTTGGCATAGAGTTGCTTTTAGTAGTCTCTTCTGATCCTCTGTATTCTGGGATGTCCATTGGAAGCTGGTGTGCATTTTGATGGTTATTGATTTGAGTCCACTCTTTTTTCCCTGATGAGTCTTGCTAAGGGTTTATGCATATGGTGGATGTATTCAAAGAAGCAGTTGTAGCTGCATTGATCTTTCCAATGGTTTTCTTCGTTGCTCTTTCCTTTCTGCTCTGATCATTAGGATGTCTTTCCTTGTGTTGGTCTTTCTCTGGTTGCTTTGGGCGTAAGGCCAGGTTGTTTGTTGGTGGTTTTCCTTGTTGGCTGAGGTAGGCTTGTATTGCTGGAAAGGTCCCTCTTCGATCTGCCTTTGCTGCGTCCCATTGGCTTTGGATTGTTATGTCTTTGGTGTCACTTGCTTCTTGGGATCTTCAGATTTCCTCTTTGGTTTCTCCAGCACTCCCTTGTTTGTTGAGTAGCATGTTGTCGAGTTTCCGTGCGTTGGTGTTTGTTGCCATTGTTTCCTTGGTGGTTGATTTCGAGCCTCATAGCGTTGGGTTCATACAAGCTGTGGGATAGGATTTCAATTTCCTTCCATGTACAGTGGCTTGCTTGGTGACGCAGCATGTGATCTGTCCTAGGGAATGTCCGGTGTGCCCTTGAGAGGAGTGTGTATCCTGCTTCATTGGGATGGAAAGCGCTCTACATATGGAGGAAGTGCCCTGTGGTCCAATGCATTATTGAAGGCCTGGGTTCCCTTGTTGATTTTATGTCTGGAGGACCCGGGCGTTGATGGGAGTCGGGTGTGCAGGCCCCCTGCTCTGACTGTGTTAGTGTCCATTTCTCCGTTTATGGTTGTAGCAGTTGCCTTCTACATTGCGGGGATCCTGTATTGGGTGCATATAGGTTTCCAATTCCCATCTCCTCTCCTTGGATTGATCCTTGACCGTTACATAATGACCTTCTTTGTGTCTTATTAATATGCTTTATTTGAAGGTCTCTTTTGTCTGATGGGGGTGTTTCTACTCCGTCTCTCTTTTAATTCCCTCGTACGAGGAATATTTTCTTGCATCCTCTCACTTTCAATTTGTATATGTCCCTCAAACTGAAGGGGGTCTCTTGAAGACAGCAGGTCTACTTATCTGTCTATCCCTCTACCTATATGGATCGAGATCGAGATGGAGAACGAGACGGAGCTCTCGATCTAGACCCAGAGAGAAGGAGATGCGTTTTCTTTGTGTATGCATGCAGCCAGTCGATGTCTTTCGGTTGGGGCATTTTGTGCCTTTCCATTGAAGGTGCTTCTTGATCTGTATGTTCTTATGGCCATGTTATTAGCTGTGTCAGATTGGGTTTTGTTGGTCTTTTCCCGTCCTCCCTTGTTCTCTGCTCTTGTGGTTTGATGACTGCCTCTAGTGGGGTGTTTGTTGGGTGTTTTTTGATTGTTCTTTCCCCGAGACAATTTTTTCCACTGTCCAGCATTGTGACCCAGTTCCCCATACGTGTATAATTCGTCTTTGTGCCATTATCATGCTCCAGCATAAGTGAGTCGACCTCGTTCTCAGTGCTACACAGCAGGATCTCCTTACTAATCCCTTCCGAAAGCAGTCATTTGCATCCAATAACCACAAGCTCCCCATCCATCCCACTCCCTCCCCTCGCTCTAGGCAACCACAAGTCTATTCTCCAAGTGCATGAGTTCCTTTAGGTGGAAAGGTTCCTTTGGGCTGTATATGAGACTCCTCATATGAGTGATGTCGTATGGTAGTCGTCCTTCTCTTTCGGACTTCCTTCACTCAGGATGAGAGGGTCTCGTTCCATCCATGTTGCTGCAGATGGCATTAGGGTGCTCTATTTTATGGTGCAGGAGTATTCCATTGTGTGTATATACCGCGTCCTCTTTGGCTCTTAATTGTTATTTCCCCGATACAATCTTGTTTTCTACTGTACAACGTGGTGACCCAGTTACACATACCTGTAGGCATTCTATGTTCTCACATTATCATGCTCCGTCAAACGTGACTAGACATTGTACCCAGCGCTACACAGCAGGATCTCATTGCTAATCCATTCCCAAGGCAATAGTGGGCAGGCATTAACCCCAAGCTCCCCATCCACCCCACTCCCTCCCCCTCCCCTCCCTCTTGGCCACCACAAGTCTATTCTGCAAGTCCATGAGTTGCTTTTCTGTGGTATCCTCTTCTTGAATTGATCCCTTAACCGTGAACTAGTGTCCTTCTTTGCCTTTCTCGAAGGCCTTCGTTTTAAAGGCGATTTTGTTGGATATGAGCAGCGCTACTCCTGATCTCCTGTCTTGTCCACTGGCATGAAATATCTTTTTGCATCCCCTCCCTTTCAATCTATAGGTGTCTTTACCCTCGGGTGAGCTTGTCTAGGCAGCAGATTGAAGGTTTTTGCTTTGGTACCCAATCTGGCACTCTGTGTCTTTTGATGGCAGCATTTGGTCCTGGAACAATTCAGGTGGTCATTGATAGATGTTTCTTGATTGCCATTTGAAGCCCTGTTTTCCCGTTGAGTCTATGTTTCTCTTTTGCTCTTTCTTTTCCTTTGAGCAGATGGGTTCCGTTGATTCTCTGCTGGAGTCCTTTCCTTTTCCGATTTTTGAATGCAGTGTTGGCTTTTGGTTTGTGGTTGCCCTGTTTTGTTGTTATGTTAACCCCTTCGTTTGTCTGCTGACTTTATCCTGACCATTACATAGGACCAAACGCGTCATTGAAACAAGACAAAGGATCTACATTTTCTTCCATTCCTCGCCCTCATTGTATGATTTGATGTAGTTTATTTCATTTTATGGTTTTGACATCTTCGTGGTTAGATGTGTATGCTGGCTTCTCTAAGTCACTGCTTTCCAATGGTTTTTTTCTTTTTTCTTTTTTTGAATTGGAGAACCCTTAGAGTATTTCTTTCAGAATGGGTTTTGTATTGCAGTACTCTTTCAGTGTTGGTTTGTCGGAGAAATTCTTGATTTCCCCTTCGATTTGAAATGATAGTCTCGCTGGATAGGGTATTTGGAGGAGGCAGATTATTTGTTCTTTCTTTCAGTGCTTTCAATGGGTTTCGCCACCCCCTTCTGGCCTGGAGTGTTTCTGTAGAGAAAACTGTTGATAACCTTATTGGGGTTCCCTCATCATGAATGCCTTGCTTTTCTCTTGCTGCCTTTGGCCTCCTCCCTTTCTGTTTACCTTTGGCCATATTGATCAGAATAGGTCTTGCTGCGTGCCTGTTTGGGTTCAACTTGTTTGGGGCTCTCTGTCCTTCCCGTATCTTGCTATCACTCTCCTGTAGTTCTTGCTTTAAAACCTCGATTGCAGGACTCCCTGTTTTGGTGCCCTGGAAACTGGCAATGGCCCATGCCCCTCTCCCCCAGCCACAAGGACCAGACCCTCCCTTTGGCTGATGACATGACGAGATTTCCCACCAGATGGCCCGGCCCTGAGCGCACTAACTCTAGGAAGTCCCAGCCACTCTGTTTCTAAGCCCCACTGACCCCCTGAGCAAGACCAGCTGCCTCCACCAGGCCTGGGTATGGGCATCTTCGGAAAAGGCTCAACCAAGACCTTGAGAGAACGCCAGATGTCTAAAGGAATGAGAAAGGAAGAGGGTCCCGGTTAGGGGTGTGCTGGTGCAGCCCAGGGCCTTGCCAGAGCTGAGGTCTGCAGGGGCTTGAGCTGGCCAGGCTCCACTGCCAGACCAGCTCTCTTGGGCCCTGTTGGGACATATGTCCCTTCTCGGCCTTGGACAGTGCCTTCTTCTGGACCTCCAGGGGTTCTGCAGGCACAGAGGCCCATCTGCTGATAGATTGAAACCTGTGATTGTCCTGAGGGTCAGTCAGGAGCTTCCTCCATCAGGACGCCCGTGCCTGCCTGCATGGCTTACACAGGCTCATCAGCCATGGGATGCCAGGGTTTGGAACTTCCCAGAAGTACAACTGAGTGACCGTGCATGGCAGAGACTCCTCTGACCTAGCTCTGTTGCTTGCAGCCTAAGTCCCCTGTCCTCCGGAGGGTGGTCCCAGGGGGGTGCCCTCATCTGTGACCTCCCATTTTCAGGGTGTCTCGTGGGGATGGCCCGCTGGGGCTTAGACGGCTGACACGCCCCCTACCCCCGCATCTTCACCAATATCACCTGCTTCTCCCATGGGACCGATGAGATCCAGAAGCACATGCCTCTCCCTCAGCCCACAGTCCCTCCTCCTCACACCCAGGTCCCATCGCAGTCTCTGCAGGCTGCTGGCTCTCCTGGGCCTGGCACAGGCTTTGTGCCCCCAGAGACTGGCCCCTGCTGCTGTTCATGCTCGAGGTCCTGCAGCAGGCCTGGTGCAGACCCCCCGAGCTCCTGTGCTCCTGTCTCTGCCTCAGACTCCAGTCTCCATTTGGCAAACAGCCACCCCTCCCCCACCAGCTCCATCAGCTTTCCAGGGCCCCATCTTGGCCTTCCTGTGCAGCAGTGGCCACCCCACAAACCAAGCCTGCAATCTCCAATAACCAAAGGAAAGTCTCATCCCGCTGCTGTCTTGGGGCCCTACGGCCCCTCCTGTCGTCCATCCTTCCTTCTTCTGTTGGGGTCCTCCATCTGACTCCCTGGACAAGGGGAGAGGACATGAGAGGGAGAGTGTCCCAGGAGGAAGGTAGGAGTGGGGATGCTGGTGGAGCCCAGCTGGGGACAGAGAGGGTGTCTTCCCTTGAGACTCCTTCCTGCCCTGGGAGTGCCCAGGCCTTCAGAGGGAATCGGTCAGCTCCAGCTGCCCTCACCAATCCCACGGGCAATGGGGCTTAAATAAAAAGAATATATCAACTCACCCTTTTGGAGCCCAGCTTTCTGAGTTTCCGGTATAAAAAAGCTGGGTTGGCCCTGAGGCCTCTCTCCTAGGATTCCAGATGTCCATCTCCGGCCTGGCGCCCTCACATCAGCTCCCTCTGTGGGACTCAGGGTCTAAATTTGCCCTTTCTATAGGGCCACCCATACTATTGTATTTGGGGCCACCTTAGTGACCTGATTTCAGCTCTTTCTG
Source organism: Sus scrofa (assembly GCF_054392235.1). Taxonomy (NCBI): domain Eukaryota; kingdom Metazoa; phylum Chordata; class Mammalia; order Artiodactyla; family Suidae; genus Sus; species Sus scrofa. The sequence goes on along the minus strand of NC_139396.1, from coordinate 15,290,188 downwards.
TACAAACTCTGCTGCAGGGCTTGCGGTGGTGTTGCCCTGGAACTGAACCCGAGAAGGAACCATGAGTGTTCAGGTTCGATCCCTGGCCTCGCTCAGGAAGGGAAGGATCCAATGTGGCCATGAGCTGTGGTGTAGGTCTCAGACCCGGCTTGGATGTGGCATTGCGGTGGCTGTGGTGTAGGCCGGCTGCCAAAGCTCTGATCGATCGATGGATCTTTCGGATGCCAAGCCTGGGAACTTCCATATGCCGCCCCAGCAGCCCCATCCAAACAAACAAACGTAGGCAATGGAAAGACAAAGAAAAGACTGCTCCACCTAAGGTCATGTTCGGAGGTCCTGGGGGAGAAGCCTTCCACATATGAACTTCGGGTAATAAAGCTGTAACTCCTTTAGGCAGGTGTCTCCAGTGCCAGGGATGAAGGGTCTTTTGTAAAGTAAAGGAACATCAGTCCTGGGGTTGGGATGAAGGAGGATCGACTCCCCAAAGTGAGGGAGGGACGTTTCCAGAGTGCAGGGCACTCGAGCCGGATCAGAGCCCATGACCCAAGGCCATGGGGCAGGGGGTTCCAGCCCGTGACATATAAGGCTCTTGAAGGAATGGAGTCTAGGTGACTGAGAGGGAAGCTGAGAGAGGAGCTCCAGCGCCAGGCTGTGAGATGAGGTCCAGGCCTCACAGCACTCTGCTCCTACATTGGATTCCCAGCACCCTCTTTCAGCATGCCCACGGCCCCGCTCTCCATAGCCTGAAGGGGAGCAACTCACTGCCCACCTTTCTGGCCCCCACCCCCACATGAACACCTGCCTTCGGTCCAAGGGCCCCAGCCAGCCTGGCCCAAGTGGTCCACACCTCCAGCACTTGGAGCCTGATGTCTCCTTTTCGGCTTAGCTGGCTCAGGCCAACCCGAGGGAGTTCCTGGAAGCAGTGTTGTTGAAATCCTTCCTGCCCTCTGCCTGACCCAGTGTTCTCATGTAGCCAGCAGGATCCCGGGAAGCCTCACAGTGGACCCAGCCTTCAGGACTCACAGTGCTGTGGTGGGTGACCCATGTCTTCCTATCGTTTGCTCATTTTCTGGTGGAATAGGTCCCGCTGTTATGGTCGTGTCTTGGCAGTGCCTTATTCCCTCGAGACACCAGACTTGGGTTAGATGTGTGGTTGGCAGGTAGTTTCTCCAAACCTGTAGCTTCTTTTCACCTAGGAAAATGTTTCCATTTGATGAGGTCTGTTTTTTGTCTGGGGTAGGGTTTTGGCTGTCATGGGGAAGAATGCTTATCTTTTCATTGTTGCTCATGTTGTTGTTGCCTATTCCCGCAGTATTGATGTAGTTATCTTCAGTTTGATTGAAAGGACAGTGAGGTACCATGTTGTGCTATTTCCTGCTGTGTCGCAAAGTGATTCGGTCATACATACACACACACCCCTTCTCCCTCAGATTCTATGCCCATATCGACTATCACTAACTGTGGGCTAGAGTTCCCTGGGCTCTACCACAGGTTCCTGTTGGCCAGTCATTCCATGTACTCCATGTGCAGAAGCCAGTCCCAAACCCCCAGTCCCTCCTGCTGTGGACTTGGCTCCTTTGGGACCCATCCGGTTTTCCAAGGCTGGGAGTTTGTTCCTGTTCCGTGCACAAGTTCATTTGTGTCCTCTCTTTCGGTTCCACTTAGAAGTGGTATCATACGATGTTTGTCTTTCCCTGTCCACCTTCACTTAGGGTGATAATTTCCAGGTCCATCCTTGCTGCTGCAGCGTTCATGATTCCATTTTCTTGTATGATTCTGTGATGTCCCCCCGTATATATGGACCTCATCTTCTTTATCCATGCCTCAGCCGATGGACATTTAGCTTGCTCCCTTGTCTTGGCTATTGGAAATGGTGCTTCAGTGGACATTGGGGTGCATGTATGTTTTGAAGGGCCTTTCTTTCCTTTTGATGAAGTCCAACTTTCTGTTCTTTCCTTCCCTTTTGGGGTAATGTTTTTCTTGTCATGTGGAAGACCCCTTTGCCAAGCCCGAGGACCCAGAGGTTTGCTCCAATTGTTTTTTCTTCGGTGTGGTAAATGTTGCATCGTTTGTATTTATACACATTTTACATTTGCACTGAATGTTCCATGATGAGTTCATTTTCGTTTCGGATAAAAACCCTATCCCTATTCCATTCTACTGCCCTTGAGCTTCCGTATTAGAACATCCCAGGTTGGTGTATTGCTATGGATCTATTTCTGCATTCTCTATCTGTACACTGAACTCTGTCTGCCTCTATCCCACCAGCAATGCCAAGCTGCTCTCCATAGAGCGTTCTCATAAGCCGAATCACCTCCCACTTTAATGTGCTTTCTCGAAATTATGTTTGATGTTCTGGCTCCTTTATCTTTTCTTTATACATTTTAGAATAATTTCATCCATTTGGGCCAAAAAAAAAAACATCAAAAAAAAACTTCTGTTGGAATTTGGCGGTATTCTGTGTTGAGTCTTCCCATCCATGAGTATAATAGGTGTCCGCATTGTTGTAGGCCTTGTTTCGTTTTATCATACAGATGCTCTATCCCAAATATGTATCCCCGGATTTCCCATTGTGGCTCAGTTTGTGATGAACCTGAAAGAGTGTCCAGGAGGATGTGGGTTCAATCCCTGACCTGGCTCAGTGGGATGAGGGTCCAGTGGTGCCACCAGTGGCAGTGTGGCTTGGACCTGGTGTTGGTGGGGCTTTGCTGTAGGCTGGTAGCTGTAGCTCCAGGTTGACCCCCTTGCCTGGGACCTTGCATATGCCATGGGTGCAGCCATAGAATGACCGATGGAACCAAATGCTTCAAGGTTTTGGCAAGTCTTGTGTATTGCATGGTGTTTTTCGTTTTGGTGCCATGTTCTTTTGTGGGATTTACACACATGATGAAGGTGTTTGTGTCGACCTTGTATACTGAGACTTTGATAAAGTGACCTCCATCTCTTCCGTGTGTCTTGGAGATTTGGTGGGCCTTCCCGTGGAGGTAGCCATGCTATCCATGAGCATGGAGAATTATGTTTGTGCCTGTCTCATCTGTAGGTCTTTCGTTCTTTTTCCTGCCATGCTGCCCTGGCTTATACAGTACTAAGTAGAAAAGGAGAAATGAGAAAGAACTTTCTGGCCTGTTTTGGATGTAGGAGGAAGACGTTCATTCTTTCACCATCACGCAGGAGGCTTGGTGTAACTTCTTGTCGAGATGTTCTTTACGGGGTTCAAGGAGTGTCCTTCTCTTCCTAGACTTCTGAGCGTTTCTTACATGAATGGGCGTGGCACATGTTCTGCAAGCGCCATGGTGACCATGTAGGTTTTCCTCAGTAATGTCTTCATGCAGCCTATAAAGTTGATGGTTGTGCATAGTAAGCCAAGCTAGTGTTCCTTGGCTAGAGTCCCTCTGAACATAGGGTATTGTCGTGAGCTTCTTTGTTCCTGCGTTTGTTGTATTTTGTGATTTGTATTTTCTTGATGCCTTGTGTGAAAACGTAGGTTGTTGATGGGCAACCTTGCATCTTTTGTATTCTATAAGCATTTCGTGCCATCTGCTTCCCTCTTAACACCGGTTTGTCTGGATCCTACCACCTGTTAGGTACTGCACGTTCCTTTGCCTACCGTTCTATATATTTTCCAAGTTCTCCTGGAGAGGCCTCTTTGAGCATGGAGTCGTTCGAAGGGTGCATCTCCATGTGCACATATCTGGAGGCTTCCTTTCTTCTCATTCTCGTTGTTCTGCAATGGACAGCATATGCTTTGGGCCCAGTGGAGTGAAATGCAGTGGCTCTTTGTTTCCTTATCGTATAGGTTCTCCAAACATCCCAGGCAGGAACGGCTCCAATATGACTGTGACAGAAGAGTGCTCTGCCTCTTTCCCTTACACTGTAACCATAAGGGGATTACCTGAACATGGAAATGCCAGGCTTCTGAAGATGTGTCTGACAGGGCCAGTTCACAGACACCCCTGCCCATTGTTGTCTGGATCAGCTTACAAGTAGAGAGAGAGCCAGGGTCCAGGAGGGGGCCCAGATGCAGTGCTCTGCTGCTTTCTATGGCCGTGGTCCCATGTGGGCATTGGCTACCACCAGAAGGCTGACATGCAGGAGCCGGGTGCAGTCCCTGGCTGGGGGATCAGCACTCCCAGTGGGCAAAGCTCCAGCCTCTCTCCTACTGCCCAGGGCAGGTCTGAGCTGTGGGTGCATCCACCAGGCTCTGAAGGCCGATGACAGTGGCACCAGGAGGCACTCCCCAGCTCTGTCAGCCACAGTCCCTGGCTATTGGCAGGGACCGTGATGTCCCAAGGAAGAAGGCCCACCTCCCAGCTGCAGGGAGGTGGTCTTGAGCAAGTCAGAACTGCCCTTTCTCGTCTTCAGCAAGCAACATTTCCATCCCTGCCTGTTGCTTCCCCACAACCCATGCGGTTGCCAGTCTTTCTTTGTCAAACCTCTTCCAAAGAACTTCGTGAAAGGAAGGGCATCCTTACCCCGACTGACTAAGAAGCACCTCTTGAAAATAAGCAAGTTTCCCCTCACCCAACACTCTTAGCTCCTTCCAAGGACCATCCTTGCTCTCTCCTGCATGCTGCTGAGTAGCAAAATGTTGGGGATCCAGAACTCCTCCAACGACTGGTATGCTAGCAATAGCTTCTGTGACAACAGGAAGCTCCTCCACCCCACCAGGCAGAGGCAGTCAGGAGACCGTAGGTGATGGCTCTGTCCTCTGTGCCCCCTTTCAAACCCTTTGCATCCCTGCCATCTGAGGAAGGAAGGCAGTGCCTGGGAAATCACCCTGGTTACAAATGCGTCACTTGGCCTGTCTGGCAAGAGGTCACCTGTGAGCCAGAGGGCCCGAATCCCCTCTGGAACACACTGCTGCGTCCCCACCACCCAAACAGGCCCTTCCAATAAGGCTTGATGGCCTGGCCGTTGGAATGGGTGGACACTGAAGGTATGCTGTCTGTGACTGGGACACAGGGGACTCGGTGCCTTGGTCTTGGAGACACATGGCACTGGAAAGGCAGAACCCAGGCCAGGGGCCCCACCTCCTAAGTCAAATGGGTTTCTTCAGCCAATGCTTTGACTCCCCCTTGAGGGGTTTGGAGATGAGCCTTTCCCTGGTATCAGAGGGTCAGCTTCCCCTTGGTGTCTGTCATAGACAAAGAGTGTCCAGCCACTGCCTCTGTCTCACACAAGCTGCACCAATCCAGCCCCTGAAATTGGGAAGCTCCTTCACCCACCCTGGGCATGGCGGCCATTTCTGTGATGCAGTGAATGTGCCATCCATTAATCCACTGTTTCCTTGTTGGATGGAGGGATGCCTGGATAGATGGAGTCTCTGATTGGCATTGGAGGGCCCCACCTGCAGCATAGGGAAGTTCCCCGACTCGGGGTCGAATCAGAGCTGGCATTGCTGTTCTACGCTACAGCCACAGCAATGCCAGATCCAAGCCACATCCGTAGCCCACACCAGAGCTCAAGGCAATGCTGGATTCCTTAACCCACTGCACAAAGCCAGGGCTCAAACCCACGTACTCATGGATAGCAGTCAGATTCTTCATCTTCTGAGCCATAATGGGATCTCCCTAAAATACTATTTGGTGATGGTCTGTACACCTTTCCTTTCTGCAAATTCTATTGCATTCTTTTCTTTTCCATTTTGAGTCGGCTGCTTTTGGGCCTGTGGGCTGTTCCAGGCCAGGGGTCGAGTCCAAGCTGCACCTGCTGGCCTATGGCACAGTCACAGCAATACAGGATCTGAGGCATGTCTCATACCTACACCACAGCTGACGGCAATGCCAGAACCTTAGCCCAGTAAGCCATGCCATGTCTCATACCCACGTCCCCATGGATCCTAATCAGTGTCCTTAGAGCCGAGCCACAGGAACTCCTGCTCTTTCATGTTTTAATGGATTGAAAAGCATGAGTGAATGGCTCACTTTCAGTGTGCCTGCACTTGGCATTAATCCTAGATTTTTGGCGTTTGGGGCATTTTGCTTTTTTTTTTTTTTGTTTGCTTGTTTTTTATTTTGTAAGTGTTGGCTGCCCCTGTGGCACACAGACGTTCCCAGGGACAACCCAAGATCCTTAACCCTCCTCACCCCAATCGAAAACTTATCCCTGATCACGAAAAGTCCCAGGTCTTCTTGTATCAAAAGCTCCCTGGGGGTGGATGCCAATGGGCTGATGAGGTTGGGACCACTGAGCTTCACATGATGGAACCTCCCCCCAAGCCATTAACAGGCCATGAGATTAAAGTCACTCACTCCCTCCTTTGTTTTCTCCTCACCGGGACTAAGAGGCCACTGCCTCCACCATTTAGCACATGGCAATAATCCCACCAAGACGATAGGATGGTTCCCCCACCCACAAGGCACTGAAGCAGAAAGTCCTGTCCCTACAGCCAAGCCTTTTCCTCTCTGGACAGGCCACCCCCACGGGACCCCCTGGAGGAGTGGAGGATCACCCCAACCTGTCATCTGGCCACCTCAGAGAGGCAGGGAGAAACTCTCTAGAGGTAAGGGCTGCCTCCAGCCTCCATTCTTATGACTGGTGAGTGTCCAGAGGGCTGAATGGCACAAAAGCAGCTCTCTATCCCCAGAATGTTCAGGGATGCAGAGCATGGAACTGATGCCCCAGAAGCCCCCTAGCCCAGCAGGCTGGAGACACAGGGATGATGAGGCTGTCCCTGGTGCTAGTGAGAGCTGTGTGCTCCCAGGAGCAGCCTGGGCATCCTTGTCTCTGTGGAGGAAAGACTTAGTCATTCACCTGTGGATCCAGACTGCCTGGGATCTAACACATGCTCCGTTCCTCTCAGAGCCCGTCTCTGTCCTCAGAGGACCCATCTCTGAGGACACAGGCACATGCAAGACGACAGTGGACCAAGTGCATTTCACAACAGAAGGATTTTATCCATGTTTTACATCCCCCATCGCAAAGGAGCTACTGTGCCCACCCACACACAACCAGACCCAAGTCCCCACCACCTAACCCCACCCACCCCCAACCCCTCCTGGCTCTGGTCATTCTGTCCTTCCTCCCCACCCCTATGGCAGCCAGGATGGTTGCTGGGACCTGGAGGAGCCCAAGGCTTCCATGGGGGCTGCCCAGTTGGACTGGCCTGGAGGGCTGGCCCACCATTCCCTACTGGCTGCAGTGCCGCTTCCTTCTCCTCCGTGTGACACATAGGTCACACCTGCTCCTTTTTGGCTGGGAAGGGTCAACCAGCTCTAGAGCCAGGGTGTGCCTCCCAGAGCCTCGCAGGTCATCCCTAGGCCTGGCCAGGTCCTCCGCAGCAGCCAGGCCTCCACACCGAGCCCGCTTTCTAGACTTGGCAGCTTCCAGGGGGCCTGAGCTGAGGCCCATTCTCTGGGGAAAGGGGGCCTGGGAAGCTTGCTGGGCCCTCTGGCCTGCAGTGCAGACAAGACCCGAGGCAGGGACAGGGCTCTGTGGCAGCCCCTAGGGCAGCAGGCTGTGGTGAAGGCCCAAGAGGAAGGCCAGGCTGGGGAGCTCCTCCTCATCCTCACTGAACCCGTAACCCATCCCTGGGGCTCCACTAAGAGGAGAGGCCTCCCTGAGACCCTTGCTGGCCCTGGGTCCTGATGGAGGGCCCGAGCGGTTTGTGCCCTGGTGAGGAAATGGCTGTGCAGTTCCAGCCTGAGGGGGCTCCTGATGTCCTGGAGAGGGCACAGAGCCTTTGTGCCTGAACAGGCCCCTGTCTGTTTGGTGGTGCCTTAGATGGCCATGGAAATCCATCTGGGGTGTACAGGTTTCATCTCTGACCCCGGGCTGTGGGCCTTGCTCGTTCCTCTGGGCATCTTGTCGGGCCACAGACTCTGAAGGTCTTGAGTCCAGGTGGGGTGCCGTGTGATTGGGAGTGGCTGGCACCCCGTCGTCCTCCTCCGAGGCCAGAACTTGTGTCTGCACCAGCTGGTGGGAGAGAGGTGGACAGTGAAAGCTCTGCCCCCTCCAGGGAGAGCCGGGGCTTATGGGCAGGGGGAGGTGAGATGGGACTCACATCCACAGACAGAGCCTGTGGCCCTCCTGCCTTCCTCCTGCACCTTCTCCCCAGCAGGGTCCTTGCCCTGTCCCCAGCTCCCCTCCTCCCCTTCCATTCCTCCTGCCCTGCACCCACCTGGGCAGCCTCCCGGGTGCAGGGCCTCTCCGTCAGGGGAGGGAGGGACAGAGCCTTCAGGGCCTCCTGCTCTAGGGCCCTCCCCGGCCCTGGCTGACCTGGGTCCTTTCCTCCTGGATTTCCAGGGTCACCTGGGTTCCCACCCTGCCCCCAGTCTCCCTAGTGTCAGTCCCTCCCCTGGCCACCTCTTCAGGGGAGAGTCCTTCCTCCTGCTGCAGCTCCTCAGCCAGGCCCGAGAGATCCAGCTCTGGTTCTGGGGAAAGCAACTCTGCCAGGAATCGGGGGTGAATGACTGCCTCCACCTGGAATGGAAGGAAGAGGCTGTGAGCAGCCTTTGCAGGAGTGCCCTGGGAGTCGGGAAGGCCTGGGGGAAATGTGACTAGCAGAGGCCAATCCAGAGACCCCCTCACAAAGGGGGAGCTTTCAAACTCCCATAGGTATTTTCTCCTCTCACATAAACACACACACACTCACAAGCAGGTGCACATGCAGACACATGGGCTCCAAAGCACCAACACATAGGCACCGACACAGACACACAAAGGCCTACAAAGAGAGAGACACACACACATGTCCAACTTACACGTCCACATATACACATCCTATGCACCAAAGTACACTCAGACACACAGGAAGACACACAGATGTCAGGGTCAAGGACCAGAGCCTAAATCCCATTATCCTGGGCCAAAGCCAGAACTAGGGTGCTAAGAGCATCTCTCCCTGGAATCCTGGAGTCTCAGACTCCAGGCCCAGCCACCTTGGTGTCAAAGTCCTCCTGGGAACACAGCTTGTCCACGTAGCTGAGGAGATCCGGGTCTGGGAAGCAGCCGTCCTCGTCCTGTGGCAGCTCATATCAATCCTCTCGACATTCCATATCTGACTCCCCTGTGGCTGAGGGGCCAGGACCCACCAGTGCCTGCGGGATGTCCCCATGCTCCCTGCGAGCCTCAGGGGGAATCTCCTTGGGGGCCTTGTTCTCCAGCAGCTGCCAGGCTCTGCGTGGCCTTGGGTGGGTGTGCTGGACCCTGAGGCCGTGTTTCCTTGGAGCACAGGCTGAGGCAGAGCAGGAGGAAGGGAAAGTGAGGGGACCCAGTGCCCAGATGCTGACCCCTGAGCAGGCACAGGGGAGGGCATTGTTGTGGGGCAATGGATATGCCTGTGGGCAGGGGGAGGAGCAGCTAGAGCCTCAGGTTTTGTGGGAGGCCAGATTCAAGTCAGGGACAGGTAAAAGTCAGGTGTGAGAACGTGTGGAACATCTAATGATCAAGGGTCTCCCCACCAGCACACTTGCTAGGCAGATTTCACAGGGGCCCCTTAGACAGGGAGGAGGGTGATGAGGTTTTACATGGACCAGGTCCACACCCCAGAGGGGAAAAGGGGGACTGAGCCCCCCTCAGGGGTTATCCGTGTTGAAAGTCCAATGCCCCCTTGAGGGAAAAGGACCAATCTGGGAACAGGAACCAGGCCTAGGCCTCTCTTACCTGTGCCTTGACGTCCAGGGGGAAGGTGATTCACAGACTGAGTGCCCCTTTTGCGGGATGTGGGTTCCTGAGGAGCCAGCTTTGGTGGAGCTGGAGGAGGCATGCCCTGTGCCCGCGATGTGCAGGCCACGTTCCCCATCCTGATCTCATCTTCTGCCTCAAATTGCAGGAACCTGGGGGGTGTTGAGGGACAGGCCCCAGTGAGAAAACCACCTGGTCTCTGGAGCCCACCCAGGGCAGCAGGACCGAGGGGGTGAGGAGAGGGTGTCCTTGGGGCTGTCAGGGCCCTGTGAGGTGCTGTCACAGCAGGGAGCTGCTCTGGTGCAGGTCCAAGATCTGGGCCTCCTCCTGCCTGACCAGCCCTGGAGCTGGAGGGCATGGCCCAGCAGAGACCCAGGTCAATCTCTGGGACCAGGCTTAGGGACACATGGTGGGTGGTGGGGGCCCCTGCTCATGTGCCCCCTGACCTTGTCTGACCCAAACAGTGGAGATGGCCAGTGGCCTGGTCAGGTATGTGTCCCCACAGATCCCTTGCCCGAACCCAGAACCTGGGTTTGGGAGTGAGAGTGCGGGAAAGCACGCATGAGACAGGGCCCAGCACAGGCTGGAGTGGGGATCCTACCCTTAGAGGTGAGGCATCTCTTGCCACTGAGAGCTAGCTGCTCCTTTGGTTTTGTTTGGAAACTAGGAGATTCACATGCAGAAATGACAGGGAGGGCCAGAGACCCATGGGCTTCCCCAAGGATGGCCGTTTGCCCATTCCAGCCATCGCTGATGAGGAGAGGCCTAGGACACACTAGGTCAGTGACGGTCAGGCACCCAGCATGAAGGGGTGCCAGGCTGCCGGGTGGAGTCCTCACCCCTGCACAGCCCCCATGCCTTCAGGGGACCCCCTCCTGGGCTGCCGTGCTCCCCAAGGCCATCCTGAGACCTCCCCACATCAGCATCACGGTAGGGCAGAGCTCCTGGGACAGGCAGGCTGGAAGAGCCAAGCTCTCCAGGTGGCAGAGGGGATTCTGGAGGCCAATAGGGGTTGGGGATTCAGGGAACAGGAGGTGTCAGGTGCCAGCCTCCTCTTGCATTCTCTCTGATTGCTAGCACCATAGCCAGATCCTGCCCTGGGGCCTGCCCATCACCCACCACCCACCCCACCATGTCGCCCATGGCCCAGGACCCTGACTCACTTTGCTGCCATTTCATAAAAGGCCATCCTCTCAACGGTGCTCATGTGCTGCCATTCCTGCATGGCCTGCCGCATGCCCTCCTCCAGCGTCATGGTGGGTTTCAGGCGAGCCAGGGTGCGAAGCACTGGGCTGTACGCCCTCAGGGTCAGTCTCTTGGTACAGCCCAGCCCCCAACTGCCCAACCCCACCCAGCTCCAAGGCCTCCATGGGCCCCAACCCTGCCAAACCCAGGCTCAAGAGGGGGAGACGAGGGTGTCTGGAGAGCAAACGCAAGCCTTCCTGGTGTCTGGTGCCACCACCTCCCACTCACCAGAGGATGATTGTCCACTCCCAGGCTATAGCTGGGACACTGTGTGGCGGGGAGCAGGTTGCCATCTCATATAAAATACAGTCCCCTCAATGAGGGAGGGCAGGCGCCCGTCTACCTGGTAACAGGTCTGAGAAGCCCAAGGATTCTTCTGCCCAGGTCTCTGCACTAGATGGCCTAGTCCCCCTTTTCGGAGGGACCTCGGGTCTAGGAGGGATGTTCCTGCCAGGCTCACAGCTCTAGGAGGATAGACCCTTCCCCTTAGTATAGCTCGACCACCTCCCCATTCACACTGGACTTCTTCAGAACAACAAGGACCGGGCATGCAGAAAGCTCTGTCCTGGGCCTGAATGTCCTAAGCCTTATCTGAAGTGATACCCACTGGCTGCCAGAGGCCCAGGTCCATGTTGAAAGGAGGTAGCACCAGAGAAGCAGGTCCCATTCACCCTCTGGCTCCTCTGGCTCCTCACATCTGAGCAGGACCCTCTCGGACTGCTCTCCTGCACTCAATGTTATCATGGCAGTGCAGAAAGTGAGACAACTGGTCTTGCATGGTGGTGGTAGCTGAGCTAAGGCAAGGACGGGATGTCATGCACTGGACGTGGGTCACATCTGAGTGCAGACGTGCCTCCTCATAGCATGGACATTGTTGTCAACCCTCCTTCTCTCGAGGTGAAAGGATGCCTGGAAACATTAGCAGGGTGTCCATGCCAAGGTCCTGTATATGCGAAGGCTCCAGCTGAGCTAATGAGGGCCTGAGAGGTCACTTACATGAGAAAGCAGGAGAGAGCTTCCGCATCGGGGCTCTGGGGCAGGTGGCTGCGGGCCAGGGACTTGAAGCGCTGCCAGCGTCGGAAGTTCAGATAGACGCTCTTATGGTGAGAGGCGTCCTCCTGAGGGCCCGTGTGCTGGGAGGCATGCAGGCTGCCTGCCCCAGAGGTGCCATGTGGCCACGGCCCAGAGCTCGCTGGGGGCAGGATGAAGGCCATCTGGGCAGCTGGTGGTGCAGCTTGAGGAGGAAGGCCTGGGGCCAAGCCTCCCTTGCCAGCCTGAGCTACTGCAATAGCTGGGGAGGCCACCCCACTGTCCCCCGCAGGGCTTGCTATGCAAAGGGGTGCAGGACACAAAGCACTCCCCATGAGGGCCCTGGAAGCATTCCCATTGAGGGTGGCCTGAGGGCGCCCAAAGGCCTGAGACTGGTGGGGCAATGCTGACCTCCCTCCTGACCAGACTGGGACAGGGATGTTGCCAAGCCCTGGGGCAATGGGGCCATGGTCAGCAGGAGTCACCCGAGGTGTCATGGGGTGAGCTGGCTGCAATAGGGTGCTGCCAGGCAGGAGTAATGGGGCCATGGGCGGTGGCAGGTGCTGCTCCCAAGCTGGCTGGTGTTGGGAGCCAGGAGTGAGGGGAGGATAGGAGCGTGAGGCCCCAGGGTGCATGACCACATCCGTGCCCAGCAGTGGAGATGCTGTGGAGAGAAAGGAAAGGGGTGAATGGAAGAGGAGAATGGGCGACATGGATGGAAGCTCTCTGGGGACTCAGAGGGCACACCTCAGTGGGAGAGGGCATTTGGCCCGAGGAACCTGTGTGTTGTGCAGATGTCATGGAGGGATTTTCATGGTCTTGACCCACGCACCAAGTTCCCTGCCCCTGTCTACCGAGAAATGCTCAGCTCAGCAGCAGGGATTGGAGAGCCTCCCTGAAGAGCTCCCTGACACCTCGTCCTCACAGGCTGTCCCCACGTCCTGGACCTGAGAGGCCATCTACTCTGAGCATGCCCCTCAGCAAGGTCACTGGCAGGTAAGGGTCTTCTCCAAGGTCCGTCCAGGCACCGTGAGGCCTTTGATGGACCTCCACTGTCTAAAGTCGAAGGGCCTCACATCCTCCTCAACCCTTCCTCTCGGGATGCTCAGCACACATCTGTTCTGTCATTCTTTTCCTGACCTCACACAACACCTCTCAAAGGGTGCGAAGATCGCTCTGCACACAGAAGCCTTAGACAAACACAGAACAGCCCCACCAAGCATGCACCTGCCTCTCGGAACCAACCACAGTGGACACTTCACGGGGGCTAAGGTGTGCCACCCCATCCCAATGGCCCTGAATCCCTCCCACCATGCAGTTCTGCTCCTCAGAGAGAAGTCTGAGAAGTCGGTGTGTGTCCCCTGCATTTTTGCCACTTCCCATCCAGGGTTGGCTTCCAAAGATGAGCACGGGCCCAGGGCGGCTCATCTGACATGGGTCATGGGAGTAGAGGCTGCCTGGGGTCCTTCCCCTTCCAGCTCCCAATAATGGAAAGTGAGGACAACCTGAGAAGCAGGCAGGAGTCAGGTGCCATTGTGAGAAAACCGCCCATTCAGGAGAAGGAGGTACATGCCACGAGGCACCGAATTGACCTCCACAGGTGTCCTAGGAGGTTTCAGAGTAGCAGACTAGATCATCTTCCTGCTTCTGTGGTACACATCTTCACCCCCCCCTTTTACAAAGGAAGCAGCCTTCCTAGGCATTCCACCTGCACCAGCCTCTCTCCACATGTAGTAGTAGTGATTTGAAATAGGAACACACTCTTCATCTCAAAGCCAGGCCTCAGCTTCTGCCGTGAGACACCTGACAAACTGCACCATGTCTGCAGAGACGTATTTCCACAAAAGGGAAACCAATACAGAACACCTCAGGCCCACGAGTCCTAGCTTGGGTGAAGTCACCTGGTTGCGCATCCCTTGTGGGATCCAAGGCCACAGTTGCCTGACCTGAGAAGTGAGTTCTGGGCAGGATGGAGGGAAACGTTCTGGGTGGTGGCAGCGAGAGTCACATCCTGCCCAGCTCAGTGCAAACCTTTCCTGAGCATGTGGCCACAGAGAACACCCACCAGCACTGACTCGTTTTCTGACTATATCCTCCCATTCCACGCCCCCATTAGCCAGAGTATGCTCCGGTTCCAATCCCTTAGAGAGGTCTGGTGAGGCGAGCTTCAGATGCCTGAGGACCACAAGGCGGGGCTAGGCTTTCCCCATGACCCACCCAGGGCCAGCCACAGGACACTGGCTACACACACGTTCCAAGTGGCTTGTCTCCCTTCTAGAAACCGCCAACCTGCCTGCTGCCATCCTGCCTCCCCAACCAGAGCAAGGCCTCTTGAACCACCTCCAAGCAGCTGTCCTCCCCAGGGCAGCCTCAGGTTTCTACAGGCTCCCCAGCTCAGATGTCCCTGGGGTGCAGTGCTCTCGCCTTCCTCCCCTTCCGTCCAACTCCATGTCCACAGTGAAGGGTCCCAACGGAAACCCAGGGATTTAAGGGAGGCCCTTTCTCTTGGAAAACAGCCCCTGTCTAGAGGCTTACCGCCTTCTGAAGCCATTCCCACAGGCATGGGCCTGGACCACCACGGGCTGGTGGCCTCAACGTGGACAGTCAAGAGCAGGACCCAGCGAGGGACTTGCCCCAACAGACGCTCAGGACGCAAGTAAAGGAGCCCAAGTTTGAATCTCAACAGTAGAATGTGGGCCTCCAGTCATTCTGCAGTGGGGGAGGGGCCGAGGGCAGGTGAGCCTGGGTGGGGGTGGGGTGCCATTCCATGCTGGCTTCTGCAGGGAGGCAAGAACCAGACGTTTCTTCCACCTTATGCAGGGGCCAGACAATTGTCGAGTGCCTCGTCAGGCAATGTACGTGTTGGTTTTCAGAATCACAGCACCAAGGTTTGTCTTGATGTTCCCTTTCCCTTTGTTATTCATCAACTTGTTTGTTGTCTTTCAACCTGCTCAGCTTCCGTCCTGGCTCCAGGCTCCCTTCCCCAGAGGCCACACTTTCTGAACAAAATTCACCTTTTATCATCTAATAACCACTTGAGTTTTCATGGCCACCTGGAACCTAATGTTTATGGTTTGGCTTCTCTCAGCAGACCCACCATTTGTGATTGGTGTGTGTCCGTCTTTCCTAAGGAAGCCGTCCTTGTGTGCCAACCAGCATCCAGCAGGGCCCACCTTCCTCATGTTCCCTTGTGCTGGAAAGGCCCAGCCTATCCAAAAAGCCGCTGCACAGCCCACGTGTCCAAGACCAGAGATCAGTCTGACGTGTTTCCAATATGATGATATTGCTGGTAAGTCTTGGAGCTTTTACCCTTTAAATGTTTGAATGTAACATTTTCCACAAATCCTCCCTTCTCAGGGATCACAGTCCAGGAGTTCTGAGTAGAAGATGGAGTGCAGAGTCCTCCTCCCCCATTTTTCCCCTGTCCACTCAGTCCTCGTTCCCACCAAGGATCAGAGATACCTGTTTCATTCACATCTTTTCAGAGATCTTTTGGGCAAGGAACATTGATTGCCATCCGTTTGCCTTTGCAGGTAGTATTCCTTTGTCTCTGGTTGAAATGTACCATGTGCACAGGGAACTCCATCTTGGACTTGTGATGGAAAAGGTTGGGGGATAATGTGAGAAAGTGATTACATATGTATCCTATATAGATATATATGTATCATATATCATATGTACATACATCTGTCTGTAGGACAGGGTCCTTTGGCTGCACAGCAGAAGTAGATCAAACATTGTAAATCAACTGCAGTGGAAAACATAACCTCTTGTAAGATCAAAGAGTTCCTATTGAGAAAAAGTAAAAATGGAAGCTAGAAAATTAAATTGCAGCCCCGTAGACCTGAGTGTCTTTACTTTTGTTGCCTTCCTACTGATATTGTGGCTCCTCTGTTACTGGATGCATTTTTTACATGGGAGTTCCTCCATTCTCTTGAAATTCAATGTGCTGAAAGGGCAGAGTGCTCAAAGCCAGGCAAAAACAATAGTAAATGTGCAGCTCCATTTGAGTTTTTCATTTCCCATACACAGTGCCTGCATTTAGCCTGACCTGTGTCCCGTGCACCATTTTGGACATATCTTTACTGCAAGTACTTTCCCTGTGTATCTGAAGTTTACCTTTCCCTCGGAATCAGCATGCATCTGGCAAGACTTGCCCATAAGGGTACCATATTAGGCTACAGGGAGTGGGCAGTTCTTGAGGGGATGAGAACTTGGAGTGGAGACCAAAGGTGCCTTTTGGTCCAACCCAAAAGAAAATGGCAAAGGGACCCCAAATCTGCAGGCTCTTTGGATGAAATGGCAATGGAAGAGCCAAGATATACTAGTGCGTCGTTGAGCTTTATGTGGTTAAGGACAGAAGTAAGGGAGGAGAAGACAAAATCTTCTCTTTCCTTATGTGAAAGAACCAGATGTGTGTGTGTGGGGGGGGTCTCTTGGTTTAATTGCTTTCTCCTTTGGGGGACACACGTGCTGCCTGTGGATGTTCCTAGGCTAGAAGTCATATCAGACGTGCACGAGCAGGCCTCTGCCATAGCCAGAGCAATGTGGGATCCAAGCTGCGTCTACAGGGCCTACAGCACAGCTCAGGGCAACCCTGGATCCTTATTCTACTGAAGGAGGCTGGCATGGAGTGTGCATCCTCACAGATCCTAGGGCGGTTTATGTCTGCTGCGCCATGATGGGAATTGCTGGCTTTTGTAGGTGTGAAAACATCGACTGCCCATGATGTGGGTGTTCCCTTTGACACAGTGCCAGCTTTTTATCCACCAATGTCCAATCTCCACGTGTCCAAACCCACTCGCATCAAAGTCCTCCCCAGCAAGCCCTGCTTAAAAGCTGGTGCATTTCCTGTGTGCATCCCATACCCTTGCTCTTGAGCATCGAGGCTCGTCCTTGCCTATGGTGCTGTCTGCATGGGAATCAACGTAGCATCCCTGACACAGCCAAACGGATACACACCTGAAGAAACATTCAGATTGGGAGTTAAGGTCAGCTTTTCACGATGCAAATGATAGGAATGCATATGTCCGTCTTGTGTGGTGAGAGGCGAGGTCTCGGGAACATCATCAAGGGAGGTGAGGGGTGAAAACCTCCTAGGACTGCAAGCAAATCTCTTGGGAGGCAAGAGTCCCTCTGTGCAGTAGCAGAACTACAATTCCTCCTGATGTTAGGGTGTTGGGCAAGGAAGGAGAGGTTGAAAGGATTGTTGCAGATTGAGAAGAAGGAGTTGTGTGGGTGCTTCCGAAGCTTCTTGCCCCTTGCAAAGGAACAAGGACTCCAAAGAGGGTGAGAAGCTGAGGCGAGAGTATCTCCTGCAATGCCATGGTGAGCTTTGTAGGAAGAAACTCTGGAATGGGGCACTGCAAAACTGAGCACCATGGGAATAGGGCTCTCTATTGGAGCTTTTATACTGAAGAAACATTTCAAGAGCTTTCAAACAAGACCTTCATATGAGAAGATTGCTGAGGCACCCATTGTACCCAGGCATTCAGGAAGGCCAGGCTTCCTTGCTGCTTCCTCCCCTTCTTCAGCCACTCCTGCAATTTGTTACAAGGTTCTCACGCATAGCTCAGGTGTAGTATTTGTGGGGGTTTCTTGTTTGGTTGGTTTTGAATTGTTCTTTCCCCAAGACAATGGTTTTGCTACTGTACAGCATGGTGACCCAGGTACACACACATGTACACATTCTAGTCTCTCCCATGAGCATGCTCCATCACAAGTTCCCAGTGCTACACAGCAGGATCTCATTGCTAATCCACGCCAAAGCCAATCCTTTGCATCCCTTCACCCCAAGCTCCCAATCCACCCCACTCCCTCCCCAGATGTCGTATTGGCATGAGTCTTCTCAGGGACACTGACACAAAAGTTGCCTTGTGGAAACGAGGTGCTCCCAAATCTTCCATCATTTTTGACTGACTTTGAACTTCTGAGGGCCGCATCCATGGCATCGGGAGATTGCCAGGCTAGGGGTCCAATCAGAGCTGTGGCCCCTGGCCCATGCCAGTGCCTCAGCAATGCCAGATCCCAGCCGTGATGGCAACCTACACCGCAGCTCACCTCAACACCCACCGGGCGAGGCCAGGGGTGGAACCCGCAACTTCATGGTTCCTAGTCAGTTTCAGTTCTGATGCACCATGACATGAACTCCTTCCGTTGTTCATTATTTTATACTACCTCAGAACCCTACATCCCGACATCAGAGAGGCAGAGGTTGTCAAATCAGCGGCACTGTAATGAGGGAAACCAGTCATGGAAGTGGGTGTCTCAACGTCCTTTGGACCATGACCTCTGATTGTTCCTGCAGAGAGCTTCGGGGCAGGCACTGGCAGCTGAGGAGAAACATCTCTGGAGATGGATCACTAGCATCAGGAGACAGTGAACCTTCCACTCCCACATGGAAATTGAAAGGCACCGAGAGATCCCAGGTTTGTGTCTTGTGGACGTTTCAAGTCTGTGCCCTTGGGAGCTCTGGGTGTCATCAGAGAGATGTAAGGGTCTTGAGAGGTATCCTGTGGAGGAAGAAATGCTGTGATGTTGGCATGGACCAGAAAAGGGATCTGAGGGTTCAAGTTACTTTGGCGAGCATTACCAAGTCAGGTGGGTATGTTGAATCTGCTCCTACTTCTTTGTGGGTGGATGGCCACCTGAACGTCCATGATGTCGTGCCAAACGTAGGGAGGGAGAGGAATAGTGTTCCCAAATACCTGCTGTCGTGTGACTGGCCAAGAGGGTCAAGTTTAGCTCACCAGCATAACCAGGACAACCAGCACCGTACAAAGGAGACACACCTGTGCACCAACCTTTATTGAACAAGCTCCATGTGTTAAAGAAAGACATGAAGAACAAACATGCGTGGAGAATCGCGGCATTTGGAAATTCTCTAGGCATGGCGACATGAGCACCTTCTCTGAAGAGAGGTTCCCAGATCTCCAACAGCGTGCTAGAATGGTTCTTTAATGGATCCATCCAATTTGCTAGGGGAAAGACCCTTCTCTTTCTAGACAAGCAAATCCCAACCCAAAGAGTCCACACAGCCTAAGGTGCTGTGGCCCAAAGGGCATGAATGTCCTTGGCCCACTTTGAGGATTCTGTGCTTAGGCTGGATCTCTGCAAACTCTTGTATGGGGATCCTATCTAAATGCATGGGTGTCACCGATGCAGTGTGACCGTGGGGGCTCATCTCCCAAGAGATAGGGTTTAAGAGGAGATGGCCACAGAAGCTCCCAGGGAGAAGACAGGAAGACAACCCCAGAGAACTTTGCAGCGAATGCAAATCCTCCATGACATTCCTGTCTTGTAGGGAGCTCCTGGGCCAGCTCTTCTGATGCTTCCTTCCCTCCCTCCTCTTCCCACCTGTCCCCTGCTGACTGAGCTGTTGTGCACAGAGACTACCATCCTCCAACCGCTCCTAGTGTCTGTTGAGGAGGGTCCGCTTGGGTAGTCAGTAGCGCACATTCGAGCAAGGAGGGTGGTTTCCCAAGGGGTGGCCTGCCTGAGGGTGGGGCCCGTCATGGTGGCCTTTGGCGTTCATTCCATGACAGCCCTGCTAAGGAATATGGGGACTGTTCAGCCATTGGGTGTGACCGCTCTGTGCTCTTGTGCACGCTGCAGACTCCTTGTGCCCTCCTCCATGTGGGTTCATGCCCGCATGGAGCTCAGGTCCGGAGCAGTGTTTCCACCACAGCTTTTAGCAGCACTGTGGATCAGGCTGCTGGGAGACTTGAGGGACTGTGGGGCCTATGCAGGCAGGGGACTAAAGAGTGTGAGTGATTAAAATGGGTGGCATTCCAGTGTGCCCGCCATTCCAAAGCATAGGAAAGCTCGAAGGAAGAATTTCCAATTTGAAAACCCTCATGGGGTTCACAAGAAGTAGCTCAGGGCTCGGGAAAAGGAGTGAAGATGTACCATCCAGGCTGCTAGTTTCACCTGTGTCTTCCTTTTCCACATACCAATGTCGGTCAGCACTTCTGTTCAAAGGGCATGCTTGGGTCTCTGTTGGGGGCAGCCTTGCTGAATGTAGTGCTGACCACCTAGTTGGAGTCGGATGTAAATCGTGATGGATTTGCAAGCCTAGGGGGGATTGGTACAAGGCCACCCGGTTGTCGGGAATCTGGTAATGCGTCAAATGTGAGGGTTGGTTGGGTTTTGTCTATGGATATGTGTGTAAGGGGAGATCATGCCTGTGTTTGGGTGAGCGTTTGTCTTTGGAGGGTGCTGAGATGTGACAGAGGCATAGTCCAGGATCTGGCGTTTAGGTGTTTGTAAGTTGGTGTTCAGGGGCCTATTTTTCATGGATGTTTTCCGCCATGAAGTTGGGGATTGTGTGTCTCCTGGTGGACTTGGTAGGATTATCTGCCTAGGCCTCAGGGCAATGTTAGGGAAGTCCAGGGGCCGATCTGTGTGTGTGTCCCTTTGGGGCCTGTAGTGAAACTTCGTGGTTGGGACTTGACCCCAGCCAAAATTGAGAGTGGGACTGGAATCTACCTTGCCCTCAGCTTGGCACCTCAAGCCAGGATCCCAGGTTCAGAGAGGATTCGAGCGCACAGACTTCTTCTTTTTGGTGGCATCTGCCCCATGTGGAGTTTCCCCGTCCACGGACAGAGTGCCACAGCAGCAATCGGGACCACTGCAGTGAACACTCAGAATCCTTAGCCTTCCGTGCCACAAAGGAACGCCTAAACCTGCTCAACCCCACTGTCTTTGCACTGTCAGACCCCTCACCAGGTGTCAGGATTTGATGAAGCTCTGGTTCTTCTGCTTCGTGGCAGGAAGCATTTGGCATGAAGCGAAGCCCCAGGTAAAGAGTGAGTTTAGGAGCATAAGACCCTGGGGGGAGATACGCGTAAGCTGGCCAGGGAGCAGAGCAGCCCCAAGAACCCAGAGAGCTACATTTCTAGAATGCAAGGCCCAGTGGGGAGGGGAGAAGACTGCCTTCTTCCTCATTTGGGGGTGGCAATCAAGGCTTCCATCTCCAGCTCCTCATTGTGCCCTATATGGATGGTGTGCCCTGGGCTGTCACAGTGCTTGTTCAAATCGGTGGGTATTCCCAGGAGTTTGGTTGTATATCAACTGGGGTAATTCATCTCAGGTTTCCATCTACTGTCCTCTTTTACCTAGGCGTGTCCCCTCTCCCCTGAGTTTCTGTCTGGGTGAGGTGCAGAAATGCTCCTTGTCCAGGATTCTTCTCTCCTTGACTTCATGCAGCAGGACTCGTCCTCCATATCTGTTTTGTGCTTGAAGTCTTGGGGGTTGTGTCTTGAGCGTGTCTGGCACTTCGATGCATCTGGTCTTCCTTCAAGTCGGGTAAGTCATGGCTGGGTTCCTTTTCTTGAGTGATCATCAGCTTTAGACCATTTCGAAGACCCCTTGAAAGCTTGTCTTTAACCGATCCCCAGTGGGCGGTTTCTGCTCTTTAAGGATCCTCCTCTGTCCTTCCTTTTAGGATGATGATTTGTGTGTTCGTGGCCTGTCATATGGCTCTTTGCTTTTTTGTGTGTAGCACATGTTCCGGAGCTGTGCATGTGTCTTTTGATGTGTAGAGGGCGAGTCGGCCTATCTTCTGGGACAGGTGAATGCTATATAGGTGGGCATGCCGTATTGGAATGCTTCTGGATTCTGCACGCTGGAAGAGTGCATGCCCTTGGATGGAGCCTTGGGGAGTGTGGGTTTATGGATATGCCGAGAGTGTGTTATATGCGTGTTTGGAGGAAAGGACGTAGGCTGCTAGGTTTGCAATTGTGTCATGTACGGATTAATTGTGGGTCTGCTTGGGTGTTTTGGAGAGTGGTGTGTATAATGTGTTTGAGTGTGTATTCCAGGGGCATGGGCATTTGGAGGCATATTCGCTGGGGCTATGCACTTGTAGTTTTCAGGAGGGACATGTTAGGCTTATATATATATGTGGGGACGTGGGGAAGTGTGTGTCTGCTGGAGAGATGAGGTTCTGTGTTTCTACAGGGGCGTGGAAGACGTGCATTTCTTGGTGTGAGAAATATGTGCTGTGGTTATGTGTTACTAGTTTGCAGATGGATGAGCTGAGTCCTAGGATCATTGGATATGTGGAAGTCATTTCCTATGTGGTTTGCTGGCGATAGGTCCATGTGTCCTACGTGTGTATACTTGTTTGTGTGTCTATCACCAGGTGCATGAATGACCAGGTTGTGTTCCTATGGTATGGAGGTGTTGGGAGTGTGCCACGTTGCTTCTTGGCAGAATGCCGAGGTGTTTCTACAGGTCCTAGGTACGAAGAGATGGTGTGTCCACATTGAGGGTGAGGGCTGAAATGCATATGCAGTTGACACCCACACAGGTGCAGTGTCCTGGCAGGGCGGTTGTCTTCTGGAGAGGTGGCACCATGTGTAGTGTTTGGGGCATCTGTATGTTCAAGGGTTGGGAATATTTGTCCGTGTGTGTCCATAGGTGTTTGAGACGTGTACATGTGTATTAGTACGTGTAGGCCGATTGTGGCTGTGTGTGTATTTGAGGTCCTGGGGCTTCTGTAGTATGTATTTGGAGGGATGCCAGAGGTAGGTGTGTGTGTTTGGAAACAAAGAAATCTCATAGGCGATGTGTGTGTGTTCTGGAATCCTGGCCTAGAAGTCCTGTAGGGCTGTGGCCTTGCCTATGGGCTGTGCGTGAGGCGACTGTTAGGAGCTGGTGGTAGTGAGCCTGTATACGAGGTAGTCAAAGTGTACCACTGGTCAGTGTTTGTATTCAGGCCCCTGTTGGGTATGTGCATGTGAAGACTTCAGGTGGTATAGCTTTGTTTGTGGGGAAGTGGGAGGAGTGGGGGTTGGCCTTTTCTTGTCTTTTCAGGGCAGACCCATGGCATTGGGAAATGCCCTGGCTATGGTGGAATTGGCGCTGCAGATGAAGCTGCCAGCCACGGCCACAGCAAGGCCAGATCCGAGCTGCATCTGGGACCTGCTCCATATCTGAAGGCAATCCTGGATCCAGGGATTGCACCTGCCTTCTCTCCTATACGGGTCAGGTTCATTCCAATGTAGCCCCGACGGGAATGCCTGCTGGAAGTTTTTTCCTCACAACATCATTTTCAGTTCTTGGCATCAGCCCAGTTATCTTTTCCGTGTCATCGGAGTTTAGTCTTGGCAGATTGTACTTTGCTAGGAAGGTGTCCATTTCGTCTAGGAAGTCTGTTTTCTTGGCATAGAGTTGCTTTTAGTAGTCTCTTCTGATCCTCTGTATTCTGGGATGTCCATTGGAAGCTGGTGTGCATTTTGATGGTTATTGATTTGAGTCCACTCTTTTTTCCCTGATGAGTCTGTCTAAGGGTTTATCCATATGGTGGATGTATTCAAAGAAGCCGTTGTAGCTGCATTGATCTTTCCGATGGTTTTCTTCGTTGCTCTTTCCTTTCTGCTCTGATCATTAGGATGTCTTTCCTTGTGTTTGTCTTTCTCTGGTTGCTTTGGGCGTAAGGCCAGTTTGTTTGTTGGTGGTTTTCCTTGTTGGCTGAGGTAGGCTTGTATTGCTGGAAAGGTCCCTCTTCGATCTGCCTTTGCTGCATCCCATAGGCTTTGGATTGTTATGTCTTTGGTGTCACTTGCTTCTTGGGATCTTCAGATTTCCTCTTTGGTTTCTCCGGCACTCCCTTGGTTGTTGAGTAGCATGTTGTCGAGTTTCCGTGCGTTGGTGTTTGTTGCCATTGTTTTCTTGGTGGTTGATTTCGAGCCTCATAGCGTTGGGTTCATACAAGCTGTGGGATAGGATTTCAATTTCCTTCCATGTACAGTGGCTTGCTTGGTGACGCAGCATGTGATCTGTCCTAGGGAATGTCGGGTGTGCCCTTGAGAGGAGTGTGTATCCTGCTTCATTGGGAGGGAAAGCGCTCTACATACGGAGGAAGTGCCCTGTGGTCCAATGCATTATTGAAGGCCTGGGTTCCCTTGTTGATTTTATGTCTGGAGGACCGGTGCGTTGATGGGAGTCGGGTGTGAAGGCCCCCTGCTCTGACTGTGTTAGTGTCCATTTCTCCGTTTACGGTTGTAGCAGTTGCCTTCTACATTGCGGGGATCCTGTATTGGGTGCATATAGGTTTCCAATTCCCATCTCCTCTCCTTGGATTGATCCTTGACCGTTACGTAATGACCTTCTTTGTGTCTGATTAATAGTCTTTATTTTATCTTTCTTTTAAGGTCTCTTTTGTCTGATGGGGGTGTTTCTACTCCGTCTCTCTTTTAATTCCCACGCACGAGAACTATTTTCTTCCATCCTCTCACTTTCAATTTGTATGTGTCCCTCAAACTGAAGGGGGTCTCTTGAAGACAGCAGGTCTACCTATCTGTCTATCCCTCTACCTATCTGGATCGAGATCGAGATGGAGAATGAGATGGAGATCTCGATCTAGACCCAGAGAGAGGGAGATGCGTCTTCTTTTTGTATGCATGCAGCCAGTCGATGTCTTTCGGTTGGGGCATTTTGTGCCTTTCCATTGAAGGTGCTTCTTGATCTGTATGTTCTTATGGCCATGTTATTAGCTGTGTCAGATTGGGTTTTGTTGGTCTTTTCCCGTCCTCCCTTGTTCTCTGCTCTTGTGGTTTGATGACTGCCTCTAGTGGGGTGTTTGTTGGGTGTTTTTTGATTGTTATTTCCCCGAGACAGTTTTTTCCACTGTCCAGCATTGTGACCCAGTTCCCCATACGTGTATAATTCGTCTTTGTGCCATTATCATGCTCCATCATAAGTGAGTCGTCCTCGTTCTCAGTGCTACACAGCAGGATCTCCTTGCTAATCCCTTCCAAAAGCAGTCGTTTGCATCCAATAACCCCAAGTTCCCCATCCATCTCACTCCCTCCCCTCGCTCTAGGCAGCCACAAGTCTATTCTCCAAGTGCATGAGTTCCTTTAGGTGGAAAGGTTCCTTTGGGCTGAATATGAGACTCCTCATATGAGTGATGTCGTATGGTAGTCGTCCTTCTCTTTCGGACTTCCTTCACTCAGGATCGAGGATCTCGTTCCATCCATGTTGCTGCAGATGGCATTAGGGTGCTCTGTTTTATGGTGCAGGAGTATTCCATTGTGTGTATATACCGCGTCCTCTTTGGCTCTTAATTGTTATTTCCCCGATACAATCTTGTTTTCTACTGTACAACGTGGTGACCCCGTTACACATACATGTAGGCATCCTATGTTCTCACATCATCATGCTCCGTCAAACGTGACTAGACATTGTACCCAGCGCTACACAGCAGGATCTCATTGCTAATCCATTCCCAAGGCAATAGTGGGCAGGCATTAACCCCAAGCTCCCCATCCACCCCACTCCCTCCCCCTCCCCTACCCCTTGTCCACCACAATTCTATTCTCCAAGTCTATGTGTTGCTTTTCTGTGGAAAGGTTCATTTGTGCCGTATATTAGGTTCCAGATATAAGTGTGTGGTATCCTCTTCTTGAATGGATCCCTTAACCGTGAACTAGTGTCCTTCTTTGCCTTTCTCAATGGCCTTCGTTTTAAAGGTGATTTTGTTGGATATGAGCAGCGCTACTCCTGATCTCCTGTCTTGTCCATTGGCATGAAATATCTTTTCCCATCCCCTCCCTTTCAATCTATACGTGTCCTTTGCCCTCGGGTGAGCTTGTCTAGGCAGCAGATTGAAGGTTTTTGCTTTGGTACACAATCTGGCATTCTGTGTCTTTTGATGGGAGCATTCGGTCCAGGAACAATTCAGGTGGGCATTGATAGATGTTTCTTGATTGCCATTTGAAGCCTTGTTTTCCCGTTGAGTCTATGTTTCTCTTTTCTCCTTTCTTTTCCTTTGGGTGGATGGGTTCCGTTGATTCTCTGCTGGAGTCCTTTCCTTTTCCGATTTTTGAATGTAGTGTTGGCTTTTGGTTTGGGGTTGCCCTGTTTTGTTATTATGTTAACCCCTTCGTATGTCTGCTCACTTTAGCCTGACCGTTACATAGGACCAAACGCGTCACTGAACCAAGACAAAGGATCTACATTTTCTTCCATTCCTCGCCCTCATTGTATGATTTGATGTAGTTTATTTCATTTTATGTTTTTGACATCTTCGTGGTTAGATCTGTACGCTGGCTTCTCTAAGTCACTGCTTTCCAATGGCTTTTTTTCTTTTTTCTTTTTTTGAATTGGAGAAGCCTTTGAGTATTTCTTTCAGAATGGGTTTTGTATTGCAGTACTCTTTCAGTGTTGGTTTGTCGGAGAAATTCTTGATTTCCCTTTCGATTTGAAATGATAGTCTTGCTGGATAGGGTATTTGGAGGAGGCAGATTATTTGTTCTTTCTTTCAGTGCTTTGAATGGGTCTCGCCACCCCCTTCTGGCCTGGAGTGTTTCTGTAGAGAAAACTGCTGATAACCTTATTGGGGTTCCCTCATCATGAATGCCTTGCTGTTCTCTTGCTGCCTTTGGCCTCCTCCCTTTCTGTTTACCTTTGGCCATATTGATCAGAATAGGTCTTGCTGCGTGCCTGTTTGGGTTCAACTTGTTTGGGGCTCTCTGTCCTTCCCGTATCTTGCTATCACTCTCCTGTAGTTGTTGCTTTAAAACCTCGATTGCAGGACTCCCTGTTGTGGTGCCCTGGAAACTGGCCATGGCCCCTGCCCCTCTCCCCCAGCCGCAAGGACCAGACCCTCCCTTTGGCTGATGACATGAGGAGATTTCCCACCAGATGGCCCGGCCCTGAGCGCACTAACTCTAGGAATTCCCTGCCGCTCTGTTTCTAAGCCCCACTGACCCCCTGAGCAAGACCGGCTGCCTCCACCAGGCCTGGGTATGGGCATCTTCGGAAAAGGCTCAACCAAGACCTTGAGAGAACACCAGATGTCTAAAGGAATGAGAAAGGAAGAGGGTCCCGGTTAGGGGTGTGCTGGTGCAGCCCAGGGCCTTGCCAGAGCTGAGGTCTGCAGGGGCTTGAGCTGGCCAGGCTCCACTCCCACACCAGCTCTCTTGGGCCCTGTTGGGACATATGTCCCTTCTCGGCCTTGGACAGTGCCTTCTTCTGGAGCTCCAGGGGTTCTCCAGGCACAGAGGCCCATCTGCTGATAGATTGAAACCTGTGATTGTCCTGAGGGTCAGTCAGGAGCTTCCTACATCAGGACGCCCATGCCTGCCTGCATGGCTTACACAGGTTCATCAGCCATGGGATGCCAGTGTTTGGAACTTCCCAGAAGTACAACTGAGTGACCGTGCATGGCAGAGACTCCTCTGACCTAGCTCTGTTGCTTGCAGCCTAAGTCCCCTGTCCTCTCTAGGGTGGTTCCAGGGGGCTGCCCTCATCTGTGACCTCCCATTTTCAGGGTGTCTCATGGGGATGGCCCGCTGGGGCTTAGACGGCTGACATGCCCCCTACCCCAGCATCTACACCAATATCACCTGCTTCTCCCATGGGACCAATGAGATCCAGAAGCACATGCCTCTCCCTGAGCCCACGGTCCCTCCTCCTACACCCAGGTTCCATCACAGTCTCTGCAGGCTGCTGGCTCTCCTGGGCCTGGCACAGGCTTTGTGCCCCCAGAGACTGGCCCCTGCTGCTGTTCATGCTCGAGGTCCTGCAGCAGGCCTGGTGCAGACCCCCCGAGCTCCTGTGCTCCTGTCTCTGCCTCAGACTCCAGTCTCCATTTGGCAAACAGCTCCCCCACCAGCTCCATCAGCTTTCCAGGGCCCCATCTTGGCCTTCCAAGATGTGGCATTGCTGTGGCTGTGGTGTAGGCCGGCTGCCAACCGTGGCCACCCCACAAACCAAGCCTGCAATCTCCAATAACCAAAGGAAAGTCTCCTCATGCTGCTGCCTTGGGGCCCTACGGCCCCTCCTGTCATCCGTCCTTCCTTCTTCTGTTGGGGTCCTCCATCTGACTCCCTGGACAAGGGGAGAGGACATGAGAGGGAGAGTGTCCCAGGAGGAAGGTAGGGGTGGGGATGCTGGTGGAGCCCAGCTGGGGACAGAGAGGGTGTCTTCCCTTGAGACTCCTTCCTGCCCTGGGAGTGCCCAGGCCTTCGGAGGGAATCGGTCAGCTCTAGCTGCCCTCACCAATCCCATGGACAATGGGGCTTAAATAACAAGAATTTATCAAGTCAGCGTTTTGGAGCCCAGCCTTCTGAGTTTCCGGTATAAACAAGCTGGGTTGGCCCTGAGGCCTCTCTCCTTGGATTCCAGATGCCCATCTCCGGCCTGCGCCCTCACATCAGCTCCCTCTGTGGGACTCAGGGTCTAAATCTGCCCTTTCTATAGGGGCACCCATCCTATTGTATTCGGGGCCACCTTAGTGACCTGATTTCAGCTCTTTCTGTACAAACTCTGCTGCAGGGCTTGCTGTGGTGGTGCCCTGGAACTGAACCCGAGAAGGAACCATGAGTGTTCAGGTTCGATCCCTGGCCTCGCTCAGGAAGGGAAGGATCCACTGTGGCCATGAGCTGTGGTGTAGGTCTCAGACCCGGCTTGGATGTGGCATTGCTGTGGCTGTGGTGTAGGCCGGCTGCCAAAGCTCTGATCGATCGATGGATCGTTCGGATGCCAAGCCTGGGAACTTCCATATGCCGCCCCAGCAGCCCCTTTCAAACAAACAAACGTAGGCAATGGAAAGACAAAGAAAAGACAGCTCCACGTAAGGTCATGTTCGGAGGTCCTGGGGGAGAAACCTTCCACATAAAAACTTTGGGTGATAGAGTTGTAGCCCCTTTTGGCAGGTGTCTCCAGTGCCAGGGATGAAGGGTCTTTTGTAAAAGAAAGGAACCTCAGTCCTGGGTTGGCGTTGGGATGAAGGAGGATCGACTCCCCAAAGTGAGGGAGGGACGTTTCCAGAGTGCAGGGCACTCGAGCCGGATCAGAGCCCATGACCCAAGGCCATGAGGCATGGGGTTCCAGCCCGTGGCATATAAGGCTCTTGAAGGAACGGTGTCTAGGTGACTGAGAGGGAAGCTGAGAGAGGAGCTCCAGCGCCAGGCTGTGAGATGAGGTCCAGGCCTCATAGAACTCTGCTCCTACATTGGATTCCCAGCACCCTCTTTCAGCACGCCCATGGCCCTGCTCTCCATAGCCTGAAGGGGAACAACTCACTGCCCACCTTTCTGGCCCCCACCCCCACATGAACAGCTGCCTTCGGTCCAAGGGCCCCAGCGAGCCTGGCCCAAGGGGTCCACCCGTCCAGCACTTGGAGCCTGATGTCTCCTTTTCGGCTTAGCTGTCTCGGGCCAACCCGAGGGAGTTCCTGGAAGCAGTGTTGTTGCAATCCTTCCTGCCCTCTGCCTGACCCAGTGTTCTCATGTAGCCAGCAGGATCCCGGGAAGCCTCACAGTGGACCCAGCCTTCAGGACTCATAGTGCTATGGTGGGTGACCTATCTCTTCCTAACGTTTGCCCATTTTGTGGTGGAATAGGTCCCGCTGTTATGGTCGTGTCTTGGCAGTGCCTTATTCCCTCGAGACACCAGACTTGGGTCAGATGTGTGGTTGGCAGGTGGTTTCTCCAAACCTGTAGCTTCTTTTCACCTAGGAAAATGTTTCCATTTGATGAGGTCCGTTTTCTGTCTGGGGTAGTGTTTTGGCTGTCATGGGGAAGAACGCTTATCTTTTCATTGTTGCTCATGTTGTTGTTGCCTATTGCAGCGGTATTGATGTAGTTATCTTCCGTTTGATTGAAAGGACAGTGAGGTACCATGTTGTGATATTTCCTGCTGTGTCGAAAGTGATTCGGTCATACATACACACACACCCCTTCTCCCTCAGATTCTATGCCCATATCGACTATCACTAACTGTTGGCTAGAGTTCCCTGGGCTCTACCACAGGTTCCCGTTGGCCGGTCATTCCATGCACTCAGTGTGCAGAAGCCAGTCCCAAACCCCCAGTCCTTCCTGCCCCGGACTTGGCTCCTTTGGTACCCATCCGGTTTTCCAAGGCTGGGAGTCTGTTTCTGTTCCGTGCACACGTTCATTTGTGTCCTCTCTTTCGGTTCCACTTAGAAGTGGTATCATACGATGTTTGTCTTTCCCTGTCTACCTTCACTTAGGATGATAATTTCCAGGTCCGTCCTTGCTGCTGCAGCGTTCATGATTCCATTTTCTTGTATGATTGTGTGATGTTCCCCCGTACATATGAACCTCATCCTCTTTATCCATGCCTCGGCCGATGGACATTTAGCTTGCTCCCTTGTCTTGGCTATTGGAAATGGTGCTTCAGTGGACATTGGGGTGCATGTATGTTTTGAAGGGCCTTTCTTTCCTTCTGATGAAGTCCAACTTTCTGTTCTTTCCTTCCCTTTTGGGGTACTGTTTTTCTTGTCATGTGGAAGACCCCTTTGCCAAGCCCGAGGACCCAGAGGTTTGCTCCAATTGTTTTTTCTTAGGTGTGGTAAACGTGGCATCGTTTGTATCTATACAAATTTTACATTTGCACTGAATGTTCCATGATGAGTTCATTTTCGTATGGGATAAAACCCCTATCCCTATTCCATTCTACTGCCCTTGAGCTTCCGTATTAGAACATCCCAGGTTGGTGTATTGCTATGGAGCTATTTCTGCATTCTCTCTCTGTACACTGAACTCTGTCTGCCTCTATCCCTCCAGCAATGCCAAGCTGCCCTCCATAGAGCGTTCTCATAAGCCGAATCACCTCCCACTTTAATGTGCTTTCTCGAAATTATGTTTGATGTTCTGGTTCCTTTATCTTTTCTTTATACATTTTAGAATAATTTCATCCATGTGGGCCAAAGACAAAAAAAAAAAAAAACTTCTGTTGGAATTTGGCCATATTCTGTGTTGAGTCTTCCCATCCATGAGTATAATACGTGTCCGCATTGTTGTAGGTCTTGTTTTGTTTTATCATACAGATGCTCTATCCCAAATATGTATCCCCGGATTTCCCATTGTGGCTCAGTTTGTGACAAACCTGAAAGAGTGTCCAGGAGGATGTGGGTTCAATCCCTGACCTGGCTCAGTGGGATGAGGGCCCCGTGGTGCCACCAGCAGCAGTGTGGCTTGGACCTGGTGTTGGTGGGGCTTTGCTGTAGGCTGGTAGCTGTAGCTCCAGGTTGACCCCCTTGCCTGGGACCTTCCGTATGCCGTGGGTGCAGCCATAGAATGACCGGTATAACCAAATGCTTCAAGGTTTTGGCAAATCTTGTGTATTGCATGGTGTTTTTCGTTTTGGTACCACGTTCTTTTGTGGGATTTACACACATGATGAAGGTTTTTGTGTCGACCTTGTATACTGAGACTTTGATAAAGTGACCTCCATCTCTTCCGTGTGTCTTGGAGATTTGGTTGGGCTTCCCATGGAGGTAGCCATGCTATCCATGAGCATGGAGAATTATGTTTGTGCCTGTCTCATCTGTAGGTCTTTCTTTGTTTTTCCTGCCATGCTGCCCTGGCTCGTAGCTACAGTACTAAGTAGAAAAGGAGAAATGAGAAAGACCTTTCTGACCTGTTTTGGATGGAGGAGGAAGACGTTCATTCTTTCACCATCACGCAGGAGGCTTGGTGTAGCTTTTTGTCGAGATGTTCTCTACGGGGTTCAAGGAGTGTCCTTCTCTTCCTAGATTTCTGAGTGTTTCCTACATGAATGGGTATGGCACATGTTCTGCAAGCGCCATTGTGACCATGTAGGTTTTCCTCAGTAATGTCTTCATGCAGCCGATAAAGTTGATGGTTGTGCATAGTAAGCCAAGCTAGTGTTCCTGGGCTAGAGTCCCTCTGAACATAGGGTATTGTCGTGAGCTTCTTTGTTCCTGCGTTTGTTGTATTTTGTGATTTGTATTTTCTTGATGCCTTGTGTGAAAACGTAGGTTGTGGATGGGAGACCTGACATCTTTTGTATTCTATAAGCATTTCATGCCAATTGCTTCCCTCTTAACACCAGTTTGTCTGGATCCTACTACCTGTTAGGTACTGCACGTTCCTTTGCCTACCGTTCTATATATTTTCCAAGTTCTCCTGGAGAGGCCTCTTTGAGCATGGAGTCGTTCGAAGGGTGCATCTCCATGTGCACATATCTGGAGGCTTCCTTTCTTCTCATTCTCGTTGTTCTGCAATGGACAGCATATGCTTTGGGCCCAGTGGAGTGAAATGCAGTGGCTCTTTGTTTCCTTATCGTAGAGGTTCTCGAAACATCCCAGGCAGGAACGGCTCCAATATGACTGTGACAGAGGAGTGCTCTGCCTATTTCCCTTACACTGTAACCATAAGGGGATTACCTGAACATGGAAATGCCAGGCTTCTGAAGATGTGTCTGACAGGGCCAGTTCACAGCCACCCCTGCCCATTGTTGTCTGGATCAGCTTACAAGTAGAGAGAGAGCCAGGGTCCAGGAGGGGGCCCAGATGCAGCGTTCTGCCGCTTTCTATGGCTGTGATCCCATGTGGGCATTGGCTACCACCAGAAGGCTGACAGGCAGGAGCCAGGTGCAGTCCCTGGCAGGGGGATCAGCACTCCCAGTGGGCAAAGCTCCAGCCTCTCTCCTACTGCCCAGGGCAGGTCTGAGCTGTGGGTGCAGCCACCAGTCTCTGAAGGCTGATGACAGAGGCACCAGGAGGCACACCCCAGCTCTGTCAGCCACAGTCCCTGGCTGTTGGCAGGGACCGTGATGTCCCAAGGAAGAAGGCCCACCTCCCAGCTGCAAGGAGGTGGTCTTGAGCAAGTCAGAACTGCCCTTTCTCGTCTTCAGCAAGCAACATTTCCATCCCTGCCTGTTGCTTACCCCAAACCCATGTGGTTGCCAGGCTTTCTTTTTCAAACCTCTTCCAAAGCACTTCCTGAAAGGAAGGGCATCCTTACCCCGACTGACTAAGAAGCACCTCTTGAAAATAAGCAAGTTTCCCCTCACCCAACACTCTTAGCTCCTTCCAAGGACCATCCTTGCTCCCTCCTGCATGCTGCTGAGTAGCAAAATGTTGGGGATCCAGAACTCCTCCAATGACTGGTATGCTAGCAATAGCTTCTGTGACAGCAGGAAGCTCCTCCCCTCCAGGCCGAGGCGGTGAGGAGACTGTAGGTGATGGCTCTGTGCTCTGTGCCCCCTTTCAAACCCTTTGCATCCCTGCCATCTGAGGAAGGAAGGCAGTGCCTGGGAAATTACCCTGGTTACAGATGCGTCACTTGGCCTGTCTGGAAAGAGGTCACCTGTGAGCCAGAGGGCCTGAATCCCCTCTGGAACACACTGCTGCGTCCCCACCACCCAAACAGTCCCTTCCAATGAGGCACGATGGCCTGGCCGTTGGAATGGCTGGACACTGAAGGTGTGCTGTCTGTGACTGGGACACAGGGGACTCAGTGCCTTGGACTTGGAGACACATGGCATTGGAAAGGCAGAACCCAGGCCAGGGGCCCCACCTCCTAAGTCAAATGGGTTTCTTCAGCCAATGCTTTGACTCCCCCTTGAGGGGATTGTAGATGAGCCTTTCCCTGGTATCAGAGGGTCAGCTTCCCCTTGGTGTCTGTCATAGACAAAGAGTGTCCAGCCCCTGTCTCTGTCTCACACAAGCTGCACCAATCCAGCCCCTGAAATTGGGAAGCTCCTTCACCCACCCTGGGCATGGCGGCCATTTCTGTGATGCGGTGAATGTGCCATCCATTAATCCACTGTTTCCTTGTTGGATGGAGGGATGCCTGGATAGATGGCGTCTCTGATTGGCATTGGAGGGCCCCACCTGCAGCATGGGGAAATTCCCTGACTAGGGGTCGAATCAGAGCTGGCATTGCTGTTCTACGCTACAGCCACAGCAATGCCAGATCCAAGCCACATCCGTAGCCCACACCACAGCTCAAGGCAATGCTGGATTCCTTAACCCACTGCACAAGGCCAGGGATCAAACCCACGTACTCATGGATAGCAGTCAGATTCTTCATCTTCTGAGCCATAATGGGATCTCCCTAAAATACTATTTGGTGATGGTCTGTACATCTTTCCTTCCTGCAAATTCTATTGCATTCTTTTCTTTTCCATTTTGAGTCGGCTGCTTTTGGGCCTGTGGGCTGTTCCAGGCCAGGGGTCGAGTCCAAGCTGCACCTGCTGGCCTATGGCACAGCCACAGCAATATAGGATCTGAGTCATGTCTCTTACCTATACTACAGCTGACGGCAATGCCAGAACCTTAGCCCAGTAAGCCATGCCATGTCTCATGCCCACGTCCCCATGGATCCTAATCAGTGTCCTTAGAGCTGAGCCACACGAACTCCTGCTCTTTCATGTTGTAATGGATTGAAAAGCATGAGTGAATGGCTCACTTTCAGTGTGCCTACACCTCGGCATGAATCCTAGATTTTTGGCGTTTGGGGCATTTTTCTTTTTCTTTTTTTTGTTGGCTTGTTTTTTATTTTGTAAGTGGTGGCTGCCCCTCTGGCACAGAGACGTTCCCAGGGACAACCCAAGATCCTTCACCCTCCTCACCCCAATCCAAAACTTATCCCTGATCACGTAAAGTCCCAGGTCTTCTTGTATCAAAAGCTCCCTGGGGGTGGATGCCAGTTGGCTGGTGAGGTTGGGACCACTGAGCTTCACATGATGGAACCTCCCCCCAAGCCATTAACAGGCCATGAGATTAAAGTAAATCACTCCCTCCCTCCTTTGTTTTGTCCTCACCAGGACTAAGAGGCCGCTGCCTCCACCATTTAGCACATGGCAATAATCCCACCAAGACGATAGGATGGTCCCCCACCCACAAGGCACTGAAGCAGAAAGTCCTGTCCCTACAGCCAAGCCTTTCCCTCTCTGGACAGGCCACCCCCACGGGACCCCCTGGAGGAGTGGAGGATCACCCCAGCCTGTCATCTGGCCACCTCAGAGAGGCAGGGAGAAACTCTCTAGAGGTAAGGGCTGCCTCCAGCCTCCATTCTCATGACTGGTGAGTGTCCAGAGGGCTGAATGGCACAAAAGCAGCTCTCTATCCCCAGAATGTTCAGGGATGCAGAGCATGGAACTGATGCCCCAGAAGCCCCCTAGCCCAGCAGGCTGGAGACACAGGAATGATGAGGCTGTCCCTGGTGCTAGTGAGAGCTGTGTCCTCCCAGGAGCAGCCTGGGCATCCTTGTCTCTGTGGTGGAAAGACTTAGTCATTCACCTGTGGATCCAGACTGCCTGGGATCTCACACATGCTCCGTTCCTCTCAGATCCCCTCTCTGTCCTCAGAGGACCCATCTCTGAGGACACAGGCACATGCAAGACGACAGTGGACCAAGTGCATTTCACAACAGAAGGATTTTATCCATGTTTTACATCCCCCATCGCAAAGGAGCTACTGTGCCCACCCACACACACCCAGACCCAAGTCCCCACCACCTAACCCCACCCACCCCCACCCCCTCCTGGCTCTGGTCATTCTGTCCTTCCTCCCCACCCCTATGGCAGCCAGGATGGTTGCTGGGACCTGGAGGAGCCCAAGGCTTCCATGGGGGCTGCCCAGTTGGACTGGCCTGGAGGGCTGGCCCACCATTCCCTACTGGCTGCAGTGCCGCTTCCTTCTCCTCCGTGTGACACATGGGTCACACCTGCTCCTTTTTGGCTGGGAAGGGTCAACCAGCTCTAGAGCCAGGGTGTGCCTCCCAGAGCCTCGCAGGTCATCCCTAGGCCTGGCCAGGTCCTCAGCAGCAGCCAGGCCTCCACACCGAGCCCGCTTTCTAGACTTGGCAGCTTCCAGGGGGCCTGAGCTGAGGCCCGTTCTCTGGGGAAAGGGGGCCTGGTAAGCTTGCTGTGCCCTCTGGCCTTCAGTGCAGACAAGACCCGAGGCAGAGACAGGACTCTGTGGCAGCCCCCAGGGCAGCAGGCTGTGGTGAAGGCCCAAGAGGAAGGCCAGGCTGGGGAGCTCCTCCTCATCCTCACTGAACCCGTGACCCAGCCCTGGGGCTCCACTAAGAGGAGAGGCCTCCCTGAGACCCTTGCTGGCCCTGGGTCCTGATGGAGGGCCCGAGCGGTTTGTGCCCTGGTGAGGAAATGGCTGTGCAGTTCCAGCCTGAGGGGGCTCCTGATGTCCTGGAGAGGGCACAGAGCCTTTGTGCCTGAACAGGCCCCTGTCTGTTTGGTGGTGCCTTAGATGGCCGTGGAAATCCATCTGGGGTGTACAGGTTTCATCTCTGACCCCGGGCTGTGGGCCTTGCTCGTTCCTCTGGGCATCTTGTCGGGCCACAGACTCTGAAGGTCTTGAGTCCAGGTGGGGTGCCCTGTGATTGGGAGTGGCTGGCACCCCGTCGTCCTCCTCCAAGGCCAGAAGTTGTGTCTGCACCAGCAGGTGGGAGAGAGGCGGACAGTGAAAGCTCTGCACCCTCCAGGGAGAGCCGGGGCTTATGGGCAGGGGGAGGTGAGATGGGACTCACATCCACAGACAGAGCCTGTGGCCCTCCTGCCTTCCTCCTGCACCTTCTCCCCAGCAGGGTCCTTGCCCTGTCCCCAGCTCCCCTCCTCCCCTTCCATTCCTCCTGCCCTGCACCCACCTGGGCAGCCTCCCGGGTGCAGGGCCTCTCCGTCAGGGGAGGGAGGGACAGAGCCTTCAGGGCCTCCTGCTCTAGGGCCCTCCCCGGCCCTGGCTGACCTGGGTCCTTTCCTCCTGGATTTCCAGGGTCACCTGGGTTCCCACCCTGCCCCCAGTCTCCCTAGTGTCAGTCCCTCCCCTGGCCACCTCTTCAGGGGAGAGTCCTTCCTCCTGCTGCAGCTCCTCAGCCAGGCCCGAGAGATCCAGCTCTGGTTCTGGGGAAAGCAACTCTGCCAGGAATCGGGGGTGAATGACTGCCTCCACCTGGAATGGAAGGAAGAGTCTGTGAGCAGCCTTTGCAGGAGTGCCCTGGGAGTCGGGAAGGCCTGGGGGAAATGTGACTAGCAGAGGCCAATCCAGAGACCCCCTCACAAAGGGGGAGCTTTCAAACTCCCATAGGTATTTTCTCCTCTCACATAAACACACACACACTCACAAGCAGGTGCACATGCAGACACATGGGCTCCAAAGCACCAACACATAGGCACTGACACAGACACACAAAGGCCTACAAAGAGAGAGACACACACACATGTCCTACTTACACGTCCACATATACACATCCTATGCATCAAAGTACGCTCAGACACACAGGAAGACACACAGATGTCAGGGTCAAGGACCAGAGCCTAAATCCCATTATCCTGGGCCAAAGCCAGAACTAGGGTGCGAAGAGCATCTCTCCCTGGAATCCTGGAGTCTCAGACTCCAGGCCCAGCCCACCTTGGTGTCAACGTCCTCCTGGGAACACAGCTTGTCCACATAGCTGAGGAGATCCGGGTCTGGGAAGCAGCCGTCCTCGTCCTGTGGCAGCTCATATCCATCCTCTTGACATTCCATATCTGACTCCCCTGTGGCTGAGGGGCCAGGACCCACCAGTGCCTGCGGGATGTCCCCATGCTCCCTGCGAGCCTCAGGGGGAATCTCCTTGGGGGCCTTGTTCTCCAGCAGCTGCCAGGCTCTGCGTGGCCTTGGGTGGGTGTGCTGGACCCTGAGGCCGTGTTTCCTTGGAGCACAGGCTGAGGCAGAGCAGGAGGAAGGGAAAGTGAGGGGACCCAGTGCCCAGATGCTGACCCCTGAGCAGGCACAGGGGAGGGCATTGTTGTGGGGCAATGGATATGCCTGTGGGCAGGGGGAGGAGCAGCTAGAGCCTCAGGTTTTGTGGGAGGCCAGATTCAAGTCAGGGACAGGTAAAAGTCAGGTGTGAGAACGTGTGGAACATCTAATGATCAAGGGTCTCCCCACCAGCACACTTGCTAGGCAGATTTCACAGGGGCCCCTTAGACAGGGAGGAGGGTGATGAGGTTTTACATGGACCAGGTCCACACCCCAGAGGGGAAAAGGGGGACTGAGCCCCCCTCAGGGGTTATCCGTGTTGAAAGTCCAATGCCCCCTTGAGGGAAAAGGACCAATCTGGGAACAGGAACCAGGCCTAGGCCTCTCTTACCTGTGCCTTGACGTCCAGGGGGAAGGTGATTCACAGACTGAGTGCCCCTTTTGCGGGATGTGGGTTCCTGAGGAGCCAGCTTTGGTGGAGCTGGAGGAGGCATGCCCTGTGCCCGCGATGTGCAGGCCACGTTCCCCATCCTGATCTCATCTTCTGCCTCTAATTGCAGGAACCTGGGGGGTGTTGAGGGACAGGCCCCAGTGAGAAAACCACCTGAGCTCTGGAGCCCACCCAGGGCAGCAGGACCGAGGGGGTGAGGAGAGGGTGTCCTTGGGGCTGTCAGGGTCCTGTGAGGTGCTGTCACAGCAGGGAGCTGCTCTGGTGCAGGTCCAAGATCTGGGCCTCCTCCTGCCTGACCAGCCCTGGAGCTGGAGGGCATGGCCCAGCAGAGACCCAGGTCAATCTCTGGGACCAGGCTTAGGGACACATGGTGGGTGGTGGGGGCCCATGCTCATGTGCCCCCTGACCTTGTCTGACCCAAACAGTGGAGATGGCCAGTGGCCTGGTCAGGTATGTGTCCCCACAGATCCCTTGCCCGAACCCAGAACCTGGGTTTGGGAGTGAGAGTGCGGGAAAGCACGCATGAGACAGGGCCCAGCACAGGCTGGAGTGGGGATCCTACCCTTAGAGGTGAGGCATCTCTTGCCACTGAGAGCTAGCTGCTCCTTTGGTTTTGTTTGGAAACTAGGAGATTCACATGCAGAAATGACAGGGGGGGCCAGAGACCCATGGGCTTCCCCAAGGATGGCCGTTTGCCCATTCCAGCCATCGCTGATGAGGAGAGGCCTAGGACACACTAGGTCAGTGACGGTCAGGCACCCAGCATGAAGGGGTGCCAGGCTGCCGGGTGGAGTCCTCACCCCTGCACAGCCCCCATGCCTTCAGGGGACCCCCTCCTGGGCTGCCGTGCTCCCCAAGGCCATCCTGAGACCTCCCCACATCAGCATCACGGTAGGGCAGAGCTCCTGGGACAGGCAGGCTGGAAGAGCCAAGCTCTCCAGGTGGCAGAGGGGATTCTGGAGGCCAATAGGGGTTGGGGATTCAGGGAACAGGAGGTGTCAGGTGCCAGCCTCCTCTTGCATTCTCTCTGATTGCTAGCACCATTGCCAGATCCTGCCCTGGGGCCTGCCCATCACCCACCACCCACCCCACCATGTCGCCCATGGCCCAGGACCCTGACTCACTTTGCTGCCATTTCATAAAAGGCCATCCTCTCAACGGTGCTCATGTGCTGCCATTCCTGCATGGCCTGCCGCATGCCCTCCTCCAGCGTCATGGTGGGTTTCAGGCGAGCCAGGGTGCGAAGCACTGGGCTGTACGCCCTCAGGGTCAGTCTCTTGGTACAGCCCAGCCCCCAACTGCCCAACCCCACCCAGCTCCAAGGCCTCCATGGGCCCCAACCCTGCCAAACCCAGGCTCAAGAGGGGGAGACGAGGGTGTCTGGAGAGCAAACGCAAGCCTTCCTGGTGTCTGGTGCCACCACCTCCCACTCACCAGAGGATGATTGTCCACTCCCAGGCTATAGCTGGGACACTGTGTGGCGGGGAGCAGGTTGCCATCTCATATAAAATACAGTCCCCTCAATGAGGGAGGGCAGGCGCCCGTCTACCTGGTAACAGGTCTGAGAAGCCCAAGGATTCTTCTGCCCAGGTCTCTGCACTAGATGGCCTAGTCCCCCTTTTCGGAGGGACCTCGGGTCTAGGAGGGATGTTCCTGCCAGGCTCACAGCTCTAGGAGGATAGACCCTTCCCCTTAGTATAGCTCGACCACCTCCCCGTTCACACTGGACTTCTTCAGAACAACAAGGACCGGGCATGCAGAAAGCTCTGTCCTGGGCCTGAATGTCCTAAGCCTTATCTGAAGTGATACCCACTGGCTGCCAGAGGCCCAGGTCCATGTTGAAAGGAGGTAGCACCAGAGAAGCAGGTCCCATTCACCCTCTGGCTCCTCTGGCTCCTCACATCTGAGCAGGACCCTCTCGGACTGCTCTCCTGCACTCAATGTTATCATGGCAGTGCAGAAAGTGAGACAACTGGTCTTGCATGGTGGTGGTAGCTGAGCTAAGGCAAGGACGGGATATCATGCACTGGACGTGGGACACATCTGAGTGCAGACGTGCCTCCTCATAGCATGGACATTGCTGTCAACCCTCCTTCTCTCGAGGTGAAAGGATGCCTGGAAACATTAGCAGGGTGTCCATGCCAAGGTCCTGTATATGCGAAGGCTCCAGCTGAGCTAATGAGGGCCTGAGAGGTCACTTACATGAGAAAGCAGGAGAGAGCTTCCGCATCGGGGCTCTGGGGCAGGTGGCTGCGGGCCAGGGACTTGAAGCGCTGCCAGCGTCGGAAGTTCAGATAGACGCTCTTATGGTGAGAGGCGTCCTCCTGAGGGCCCGTGTGCTGGGAGGCATGCAGGCTGCCTGCCCCAGAGGTGCCATGTGGCCACGGCCCAGAGCTCGCTGGGGGCAGGATGAAGGCCATCTGGGCAGCTGGTGGTGCAGCTTGAGGAGGAAGGCCTGGGGCCAAGCCTCCCTTGCCAGCCTGAGCTACTGCAATAGCTGGGGAGGCCACCCCACTGTCCCCCGCAGGGCTTGCTATGCAAAGGGGTGCAGGACACAAAGCACTCCCCATGAGGGCCCTGGAAGCATTCCCATTGAGGGTGGCCTGAGGGCACCCAAAGGCCTGAGACTGGTGGGGCAATGCTGACCTCCCTCCTGACCAGACTGGGACAGGGATGTTGCCAAGCCCTGGGGCAATGGGGCCATGGTCAGCAGGAGTCACCCGAGGTGTCATGGGGTGAGCTGGCTGCAATAGGGTGCTGCCAGGCAGGAGTAATGGGGCCATGGGCGGTGGCAGGTGCTGCTCCCAAGCTGGCTGGTGTTGGGAGCCAGGAGTGAGGGGAGGATAGGAGCGTGAGGCCCCAGGGTGCATGACCACATCCGTGCCCAGCAGTGGAGATGCTGTGGAGAGAAAGGAAAGGGGTGAATGGAAGAGGAGAATGGGCGACATGGATGGAAGCTCTCTGGGGACTCAGAGGGCACACCTCAGTGGGAGAGGGCATTTGGCCCGAGGAACCTGTGTGTTGTGCAGATGTCATGGAGGGATTTTCATGGTCTTGACCCACGCACCAAGTTCCCTGCCCCTGTCTACCGAGAAATGCTCAGCTCAGCAGCAGGGATTGGAGAGCCTCCCTGAAGAGCTCCCTGACACCTCGTCCTCACAGGCTGTCCCCACGTCCTGGACCTGAGAGGCCATCTACTCTGAGCATGCCCCTCAGCAAGGTCACTGGCAGGTAAGGGTCTTCTCCAAGGTCCTTCCAGGCACTGTGAGGCCTTTGATGGACCTCCACTGTCTAAAGTCGAAGGGCCTCACATCCTCCTCAACCCTTCCTCTCGGGATGCTCAGCACACATCTGTTCTGTCATTCTTTTCCTGACCTCACACAACACCTCTCAAAGGCTGCGAAGATCGCTCTGCACACAGAACCCTTAGACAAACACAGAACAGCCCCACCAAGCATGCACCTGCCTCTCCGAACCACCCAGAGTGGACACTTCACGGGGGCTAAGGTGTGCCACCCCATCCCAATGGCCCTGAATCCCTCCCACCATGCAGTTCTGCTCCTCAGAGAGAAGTCTGAGAAGTCGGTGTGTGTCCCCTGCATGTTTGCCACTTCCCATCCAGGGTTGGCTTCCAAAGATGAGCATGGGCCCAGGGCGGCTCATCTGACATGGGTCATGGGAGTAGAGGCTGCCTGGGGTCCTTCCCCTTCCAGCTCCCAATAATGGAAAGTGAGGACAACCTGAGAAGCAGGCAGGAGTCAGGTGCCATTGTGAGAAAACCGCCCATTCAGGAGAAGGAGGTACATGCCACGAGGCACCGAATTGACCTCCACAGGTGTCCTAGGAGGTTTCAGAGTAGCACACTAGATCATCTTCCTGCTTCTGTGGTACACCTCTTCACCCCCCCCCTTTACAAAGTAAGCAGCCTTCCTAGGCATTCCACCTGCACCAGCCTCTCTCCACATGTAGTAGTAGTGACTTGAAATAGGAACACACTCTTCATCTCAAAGCCAGGCCTCAGCTTCTGCCGTGAGACACCTGACAAACTGCACCATGTCTGCAGAGACGTATTTCCACAAAAGGGAAACCAATACAGAACACCTCAGGCCCACGAGTCCTAGCTTGGGTGAAGTCACCTGGTTGCCCATCCCTTGTGGGATCCAAGGCCACAGTTACCTGACCTGAGAAGTGAGTTCTGGGCGGGATGGAGGGAAACGTTCTGGGTGGTGGCAGCGAGAGTCACATCCTGCCCAGCTCAGTGCAAACCTTTCCTGAGCATGTGGCCACAGACAACACCCACCAGCACTGACTCGTTTTCTGACTATATCCTCCCATTCCACGCCCCCATTAGCCAGAGTATGCTCCGGTTCCAATCCCTTAGAGAGGTCTGGTGAGGCGAGCTTCAGATGCCTGAGGACCACAAGGCGGGGCTAGGCTTTCCCCATGACCCACCCAGGGCCAGCCACAGGACACTGGCTACACACATGTTCCAAGTGGCTTGTCTCCCTTCTAGAAACCGCCAACCTGCCTGCTGCCATCCTGCCTCCCCAACCAGAGCAAGGCCTCTTGAACCACCTCCAAGCAGCTGTCCTCCCCAGGGCAGCCTCAGGTTTATACAGGCTCCCCAGCTCAGATGTCCCTGGGGTGCAGTGCTCTCGCCTTCCTCCCCTTCCGTCCAACTCCATGTCCACAGTGAAGGGTCCCAACGGAAACGCAGGCATTTGAGGGAGGCCCTTTCTCTTGGAAAACAGCCCCTGCCTAGGGGCTTACCGCCTTCTGAAGCCATTCCCACAGGCATGGGCCGGGACCACCACGGGCTGGTGGCCTCAACGTGGACAGTCAAGAGCAGGACCCAGCGAGGGACTTGCCCCAACAGACGCTCAGGACGCAAGTAAAGGAGCCCAAGTTTGAATCTCAACAGTAGAATGCGGGCCTCCAGTCATTCTGCAGTGGGGGAGGGGCCGAGGGCAGGTGAGCCTGGGTGGGGGTGGGGTGCCATTCCATGCTGGCCTCTGCAGGGAGGCAAGAACCAGACGTTTCTTCCACCTTATGCAGGGGCCAGACAATTGTCGAGTGCCTCGTCAGGCAATGTACGTGTTGGTTTTCAGAATCACAGCACCAAGGTTTGTCTTGATGTTCCCTTTCCCTTTGTTATTCATCAACTTGTTTGTTGTCTTTCAACCTGCTCAGCTTCCGTCCTGGCTCCAGGCTCCCTTCCCAAGAGGCCAGACTTTCGGAACAAAATTCACCATTTATCATCTAATAACCACTTGAGTTTTCATGGCCACCTGGAACCTAATGTTTATGGTTTGGCTTCTCTCAGCAGACCCACCATTTGTGATTGGTGTGTGTCCGTCTTTCCTAAGGAAGCCGTCCTTGTGTGCCAACCAGCATCCAGCAGGACCCACCTTCCTCATGTTCCCTTGTGCTGGAAAGGCCCAGCCTATCCAAAAAGCCGCTGCACAGCCCACGTGTCCAAGACCAGAGATCAGTCTGACGTGTTTCCAATATGATGATATTGCTGGTAAGTCTTGGAGCTTTTACCCTTTAAATGTTTGAATGTAACATTTTCCACAAATCCTCCCTTCTCAGGGATCACAGTCCAGGAGTTCTGAGTAGAAGATGGAGTGCAGAGTCCTCCTCCCCCATTTTTCCCCTGTCCACTCAGTCCTCGTTCCCACCAAGGATCAGAGATACCTGTTTCATTCACATCTTTTCAGAGATCTTTTGGGCAAGGAACATTGATTGCCATCCGTTTGCCTTTGCAGGTAGTATTCCTTTGTCTCTGGTTGAAATGTACCATGTGCACAGGGAACTCCATCTTGGACTTGTGATGGAAAAGGTTGGGGGATAATGTG
This sequence comes from Sus scrofa, assembly GCF_054392235.1. Lineage (NCBI taxonomy): Eukaryota > Metazoa > Chordata > Mammalia > Artiodactyla > Suidae > Sus > Sus scrofa. The sequence continues at coordinate 15,246,492 of NC_139396.1, read as the reverse complement.
AGAAAGTGATTACATATGTATCCTATATAGATATATATGTATCATATATCATATATACATACATCTGTCTGTAGGACAGGGTCCTTTGGCTGCACAGCAGAAGTAGATCAAACATTGTAAATCAACTGCAGTGGAAAACATAACCTCTTGTAAGATCAAAGAGTTCCTATTGAGAAAAAGTAAAAATGGAAGCTAGAAAATTAAATTGCAGCCCCGTAGACCTGAGTGTCTTTACTTTTGTTGCCTTCCTACTGATATTGTGGCTCCTCTGTTACTGGACGCATTTTTAACATGGGAGTTCCTCCATTCTCTTGAAATTCAATGTGCTGAAAGGGCAGAGTGCTCAAAGCCAGGCAAAAACAATAGTAAATGTGCAGCTCCATTTGAGTTTTTCATTTCCCATACACAGTGCCTGCATTTAGCCTGACCTGTGTCCCGTGCACCATTTTGGACATATCTTTACTGCAAGTACTTTCCCTGTGTATCTGAAGTTTACCTTTCCCTCGGAATCAGCATGCATCTGGCAAGACTTGCCCATAAGAGTACCATATTAGGCTACAGGGAGTGGGCAGTTCTTGAGGGGATGAGAACTTGGAGTGGAGACCAAAGGTGCCTTTTGGTCCAACCCAAAAGAAAATGGCAAAGGGACCCCAAATCTGCAGGCTCTTTGGATGAAATGGCAATGGAAGAGCCAAGATATACTAGTGCGTCGTTGAGCTTTATGTGGTTAAGGACAGAAGTAAGGGAGGAGAAGACAAAATCTTCTCTTTCCTTATGTGAAAGAACCAGATGTGTGTGTGTGTGGGGGGGGTCTCTTGGTTTAATTGCTTTCTCCTTTGGGGGACACACGTGCTGCCTGTGGATGTTCCTAGGCTAGAAGTCATATCAGACGTGCACGAGCAGGCCTCTGCCATAGCCAGAGCAATGTGGGATCCAAGCTGCGTCTACAGGGCCTACAGCACAGCTCAGGGCAACCCCGGATCCTTATTCTACTGAAGGAGGCTGGCATGGAGTGTGCATCCTCACAGATCCTAGGGCGGTTTATGTCTGCTGCGCCATGATGGGAATTGCTGGCTTTTGTAGGTGTGAAAACATCGACTGCCCATGATGTGGGTGTGCCCTTTGACACAGTGCCAGCTTTTTATCCACCAATGTCCAATCTCCACGTGTCCAAACCCACTCGCATCAAAGTCCTCCCCAGCAAGCCCTGCTTAAAAGCTGATGCATTTCCTGTGTGCATCCCATACCCTTGCTCTTGAGCATCGTGGCTCGTCCTTGCCTATGGTGCTGTCTGCATGGGAATCAACGTAGCATCCCTGACACAGCCAAACGGATACACACCTGAAGAAACATTCAGATTGGGAGTTAAGGTCAGCTAATCACGATGCAAATGATAGGAATGCGTATGTCCGTCTTGTGTGGTGAGAGGCGAGGTCTCGGGAACATCATCAAGGGAGGTGAGGGGTGAAAACCTCCTAGGACTGCAAGCAAATCTCTTGGGAGGCAAGAGTCCCTCTGTGCAGTAGCAGAACTACAATTGCCCCTGCTGTTAGGGTGTTGGGCAAGGAAGGAGAGGTTGAAAGGATTGTTGCAGATTGAGAAAAAGGAGTTGTGTGGGTGCTTCCGAAGCTTCTTGCCCCTTGCAAAGGAACAAGGACTCCAAAGAGGGTGAGAAGCTGAGGCGAGAGTATCTCCTGCAATGCCATGGTGAGCTTTGTAGGAAGAAACTCTGGAATGGGGCACTGCAAAACTGAGCACCATGGGAATAGGGCTCTCTATTGGAGCTTTTATACTGAAGAAACATTTCAAGAGTTTTCAAACAAGACCTTCATATGAGAAGATTGCTGAGGCACCCATTGTACCCAGGCATTCAGGAAGGCCAGGCTTCCTTGCTGCTTCCTCCCCTTCTTCAGCCACTCCTGCAATTTGTTACAAGATTCTCACGCATAGCTCAGATGTAGTATTTGTGGGGGTTTCTTGTTTGGTTGGTTTTGAATTGTTCTTTCCCCAAGACAATGGTTTTGCTACTGTACAGCATGGTGACCCAGGTACACACACATGTACACATTCTAGTCTCTCCCATGAGCATGCTCCATCACAAGTTCCCAGTGCTACACAGCAGGATCTCATTGCTAATCCACGCCAAAGCCAATCCTTTGCATCCCTTCACCCCAAGCTCCCAATCCACCCCACTCCCTCCCCAGATGTCGTATTGGCATGAGTCTTCTCAGGGACACTGACACAAAAGTTGCCTTGTGGAAACGAGGTGCTCCCAATTCTTCCATCATTTTGACTGACTTTGGACTTCTGAGGGCCGCATCCATGGCATCGGGAGATTGCCAGGCTAGGGGTCCAATCAGAGCTGTGGCCCCTGGCCCATGCCAGTGCCTCAGCAATGCCAGATCCCAGCCGTGATGGCAACCTACACCGCAGCTCACCTCAACACCCACCGGGCGAGGCCAGGGGTGGAACCCGCAACTTCATGGTTCCTAGTCAGATTCAGTTCTGATGCACCATGACATGAACTCCGTTTGTTCTTCATTATTTTATACTACCTCAGAACCCTACATCCCGACATCAGAGAGTCAGAGGTTGTCAAATCAGCGGCACTGTAATGAGGGAAACCAGTCATGGAAGTGGGTGTCTCAACGTCCTTTGGACCATGACCTCTGATTGTTCCTGCAGAGAGCTTCGGGGCAGGCACTGGCGGCTGAGGAGAAACATCTCTGGAGATGGATCACTAGCATCAGGAGACAGTGAACCTTCCACTCCCACATGGAAATTGAAAGGCACCGAGAGATCCCAGGTTTGTGTCTTGTGGACGTTTCAAGTCTGTGCCCTTGGGAGCTCTGGGTGTCATCAGATAGATGTAAGGGTCTTGAGAGGTATCCTGTGGAGGAAGAAATGCTGTGATGTTGGCATGGACCAGAAAAGGGATCTGAGGGTTCAAGTTACTTTGGCGAGCATTACCAAGTCAGGTGGGTATGTTGAATCTGCTCCTACTTCTTTGTGGGTGGATGGCCACCTGAACGTCCATGATGTCGTGCCAAACGTAGGGAGGGAGAGGAATAGTGTTCCCAAATACCTGCTGTCGTGTGACTGGCCAAGAGGGTCAAGTTTAGCTCACCAGCATAACCAGGACAACCAGCACCGTACAAAGGAGACACACCTGTGCACCAACCTTTATTGAACAAGCTCCATGTGTTAAAGAAAGACATGAAGAACAAACATGCGTGGAGAATCGAGGCATTTGGAAATTCTCTAGGCATGGCAACAGGAGCACCATCTCTGAAGAGAGGTTCCCAGATCTCCAACAGCGTGCTAGAATGGTTCTTTAATGGATCCATCCAATTTGCTAGGGGAAAGACCCTTCTCTTTCTAGACAAGCAAATCCCAACCCAAAGAGTCCACACAGCCTAAGGTACTGTGGCCCAAAGGGCATGAATGTCCTTGGCCCACTTTGAGGATTCTGTGCTTAGGCTGGATCTCTGCAAACTCTTGTATGGGGATCCTATCTAAATGCATGGGTTTCACCGATGCAGTGTGACCGTGGGGGCTCATCTCCCAAGAGATAGGGTTTAAGAAGAGATGGGCATAGACGCTCCCAGGGAGAAGACAGGAAGACAACCCCAGAGAGGTTTGCAGCGAATGCAAATCCTCCATGACATTCCTGTCTTGGAGGGAGCTCCTGGGCCAGCTCTTCTGATGCTTCCTTCCCTCCCTCCTCTTCCCACCTGTCCCCTGCTGACTGAGCTGTTGTGCACAGAGACTACCATCCTCCAACCGCTCCTAGTGTCTGTTGAGGAGGGTCCGCTTGGGTAGTCAGTAGCGCACATTCGAGCAAAGAGGGTGGTTTCCCAAGGGGTGGCCTGCCTGAGGGTGGGGCCCGTCATGGTGGCCTTTGGCGTTCATTCCATGACAGCCCTGCTAAGGAATATGGGGACTGTTCAGCCATTGGGTGTGACCGCTCTGTGCTCTTGTGCACGCTGCAGACGCCTTGTGCCCTCCTCCATGTGGGTTCATGCCCGCATGGAGCTCAGGTCCGGAGCAGTGTTTCCACCACAGCTTTTAGCAGCACTGTGGATCAGGCTGCTGGGAGACTTGAGGGACTGTGGGGCCTATGGTGGCAGGGGACTAAAGTGTGTGAGTGATTAAAATGGGTGGCATTCCAGTGTGCCCGCCGTTCCAAAGCATAGGAAAGCTCGAAGGAAGAATTTCCAATTTGAAAACCCTCATGGGGTTCACAAGAAGTAGCTCAGGGCTCGGGAAAAGGAGTGAAGATGTACCATCCAGGCTGCTAGTTTCACTTGTGTCTTCCTTTTTCACATACCAATGTCGGTCAGCACTTCTGTTCAAAGGGCATGCTTGGGTCTCTGTTGGGGGCAGCCTTGCTGAATGTAGTGCTGACCACCTAGTTGGAGTCGGATGTAAATCGTGATGGATTTGCAAGCCTAGGGGGGATTGGTACAAGGCCACCCGGTTGTCGGGAATCTGGTAATGCGTCAAATGTGAGGGTTGGTTGGGTTTTGTCTATGGATATGTGTGTAAGGGGAGATCATGCCTGTGTTTGGGTGAGCGTTTGTCTTTGGAGGGTGCTGAGATGTGACAGAGGCATAGTCCAGGATCTGGCGTTTAGGTGTTTGTAAGTTGGTGTTCAGGGGCCTATTTTTCATGGATGTTTTCCGCCATGAAGTTGGGGATTGTGTGTCTCCTGGTGGACTTGGTAGGATTATCTGCCTAGGCCTCAGGGCAATGTTAGGGAAGTCCAGGGGCCAATCTGTTTATTTGGACCTTTGGGGCCTGTAGTGAAACTTCGTGGTTGGGACTTGACCCCAGCCAAAATTGAGAGTGGGACTGGAATCTACCTTGCCCTCAGCTTGGCACCTCAAGCCAGGATCCCAGGTTCAGAGAGGATTCGAGCGCACAGACTTCTTTTTTTGGTGGCATCTGCCCCATGTGGAGTTTCCCCATCCTAGGATGGAGTGCCACAGCATCAATCTGGACCACTGCAGTGAACATTCAGAACCTTTAGCCTTCCATGCCACAAAGGAACGCCTAAACCTGCTCAACCCCACTGTCTTTGCACTGTCAGACCCCTCACCAGGTGTCAGGATTTGATGAAGCTCTGGTTCTTCTGCTTCGTGGCAGGAAGCATTTGGCATGAAGCGAAGCACCTGGTAAAGAGTGAGTTTAGGAGCATAAGACCCTGGGGGGAGATACACATAAGCTGGCCAGGGAGCAGAGCAGCCCCAAGAACCCAGAGAGCTACATTTCTAGAATCCAGTGGGGAGGGGAGAAGACTGCCTTCTTCCTCATTTGGGGGTGGATATCAAGGCTTCCATCTCCAGCTCCTCCTTGTGCCCTATATGGATGGTGTGCCCTGGGCTGTCACAGTGCTTGTTCAAATCGGTGGGTATTCCCAGGAGTTTGGTTGTATATCAACTGGGGTAATTCATCTCAGGTTTCCATCTACTGTCCTCTTTTACCTAGGCGTGTCCCCTCTCCCCTGAGTTTCTGTCTGGGTGAGGTGCAGAAATGCTCCTTGTCCAGGACTCTTCTCTCCTTGACCTCGTGCAGCAGGACTCGATCTCCACATCTGTTGTCTTCTGCTTGAAGTCTTGGGGGTTGTGTGTTGAGCGTGTCTGGCACTTCGATGCATCTGGTCTTCCTTCAAGTCGGGTAAGTCATGGCTGGGTTCCTTTTCTTGAGTGATCATCAGCTTTAGACCATTTCGAAAACCCCTTGAAAGCTTGTCTTTAACCGATCCCCAGTGGGCGGTTTCTGCTCTTTAAGGATCCTCCTCTGTCCTTCCTTTTAGGATGATGATTTGTGTGTTCGTGGCCTGTCATATTGCTCTTTGCTTTTTTGTGTGTAGCACATGTTCCGGAGCTGTGCATGTGTCTTTTGATGTGTAGAGGGTGAGTCGGCCTATCTTCTGGGACAGGTGAGTGCTATATAGGTGGGCATGCCGTATTGGAATGCTTCTGGATTCTGCACGCTGGAAGAGTGCATGCCCTTGGATGGAGCCTTGGGGAGTGTGGGTTTATGGATATACCAAGAGTGTGTTTTATGCGTGTTTGGAGGAAAGGACGTAGGCTGCTAGGTTTGCAATTGTGTCATGTACGGATTAATTGTGGGTCTGCTTGGGTGTTTTGGAGAGTGGTGTGTATAATGTGTTTGAGTGTGTATTCCAGGGGCATGGGCATTTGGAGGCATATTCGCTGGGGCTATGCACTTGTAGTTTTCAGGAGGGACATGTTAGGCTTATATATATATGTGGGGACGTGGGGAAGTGTGTGTCTGCTGGAGAGATGAGGTTCTGTGTTTCTACAGGGGCGTGGAAGACGTGCATTTCTTGGTGTGAGAAATATGTGCTGTGGTTATGTGTTACTAGTTTGCAGATGGATGAGCTGAGTCCTAGGATCATTGGATATGTGGAAGTCATTTCCTATGTGGTTTGCTGGCGATAGGTCCATGTGTCCTACGTGTGTATACTTGTTTGTGTGTCTATCACCAGGTGCATGAATGACCAGGTTGTGTTCCTATGGTATGGAGGTGTTGGGAGTGTGCCACGTTGCTTCTTGGCAGAATGCCGAGGTGTTTCTACAGGTCCTAGGTACGAAGAGATGGTGTGTCCACATTGAGGGTGAGGGCTGAAATGCATATGCAGTTGACACCCACACAGGTGCAGTGTCCTGGCAGGGCGGTTGTCTTCTGGGGAGGTGGCACCATGTGTAGTGTTTGGGGCATCTGTATGTTCAAGGGTTGGGAATATTTGTCCGTGTGTGTCCATAGGTGTTTGAGACGTGTACATGTGTATTAGTACGTGTAGGCCGATTGTGGCTGTGTGTGTATTTGAGGTCCTGGGGCTTCTGTAGTATGTATTTGGAGGGATGCCAGAGGTAGGTGTGTGTGTTTGGAAACAAAGAAATCTCATAGGCGATGTGTGTGTGTTCTGGAATCCTGGCCTAGAAGTCCTGTAGGGCTGTGGCCTTGCCTATGGGCTGTGCGTGAGGCGACTGTTAGGAGCTGGTGGTAGTGAGCCTGTATACGAGGTAGTCAAAGTGTACCACTGGTCAGTGTTTGTGTTCAGGCCCCTGTTGGGTATGTGCATGTGAAGACTTCAGGTGGTATAGCTTTGTTTGTGGGGAAGTGGGAGGAGTGGGGGTTGGCCTTTTCTTGTCTTTTCAGGGCAGACCCATGGCATTGGGAAATGCCCTGGCTATGGTGGAATTGGCGCTGCAGATGAAGCTGCCAGCCACGGCCACAGCAAGGCCAGATCCGAGCTGCATCTGGGACCTGCTCCATATCTGAAGGCAATCCTGGATCCAGAGATTGCACCTGCCTTCTCTCCTATACGGGTCAGGTTCATTCCAATGTAGCCCCGACGGGAATGCCTGCTGGAAGTTTTTTCCTCACAACATCATTTTCAGTTCTTGGCATCAGCCCAGTTATCTTTTCCGTGTCATCGGAGTTTAGTCTTGGCAGATTGTACTTTGCTAGGAAGGTGTCCATTTCGTCTAGGAAGTCTGTTTTCTTGGCATAGAGTTGCTTTTAGTAGTCTCTTCTGATCCTCTGTATTCTGGGATGTCCATTGGAAGCTGGTGTGCATTTTGATGGTTATTGATTTGAGTCCACTCTTTTTTCCCTGATGAGTCTGGCTAAGGGTTTATCCATATGGTGGATGTATTCAAAGAAGCTGTTGTAGCTGCATTGATCTTTCCGATGGTTTTCTTCGTTGCTCTTTCCTTTCTGCTCTGATCATTAGGATGTCTTTCCTTGTGTTTGTCTTTCTCTGGTTGCTTTGGGCGTAAGGCCAGTTTGTTTGTTGGTGGTTTTCCTTGTTGGCTGAGGTAGGCTTGTATTGCTGGAAAGGTCCCTCTTCGATCTGCCTTTGCTGCATCCCATAGGCTTTGGATTGTTATGTCTTTGGTGTCACTTGCTTCTTGGGATCTTCAGATTTCCTCTTTGGTTTCTCCGGCACTCCCTTGGTTGTTGAGTAGCATGTTGTCGAGTTTCCGTGCGTTGGTGTTTGTTGCCATTGTTTTCTTGGTGGTTGATTTCGAGCCTCATAGCGTTGGGTTCATACAAGCTGTGGGATAGGATTTCAATTTCCTTCCATGTACAGTGGCTTGCTTGGTGACGCAGCATGTGATCTGTCCTAGGGAATGTCGGGTGTGCCCTTGAGAGGAGTGTGTATCCTGCTTCATTGGGAGGGAAAGCGCTCTACATACGGAGGAAGTGCCCTGTGGTCCAATGCATTATTGAAGGCCTGGGTTCCCTTGTTGATTTTATGTCTGGAGGACCGGTGCGTTGATGGGAGTCGGGTGTGAAGGCCCCCTGCTCTGACTGTGTTAGTGTCCATTTCTCCGTTTACGGTTGTAGCAGTTGCCTTCTACATTGCGGGGATCCTGTATTGGGTGCATATAGGTTTCCAATTCCCATCTCCTCTCCTTGGATTGATCCTTGACCGTTACGTAATGACCTTCTTTGTGTCTGATTAATAGTCTTTATTTTATCTTTCTTTTAAGGTCTCTTTTGTCTGATGGGGGTGTTTCTACTCCGTCTCTCTTTTAATTCCCACGCACGAGAACTATTTTCTTCCATCCTCTCACTTTCAATTTGTATGTGTCCCTCAAACTGAAGGGGGTCTCTTGAAGACAGCAGGTCTACCTATCTGTCTATCCCTCTACCTATCTGGATCGAGATCGAGATGGAGAATGAGATGGAGATCTCGATCTAGACCCAGAGAGAGGGAGATGCGTCTTCTTTTTGTATGCATGCAGCCAGTCGATGTCTTTCGGTTGGGGCATTTTGTGCCTTTCCATTGAAGGTGCTTCTTGATCTGTATGTTCTTATGGCCATGTTATTAGCTGTGTCAGATTGGGTTTTGTTGGTCTTTTCCCGTCCTCCCTTGTTCTCTGCTCTTGTGGTTTGATGACTGCCTCTAGTGGGGTGTTTGTTGGGTGTTTTTTGATTGTTATTTCCCCGAGACAGTTTTTTCCACTGTCCAGCATTGTGACCCAGTTCCCCATACGTGTATAATTCGTCTTTGTGCCATTATCATGCTCCATCATAAGTGAGTCGTCCTCGTTCTCAGTGCTACACAGCAGGATCTCCTTGCTAATCCCTTCCAAAAGCAGTCGTTTGCATCCAATAACCCCAAGTTCCCCATCCATCTCACTCCCTCCCCTCGCTCTAGGCAGCCACAAGTCTATTCTCCAAGTGCATGAGTTCCTTTAGGTGGAAAGGTTCCTTTGGGCTGAATATGAGACTCCTCATATGAGTGATGTCGTATGGTAGTCGTCCTTCTCTTTCGGACTTCCTTCACTCAGGATCGAGGATCTCGTTCCATCCATGTTGCTGCAGATGGCATTAGGGTGCTCTGTTTTATGGTGCAGGAGTATTCCATTGTGTGTATATACCGCGTCCTCTTTGGCTCTTAATTGTTATTTCCCCGATACAATCTTGTTTTCTACTGCACAACGTGGTGACCCCGTTACACATACATGTAGGCATCCTATGTTCTCACATCATCATGCTCCGTCAAACGTGACTAGACATTGTACCCAGCGCTACACAGCAGGATCTCATTGCTAATCCATTCCCAAGGCAATAGTGGGCAGGCATTAACCCCAAGCTCCCCATCCACCCCACTCCCTCCCCCTCCCCTACCCCTTGTCCACCACAATTCTATTCTCCAAGTCTATGTGTTGCTTTTCTGTGGAAAGGTTCATTTGTGCCGTATATTAGGTTCCAGATATAAGTGTGTGGTATCCTCTTCTTGAATGGATCCCTTAACCGTGAACTAGTGTCCTTCTTTGCCTTTCTCAATGGCCTTCGTTTTAAAGGTGATTTTGTTGGATATGAGCAGCGCTACTCCTGATCTCCTGTCTTGTCCATTGGCATGAAATATCTTTTCCCATCCCCTCCCTTTCAATCTATACGTGTCCTTTGCCCTCGGGTGAGCTTGTCTAGGCAGCAGATTGAAGGTTTTTGCTTTGGTACACAATCTGGCATTCTGTGTCTTTTGATGGGAGCATTCGGTCCAGGAACAATTCAGGTGGGCATTGATAGATGTTTCTTGATTGCCATTTGAAGCCTTGTTTTCCCGTTGAGTCTATGTTTCTCTTTTCTCCTTTCTTTTCCTTTGGGTGGATGGGTTCCGTTGATTCTCTGCTGGAGTCCTTTCCTTTTCCGATTTTTGAATGTAGTGTTGGCTTTTGGTTTGGGGTTGCCCTGTTTTGTTATTATGTTAACCCCTTCGTATGTCTGCTCACTTTAGCCTGACCGTTACATAGGACCAAACGCGTCACTGAACCAAGACAAAGGATCTACATTTTCTTCCATTCCTCGCCCTCATTGTATGATTTGATGTAGTTTATTTCATTTTATGTTTTTGACATCTTCGTGGTTAGATCTGTACGCTGGCTTCTCTAAGTCACTGCTTTCCAATGGCTTTTTTTCTTTTTTCTTTTTTTGAATTGGAGAAGCCTTTGAGTATTTCTTTCAGAATGGGTTTTGTATTGCAGTACTCTTTCAGTGTTGGTTTGTCGGAGAAATTCTTGATTTCCCTTTCGATTTGAAATGATAGTCTTGCTGGATAGGGTATTTGGAGGAGGCAGATTATTTGTTCTTTCTTTCAGTGCTTTGAATGGGTCTCGCCACCCCCTTCTGGCCTGGAGTGTTTCTGTAGAGAAAACTGCTGATAACCTTATTGGGGTTCCCTCATCATGAATGCCTTGCTGTTCTCTTGCTGCCTTTGGCCTCCTCCCTTTCTGTTTACCTTTGGCCATATTGATCAGAATAGGTCTTGCTGCGTGCCTGTTTGGGTTCAACTTGTTTGGGGCTCTCTGTCCTTCCCGTATCTTGCTATCACTCTCCTGTAGTTGTTGCTTTAAAACCTCGATTGCAGGACTCCCTGTTGTGGTGCCCTGGAAACTGGCCATGGCCCCTGCCCCTCTCCCCCAGCCGCAAGGACCAGACCCTCCCTTTGGCTGATGACATGAGGAGATTTCCCACCAGATGGCCCGGCCCTGAGCGCACTAACTCTAGGAATTCCCTGCCGCTCTGTTTCTAAGCCCCACTGACCCCCTGAGCAAGACCGGCTGCCTCCACCAGGCCTGGGTATGGGCATCTTCGGAAAAGGCTCAACCAAGACCTTGAGAGAACACCAGATGTCTAAAGGAATGAGAAAGGAAGAGGGTCCCGGTTAGGGGTGTGCTGGTGCAGCCCAGGGCCTTGCCAGAGCTGAGGTCTGCAGGGGCTTGAGCTGGCCAGGCTCCACTCCCACACCAGCTCTCTTGGGCCCTGTTGGGACATATGTCCCTTCTCGGCCTTGGACAGTGCCTTCTTCTGGAGCTCCAGGGGTTCTCCAGGCACAGAGGCCCATCTGCTGATAGATTGAAACCTGTGATTGTCCTGAGGGTCAGTCAGGGGCTTCCTACATCAGGGCGCCCATGCCTGCCTGCATGGCTTACACAGGCTCATCAGCCATGGGATGCCAGGGTTTGGAACTTCCCAGAAGTACAACTGAGTGACCGTGCATGGCAGAGACTCCTCTGACCTAGCTCTGTTGCTTGCAGCCTAAGTCCCCTGTCCTCTCTAGGGTGGTTCCAGGGGGCTGCCCTCATCTGTGACCTCCCATTTTCAGGGTGTCTCATGGGGATGGCCCGCTGGGGCTTAGACGGCTGACATGCCCCCTACCCCAGCATCTTCACCAATATCACCTGCTTCTCCCATGGGACCAATGAGATCCAGAAGCACATGCCTCTCCCTGAGCCCACGGTCCCTCCTCCTACACCCAGGTTCCATCACAGTCTCTGCAGGCTGCTGGCTCTCCTGGGCCTGGCACAGGCTTTGTGCCCCCAGAGACTGGCCCCTGCTGCTGTTCATGCTCGAGGTCCTGCAGCAGGCCTGGTGCAGACCCCCCGAGCTCCTGTGCTCCTGTCTCTGCCTCAGACTCCAGTCTCCATTTGGCAAACAGCTCCCCCACCAGCTCCATCAGCTTTCCAGGGCCCCATCTTGGCCTTCCAAGATGTGGCATTGCTGTGGCTGTGGTGTAGGCCGGCTGCCAACCGTGGCCACCCCACAAACCAAGCCTGCAATCTCCAATAACCAAAGGAAAGTCTCCTCATGCTGCTGCCTTGGGGCCCTACGGCCCCTCCTGTCATCCGTCCTTCCTTCTTCTGTTGGGGTCCTCCATCTGACTCCCTGGACAAGGGGAGAGGACATGAGAGGGAGAGTGTCCCAGGAGGAAGGTAGGGGTGGGGATGCTGGTGGAGCCCAGCTGGGGACAGAGAGGGTGTCTTCCCTTGAGACTCCTTCCTGCCCTGGGAGTGCCCAGGCCTTCGGAGGGAATCGGTCAGCTCTAGCTGCCCTCACCAATCCCATGGACAATGGGGCTTAAATAACAAGAATTTATCAAGTCAGCGTTTTGGAGCCCAGCCTTCTGAGTTTCCGGTATAAACAAGCTGGGTTGGCCCTGAGGCCTCTCTCCTTGGATTCCAGATGCCCATCTCCGGCCTGCGCCCTCACATCAGCTCCCTCTGTGGGACTCAGGGTCTAAATCTGCCCTTTCTATAGGGGCACCCATCCTATTGTATTCGGGGCCACCTTAGTGACCTGATTTCAGCTCTTTCTGTACAAACTCTGCTGCAGGGCTTGCTGTGGTGGTGCCCTGGAACTGAACCCGAGAAGGAACCATGAGTGTTCAGGTTCGATCCCTGGCCTCGCTCAGGAAGGGAAGGATCCACTGTGGCCATGAGCTGTGGTGTAGGTCTCAGACCCGGCTTGGATGTGGCATTGCTGTGGCTGTGGTGTAGGCCGGCTGCCAAAGCTCTGATCGATCGATGGATCGTTCGGATGCCAAGCCTGGGAACTTCCATATGCCGCCCCAGCAGCCCCTTTCAAACAAACAAACGTAGGCAATGGAAAGACAAAGAAAAGACAGCTCCACGTAAGGTCATGTTCGGAGGTCCTGGGGGAGAAACCTTCCACATAAAAACTTCGGGTGATAGAGTTGTAGCCCCTTTTGGCAGGTGTCTCCAGTGCCAGGGATGAAGGGTCTTTTGTAAAGGAAAGGAACCTCAGTCCTGGGTTGGCGTTGGGATGAAGGAGGATCGACTCCCCAAAGTGAGGGAGGGACGTTTCCAGAGTGCAGGGCACTCGAGCCGGATCAGAGCCCATGACCCAAGGCCATGAGGCATGGGGTTCCAGCCCGTGGCATATAAGGCTCTTGAAGGAACGGTGTCTAGGTGACTGAGAGGGAAGCTGAGAGAGGAGCTCCAGCGCCAGGCTGTGAGATGAGGTCCAGGCCTCATAGAACTCTGCTCCTACATTGGATTCCCAGCACCCTCTTTCAGCACGCCCATGGCCCTGCTCTCCATAGCCTGAAGGGGAACAACTCACTGCCCACCTTTCTGGCCCCCACCCCCACGTGAACAGCTGCCTTCGGTCCAAGGGCCCCAGCGAGCCTGGCCCAAGGGGTCCACCCGTCCAGCACTTGGAGCCTGATGTCTCCTTTTCGGCTTAGCTGTCTCGGGCCAACCCGAGGGAGTTCCTGGAAGCAGTGTTGTTGCAATCCTTCCTGCCCTCTGCCTGACCCAGTGTTCTCATGTAGCCAGCAGGATCCCGGGAAGCCTCACAGTGGACCCAGCCTTCAGGACTCACAGTGCTATGGTGGGTGACCTATCTCTTCCTAAAGTTTGCCCATTTTGTGGTGGAATAGGTCCCGCTGTTATGGTCGTGTCTTGGCAGTGCCTTATTCCCTCGAGACACCAGACTTGGGTCAGATGTGTGGTTGGCAGGTGGTTTCTCCAAACCTGTAGCTTCTTTTCACCTAGGAAAATGTTTCCATTTGATGAGGTCCGTTTTCTGTCTGGGGTAGTGTTTTGGCTGTCATGGGGAAGAACGCTTATCTTTTCATTGTTGCTGATGTTGTTGTTGCCTATTGCAGCGGTATTGATGTAGTTATCTTCCGTTTGATTGAAAGGACAGTGAGGTACCATGTTGTGATATTTCCTGCTGTGTCGAAAGTGATTCGGTCATACATACACACACACCCCTTCTCCCTCAGATTCTATGCCCATATCGACTATCACTAACTGTGGGCTAGAGTTCCCTGGGCTCTACCACAGGTTCCTGTTGGCCGGTCATTCCATGCACTCAGTGTGCAGAAGCCAGTCCCAAACCCCCAGTCCTTCCTGCCCCAGACTTGGCTCCTTTGGGACCCATCCGGTTTTCCAAGGCTGGGAGTCTGTTTCTGTTCCGTGCACACGTTCATTTGTGTCCTCTCTTTCGGTTCCACTTAGAAGTGGTATCATACGATGTTTGTCTTTCCCTGTCTACCTTCACTTAGGATGATAATTTCCAGGTCCGTCCTTGCTGCTGCAGCGTTCATGATTCCATTCTCTTGTATGATTGTGTGATGTTCCCCCGTACATATGAACCTCATCCTCTTTATCCATGCCTCGGCCGATGGACATTTAGCTTGCTCCCTTGTCTTGGCTCTTGGAAATGGTGCTTCAGTGGACATTGGGGTGCATGTATGTTTTGAAGGGCCTTTCTTTCCTTTTGATGAAGTCCAACTTTCTGTTCTTTCCTTCCCTTTTGGGGTAATGTTTTTCTTGTCATGTGGAAGACCCCTTTGCCAAGCCCGAGGACCCGGAGATTTGCTCCAATTGTTTTTGCTTGTGGCGTAAACGTTGCATCGTTTGTATTTATACACATTTTACATTTGCACTTAATGTTCCATGATGAGTTCATTTTCGTATCGGATAAAAACCCTATCCCTATTCCATTCTACTGCCCTTGAGCTTCCATATTAGAACATCCCAGGTATTGCTCTGGATCTATTTCTGCATTCTCTCTCTGTACACTGAACTCTGTCTGCCTCTATCCCGCCAGCAATGCCAAGCTGCCCTCCGTAGAGCGTTCTCATAAGCCGAATAACCTCCCACTTTAATATGCTTTCTGGAAATTATGTTTGATGTTCTGGCTCCTTTATCTTTTCTTTATACTTTTTAGAATATGTTTGTCCATGTTGACAAAAAAAAAAAACTTCTGTTAGATTTTGACCATTTTCTATGTTGTGTCTTCACATCCTTGGGTATAATACATGTCCGCATTGTTGTCGGCCTTTTTCATTTTATCATACAGATCCTCTATCCTGCATATGTATCCCTGGATTTTCCATTGTGATTGATAATGATGAGGGCTAATGTAAGAGACCGAATATATATCCTTCTGAGTGGGTTACTTTACACCAGAACACAGCAAAGCATTGTAAATCAAGTATGATGGAAACAATTAAGTGTTAACAATTGAAATTTGAATAAGCACTGTAAACCACATGTAGTAAAAAAAAATAAAAGTCATTCTGTAAATAACAATATAGTTTATCTTTTAAAATTAAAAAGAAAATTAAAATATAATCTGATATATTTGAGTATATTTAAAGTTGTCTTCATACTTATATCCTGGCTCCTTTATTTCTGGTCTAATTTTTATAACCAGAAATTCTACAGTTATTGAAATTCAAAGTACTGAAAGATCAGGTTGGTCATAGGCAGGCAATGATAATAGTACATGTCCAGCTAAATTTGAATTTTTCATTTCATATAAAGAGTGCATTAATTTAGCCTTAACTATACCCTGTGCAACATTTCAGACATATCTTTACTGCAAGTACTTTCCATATTTATCTGAAATTTACCTTTCCCTCAGAATGGGCATTTATCTGGAACACTAGCCATAAAGGGTAACACATTAGGCTATTAGTTGTGGGCAATTCTTGAGAGGATGAGAACTTGGAGTAGAGACTGACATGTGCCTTTTGGTCCAACACTAAATAAATTGACAAAGGGATCCAAAATCTGCAGGCTCTTTGGATGAAATGGAAATGGAAGAGCCAGGATATACTACCAAGTGTTTGTGCTTAGTGGGGTTAAGGACAGAAGTAAGGGGAAAGGAGAAATAATCTTCTCTTTCCATATGTTAAAGAAATAAATATCCTAGAAATCTGTGGTGGGGGGCAGTCCCTTCTTTTTATTTATTTTTCTCTTTAGGGCCAGACCTTCAGCATATGGAAGTTCCAGAATAGGAGTCAAATCAAACCTGCAGCTGCAGGCCTACACACAGCCACAGCAATGTGGGATGTAAGCTGTGTCTGTGACCTACAGCATAGCTCAAGGCAACACCAGATCCTTATTCTACTGAGGGAGGCCAGGGATCCTACCCACATCCTCGTGGATACTTGTCAGGTTCATTTTTGCTGAGCCACAATGGAACTCCTCGTATTTCTAGGATTAAAAAAAAATCAACTCCCTTGGCACAGTGCCAGTATTTTACCCACCAATGTCCACTCTCCTTTTGGACAAAGCCAATCCCATCTAAGTCCTGGCCTGCAAGCCCTGCTTATAAGCTTGTGAATTTCCTGTCTGCATCCCATAGCCTTCCACTTTAGAATCTAAGCTCATCATTACCTATGGTCCTGACTGCATGGGAATCATGGTAGCCTCCCTTAGAAAACAAAACAGAGACACAAATAAGAAAAAGTTCTCTGAGCCTTATTATCGTGTTGGGAATTAATGTCAGCTTATCACTATCCAAATGATATGAATGAGTATTCATGTTTTGTGTGATGAGAAGAAAGGACTCTTAGGAAACTCATCAAGGGAGATGAGGGGTGAAACCTAATAGGACTGCAACCAAATCTCTTGGGAGGCCAAATTCATTCTCTGCTGTAGCCCCACTACAACTCCTACTGATGTTAGGGCGTTGGGGAAGGAAAGAGAGAGGTTTAAAGGACTGTTCCATAATGAGAAAAAGACTTGTGTGGATGCTTCAGAAGCTTCTTGCCCCTTGCAAAGGAAAATGGACTCAGAAGAGGGTGAAAAGCTGAGGTGAGAGGATTTCCAGCAATATAATGGTGAGATTTGTATCAAGAAACTCTTGATGGGGGGTTAAAAAAATAACCTGGAACTACTTCTCTGTATTTGAGCTTTTATAATGAGAAATTTAGATGTTTTTCAACCAATACCTTCATATGAGAGGATTGGTGAGGCAAGCATTCTACACAGGCTCTCAAGAAGGGCAGGCTCCTTGTTGTTTCCTACCCTTGTTCAGCCATTCAATCAATTCCTTACAAGATCCTCACTCATAGCTCTGATATAGTATTTGATGAGTCTTCCCAGGGACAATGATAGAAAAAAATGCATGGTGGAAAAGTGACATCCCCAATTCTACAATTTTTTGAAACATCAAAATTCTATATCCTAGAGGCAGAGATAATCAAATTAGCTGACATACAATTAGGGAAAACCAGTCATGGAAGTGAGTATTTCAATGTCCTTTGGACCCTGATCTCTGATTATTCCTGCCGGGAGCTTCAGGGCAGGCAGTGGCAACTGAGGAGAATCATCTCTGGAAATGGATCACTAGCATCAGGAGACAGTGAATCTTCCACTTCTGCATGGACATTAAGGACACAGAGAAATACCAGGTTTGTGTCTTGTGGACGTTTCAAGTCTGTGCCCTTGGGGGCTTTTCATGTTGTTAGATGTAAGGGTCTTGAGAGGTATCCTGTGGAGTAAGAAATGCTCTGATGTTGCAACTGACCATAAAAGGGATCTGAGGGTTCAGGTTTCTTTAGCACACATTACAATGTCAGGTCAGTACAGTGAATCTGCTCCTACTTATTTGTATGTTGATTGCCAGCTGAAATTCTGTGATGTAGTCAAAAAAGTAGGGAGGGAGAGTAAAATTGTTCCCAAAGTACCTGCTGTTTTGTAATTGGCCAAGAGGGTCAAGTTTAGTTCACCAGCATAGCCAGAATAACCAAAACCTTACAAAAGAAACACCTGTGAATCCACCTTTATTAAAAAACCTCCAGGCGTTAACTAACTACCCTGAGAAAAAAAACATTCAAGGAGAACAAATGCATTTGGAAAAACTCTAGGCATGGAAACAGGAGAAATTTCATTCAGAGTGTTTTCTAGGTCTAAAATTCATTGCTAGACATTCTTTTTAATGGACCCCTCAAGCTTGATAGGGAAAAGAACCTTCTATTTCTAGGGAAAACAACAACAACAACAGTAAGGAGACCTAAGGAACTGCAGCCCAAAGGGCTTGAATGTACTTGGCCCAATTTGAGGATACCGTGCTTAGGCTGGAGCCCTCCAAACTCTTCCATGGAGATCATATCTAAATGCATGCATTTCATGTTTGCAATTTTAACATGGGGGCTCAACTCTCAAGAGACAGTTTTATTTTATTTTTTTGTTTGTTTTTGTTTTTTGTTTTAATGATACAAATGAATTGATTTACAAACCAGATAAAGACTCACTGGTAAAGAAAACAAACTTAAGGAAACCAAAGGGGATAGTGGGGGAGAGATAAATCTGGAGTTTGGGAATAACATATACACACACATATAAAATAGGTACACAACAAAGACCTATTGTGTAGCACAGGGAGCTATATACTCAACATCTTATAATGGAAAAGAATCTGTTTTCTTTTTTTTTCTGTGTTGCAATCTTTTTTTCCATTTTTTTATTACTCAAATGAATTTATCACATCTGTAGTTGTATAATGATCATAACACTCTGATTTCACAGGATTTCCATCCCACAGCCCAGGCACATCCCCCCACCCCCCAAACTGTCTCCTCTGGAGACTGTAAGTTTTTCAATGTCTGTGAGTCAGCATCTGTTCTGCAAAGAAGTTCAGTCTGTCCTTTTTTCAGATTCCACATGTCAGTGAAAGCATTGGATGTTGGTGTCTCATTGTATGGCTGACTTCACTTCGCATGATAGTTTCTAGGTCCATCCATGTTGCTAAAAATGCTGGTATTTCATTCCTTTTAATGGCCGAGTAATATTCCATTGTGTATATGTACCACTTCTTCTTGATCCACTCCTCTGTTGATGGACATTTAGGTTGTTTCCATGTCTTGGCTATTGTAAATAGTGCTGCAATGAACACTGGAGTACATGTGTCTTTGCGAGTCGTGGTTTTCTCTGGATAGATGCCCAGGAGTGGGATTGCTGGATCAAATGGGAGTTGTATTTTTCATTTTCTGAGGAATCTCCATACTGCTTTCCACAGTGGTTGCACCAATTGACAATCCCACCAACAGTGTACTAGCATTCCTTCTTCTCCGTACCCTCTCGAGCACTTATTGTTTGTAGACTTTTGGATGATGGCCATTCTGGCTGGTGTAAGGTGGTACCTCAGAGTGGTTTTGATTTGCATCGCTCTAATAATGAGTGACATTGAACATCTTCTCATATGTTTCTTGGCCATATGTATGTCTTCTTTGGAGAACTGTCTGTTTAGATCTTCTGCCCATTTTTTGATAAGCTTGTTTGTTTCTTTGGTATGGATCTGCAGACGTTGTTTATAAATGTTGGAGATTAATCCCTTGTCAGTTGATTCACAATGATTTTCTCCCATTCTGTGGGTTGTCTTTTTGTGTTGTTTAGGGTTTCCTTTGCTGTGAAGAAACTTTTCAGTTTGATTAGATCCCATTTGTTTATTATTCTTTTTATTGTCAATACTCTGATAGGTGGATCTGAGAAGATGTTGCTCTTGTTTATGTCAGAGAGTCTTTGGCCTATGTTTTCCTCTAGGAGTTTGATAGTGTCTGGTCTTCTATCTAGGTCTTGAATCCATTGGGAGTTTATTTTTGTGTATGGTGTTAGGGAGTGTTCTAATCTCATTCTTTTCCATGTGGCTGTCCAGTTTTCCCAGCACCACTTATTGAACAAGCTGTCCTTTCTCCACTGTCTATTCTTGCCTCCTTTGTCATAGATGAGTTGTCTGTAGGTGCATGGGTTGAATTCTGGGCTTTCTATCCTGTTCCACTGATCTATATTTCTGTCCTTGTACCAGTACCATGCAGCTTTGATGATTTTGCCTTGTAGTATAGTCTGAAGTCCAGGAGCCTGATTCTTCCAGCTCCATTTTTCTTTTGCAGGATGTCGTTAGCTATTCTGGGTCTTTTGTGCTTCCAAACAAACTTTAAAATATTTTGTTTGAGTTCTGTGAAGAATGTCCTTGGTAATTTGAAAGGGATTGCATTGAATCTGTAGATTGCCTTGGGTAGTATAGTCATTTGGATAATATTAACTCTTCAAATCCACAAGCATGGTATATCTTTCCATTTATTTGTGTCATTTTTGAATTATTTCATCAGTGTCTTATAATTTTCAGAGTACAGGTCTTTTGTCTCTTTAGGTAGGTTTACTCCTAAGTATTTTATTCTTTTGGATTCAATGGTAAACGGGATTGCTTGCCTAGTTTTTCTTTCTGCTCTTTCATTGCTTGTGTGTAGAAATGCCATCAATTTCTGTGTATTGATATTGTATCCTGCGACTTTGCCAAATTCATGGATGAGCTCTAACAGTTTTCTGGTAGAGTCTTCAGGATTCTCTAGGTATAGTATCATGTCATCTGCAAACAGTGATAGTTTTACTTCTTCCTTTCCAATTTGTATCCCTTTTATTTCTTTTACTTCTCTGATTGCTGTGGCTAGGATTTCTAGAACTATGTTGAAGGATAGTGGTGAGAGCGGACATCCTTGTCTTGCTCCTGATCTCAGCGGGAATTCTTTCAGCTTTTCACCATTGAGAATGATGTTCGCTGTGGGTTTGTCGTATACGGCCTTTATCATGTTGAGGTAGGTTCCCGTTATGCCCACTTTCTGAAGGGATTTTATCAGAAATGGGAGTTGGATTTTGTCAAAGGCATTTTCTGGGTCTATTGAGAGGATCATATGATTTTTTCCTTCAGTTTGTTCATGTGGTGTATCACACGGATGGTTTTGCAGATATTGAAGAACCCTTGCATCCCTGCGATAAATCCCACTTGATCATGATGTACAATCCTTTTAATGTATTGTTGGATGTGGTTTGCTAGGATTTTGTTGAGGATTTTTGCATCGACGTTCATCAGTGGAATTGGCATATAGTTTTCTTTTTTTGTGGAGTCTTTGTCTGGCTTTGGTACCAGGGTGATGGTGGCCTCATAGAATGAGTTTGGGAGTATCCCTTCTTCTGCAATTTTTTGAAATAGTTTCAGAAGGATCGGTGTTAGCTCTTCTCAATGTTTGATAGAATTTGCCTATGAAGCCATCTGGTCCTGGACTTTTGTTTGTTGGAAGTTTATTAATCACAGTTTCAATTTCAGTTCTTGTGATTCGTCCATTCATCTTTTCTATTTTATCTTGGTTTAGTCTTGGAAGATTGTACTTTTCTAAGAATTTGTCCATTTCTTCTAGGTTTTCCGTTTTATTGGCATATAGTTGCATATAGTGGTCTCTTATGCTCCTTTGTATTTCTGTGATGTCCATTGTTACTTCTCCTTTTTCATTTCTAATTTTATTGATTTGAGTCCTCTCTCTTTTTGCCTTGATTAGTCTGGCTAAGGGTTTATCAATTTTGTTGGCCTTTTCAAAGAACCAGCTTTCCGTTTCATTGATCTTTTCAATGGTTTTGTTTCTCTTTCATTGATTTCTGCTCTGATCTTTATGATTTCTTTCCTTCTACTAACTTTAGGTCTTGTCTGTTCTTCTCTCTCGAGCTGCTTTAGATGTAAATGTAGCTTGTTTATTTGGGCTTTTTCTTGTTTCCTGAGGTGGGCTTGTATTGCTATAAACTTTCCTCTTAGAACGGCTTTTGCTCCATCCCATAGGTTTTGGAGTGTCGTATCTTCACTAGGTAATTTTTAATTTCCTCTTTGATTTCTTCAGCAATCCATTGGTTGTTTAGTAGCATGTTGTTGAGTCTCCACGTGTTTGTGGTTTTTTGCAGTTTTTTTGTTGTTGTTGATTTCCAGGCATATAGCATTGTGGTTGGAAAAGATGCTTGATATGATTTCAATTTTCTTAAAGTTACTGAGGTTGGATTTGTAGCCCAGGATGTGCTCAATCTTAGAGAATGTTCCATGTGCACTTGAGAAGAATGTGTATCTGTTGCTTTTGGATGGAATGTCCTATAAATATATATTAAGTCCATCTGGTTTAATGCTTCATTCAGGGCCTGTGTTTCCTTATTGATTTTCTGTCTGGTTTTCTGTCCATGGCTGTAAGTGGGGTGTTAAAGTCCCCCACTATGATTGTGTTATTGTCGATTTCTCCTTTTAAGGTCGTTAGTGGTTGCTTTATATATTGTGGTGAAACTGTTGGGTGCATAGATATTTAAAATTGTTATATCATCTTCTTGGATTGATCCTTTGATCATTAAGTAATGTCCTTCTTTTTCCCTTAAAATATTTTTTACTTTAAAGTCTATTTTGTCTGATATGAGTATTGCTACTCCAGCTTTCTTTTGATCCCCGTTTGCATGGAATATTTTCTTCCATCCTCTCACTTTCAATTTGTATGTGTCCCTAGAAGTGAAGTGGGTCTCTTGAAGACAGCATATATATGGGTCTTGTTGTTGTATCTATTCAGCCAGTCTATGTCTTTTGGTTGGGGCTTTTAGTCCATTCACATTTAAGGTAATTATTGATATGTATGTTCTTATTGCCATTTTATTAATTACTTTGGATTTGTTTTTGCTGCTCTTTATCCTTTCCTTCTTCTCTTGTTCTTTTCTGCCTAAAGAAGTTCCTTTAGTATTTGTTGTAAGGCTGGTTTAGTGTTGCTGAATTCTCTCAACTTTTGTTTATCTGTGAAGGTTTTGATTTCTCCTTCAAATCTGAATGAGAGCCTTGCTGGGTAGAGTATTCTTGGTTAGAGGTTTTTTCCTTTCATCACATTGAGTATATCATGCCACTCCCTTCTGGCCTGCAAGAGTTTCTGCTGAAAAATGTGATGATAGCCTTATTGGGGTTCCCTTGTATGTTATTTGTTTCTTTTCCCTACCTGCTTTCAAGATTTTCTCTTTGACTTTAATTTTGGTCAGTTTGATTAGTATGTGTCTTGGTGTATTCCTCCTTGGGTATATTTTATATAGTACTCGTTGTGCGTCTTGGATGTGAATGAGTGATTCCTTCACCCTGTTAGGGAAGTTTTCGGCTACTATCTCTTTTTTTTTTTTTTTTTTTTTGTCTTTTTTGTCTTTTTGTTGTTGTTGTTGTTGCTATTTCTTGGGCCGCTCCCACGGCATATGGAGGTTCCCAGGCTAGGGGTTGAATTGGAGCCGTAGCCACCAGCCTACACCAGAGCCACAGCAACGCGGGATCTGAGCCGCGTCTGCAACCTACACCACAGCTCACAGCAACGCCAGATCGTTAACCCACTGAGCAAGGGCAGGGACCGAACCTGCAACCTCATGGTTCCTAGTCGGATTCATTAACCACTGCGCCACGACGGGAACTCCGTCGGCTATTATCTCTTGAAATATTTTTTCTGTCCCCTGCTCTCTCTCTTCTCCTTCTGGAACCCCCTATAATACGGGTGTTGGTGCATTTCACGTTGTCCCAGAGTTCTCTGAGACTCTCTTCATTTCTTTTAAATCTTTTTTCTCTTTTCTGTTCTGCATCCGTCATTTCCACTAATCTGTCCTCCACCTTGTTTATTCCTTCTTCTGCCTCCAGTATTCTGCTGTTAGCTGATTCTAGTGAATTTTTTATTTCAGTGATTGTATTTTGCATCTCTTCTTATTTAAGCTGTATATCTTATATCTCTTTGGTCAGTGTTTCCTGTAAGTTATCCATCTTTGCCTCCAGTTTACTCCCAATATCTTGCATTATCTTCAGCAACAACATTCTAAACTCTTTTTCCTGGAGGCTAAGAATCTCCTCCTCACTTAGCTGATTTTCTGGGGTTTTTCCTTAATCCCTCATCCGAGTTATAGTCCTCTGTCTTTTCATTTTTATATGTTTTTGGTGTGGTGACCTTCTTATGGATAATAGAGTTGTAGCCTCTCTTACTTCTGATGTCTTCCCCCCTGTGGCTGAAGTCAGCATGGGGGCTTGCTGTAGGCTTCCTGATGGGAGGGGCTGATGCCTGCCCCCAGTAGGAGGAGCTGATTCTACTCCCTCTGGTGGATGGGGCTTAGCCTGCGGATGAGATTAGAGGCAGCTGTGTGCCTGAGGGGTCTTTGTGTAGCCTGTTTACTGAAGGGTGGGGCTGTGATCCCACCTGGGTTGTTGTTCGCCCTGGGGCTTCTCAACAGCTGGCTGATGGGTGTGGCCAGATTTTCCCAAAATGGACACCTCCAGAGAAAGGCACTGCTGCTGAATATTCCCAAGAGCCTTTGCTTTCAATGTCCTTCCCTCACAACAAGCCACGTTCACCCCTGTTTTCCCAGGATGTCCTCCAAGAACTGCAGTCAGGTTTGACCCAGATTCCCTTGGAGACTTTGCTTTGCCCTGGGACTCAGTGCATGTGAAAGTCTGTGTGTGCCTTTTAAGAATGGGGTCTCTGTTTCCCCCAGTCCCGTGGAGCTCTTGCACTCAAGCCCCACTGGCCTTCAATGCCAGATGCTCTGGGGCTCTTTCTCCCTGTGCTGGATCCCCCACATGTGAGGGTTTGATGTGTGGCTCAGAACTCTCACTCCTGTAGGTGAGTCTCTGTGAACCAGTTAGTTTCCAGTCTGTGGATGTTCCCCCCCCAGGAGGTATGGGGTTGTTTATATCGTGAAATTGCCCCTCCTACCTCTTGATGTGGCCTTCTCTTTTTCTTTTGGAGTAGGGTATCTTTTTTAAGGTTTCTGATCCATTTTGGTGAAGAGTGCTCAGTCTTTAGTTGTGGATTTTGTTGTTTTTCGGAGAGAAGTTGAGCTCCAGTCCTTCTATTCTGCCATCTTAATCCCATCCTCAAGAGACAGTTTTAAACAGAGATGGCCACAAATGATCCCAATGAGAACACATTGCAAGAAATCTCCCCAGGGGATGCCAATCCTCCATAATATTCCTCTCTTGCATGACGCCTTGGGCTAGCTATTCACACATCCCATGCCAGCAAGCATGCACATGCCCACCGGTGGCAGTGCTGTCTGGCGCAGTGACTACCATCCTCCAACTGCTCCTAGTGTCTGTTGAGGCTGGTCTGCTTGAGAAGCCAGTAGCACATGCACGAGGGCAGAGGGCAGTTTCCCAAGGGGTGGCCTGCCTGGGGGCAGGGCCAGTCATGTCTGTGGTTAGAATTAATTCTGTGAAGGCCGTTGTAATCACAGCTGGGTTACTTTTCTTGAGTGCTCATTAGCTTACAACAGTTTCCTAAACTTAAACCTTGTCTTTAATCTCCAGTGGGACTTTTCATCTATTTTAAGTATCTGAATCTATCCTTCTCGTTAGGATGATTATTTGCGTATTTGCAGCATGTTGTGTGGTTATTTGCTTTTTTGTGTAGTAATTTTTCAGGAGCTGCGTATGTGTATTTTGATGTGTACAGGGCAAGTCTGACTATTTTATGGGACTGGTGAATATTATATAGGTAGGTGTGCTGTGTTTCTGTACTTCTATATTCTGCATGATGGAAGGGGGAGTGTGATTTTCTGTATATGCAGAGAGTGTATTATATATGTATTTGGAACAAAAGGCATAGGGTGATACACTGCCATATTTGTGGGGTCCTGGGTAATTGTGGGTACATTTGGGGCTCATGCAGAATAGTTGTGTGTATGAGTTTGAGTGTGTATTCAAGGGGCATGGTCATTTGGAGGAATATTTTCTAGGGCTATGCACTTGTATTTTTCAGTAGGGACATTTTAGGATTAAATATTTGGGGAATTGAGTATGTGTGTTTCTAAAGGAGAGATGAGTTTCTGTGTTTATTTGGAGGAGTTGGAGACTTGCATTTATAGGTATGAGAAACATGGGCTGTGGTTATTTGTTAGTAGTTGTAGAACTAGTTCATAGCTTGGGATAGTCATCTCTGTGTTCAGTTACATCAAGTTGGTAGTTTGAATATGCTCATGCTTGGAATACTTATACCATGTAGATATCATAAATGAAGTCTTACCTGACTTTTTTTTTTTTAATTTTATTTTCTTACCTGACTTTTTAAAGAGCTTTATATAAGCATTTACAGCATACCACTCATCTGTGTGTTTGGTTGGAAGTATGTGTCAAGCCAGTCTATTCAGGCATCACTTGGTATGTACATATAGGATATTTTATGTGAATTGTGAGTGGGGCATCCAGGGTGTTGGGCCCTTTGATGTGTGCATTGGCCCTTCTTTCTGAATCACTGCATTGCTCCTGTCAGGTTGAGTCATTCTTTCAGGTCAATGAATTCCTTCCTCCAAATGCTGGTGAATTCCAGTGGAAATCATGCAAATGGATTTAGGGGTGTCTGTACCTTAGGCAGGTGGACACACCTTCAGCATTGTATGGTCCTAGAATCTGGGGCCCTCGAAGGGTGAGGCTGATGGCAGGTAACCCTGTACAGCAGAACCTTCACAGGAGTGTGGTTGGCATGAGAAGCAGCAGTCAGCAAGTTGTGGGGATTCATGGATAAAAGATAAGGTAGGCAAGTGCTCTCCCAGGAAAACCCCGTGAGATTCAGTTCAGCAAGCACAGGTATTTCTGGCTCTTCTGTGGCACAGCTGGTAAGCAAGGACAGTGTGCACATGGGGTCCAGATGGTGCAAGTCTCTAGAGCTGCCCAAGGGTGTTGGAAAGTATTGTAGGTCAGGCTGGTAAGCTGTATGAACAATTCTCCACTACTGTATCTCTATGGAAACCTAAGTCCTCAGGGATAGGCAGGACCTCTAGGGTCAGTGAGCTGACGAGGACAAAGGTGGGGAGGCCTTGTCTCTAAGGGAGGCTTGGGAATGAGGCCTGGAGAGCCTGGGGAGTCCTTCTCTGAGAAGATATGGCTCTGATATTCCCAAACCTTTAGACATGGTTCCTGTTCTTTTCTGAAGGTTCAGGGTACTTCTATCTATGGGAAGTTCATCCAAAGATCTTGGTTCTCAGATCAGATGACCTGACCCTATTTTTCTTTATTCCACATCCAGCCATCAACCCAACAGGGAGCCATATGGTCACTGTGTCCACCAGCTGACCCTACAGCCTCCTGCTTCCCTTCCCAAAATAGACCCCTCTATTTTGACTCAGCCCCTGGATTCCACACAGTGAACTGTTAGTGACCTCTACGATGATATTCAAGAGCCTCAACCTGAACAGGCTTGAAAAATAACAAATAACTTTTTTTTTGCTTTTTGCCATTTCTGGGGCTGCTCCCATGGCCTATGGAGGCTCCCATGCTAGGGGTCAAATTGGAGCTGTAGGCACTGGCCACAGCCACAGCAACACAGGGATCCGACCCACATCTGGAACCTACACCACAGCTCATGGCAATGCCGGATCCCTAACCCACTGAGCAAGGCCAGGGATCAAACCTGCAACCTCATTTGGTTCCTAGTCGGATTCATTAACCACTGAGCCATGACAGGAACTCCAACAACTAACATTTTATGAGCCATTCCTAAAATCTTCCCAGTTCACACCAATAGGTCAACTATTCAATCATAGCCACAAAGAAGGGTGAATTTGTGGCAGCCTTTGGAGCCTTGTGGAATCTCATTTTATAGCATTTGGGGTTCCATACAGTTAAAAGGCCACTCAGCCTGCTTCAGCTTCCCCATTCATGAATCGATTAACTTCTGCGATTAGCAGATTGATACAGAAAAGACAGAAAAGAAGATGGGAGGCTATAGGCCTACCTGAACTCCTGATGCTAGCTGAGCATTTTGTAAAGGACCTGGCAGCAAGATCACAAACAAAAAACCACCAAGCTATGAGCTTTATATCTCCAACAGATCCAAGGGAAGAGACACAAAAGAATACTTGCACCTTGCCCATGACCCCCTCCTAGGGGTCCATGATCATTTCAGTGACCCAGCGTTGGTGTTTCATTTGTAATCAGCTAGCCACTGGGAAAAAAAAGCTGTCCTAAAAGGTCTTGTGCAGACTCTTCACAGGAGATACTCTCATACCTATCTCAATGTGAGGGCTCCCCCATCAACCCTTACCATAGTTGACAGAACACCAGAGGTTCTATTACCAGCAATTACATGAAACAACCTAGAAGAAAGGAAAATGAAAATTAATAGAAAACCTGGCTCAATTTTAGTTGATACAAGAGCTATACTCAGTACGTGAAACCCCACTCATTCTTTCATTTGAAATCTACGTGAAACCCTAAGCCTAACTGTAAACATAGCCAACTCTTAACATGCTACCCCGACCATAGCTGTGCCTTCTACTTTAAATCCCATCCTCATAAAACAGTACACCCCTCAGAGTAAGAAGGATGTTTCCAGAGTGCGGGTATCTAATAAGTTCAGAGAGAACTTTTATCTCAACCACTATTCTGTTTTGCTATGCACTATAGCCCAGTTAATCTATGTGACAGAGATCTCCTTTCTAATGTAAAAGGGCTACTATGTTTTCCCTGTGATGGAGATCTCACCTTAAAATTTCTTGATCATCCCCAACCCTGATCATTTATATCCCTTATACTCTGTCCTGAACATAAAAGAGGAAGAAGCTCAACAAAAGTTCTCTAATTGAATTGAGATGTCTGAAAATGCATGGGCTACTTCTGACCCTGACATTGGAAGAATAAAAAATGCAGAACCTATAACAATTCAGATAGATGTGGCTAAACCTCTCCCTAAGTTTCCTCCATAACCATTAAAGCCTGAGGCAATACAAGGCCTCACACTCATTGTAGGAGGCTTATTTGCTCAGGGGTTTCTCATGTCCTGTGTGAGTTCCTGCCACATGCCAGTCTTGCCTATTTGGAAACCTAATGGGATAGGTGTTTGCCCAGGAGCTGGGGGCTATTAATAAAGTAGTCATCCTCCATTTACCAGTTGTTCCAAAACTGGACACTCTTCTGCCACAAGTTTTAACTGACTTGAAGTGGTTTACTGTTGTAGACTTTTGTTCAAATGACTTCACCATCCCTGTAGACCCAATAGCCAATATCTATGTCTATGTGCCTTTCCTTGGAACCATCAGCAGTAGACCTGGACAGTTTTGCCCCAAGTGTTCCCTGAGGCCCCTTCTTTCTTCCCCCAAGTAATTCACCAAGATTTAAGTACCTTCTGTAGAGTTCCCATTGTGGCACAGCAGAAACAAACCCGACTAGGGAACATGATGTTGTGGGTTCAATTTCTGGCTTCACTCAGTAGGTTAAGGATCTGGCATTGCTGTGAGTTCTGGTATAGGTCACAGATGCAGCTTGGATCTGACATTGCTGTGGTGTAAGCTGGCAGCTGTAGCTCCAATTAGATCCTTAGCCTGGGAATCTCCATGTGTGGCACGTGCAGCCCTAAAAAGGAAAAGAAAAAAGGTAACGTTTTAAGTGTTTTCTAGTTCCCTGAGAAATCACCCATTTTACAAGATGCAGATGATCTCATGGTGTACTCTGCTACTATACAATTCTATGAGGCATGCATAAAAGCTTCCCTTTATTTGCTGCAATAGGTATCTGAAAAAGAGCACATAGAGAAAATTTCAGTTATCTCAACACTGGACATTATATAGGGCATAATCTAAACACTAAAGGAATTCAGCTGATTTCCACAAGAATTAAGCTCACACAGGACATTCCCAGGCTCACAACTGAGGGACAGCATTGTGGATTTCTAGATTTAGCTGGTTATTGCAAACTCTGGGTTCCAAATTTTATGAACTTACTGAAGTTCTAGTTCCTTAACCCCATCCTTGGGAAGATAAACATGAGCAGGCTTTTCTAAAGTGAAAACTACTGCTACAAGAGCCACCTGCCTTAGGGTTACTCAACTATTCAAGCATTTTACTTTATTTGTGCAGGAAAGGGATAACTAGGCCCTGGGAGTTATGGAAGCATGTAGTAAACATAGCCCTACTGCCTGTTGTAGCATGCAACTTGATTCTGTTGCTCATGCCTGTCTCCGTTGTCTTGAAGTGACAGCCAGACCTGCAAAGTTAGCGAAAGCCTTGGCAAATGCCACACACTCTCCAGTCTTCTTAACTGTGAAATGACTCAGTGTTTTCCTGCAGGTAGATTAACTTCCTATGAGATCCTTGTGCTCTCGCCACCTCATCTATATCTTAAACATTGCAATGCTCTCAGTCCTGCTACACTACTACTTTTATCTCAACAAGGAAAGCACCATGACAATGAGGTAATAATGTCCCATTTTGTGACACTGTCCTGATTAATGATATCTCTAAACCAATCCCAATCGAATCTTGTGTGTTGATGAGTTATGCTTACAATTGAGAAGGGATTTTCAAGCTAGTTATGCTGTTTCTACCCATGATGACCTAGTCAGTGTTGGAGATGTCCTCAGGCAGAGCTCTGTGCCCTTTCCAGAGCATGCCAGTTGTCAGAGGGAGGATCTGTCAGTATTTAAAACGATAGCCAGGATGCTTTTGACCAAGACGTTGGATCCAGTTCTGACAGAGGCCTGGAAAGGGTGTAAAGGTGACAGCACTTTGAGATGATCTGTGATGCTTACAAAATGCCTGACAGTTCTCCCTCCTGTCCTTACTTGTTCCTCAAACATGGCCTTAAGTGGTTTCTGGTCTGTACACTTTCCCATCTATGTGGGACACATTACCCAGGATAGAGGCTTCCTGCCGCTGAGAGGTGAGGACTACTGAATTTGGAAAACCTGACTTTTGATCAGTGACCCTTTCAGAGAAAGATCTTGATCTTTGAAGATCAAGGAGAGCTGTGAACATGAATTTACGGTACCTTAACTCAACTTGGAGTTGAGAAGGCCTGTAGAGGGAGCTCTCACACCTTACCCTTCGTGGTAATTACCCTAAAAGGAGAATGTCAATTACTGACCCCAGCAGGAAGCTAGGAACCTTGCATTCCCAAACAGGAAGTTCACTTGGTTTCTACCCCAGCAGGAGGAGGGAAGACTGCCTTCTTATGCAAAAGCAAACCCTCCCAATTAAAAAAATGCTACAGTGTAGCCAATAAGAAGCAAACATCACCTGAACTTTTACTTTTCTCCAGTCAACTTTTCTTTCTTTGTCTTTCTTTCCTATTGATGTCATTTTCCCCTTGTCCCACCCTTCTTACTATAAAAGACTTTCATAGTGTGTAACCCCTTGGAGGAGCTCTCTGTTTGCCAGGTGGGATGCTCCCTGATTCATGAGTCTTTTAATGAACCCAATTAGATCTTCAGATTTACTCAGGTACTTTTTTTTTTTTTTTTTTGGAGTGCCAATATCACTGACTTGGACGTCCCAGTTACTGCTTCTCCTAGTACAAGTGGATGCCTAGTGGCTCAGATTGCCCCATTCATTATCCATCCCCACTAAAATGTCAGTACAATGAATTGTGGTTACGGGCGTAATGAAATTCTGCCTTCTCATATTTTTTAAAACATGGTTTTTAATTATTTTACATTTTAATTCATTGAGTTATATTATATTTATAGTTGTACAACCATCATCACAACCTAATTTTACAACATTTCTAACCCTAAGCCCCATGCTGTCTCCTCCCAACCTGTCTCCTTTGGTAACCAAGGATATTCTTTTCTTTTCTTTTTCCTCAGAGAAATTTTTATTGTATTTTATTTTATTTTACTTTTTAAATATTTGTTTGTAAAATGATTTTTGTGTTTTAGCAGTATAGCTGGTTTACAGTGTTCTGTCAATTTTATACTATACTGCATGGTGACCCAGTTACTCATACATGTATACATTTTTTTCTCACATTATCATCCTCTGTCATAAGTCACCAGACATAGTTCCCAGTGCAACACAGCAGGATGTCACTGCTAATCCATTCCAAAGGCAATAGTCAGAGTTCCCTTCATGGCGCAGTGGTTAATGACTCCAACTAGGAACCATGAAGTTGCGGGTTCAGTCCCTGCCCTTCCTCAGTGGGTTAACAATCCAGCATTGCCGTGAGCTGTGGTGTAGGTTGCAGACGTGGCTTGGATCCCGCGTTGCTGTGGCTCTGGCATAGGCCAGTGGCTACAGCTCCGATTCAACCCCTAACCTGAGAACCTCCATATGCTGTGGGAGCGGCCCAAAGAAATAGCAAAAAGAGAAAAAAAAAATGCAATAGTCTGCATCTGTTAACCCAAGCACGCCATCCATCCCACTCCCTGCCCCTCCCCCTTGGCAACCACAAGTCTATTCTCCAAGTCCATGATTTTCTTTTCCATGGAAAGATTCCTTTGCGCCATATATTAGATTCAAGCTGTAAGTGATATCATATGGTATTTTCCTTTCTCTTTCTGACTTACTTCACTCAGGATGAGAGTATCTAGTTCCAGCCATGTTGCTGCAAAAGGCATTATTTTGTTCTCTTTTATGGCTGAGTAGGATTCCATTGTGTATATATACCACATCTTCCTGCTGCAATCACCTGTTGATGGACAATTGGGCTGTTTCCATGTCTTGGCTATTGTGAGTAGTGCTGTAATGAACATGTGGGTTCATGTGTCTTTTTCAAGGAAAGCTTTGTCTGGATATATGCCTGAGAGTGGGATTGCCAGGTCATAGGGTAGTTCTAGGTATAGATTTCTAAGGTATCTCCATACGGTTCTCCTTAGTGGCTGTACCAGCTTACATTCATTCCCACCAACAGGGCAGGAGGGTTCCCTTTTCTCCACACCCCCTCCAGCACTTGTTACTTGTGGACTTATGAATGATGGCCACTCTGACTGGTGCGAGGTGGTATCACAGGGTAGTTTTGATTTGCATTTCTCTTATAATCAACGATGTTGATCATTGTTTCATGTGCTTCTTGGCCATCTGTATATCTTCCTTGGAGAAATGTCTCTTCAGGTCTTTTGCGCATTTTTCCATTGGGTTGTTGGTTTTTTTTGCTGTTGAGGTGCATAAGTTGTTTGTCTATTTTAGAGATGAGGCCCTTGTCAGTTGCATCATTTGAAACTATTTTCGCCCATTCCGTAAGTTGCCTTTTTGTTTCCTTTGCTGTGCAGAAGCTTGTTGATTAGGTCCCATTGGTTTACTTTTGCTTTGATTTCTGTTGCTTTGGGAGACGGACCTGAGAAACATTTGTAAGGTTGATGTCAAAGAATGTGTTGCCTATATTCTCTTCCAGGAGTTTGATGGTGTCTTGTCTTACATTTAAGTCTTTCAGCCATTTTGAGTTTATTTTGGTGCATAGTGTGAGGATATGTTCTAATTTTGTTGGTTTGCATGCAGCTGTCCAGGTTTCCCAGCAGTACTTGCTGAAAAGACTGTCTTTTCCCCATTTTATGTTCTTGCCTCATTTGTCAAAGATTAATTGCCCGTAGGTGTTTGGGTTTATTTCTGAGTTCTCTCTTCTGTTCCATTGGTCTGTCTGTCTGTTTTGATACCAGTACCACACTGTCTAGATGACTGTGGCTTTGTAATATTGCCTGAAGCCTGGAAGAGTTATGCCTCCTGCTTGGTTTTTGTTCCTCAGAATTGCTTTGGCAATTCTGGGTCTTTTGTGGTTCCATATAGATTTTGGGATAGTTTGTTCTAGTTCTCTGAAAAATGGTGAGGGTGACTGGATAGGGATTGCATTGAATCTGTAGATTGCGTTGGGTAGTATGGCCATTTTTACAATATTAATTTTTCCAATCCAGAAGCATGGAATGTCTTTCCATTTCTTTACATCTTCTTAATTTCCTTGTTTAATGTTTCATAGTTCTCAGCATATAAGTCTTTCACCACCTTGGTCAGATGATTGACTTTTTTGGGGTGCAGCTTTAAAAGGTATCATATTTTTGTATTCCTTTTCTACTATTTCACTGTTTGTATACAGAAATGTGACTGATTTCTGAATGTTAATCTTATATCCTGCTACTTTGCTGAATTTGTTGAGCAGTTCAGGTAGTTTTTGGGTTGAGTTCTTGGGGCTTTCTATATATAGTATCATGTCCTCTGCATACAGTGACAATTTTACCACTTCTCTTCCTATTCGGATGCCTTTTATTTCTTTTGTTTGTCTGCTTGCTGTGACTAGGACTTCCAGCACTATGATAACAGTGGTGGTGGGAGTGGGCATCTGTGTCTTGTTCCAGATTTAGTGGGAAGGCTTTCAGCTTTTCTCCATTGACTATTATGTTTGCTGTGGGTTTGTCATAAATGGCTTTGATTATGTTAAGGAATGTTCCCTCTAGACCCACGTCGGTAAGAGTTTTGATCATGAATGGATGTTGGACTTTGTCAAATGCTTTTTCTGCATCTATTGAGATGATCATGTGGTTTCTGACTTTTATTAATGTGGTGTATGACATTGTTTGATTTGTGTATGTTGAACGGTCCTTGTGAACCTGGGATGAATCCCACCTGGTCATGGTGTATGATCTTTTTGATATGTTGCTGGATTTGGTTAGCTAAAATTTTGTTGAGAATTTTTGCATCTGTATCCAGCAAGGATATTGGCTGATAGTTTTCTTTTTTGGTGACATCTTTGTCTGTTTTTGGAATTAGCATGTCGGTGGCATCATAGAATGTCTTTGGGAGTGTTTCTTCTTCTTCAGCCTTTTGGGAACATTTAAGGAGGAAGGGTAGGATTTCCTCTTTGTGTGTTTGGTAGAATTCTCCTGTGAAGCCATATGGTCCTGGACTTTTATTTGTAGGGGATGTTTTTATGACATAGTCAATTTCATTTCTAGTGATCCATCTGTTCAGTTGATCTATTTCTTCTTGATTCAGTTTTGGCAGGCTGTAAGTCTCTAGAAAGATGTCCATTTCTTCAAGGTTGTTGAATTTGTTGGCATATAATTATTGATAGTAGTCTATGGTTTTTTGTATTTCTGTAGCATCAGTTGTGACTTCTCCTTTTTCATTTTGTATATTTGGGTTTTTTCCCTCTCCTCTTCTTGGTGAGTCTAGCCAGAGGTTTGTCTATTTTGTTTATCTTTTCAAAGAGCCAGCTCTTGGTTTGATGGATTTTTTCTATTGTTTTTTGAATCTCTACTTTATTGATTTCCTCTTAGATCTTTATGATTACCTTCCTTCTGCTGACTTTAGGTTTTGTTTGTTCTTCTTTATCTAATTCATTTAGGTGGTGGGTTCAGTTTTCAATTTGAGATTTTTCTTCTCTGTCGAGGAAGACCTGTGTTGCTATGAACTTCCCTCTGAGCACTGCACCTAGAGATGCAGATGCACAAGAAGGCCTGGGATGCTCCACCACCAACTCCAGGGACTCTTGGACTGGGGAAAAGGCTGAACCAGCAAATCCCAAAGAATGCGGACTGAAAACTCATTCCAAGCCAAATGGAGAGCTATAGCTCTCACGAGCAGTTCCCAGCATGGAATCCATGGGCTGCGTCAAAACAGATGGATCCAGGGGAGGCAGGAGGTGGCTGTAGGGTCAGCTGGTGGACACAGTGATCATGGGGCTCCCTGATGGGTTTGCAGTTGGAGGTAGAATAGGAGAAAAAAAGGCTCAAGTCATCCGATCTGAGAACCATGAGACTGGGATGATCCTCCCACTCCCAGAAGAATCCTGAACCTTCAGAAAAGAACAATGACCATGTCTACAGGGTTTGGGAATATTGGAGCCATATCTCCTCAGAGTAAGACTCCCCAGGCACTCCAGGCCTCACTCCTCAAGTCTCCCTTAGAGACAAGCCCTCCCCACCTTTGTCCTTGTCAGCTCACTGATCCCTGAGGTCCTGCCTATCCCTGAGGACCTAGGTTTCCATACAGATAGGTTGGTGGAGAATTATTGATACAGCTTACCAGCCTGATCCACAATAGTTCGCACCCTCCTGGGGCAACTGGGCACAGGGACACATGGCTCTAGAGACTTGAACCACCTGGACTGCATGTGCAGGGTGTCCTTGCCTACCAGCTGTGCCACAGAAGAGCCAGAAACACCTGTGACTGCCCAACGGATTCTCAGGGGATTTTCCTGAGAGAGCACTTGCCCACCTTATCACTTATCCATGAATCCCCATGACTTCCTGACTGCTGCTTGTCATGCCAACCACACACCTGTGAAGGATCTGCTCTACATGGCCATCTGTCCACCAGGCTCACCCTTCTAGGGACCCAGATTCTAGGACCATACAAATGTTGAAGGCGTGTCCACCCGCCTAAGGTACAGATGCCCCTAAATCCATCTGTATCATTTCCACTGGAAGTCACCAGCACTGGGGGAGGGGGGAATTCTTTGACCCGAAAGAATGACTCAACCTGACAGGAGCAATGCAGTGATTCAGAATGAAGGGTCAGTACACACATAGAAGCCCCAGATCCCCCACTCACAATTCACATAAAATGTCCCATACGTACATATAAACTGATGCCTGAAAATTCTTGCTTGACACATACATACATCCAGACACAGATGAGCAGTGTGCTGGTAAATGCTTATCTCCAGGAAAGTCAGGTAAGACTTCATTTATGGTATCCACATGGTCTAAATATTCCAAGCACGAGAGAATTCAAACTACCAACCTCATGTTACCAAACACAGAGCTGACTCTCCCAAGCTAGTATGAACCAGTTCCAGTAAAGTCCACACCTTTCCATATGAATATGGAATCCACACAATCCACTTACACTCTGAGTGGGATCCTCAACTCTCACCTCAGTTATGGAAGCAAAGGACATCACACGTGTGCGTGTGTGTGTGTCTGTGTAAATATATACGTATTGGACACACATGCACATTTCTACACTCAGCCTGATAACTCTACAAACAGGCCACCTAAATTTACATACCTAGATATACACATAGTCTAAAGTTTTACAGACAAAGTCCTATATACCTTGAATATCCAACTGCCTCTCTTACTGATGCAGGTTGGGACCTGGCACCCCTGGCTGCAGGGGCTGCAGTGGTTGCACCTGGACAAACATCTCCTGGAGAATGAAATACAGCAAAAGTATAAAGGATGAAAAAGAAATATGTGCTTGCTCATTTGGGACAAATTGTGAGAAAAAAAAAAAACTTCCACTTCTGAAGAACAGAGAGCAAAAGCAGGGTACCATGCACACCCCCTACATGCACCACCACTAAAGGGGTGGGAAAACCACCTCAGCCACCCCCCCTGGCCCAACCCCTGGACATGCCCCTACCCTCACCCCATAGAAGGAACTAGCTCACCCCTGCTCAGTGAGCAGGTGAACAAGGGAAGCTGGTGATTGCTTCTGCACCTCTCTGCTGAAGCAGGTGTCCTGAATAAAGCCTTCCTGATTTTCTCTTCTGGCATCTTATCAATTGCTCTTGATTAAGGAAGGCCAAGAACCCTAGCTGGTAACACTCCAACTCTATACACATCCAAACCATGAATACAAACATGTGCAACCTCCCTACCAGCCAGCTGTCCATGTTGAATACCCACATGCTGTGGCTGTGGCATAGGCATGAAGCTGCAGGTCTGATGTGACTCCTAGCCTAGGAACTTCCATATGCAGCAGGTGTTGCCCCCAAAAGGACAAATAAATAAAAAGAAGGGGAAAAAACTGATCTCTGGGACCTTTAGTTCTTTAAGACAAAGTTCTGCATCTATTTACCCCAAGCTCCCAGTCCCTCCCACTCCCTTCCCCTCCCCGTGGCAACCACAAGTCTATTCTCCAAGTCCATGATTCTCTTTTCTGTGGAAAGATTCCTTTGTGCTATATATTAGATTTCAGATATAAGTGATATCATATGGTATTGGGCTTTCTCTTTCGGACTTTCTTCACTCAGAATGAGAGTCTCTAGTTCCATCCATCATGCTCCATCACAAGTCTAAGATGTAGTTCTCTGTGAATATTTTAATTTTCAACCAGGAAGAAAGAAAGATTTTATTAAATGGAAATGATGGGGTGGTTGGGGAGCTAGGGTTAATAGATACTAACTACTGCCTTTGGAATGGATTAGCAATGAGATCCTTCTGTGTCGCACTGGGAACAATGTCTAGTCACTTATGATGGCGCAGGATAATGTGTGAAAATAGAATGTGTACATGTATGTGTAAATGTGTCACCAGGCTGTACAGTAGAAAAAAAAATTGTATTGGGGAAATAACTATTAAAAAATAATACTAACAAAGGCAGAATCCGATCTGAAACACCAGCTGTC
The DNA here is from genome assembly GCF_054392235.1 of Sus scrofa. Taxonomy (NCBI): domain Eukaryota; kingdom Metazoa; phylum Chordata; class Mammalia; order Artiodactyla; family Suidae; genus Sus; species Sus scrofa. The sequence goes on along the minus strand of NC_139396.1, from coordinate 15,208,548 downwards.
CTCCCTTAAGCTGGACAATAGCGACGTTTACAAATGGTGCGGGGGTCAAGACCATGACAATCCTGCCACGACATCTGCACAACACACGGGTTCCCCTGGCAAATGCCCTCTCCCACTGAGGTCAGACCATGAAAATCCCTACACGACATCTGCACAACACACAGCTTCCTCGGGCCAAATGCCCTCTTCCACTGAGGTGTGTCCTCTGAGTCCCCAGAGAGCTTCCGTCCATGTCGCCCATTCTCCTCTTCCATTCACCCCTTTCCTTTCTCTCCACAGCATCTCCACTGCTGGGCACGGATGTGGTCATGCCCCCTGGGGCCTCATGCTCCTATCCTCCCCCCACTCCTGGCTCCCAACCCCAGCCAGCTTGGGAGCAGCACCTGCCAGCACCCATGGCCCCATTACTCCTGCCTGGCAGCACCCTATTGCAGCCAGCTCACCCCATGACACCTCGGGTGACTCCTGCTGACCATGGCCCCATTGCCCCAGGGCTTGGCAACATCCCTGTCCCAGTCTGCTCAGGAGGGAGGTCAGCATTGCCCCACCAGTCTCAGGCTTTTGGGTGCCCTCAGGCCAGGCCCCCCTCAAAGGGAATGCTTCCAGGGCCCTCATGGGGAGTGCTTTGTGTCCTGCACCCCTTTGCAGAGCAAGCCCTGTGGGGGACAGCAGGGTGGCTGCCCCGGCTAAGGCAGCAGCTCAGGCTGGCAAGGGAGGCTTGGCCCCAGGCCTTCCTCCTCAAGCTGCACCACCAGCTGCCCAGATGGCCTTCATCCTTCCCCCAGGGACCTCTGGGCCGTGGCCACATGGCACCTCTGGGGCAGGCAGCCTGCATGCCTCCCAGCACACGGGCCCTCAGGAGGACGCCTCTCATCATAAGAGCGTCTATCAGAACATCCGACGCTGGCAGCGCTTCAAGTCCCTGGCCTGCAGCCACCTGCCCCAGAGCCCCAATGCAGAAGCTCTCTCCTGCTTTCTCATGTAAGTGACCTCTCAGGCCCTCATTAGCTCAGCTGCAGCCTTCGCATATACAGGACTTTGGCATGGACTCCCTGCTTAGGTTTCCAGGCATCCTTTCACCTCAAAAGAAGGAGGGTTGACAGCAATGTCCATGCTATGAGGAGGCACGTCTGCACTCAGATGTGTCCCACGTCCAGTGCATGACATCCCGTCCGTGCCTTAGCTCAGCTACCACCACCATGCAAGACCAGTTGTCTCACTTTCTGCACTGCCATGATAACATTGAGTGCAGGAGAGCAGTATGAGGGGGTCCTGCTTGGATGTGAGGAGCCAGAGTGAGAATGGGACCTGCTTCTCTGGTGCTACCTCCTTTCAACATGGACCTGGGCCTCTGGCAGCCAGTGGGTATCACTTCAGATAAGGCTTAGGACATTCAGGCCCAGGACGGATCTTTCTGCATGCCCGGTCCTTGTTGTTCTGAAGAAGTCCAGTGTGAACGGGGAGGTGGTCGAGCTGTCCTAAGGGCAAGGGTCTATCCTCCTAGAGCTGTGAACCTGGCAGGAACATCTCTCCTAGACCCGAGGTCCCTCCTAAAAGGGGGACTAGGCCATCTAGTGCAGAGACCTGGGCAGAAGAATCCTTGGGCTTCTCAGACCTGTTAGCTGGTAGACTGGCGCCTGCCCTCCCGCATTGATGGGGCTGCATTTTATATGAGATGGCAACCCGCCCCCAGCCAGAGTGTCCCAGCTATAGCCAGGGAGTGGACAATCATCGTCTGGTGAGTGGGAGGTGGTGGCACCAGGCACCAGGAAGTCTTGCGTTTGCTCTCCAGACACCCTCGTCTCTCCCTCTTGAGCCTGGGTTTGGCAGGGGTGGGGCCCATGGAGGCCTTGGAGCTGTGTGGGATTGGGCAGTTGGGGGCTGGGCTGTACCAAGAGACTGACCCTGAGGGCTTACAGCCCAGTGCTTCGCACCCTGGCTCGCCTGAAGCCCACCATGACGCTTGAGGAGGGCATGCGGCAGGCCATGCAGGAATGGCAGCACATGAGCACCGTTGAGAGGATGGCCTTTTATGAAATGGCAGCAAAGTGAGTCAGGGTCCTGGGCCATGGGCGACATGGTGGGGTGGGTGGTGGGTGATGGGCAGGCCCCAGGGCAGGATCTGGCTGAGGTGCTAGCAATCAGAGAGGATGCAAGAGGAGGCTGGCACCTGACACCTCCTGTTCCCTGAATCCCCAAATCCTATTGGCCTCCAGAATCCCCTCTGCCACCTGGAGAGCTTGGCTCTTCCAGCCTGCCTGTCCCAGGAGCTCTGCCCTACCGTGATGCTGATGTGGGGAGGCCTCAGGATGGCCTTGGGGAGCACAGCAGCCCAGGAGGGGGTCCCTTGAAGTCATGGGGGCTGTGCAGGGGTGAGGACTCCACCCGGCAGCCTGGCACCCCTTCATGCTGGGTGCCTGGCCATCACTGACCTAGCATGTGGTAGGCCTCTCCTCATCAGCGGTGGCTGGAATGGGCAACCGGCCATCCTTGGGGAAGCCCATGGGTCTCTGGCCCTCCCTGTCATTTCTGCATGTGAATCTCCTAGTTTCCAAACAAAACCAAAGGAGCAGCTAGCTCTCAGTGGCAAGAGATGCCTCACCTCTAAGTGTGGGATCCCCACTCCAGCCTGTGCTGGGCCCTGTCTCATGCGTGCTTTCCCGCACTCTCCCTCCCAGCCCCAGGTTCTGGGTTCGGGCAAGGGCTCTGTGGGGACACATGCATGACCAGGCCACTGGCCATCTCCATTGTTTCGGTCAGACAAGGTCTGGGGGCACATGAGCAGGGGCCCCCACCACCCACCAGGTGTTCCCTAAGCCTGGTCCCAGAGATTGACCTGGGTCTCTGCTGGGCTCATGCCCTCCAGCTCTATGGCTGGTCAGGCAGGAGGAGGCCCAGATCTTGGACCTGCACCAGAACAGCTCCCTGCTGCAACAGCACCTCACAGGGCCCTGACAGCCCCAAGGACACCCTCTCCTCACCCCCTCGGTCCTGCTGCCCTGGGTGGGCTCCAGAGCCCAGGTGGTTTTCTCACTGGGGCCTGTCCCTCAACACCCCCCAGGTTCATGCAATTTGAGGCAGAGGATGAGATCAGGATGGGGAACGTGTCCTGCACAACACGGGCACAGGGCATGCCACCTCCAGCTCCAACAAAGCTGGCTCCTCAGGAACCCACATCCTGCAAAAGGGGCACTCAGTCTGTGAATCACCTTCCACCTGGACATCAAGGCACAGGTAAGAGAGGCCTAGGCATGGTCCCTTTTCCCAGGTGGGTCCTTTTCCCTCAAGGGGACATTGGTCTTTCAACACGGATAGCCCCGAAGGGCGTCTCAGTCACCCCTTTTCCCCTCTGTGGTGTGGACCTGGTCCATTTAGAACCTCATCACCCTCCTCCCTGTCTAAGGGGCCCCTGTGAAATCTGCCTAACAAGTGTGCTGGTGGGGAGACCCTTGATCATTAGATGTTCCACACGTTCTCACACCTGATTTTACCTGTCCCTGACTTGAATCTGGCCTCCCACAAAACCTGAGGCTCTGGCTGCTCCTCCCCCTGCCCACATGCATATCCATTGCCCCACAACAATGCACTCCCCTGTGCCTGCTCAGGGGTCAGCTTCTGGGCGCTGGGTCCCCTCACTTTCCCTTCCTCCTGCTCTGCCTCAGCCTGTGCTCCAAGGAAACACGGCCCCAGGGTCCAGCACACCCACCCAAGGCCACGCAGAGCCTGGCAGCTGCTGGAGAACAAGGCCCCCAAGGAGATTCCCCCTGAGGCTCGCAGGGAGCATGGGGACATCCCGCAGGCACTGGTGGGTCCTAGCCCCTCAGCCACAGGGGAGTCAGATATGGAATGTCGAGACGATGGATATGAGCTGCCACAGGATGAGGACGGCTGATTCCCAGACCCGGATCTCCTCAGCTACGTGGACAAGCTGTGTTCCCAGGAGGACTTTGACACCAAGGTGGGCTGGGCCTGGAGTCTGAGACTCCAGGATTCCAGGGAGAGATGCTCTTAGCACCCTAGTTCTGGCTTTGGCCCAGGATAATGGGATTTAGGCTCTGGTCCCTGACCCTGACATCTGTGTGTCTTCCTGTGTGTCTGAGTGTACTTTGGTGCATAGGATGTGTATATGTGGATGTGTAAGTTGGACATGTTGGTGTCTCTCTCTCTCTTTGTAGGCCTTTGTGTGTCTGTGTCGGTGCCTATGTGTTTGTGTTTTGGAGCCCATGTGTCTGCATGTGCACCTGCTTGTGAGTGTGTGTGTGTGTTTATGTGAGAGTAGACAATACCTATGGGAGTTTGAAAGCTCCCCCTTTGTGAGGGGGACTCTGGATTGGCCTCTGCTAGTCTCGTTCCCCCCAGGCCTTCCCGACTCCCAGGGCACTCCTGCCAAGGCTGCTCACAGCCTCTTCCTTCCATTCCAGGTGGAGGTGGTCATTCACACCCAATTCCTGGCAGAGTTGCTTTCCCCAGAACCAGAGCTGGATCTCTCGGGCCTGGCTGAGGAGCTGGAGCAGGGGGACGGACCCTCCCCTGAAGAGGTGGCCAGGGGAGGGACTGACACTAGGGAGACTGGGGGCAGGGGGAGAAACCAGGTGACCCTGGAAATCCAGGAGGAAAGGACCCAGGTCAGCCAGGTCCGAGGAGGGCCCTAGAGCAGGAGGCCCTGAAGGCTCTGTCCCTCCCTCCACGGACGGAGAGGCCCTGCACCCGGGAGGCTGCCCAGGTGGGAGCAGTGCATGTGGAATGGAAGGGGAAGAGGGGAGCCTGGGGCAGGGCAAGGACCCTGCTGGGGAGAAGGTCCAGGAGGAAGGCAGGAGGGCCACAGGCTCTGTCTGTGGATGTGAGTCCCATCTCACCTCCCCCTGCCCATAAGCCTCGGCTCTCCCTGGTGGGTGCACAGCTTTCACTGTCCACCTCTCTCCCACCAGCTGGTGCAGACACAAGTCCTGGCCTCGGAGGAGGACGACGGGGTGCCAGCCACTCCCAATCACAGGGCACCCCACCTGGACTCAAGACCTTCAGAGTCTGTGGCCCGACAAGATGCCCAGAGGAACGAGCACGGCCCAGAGCCCGGGGTCAGAGATGAAACCTGTACACCCCAGATGGATTTCCATGGCCATCTAAGGCACCCCCAAACAGAGAGGGGCCTGTTCAGGCACAAAGGCTCTGTGCCCTCTCAAGGATATCAGGAGCCCCCTCAGGCTGGAACAGCACAGCCGTTTCCTCACCAGGGCACCAAGCGCTCGGGCCCTCCATTAGGACCCAGGGCCAGCAAGGTTCTCAGGGAGGCCTCTCCTCTTAGTGGAGCCCCAGGGCTGGGTCACGGGTTCAGTGAGGATGAGGAGGAGCTCCCCAGCCTGGCCTTCCTCTTGGGCCTTCACCACAGCCTGCTGCCCTGGGGGCTGCCACAGAGCCCTGTCCCTGCCTCAGGTCTTGTGTGCACTGCAGGGCCCCTTTCCCAGGCCCCCTTTCCCCAGAGAATGGGCCTCAGTTCAGGCCCCCTGGAAGCTGCCAAGTCTAGAATGCAGGCTCAGTGTGGAGGCCTGTCTGCTGCTGAGGAGCTGGTGATGGAGAGCTGCTTTTGTGCCGTTCAGCCCTCTGGACACTCACCTGTCATGAGAATGGAGGCTGGAGGCAGCCCTTACCTCTAGAGAGTTTCTCTATGCCTCTCTGAAGTGTCCAGATGACAGGCTGGGGTGATCTTCCAATCATCCAGGGTGTCCCGTGTGGGTGGCTTAGCCAGAGAAGAAAAGGCTTGTCTGTCAGGACGGGACTTTCTGCTTCACTGCCTTGTGGGTGGGAGAACATCCAGTAGTCTCAGCTGGATTACTGCAGTGTACAATATGGTGGAAGCAGATGCCTCATAGTCCCAATGAGGATGAAGCAAAGGGAATGGGGAGTGGAATTTCATGACCTATTAATGTCTTGGGTGGAGTATTTCATCTTGTCAAGCTCAGTGGTCCCACCCTCACCAGCCCACTGGCATCAACCCCCTGGTAGCTTTCAAGTGAGCAAAGCCTAGGACTTTCACTAGACCAGGCGTAGTGTTCCTGTTGTGGTGAAGAGGGTTAAGGATATAGGGTTGTCTCTGGGAACTTCCATATGCCACAGGTGCAGCCCCCAAAAAAGAAGAAACAAAAATAAAACCCCTGAAAAGTCCTGAATTTATGTTAAGGTGCAGGGACTGTACATGACGAATTCACTAATGTTATTCAATCCATAAAAAATGAAATAATGGGAGTTCCTGTTGTAGCTCGGCTGTAAGAATCCTGACTAGTGTCCATGGAGACATGGGTTTGATCTCTGGCATCACTTAGTAGGTTTGGTTTCTGTCACTGCTGTCAGCTGTGGTGTAGGTGTCAGACACACCTCAGATCCTGCTTTTCTGTGGCTGTGGAATAGTGCAGCAGCTGCAGCTCTGATTTGACCCCTATCCAGAAACTTTCATATGCCACAACACAGCCTTAAAAAAAAGAAAAAATTGGGAGTTCCCATCGTGGCTCAGCAGAAACATATCTGACCAGCATCTGTAAGGATGCGGGCTTGATCCCTGGCCTCACGCAGTGGGTTGAGGATACTGCATTGGCTTGAGCTGTGGTGTAGATCACATAGCAGCTCAGATCTGGTGTTGCTGTGGCTGTAGCTCTGATTAGACCCCTGGCCTATGAACCTCCATATGTTGAAGAGTGTGGCCATAAAAAGACCAAAAAAGACAAGAAAAAATTGAATGCAATAGAAATTGCAGAAATGAAAGTTGAACAGACCATAACCAAATAATATTTTAGGGAGATTCCATGTGGCTCAGCAGATGAAGAATCTGATTGGTGTCCATGAGGATGCAGGTTCAATCCCTGGCCTCATTCAATGTGTTAAAGGATCCAGTGTTAACATGAGCTGTGATGTAAGTCACAGATGTGGCTTGGATCTGGCATTCTCTGATTTGACCCCTAGCCTGGATCTTCCATATGCTGCAGGTGTGGCCCTAAAATGACAACCAATCAATCAATATAAAAATCAAACCGTGGTTTAATGGGCAATACATTCACAGAATCATAGAAATTACCAACATCCACAAGGTGGGGATTTGTTTCGTATTTGTTTCCAGTGAGCCGTGATGGGAACTCTGAGTATTGCATCTTGCCAAACTTCCTGATGCTAACCTCACCAGCCTACTGGCATCAACACCCAAATAGCTTTAGGAAGAGCAAGACCTAGGATTTTAAAAAGACCAGGAATAGATTTCCTGCTGTGGGGAAGAGGGTTAGGTATCCAGCATTGTTCCAAAGCACTTCCATATGCCACGAGTTTGGCCCCCCAAAAAAAGGAAAAAAACAAAAAAACAAAAACAAAACCGAAAAAGGTCTAAGATTAACATTAAGGTGCTTGGACTGTAAATGAGGAATTACACTAATGTTCTTCAAGCCATAAAAGGAATGAAATAGAGGGAGTTCCTGTCACAGCTCTGAGGTAATGAACGCAACTTCTATCCATGAGGACATGGGTACGATCCCTGGCCTTGCTCAGTGGGTTAAGGATCCGGTGTTGCCATGAGCTGTGGTGTAGGTGTCATGTAGGTTTGATCCTGCATTGCTGTAGCTGTGGCATCGGCCAGCAGATGGAGCTCCAATTCCACCCCTAGCCTGGGAACTTCCATATGTTGAGAGTACACCCCCCACACACACAAAAATAAAAGAAAAAGAAAAAGAATGAAAGAGAAATTAATAGAAATTTCATTCAATAGAATCAGCTGTAGCTCACATTTGACCCTTAGCCAGGGAATCTATGTGCTGTAGGTGGAGCCTAACTTGACAAAAAATAAATAAATAAAATCAATAGTGGTTTAATGGATGATACACTCACAGAATCAGAGAAATGACCACTGTCCACAGGGTGGGTAAAGGAGGTTCCTAATTCCAGCGGCAGCATGACCGGAGCTTGTCTGAAATAGAGGCAGGTGCTGGGAAACCTTTGCATATGATATACACCAAGGGGAAGCCTGCCCATTGACAACAGGGAAAGGCTCAACTCCAAAACCCTCAACATGGAACCAGAGCATTGGCTGAAGGAACACACTTGACAGAGGCTGTGGGCCGCCTAGTCTGGGTTCTTCTCCTTACCAAATCATGGTATGTTTCTCTAAGAACAAGGCAAGGAGTAACCCTTTTCTAAATCACAGACATCATATCTTAACGATACAGCTCTTACAATTGTGCAGCCAATGTGCTTTGTTTGAAGGGCATTTTTAAGTGGTGGGTATGGAGCAGTGTGTTCCAGAGAGGATTTGGGCCATCTGGCTCACAGGTGACCTCTTGCCACACAGGCCAAGTGACACATCTGTAACCAGGGTGATTTCCCAGGCACTGCCTGCCTTCCTCAGATGGCAGGGATGCAAAGGGTTTGAAAGGGGGCACAGAGCACAGAGCCATCACCTACGGTCCCCTGACTGCCTCTGCCTGGGGGGGAGCAGCTTCCTGCTGTCACAGAAGCTATTGCTAGCACACCAGTCATTGGAGGAGTTCTGGATCCCCAACATTTTCCTACTCAGCAGCAGGCAGGAGATATCAAGGATGGTCCACGGATGTAGCTAAGGGTCCTTTTTTTAGGGGAACTTGCTCATTTTCAAGAGGTGCAGGTACAGCATATGGCAGTTCTGAGGCTCGGGGTCAAATCAGAGCTGCAGCTGCAGGCCTACACCACAGCCACAGCAATGACAGTTCTAAGTCTTGTCTGTGACCTACACCACAGCTCACAGCAACACTGGATCCTTAACTTAGTGAGCGAGGCCAGGGATCAATCATGAACGCTCATGGATACTAGTCAGGTTCTTTTCTGCTGCACTACAATGGGAACACCTAGAGGAGAGTTTTTAAAGAAACAGCTAAAATGAGGTCACTAAGGTGGCCCCTAATACAATATGACTGGTGCCCCTATAAAAAGGGGAAATTTAGACCCAGAAACACACAGAGGGATGCTGATGTGAGGCACAGGCAGAAGATGGGCATCTAGAAGCCAAGGAGAAAGGCCTCAGGGCAAACCAACCATGCGCATATCTTGATCTCAACAGTTACTTGATACATTCTTGTTGTTTAAGCCCCATTGCCCATGGGATTTGTGATGGTAGCTGGAGCTGACTGATATACTCTCTCTGAAGGCCTGTACACTCCCACCACAGGATGGAGCCTGCAAGTGAAGACACCCTCTCTGTCCCCAGCTGGGCTCCACCAGCATCCTCACCCCTGCCTTCCTCCTGAGACAGCTTCTCTGCCAGGGCCTGTTTCCTTGTCCAGGGAGTCAGACAGTGGACCTCAATGGAAGAGGTACGGATGGAGGTCAGGAGGGGCTGTAGGGCCCCAAGGCAGGAGCAGGAGGAGTCTTTCATTTGTTTATTTGGGATTGCAGGCTTGGTTTGTGGGGTGGCCACTGTTGGACGGAAATGCCAAGATGGGGCCATGGAAAGCTGATGGAGCTGGTGGGGGAGGGGCCGCAGTTTCCAGAGAAGAGACTGGACTCTGAGGCAGAGACAGGAGAACAGGAGCTTGGCGGGTCAGCACCAGGCCTGCCACGGGACCCGGAGCACAAACAGCAGCAGGGTCCAGGTCTCTGAAGGCACAAAGGCTGTGCCAGGCCCAGGCGAGCCAGCAGCCTGCAGAGACTGGGATGGAACCTGGGTGTGAGGAGGAGGGGCCATGGGCTCAGGGAGGGGTGTGCACTTCTGGATCTCTTCAATCCAATGGGAGAAGTAGCTGACATTGGTGAAGATGCTGGGGTAGGTGGGATGTCGGCAGTCCAAGCCCCAGCTGGCCAGCCCCACCAGAACCCATGAACTGAGGAGGTCACAGACGAGGGGCCCCCCGGAATCGCCCTAGGAAAGAGAGGGGAGTTACTGTGAGCAACTGAGTTAGGTCAGAGGAGTCTCTGCCATCTAGGTCCCTCAGGTGGACTTCTGGGAAGGTCCAAACACCAGCATCCCACAGCAGACCAGCCTGTTTAAGCCATGCAGGGAGGCAATGGCATCATGTTTTAGGAAGCTCCTGATTGACCCTCAGGACAATCACAGGTTTCAATCTATGATCATATGGACCCCTGTGCCCAGAGACAGCCTGGATATCCCTGACAAGGCACTGTCCAAGGAAGAGAAGGGACAGCTACACCCACAGTGCCCAAGAGAGTTGGTCTGGGAGTGGAGGCTGGCCAGCTCAAGCCCCTGCAGACCTCAGCTCTTGCAAGACCCTGGGCTGCACCAGCACACCCCTTACCTGGACCCTCTTCATTTTTCATTCCTTTAGTCATTTGGTTTACTTTCAACACCTTGGTTGAGCAATTTCCCATACCCTGAAGATGCCCATACCCTGGCCTGGCAGAGGCAACCTGTATTGCTCAGGGAGTCAGTGGGGGTTAGAAAGAAATCTGCTGGGACTTACTAGAGTTCATGCTCTCAGGGCAGGGCCATCTGGTTGGAAATCTCCTCATGTCATCAGCCAAAGGGAGGGTCTGGTCCTTGTGGCTGGGGGTAGAGGGGCAGGGGCCTTAGTCATGCTTGCTGCTCCTCCACTTACCCATCCAACATGTGCAGCAAGCAGCCAGGAAGCCTCTGCCCTGGGCACAGGGTCTCCTCCTTTGTGGTGCTTTTGTAAATAAGCCAACCAGCCTGCCATTGGCAGATGTGACATGTGGAAACAAGCCATGGAAGGCTCAGGACAGGAAGGGAAGGGCACTTCATCAAGTGGAGGTGAAAGGCTACTCTTCTTGCACTAGGAAACACAAGGTAGAGTTTCCAAGCGGGAAACAACTGAACTTTCTGAAGCAGGAGCACTGGGAGGAGTAAGTGCAGACCAGGGAAGGAGGGATATGCCAGGTGGGTGGGAGGAAGAGCAGTGACATGTGGGGAGTGAGGAAAGTATATGGGACGAGGGGTCTCAGGGCCTATGGCAGAGGGTAGGATTTGATCCCCATGGAGAACTGTCTAGGTCATGTCTAGTGCCTGGATCAGTCCAGTGCTGTGTGGAGAATGAACCAGCTGGGAGGCAGCTACAGGAGAGATTACTGATGGAGAGGGGCCAGGTGGTAAGAACAGTCAGATTTGGAACAATAGTTTGAAGCTGCCTATAGGACCTGTCAAATCTGAGCCTTTCTGTCATTAACCATGGGGGGAAGTGCAGAGGGATAGAAGCAGGCTGAGCATGGAGCCCTGGGGTCCCAGCATTTAGAGGTGGGAGGGGAGGGGACCAGGCATAGAGCAGAGCATCTGGTGAGTGCCTGGGCCCAGGAAACAGGAGGGAGACTTGCTTAAGTGCCAAGTGAGAGGAGGACTCAGATCCACAGGCGGTTCTGGTGAGACAAGCTATTGGGGATGGTGGCCTTGAGGTTTTGGATAGCAAGCTGGGGACACTCCTAGGTGGAGTGGGTTAGATTCAGGACTGTTGGGAGGAGTCTTTGGGGGAAGGGAGGTAAAGAAACTGAGCAGTAGATGGTGCGCATTTACACAGGAGCCGTGGAAGGGGCGTCAGAGGACATGGAGCAGGAGAGACTCTGGGCATGGCAGGGATGGAACTTGAGGCTGAGGAGAGAGGGAAGACGCTGGGATAGACGGTGTGTAGGGTTGTCAGGACGAATGACTCTAGTCTGATTGGCTGCTTTTGGGGTTCTCAGTGAAACAAGCAAGATCTCCAGCTGAGAGGGCGGGGTGGGGGAAGTGGCAGGTTGAAGGAGAGCGAAGGGTACATGGTGTGGTGGCCAAAAACAACCCTCAGAGATGCCCATCCTCACCCCTGGAACCTGTGGCTATTAGCTCATGTGGCAAAGGGGACTCTGCAGCAGTGATGGAGTTGAGGATCTTGAGCTAAGAAGGTTTTCCTGGATTCTCTGGGTGGTCCAATGTAATCAAGATCCTCATAAGGAAAGAGAGACGCAGGAGGTCAGAGTCAGAGCAGAAGATGTGACGGAAGCAGAGGCAGAGGTGTTGCACTTTGAGGACGGAAATGCTGTGAGCCAGGGAATGAGGGTGGCCTCTAAAAAGCTGGGAAAACCAAGAAAACATTCTCCCCTAGGAAAGCCTCCTGAAGGAACCCACCTGGCCAACACCTTGATGTTAGACTTTTGACCTCCAGAAATATAAGATAAATTTCCGTGGGTTTAGCCATTCACTTGGAGGGGATTTGTCACAGCAGCTCCAAGTAAGGCACCTTCTTGGGAATGTGCCATCATTACTTCAGCCCTTCCCCTCTGTGGTCCCCACCTGGGGTGGCCTCAGCCCTCTGCACGGTGGACCCCCTCCCAGCTGTGTGAGGCCAGTGGAAGGCCTTTCCCTGTTCACTGCAGCCCTCAGGGATTCACACAGGGGACCCAAGCAGTTGCGGAAATGATGACGAATTCTGAGTCAGGCTCCAATAGCCTCCTGACCCCTGGAGAGCTCTCAGAAGGCAGGAGAGAGCCTCCTCTGGGACCATCTGTTCTGCTGCATCCACTTTTCTAGGGCAGATGTCGGTACAGCTCTCATAGCCTCAGGGGGCGCCCCTTGAGAGGTGGTGATACGACTACACCAATAAATTTCCTCCAAGGTTAACTGCGCTACCTGACTTTTCATTATTGTTTCTATATTCTTTAAGGTGGACTCTGGAGGTCTTTAAAAAATTAAGAGATGTTCCCATTGTGGTTCAGCAGGTTAAGAGCCTGACTAGTACAAATGAGGATGCAGGTTCAATCCCTGGCCTTGCCTAGTGGGTTAAGGATCTGGCATTGCCACAAGCTGTGACATAGGTCCTAGAAGTGGTTCAGATCTGGCATTGCTGTGGCTGTGGCAAGGGCTGGAAACTGCAGCTTCCATTCAACCCCTAGCCTGGGAACTTCCATATGCTGCAGGTAGGGCAGGAATAAAAGAAAGGAAGGAAAAGGAAGGAAGAAAGAAAGGAAGGGAAGAAGGGAGAAACCCCAAATCTAAGGTATCACATGAAACGTGAGCTACAGTTTGCACTACTGTAGATACAAAGCAAACCTTGCGTGTGCACTCTTGCATGTGTATGCATGTGCATGCATGTGTGTGTGTGTGTGTGTGTGTGTGTGTGTGTGTGTGTGTGTGTCTGTGTTGGGCAGGGCTGGAGAAGTGAATTCCACCTTCAGCAAGAGGTTGGGTCTAAGCCAGGTACAATCCAGAGAGAGGGAGGCAAACCAGGTCAGGAGACTGGAAGCCAAAACTTGTTAAGTACCTACTGAATGCCAGGCACAGTGCTGCATTTCTATAGGAACCTTCTTCAGTGGAGGCCATGAGCAATTCCATTTCATGGGTGAGGAAACTCAGCTAAGGCCACAATCCCAGTCAATGGAACCAGGTCTGTCTTGCCCCACAGTCTGAGCATTGAGTGCCTTGGCAGGCTCTCTCTCCTCAGACCTGTTTCTGGACCCCCTGTGCAGAGGGAGGGGCCCTTGTGGGGAGAGATGGGAGCCCCAGGTTGGAGGGTGGGGTCCAGAGCAGGTGACATGGCAGAAGATGAATCTAGGTGGAATCTCTCAGTCAGGCGGTGGTAGGTGAAAGGGGAGGCAGGAAGGGGGTCATTTGCTGGGACTCCCGAGTGTCCAGCTCAGGAGAGAAACCAGCGGAAGAGTGGGGTTGAGGGGCACTACGAATATCCAGCAGGTGAGCAGACACAAGGCTCTGGCCTTGAGCTCCACTGGCATAATTCCTGCAGGAGAAGGGAGGCGGACAAGGCTGTAAGGGAGGTCCATGGTGCCAGCTGGATGTGGACTGGGCAGGGTGGGGGCTGAACACTTGTTCCACTTCTGGGTGGAGCTGGCTCTGTGAGGAGGCCAGACCAGGCCAGGCAGCTACAAATCTATACTACTGTTTAAGAACTGGGAACCAAGAAATATGGGTCTGCCTTCTACCAGCAGCTCACTGGCCTGCCATGAAGATAGCTATCCATGTGGCCTTCTCATGGGCCAGGGTAAAGTCACAATCCCAGTCATCTTGTCCCTCCTGTGTGCATCTCCTGGGGTGCCAAGGCATAGTGCCACAAACTGGGTAACTATAAAAACAATGCAAATGTATCCTCTCACGGTTCTGGAAGCTGGAAGTCTGAAAGCAAGTGTCTCTGTGTCTAGCCCTCTTCACATAAGTCATTGGTACAGGGCCCACTTGAAATTTACAATGGTCACATCTCAAGATTCTTAACTAATCACAGCTGCAAAGACTTATTACCAAAGAAGGTCACATTCTGAGATTCCAAATGGATACGAATTTAGGGGACACTATCCAACCCCCTACACCACCCTTTCAACAATCCCATGAAGGAGGCCTCAGACTCCTATACCATGAATAGGACACAGGCTCAGATGGTGAAAAGACCACCCAAGGGCAGAGCAGTGCCTCTAACTCCAGAACCCTCACCCTCTGCCCTCCACTCCACGATGCCATCTGTGTAAGAGCTTGGCACCCAATGCCAGCTCAGGGTGCTGGGCCCTGAGGGGATGTGGTGAAGGCCTGGAGGCCAGGTGAAGCTTGGAGTCAGAACACGCAGGCCCTCCTTATTTTACGGGAGTGCTTTCCCTCTTTGGGCCTGTTTGCCCACTTCTAAAATAGGACACTACAGAGAGTGGATAGACATCTTCACAATTCAACAGTACACTCATGTCTGGAATGTACATAATAGACACATGTACCAAGAGCCCCTAAAGAAAAAGACACAGGGGAAAAAAACAGAAGGTAAATTAGGAAGAAGATATTCAACGGCAATAAACGTACGGAAGTATATTTCATCCATCATCAGGAAAAGGCAAACCACATAAATCATCACCATTAGGAAGGATGGAAAGTGCCAAGTGTTGGTGAGCTTGTAAACTCTCAGCCACTGCTGGAATGTGTGGAACTGGTGCAACCCCTCCGGAGATGTTTGGTAACATCTGCCAAAGCTGAACATGCAGATAGCTTTTAATCTAACAATTCTCCTCAGGGGATTCTGTGAAATCAAATAGAAAACCTCTGGAAGTGAAATGAAATGAAAAACTTGGAGGCTACTAAAATATCCATCGAGAGCAGAACTGCCCATCGAATTCAATTCACACGATAGTGTCTTGCAGGGCAATGAGGCTGAACAAACTATACCTACGTGTGACAGTGTGGATGGACCTCACAAACATAATGTTAAGACGTGAAAATCTGACAACTGGAAATAAGTTCTACTTATGGAAAATTCAGAATCTAATATAAAGTGTTAAGGTGAAGATGAGAGTTTCCATTGAGTGTTGGTGACAAGAAGGGGAGAGGAGTGTTGGCCACCTGGGGTGTAGCACTGTGAAAGTTCATCCAACTACACACGTAGGGAAAGAGTATGAATGCCTTCTTCTGTATGTATATTTCAATAAAGGTTTTAAAATATGCCTCCAGAATAGATGCTGCTGGAGTGTCCTGCCAGTCGTAGATGTCCTCCTGTGCAATGGGCTGAGGAAGGGGCTAGCCTGGGGGACACTACCAAGAGATAGAGCCTGGGAACATAGGTAGAGGGATGAAACAGAAGGTACCAGGGGTCTCCACAAAGAGAGTGGAGGCAACACAGCCTTCCACCATGGAAACTGAGGCCCTGAGAACAGGCCAGGGAAGAAGGGAAATGACCTCACTTACATGGCAGATGGCCTTTCCTGTAGAGAAGTCCCCAACACACAGCATCTCCTCATACACGGAGAAGTTCTTGCTGAGCCTGTGTCCATATACCAGATTACAGAACTGGTTCTCAATGAGGCCCACCTTAGCCTCCTGGAGATGGAAGGGTGTGGGCAGAGGCGCTGTGAGGATAAGAAGGAAGTCAGTGAAGTTTGCTAGAGCTTAGCTACAGGCTCTTCTGCCTTACTGCTCACCACCACCCCTGCATCATAGGGTTTTCTCAGCAAAGCTGAGCTTTCAGCTCTCTATCAGTCTTCTACCTATGCCTAATAAGGCCTCCCCTGTTTCTCAAACTTTTCCAAACCCATCCTATTCCCACCACCCCTCTCATAGCAATAGACCACACCACTCGTAGTCCATAAAGAAAAAAGGCAAATCCTACCAATGCATGCCAATCACTGATGCTTAGCAACCATTCACCAACCCACCTACCCTCTCACAAACCATCCTTTCCACTTCCATTTGTCAGTCATTACCTTTCCTTCTCTCCACTAATTCCTCCGTCCATCATCTACCCATCTTGTCTCATGCCCCATTCATCCACTCACCCTTCCATCTATCTGCTGGCCTATCCATCTTTGGATCTATCTCCCCATTCTCCCTCCATCAATCAATATATCCACTCTCTCCATCCCTCTTCCCACCCACTCAACCATCTTCCCCTCCAGGCACTCATCTTCCCTCCTATCCATCCTCCATCCATCCTCTCATTCAATCACTCATTTATTCATCTGTCTTCAGGTTAGCTATTGTTTAGACACTAGTGATAGAGGGGAACATTTTTAGTTGGGGAGACAGGGTAAGTGAAGTAAATAAGTAGGATTATTTAGCTCTGAGAAGTGTGGTAAGGAAATACAACAGGGAAATGTGACATTATGGATTGCCTGTTTTAGGTTTCACATCAAGGAAAACTCTTCAGAGGAGGAGCTGAGTTGTATATCAAAGAAATGAGTCACCCAGATTAGCAGGGAGAGCCTGTGAGGCTGGGGAAACAGCCAAGGTAAAGGTCCTGAGGTGGGGACAGCCTCAGGATATTCAAGGCAGGAAGGGGCCTGGTGGCTGGGATGGCCTGGGTGAGGGTGCAGTAGGAGCTGAGTAGAGAGGAATGGGGGCCAACATTGCACAGGGCCTGAGAGCCAAGGTGGGACATTTGGACAGTTTTCTAAGGATAAATGAGAAGGCACTGAGGAGAAAGAGCAGGGAACTGGCACAACACCTGCTTCAAAGCAAACACTCAGGCAGTTGTGTGGAGACTAAAGTAGGGCACACAGGGTGGGAGCTAGCAGACCAGTCTGGAGGTCCATGCAAGAACGGGTGGTCTACAGGACCAGGGTGGCAGCATTGCCACCTACCCTGCTGCCAGGCCCTGGGGCATAGGCTGGGATATTAAAACAAGAAAGACAGAGTCCCTGTCCTCAAGGAAGAACCAGACTGTGTGTGTGTGTGTGTGTGTGTGTGTGTGTGTGTGTGTGTGTGTGTGCGTGTGTGTGTGTGACAATGCTGGGGACCTGGTTATCTGTCCTGTGGTTGGGGATTGTTACTGATACACTATTGAGAAGGGCCAGCAATGCTGGCACATCCCACCCAGTGAAGACAGGGTCTTATCAAAAACTGACCTCCTATCCTGAGAAACACCTACCAAATTACACCCTTACAAATAATTGCAAATACACATTCTTTTCCCCCTAACTCTGCCACATAAGCTTGTGCCAAACCATAAACACTCTTTTCTTTAATAAACACTCTTACTCATGAGTTTTTGCCTGCATTTCTTCCCTTTCAATCTTAGAAAAACACAAACTTTTTCTGTGTTACTCAGTTCACCTAATAAACCCACAAAGTAGACAGTTGACCTGGGTTGGGAGAAGTGCAAAGTGAGGTTCAAAGAGTGAAACACTCTTAAGTTGTAGTCATTCTAACTTGACCTTGGAGGCTCACAGGTCAGAAGTCATAAATATGTTTTCTTTCCATTTTTCCTAAGTGCCTCCAATGGGAAATCTTGGTTCCTCAGTGGCCTAGAAGGGGCCAGGCCCCAAGCAGGACCTCTGAGTTGAATCAAGTCATCTTAGATCTATAGTTGATTAAAGCGTTGAAATCAAGTAGCTGACAGGTTCCAAGAACCTGAGTTCTTAACATCCAACAGTCAAAGATTCCCAGATTTTCAGAGCTTTGCACTTAGGGAACACTGAATTTTAGAATCACACCTTTCAGAACTAGAACCAGAATGGTCCAGTCCTCTGGAAATGAGGCACAGTGGACCAAGGTCCAGCGGTTGTTTTGCCTGGGGACCCCTACTTCCCTCCTCCCCTCCTCTGTCCTCCTTCCCTTCTTCCTCCTCCTCGCTTCCCCCTTATCTGCCCTCCCACCCCAGCCTCTCCCCTACCCCCTCACTTTCCTCGTTGAGCATCCCCCAGCCAGTTATCCAGCAGGATGCATTATTAAGCAGCTGCAAGCCAGGGGCTGGGAGGCAGGCAGGGATGATGTAGGAAGTGAAGTTCACAGGAAAGAGCAGCTGCAACATGGCTATGTCACTTCCGAAGGGATGAAGCTTCTCAAAGTCTGGGTGCATGACAATCCGGCTCACAGACATCTCCAGGGTGTGCTGAGTGTGTTCAAACAGCTGCGTGCTTCCTAACAGGACCCGGTAGTTCTCTGGAGCATGGGATTTTCTGGAGGAGGAAGAGCATGCTGTCACCATCATCCCTGAGTGTGGGCTAGGTCTCTTCCCCTGCATATTCATCTAACTGCTGACATCCACCTGGACCCCTGCACCCCCCCCCCATGGTGCCAGCCTTGGTCTCTGCATTCCTAAAGTTCAGGAGCACTTCTTTCTTGAGACTGATATTCTACTTACAACCTCAGACATATGGTTTCTCCACCATATCCAAGAATCAGAGGAGCATTGAATCCTTGTGCTGGAAAGGTCTTTGGTGGGCTCATCAAATGAAGGCCCTTGGATTGTTTACAGGAGATGTTCTGGATTGATCCCAGCTCTACTTTTACCTTCCCAAGGCTCCTACAACCCACCTTATGGCCCCACAATTTTCCTGACCCCTCCCTCCTTTAACCACCTTCCTGCCAAATAGCTGTTTCTCCGCTCAGTTAGAAGCACTTGCCAAAGATCTGTAAGGTAAAGGAGCAACTGAGTGTAGGAAACAGAAACTTGCATTTGCCCTGAACACAGCTTCTCCCATAGAGTAGGTGCTGATCAGATTCTGATCTCCCAAAGCTCCAGCTCCCAGACCTGGGCTGTGATGTTCCAACTCCCTGGGGATGCCTCCTCATCTGTTCACAAGCTGGGCACTGAGCAGACCCAGGAGGGCCAGGTGTGTAAGACTCCTGAGCAGCCACATCACTCTCCCAGGGTGCCCCATCTCCCACCTGCACAGCCTGGCACCACATCTCCCACATGCACACTAGTGACCATGATTCCTCCTGGGCACACAGTTTTGCAAGAGTAAAAAGTAGAGCCATTCAGCTGCTTGCCAGACATGAGGTCCCATGTCCCTGCCTAGACTCAGAAACCTGGAAATGTGGGGACCTTGAGAAACTGTGATCTGAGATTGGTCCACACTGCATGGCAGCCAGAATGGACACTGCTACTCTTCTGGGGCACATCTGTGTTGGGAGACAGGCCCAGGGGCTGAGGGCAGAGTCTGGGGAGGGTCTGGGAAAGGCAGCCAGGAGGACAGTCCAGGTAGAAGGTACACAGGTCAAAGGCAGGAATGACATGGACCTCTGGGCCACAGACAGCCCCAGAGGAAAGCCCAGAGGAGCTGGGGTGGGACACCCTCACTCCTCATCCCCTCCATCTCCTCCCCTGCCAGTGCCTCTGCTGGCACCCTAGGAAAGAGGACTCACTTGAGAAAGCAGTGGGCAGCAGAAACCAGCCAGCGGGAATTGATGAGGACAGCTCCACAGACATGCAAGCCCTGGTACATCAGGCTGGCCTGCCATGGCCACTGAACAGCCCCCACATCCTGACCACCAGAGATCCGCCACATCACCTTGGGTTTCCCGCATGCTGTGGAGACTCCCCTGCCACCTACAATAGAGACATGGGTGAGACCCCAAATGCCACTACCAGGGAGGCCCCCTCCACTTCACAGATGGGAAAACCAAGGGCAAGTGTCCAGTGGCCTGGCCAAAATGACACGGCTGCCTGGACTCTGCCTTTACCAGCTGCCACTGAGAATTTGACAGCAGAGCACAATGGAGCAGGCTTTCTGAGCATGAAGGCCCAGGGCTGTGGTGAGATGCCAAGGGTGACCAAAGGTGGCAACAGCTCATGGCAGCATATCCGCTGAGCTGGACATCACTGAGGCAGTCTGCCAAGGGCTGGCCATGTGCCAGGCCTTATTTCCCTGAACTAACACACCTCAACAACTCAAGGTCTCCGAAGTTGCCAACATTATGCACTCAAATCATAGCTTCTAAGGGCCGGTGCCCCTCCACTTTGCCCCAGTATCTTAGAGAAGCAGATCTGCAGGCAGGAGTCTGGGGTGATGTGTGACCATGGAACTTAGCAGGACCCCATGAGGCCCTCCCCTAATAGACCCCCACCCATGTCCTCTGCCTGCCTTTTGTCTGTAGAAAACTTTAGTCACAGAGTACATTTACCTGGAGAAGTGGAAAAGTGCAGGATGAAAGGAAAATAGTCAAGCAAAGCAAAATAATATTTTAACGATTAAACAGAGTAAGAATATTTAGCTCCTCCTCAAGGACTATAGATAATATTCTGAGCCATGTCCTTGGAAATGTTTTGCAGATACTGAAACCCCACCAGGTGGAAGAAGTTACCTATATGCTGCACACAAGCACATAGACCCAAACAAGGTGGAACCAGAAGGTGGATGAGGTTGACTCCCAAGTACCTCACCACCCACCAATCCGAAGAAAGTCTACAAGCTGATCAAGCCCTGCTCTTTGAACCTCATTCACCCCTCAAGGTGGGGGCACACAGCCTTGAGGCTGTTACCCCACTGTGGCCCCCTCTGCCTGGCAAAGCAATAAAGCTGTTCTTTTCTACTTCACCCACAACTCTGTCTCTGAGATTCAATTCAGAGCATGTCCACAGAGACTGAGTTTCAGCATCAACCTGGGGAAAGTCACTCCCTGCCTCTGACTCAGGATTCTCCATTTATAAATAAGAGGGGTGGGCGTTCCCTGGTGGTCTAGTGGTTAGGACTTGGTGCTTTCACCACTACGGCCAGGGTTCAATGCCTGGTCCAGGAACTGGGAATCCCACATTAAGCCGCAGCCAGCAGCGGAAAAAATAAATTAATTGATTAAAAAACACTCTATGCAGTGGCCAAAAAATTAAATAAATAAGAGGGAGTGGGCTAATGAAGACAGCCATGGTTCTAGGACCCACACCTGAGGGCAGGGGTGAGGCCAGGCCCCTAGAGCAGGCATCCTGCTCTAGGGCCTGGGCCCCAGGGACTCAGGGCTCCTCATTCAGCAGTCCTGGGCTTTCCTCCACCCAGCCTCAGGCCGGACCCTGCCAGTGCCCACTTGCACAGCCCCACAAGGTCCTGGGGCAGTTTCCATCCCAGAGGCCCCTCAGTAGGGGTCCTGTGTTCCACCTGTGTTAAGGTGGTCTCTGGGCTGCCTGGTTAGATGGACCTGACCGCAAACAAAAGAAGAGGTTCAGTGACCCTGGGCACCAAGCCCTGGTCACAGTCAAGCCCCCTCAGGCCCTGCAGGCCCACCTTCTCAGCCCCACACAGAGGCCCCCACGCACCTGTGGCTGCCCAGGCCAATGGCTGTGCTTCCGGAGTCAGAGGCCCACCCTCCACCACTCGCACGGCTGCAGGAGCTGGGCCGGGGTCGGCCCAGGACCCTCGCAGGTTTAGGGTGGTGGTGGGCGACCATGGCGGCAGCAGCACCAGCTGTAGCCAGAGGAGGGCCGCAGGCTGGCCTCCTACTTGTCGAAGCCTTGCCTCTGAGACCATTGTCAGTGTTGTGGACCTGGGCCTGACCTGGCCTGACTCAGCCCTGGGCCTGGACCCTGCCCCCGCCCTGGCCAAGGCTTTGACCCCGCCCTCACCGCGCCTTGACCCCGCCCCAACCCATCCCTGATCCCACATGACCTTCCTATTAACTTTTTTTTTGTCTTTTCGCCATTTCTAGGGCCGCTCCCGTGGCATATGGAGGTTCCCAGGCTAGGGGTCCAATTGGAGCTGTAGCCGCTGGCCTACACCAGAGCCACAGCAACGCGGGATCCGAGCCGCGTCTTCGACCTACACCATGGCTCACGCGACACGGGGTCCTTAACCCACTGAGCAAGGCCAAGGATGGAACCTGCAGCCTCATGATTCCCAGTCGGATTCATTAACCACTGAGCCACACCGGGAACTCCCCTATTAACTTTTAAAATAACTCCATTGAAAAATTATTTCTATACCATGAAGTTCCCGTATCACAAGCGACGTTTCAATGATTTCCAGTACATTTTTCTTCATTCATTTGTTTATGTTTGTATTTAAATCAAACTTCTATTTTGGGATAGTTTTAGATGTATGAATAAGTTGCAAAATAATACAAAGACTTTGTGTATCCCCCTACCCAATTTCCCCTCTTGTTAAGATCTTATATTTCTATGGCACTTTTGTCACAACTAGTGAGCCAATATTGATACATTAATATTAACTCAATCCATTAGCTCTCTTTTTTCAGTTTTTTTAAAGTTTAAGGCATAGAGCTTAATGATTTCACTTACATACAATCATAAAATGATCATCACAATAAATTTAGTGAACATCTATCACTCATATAGATACAAAATTAAAGAAATAGAAAAAAAAACACTCATAAATTGTTGAGTGCCTCTTCAGGCAATCTATGAATTGGTTTTCAGAGTCAGAGCACCAAGGTTTGACTTGATATTTCCTTTCACTTCTTTATCCATCAACCCAATTTTTTGTCCCTCAACCCACTCTGCTTCCTATCTGGCTCTTAACTTACTTCAACAGAGGCTAGACTTTCTGAA
Source organism: Sus scrofa (assembly GCF_054392235.1). Classification (NCBI taxonomy): domain Eukaryota; kingdom Metazoa; phylum Chordata; class Mammalia; order Artiodactyla; family Suidae; genus Sus; species Sus scrofa. The sequence continues at coordinate 15,185,908 of NC_139396.1, read as the reverse complement.
CAAAATTCACAATTTATCATCTGATAAACACTTCTGTAGTAATGATGCCATGGAACAAAGTATTTGAAATTAGGATCATCTCAGCAGATCCAATATGTTCATAGCTGTAGGTATATAATTCCTAATGAAGAAGTCCTTGTGCTCCAACCAATATCCAGCAGGACCAGCCTAATATTCCTTTGTTCTGGAGAGCCCCAGTGTATCAGAAACGTGGTTGTGCAGCCCACAAGTCCAAGACCAGAAATTATTATTGTTAAATATTTAACTTTTTCCCTGTAAATAATTTAATATTTTAAACTAATAATACCTTCTCATGGATCACAATCCAATTGTGCAAAATGGAATATGCAGTGTTGAGTCATGCGTCCTCCCACCTCTTTCCCCTGTCCACCCAGTCCTCTTTCCCACAGGGGACTAGTGTTTATTTAAATCTTTCCATAGATGTGTTATGTAAAGAATTTAGAATGCAATATATTTGCATTTTTTAAAATGAAGGGTTTTCTCTGATTAAAACTTAATATATTTTCAATACATTTGCAGATGTTTACAATGACTCTCTTCTTACATTAACGAGATTCCTTTCTAGATGGGAGTAGACTTCCAGAACAAGAATTTCTACACCCCTTAAAATCAAAAGTTTTGGAAAGAATAAGATGGTCAGGTGTATTTAATTAAAATAGTAAGTACCCAAATGAATTAGAACTTCAGGTAAACAATATGTTGTGTCTTAGTATAATCATTTCCCATTCAATATTTTGGACATAGTTTTACTGAACATTTTTTCATTTTTATCTGAAATTTATTATTAAACTTAGATCTCGTATTTTATCTGGCAACTCTTCGAAAAAATATATAGCACAGTAAACTAAATTTTTAATTACTCATTGGAAGAATCCTTAACTGGATTAAAGATTCTTGAATGTGCCACTTGGCTCCAATAGAAGACACCCTAGTTGCACACACACACACACACACACACACACACACACACACACACACACCTTCAGCCTCTTTTGATGATATGGGATTTGGAAGAGCTATCATTCAGCACTGGGTTTATGTGTCAAAATGAAAGAGTATTTGTGTTTCATAGAAGAAGATTGCTAGGAAATTGGTCAAGGGATATGAGAGGTGAAGACTTCAGAGGATTGCAAGCAAATCTCTTGAATTTCAAGCTTTACTGTCTGCTAAATGTTTCTTGCTCCTTGCAAAAAAAAAAAAAAAAAAAAAAGGTGCATGCAAAATGGTGGCTATTGAAGAAAGGCATTGAATTTTGAAGCCAGGCCCAGGTTCTTTCCTCTTCTTTCTAACAGTTGTGTAGGAAAGGCATTTCTAAACTCCTGACCAATTTACTTGTGATTTCTAAGTTTTTTTTTTTCTAACTCTAAATTTGAAAATGGTATATGTTTGGTACTTTCAGAGAGTGTTTTCTTGCCCACTTGAAGGGAGTGACTTACACAGTGTTCATCCATTTTAATATTTCCAAGGCATTTAGTGGTCTGCAGTACAGAACTGTCTTCTTACAGGTTCTCTCTCTCTCTCTCTCTCTCTCTCCCTCCCTCTCTCTTCTTTTAGGGCTGCAACCTAAGCATATGGAAGTTCCCAGGCTAAGGGTTGAATCATTGGAGCTGCAGATGCTGGCCCATGCCACAGGCACAGCAAAACAATGCTGGATCTAAGCCACATCTGCGATCTACACCATAGCTTGGGGCAACACTGGATCCTTAACCCACTGAGAGAGGCCAGGGATTGAACCCAAGTCTTCGTGGATACTAGTCAGGTTCGTAACTTCTGAGCCACAATGAGAACTGCAACACTTCTCTCTTTCATTCTCTTTGGTAACTATTCTGTGTACTCTACCTTGACCTTAGCTGAGAAGATGAGGTGAGAGCAATTCAAGGCAAATCATGGTGAACTTTAAAAAAAAAAAAAAACTAAGTGTTGAAAAAATACACAGTTTGGAGACATTTCTCATGACTTGAGCATTTATCATAGAAAACTTTAAATTATTAACCAATAGCTTCATATTAGGGGAATAGTGTGGCAAGATAATGTACCCTGGCACTCCAGAAAGGCAGGTTTCCTTGTTGCTTCCTCCTCTTGTCTAGTCAGTCAGTAGTTAATAAAAGATTCTCACTCATGGCTCTGACACAGAATTTCAATGAGTCTTCTCTGGACTACTGACATAAAAACCTGCAAAAACTTGTGAAAAATTCTCCAGTTCCAATTCTACAATCACTTTTGTGCTATATCAAAATCCTAGACCACAAATATAATCAAATTAGTCCAGATGTAACTTGGGGAGACAGACAACAGAAGGGCATAGATAAAACTCCTTTGGACAATGATGTCTGACTATTCCTGCAAGAAACTGGGGGTGTGGTATTGACTGCTGAGAAAAAAAAAATCTGTATATGGATCACAGACCTCCGAAAACACATGATATTCTACACAAGCATGGAATATTAGCGGTATGGTGAGATACAATGTTTGTGTCTTGTAGAATGTTCAGTCTCTGAGCTTAGAGCCTTTGGTGGTGTTAGATGTGAGGGATCTTCAGAGGTATTCTATGCAGTAGAAATGAATGACCAGTGAAAGAATCTGATGATTGAAATTTCTTTGGCAAGTATAACAAACTCAAGTCAGTACGTTGATTCCACTACTATTTTTTTCCAACTGAAATTGTGTAATATATTCCTGAAAAGTAGGAGGGGAGAATAAAATTTGGGAATGCTATGTCAACTGGAATTGACCCAAACTGTCAAAACTTGCTCAAAGTTACAACAAAAACACTGCAAAGGCAACATCTATGAATCCACATCTATTGAAGAATCCCCACGTATTTAAAAAAAACTCACTAAGTAAAAACATTATAGCAGAATCAATTCATTTGGAAAAACTCTAGGAATGGAGGAGCCAAGAGACAGTAGCTCTTAGAGTGTTTCTCAGGTCTAAAATTCTTCACTAGAATTGTTCTTTAATGGAACTATCAGGCTTGCTAGGAAAAAGAATCTACTATTTCTGGGGAGAAAAAAACTAAGGAAACCCAAGAAACTGCAGCCCAAAGGGTGTGAAAGCACTTGCCCCAGTTTGAAGATACTGTGCTTAGGCTGGTGCTCTCCAAAACTCTTTCACAAGGGTCATATCTAAATGAATGGATTTCACGTTTGCAATTTTAAAATCCCAGGGGCTCATCTCACAACCCCTAGTTTTAAGAAGAGAGGACCACAAAAGTGCTGAGAAGACCTTGCCATAAAATCTTCCCAGGGGATCCCAATCCTCCGTTGCTTTCCTCTTTCATAGCAACCTCCAAGGACAGCTCCACAAGGCCCCACCCCTGCACGAATGCGCACACCCACTAGGGGCGGGGCTCCCCGCATGCGCACCACTGTCCTCCAGCTGCTCAGAGCATCTGTTGAGGCCTGACCACTTGGGAAGCCAGTAACACACGTGCCAGCGTGGAGGGTGGGGTTCCAACGGTCATCCCGGCTGGGGGTGGGGCCAATCATGGCAGCTTTTAGAATCAATTACTTGAAAGCAGAAGTAAGGAAAACGGACTTTTCACCTCTTGGGTGTCCTGCTGTGCACTCTTAGTCACTCTGTGGGTTATTTGTGGCCTTGTCCAAGTGAGTTCACCACCGCCCTGTGCCCCTCCCCCACCGCCACCAACTGGAGCTCGGTGTCCTTGCAGTGTTTACACCAGGGTTGTTGGCACCACTGTGGAGCAGGTTGCATGAAGGCTTCAGTGATTTCCGGGCCTACCATGAGGCAGGTGAATAAAATGTGTGAACGATTAAATGGGTGCCAGTCTAGTGTTTGCATTCTAAAGCGTATGAAAGCGAGAAGGAAGGTTTTCCAGTTCGAGAATGCTCATCCAGTTCACAAAAAATAGCTCAGGACACTGGAAATTGAGTGGAAAATGAATAAAGATCTATTGTACATCCTCATAGTTTCACCAGTGTCTTCCATTTTAACATAAAAATGTCAATCAACACATGTTCAAACTGCATATTATTGTCAGTGATGGGGGCAACTTTGCTGAATCTAACAATAAGCATTGATTTGTAGTCTAATACTCTCAAGAAATGACAGAATTGGAGTTTCCTCCTGGCTCAGCTTGTTAAGGGTCCATGGTTGTCACTACTGTAGCTTTGGTTACAGTTGTGACAGGTTGTTCATTCTCTGGCCATAGACATGCTTTGGACTGGCCATGCCACCAAAAAACAAAAACAAAAACAGATATTCTAGCATAGATTGGCAAGTGATGCAAGAGTTCAATAACAATCAAGAAATGCATTAGGTAAGAATCAACTGGGTAGGAGACAGAAATAAGATGGCTGAATAGAAGGACTGGAGATCAATTTCTCTCCTAAAAACAACAAAATTTACAACCAAATGCTGAGCAATTTTCAACCAAATGGACCAGAAACTTTCAAAAAGATATCCTATTCCAGAAGACAAAGAGGAGGACACATCAAGAGGTGGTGGGTTGATTACAGGATATATGCAACCCCATACCTCCCGGTGGGAAGATCCACAGACAGGAAAGTAACTGGTTCACAGAGACTCACCTACAAGAGTGAGAGTTCTGAGCCCCACATCAAACTCCCATGCCTGGGGATCTGGCACTGGGAGAAAGAGCCCCTGGAGCATCTGGCATTGAAGGCCAGGGGGCTTGTGCACAGGAGCTCCATGGGACTGGGGGAAATGGAGACCCCATTCTTAAAAGGCACACCCAGACTTTCTCATGCACTGGGTCCCAGGGCAAAGCAAAGTCTCTATAGTAATGTGGGTCAAACATGACTGCAGTTCTTGGAGGACCTCCTGGGAAAACAGGGTTGAATGTGGTTCATTGTGGGGGAAGGACATTAGAAGCAAAGCTCTCAGGAATGTTCATCAGCAGCTGCCTTTCTCTGCAAGTGGCCATTTTGAGAAAATCTGGCCCCACACATCAGTGCTGAGAAGCCCCAGGCCAAACAACATAGTTTTGGAAGTCCTAGCCACAGCAATCAGAGAAAAAAATAAAAATAAAAGGAATCCAAATTGGAAAAGAAGAAGTAAAACTATCGCTATTTGCAGATGACATGATACTATACCTAGAGACTCCTAAAGACTCTACCAGAAAACTGTTGGAGCTCATCCATGAATTTGGCAAAGTCGCAGCATACAAAATTAATACACAGAAATCAACGGCATTTCTATACACTAACAATGAAAGAGCAGAAAGAGAAATTAGGGAAACATTCCCATTTACCATCACAGCCAAAAGAATAAAATACCTAGGAGTAAACCTACCTAAAGAGACAAAAGTCCTGTCCTCTGAAAACTATAAGACACTGATGAAAGAAATCAAAGATGACACAAATAGATGGAAAGACGTACTATGTTCTTGGACTGGAAGAGTCAATATTATCAAAATGAGGGCATTCCCGACATAGCTCAGTGGTTAATGAATCCAACTAGGAACTATGAGGTTGCAGGTTTGCTCCCTGGCCTTGCTCAGTGGGTTAAAGATCCGGCATTGCTGTAAGCTGTGGCATAGGTCCCAGATGCTTGGATTCCATGTAGCTGTGGCTCTAGCATAGGCCAGCAGCTATAGCTCTGATTAGACCCCTAGTGTGGAAACCTCCATATGCTGTGGGTGCATCCCTAGAAAATATTTTTTAAAAATTATCAAAATGAGGAGTTCCTGTCATGGCGCAGTGGTTAACAAATCCGACTAGGAACCATGAGGTTGCGGGTTCAGTCCCTGCCCTTGCTCAGTGGGTTAAAGATCCGGCGTTGCCGTTAGCTGTGGTGTAGGTTGCAGACGCGGCTCGGATCCTGCGTTGCTGTGGCTCTGGCATAGGCCGGTGGCTACAGCTCCGATTCAACCCCTAGCCTGGGAACCTCCATATGCCGCGGGAGCGGCCCAAGAAATAGCAACAACAACAAAAGACAAAAAAAAAAAATTATCAAAATGACTATACTACCCAAAGCAATCTACAGATTCAATGCAATCCCTATCAAATTACCAAGGACATTCTTCACAGAACTCAAACAAAATATTTTAAAGTTTGTTTGGAAGCACAAAAGACCCAGAATAGCCAAAGATATCCTGAAAAAGAAAAATGGAGCTGGAGGAATCAGGCTCCCGGACTTCAGTCTCTACTACAAAGCAACAATCATCAAAACCATATGGTACTGGCACAAAGACAGAAATAGATCAGTGGATCAAGGATACAAAGCCCAGAATTCAACCCATGCACCTACAGCCAACTAATCAATGACAAAGGAGGCAAGAATACCCACTGGAGAAAAGACAGCCTGTTCAATAAGTGGTGCTGGGAAAACTGGACAGCCACATGGAAAAGAATGAAATTAGAACACTCCCTAACACCATACACAGAAATAAACTCCCAATGGATTCAAGACCTAGAGAGAAGACCAGACACCATAAAACTAGGCCAAAGACTCTCTGACATAAACAAGAGCAACATCTTCTCAGATCCACCTCTTAGAGCAATGACAGTAAAAACAAAAAGAAAGAAATGGGACTAAATGAAATTTAGAAGTTTCTGCATCAGCGAAGGAAACCCTAAACAAAACTTAAAGACAACCCACACAATGGGAGAAAATCTTGGGAAATGACTCGACTGACAAGGGATTCATCTCCAAAATGTATAAACACCTTCTGCAGCTCCATACCAAAAAAAAAAAAAAAAAAAAACAAAAACAAACAAACAACCCCATCAAAAAATGGGCAGAAGATCTAAACAGACAGTTCTCCAAAGAAGACATACAGATGGCAATGGTATTTTGTTCCTTTTAATGGCTGAGTAATATTCCATTGTGTATTTGTACCACTTCTTCTGGATCCACTCCTCTATCGATGGACATTTAGGTTGTTTCCATGTCTTGGCTATTGAAAAGAGTGCTGCGATGAACATTGGTGTACATGTGTCTTTGCGAGTCATGGTTTTCTCTGGATAGATGCCCAGGAGTGGGATTGCTGGACCAAACGGTAGTTCTATTTTTAATTTTCTGAGGAATCTCCAACCTGTTTTCCACAGTGGTTGCACCAATTTACACTCCCACCAACAGTGTACTAGGGTTCCTTTTTCTCCACACCCTCTCCAGCACTTATTGTTTGTAGACTTTTTGATGATGGCCATTCTGGCTGGTGTAAGGTGATACCTCATAGAGGTTTTGATTTGCATTTCTCTAGTGATGAGTGATGTTGAACATCTTTTCATCACTGTGCCACAATGGGAACTCTGGGAATTGTGTATTAGTGCATGTGTTTCTTATGGTGGTTTTTCAGGAATTTTGTGGTTTGGGGTGTGTGAGGGTAGGTCTATGACTATTTTATGGGACTGGTGATATGCTGTATATGTGCAGATGAATGGATTGTGTGGGTTGTGTGGTGTGAGGTTATTATGAATTTGTATTTTGGAAGATGACTGGAGTTATTTCATTGTAATTATTTAGGAATGTGGTAATATGTATATATGTATATATATACATGAGTCATGGTGTTGAAATATACATAATGGGAAATATTGTTACTATATTGTATTATCTTTGTATGGTGACAGATGGTAGCTAGTTTATCATGGCAATAATTTCTAATGTATAGAAATATTGAATCACGACATTATGCACCTGGAACTAACAGAGTGTTGTAGGACAATTGTACTCCAATTAAAAATTTTTAATTAAAGAAATAAGTAACAAATGTTGGTGATGATGTGGAGAAAGGGAACACGTGTGCACTGTTGGTAGGAATGTAAATTCATAAGACCACTATAGAAAACAGTATATAGGTTCCTCAAAGAACTAAAAATAGAACTACCATATGATCCAGCAATCCCACTTCAGGATATTTACCTGAAATAAATGAAATCATTGCTTCAAAGAGACATCTGCACCCCCATGTTCATTGCAGCATTATTCACAATTGCCAGAACATAGAAACAAGTGTCCATCAACAATGGGTGAAGAAAATGTGATACATACACATACATATATATGTCTAATCTTAAAGGCATTATGCTAAGTGCGAAATGTAAATACCAGGTAATGTCACTTATATGTGGAGTCTAAAAACAAGACAAAACAACACATACACACACAAACTGAGTTCATAGATACCGAGAACATATTGGTGGTTGGCAGAGGCAAGGGGCTGGGGTGGAGAAATTTGTAAAATGTATCAAACAGTATAAACTTCAAGTTATTAAATAAGTGATGAGTATGTAATAAGCCTAGTGACTACAGTTACTAATACTGTATTGCATATTTGAAAATTGATAAGAGAGTAGATCTTGCCCTTATTAGAGTTCCTGTCATGGTGCTGTGGAAACGAATCCAACCAGGATCCATGAGGTTGCAGGGTTGATCCCTAGCCTCACTCAGTGGGTTAAGGATCCAGCATTGCCATGAGCTCACAGATGTGGTTCAGATCTGGCTTTCCTGTGGCTGTGGTATAAGCCAGCAGCTGCAGCTCCAATTAGACCCCTAGCCTGGGAACCTCCATATGCTGGGGGTGTTGCCCTAAAAAGAAAAAAAAAAGTCCTTAAAAATATTGTAGCTATGTATGGGGATGGATATTAACTAGACTTATTGTGGTTATCATTTCACAATATATACAAATATAGAATCATATTTTAATCTGAAAATAATATAAGGTTATAGGTCAATTATACCTCAATTTAAAAAGGAAAGTTAGGAGTTCCCATTGTGAATCAGTGGTAACAAACCTGACTAGTATCCATGAGTATGTGGGTTGGATCCCTGACCTCGCTCAGTGGATTAAAGGATCTGGCATTGCTGTGAGCTGTGGTATATGTCACAGATGCAGCTCAGATCCCATGTTGCTGTGGCTGTGATATAGATTGGCAGCTGCAGCTCTGAGTCAACCCCTAGCCTGGGAACCTCCATATGCCATGGGTGCAGCCCTAAAAAATAAATAAACAAACAAACAAATAAATAAATAAAAAGAAAGATAATAAAATTCTCCTGGTAGGGGGGAAAAATGTGCTTTCCTGCTGTTAGGAATATTCTACATCGTTCAGCTATTCTGCTCCTGACTAAAGAGGTCTGGAAAAAATTATATGTGTGTTTGCTCATTATGAAGTTAAAAGGAAAAAAAAAATTATAGGCGTTCCCATTGTGGCACAGTGGAATTGAACCCGACTAATATTCATGAGGATGCAGCATACAGTTAGATCTGCTTAGATATGTATGTATTGCTGTGGCTAAGGCTATATACACATTTGGTTTGGTGGGCAGCTGTATATTCCCTCTTGGGACATGCTGGAGGCCACCAGTAAATTTCCTCCCAGGTTAACTTTGCTACCTGAATTTTCATTGTTGTTTCTATATTCTTTAAGGTGGGCTATGGAGGTCTTTACAACATTGAGATACAGCTTACATATAATAGTGTATTCATTTTGATATATGCATATATTGCAAAATGATAACCACGGTAAGTTTAGTTAACATCCATCAGCACACATAGCTATATTTTTTTTCTCTTTTCTTTTTTAGAGCTGCACCTGTGGCATATGGAAGTTCCCAGGCTAGGAGTTGAATCAGAGCTATAGTTGACAGCCTACGCCACAGCCACAGCAATACCAGACCTGAGCTGCATCTGCAACCTATGCCACAGATTGTGGCAGTGCCAGATCCTCAACCCACTGAGCAAAGCCAGAGATTGAACCCGCATCCTCACGGACACTATGTCAGGTTCCTAACCCACTGAGCCATGACGGAAACTCCCAATTTTTTTCTTATGATGAGAACTTCTAAGACCTACCCTTTTTACCACTTTCAAATATACAATAGAATATTGTTGTCAACATGATGTAAATTACATTCCTAGGACTTATGCATTTTTATAACTTTCCAGTTTGTACTTTTTGACCGTGTTCACGCACTTCCTCCACCGTCCACCTCAGGCAACCACCAATCTGTCTTCTGTCATCTATGAGGTTTTTTTTTGGGGGGGTTGCTTTGGGTTTTTTTCCTGTTTGTTTTTCACTCCACATATAAGTGAGATTATATAGTATTTGTCTTTATCTGATTTGCCTCACTTACCATAATGCCCTTGAGGTCCATCTATGTTGTTGCAAATGGCAGAATTTCCTTCTTTTTTTTTGGCCAAATAATATATCATTACACACACACACACACACACACACACACATATATAATATTCTACATATAGAGATATATACTCATACATGATATATATATATATATATAATGTTATATATATATAATGTCATATATATATATATATATATATATATATTAACCAAATATATATCTCCTAGGTTGTAGGTCACAGACATGTTTGGAATCTGGCATTGCTGTGGCTATGGTGTAGGCCAGTGACTACAGCTCTGATTTGACACCTAGCCTGGTAACCTCTAAATGCCTCTGGAGCAGTCCCCAAAACACAAACACACACTTAATGTGTGTACATGTGTGTGTGTGTGTGTAACTTTGGTTGTTTTCATGTCTTGGCTACTGTGAATAATGCTGCAGTGAACACAGGGGTGCAGCTATCTCTTTGAGATAGTGGTTTCATTTCCTTCAGATAAACACCCTGAAATGGGATTGCTGGATCATATGGTAGCTTTTTTTTTGGTTATTGTAACTGAAAGGATTTTATAATATTTATAGTTGTACAATGATCATCACAACCCAATTTTACAGCATTTCCATCCCAAACCCCAGCCCATCCCTCCCCTCCCCCAACCTGTCTCCTTTAGAAGCCATAAGTTTTTCAAAGTCGGTGAGTCAGTATCTGTTCTGCTAAGAAGTTCACTGTATGCTTTTTATAGATTCCACATAGAAGTAATAGCATATGATATTGGTATCCCACTGTCTGACTAACTTCAGTTAGCATGATAATTTCTAGGTCCATCCATGTTGCTGAAAATGCCATTATTGCATTCCTTTTTATGGCTGAGTAATAGTCAATCGTATGTATGTACCACATCTTTATCCACTCCTCTGTCGATGGACATTTCGGTTACTTCCATGTCTTAGCTTTTGTATATAGTGTGCTGCAATGAATATTGGAGTATATATATCTTTATTGTGTATGTTTTTTAGGACCCAGCTCATGGCAACACTGGATCCTTAAGCCACTGAGCAAGGCCAGGGATTGAACCTGCATCCTCATGGATGCTAGTCAGATTCATTTCTGCTGAGCTGTGAAGGGAACTCCACATGTATCTTTCTGAGTCATGGTTTTCTCTGGATAGATGCCCAGGAGTGGGATTGCTGGATCAAATGGTAATTCTATTTTTAGTTTTTTGAGGAATCTCCATAATGTTTTCCAGAGTGGTTGCACCAATTTACATTCCCACCAACAATCTAATAGGGTTCCTTCTCTCCACACCCTCTCCAGCATGTATTGTTTGTAGACTTTTTGATGATGGCCACTCTGGCTGGGGTGAGGTGGTACCTCTTAGTAGTTTTGATTTGCATTTCTCAAAGAATTAGTGATGTTGAACATCTTTTCATGTGTGTTATTGGACATCTGTATGTCTTCTTTGGAGAATTGTCTGTTTAGACCTTCTGCCCATTTTTTGGTGTGCTTGTTCATATGGTAGTGCTATTTTTAATTGTTCAAGGAACTCTACTTTTTTTCCCATGGGGTCTGTACCAATTTACATTCCAATCAGCAGTGTACAAGTTTTCCTTTTACTCCACATCCTCACCAACATTTTTTATTTCTTGTCTTCTTGATAACAGTCATTCTAACAGGTGTGAGGTGCTATCTCTTTGTGGTTTTTATTTGCATTTCCCTGATGATTAATCATGTTGAGCACTTTTTCCTCTGTTGACCAGTTGTATGAATTCTTTGGAAAACTGTCTATTCAGGTCCTCTGCCCATTTTAAAATCAGAGGGTTTTTTGTTTCTTTGGTTTTTTTTGTTTGTTTGTTTGTTTTTCTTTATTGGCTTTTTAGGGCCACACCCATGGCATATGGAGGTTCCCAGCCTAAGAGTTGAATCAGTGCTGTAAATTGCCGGCCTACACCACAGCCACAGCTACGCCAGATTTGAGCCTCCTCTGTGACCTACACCACAGGTCATGGCAATGCCAGATCCTTAACCCAATGATCCAGGCCAGGGATTGAACCCACATCCTCATGGGTACTAGTCAGGTTCTTTAACCACTGAGCACAATGGGAACTCCTAGTTTTTTTTTTCTTGTTTCACGTTACTTCATAATGTTGCATGAATTCTTTATGTATTTGGAATATTAATCCCTTTTCTGATGTGGTTTGCAAATATTCTCCCATTCATTAGGTTGCCTTTTCATTTTGTTGATGGTTTCCTTCACTGCGCAAAAGCTTATAAGTTTGTTTTGGTGTTTTTTTTTTTTTTTATTTTCCCACTGTACAGCAAGGGGGTCAGGTTATCCTTACATGTATACATTACAATTACATTTTTTCCCCCACCCTTTGTTCTGTTGCAACATGAGTATCTAGACATAGTTCTCAATGCTGTTCAGCAGGATATCCTTGTAAATCTATTCTTAGTTGTGACAAACACATGAAAAAATGCTCAGCATTGCTGATTATAAGAGAAATGCAAATCAAAACTACAATGAGATATCACCTCACACCAGTCAGAATGGCCATCATTAATAAATCCACAAATAACAAGTGCTGGAGGGGCTGTGGAGAAAAGGGAACCCTCCTGCACTGCTGGTGGGAATGTAAACTGATACAGCCACTATGGAGAACAGTCTGGAGATACCTTAGAAATCTATACATAGAACTTCCATATGACCCCGCAATCCCACTCTTGGGCATCTATCCAGACAAAACTCTACTTAAAAGAGACACATGCACCCGCATGTTCATTGCAGCACTATTCACAATAGCCAGGACATGGAAACAACCCAGATGTCCATCAACAGATGATTGGATTTGGAAGATGTGGTATATATACACAATGGAATACTACTCAGCCATAAAAAGAATGACATAATGCCATTTGCAGCAACATGGATGGAACTAGAGAATCTCATACTGAGTGAAATGTTTTGGTGTGTTTTAACTGGCACCAGCCCCATCCTCCACTCTCCAGATCCATGGTAGCTTTGAAAACTAACAGCTCCCAACCACAGTGAAAACTAGCAGGCTGCCAGCTCCAGGAGGGGACAGAACGAGGGTTAGAGTTTTTCCTAAGCTCCATTACCAGAGAATTACCACTATTTGATCTGACTGATGACTCCTTGGAACCCCTACTTTAAGGCTATGTATTTGACCTTAGCGAGAGTTCAACCACTGTCAGAAGGCTTCTTTGAGAGCACTTGTCTCGAAAATTACAGGCAATTGTTTAAATTTACAGCTGCCTGAGGCAGGGAATACTAGTGGGGACAGACAATAGACCAGCCAAATAATATAAAAGAAAAAACTGGGGAATGAAATATTCACAGGGGCTTTGAAAAGTTCTTAGGAAGCTAAAAGTCCACCAATGCCTAAAAATGAAAAAAGGAAAATAAAAATCTCTCCCGGTTTTCTCACATTGATTCTGTGTTTAGGCACTCCTTTATTGCCTAGCCAGGCAAGTTACAACTCTGCCTTCACCTTCACTTCCTGTTTGTGCAGACCTTAGAGATCAGCCAGAAAGGAAGGCTCAGACTCTTCTCAAGTCCTGTCTGAGCATGTGTCATGCCTAGGTTATATGCATGTCTATACACATAAATGTACCACCATACACAAGTACATTTGAATGCCCTAATTTCTCAGAGAAACTCTTTCCCTAAGCTTTTGGCAGGTTTATTATTATCTCTCAACCTTATCTTTTGCCCTAAGCTACAGTATTTTGTTCATTCGTTGTACAATTTTTTGAGGAATGCTACCTGTGTAGGCAATTTTCTGGCCTGAGCAAATTCCAAATTATGTTAAACAGACAAGCACCTCCTATCAATCTTTCAGGTGATACCTAAGACAGGTCAAAGCAGACAAATGTGAGTCACCGTAAATAAGGTCTTCTCTACTCCCTTTAGCCAGGGACAAAGGTTGAAGGCTGCTTTCTTCAAGACTGCTACCAAGGCTGGGGAATGGTGCAGGTCAAGTACAAGTAAAAATGTTGCAATGCTTTCCTACCATTTTAAAGTTGGCTTTTCTTGATTCATTATTCTCTTTGTTGCTGTAAACCTCCGTTTTCAACAGTTCTGACTATGGTGGTTCTTACATTTTTTGCTTTATTTTTTTCAGTGTTTCTATGGAGGGATAGGCCCCTGGAACTATCTAATCTGACATTTTTTACTGATGTCACCCCTTTAGTAAGGCAAGTCTATAACGAATGAATTATTTGTTTTTGTTGAGCTCAAAATAAGTTCATTTCCCCTTTGTCTTTGAAGGATAGTTTTATTGGATATAGAATACTTCATTTGACTTTTATTTTTCTCTCAGAATTTGAATATATCCTCCTACCAAAACAGGAGGGGAGGGGAAGGCATGACTATTAAAAGAATGACAGCCATTGAGTAGAACAGTGGTTAGAACATTGACAAAAAGTGGTGAGAGCCTATTAGGCCTAAGATGGTAGAAGATTCAACTTCCAGTAGATCTTGAAACTCATTACATGCTCATTGTAACACATTAGCATGCTGAATGACATACTTACAGGTGCCATGGCAGTTCCAAGGCTGACCATAAGAGGCCAAAAAACTGGGCAGTGGCCCAATTGCTGGAAATGCCTACCCCTTCCCCAAAATCGTTGGAATAATCCTCCCACTTGTTAGCCCATAAAATTATCCAGACCATAAAAACTAACAACCCCACATGTCAAGCCAGCTCTCCCTCTCTGAGAAAGTCCTCATTCTGTCTATGGAATATGTATCTTTCTAAATAAGTTCACTTTCTCTTTACTATGGCTTGCTCTTTTCTTTCCTGCACAAAGCCAAGAGCCCTCACTTGGAAGCCTCTCCCAGAAATTTACCCAAGACCCAAGACATGACCATCCATTAACATGCCATTTTCTTGCAACACTACTGCCTCCATGGTTTCTGATGAGAAATCAGCTCAATATTATTTAGACAAAAAGACTGATCTTCATCAAAATTAAAAACTTTTGTGCAGCAAATGGCATAACCAAGAAAGTAAAAAGATAACCTACAGAATAGAAGAAAATATTTGCAAACCACATCCCTGGTAAGTGTTTGATATAGAGAATGTAGAAATAACTTGTATAATTCAACAACCAAAAGCAACTGTTATTTAAAAAATTGGCAAAAGACTTGAATACACATTTCCCTAACATGATTACTCTTCAACACCTGTAGTCATTAGGAAGATGAAATGTGGTGAGTTTTTCTATTGGAGGAGAATGCAAACTGGTGATTTGTATCAGAGTCCTATGAACTGTTAACATTACATCACTTGCAATTTTCTGAAACCTTATCTTTTCAGCTGAGTTCCTTAAATTAATGTCAGGGTTTCAGAAATGTAGCATCTACCAACCCTCGTGATTATTACAAGTATGAAAGTAGAATTAAATAAATTATATTATATACTAGAATGTCAAAGCTCTGTGTTTATGGGGAAATCTGATTTCTTAAAGATTCACTTGAAGAAATATATCTATGAGCAATTTTTTAAGCTGTTAATGTGCAAAGATCGTTTGGTAGAACATCATCATCCCTAAAACAACCTGACGCCTCACAACAAACACCATCATTTTATTTTTATTTTTTAATTTATTTATTATTACTTTTTTTTCTTTTTAGGACCCAACCTGTGGCATATGGAATTTTCCAGGCTAGGGGTCGAATCAGAGCTGCAGCAGCCAGCCTAGACCACAGCTACAGCAATGCCACATCAGAGCCACACCTGTAACCTATGCCACAGCTTGAGGTAATGCTGGATCCTTAACCCACTGAGCGAGGCCAGGGACTCATGGACACTATGTTGGGTTCTTAACACACAGAGGCACAAGAGGAGCTCCCACTTTTACTTTAAAATGAAGTAAAATACTAATAATGGCTTGGAGTTCTTTTATATAAAACAAGAGAATCAACACAAACTTAGGTCACTGCTGAAAGTTGAAACCCATGGGTGCACACACTTGTATATCAATATAAAATATTTTTCATAATAGAAGAAATTTTTCATAATAGAAGATAAGTTGGTGAAAATACATCTGCTGGAGGAACATCGATATTGACTATTTCCACAGAAATCTTATCAAAGCAAGGCTTCTTTGACACAGAGTTAACTTTTTGTTCTGGGAGGAAAGAATATCACAAAGATTACAAACATATATGATATCCCATGAATTATTAATAGTTCATGACTAAATAAATATACATAATACATTTCGGGAAGATAGCATTAATAATAACAGACAATCAGCATCTAGTATGGTGTTCATCATAAGATACAGTTCCTTGCAAAAACTCTGTTGAAGTTTATTAGCCATTATAGTCAATCAGCCACAATGTGTGAACTTTGGCATTTATGAAAATATCCACAGGGTACCTATGTCTTCAGTCATTAAAATTCAGGTTATGTCCTAAGTGGGGGTGGCTGCCAGCATGTCCTGAGAGCAGAACCTCATCCCATGGAGCTCATGTGAGGCTTATCATCTTGGCTTCCATAAACCCAGTGCACCTGCATCAGCCCTGAAATGCTGCCACCTTCCCTGGCACTATCAGGTCAAGAAGAATAAAAACCTTGAGCTCAAATGGACTTCAGAGCTCATCTGTCTCACCACCTCATTCAGGAAACTAAATTGAAGGAGGCCAATATATTTTAGCATCTCTTCCAATTTCCCCATGAGGCTAGCCATTGTAATTTTAAAAGGTGACAAATGTACTAATTTATTCATGGTATCATGTTACCTCAAAAGGAACCTGTCCTGGAGTTCCTGTCATGGCTCAGTAGTTAGTGAACCCAACTAGCATCCATGAGGATGTGGGTTTGATCCCTCACCTCACTCAGTGGGCTGAAGGATCCAGCTTGCCATGAGAGTGGTGTAGGTTGCAGACACAGCTCATATGCTGCATTGCTGTGGCTCTGGCATAGGCCGGTGGCTACAGTTCCAGTTGGACCCCTAGCCTGGGAACCTCCATATGCTGTGGGTGTGCCCCAAAAAGACAAAAGGACCAAAAAAAGGAATCTGTCCTTCTGTTTCTTCTGCAGCAGTAGACTCTCACTCCTCCACCTCTGTCCTGAAGTTCGCATCTGTGAAACCATTCAGAGAAGAATTTCTAAAGTTGAGAACATGTTAGCAAAAGAAAATAAAAACATAAAAAAGAGGATATTATAGTAATTCACTTCTCACTGTAGTAGTACTTCCAAACTGGAAATCAATTCTAAGAGTATTAATAGGAGAATCGTTAAAGTAATACAAGTCAGTCGTTTACTGGGCATTTCAATGAAGTGACATTTCTAGGAATTGGAGATGCAGTAATAAACTGTGGAGCTACATCACTCATCTCATGACCATTATAAGTAACATCAATTTAAGTGCAGCTTTACTGGTGTGAAATGTAGAAAAGTTGGCATTTAAAAAGCACAATGGGATTGGTGGCATCTCTGCAGGGCCAGGACAAAGGTTTGATCCCTGACCCGGCACAGTGGGTTAAAGATCCAATGTTGCCATACCAGTAGCACAGGTCACAACTGTGGCTTGGATCTGATCCCTGGCCCAGAAACTCCATACGCCTTCAGGGCAGCCAAAAAAGAAATGAAACATGAAAAATGAAAAGAAAGTATGTAGGAGTTCCTGCTGTGACAAGGTGGGTTTAGAATCTAACTAATCAAAGCAGAGGCACCAGTTCGATTCCTGGCCTGGTGCAGTGGGTTAAAGGATCTGGCTTGCTGCAAGGCATGGGGTTGCAGCTGCGGCTGGAATTCAGTCCCTGGCCTGGGAACTTCCATATGCCTTCGATGCAGCCATTTAAAAAAAATTGTGTAACTCTGCACCAACAGGAGTATCTGTTTCTATGCTCTGTTTCCAAATGCAAGGTTTAAATCTTGCTGCTGGAGTAGAAGGAATGAATGCCTTTATTATGATCTCTTATTCTTGTGGGAGAAGGCAGGTCTCTGCTTGACGTTTTTTCCTCCACCCATCGTAGGATCAAAACTTAAGTTTCCTGTAGTTGTCAATGCTGGAGAGAGTCATTTCAATAAAATATAACCTTATTTTATCACATGTTGATAAAATAACAGTAGTCCTGTGTAGAGATTGCCAGAATCCATTCTACAAGAATTCTGCTTCTTCTGGTCTACTCATGAATTTCTTCCCCTGCTCAAACTAGTAAAGAAATTCCTATGAAATTACCCCCAGCACCAACAGAAGGAAAACTGGGAAATTCACAAATATGCACACAGTAACATGCTCTTAAACAACCAGTGGGCTAAAGTAAAGATCACAAGACAAATTAGAAGACACAAATGAAAGAAACGTAAACATGCTGTACCAAAATTTTTGTGATGCAGTGAAATATGCTCAGAAGGAAATTTGTAGCTTTAAATGCCTATGTTCCTACATTAAAAAATGTCTCCAATTAGCCACTTAAATTGGCACCTTAAAGCACTTGGAAAAACAAAACTAGCAGAAGGAAGGTAATAATGAAGATTAGAGTGGAGATAAAGAACAGAGAAACAAGAGGGAAAATAAATGAACCAAAGATATTTTCAAAGAGCAACAAAATTGACAAATCTTTGAGAAAAGACTCCGATTAAAATAAGAAACAAAAGTAAGGAAATTACTACAGACCTTAATACCAAAGATAGCATTGAACTATATACTATTAAAAATGGTTAAAATAATGAGGAATTCCCATCATGACTCAGCGGAAACGAATCTAACTAGAATCCATGAGGACACAGGTTTGATCCCTGGCCTCACTGAGTGGGTTAAGGATCCAGCAATGCCATGAGCTGTGGTGTTGTAGACATGGCTCAAATCCTAAATTGCTATGGCTGTGGTGCAGGCTGGCAGCCATAGCTATAATTCGACCCCTAACTTGGGAACCTCCATGTTCCACAGGTGAGGCCCTAAAGTGACTTAAAAAAGAAAAAAGAGAGAGTTAAAATGATGAATTTCATGTTATGTAAATGTACCTCAATGAAAAAGCTTACATTTGTGTGGATTCACACCTACAATCTGTCCTGTTCCTTTGATCTATGTGTTTGTGTGTGGTTAACCTCTTACTATTACCATACTGTCTTGATAACTGTGATTTTATAGTAAGTCTTAAAATCAGATTTTCTTCTTTTCAAAATTATTTTGGCTGTTCAAGTTCCTCTCACTTTCTATATAGAATTTAAAATTAAGTTGTCAATATAAACAATGAGTGGTCCTGGGGTTTTGACTGGAGTTGTGTTAAATCTATAGATCACTTTTTTTTAAAATTAGCATCTTAACCATATTTAATTTTTCAATCCATGATCATAATATATCTCTCCATTTATTTAGATTTTTAGACGTCTTTTGATCTTCTTCATTCGCTTTTTTTTTTTATTTTTAAGCATATAGCTCCTGCACACATTTTCAGGTTTATATCAAAGTATTTCCTTTTTCTTTAATAAAAGGTATTTTAAAAACAGATTTATGAGAAGCCGCCAGGGTCTTCTCTGAGTTTCTCTGTCTTCTAGGTTCGCGTTCGTTGCGCAGTTACGATGCCTCGTGGAAGCCGAGGCCGCAGTTTCCACATGGCCCCTCCGGCTAGCCGGGCACCTCAGATGAGAGCTGCACCCAGGCCAGCGCTGGCAGCTCAGCCACCAGCAGCAGCTCCACCATCTGCTGTTGGCTCCCCTGCTGCTGCACCTCAGCAGCCAGGTCTCATGGCCCAGATGGCAACCACTGTAGCCGGCGTGGTTGTGGGTTCTGCCGTCGGCCACACGATAGGTCATGCGATCACTGGGGGCTTCGGTGGAGGAAGTAGTGCTGAGCCCTCAAGACCTGACATCACTTACCAGGAGCCTCAGGGAGCCCAGCCAGCACAGCAGCAGCAGATTGGCCCATGCTTCTATGAGGTGAAACAGTTTTTGGAGTGTGCCCAGAACCAGGGTGACCTTAAGCTTTGTGAGGGTTTCAGCGAGGTTTTGAAACAATGCAGACTGGCAAAGGGATTATCTTAATCAAGAAGCTCCATTGAAGACATGAAAAATCACCCCCCATGACCTGGTTGATTTAGCATAAAAATGTGATTGATCATGAAGATATAAAGTGTGAAATCAAGATTAAACCTCTCCTCTATCACTAATAGCTTTCGTGCTTCAGAATTGCAGTGGAGGAGGGTATTCTTCTGATGTGGAAGTTCATTGAGTACTGAGTTTGGGGCTGGGCAGATGTTTATGTGGCCTCTGAAACATGCTTTTCTGATGTTATTGTTTGTGAATTAATTAGAATAAAGAGATTTTCTTTCAAAAAAAACAAAAAAAAAACAGATTTATACATTAATATTGTATAAATTGCATTTTAATTTTTGTATGTTGACCTTTTCTTTTTCTTTTTCATTTCTGGCCACCCTGCAGCATATGAAGTTCCTGGGCCAGGGATCAGATCCAAGCCAGAGTTGTGACCTAAGTCACAGCAGCAGCAATTCCAGATCCTTCACCCACTGTGCCAAACGGGAGATGGAACCTCAACCCAGTTCTCCCAAGATGCTGCTGATCCCTGTTGTGCCACACCAGGAACTCCATATGTTGACCTTTTATTAGGCAACTATGCTAAATTCACTTGTTAAGTCTAGTAGCCTTTAAAAATAGACTCTAGAGATTTCTACTTTAATGATCATGTCATCCGTTCCAGTCTATATGGTTTTTTCTCCCCTTGCTTTATCATACTGGCTAGTCAGCCTATGATGTTAAAAAAAATGTATATCTTTGCTTTGTTCTTGATCCTGGGGTAAAATATGAAACCTTTCATACTAATCCTGATGTTAATTATAGATTTTTTGTAGGTACCATTTATTAAGGAAGTTCCTTTCTATTCCTAATATACTAGAGGGGTTTTTTGGGGGAGTAGCACCCTGCAGCTTATGGAATTCCCGGGCCAGGGATCAGATCTGAGCCAAAGTTGCGACCTACACCAGAGCTGTGGCAATGCCAGCTTCTTTAACCCACTGTGCCGGACAAGGATCAAACCTGCATCCTGGCACTGCAGAGATGCTGCCAATCCCATTGTGCCAGAGGGAACTCCTACCAGAGTTTTTATGATGAATGGATTTGGAGTTTTTCAATTGATTTCAATTTTCTTTTTTATATCAATTAATTTTGAAATTTTTTGTCCAGGGATCAGGATACTATAACTCACAGGCCAAATCCTGCTCATCAACTGCTTCTGTAGAGGCCATAAGCTAAAATAATTTTAAAAAGTTTTTACAAATTTTTAAAGGATTGTAAAAAGAAGAAGAATATAGTATACTACAAAAACTGTATGACACCCAGTGGGCCCTAATTAAACTCAAAAGCTTCTGCACAGCAAAGGAAATCATTTTTAAAAAAAGACAACCTACAGAATGGGAGAAAAATTTTGCAACGGACTCAACTGACAAAGGTTTAATCTCTAAAATATACAAACAACTCATACAATTCAATAGCAAAAAAACAAACAACCCAATTGAAAAATGGGCAGAAGGCCTAAAAAGACATTTCTCCAAAGAAGGCATATAGATGGCCAACAGGCACAAGAAAAAATGCTCAGCATCACTAATTATTAGAGAAATGCAAATCAAAACTACAATGAGATACCACCTCCCGCCAGTTAGAGTGGCCATCATTAACAAGTCAACACATAACAACTGCTGGAGAGGATGTGGAGAAAAGGGAACCCTCCTACACTGTTGATGAGAATGTAAATAGGTAAAACCAGTATAAAAAACAATAAGGTAATATCTCAGAAAACTAAATATGGAACTACTCCTGAGTATGACCTACTCCTGAGCATATATCCAGACAAAAAAAAATTCATTGAAAAAGATACATGCACCTGTATGCTCATGGCAGCACTATTCACAATAGCCAAGACATGGAAACAATCTAATTGCCCATCTGAATGGGTGTTTAGGAAGATGCGGTGCATATATACAATGGAATACTACTCAGCCATAAAAAGGACCAAATAATGCCATTTGCAACAACATGTATGTACCTAGAGACTCTTCTACTGAGTGAAGTAAGTCATAAAGAGATAGACAGACCCCATATGATATAACTTACATGTGGAGTCTAAAATATGGCAGCAATTATCTATCTACAAAACAGAAAAGATCATGGACATGTAGGACAGAAGAGTGTATGTAGTGGGGCTGGGGAGGGACTGGGATGAATTGGGAATCTCAGGTTAGTAGATGAAAACTCTTGCATTTGGAATGGATAAGCAAGGAGATCCTGCTGTATAGCACAGAGAACTATATATCTAATCACTTGTGATGGAACATGATGGAGGATAATGTGAGAAAAAGAAGGTGTATATATATATATATATATATATATATATATATATGTGTGTGTGTGTGTGTGTGTGTGTGTGTGTGTGACTGGGTTATTTTGCTGTACAGCAGAAATTGACAGAACATTATAAATCAATCATATTTTTTAAATGTGTAAGTTCTATCCCTAGATTCTTATGTTTTTAAATACGAGGATATATATGGCTATCTAGTTGTTCTAGCACTATTTGTTGAAGAGACCATCTTTTCTCCATTGTATTTCTTCAAGATCAGTTCACTACACTTACGTGAGTCTCTCTCTGGGTTCTTTATTCTGTTTCAATGATCTGTTTGACCGTTCTTTCACCAGTACCACGTGGTCTTGATTACTATAGCTTTATCATAAGTCTTGAAGTCAGGCAGTGTCAGTCCTCCAACTTTACTCTCCTCCTTCAATACTGGCTATTCTGGGTCTTTTTCCATTCTGGATAAACTTTAGAATCACTTAGTTAATATCCACAAAATAAGGCCAGCATTTTCGAAGAGACTGCATTGAATCTATAAATCAAGTTTCAAAGGGCCAACATCTTGCCAATATTGAGTTTCCCATGCATGGACATGAAATATCTCTACATTTACCTAGTTCTTTATTTTTTTCATCAGAGTTTTATAGTTTTTCTTGTATCGATCTTGAATGAATTTTGTTAGATTTATACCTAAGTATTTGATTTCTTGAGGCTAATGTAAATGGCAATGTGTTTTAAATTTCAAATTCTACTTGTTTATTGCTACTACAAAGAAAGTGTTAGTTTTAGCACATTAAACTTGTATCCTGTGATCTTGCTATAAGAAAAAGTCCCAGAACTTTTTTTGTTAATTCTTTTGTATTTTCTATATAGACAATCATGTCATCAATGAACAGACAGTTTTACTTCTTCTTGTCCATCCTATATAGCTTTTATTTCCTTTTTGATATTACTGAATTATCTAGAACTTCTGGTATAATTTTGAAAAGGAGTGGAGAGAGAGGACATCTGCCTTATTCCTGCTCTGAGTAGAAAAGCTTCAGGCAACTGACCATTAAGTATGAGTTAGCTGTTGATTTTGTGTAGATGTTCTTTATCAAGTTGTGAAATTCCCTCTATTTCTAGTTTGCTAAGAGGTATTTGGAGAGTTAATCAAAGATATAAGGACGTATGAGAATTTCCATGCGGAGTTATTTATCATAGAAAAAAAAGAAACAAATGTTCAAAAATATAGTTGATACATTAAGCAGGAAATTGCCCAGTTTTTAAATATTATGTTTCCAAACATTACTGTATGATGTGGCACAAAACCCTGCTTCATAATATTAGGTGCCAAATAGTAGAATATGACCTGCATATACAATATTAAACTAATTTTATTATGTTTATCAACTTTAAAAAAAAGAGTGTTGGATTTTATCAGATACTTTTCTGTATCCGTTGATATGATCATGCAATTTTTCTTTTTTTTTTCTTTTAAGGCCACACCTGTGGCATATAGAAGTTCCCAGGCTAGGGGTTGAATTAAGCTGCAGCTGAGGGCCTATGCCACAGCTACAGCCACAGCAATGCTAGATCCTTAACCTATTGAGCAAAACCAGGGGTTGAACTCACATTCTCACAGACACTATGTTGCATTCTTAACCCGAGCCAAATGGGAACTCCTATATTTTTTTCTTTAGCATGTTAATGTGAAGGATTACATTAAATGAATTTCCAAATGATAAACTGACCTTGCAGACTTGGCATAAATCACACATGGTTATCATGTAAAATTCTCTTCATACATTTTCAGTTTCGATTTGCTAATATTTTGTTGAAGATTTCTGCATTTGTGTTCATGAGAGATATTGGTCCGTAGTTTTCCTTTAAGACTATCTGGTTTTGGTTTTAAGGTAATGTTGGCCTTGGATAATGAGTTAGGAGATGTCCCCTCTGCTTCTGTCTTCTTGAAGAGATTGTATAGAATTGGCATAATTTCTTCCTTAAAAGTTTGAATTTACCAGTGAACCTATGTGGGCTTGCTGTTTTCTGTTTTGAAAGGTTATTAATTATTGATTCAATTCCTTTAATAGATAAAGGCCTATTCAGTCTTTTTCTTCTTGGAAGAGTTTTGGCAGATGTATCTTTCAAGGAATTACTCCATTTAATCCAGATTAATAGATGTGTGGACATAGGTTTGTTCATAGCATTCTTTAATTATCCTTTTAAAATCCATGGGATCTATATTAATGTCCCTCTTTCATTTTGGATCTGAGTAATTTGTATTTTCTCTTTTTTTCTTAGTCAGCCTGGCTAGAGGCTTATCAATGCTATTGATCATTTCAAAGAATTCATTTTTTTTTAAACTGAAGCATAATCAACCTACAATATTATTTTAGTTCCAGGTACACAACATAGTGATTCAATATTTCTATACATTACAAGATGATTACTATGATAAGTCTAGTTACAATATGACACCATACAAATTACAATATTACTGACTATATTGCACATGCTGTACATTTCATCCTCATCACTCATTTATATTGTAACTAGAAGTTAAACCTCTTAATCCTCCTAACCTGTTTCACTCAATCCACCACCTTATTTAGGAGTGTTTTTATGTTGTTCATATTTTCATTTGCTTTGTTTTTTAGATTCCACATATAAGCAAAATCATACATCATTTTTCTTTCTCTGACTTATTTCATTTAGCATAATATCCTCTAGGTCCATCCATGATGTCACATCCAAATCACAAGAGATTGCATTCTTTCTTTATGGCCGAGTAATTTTCCACTCTATATATGTAGGTGTATATACACACTACTGCTTAACTCCACTGCAGCATATTTATCCATTTTACTACTTAAGAATACTTGAGTTGTTTCCAATTCGGGACTACTATGCATGCTTCTATGAATAATCTTGTTCATACTGTCATGATTCTCACGTACAAGAGCTTCTCAAAGGTTCCTAGGAGTGGTGATACAAATATATCCAATATTACCATTTTATAACTAATTGTTTTCCAAATGCCAGATTAATATGCATTACCTCCAGTGCTGAATGAGTTCTTGTTGCAATATGCCTCACCAACACTCATAACTCTAAAGGTTTTCAATGTTCGCCAAACTGAGTGTATAGAGAGGTAAAATACAATTTCTTGAATATTAATGATTTTAAGTAAATTTTCATTTTGGCCATTTTTATTTCTGGTATTATGAAGCACCACCTATTTTCTATTCTTTGTATGACTTTTTCTTATTGAATTAAAGAGATTTAAAATGATATGTTTAGGGATTTCCCATTCTGGTGCAACAGAAATGAATCTGACTAGGAACCATGAGGTTGCAGGTTCGATCCCTGGCCTCTCTCAGTGGGTTAAGGATCCGGCGTTGCTGTGAGCTGTGGTGTAGGTTGCAGGTGCGGCTCAGATCCCACGTTGCTATGGCTCTGGTGTAGGCCAGCGGCTACAGCTCCAATTAGACCCCTAGCCTGGGAACCTCCATATGCCACAGGTGTGGCCCTAGAAATGGCAAAAAGACCAAAAAATTTACTTTGAGTCATTGTATTTTTTTCATTTAATACTGTGAGATGTTTGTCACAGGAGGTTGAACTTGTCCCATACATACCTTGTGACAACTCATGGCTATGAGGTCAGTGATCTCACCACAGGTCACCCAGGTGGAGTATAAAATCTGGAAGCCCTTTCCTTACTTTGCAGGACTTATTCTGATAAGAAAAAAACATAAGTCATCACAAATTTCTAATTTTAAACCTCAACACAAAACTGCATTCTAACTTTTACAATCTCATCCCCACTGAGTCCCACTGCCACCTGGGTTTGGTAAATGGCTCTGGGATTGGGTGGGTTATGGAGAGAGGTAACAGCTGGGCGGTAGGGCTCATGGAGGCCCACCCCGGGTTTCACTGTGCATCCCTGTGGGACTTTGGGCAAAACAGCCTCTGCTTCATTTGAGAAATGTGGGTGATGCTAACTGCAGGTGGTGTTTTTGTACAGTCAAGGTGATAACACAGAGCATGGGATCTCTCTTTTTAAACAGAGGAAAGAGAATCTGAGCAGTGATTTGCCTCAGGTCCCCAGATAGTGAGGGGCAGGCTGGGCTAAAACCCCAAGTCCCATTTACATCCTTTCCAATGATATCCTTTAAAGTGTCCTGCTGGGAGGCCAGCAGGCCATTTTTTCAGGTAACAGTTTAAAAATCAGAGCATTTACCTGGCCCATCTGTGGGACCCACCAAGTCAATGACAGCAGCTCTTGAGGATGGGAAAGTTCTTTTCCTTGTTCCACACATACGCTCTCAAGGAGAGGTCAAAGGAACAGGTGATGACTCGACTCTGGTCCTTGAAATGAAAAACCAAGTGAGGCAGGGACGTGGGCTCCAAAGCTCAGAGCCTCGACACAGGCAGGTGGGCGGGCGCCACGCTCACCACCCCCATGGACGTGATGGGCCTCTGGTGGTCCTGAAAGGTCACCAGCTGCAGGCCGTGGATGGTGAAGAGCACCAGCTCTGACCCGGACACCAGCAGGATCACCTGATTGCCGTGGCCCTTCATGATGTGAGGAGGCATCATGGTCTCTGGCAGGAGGAAACTTGTGATCTGTTCTCCTTTTTGAAATAAAGACACACAGACTGTCATTTCTTAGTAGCAGCTGCGGGTCTAGAACAGACATGCCCCACCTAAGATGGTGGAAAAAGCAATGGCTTTGTGGTCACAGCTGTGTTCAGTCCTGACCCATGCATTTGTTCCCCTAAGTCCCCCAGGCACCGGCTCTGAGATACTGACTGCGATGCCGTACAGGGGCTGGGAAGGCCCAAGATGACATGACAGTGGAAATGACCCAAGGATGAGGCTTCTACCTTGCCTTCTCCCCTTCCCCATCTAAGACAGGATGATGTAAGAAATGGCCACATGAGAACTACGACTTTTATGACATCTGCCAAAAACTTGGTGAAGATACTTTTATACTGTATAGTGTTACTTGTTAAAAATTTTTTTTTTATTTGATCATTTCCTTATGGAATTTAGCACCAGGAAAATAAAATTACCTCTTCTGAAGAATTCATGTGTTTTCTCACATCAGACAAAGGATTACATTACACATCCTGTATCCCTTTTTTCCTTGGCTGCCAGGAAGCTCAGAGTAAAATTTATGGTCAAATGATGACAGGAAAACAAATGAACATAATACAAAAGAAAAAATGCTAAGGACCACAGGGAAAGCCTATCAGAGGGATGCAGGGTTTGGGAAATAGAGGAGACAAAAAAGGAGATGGATGTGGGTCTTATTTTCCTACTGGATGAGGAGTTCATTAGGGAAGAGAGAGTTGTGGCTTTTATTCACCTTTGTGTGCACTCAGTGCTGAGAACAGTGACTCTGACCTAGTTGTGAAAGAGAGGGATGAATGCAGCAGGGAGACCAGTCAGGAGAGGGGAGAGAGTGGACCGTAGGTGACGTCTGAGGCCCAGGGCCAGGCACAGGGTCCACTACACAGCACACGCCCAACTGCTCAGCTGTTACATAAATCCCAACAAGAAAACCTTTGTTGGAGTTCCCGTCGTGGCGCAGTGGTTAACGAATCCGACTAGGAACCATGAGGTTGCGGGTTCGGTCCCTGCCCTTGCTCAGTGGGTTAACGATCCGGCGTTGCTGTGAGCTGTGGTGTAGGTTGCAGACGTGGCTCAGATCCCACGTTGCTGTGGCTCTGGCGTAGGCCAGTGGCTACAGCTCCGATTGGACCCCTAGCCTGGGAACCTCCATATGCCGTGGGAGAGGCCCAAAGAAATAGCAAAAAGAAAAAAAAAAAAGAAAACCTTTGTTGGCTCACTATGATTCACTGAGAGGAAAGAAAAGTGCCCCAAAGGAAACATGAGCAATCTGTGCTTGAAGCATCATAAGGCATGGAGGTGACAGCCCTAATACGGGGATCCTTACCCACAGTCCACTTGATCCCTGGACTTCTTGGCCCCTAGCTCATAGGTCGTGACAACCAACTGCATGCCATTGTCATTTCTGTGCATCACCATTAGCCGGGCTGCCTTGTCAGGGGCCCAACAGGCCCTGGACATCTGCCAGATGGGAGGCAGAAGGCTCATCCTCTGATGGACACAGCAAAGAGTGAGTGTGGAACACCTTGGGAGAGACTGCCACATGTCAACACTGTCTCACGTCTCCTCACCGGTGAGGGAGGGGACTTCTCCAACCTGGGAGCACTATGAAAACCGCTCCCACAGACCCAACCACCATGACCTTACTTGGGTCTTACAGGAGTGGCCTGTGCCACCTGTGGACCCTCCTTTCGTGACCACACCAACCACAAAGTGAGGTTAATCCAGCTCTAGTGTGGCCCTGCTGGGAACATGGTGGCACACTGGTCCCAGGGAGGGTGATGTGATGGGTGAATCAAATAAACGGATTTTCTGTTTTTGAGCAGCTGCATGTCACCATCTTGCTTTTGCCTCCAATGTCTTCCTCGGTAATTCCTCTCCTATCTCCTTGCAGGCTGCTTCCAAACACCCGCTTCTCGGTGCTGCCCATGGATCCTGTGGCCTCTCTCTGCTGGCTGCCCTCTTCAACCACCAGCCTCCCCTGGCTACAGGCTCCAGCACCGCCAGTCTGTCCTGCTCTGCCACTGCTCTCTCTTGCTGTCCTTCCTTGGCCACCAGCCCAAGCACATCTTAGAGATCTTCTCCAGCTGCCTGCTTTTCACCCTAGTCTAATTTTCAAATACAACCCCTGGCACTCAGAACGAACATCTCTGAGCCCATGAATCGCTGGCAGATGCAGCCCCTCACATGGGCCAGCTACGTGCAGGCCTCCAGGTAATGGATGCTGTCCCTGCACTGTCAGCATCTCCTCCATGCCCGGCCTGGACCCTCTCTTCCTCACTCTTGCTGAAGACAGTTCTCAGGCCACCAAATACCTCATGAGCCTTTCCACCAAGAAGTCTCTAAGGCCCCAAACCCCTTCAATATTGAACTCTGCCCTCTCTAGCCAGGGAGCTGACCCCTTTCAACCTGTGGGCAACAGGGCAGCATGGAAACAGCAGAGGCTCCAGGGAGAAGCCAGCATTGTGTTAAGTCAGCTGGTGGCCCGTGAAGGCCACCACTGCTCTCAGCCACCACCGTCACTCATCGTCATCATCCCCATGGGCTAAGGGGCTTGGTGTTACACAAGAAGCTGCCCCCCAGATGCACCCCACAAGCCTAGGGCACAGGACCTGCCACCTTGCGTGCACAAAGCCAAGTCCCGTGGGCAAGGAACACAGCCCCACTACTGACCTTTGGGCCCAAGTCTGAATGTGGGGTTGATGCAAACACCCACGGCCAGTCAGGACAGCAAAGGAGACTGGCGGGGCTGTTGGGAAACATGCTCACCCTGGAGAGCAGCTGCAGCTGGGGCACCGTCAGCATGTAGAGTGCCCCCTCGGCACAGGTGGCCTGCAAGCCAGGGGACAAAAACTGAATAAAGAGCTAAAGTGAATCAGAGAGAAAGTGTCCAAGAAGATAAGCGAGGAAGATCAAATAAACGCATAAATGAAGCTCCTAGAGAGGAGAAGTTAAATAATTAACAGCCTGGCATTTACAGTCCATGTACAATGAAACTTTCTGGAGGTAAAAGAAAACCTGAATCATGTACTGAAAGGGTATATAAACTCCTGGGAAAGTTGAGCTATGACGATACCTACAAACACATCTATATTCAAGAGAGTGGATCAAAGCAGAAAGGTGGGAGTTCCCATTGTGGCTCAGCAGGTTAAGAACCCGACTAGTATCCATGAGGAGGTGGGTTCCATCCCTGGCCTTGCTCAGTGGGTTAAGGATCCAGTGGTGCACTAAGCCTGTGGTGTAGTTCACAGATGCGGCTCGGGGCCCGAGTTGCTATGGCTGTGGCATATGCCGGCAGCTGCAGCTCCAATTCGACCCCTGGCCTGGGAACTTCCATATGGCATGGAAGGAAAAAAAAAGGGCAAAACGGAAAGGTGATGGAATATGAGAGTAAAGGTGCCAGGCACACGCCAAGCCTTAGAAAACAGGAGTAGTGATCCTGATTAGCAGAAGAGATACAGGATTCAGGCCCCAAGTAGGAAATGAAACAAAAGTGAAGACCCTTTACCATGCTAAAAGCTGTAATTCACAATGAAGTAATAATACTTAGAAATACCTAGGAATCAAACACCCCAATCACATTTACAGAGCAGATACAAGAAAGAGTGGAATGAAATTCACTGATAATTAATAAATTATGTGTTTAAATATATTATTAAAATAATAATAATAATATGGTGGAGTTCCCATCATGGCTCAGTGGTTGACGAATCTGACTAGCATCCATGAGGACACAGGTTTGAACTCTGGCCTTGCCCAGTAGGTGAAGGATCCAGTGTTGCCGTGAGCTGTGATGTAGGTTGCAGTCGTGGCTTGGATCCCACATTGCTATGGCTGTGGTGTATGCCAGCAGCTACAGCTCTGATTAGGCCCCTAGCCTGGGAATCTCCATATGGCATGGGTGTGGCCCTAAAAAGCCAGAAAAGTATGTATGTATGTATATATATATATATATATATATATATATATATATATATATATATATAAAGAATAATATAATTCTCAGCCTAAGACAAGCCAAGTAGATAAAAAGTAAATAAATATAAGACATAAACAACATAATTAAGAATGACTAGGCGTTTCTGTTGTGGCTCAGCGGGTTAAGAACCCAACTAGTATTCATTGCAGGTTTGATCCCTGGCCTTGCTCAGTGGGTTAAGGATCTGGCATTGCCACAAGCTGTGGTGTAGTTTACAGATGCAGCTTAGATCTGGCATTGCCACAAGCTGTGGTGTAGGCTGGAAGCTGCAGCTCTGATTTGACCCA
The DNA here is from genome assembly GCF_054392235.1 of Sus scrofa. Lineage (NCBI taxonomy): Eukaryota > Metazoa > Chordata > Mammalia > Artiodactyla > Suidae > Sus > Sus scrofa. Next base: position 15,154,593 of record NC_139396.1, on the reverse strand, counting down.
TAGCCTAGGAACTTCCATATGCTGCAAGTACAATCTTAATAAGGCAAAAAAAAAAAACAAAAAGAATGACTACCTTTGGACCTTTGTACCCTAATAATGGAGAGCACAGTCCTTACAAGCACACACAGTTAGAAAAACTGAATAAAGCTGTGGCACAATAGATGAAGAATATGGGAGTTCCCCTTGTGGCTCAGCAGTAATGAAACCAATTAGTATCCATGAGGACATGGGATTGATCCCTGGCCTCGCTCAGTGGGTTAAGGATCTGGCATTGCCATGAGCTGTGATACAGGTCGCAAATGTGGCTCAGATCTGCTCTTACTGTGGCTGTGGTGCATGCGGGCAGCTAGAGCTCTGATTCAACCCCTAGCCTGGGAACTTCCGTATGCCATAGGTGGAGCCCTAAAGAGAAAAAAAAGAAAGAATGTGACTGGTTACTGCAGAGGTGCAGGTTTTATTCCTGCACAGTGGGTTAAAGGATCAGGCATTGCCACAGCTGCAGCTTATATTCAACCCTTGGTCCAGGAGCTTACATATGCTGGGCATGCAGCCATAAAAAGAAATAATTTTTTTTTTAAATTTATGTATGGCAAAGTAATAAAAACAATATCCTCTGGTCACAATGATATAAAACTAGTAATCAATAGCAATATTAAACAGACAAGACATTAGTATAATCACAAAAAAATGGGAGAAAGTTCATATACATAAAAAGAAATAACACGGGGGAAAATTTTTTAAGCAGAGGGAATTTAAAGAAAAATTATCAAGAGAATATTCTACAGAATTGTGTGCATAAAAAATTGAAAACCTAGATACACTGGGTAGTTTCCTAGGAAAATGCAACATATCAAAATGATCTTAGGAGACAGAAAAGCTTGAGCAAACCAATTTCTATAGAAGACAAAGAAAATTACCCCACAAAAAAGTATCCAGCACCAGATGATGAAAAGCCTACATAAATGTGGATATTTATGCCATGTTCACTGCTTCTTAAGATATTGGTTGTCCTGAAATCAATCAATAGATTCAAAGTAACCAAAATCCCAGGAAGCAGTTTTGTAGAAATTGAGAAGCTGTCTTGAAAAATTTTAGGGAAATGGATATATTTTCAAAAAAAATGCTGGAGGTCACAATTTAACTATACTCTGCAGGAAACAAGACCCTGTGCGACCGTCATAAGGCCAGACATACAGATAAGTGGAAAGTGACCCACACATTCAACATATAATACATGAGACACAGACAGCTGATATTTTCACAAACAAAGGTGATGATGTAATTCGATGAGGAAAGGATGGTCTTTCCCACAAATTCTGGATATCCATTTGTAAATAAAAATGAACCCTCGAGTTCCCATTGTGGCTCAGTGGTCATGAACCCGACTAGTATGCATGAGGATGTGGATTCAAACCCTGGCCCTGCTCAGTGGATTAAGGATCTGGCACTGCTGGGCGCTAAGGCGTAGGTTGCAGATGCAGCATGGATCTGGTGTTGCTGTGGTTGAGGCATAGGCTGGCAGCTGCAGCTCTGCTTCTATCCCTAGCCTGGGAATGTCCATATGCAAGGGTACAGCACTAAAAAAAAAAAAAAAAAAAAAAAAAAAAAAAAAAAAAAAACCAGAAAGAAAGAAACTTGACACTGACCTTGCTCACAAACAAAATTTAACTTGAAATAAGCCACTGACCTACACAGAGAACAACTTCGAAATAATGCCTGGGACAGGGGAAAACTCACAAAGCTGAGCCAAGGAGTCAAGGTGCTGGGTACGCATTTGGAGGCCTTTTCAGGTTGTTAGCAGTTCAGGACACTGTGGGTGCAGAACTGAGGTTGCCTGGCCAGCTGGGGCCAGGGCCAGTTCTTGCTCCCAGGCCCACCCACAGCATGGTGGCCAGCATCTGGTTCACACAAGGCTCCCAGACCTTTGAGTCTCCGACTTCGTCTTCTGCTACCAGCCAGAATAAACCCTGTGCCCTTAAAGCACTCATGGAATTAGAGCCCACCCAGGTCATCTCTCTTTAGCTGGGTAACAGAAATTTCTCATGATGCTATAAGCTTTGACCACTTCTCCTGAAATTCCACACGTTTGCTCAATATATTTTTAGGCCATATACTGAGGTGCATCCTAAAGTAGCATGGCTGTATCTTCCTGGGAGGTTGACTTAATTATTATCCGGAGATGACCCCTAATATCCAGGAAAGACTAGGACCTTCCAGCCCTCCCATCTAGTATTACTAGCTGGGTCAGCTTGCTTCTGGTTCTCATCCCCAGGGCACACCATTTTCCCATCCTTCTATTTATTTATTTATTTATTTATTTATTTATTTATTTTGCTTTAGGTTTTATTTTTCTGTTATAGTTGATTTACATTGTTCTGTTGATTTATGCTGTAAAGTGACTCGGTCATACACACACACACACTCACACACACAAATTCTTTTTTTTCACATTGTCCTCCATCAGGTTCCATCACAAGTGAGTGTCTAGATGCAGTTCACTGTGCTATACACCAGGATCTCACTGCTTATCCACCCCAAATGCGATAGTTCATTTTCCCATCCTTTCAATTCCACCCTTCCTAAGTGTTCTGTTTTAGATGAGTCTTATATTAGTTTCCTAGGGCTGCAGTAATAAAATCAGTGGCTTAAAAAACCAAAAATTTAGGAGTTCCCATTGTGGCACAGCAGGAATGAACCCAACGAGTAACCATGAGCACATAGGTTCGATCTCTGGCCTCAGCAGGTTAAGGATCTGGTGTTGCCGTGAGCTGTGGTGTAGATAGCAGATGCAGCTTGGATCCCGGGTTGCTGTGGTTGTGGTGTAGGCTGGCAGCTACAGCTCTGATTTGACCCCTAGCCTGGAAACTTCCACATGCTGCCAGTGTGGCCCTAAAAATAAAGCAAAACAAACCAAAAAAGTCAGCAAAAGTTTATTCTCTCACAGTTCTAGAAGCCAGAAGCCTCAAATCAATAGCCAGCAGGGCCATGCTTCCTCTAAAGGCTCTAGGGCTATCCTCGGCTTATAACAGCAGATCCAGGGTTGTTTCTGTCTGCGCCTGGCTTCTCTCTCTGTGTGTGTATCTCTGTGCCCTCTCCTCTTCTTACAAAGATAACACCCATTAGATTAAGGGCCCAAACAAAATCCAAGATGATTTCCTCTTGAGATCATTAAGTACAAAGAAAAGGTACCATTTCCAAATAAGGCCACATTCTGAGGCTCTGGCTCAGGCTCAGCACAGCCACAGAAGCCTCTCTGCTATGACAGAAATGACCTCTTCAGGATGCAGGCAAGCCTGGCCATCTGGGGCACACTCTCCCAGGAGGAAGTAGCTTCCTGCCATCCTCAGACCCTTGCCACAGGCAATGACACTAGAGAAGGCCACCCTAAGAGTACATGGAGAAAGAGCATTCTCACACTGTACAGCACTGCCAGCATCCTATGCCGTTGGCACTTCTAGAGCACTGCACAGCCCAGATCCCACACAAAGGACACAACCAGCACTCCACACAAATGGCTTACCTTCAGGTTGTCCTCTTTGCCTTCCATCTCCGCCAACTCCTAGCCCTGGAGGTGCATGTCCACACTCCTGGGCCATTGCCAGTGGTATGGCCATGCGGCCAGCAAGTGCAGAAACAAAACTCACCCAAGGTTTTCCCTCTGGGATGAAGACCTCAGGACCTCTTGCCTCCCAGACACCCCAAACAGAAACAACAGTAACATCTGTCTCTGCACATTCCAGGCACCCTAAACTCTTGACTGACAGGGATTAAGACACTCACTTCACTTTACTGTTTCTTATTTATCTATGTTGTTTTTTAGGGCCACACGCACAGCATGTGGAGGTTCCCAGGCTAGGGGTCTAATCAGACCTACAGCTGCCAGTCGACACCATAGCCACAGCAACATGGGATCCGAGCCACATCTGCAAACTACACCACAGCTCATGGCAATGCCAGGTCATTAACCCACTCAGTGGGTCCAGGGATCAAACCCACAACCCCATGGTTCTTAGTCAGATTCCTTTCCACTGTGCCATGATGGGAACTCATTTCACTTTAAAAACACACAACCCTGAGCTCTTGAGCAAGTCACTGAAGGGAACCTGCCCCCATCTGCTAGCCTTAGATGCCAGGCCTCACAGAGCACCATGTGGCTTACCAACACAAGTTCAGGTTCAGGGAAATGAAACATGAGGCTTTCAGTCATCAAACATCAGAAGTGAGTCATAATAAAGGGTTGGAGTCCACTTTCAATATTTGACAGTGATAGCTTTTAAGGCCCATCCCTCTCTCTTCCCCAGGGGCAAGCTGATAAGGGGAACCTGCAGAGAATTCAAACCAGGAAATCCTGGCCCAGGAGTGAGAACCCTCCCTCAAGCCCCACTCCCCAAACCTCTGGGAAAACCAGAACCTGGAACTCCTCCCTGCTCCCTCAGCCATTCCCAGAGCTGCCTCCTGGAAGCCCACCCTGCTCTCTAAAGAACAGATTAACCTTTCACACCCCGTGGTCATGTGTGGCATCATCAGGCTTGATAACCAAGGCAAATTTCGGGTCTGGGTGGATCCTGCCCCACCACAAGACACATTCATCTTCCTCTCAGGATTCAGAAGCTATATGCTATATACTGGTCTTCTGGGAGTTAGACGAGAGATTACTGTGTGTAGCCTGCCTTATAAAGGATACTGCTAATTGTTCATTTAATCTTCTCGGATAATTCAAGGAACTTGGACTTTTCAGTTCCTCATAACCTTCTCCAAACCTAAATGCTAAAGTCACGTAGTTTACTTCTGCATATAGTTAACAGTCCACAAGGCATTGTTGTTGCTATTTTATACAGTGGATATTAATTTAGATTTCCTCATGTTTCCTTCATCATGGCCGTTGCTCATCAATCCTTCCTGCTTCTCTGAAATTTTATCTGTGATCCTTTTCCCTCTGCCTGAAGAAGTCTCATTAGTATTACACTGAAGGTAGTTTTATTTCCTCTGGCTACGGTTAGGTAGAGTTTTCTTAGGTTTCCATTGTCACAGGTCACTCTGATAGGTCTAGCTGCAGATTTATTTTTATTTCCCCTGCTGGGGGTTTGCAGGGCCTTCTTGATTCCATGGATTAACATCTTTGGTCATTTCGGAAAAACATCTACCATCATCTCTTCAAATGTTTATGTCCCCCTGCCTCACCTGCTCCTAAGACATCAAATAAATAAATACTAAAATTTTGCATAGATCCTTGATGGCCTTGTCACTGAAAGTGAGGTCTGTAACCTGATAGCATCAATATTCTGAAGAAGCTTCTAAAAAACTCAGAATCTCGGATGTCCCCAGGGACCCAGTGGATCAGAACCTTCACTCAAACAAGATCCACAGGTGATTCACACCCCATTCAAGTCTCAGAAGCACTGGTCTCTGTCTCTCAGCCTCTCTTTCAACTAACCACTCCTGATACTTTTATCTTCCAGTTCTTTAATTGTTAAATTCTTAACTCCTTAAGTGATACAGAGAATGCACATGGAAAACCACACAGAACTTAAACACAAGAGCTCAGTAAGTGATCACAAAGTAAATATTTATGTCACCACCCAAGTTTAGACACAGAACACACCTGGTGGCCCACGAGCTCCCCTGACCCTCCCCAGGCTGTTTGTGAGTCAACTGTCCCCTGTGCTGCTAAATCATCCACTGAGGCCTAACCTTTGTTATTTGGTTTGAGAATTTCTTTCTACTTGGTTCTTTTCCAAATCTGTTATACCATTTCTCATGGCTTTAAATTCTCTTGAAATGTATCTCCCTGAGCATCAGAACCACCACAGGTGTGCTGTTGTCTGTGTCTATTAACTGCAGTATCTGAAGCCCCTGGGGCTCTACTGACATTGCTGTTGATGCTATAGGTTCTAGTTCACATTCTTATCTCATGTGCCTATTTACCTTTAAGTGTGTGTGGAAAAGAGAAGCCTGGGGTGATGTTATCTTCTTCCAGAAAGGATTTCCATTTACTCCCTCCTGGTAACTGGGCAGCTGCAGCCAACACAGGGACTGTTCCCTTTCAGACATGACAACCCTCCCAAAGTAAGATGATTCACAGGGCCCCAACCCTTGTCTATTTGTCTGTCAAAGCTCTGCTCTGCCTCTTAGCCTTGGAGTGAACACCTCCAGGGCAAAAGCAGCCCCAGTGTCAGGTTCAGCACTTGGAATCTTGGCTTAGAAACTTCACTCTTTTTGGCTCTCTGACTTGATGTATATTCTAATTTTTCTAACTGTCCTTCACCAACAAGTAAGTGTGATTCGTGTGGTCTGCCATTCCCAGGGGAGAACCACAGCACTTCCTCTTCATCTAGACCATGTATTCCCCAGTTGCTTTTTATTTACACTTATTATTCCAAAGTCTCCTTTAAACAACGACAGAATTGTTTATAACAAATCTGTCATCAGGGGAGTTCCCGTCATGGCGCAGTGGTTAATGAATCTGACTAGGAACCATGAGGTTGCGGGTTCGATCCCTGCCCTTGCTCAGTGGGTTAACGATCCAGTGTTGCCGTGAGCTGTGGTGTAGGTCACAGACGCGGCTCAGATCTCGAGTTGCTGTGGCTCTGGCATAGGCTGACGGCTACAGCTCCAATTAGACCCCTAGCCTGGGAACCTAGCATATACCACAGGAGCGGCCCAAGAAATGGCAAAAAGACAAAAAAAAAAAAAAAAAAAAAAAAAAAAAAAAAAAGAAAGAAAGAAAGAAAGAAAGAAAGAAAATCTGTCATCAGCTCCTGCTTTTTTTGTTTATGAGCTTAGGTCCTTTACAGAGTTAGTTCTGTTCACATAGGAAACTGTCCTTGGATGCCTGCCCATCCTGATGTCTGGGAGGCCAGCTTGCCCACACTTTCAAAGACCTCTTCCCTCTAAGAGGATTATGCTGCCCCAGGTGAGGGCTACTCCTTGATCTGCTAGCACACACTCACTTTCACTCTTTCTCAGGAGTCAAATGCTCCCTCCCAGTGATTAAGAATCATCTCTCAACCAAATGTCCTCGCAACAGGCCTTCATCACCTCAGGCAAATGCCTGCATCCTGTCCAACATGCTTCAGTTTTCCTTTAAGTTGGGCCCTCACACTGGAGTTCCTGTCATGGCACAGCGGAAACGAATCTGACTAGGAACCTTGAGGTTGCAGGTTCGACCTCTGGCCTTGCTCAGTGGGTTAAGGATCTGGCATTGCCATGAGCTGTGGTGTAGGTCCCAGACACAGCTAGGATCTAAAGTTGCTGTGGCTGTGGCATAGGCCAGCAGCTGTAGCTCCAATTCAACCCCTAGCCTGGAGAAGCTCCACATGCTGTGGGTGTGGCCCTAAAAAGAAAGAAAGAAAAAAAAGGAACAGCTGTTACGTTGGGCCCTCACTGAGACTTGAAAAAGGGGAGCATGCAGTAGTGAGAAGGAACTGCAAGAGGAGGAAAGACTCTGAGGGAGACCAGGAAACAGAAAAGCTGGGGTGTGCAGACAAAATGTGCAGGTAGGAGTTCCCACCATGGCTGAATGGTAACGAACCTGACTAGTGTCCATGAGGACACAGCTTTCATCCTTGGCCTTGCTTAATGGGACAAAGAGTCCAGCGTTGCTGTGAACTGCGGTGTAGGTCACAGATGTGGCTAGGATCCTGTGTTGCTGTGGCTTTGTGTAGGCCAGGAGATGCAACTCTTGTTCTACCCATAGCCTGGGAACTTCCAAATGCTGCATATGTGGCCCTAAAAGCAAAAAAAAAAAAAAAAAAAAAAAAAAAAAAAAAGAAGCACAGGCAGCCCATAAGGCTGGACCTCACTGTGAGAGAGCAAGAGGCTGCAGAAACTGGGCAAGCAGCAGGCCGCCAGCATGCTAGAGCTGAAGGGGGACGAGGAGTCTGCCCTCTTGCGGCAGGCAAGAAGCTAGGGGGACAGAACAAAACAGGGTGATCACTTGGTCTGCCACATGGAAGGCCTGGCTTGAGATGCCACCCAACACGGCAGGTCTGATGCAAGTGTCCACAGACCCTGGGAAAGAGCAGAGGCTCCTGAGAGTGGGGTCACTCCTCAGCAGGAGGGGGCCCTCTGGAATGTCACAGGCCTCCAATGCAGACGAGGAGCTAGGCAGGCAGAAGGAGGCCTGCTCACACCTGTTCTCTGCTTTCCATACTTTGATCAGGTCCTGCTCATCCATGGTGACAACCAGCTGCAGTCACGGGTAGGTCACCAAATTCACCAGAGCCATGGGCTCTAAAGGGCTTGACCAGACCTCCATGCCCTGGGCAACAACACAATGAATGGAACAACTTAGGGAGGGCCCATTTATTTCCTAAATGCTATTTTCATTCGTTCACCCATCACCCACTGTGCACTGGGGACATACAGCCAAAAAGGGTCTGATCCTCATCCTTACAGGAAGCAGAGTACAGGAGCCAAGAGACACAGAGGTAATACTCCACCACAGAGGAGAAGGTGTGTCCTGTCTCACGGAGGAGAGCAGAGTCTGAGCATGGGTGGGGAGACACCTGGGGGCTGGCCCCCCATCACCAGGAGCACTGAGGGTGGGGTGGGGTGTGATGCTGGTGCAGTCTGTCTGAAGCACTTCAGTGGTTACCTACAGCTCAACTGAGGAAGGCTGGACAGGGAAGCAGGTCCCAATACCATCCCCTGATTGGGACCCAGGCAGGACCCAATACCATCCCCTGATTGGGACCCAAACTATGCTTAGGACCTGAGTCATGCTCAGGGCTTGGGCTGCACACAGAGAACTTCCACGTGGAGCATCTCGTTCAGTCTTTGGGGAACCCAGTTTTACAAAGAAGCTAATTTGGGCTTGTGGATGTCAACAGTTTCTGTTGCACATCTGCAGCTGCCCTGCTCAGAACACCCTCTTTCCCAGGGCTGTGCCCAGCAGCGCCACCATGGGCCAGGCTTGGCCAAGGCCTGTGCCCTGTCATGGCCATTGGCAGAGATGGAAACAACTGATTCCACGGTCTCCCCCAGGATTCTGAAAGCTGGAATGGCACAATAAAAAGCACGGGTGCCAGCAGGCCCATGGCACAGGGCATCCAAGAATCAATACTGTAATTGCTACTTCAGTGTTTCCCAGCACTTTCTCTCCCACCTGGGGTAATTACGGTTCTTTTTCTATCTTGTGCTATTGTGCCAGCATGATCTTTGTCCAATCATGACATCCCAGTGTTCTTCCACTAGTTTCCTTCTTCCCCCTCACATCAATATTCAACAGTTGATTCCTGCTGGTTAAACAGCAAGACCATCACTGGGAGGAGGTCAGCACTGGTGACCAGCTCATGTCTCAGAGAACAGAGATTATTCAGAAAGAATAGAGGTCCTGTCATGGCTCAGTGGAAACAAATCTGACTAGGAACCATGAGGATGTGGGTTTCATCCCTGGCCTCGCTCAGTGGGTTAAGGATCCAGTACTGCTGTAAGCTGTGGTGTAGGTTGCAGATGAGGCTTGGACCCCACATTTCTGTGGCTATGGCTGTGGTGGAGGGGCAGCTGCAGCTCTCATTCTACCCCTAGCCTGGGAACTTCCATATGCTGCAGGTGCAGCCCTAAAAAGACAAAAAGAATAAAAAGCAACCGACAGAACAACACTATATGATACTGAAAACTAAATATAGCAAGACTGGCATTCCAGAATTCTCAAGCACATCAATGCACAGTTAGCCTAAAAATAAAAACATCACACAAAGACTCCCTCCACGTTTGGAAGAGCTTTCATGTGAACAGTTGTTTTCCATCATCAATGACTAAAACTAAATATACCTCCTAGTTGTCAGTCAGTAGCCAGAAGATCTGATACATATATCTTGGGACAAAAGAAAAGATGTCACGTTCCAAAGGAGGAACAAAGAGAAAACATTAACAATTTAATGATTAAAATATTTTCCAATTTTTAACTTTAATTATTTGAATTTCTGGACTTCCCGTCATGGTGCAATGGAAACAACTAGGAACCATGAGCTTGCAGGTTTGATCAGTGGGTTAAGGATCCAGCATTGCCATGAGCTGTGGTGTAGGTCACAGATGTGGCTCAGATCCCATGCTGCCATGGCTGTGGTGTAGGCTGGTAGCTACAGCTCCGATTCAACCCCTAGCCTGGGAACCTCTATATGCTGTGGTTGCGGCCCTAAAAAGCCAAAAAAAAAAAAAGGCCCTGTGCGGTGGGGGGGGGAACCCCCTCGGTAGGCCATGCGGGGAGGCAGGGCCTCGGCAGGCCATGACGTGGGGGGGGCGGGGCCTCGGCAGGCAGCGCGCGGGGAGGCGGGGCTTCGGCAGGCCGCGCGCTGACAGGGGGACCCTCGGTAGACCGCGTGCCAGGGAGGCGGGGCCGTGGCAGTCCTTGTACGGGGGGGCGGGGCCTCGGCAGGCTGTGTGACTGGGGGGCGCGGCTTCTGCGGGACTCGCGCGGAAGAGGGGGGGGCCTCGGCAGGCCACGTGCCAGGTGGGCAAGGCTTCTGCAGGCCGCGCGCGGGGAGGCAGGGTATGGCAGGCCCTGCGCCGGGGGTGCGGGGCCTCCGCAGGCTATGTGACTTGGGGGAGCAGATTCTGCGGGCCGCGCGGGGAGGCGGGGCCTAGGCAGGCCAAGTACTGGGGGGGCGGGGCCTCAGCAGGCCAAGCGCCAGGTGGGCACGGCTCCTGCAAGCCCTGCGCGGGAAGGCGGGGCCTCGGCAGGCCGCGTGCCAGGGAGGAGAAGCCTCCGCAGGCCCTGTGCCAGGGGGGCGGGGCCTCGGCAGGCCGCGCGCGGGGGGCGGGGCCTCGGTAGGCGATGCGACTGGGTGGCGAGGCTTCTGCTGGCCAAGCAGGGGAGGCGGGGCCTTGGCAGACCGTTTCATGGGGGGCGGGGCCTCGGCAGGTCACGCGCGGGGAGGCGGGGCTTCGGCTGGTCGCGCGCTGACAGGTGGGGCCTCACCAGGCCACGTGCCAGGGAGGCGGGGCCTCGGCAGGCCATGTGCCAGGTGGGCGGGGCCTCGGCAGGCTATGTGACTGGGGGTCGCGGCTTCTGCAGGCCGAGCGGGGGAAGCGGGGACTTGGCAGGCTGTTTCCTGGGGGGGGGGCGGGGCCTCGGCAGGCCGCGGGAGGCGGGGGCACACGGCTCACACCCAATCCCAGGCACAGCCTAGTTCACATTCTGCTGCCATCTTGAATCGCGGTGTTGCTCTTAGTTTCCTCAGGAACCGTTTTTTAATGGCTGGCGCAGCTGCTTCCCTAACTGGGGTCTGCAGTGCAGGCTTGGTGTCTCTGCACTGCACCCTGCAAGCAACTGAAACCCGGCCAAGCACAAAGGAAAAGAAAAGGTAGACTTTGCTTTATTTCCCAGACTGTACTTTTATGAGCAGGGAATTGTTAATGGGCTTTGTAGGTGACAGTTGAACTGCTGAGGAGAAGAAGGAGGCCTGGGGGGGGGGGGGCAGAGGCGTCCAGGGCGTCAGAAGAACCAGTGGGGAGCAGGTGGTGGTGCTGAGGGAGTGAGGGGGCGGTGGGGACGACGGAGATGAGATGTGAGGGTGGTGGTGAGGTGGGGAGGATGGTGATGAGATGGGAGGATGGTGATGAGATGGGAGGTTGGTGATGAGATGGGGGGGTGGTGGTGAAGTGGGAGGATGCCAGTGATGAAGTGGGGAGGACATCGAAGAGGTGGGAATACGGAGATGAGGTGGGAGGATGGTGGAGTTGAGCTGAGAGGGTGGTTAGGAGATCTGCGGTGAGGTGGGAGGATGGGGGTGAAGGAGGAGGGTGACGATGGGATGGTGACAGCTGTGATGAAGTGGGAGGTCGGTAATGAGGTGGGAATAAGGCGGGGTGGATGGTGATGAGGTGAGAGGACAGCTAGAGGAAGTGGAGAAGGGGCTGACTGCAGGGCCAGCAGTGAGAGGGCTGTCACACAGCGCAGGAATCTTGACAGGCATCCAGCTTGAGAGGAAAGCCTTCAGGAAGGAGGGGCGTTGGGTGTCATTCAGATGCGCCCAGTTATGGTAGATTGAGGACGGTATCAGCACTACTAAATATCAAATAGACAACCTATCAGCATCTTTTACGAACCTGTAATGGAAACGAATCTGGAAAAGACTAGATATACACATGCAGGGGTATAATGGAATCACTTTTCTGCACACCTGACACACAACATTGGAAATCAACTCTACTTCAATAAAAAAGTTATTCAGGAGGGGACAGGAGCAGAGTAATAATTAGATTATTGTGGGGACAGTTGCCAACTTCCAGCCCCCTTTGGTGCTGGGCTCCTCCTTCGTCCTCTCCCAGGTGCGAATGCCTCTGACCCTCTGCCCAGACGTGACTCTTGCTAGAATGTCCATGTTAGAGGGGCTGTGACTCTTTAAAAGGAATTTTTCCCAGGTGGGGTCCCCAGGGTCCCAGGCCTGGCTTGCCAAGAGTGGTCATGAGGGGCCAACTCTCACAAAAGCCCTGGGACTGAGAAGGCCTGCATCAGCTTCCACTTGGAGCCATGGAGGTGGCCAGTTACAAATGCCTTTTTAATGTTGCTCCCAAAACTCTGTAACATATCAGGCCATTGCTTCAGGTAATTTCATTGTGAGGCCACTTACCATTTTATTTCATAGTTTCATGAAGGGGTATTGTCCTTGTCAAGCAGACAGGAGCTGAGGAGGCGAGGGATCGTAACAATGTGTTATAAATTTGTAAAATTTCTCACCCAGCTCCCTCCCATCATCAACTCAAGACCTAAGATACCTGAAAAGCATCTCTTCTCTCCTCCTTTTTCTTCCTCTGGCTGGTCCTGACCAGAGGGCCCTAGTGAGAGCGGCTCCTGATAATGTCAGGATCTTCTTTGGAACCTGCAGCATAATTCATTTTCCCCGGAATGGATGTGGAGCCTCCCCGTGCTTCCAAATTGGGCTGCACCAACTCTCAGACTTCTGTGTTCCATTTTCTCAACGCTCCAATGAATTGTCAAGACAAAGCTTTGTGTCAAGATAGAGAAGCATCTTTTCCCAGGCCTGCATTTCTGGATGGGAAACAGGAGCCCAAATCCTAAATGTGCCTATTTGGTCAGCTTACAGTCCAAACAGCGATTTTGGAAATGCGGAGTTTGCAGAGCCTGATGCTTCTCTTGCAGTTTATATCTGCACGGTTGTCACCAGTTACAGACTATGGCAGAAGGCTTGCAGTGTGTAGAGGAGGACGATGGACAAGGAGTCAAAGAGAGAAAAGAGCAGCACATGTCCTGGTTCAGCTCCTCCAAGTTGCCATTAAAAGTGCATAAATTCACCAGACTCTAGCCTCAAACATCCACGGTCAATTAAAAGCTGTCTCCGGTCAATGGGTTGTGACACAGAGTTTCTATGTTCTAGGGACACCTTCTACCCTTTAGACAGACTGCTTTTCGCCCTGAAAAATGGCATCCAAAGCCCCACTGTCAGCTAACAAGTGTGTAACTTGCATTGGTGGCACCTTCAGGTTTCATGGCATTTCCTATCTCTTCACCATGTATAGGCTGTGCGTTAAAACTTCCGAAATCCCCTTTTCTATTCTCAAGGGTTCCCACACCCCAGATGATGATGGAATCCGCAATTATAATAAGCAACTTCCAAACAAAATTGAGGGCCCTGCTTTCCTTACAACCATTGCTCTTTTCCCTATACTTCTTCAAACTGGCCCAAGACATTTTAAGGCTGCTGTCTTTGGCTTCTGTGCAGAAAAGAGTGCCTCCTGGTTTCTTCATCTGCTGAAGATGGACCTAGTCCCTTCTCATTTCTTAACCTAAGCTGTGAACCTTTTGCTAATGATGATTTGTAGTCTGAGCTCTCTGGGGTCCAGAGAGAGCTCTGCAGGTGCCTGTCAAATGCTCCACCTGAGAAAGACCAAGCCAAGCTAAATTAAGCACCATGGCTTGACACAGCTTTCCAAGTTCTGCAGCAGAACAGCAACCACCCCACCCCCACCAGGAACAGAACCTCCCATCAACAGCTTCCTCGCTCCCCCTGGGTTTCTCCCAGTAATTTTTTGAAGATTGCCCGGGGCTGCCAGCCTCATCTGCCTTTTCACTTGGCTCGTTCCTCCTCTCCCAGCTATTTGCTAAAATACAGGGTTTCCTCCCCCTCTTGTTAGAACAAAACTTGCTAGGAAGTTGACGCTAGTCTTCTGAGGCTTCCTCGTGTTGTCCCAAAGCCTGTCAGGTAATTTGTAAGTCTGTTAGTTTAAGTGGCAGAGCTAAAGGCTTTTCTCTAACCAACTGACTGGTTTCCCCTCTGCCTCTGAGAAGCTTCATTCTAGAGTCAGAGATGTCCAGGCACAGCCTTCTGAGTACACTCTCCTCTTGACTTTGAAATCTTCACTGGGCTTTGCCTGCATCTATGCTGGACGATGAGCCTCGGCAACACATGAGGACTTCCATGCCTCACTGGTCAGCACCACTGTGCTGCTGGGCTGGAGCCTCCATCCTCCATTCCTATATCCATGCCTACTTTTCAGGCTCACTGGTGAAGAAGTAGGATGAGGAAGAAGGAAAGGATCAGAGGTAAGGAGCATAGTCTCACTGACAGTCCATAAGCCTGAATATCTGAGTTTCAGCTCCTTTTATACAGGTTTCACAGCTGAGAAACTGAGCCCACCCAATCCTCATTCTGTCTTCACACCACAAGGCTGGCATGGGCAGAGTGCCATCAGGAGAGAACACAGCTCCCACCATGGAGAACCCCTCTAAACTTGCTTGCACCAAAGTCTAGTTCCAACAGCATGTGGCCCATGGAAAATGCAGCTGCGGTCAGTAACTGAGGTTAGACAGCCTTGCCCTTGCATCCTAGCTCCTAGCACATGCTCCTTCCTGGTTCGCCTACCATGAAGCACGTGACCCCTCTGATGAAACACATATGTGATGACTGACATCCTGGGTCTCTGCCCATGGCAAGTAGGCCCCTGCAGTCACTGGACCACAGTTCTCCCCCACCGAAGGACCCTGCAGGCCATGGAGCACCATGGCTTACAGCAGGGTTTTGGCCCCCATCACTAATGTCATCCCACTAAGTATGTGCCAAGAAGATGCTTGTTAAGCCTAAAACCTAATTTGATATGTGGAAGATCCATCTTCACATAAGACCTCAGACTGGTGACAGTTTGGTTTAGAGAGAGGGTCACAGTCCCAGAGGAGAGATCTACCCAGCAAGGGTGCTCAATGAGGAAGACAGAGCTTTATCCCCTTATTCCTGCAGCATCCACCCTTGACCTTCATGGTTCACTTTGGTCTCAGGCTTTCTCCCAGTGTTGAAGTGAGGGTGTGGGTGTTGTCCTGTACCTCTCCTAGGTCTTAAGAGTACAGCCAAAACTCAGCCTCCTCCTACACTCTGGCCCCTCAATCAGCCCTGGACACCTAATGTGGATATGACAGACATGCAGCTGCTGCGACAGCCCCTGATGAGTGCCAAGACCAGCCTTCCCAGTGAGTCCACTCAGGACCTGAGGCATTGCTCAGCTGGCTTGCTGCCTCCAGCAGCACTCAGTCAGGTGGTGGTCCTTCCTCACCCAGCAGAGCCAGGCTCTCCTGGACTGTTAACATGGAATTTGGAGGGAATCTTGTGCCTCAAAGAGCATCACTCTTCTGGGGAGAGAAGAGGAATGCATGTGACATTATTAAAGCCAAGGCTGTGTGGTGAAAGTTTAATAGAACAAATATATGTCTGGCTGGCTGAAGAATGATAAAGTCACTCTGATGATGAGGACTTTACTGCACTGGTTTCCAGACCCTTGTTTGCTAAATAAATTTATTTACTTGGACTCCAAGCTACTGGGTGACCTTGGTCCAATGACTCCACTTCTTCCAGCCATTGTTTCTTTATTGTAAACTGAGAGGATGGGACTCTGTGAGTGATTCTTGGAGTATCCTCATACTGGGGGAGGGAGTCTCATATTTTTGGAGCATAAATACTCTCTACCAGTTACTGGGCATGTTTTCAGGGGGTGCAGAGTTGACCCTAGTCTTGTTGCTCTTGTGCTGGTGGCAGGAAGCCATTGTTGCTGCCTTCCAGGACATTGTTTTCCGATGGGGAATGTGTGATGGGCTCTTTCTAAATCCCCTGACCAACCCTTCCCCCTGGTCAAATAATTTCCAAAACTATTTTAAGAAACCTCTGAAAGACTGAGATGAAAGTATTTGTACTGTACATGTCCCTGAGATGATTCATTTATTGGTTGATGAATTTTATAATGTGTGGTTAGATTTATTGTAAGATCATAAGTCCTTTCTTATGAAATGTACATGCAGCTAGCACCCATGTCTGCATTATTCTCTGGGACTTGAGTAAGAATCTTGTTTGAAAGTCACTGCTATCAGGAAGCAAAGTGTTTGGGGTGTGTGCAGCCTGAGCGTGGCCAAGAGTTGAGTCCCTCTGGTTCATGCAGCTCTACCAGATAACCTGCTGTCACATAACCTACTGCGATGTTTCATCCATGTAGAGTATGTTAGCAGCTGTCCGGTGGGGCCTAGAGCAGCTCACTGCAGAAAGGAGTGAGGAGAGAGGGGTGGCTGAAGTGGGTATGGGGTCCAGAACAGGGCTCTGTGAGGGGAACCCAGGAAAGGTGTCTGTGTCAAGACTGATCACCCCCCAGCACCATTGGATTGATTGAGGGAGGGAGAGTGTGATATGAAAAATAGCAAACCCAAGGAATTCCTGTTGTGGCACAGTGGAAACAAATCTGACTGGTATCCACGAGGATGCAGGGTTGATCCCTGGCCTCACTAAATGGGTCAGAGATCCGGCATTGCTGTGAGCTCTGGTGTAGGTCATAGACATGGCTTGGATACCTCATTGCTGTGGCTGTGATCAGCAGCTGTAGCTCTGATTAGACCCATAGCCTGGGAACTCCCCTATGCTGTAGGTGTGGCCCTAAGAAGCAAAAGACAGAAAAATAGCAAACTCGGGATATGCAATACACACATATATATTTTAGATTTCTTACATGTATAGCCATGGCACTGACAGTTGATAAAATGGGTTCATTGATAAAACCGTAGGTATTGGCAAGATTCTTATGTTTCTTAAAGAGAGATTAACACATATAAAAGATTAGAACTGTTAAGGAATGAATGGCTTAGGAATAACAATTAATTGTCTAGTTGTGAAAACAGCCTCTCTGCCTAGATTCTGTAGGCATGAGTACAATGAAATGTCAGGTTTTCTGGTTTTTTTTTTTTTGGCTGTACCTGCAGCATAGAGAAACAGGCTAGGGACTGAATCCCACCTAAGCTGGAACTGTGGAAATGCCACATCCTTAACCTGCTGCACCCCCGTGGGAACTCCACAAGATGTCATTTCTTACAAATTTTCTAAAATTTAATCTTTTCCCCGTTTCAAACGACTCACCTCTTTTGGTTGAAATTAGTAAGTTTTGTTATAAAATTGAATAGCAAGAGGACACTGGCTACACACATGTTCCAAGTGGCTTGTCTCCCTTCTAGAAACCGCCAACCTGCCTGCTGCCATCCTGCCTCCCCAACCAGAGCAGATTCTCATTTTCCAACTCCAAGCAGCTGTCCTCCCCAGGGCAGCCTCAGATTTCTATACGACCTTAGGCTCCCCAAGTGAGATCTCGCTGGGGTGCAATGCTCTCGCCTTCCTCTCCTTCAGTCCAACTCCATGTCCACAGTGAAGGGTCCCAACGGAAACCCAGGGATTTGAGGGAGGCCCTTTCTCTTGGAAAACAGCCCCTGTCTAGAGGCTTACCGCCTTCTGAAGCCATTCCCACAGGCATGGGCCTGGACCACCACGGGCTGGTGGCCTCAACGTGGACAGTCAAGAGCAGGACCCAGCAAGGAACCTGCCCCAACAGATGCTCAGGACGCAAGTAAAGGAGCCCAAGTTTGAATCTCAACAGTAGAATGCGGGCCTCCAGTCATTCTGCAGTGGGGGAGGGGCCGAGGGCAGGTGAGCCTGGGTGGGGGTGGGGTGCCATTCCATTCTGGCCTCTGCAGGGAGGCAAGAACCAGACGTTTCTTCCACCTTATGCAGGGGCCAGACAATTGTCGAGTGCCTCGTCAGGCAATGTATGTGTTGGTTTTCAGAGTCACAGCACCAAGGTTTGTCTTGATGTTCCCTTTCCCTTCGTTATTCATCAACTTGTTTGTTGTCTTTCAACCTGCTCAGCTTCCCTCCTGGCTCTTGGCTTCCTTCCCAGAGGCCAGACTTTCTGAACAAAATTTACCATTTATCATCTGATAACCACTTGGGTTTTCATGGCCACCTGGAACCCAATGTT
This sequence comes from Sus scrofa, assembly GCF_054392235.1. Lineage (NCBI taxonomy): Eukaryota > Metazoa > Chordata > Mammalia > Artiodactyla > Suidae > Sus > Sus scrofa. Next base: position 15,136,356 of record NC_139396.1, on the reverse strand, counting down.
TATGGTTTGGCTTCTCTCAGCAGACCCACCATTTGTGATTGGTGTGTGTCCATCTTTCCTAAGGAAGCCGTCTTGTGTGCCAACCAGCATCCAGCAGGACCCACCTTCCTCATGTTCCCTTGTGCTGGAAAGGCCCAGCCTATCCAAAAAGCCGCTGCACAGCCCACGTGTCCAAGACCAGAGATCAGTCTGACGTGTTTCCCGTATTATGACATTGCTGATAAGTATTGTATGTTTTACCTTTTTAATGATTGAATATAATATTCTCCACAAATCCTCCCTTCTCAGGGATCACAGTCCACTTGTGCGAGATAGAATATGCAGTGTTGAGTCCTCCTCCCCCCTCTTTCCCCTGTCCACTCAGTCCTCTTTCCCACCAGGGATCAGAGATACCTGTTTCATTCACATCTTTTCAGAGATCTTTTGGGCAAGGAACATTGAGTGCAATCCATTTGCCTTTTCAAAAATTATTTCTTTGTCTCTGAAAATTAAAATGTGCACAGGGATGCAAAATGTTGGAGGATAATGTGAGAAAGCAATTATATATGTATAATATATGTGTATATGTATGTGTATGTGTGTGTCTGTATGACAGGGTCCTTTTGCTGTACAGTTGAAATAGACAAAGCATTGTAAATCAACTGCAATGGAAAACTTAACAATTATAAGGTAAGAGTTCATCTTGAAAAAAAGTAAAAAGGAAAAATAGAAAATTAAATCTTGTCTCCGTATATCTGAGTATATTATTTTTGTCGCCTTCATACTGCCATTGTGGCTCCTCTGTTACTGGACTAACCTTTATTATGGGAGTTTCTACATTTTCTTGAAATTCAAGGAACTGAAAGAACTGAGTGTTCAAACCCAGGCAATATCAAAAGTAAATATCCAGCTCCATTTGAATTTTTCATTTCCTATACACAGTGCCTGCCTTTAGCCTTAACTCTGTCCTATGCAACATTTTGGACATATCTTTACTGAAAGTTCTTTCCCTATTTATCTGAAATTTACCTTTCACTTTGAATCAGCATTTATCTGGCAAGACTAGCCAAAAAGGGTAACATATTAGGCGTTTAGTAGTGAGCAGTTCTAGAGAGGATGAGAACTTGGACTAGAAACTGAAATGTGCATTTTGGTCCAACCCAAAATAAAATGACAAAGGGACCCCAAATCTGCAGGATGAAATGTCAATGGAAGAGGCAGATAGAGTATTGAGTGTTTGTGCTTCGTGGGGTTAAGGACAGAAATAAGGGACAAGAAGACAAGTTAATGTACTAAATATCCCAGAGATCTGTTTTTTTTTTTTTTTTGGTCTTTAATTTATTTTCCTTTTTAGGGCCAGACCTGCAACATATGTGAGTTCCAGAATAGGAGTCAAATCGGACCTACGGCTGCAGGCCTATGCACACCCACAGCAATGTGGGATGCAAGCTGTGTCTGTGACCTACAGCATAGCTCAAGGCAACACCAGATCCTTATTTCACTGATGGAGGCCAGGGATCAAACCCACATCCTCATGGATACTTGCCAGGTTCGTTTCTGCTGAGCCACATTGGAAACTCCTTGTATTTCTAGGATTTAAAAAATCAACTACGCATGAAATGCATGTGCACCTTGAGAGAGTGCCAGTATTTTATCCAGCAATGTCCACTCTCCTTTTGGACAAAGCCAATCCCATCTAAGACCTGGCCTGCAAGCCCTGCTTATAAGCTTGTGAATTTCCTGTCTGCATCCCATAACCTTCCTCTTGAGAATCTAGGCTCATCATTACCCATGGTCCCATCTGCATCCCTTAGAAAACAAAACAGAGACAAATGAAAAACAGTTCTCTGACTCTTATTTTCATGTTGGGAATTAATGTCACCTTATCACTCTCCTAATGATATGAATGAGTAGTCATGTTTTGTGTGGTGAGAAGAGAGGACAATTAGGAAACTTGCCAAGGGAGATAAGGGGTGGAAACCTAATAGGACTGCAACCAAATCTCTTGGGAGGTGAAATTCATTCTCTGCTGTAGCACCACTACAATTCCTACTGATGTTAGGGTGTCGGGGAAGGCAAGAGAGGTTTATAAGGAGTGTCCCACATTGAGAAAAAGACTTGGGAAGATGCTTCAGAAGCTTCTTAGCCCTTGCAAAGAAAAATGGACTCAAAAGAGAGTGAGAAGCTGAGGTGAGAGGATTTCAAGCAATATCATGGTGAGCTTTCTATCAAGTACCTCTTGATGGGGGATTGAAAAAATAAACAATTTGGAAATATTTCTCTGTATTTGAGCTCTTATAATGAAAATTTTAAATGTTTTTCAACCAATAACTTCATATGAGAGGATTGGTGAGGCAAGCATTGTACCCAGGCTCTCAAGAAGGGCAGGCTTCTTGTTGTCTCCTCCCCTTTTTCAGCCATTCAACTGATTATTTATAAGATCCTCACTCATAGCTCTGATATAGTATTTGAATGCATCTTCTCAGGGACCCTGATAGAAAATCACATTGTGGAAAAGTGACATTCCCAATTCTGCAATCAATTTTTGTTTACTACCTCAAAACCCTACATCCTAGAGGCAGAGATAATCAAATTAGCTGAAATGTAATTAGGGAAAACCAGTCATGCATGTGGGTGTCTCAATGTCTTTTGGACCCTTATCTCTGATTATTCCTGCAGAGAGCTTCAGGACAGGCACTGACAGCTGAGGAGAAACATCTCTGGAAATGGATCACAAGCATCAGAAGACAGGTAATCTCCCACTTCCTGATGGAAATTTAAAGGCACTGAGAGATTCCAGGTTTGTGTCTTGTGGACGTTTCAAGTCTGTGCCCTTGGGAGCTCTGGGTGTTGTTAGATGTAAGGGCTCATGAGAGGTATCCTGTTGATGAAGAAATGCTCCAACGTTGCAGCTAACCGGAGAACGGTCCTGATGGTTCACATTTCTTTGCAAAGTATGACAATGTCAGGTCAGTAAGTTGAATCTGCTCCTATTTGTTGGTTGGTTGATTGCCAACGGAAATTCTGTGATGTAGTCAAAGAAGTAGGGAGGGAGAGTACAATTGTTCCCAAAGTACCTGCTGTGGTATAATTGGCCAAGATTGTCAAGTTTACTTCACAAGGATAACCAAAACCTTACAAAGGAAACACCTATGAATCAACCTTTATTGAAAAACTTCCATGCATTAACTAACTACACTGAGAGCAAAACATTCGAGTAGAATAAATGCATTTGGAAAAGCTCTAGGCATGGAAACAGGAGAAAGTTCTCTCAGAGTGTTTTCCATGTCTACAATTCATTGCTAGAAATTCTTTTTAATGGAACCCTAAGGCTTGCTAGGTAAAAGGACCTAATATTTCTAGAAAAAACAGTAAGCAAAACTAAGGAACTGCAGCCCAAAGGGCAGAATGCCCTTGGCCCAAATTGAGGATACTGTGCTTAGGCTGGAGCTCTCCAAACTCTTTCATGGGGATCATATCTAAATGGACGGTTTTCAAGTTTGCAATTTGAATGTGGGAGATCATCTCACAAGAGACAGGTTGAAGAGGAGAAGGTCAGAAAGATCGCAATGAGAAGACATATCAAAAAAACTCCCCAGAGGATGCCAATTCTCCATTATATTCCTCTCTTGAAAGAATTCCTGGGCTAGGTATTCACACATCCCATGCCAGCAAGCATGCACATGTCCGCTAGTGGCTAGGGCTGTCAGGTGCAGGGACTACCCTCCACCAACCGCTCCTAGCATCTGTTGAGGCGGGTCTGATTGGGAATCCAGTAGCACATGCATGAGGGCAGAGGGTGGTTTCCCAACGGGTGGCCCGCCTGGGGGTGGGGCCTGTCATGGTGGCCTTTCTGCTTAATTCTGTGAAGGCCCTGGTAAGGCATATGGGGACTTTTCACGTGTTGGGTGTGAGCCCTCAGCACTCTTTTACACTCTGTAGGATATCTGGGCCCTCCTCTGTGTGGGTTCATGCCGGCATGGAGTTAAGGTCCGGAGCAGTGTTTCACCACAGTTTATTGGCAGCACTGTGGGTCGGGCTGCATGAAGACTTGAGTGATTGCAGGGCCTCCAGAGGCAGGTGCATAAAGTTTGTGGGCCATTCAAATGTGTGCCAATCCAGCATGCAGTTCTCAAGAGTAGGAAAGCTAGACAGAAACATTTCCAATTGGAAAACCCTCATGCACTTCCCAGGAAGTAGCGCAGGTCACTGGAAAATCAGTGAAGAGCCAAGGTACATGATCATAGTTTCATTGGTGTCTCCTTCAGAACATAAAAATTACTGTCAATGCTCATATTCAAAAGGCATGCTTGGGTCCATGGTGGGGACAACTTTCCTGAATGTAGTGCTCACCATCTCTTTGTAGTCTGATGTAAATCATGAATGATGCACAAGCCTAGATGGGGTTCAGACATATTTAATAGGTTGTTGGGAGTCTGGTGGGTGGTCAGATATCTGGGTTGGTTAGGTCTATGGATATGTGTGTATAAGGGGAGTTCATGCCTGTGTTTTGGTGAACGTTTTTAAGGGTGAGTGTTATATTTGAAGGGTTTTGAGATGTAACAGAGGCACACTCAAGGAGTTGGTGTTTAGGTGTTTGTAAGTTGGTGTTCAGGGGAATATTTGGCACGTGGTGTTTTCACCCATGAGTTTTGGGATTGTGTGTCTAATGGTGGACTTGGATTATCTGCCTATGCATAAGGGCCATGTTTGGTCATTACGGGGGTCTGTTCGTTTGGGTGTACAATCCATTTCTGTTGTATATGTGGGGAATGTAGTGAAACTCTGTGGCCGGGACTTCAACCCAGCCAAAATTGAGAGTGGGACTTGAATCAACCTGCACGGTAGCTTGGCACTTGAACCCAGGATCCCAGGTTAGGAGTGGACTGGAACACAATGATTATTTTTTTTCCTTTTTTTGGTTTTATCTGCCACATGTGGAGGTTCCCAGGCCCAGGATTGAATGCCACAGCAGCGATCTGGATGGCTGCAGTGACAAAGTTGGATCCTTAACCTTCTGTGCCACAAAAGAATGACTCAAACTCCTCAAAACCACTGTCTTCTAAGGAAAAACCTCTCTCCCAGTGTCAGGACTCATGATGCTCAGGCTTTTCTGACTCATTGCGGAATGAATTCAGCTTGAGACAAAGCAGCAGGCAATGAGCGAGTTTTTTAGCATAAGACACTTGTGAGAGAGAGAGAAGTAGGCTGGCAAGGGAGCAGAGCAGCCCCAAGAACCAAGAGAGCTCCATTTCTATAATCCAAGGAAAAGAGGAGAAGGGAGAAGTCTGCCTTCTTCCTCATTTGGGGGCAGATGTCAAGGCTTACATCTTTTGTCCCTCACTTTGCCCCTACATGGCTTACCCAGGTCAGTCAACAATGCTATTGAAGTCCTGTGTGTATTACCAGGAGTGTGGTAACATGTACAATATGGCAATTCATCTCAGGTTTCCAGCTAATGTCCCCATTTACCTAGTTTTGTCCCCTGTCATCTATATTTCTGTCGTGGGTATGTGAAAAAATGCTGCTTTTCAAGGACTACTAACTCCATGATTCATGCAACAGGATTTACTCTTCCTATGTGTTGTCCTATGTTTTAAGTATGGGGGTTTGTGGCTTCAGCATGTCTGACACATACAGGCCCCTGGTCTTCCTTCAAGTTAGTGTAGATCATAGCTGGGTTCCATTCCTTGAGTGCTCCTCAGCTTACACCAGTTCCCCAAACTCTGCTAAACCTTGTCTTTCACCCCCAGTGGGACTTTTCATGTATTTTAAGTGTCCGAATCTATCCTTATCTTTAGGATGATTATTTGTGTATTTGTAGCATGTTGTATGCTTCTTGGCTTTTCTGTGTAGCAGTTTTTCAGGAGCTGTGTGTGTGTCTTTTGATGTGTTTAGGGCAAGTCTGAAACTTTTATGAGACTGGTGAATATTCCATAGGTGGCTGTCCTGTGTTTCTGTGCTTCTGTATTTGCATGAAGGCTGGGGGGGGAGTGTGATTTTATGTATATGCAGAGCATGTATTATATGTGTATTTGGAACCAAATGCATAGAGGTTATATGTTGCCATATTTGTAGTGTCCTGGGTAATTGTGGGTATATTTGGGGCTTGTGGAGAGGAGTTGTTTGTATGAGTTTGTGTGTGTATTCAAGGGGCATGGTCATTTGGTAGCATATTTGCTGGGGCTATGCACTTGTATTTTTCAGTAGGGATATTTTAGGCCTAAATATTTGGGGAAGTGCACATGTGTGTTTCTTTGTTATTTATTATTTATTTATTCATTTATTTTTTTTCCGCTGTACAGCATGGTGACCAAGTTACACATACATGTATGCACAGGTTTTCATCGCATTGTTGTGTGGCAGTGTAAGTATCTAGACAGAATTCTTAATGCCACACAGCAGGATCTCATTGTACATCCATTCCAAGATCAATAGTTTGCACCTGTTAACCCCAAGCTCCCAATCCCTCCCACTCCCTCCCTCTCTCCCCGGGCAGCCACAAGTCCATTCTCCAAGTCTATTATTTTCTCTTCTGTGGAAATGTTCATTTGTGCTGTATATTAGATTCTTGTTATAAGTGATGTCCTATGGTCTTTGTGTTTCTCTTTCTGACTTATTTCCCTGAGGATGAGTGTCTCTAGTTCCATTCATGGTGACACAAATGGCCTCATGTCCTTTTTTATGGTTGAGTAGGATTCCATTGTGTATGTATACCACATCTTCCCAATCCAATCATCTGTTGATGGACATTTGGGTTGGTTCCCATGTCTTGGCTATTGTGAATAGAGCTGTAATGACCATGCAGGTGCATGTGTCTTTTTCAAGGAAAGTTTTGTCCGGATGTATCCCAAGAGTGGGATTGCATGGTTATAGGGTAGTTCTAGGTATAGATGTCTAAGGTACCTCCATGTGGTTTTCCATAGTGGCTGTACCAGCTTACATTCCCACCAACAGGGCAGGAGGGTTCCCTTTTCTCCACAGCCCCTCCAGCACTTGTGATTTGTGGACTGATGAATGATGGCCGTTGTGACTGGTGTGAGGTGGAATCTCATGGTCGTTTCGGTTTGCACTTCTCTAATAATCAGGGATGTTGAGCATTGCTTCAGGTGCTTGTTGACCATCTGTGTATCTTCCTTGGAGAAATGTCTCTTCAGGTCTTTTGCCCATTGTTCATTGGGTGGTTGGCTTTTCTGCTGTTGAGTTGCATATGTTGCTTGTATATCCTAGAGATGAAGCGCTTGTCCATGGCATTGTTTGAAACTATTTTCTCCCATTGTGAAAGTTGCCTTTGTGTTTTCTTGCTGGTTTCCTTTGCTGTGCAAAAACTTATGAGTTTGACTAGGTCCCATTGGTTTATTTTTGCTCTTCTTTATGTTGCCTTGGGAGAAGGACCTGTGAACATATTCATGAGGTTGATGTCAGAGAATGCTTTGCCTATGTGCTCTTCCAGGAGTTCGTATGTGTGTTTCTAATGGAGAGATGAGGTTCTGTGTTTATTCAGGGGAGTTGGAGACTTACATTGATGTGTAGGAGAAATATGTGCTATGGTTATGTGTTAGTAGATGCAGGTGTGTGAGCTGGCTCCTCTTATCATTTGATAGATGGAAGTCATTTCATATGTGGTTTTCTGGAGATATGTCCATGGGTCTTACTTGCATATCCATGTTTGTATGTCTATCACCAGGTGCATGACTGCGCAAGTCTTGTTCGCATGGTTTGGAGTTGTTAGGAGTGTGCAAAGTATGTTCCTTTGGAGAATGCTAAGGTGTTATGTGTTTGTTGCTAATGTGTTTGTTAATAGGTACTAAGAGATGGTCTGTCTGTGTCTATCCAGGGGAGGGTAAAAACATACATACATTTGACACACATACACTTAGAGTGCCCTTTGGTGTCTATGTTGGGGGAGGAGGAGGGTGGTTGTATTTTGAAGAGGTGGCATCACGCCTAGTGTTTGGGGCATCTGTATGTCCAAGGGTTGGGAATATCTGGATGTGTGTGTCCATAGGTGTTTGACATTTGTATATGTATCTTAGTCAGTGTAGGCTACTTGTGGCTGTGTGTGTATTTGAGTTCCTGGAGCTTATGTGGTATGTATTCTGAGAGGTGTGAGAAGTCTGTGTGTTTGGAAACCAAGAAACGGTGTAGGCTGTGTGTGTGTTCAGGAGTCCTGGATTGGCTGTGTTTTAGGGCTATGGCATGGCATACAGGCTATGCATGAGACAACTGAGGACTTGCTGGTTTTCGTGAGCCTGTACATGTAGGTATTCCACATGGACAACTGGTTGGTAGGTAGGTTGCACCTGTTTTATTCAGGCCCATGTTTTGGATGTGTATAGAGTTGGAGTGTTACCAGCTAGAGTTCTTGGCCTTCCTTAATCAAGAGCAGTTGATAAGATGCTGGAGGAGAAACTCAGTGAAGGCTTTATTCAGGACACCTGCTTCAGCATAGAGGCACTGAAGCAATCACCAGGTTCCCTCATTCACCTTCTCACTGAGTAGCGGTGAGCTAGTTCCTTCTATGGGGTGAGGATAGGGGCATGTCCAGGGATTGGGCCGGGGGGTGGCTGAGGGGGCTTGCCCACCCCACCCCTTTAGTGTGGTGCATGTAGGGGGCATGCATAGTCCTCTGCCTTTGCTCTCTGTTCTTCAGAAGTGGCAGTTGTATTTTTCCCATGATTTGTCCGCAATGTGCAAGCAGAGTTCTTTCTCATTGTTTATACTTTTGCTGTATTTTGTTCCCCAGGAGACGTTTGTCCAGGTGCATTCCCTGCAGCCACTGCAGCCACTGCAGCCAAGGGTGCCAGGTCCCAACCTGTCTCAGTAGGAGAGGCAGTGGAAAATTCCAGGTGAGTAGGAATTTGTCTGTAAAACTTTAGAATTTGTGTCTATTGAGACATGTAAACTTAGGCGGTCAGTTTGTATGGTGATTCACACTGAGGATTAAAAGGTACATGTGTGCTCAGAAGATACACACACACACACACACACACACATACGTATGTGTGATGTCCTTTGCTTACATCCCCTGGTGGGTGTTGAGGGTCCTCCTCAGAGTGTAAGTGGATTTTATGCACATGCATATATGAAAGGGCACTGGAACTGGTTCAGACTAGCTTGGGATAATCAGCTCTGTGTTCAGTTACCTCAGCTTTGTAATTTGAGTTTGCTCATGTTTGGAATATTCATACCATGCAGATATCACATCTGAAATGTCACCTGAGTTTCTTGAAGAGCTTCAAAAATGCATTTAGAGCATATCACACTCATCTGTGTGTTATGACTTAATTATGTGGCAAGCCAGAATCTTCAGGCATCATTGGTGTGTGTGTATATCACATTATATTTGAATTGTGAGTGGGGCATCCTGGGTGATGTGCCATTTTATGTGTGCCTTGGCCCTTCATTCTGAATCACAGCATTGCTCCTCTCAGGTTGATTCAATCTTTAGGGTCAAGAATTCCTCCCTCCAAATGCTGGTGAATTCCAGTGGAAATCATGTGGATGGATTTAGGGTATCTGTACCTTAGGCAGGAGGACACACCTTCAGCATTTGTATGGTCCTAGAATCTGGGGCCCTAGAAGGGTGAGGCTGATTTCAGATCACTCTCTAGCACAGAACCTTCTCAGGTGTGTGGTTGGCTGACAAGCAGCAGTGAGGAAGTCGTGGGGATTAATGGATAAGAGGTAAGGTGGGCAAGTGTTCTCCCAGGAAAACCCCCTGAGAATCAGTTGGGCAGGCACAGGTATTCCTGGCTCTTCTGTGGCACAGCTGGTAGGCAAGGACACCGTGCACATGGGGTCCAGATGTTTCAAGTCTCTAGAGCCATGTGTCCCTGTGCCCAGTTGCCCCAGTGTGGTGGGAACTACTGTTGGTCAGGCTGGTAAGCTGTGTCAGCAATTCTCCACCACCATATCTCTGTGGAAACCCAAGTCCTCAGGGATAGGCAAGACCTCTAGGGTCAGTGAGCTGACAAGGACAAAGGTGGGGAGGCCTTGTCACTAAGGGAGGCTTGGGGAGTGAGGCCTGGAGAGCCTGGGGAGTCCTTCTCTGAGGAGATATGGCTCTGATATTCCCAAACCTTTAGACATGGTCCCTGTTCTTTTCTGAAGTTTCAGGATGCTTCTAACAATGGGGAGTTCATCTCAGGTCCTTGGTTCTCAGATGACCTGACCCTATTTTTCTTTATTCCACATCCAGCCATCAACCCAACAGGGAGCCATATGCTCACTGTGTCCACCAGCTGACCCTACAGCCTCCTGCTTCCCTTCCCAAAATAGACCCCTCTATTTTGACTCAGCCCCTGGTTTCCATACAGTGAAGTGTTAGTGACCTCTAGGATGATATTCAAGAGCCTCAACCTGAACGGGCTTGCAAAATAGTAACTTTTAATAAGCCATTCCTAACATCTTTCCTGCTCACACTGATAGGTGGACAATTCCATCATAGTCACAAAGAAGGGTGAATCTGTGGCAGCCTTTGGAGCCTGTGGAATCTCGTTTTGTAGCATTTGGGGTTCCATACATTTAAAAGGTCACTCAGCCTGCTTCAGCTTCCCTTTTAGCAGATTGATAAATAAACGACAGAAAATAATGGTCTCCAGAGGAGACAGTTTGGGGGGTGGGGGGATGTGCTTGGGCTGTGGATGGAAATCCTGTGAAATTGGGTTATTATGGTCATTGTGCAATTACAGATGAGTAATAAATAATAATAGTAAAATAAAATAAAATAAAATAAAATAAAATAAATAAATCATGGACGGTAATGTACAGCATGGTGACTGCAGTTAATACCGCGTTGTGTGCTGGAGAGTAGCTGAGAGAATGGATCTTAAGAGTCCTTGGATGCCCTAGTGGAGAGTGGGTTAAGGATCCGGTGGTCTCATTGCTGTGGCTCAGGTCACTGCTGTGGCGCAGGTTCAATCCCTGGCTCAGAAACTTCTGCATGTCACAGGCACAGCCAAAAGGAAAAAAAAAGTTCTTATCACAGAAAGAAAATGTGTAACTCTTTGTGGTAATGGGTATTAACTAGGTTTACTGTGATCATTTACACTGATAGTTTTAGCCACTACCCTTCCTATTTGGATGACTTTTATTTCTTTTGTTTGTGTGTTTGCTGTGGATAGAACTTCTAGTAATATGTTGAATACCATTGGTGCTGAGAGTGGGCATCCGTGTCTTGCTCCATATTTTCATGGGAAGGCTTTCAGCTTTTCTCCATTGAGTATTATATTTTCTGCGGGTTTGTCATAAATGGCTTTATTTATGTTAAGGATTTTTCCCTCTTAGACCCACTTTATTAAGAGTTTTGATCATGAATATATGTTGGACTTTGTCAAATGCTTTTTCTGCATCTTTTGAGATGATCATGTGGTTTCTGACTTTTTTGTTAATGTGGTGCATGGCATTGTTTGATTTGAGTGTGTTGAACCATCCTTGTGAACCTGGGGTGAATCCCACCTGGTAACGGAAAGTTTTTCAAAGTCTATGAGTCATTTTCTGTTCTACACAGAAGTTGTATCCATATTTTTTAGATCCCACATATAAGTGATAGCATATGATATTGGTGTCTCACTGTCTTACTAACTTCACTTAGCGTGATACTGTCTATATCCGTCCATGTTGCTGCAAGTGCCATTAGTTCTTTCGTTTTAATGGCTAATATCCCATGGTGTTTATGTACCACCTCTTCTTTATCCATTCTTCTGTTGATGGACATTTAGGTTGCTTCCAGATCTTGGCTATTGTAAAGTGCTTCAGTGGACACTTGGGTGCCTAGGTCTTTTCAAGTCATGGATTTCTCTGGATAGATGCCCAGGAGTGGGATTTCTGGATCATATGATAATGCTGTTTTTAGTTTTTTTGAGACGTGATCATAGTGTTTTCCACAGTGGCTGTATCAATTTTCATTCCCACCAACACTGTTAAGAGGGGTCCCATTTCTCCACATCCTCTACAGCACTTATTTATTGCAGATTTTTGATGATGGCCATCCTGGTGGGTATGAGGGAGTACCTCATTGTATCTTGATTTGTATTTTTTTTAATAGGTAGTGATGTTAAACTTCTTTTCTTGTGCTTTATGACCATCTGTCTGTCTCCTTTGGAGAATTGTCTAAGTCTTCTGCCCATTTTTTGGAGGTGATTATAAATTTTGGAGATGAATCCCTTGTCAGTTGCTTCATTTGCAAATATTTTCTCCCATTCCATGGGTTGTATTTTTTTTGGTTTGTTTAGGGTCTCCTTTCCTGTGCAAAACCTTCTAAGTTTATGTATGTATGTATGTATGTATGTATTCATTTGTTTGTTTGTTTATTATTTTTAATTCATTGATTTTAGATTATAATGTGTTTTTTTCCCATTATAGCTGTTTTTCAGGATTCTGTCAATTTTTTACTCTATGGCAAGGTGGCCCAGTCTCACTTACATATATATCTTTTTTCTCACATTATTCTCCATCATAAGTGTCTAGACATAGTTCCCAGGGCTATATTGAATTTTATTACATTTATAGTTGTTCAGCAAACATAACAACCTGATTTTACAGCATTTCCATCCCAAACACCCAGCCCACCCCACCTACTCCCCAACTTGTCTCCTTTGGAAACGATTAGTTTTCCAAAGTCTGTTAGTCTATTTCTGCTCTGCAAAGATGTTCATTGTATCCCTTTTTTAGATTCCACCTATAAGTGATATCATATGATGTTTGTCTTTCACTGTCTGACTAACTTCACTTAGGACAATAATTTCTAGGTCCATCCATGCTACTGTAAATGACATTATTTCATTTTTTATGATTTATTTTATTTTATTTTTTTGCATTTTAGGGCCAAACCTAGGGCATATGGAAGTTTCCATCTAGGGATTGAATCCCAGCTGCAGCTGCTGGTCTACACCACAGTCCAAGCAACATGGCATCAGCCACATCTATGACCTACACCACATTTGACAGCAATGCCAGCTCCCTGACTCATGGAAGAAGGCTTGGGTTCAAACCTGCATTCACATGGATACCAGCCAGATTCATGACCACTGGGCCACTGTGGGAACTCCCATCATTCATTTGTATGATTGGGTAATATTCCATTGTGTATATGGACCACATCTTCTTTATCTCCTCCACTGCCGATGGACATTTAGGTTGTTTGCATGGCTTGGGTATTGTACCTAGTACTGCAATGAACATTGGAGTACAGGTATCTTTTCAAGTCATGTTTTCTCTGGAGAGATGCCCAGGAGTAGGATTGCTGGATCAAGGGTAATTCTATTTTAAGTGTTCTGAGCAATCTCCACACTCTTTTCCATAGTATTGCACCAATTTGCATTCCCACCAAAAGTATGATAAGGGTTCCATTTTCTCCACCCCTCTTCAGCATTTCCAGTTTGTAAACTTTTTAATGATGGCCATTCTGGGTGGTGTAAGGTAGTTCCTCCTAGTAGTTTTGATTTGCATTTCTCTAAGAATTAGTGCTGTTGAACATCTTTTCATGTGTTTTTTGGCCATCTGTTATGTCTTCTTTGGAGAATTGTTGGTTTAGGTCTTCTGCCCATTTGTTGATGCGGTTATTTTCTTGTTTGTAATTGAGCTGCAGGGGTAACTATAAATTTTAGAGATGAACCCCTTGTCAGTCTCTTCATTTGCAAATATGTTCTCCCATTCTTTGGGTTGTCTTTTTGTTCTGTTTAGGGTTTCCTTTGCTGTGCAGAAAGTTTTAAATTTAATTAAGTCCCATTGATTTTTTTTGTTCTTATTGTTATTACTCTAGGAGGTGGATCTGAGAAGATATTGCTTTGGTTTATATCAGAGAGTGTTTGGCCTATGTTTTCCTTCAAGAGTTTTATATTATCTGGTCTTATATTTAGGTCTTTCATCCATTTTGCATTTATTGTTGTGTGTGGTGTTAGGAAGTATTCTGATTTCATTCTTTTCCATGTGGCTGTCCAGGTTTCATGGCATCATTTATTGAAGGTACAGTCTTTTCTCTATTGTATGGTCTCGCTTCTGTTGCCATAGATTAGTTGACTGTAGGTGTGTGGGCTTAATTCTGGGCTTTCTATCCTGTTCCACTGATGTACATTTCTGTCTTTGTGCCAGTACCATATGGCTTTGATGCTTAGTAGAATAATCTGAAGTCAGGGAACTTGATTCTTCCAGCTCTGTTTTGCTTTCTCAGGATGTCTGGCTATTCTGAGTCTTTCATGCTTTCAAACAAACTTTTAGATATTTTCTTCTAGTTCTACAAAAACTGTCCTTGGTAGTTTGATAGGGATTGCATTGACTCTGCAGATTGCCTTGGGTAGTACAGTAATTTTGATAATATTGATTCTTCCAATCCAAAAAGATGGTATTTCCATCTGTTTGTGTGACCTTGGATGTCTTTCATCAGTGTCTTATAGTCTTCAGAGTACAGGTCTCTTGTCTCTTTAGGTAGGTTTATTCCTATGAATTTCATTCTCATTGATGTGATCGTTGATGGGATTGTTTCCTGAATTTCTCTTTCTGATCGTTCATTCTTCGTATATAGAAATGCCATGAATTTCTGTGTATTAATTTTGTATTCTGTGACTTTTCCAAATTCATCAATGAATGCTAACAGTTTTCAGGTAGCATCTTTAGGATTTTCTAGGTATAGTATCATGCCTCCACAAATAGAGTTGTACCTCTTCCTTTCCAATTTGGATTCCTTTTACTTTTATTTCACTTTCTTCTCTGATTGCCATGCCCAAGACTTCCAAAACTATGTTGAATATTAGTGGTGAGAGCAGACATCCTTCACCACAGAGGGAATTCTTTCAGCTTTTTACCATGCACAATGATGTTAGCTGTGTGTTTGTCATATATGCCCTTTAGAATGTTGAGGTAGGTTCCTTCTGTACCCATGTCTGAAGGGATTTTATGGGTGTTGCATTTTGTGAAAGTCTTTCTCTGCACCTATGGAGAGGATGATATGGTTTTTATTCCTCAGTTTGTTAATGTGGTGTATCATACTGTTGGATTTGTGGATATTGAAGAATCCTTGCATTGCTGGGACAGATCCCACTTGATCATAATGTACAAACCTTTCAATGTACTGTTGGATTTGGTGTGCTAGTATTTTGGTGAGGATTTTTGCATCTAGATTCATTGGAGATGTTGGCCATTAGTTTTCTTTTTTGTGGCATCTTTGTCTGGTTTTGATATCAGGGTGATGGTGGACTTCTAGAATGAGTTTGGAAGCATTCCTTCCTCTGAAAGTTCTTGGAATAGTTTCAGAGGAATAGGTGTTATCTCTTCTCTAAATGTTTGATCGAATTTCGTGTGAAGCCATCTGGTCCTAGACTTTTATTTTTTGGAATTTTTTAAATCACAGTTTCAATTTCTGTGCTTGTGATTGGTCCATTCATCTTTTCTAGTTCATCTTGGTTTAGTCTTAGAAGATTGTAGTTTTCTAAGAATTTGTCCATTTCTTCTAGGATTTCCCTTTTATTGGTATAGATTTATTGGTATGTAGTAGTCTCTTAGGATCCTCTGTATTTCCGTGATGTCCTTTGTAACTTCTCCTTTTTCATCTCTAATTTTATGGATTTGAGTCCCCTGGTTTTTTTTTTTTTTTTTTTTTTGATAAGTCTGACTAAGGGTTTTTCAATTTTGTTGATCTTTTCAAAGAACCAGTTTTTATTTTTATTGCTCTTTTCTATGGTTTTCTTCATTTCTATTTCATTCATTTCTGCTCTGATCTTTATTATTTCTTTCCTTCTTATATCTTTAGGTCTTGTCTGTTACACTCTCTCAGGCTGCTTTAGATGTGAAGATAGGTTGTTTATTTGAGCTTTCTCTTGTTTCCTGAGGTATGCTTGTATTGCTATAAACTTCCCTCTTAGAACTGCTTTTGCTATAGCCCATAGTTTTTGGAGTGTTTTATTTTCATTGTCATTTCCTTCTATGTATTTTTGAATTTCCTCTTTGATTTCTTCAATGATCCATTGGTTGTTTGGTAGCATATTGTTTAGCCTCCATGTCTTTGTGTGTGTGTGGTTTTTTGCAATTTTTTTTCTTGTTGATTTCAAGTCGAATAGCGTTGTGTTTGGAAAAAGATGCTGGATATGATTTCCATTTTCTTAAAGTTACCAAGGCTTGATTTGTAGCCCAGAATGTGATCATTCCTAGAGCAAATTCCATGTGCACTTGAGAAGAAGTGTATTCTGCTGCTTTTGGATGGAATGTGCTATAACTCTCTATTAATTCCATCTGGTCTAATGCTTCATTTAGGGCCTGAGTTTTCTTGTTGATTTTCTGTCCGGATGATCTGTCCATTGCAGTAAGTGGGGTGTTAAAGTCCCCTGCTCTATGGTGTTGTTGTTAATTTCTCCTTTTAAGGTTGTTAGCAGTTGCCTTATATATTGAAGTGATCCTGGATTGGTCCTTTGATCATTATGTAATGCCCATCTTTGTCTCTTATCATATTCTTTATTTTCAGGCCTATTTTGTTTGATATGAGTATTATTACTCCAGCGTTTTTGATTGCCATTTGCATGGAATATTTTCTTCCATCTTCTCATTTTCAATTTGTATGTGTCCCTAGAAAGTGAAGTGGGTCTCTTGAAGACAGCATATGTATGGGTCTTGTTTTTGTATCCATTCAGCCAGTCTAGATCTTTTGGTTGGGGCATTTAGTCCGTTTACATGTAAGCTATTTACTGATTTGTATGTTCTTATTGCCATTTCATTAACTGTTTTGGATTTGTTGCTGTTGCTCTTTTTTCTTCCCTTCTTCTCTTGTTCTCTCCTTTTGTGGATTGATGACTACCTTTAGCGTTGTATTTGAGTTGATTGCTCTTATTTGTGTGTGTATCTATTGTAGGTTTTTGGCCTGTAGTTACCCTGAAGTTTTGAGATAGGCGTCTCTCTCTCTCTGAGAGTTTTAAGTTGTTGGTCTCTTAATTGGAAGTGCATCTCCAGTGTCCTGCATTTGTACCCTCCTCTTCTCCCAATTTCTGGATTTGGTAGCATATTGAAGCGTGGATGATTTCCTACATTTACCGTGTCTATGCCTTTGCTGTGTCTAGGCCTTTACTGGTGATCCTTGTCATTTGTAGTGTTTTGGTTTCTAGTTGTGGCCTTTTCTTTGCCTCAGGAAGTTCTTTCAGTATTTGTTGTAAATCTGGGTTAGTGGTGCTGAAGGCTCTTAACTGTTGTTTGTCTGTAAAGCTTTTGCTTTCTCCTTCAAATCAGAATGAAAGCCTTGCTGGGTAGAGTAATCTTGGTTGGAGATTTTTCCTTTCATCTCGTTAAGGATATCGTGCCACTCCCTTCTGGCCTGCAGAGCTTCTGCTGAAAAATCAGCTGAAAATCTTTTCAGGATTCCCATGTATGTTATGTGTTTGTTTTCCCTAGATGCTTTCCATATGTTCTCTTCGTCTTTAATTTTGTCCAGTTTCATGAATATGTGTCTTGGGGTGTTCCTCCTTGGGTTTATTTCATATGGTACTCAGTGTGCTTCCTAGATTTCAGTGAGTGATTCCTTCCCCATGGTAGGGAAGTTTTGGCCTATTATCTCTTCAAATAGGTTCTCTGGCCTTTTCTCTCTCTCTTCTTCTTTTGGCACCCCTATAATGCAGATGTTGGTGCATGTAATGTTGTCCTAGAGTTCTCTTAGACTGTCTTCCAATCTATTCAATCTTTTTTCTTTTTCTGTTCCACATCAGTGATTTCCAATAGTGTGTCCTCCACCTCACTTGTTCATTCTTCTGCCTCATGTATTCTGTTGTTGGCTGCTTCTAATGAATTTTATATTTCAGTTATTGTATTTTGCATCTCTGCTTGCTTCAGTCTTAAATTTCGTATTTCTTTGCTCAGTGTTTCCTGTAAATTATCAGTCTTTGCCTCCCATCTGTTTCCAATGCCCTGCATCACATTCATGATCATCAGTCTAAAGTCTTTTTCCTGGAGGCTGATACTCTCCAGATCACAGCTGTTTTTCTGGGGGTTTTCTCTCTCCTTCATCTGGGTTATGGTTCTCTGCCTTTACATTTTTATAGGTTTTTGGTGTGGTCTCCTTTTTCCAGAAAACAATGTGGTAGCCCCTCTTTCTTCTGAAGTCCGCACCCTTTGTGGCTGAAGTTGATATGGGGGCTTGCTATAGGCTTCCTGATGGAAAGGACGGGTGCCTGCCCACTGGTAGGTGGAGCTGCTTCTTATCCCTCTGGAGGATGGGTCTTTGCTCTGGGTGAGATTAGAGGCAGTTGTGTGATTAGGGTGTCTTTAGGCAGCCTGTTTACTGATGGGTGGGGCTGTGATCTCACCTGGATTCGTGTTTGACCTGGGGCTTCTCAGCGCTGATAGGTGGGGCTGGATTTTCCCAAAATGGCCACCTCTAGAGGAACACATGCCAGTGAGCACTCCTGAGACTTTTGCTTCCAGTGTCCTTCCCCAGCAGTGATCCACAGTCACTCCCTGTTTTCCCAGGAGATCCTCCAAGAACTGCAGTCAGGCCTTCCCCAGATTCCCATGGAGTCTCTACTTTGTCTGGGACCCTGTGGATATGAAAGCCTGTGTGTACCTTTCAAGAATGGGGTTTCTGTCTCCCCCAGTCCCATGGAGCTTTAGCACAGAAGCCCTACTACCCTCAATGCCAGATGCTCTGGGGGCTCTTTCTCCCAATGCCATACCCCCAGGTATGGGGATCCAATGTGGGACTCAGAACTCTCGCTCCTGTAGGTGGGTCTCTGTGACACAGTTCCTTTCCAGTCTGTGTGCTGCCCACATGATGCTCATGGGCTTGTGTATGTCACATAATAGGCCTTCCTACCATCTTGATGTGGTCTCCTCTTTGTTTCTTGGAGTAGGATATCTTTTTTGGAAGTTTCCAATCCATTTTGTTGAAGGTTGTTCAGCATTTGGTGGTAATTTTGTTGTTTTGAAGAGAGCAGGTGAACTCCATTCCTTCTGTCCTGCCATCTTAATCCAGTCCCCTTCTCCTCATTTTTCAACTGGGTTTTGTTTGTTTGTTTGTTTTGTTTTTGCTGTTGAGTTGTATAAGTTGTTTGTTTGTTTTGGAAATTAAGCTCTTGTCAGTTACATTATTTGAAACTCTTTTCTCCCATTGCATAGATTGTCTTTTTGCTTTTTTTAAAGTTTTCCATTGCTGTGCAAATGCTTGTGGGCTTGATTAGCTCCCATTGGTTTATTTTTGTTTTTTCATTCTATTGCTTTGGGGGACTGACCTAAGAAAACCTCTCAATGTTTGATGTCAGGGAATGTTTCGCCTATGATCTCTTCCAGGAGTTTTATGATGTCTTATCTTATGTTTAAGTTTTTAAGCCATTTTGAGTTTATTTTTGTGTACGGTATGAGAGTGTGTTCTAGTTCCATTGATTTACGTGGAATTGTTCTGCTTTCTCCATACCACTTGGGGAGGAGACAATCTTTCCCTGATTTTGTATTCTTGCCTCATTTGTCAAAGATTGTTTGACCATAGTTGTCTGGGGTTATTTCTGGGTTCTGTATTCTGTTCCATTGGAGTGTATGTCGTTTTGGTACCAGTACCACACTGTCTTGATGATTGTAGCTTTGTAATATTGTCTGAAGTCTGAGAGAGTTATGCCTCCTGCTTGGTTTGTGTTCCTCAGGATTGCTTTGGCAATTCTGAGTCTTTTATTGATCCATATCAATTTTTGGATTGTTTGTTCTAGTTCTGTGAAAAATGGCATGGGTAATTTGATAGGGATTGCCTTGAATCTGTTGATTGATTTGGGTAGGAGGGTCATGTAAATGATATTAATTCTTCCAATCCAGGAGTGTGGAACATCTTTCTGTTTCTTTGAATCCTATTTAACTGTCTTGGGTGAAGTTGTAGAGTTCTCAGCATGGAAGTCTTTCACCTCCTTGGTCAGGTTAACAGCTGTTGCCTTATGTTTTGAGGTAACCGTCTTTCGGGTGTATATGTATTTACCATCCCTATGCATGCTTCTTGGATTGATCCTTTGATCATTATGTAATGACCTCGTTTGTCTCTTATAATATTCTTTATTTTAAGGTTTAATTTGTCTGAAAAGAGTATTGCTGCTCCAGCTTTCTTTTGACTCCATATGCATGGAATATTTTCTTCCATCCCCTCGCTTTCAATTTTCATATGTCCCTAGAACTGACGTGAGTCTCTTGGAGACAGCATATATGTGGGTCTTTAGTATCCATTCAGCCAGTCTATATCTTTTGGGGCATTTAGTCTAATGACATTACCATTTTATGAACTGTTTTGTATTTGTTTTTGTTGGCCTCTTTTCCTTCCCTTCTTGTCTTCTCTTGTGGTTTGATGAGTCTATATAGTGTTGTGTTTGGACTGCTTTTTATTATTTTTGTGTGTATTGATTGTAGATTGTTGGTCACAGTTCCCATGAAGTTTTGATATAGGAGTCTATCTATATACAAATTGTTTTTTTTTTTTTTTTTTTTTTTTTTTTTTGTCTTTTTGTCTTTTTTGTTGTTGTTGTTGTTGTTGCTATTTCTTGGGCCGCTCCCGCGGCATATGGAGGTTCCCAGGCTAGGGGTTGAATCGGAGCTGTAGCCACCGGCCTACACCAGAGGCACAGCAACGCGGGATCCGAGCCGTGTCTGCAACCTACACCACAGCTCACGGCAACGCTGGATCGTTAACCCACTGAGCAAGGGCAGGGACCGAACCCGCAACCTCATGGTTCCTAGTCGGATTCGTTAACCACTGCGCCATGACGGGAACTCCACAAATTGTTTTAAGTTGTTGGTCTCCTAGTTGCAAATGCAACTCTGGTATGCTGCATTTGTACCCTCTTTGGCTGCTTTCTGGATTTTTCAGCATATTTGTGTGTGGATGATTTCCTGCCTTTACTATATGTATATGTATATGTTTACCGGTAAGCCTTGTCGTTTTTAGTATTTTTTATTTTAGTGGTGGCCTTTTCATATCCACCTCTTGAAGTTCCTGTAGTATTTGTTTTAACGCTGGTTTGGTAGTGTTGAAAACTTTACTGGGCTTCGCTTGTATGTTATGTATTTCTTTTCCCTAGCTGCTTTCAACATTTTCTGTTTGTCTTTAATTTTGGTCAGTTTCATGAATATGTGTCTTGGGGTAGTTCCTCCTTCGGTTTGTTTTCTATTGTACTCGTTGTGCTTCCTGGATTTGAGTGAGTGGTTCCTTTCCCATGTTAAGGAAGTTTTTGTTATGTGCTCTGGCCCTTTCTCTCTCTCTTCTGCTTCTGGTACCCCTATAATGCAGATGTTGGTGCATGTCATGTTGTTCCAGAGTTCTCATAGACTGCCTCCATTTCTTTTCAATCTTTTTTTCTCTTCTGTTCCTCATCAGTGATTTCCACCAGTCTGTCTTCCATCTCACTTATTCATTTTTCTGCCTTCTGCATTCTGTTACTGTTTCCTTTGATGTGAATTTTTTTATTTCAGCTATTGTGTTTTTCGTCTCTGCTTGCTTAATCTTGAAATCCTCTATTTGTTGGGTTTTCTTGTAACTTGTCTCTCTTTGCCTCCAGTTTATTTCCATGTTTTTGAGCCATCTTGACTATCATTAGTCTAAGGTCTTTTGTGTGGAAGCTGATAATCTTCAGATCGTTTAATTGTTTTTCTGTTTTTTTTTCTTCTTCCTTTATCTGAGTCATATTTCTATGCCTTGTCATTTTGTAGAGCTTTTGAGTGTGATCTCCTTTTTGCAAACAATAGGGTTGTAGACTCTCATACCTGAGGGTTCTCCCTACTATTCTTCCTGTTACTCAAATGTGACCTCAAGTGATTTCTGGTCTGTCTACTTTCCCTTCTATGTGGGACACAGTGCATGAGAAAGAGCCTTCCTGGCACTGAGAGGTGAAGACTTCTAAATTTGGAAAACCTGACTCTTGATCAGTGATGCTTTCAGAGAAAGATCTGGATCATTCCAGATCAAGGAGAACTGTGCCAATTAAGAAAATGAAATCTTCATTAAACTTCAAGTTGTGAAGGCCTGTAGAGGGAGGTCTCACAACCTACTTCTCATGGTCAATAGCTTTTGTAAGCAGTGCTTCAGGGACATTTGGGGTGCATGTGCCTTTTGAAGGACATTTCAGTATAGGGAAATGTTTGATTTTGATGAAATATGATTTTCCATTTTTTTCTTTTTTGGGTAATTTTTTTTGTCCTGTGTAAGACCTCTTTATCAAGCCCAACAACCCAGAGATTTTTCTCCTAGTTTTTTTTTTTTTTGGTAAAAATTTCAAAGTCTCGAAATTTGCATTTGAATCTATGCCCCATTTTGTAGAGTTTCAATATCCGTTAAAAACTATCCCTTTTCCATTCTACTTCTCTATAACTTTTGTATTAAGCCATTCCAGTTTGCTGTATTGGTATGTGTCTATTTCTGTATTCTCTATCCTGTACACCAAACTATGAATCTATTCCTCCACCAATGCTAATCTGTCTTCCATAGGGCTTTATATGGAGCCTAATAGCCTCAAATTTTAATTTTCTTTCTCTAAATACTTTTAGCTATTTTGGCTCCTTTTCTTTATACATGTTATAATAAGCTTGTCCATGTTGACAAAAGCAATTCTTTTGGAAGTGGACAGTTTATTATGTGGAGTCTTCCAGACTGTGAATATTATCTATGTATATGCCTACACATTTGTTTAGGTCTTATAGGGTTTTATCATACAAATCAAATCCTCTATCAAAACATTTCTAACGAGAGTTCCCATTATGGGTCCCTGATGAAGAACCTGATATAGTGGCCATGAGGATATGGGGTGACTCTCTGGCCTGGCTCAGTGGGGTAAGGTACTTTTATTGCCACAAGCTATAGTGTAGGGTGCAGATGCCAGTTGGATATGGTGTTGCTGTTGCTGTGGTGTTGGTTGCTAGCTGTAGCTCCATTTTGATCCCCTAGCCTGAGAACTTCCACAAGCTGCAGGAGCAGCCATAAACTTATATGTATAACCAAATATTTCATTTTTTGGAACTGCTCTGTATTGCATTGTGTTTTTGGTTTGGGCTACCAGATGTCCCTTTTTAGCATTTACAAATATGATGAATGTTTCTGTGTTGATCTTCTCTCCTGAGACTTTGGTAAAGGAACCTCCATCTCTTCAGTGTACCTTAAGAGAATTGTTGGGATTTTCTGTGGAGGTAGCCATGCTATCCATGAACATGGACAGTTATATTTCTTCATTTCTATTCTGTATGTCTTCATTTCTTTTTCTTGCCATGCTGCATTGGCAAGTCCCTGCAGTACTAAGTAGAATGGAAGAAATGAGAAAGGACATTCTGACCTTCTTTTGAGTTTAGGAGGAAAACATTCATTCTTTCACCTTTCAGTAGGATGCTTAGTGTAGGTATTTTGTAGATGTTCTGTACTGGGTTGAAGGAGTGTTCTTCCTGGTTTTCTGAGAGTTTCTAACATGCATGGGTTGTTGAACATTGCCAAATGGTTTTTCTGTAGTAATTGATGTGACCATGTACGTTTTCTTCTTTAATCTATTAATAACAGCAAACTACACTGATGATTTTTAAATAATAAACCAAGCTTGTATTCCTACAATAAACTCCATTTGATTATAATGCATTGTCACTTCGTTTGTTCTTCAGATATTGGTTGAGTATTGCAATTTTTTTTTTGTAGTTTCCTTTCAGGAAAATTTAAGCTACTGATTGTGAGACCTTTCTTCTTTTGTATTGCAGAAGCATTTAGTGCCATTTGTTTCCATCTTCACAATGGTTTATCTGGATCCAATCACATTTTATGGACTGTATCTTCCTTTGCATTCAGTTCTATTCATTTCAAAATTTTTCTTTGAGAGTCATCTTTAACCATGGGTTATTCAGAAGTGTGCATCTCAATTTCCACATATTTGGAGGCTCACTTCTCATTCTCATTGTTATACAAGGGGAAGCTTATACTTTGGACACGGTGGAGTGAAATGTAATGACTATTTGTTTATCTTATAGGTTGCTCAAGTGTCATTGGTGTGAACCTTTTGAATATTAATTTTACATGGGAGTTCTCAGACTTTTCACTTATACAGTAACCATAAGGGAATTGCCTGAATATATGAATTCATGCTGCTGAAGTTGTGTTTATCAAGGGAAGTTCACAGACAGAACAATAGTAGGAGAATTTGTGGGTCGCCATTGCACATTGTTTTCCGGGTCAGCACCCAGAGACTCTGTTCGGACCCAGCGTTCAGGAGAGGGGCCCAGATCTTGGGCTTGGTGCTTTTTATTGCATGATCAGAGAAGTCCAGGCCCCCTGTGGGCAGGGACTACCACCAGCATGGTGACATGCAGGATGCAGGTTGAGTAGCTGGCTGCGGGATGAGCGCTCAGGGTGGGGGAAGCTCCAGCCTTTTTCCTGCTGCTCAGGGTGGGTCTGTGCTGTGGGTGCAGCCATAAGTCTCAGAAGGCCAAAGTGGCTGAGTCACGAGGCAGCACTTCCCATCTCTGTCAGCCATAAGCCCTGGCTATGGGCAGTGACCCTGAAGTCCCAGGAAGGCCAGGCTTTCTCCTGCAGGGAGGTTGTCTTGCCCAAGTCAGCCCTGCCCTCTCACTACTTCAGAAACCGAAATCTCATCACTCCTTCTTGCTACCTCCCAAAACATGGGATTGCCAAACTTTTGTTTTTGTCTTTTTGTATTTTCTAGTGCTGCACACATGGCATGTGGAGGTTTCAAGGCCAGGGGTCTACTCAGAGCTGTAGCCACTGGCCTATGCCAGAGCAACAGCAGCACAGGATCCGAGCCACTACTGCGACCTACATCACAGCTCTCAGCAATGCTGGATCCTTAACCCACTGAGCGAGGCTAGGAATAGAACCTGCAACCTCATGCACCCTAGTCAGATTTGTTAACCAATGAGCCATGGTGGTCACTCCCCAAACGTTCTTTTTCAAATATTAGTAACATCATTTTCTAGAAGAAGTACAACCGAACCCCAGTTAACCAGGAAGCAGCTACTGCAACTAAGCAAGTTTCCCCTAAGACAAGACCCTTAGCTACACCCATGGGCTATCTTTGATTTCTCCTATGTGCTTCTGAGAAGTAAAATGTTGATGTTCAAGATCTCCAATGATCGGTGTGCTAGCAATA
The DNA here is from genome assembly GCF_054392235.1 of Sus scrofa. Classification (NCBI taxonomy): domain Eukaryota; kingdom Metazoa; phylum Chordata; class Mammalia; order Artiodactyla; family Suidae; genus Sus; species Sus scrofa. Next base: position 15,111,304 of record NC_139396.1, on the reverse strand, counting down.
ATTTCTATGAAAGCAGGAAGCTCCTCACCCTGAAGCAGAGAAGGTAAGGAGGCAGTAGGTGATAGATCTTTGCTCTGCTCCCACTTTTAAACCCTCCATATCCCTGCCATTTGAGGAAGGAAGGCAGTGCCTTGGAACACTACCCAGCTTCCAGGTGTGTCACTTCCCCTGTCTGACAAGAGGTCACCTGCAAGCCAGAGGGCCCAAATCCTCCCTAGTACACAACTGCTCCCTGCCCCCCACTTAAAAATTCCCTTCAGAGCCCTTTGCCTGCACAATTGTAATAGCTGTATTGTTAATATATGATATCTGTGACTTAGAAAAGTGTTACTCCTTACCTTGTTCTTGGAGAAACGTGGCCTTTGGTAGGGAGAACCCAGACCAGGCGGCCCACAGCCTCTGTCAGGTGTGTTCCTTCAGCCAATGCTCTGATTCCATGTTGAGAGTTTTGGAGATGAGACTTTCTGTGTTGTCAATGGGCAGGCTTCCCCTTGGTGTGTATCATATCCAAAGGTTGCCCAGCACCTGCCTCTCCCTCAGACAAGCTGCAGCCATGCTACCCCTGCAATTAGGAACCTCCTTTATCCACCCTGTGGATGGTAGTCAATTCTCTGATTCCATGAATGTATCATCCGTTAGACCACTATTGATTTATTTTATTTTATGTATGTATTTTTTGTCAAGTTTGGCTCCATCTGCAGCATGTAGAGGTTCCCTGACTAGGGGTCAAATGTAAGCTACAGCTGATTCTGTTGAATGAAAATTCCATTTAATTAATTTTAATTTCATTCTTTTTCTTTTTTTGTTCTTTTTTTTCTTTCTCTTCATTTTTTTTTTTTTTTTGGTGGGGTTCATTCAGGACATATGGAAGTTCCCCTGCTAGGAATTGAATTAGAACTTGAGCTTCCATCCTATGCCACAGCCACAGCAATGCAGGATCAAAGCTACATGACACTACACCACAGCTCGTGGCAACTCTGGAACTTTAACCAAATGAGCAAGGCTAGGTATCATACCCATGTCCTCACAGATAGCAGTTGTGTTCATTACCTCGGAGCCATGACAGGAACTCCTTCTATTTCATTCCTTTTATGGTTTGAAGAACATTAGTGTAATTTGTCATTTGCAGTCCATGCACCTTAATGTTAAACCTAGTCTATTTCATTTTTTGGTTTTGTTGCTTTCCTTTTTTGGCCACACTCTTGGCATATGGGGGTTCCTTGGAACAAGGCAGGATACTTAGGCCTCTTTCCCAGAGCAGGAACTCTATTCCTGGTCTTTGTAAAGTCTTAGGTCTTGCTCTTTCTAAAGCTATCTGGGTGTTGATGCCATTGGGGTGATGCAGGGATTTGACAAGGTGCAATACTCAGAGTTCCCATAGTGGCTCTCTGGAAATAAATCTGACTAGTATCCATGAGGATGCCAGTTCGATCCCTGACCTTATCAAGGGGTTAAGGATCCAGCATTGCTGTGAGCTCTGTGTAGGTTGAAGATGCATCTCAGATCTGGCATTGCTGTGGCATAGGCCAGTGTCTCCAGCTCTGATGTGACCTCTAGCCTGGGAACCTACTTAGGCCATTGGTGCAGCCTTAAAAAGAAAAAATAAATAAATCACGTTGGACTACTCCACTCAAGTCACTAGTCATCTACGAATTTCCTCTCAACCATTCCCATCTTTCTGTCCTCATTGGGACTAAGAGGCACCTGCCTCCACCATTTTGCCCATTGCAATAATCCCACTGAGAATACTGGATTCTCCCCCATCGATGAGGCAGAGAAGCAGAAAGTCCTGTCCCTACAGCCAAGCCTTTTCCTCTCTGGCCAGGCCACGCACACAGGGCACCCTGGATGAGTGTAGGATCGTCCCAGCCTGTCATCTGGCCACTTCGGGGAAGCAGAGAGAAACTCCCTAAAGGTAAAGGCTGTCACCAGCCTCCACTCTAGGAACTGCTGAGTGTTCAGAGGGCTGAAAGGCACAAAAGCAGCTCCAAATCCCTTGAAGGTAGAGGGATGCAGATAATGGTAGAGATGCCCCAGATGCCCACTAGTCAGGCAGGCTTGAGAGACGGAGATGATGTGGGGGTTCCTGGGGATAGTGAAATCTGTGTGCTCCCCAGAGTAGCTTGATGAGTCCTTGTCTCTGTGGAGGAAAGATTTCATGGTTCAGCTGTAAATCCAGAGCACTTGTGACAGCCCTCATCCTTCTTTCCTCCAAAGAACACTCTGTGGAGCAACACAGACATGAGCCAGATGACAGTGGACCATGAATATTTCCCATAAAACTATCTTTGTCCACATTTTGCATACTTCATCCCAATGGTGCTTCTGTGCACACCCAGACCCAAATCCCTCACTACCTAACCCCCCGCAGGGCCACCCCTCTCCTGGCTCTGATAGCCTTGCCCTTCCTCCCTGCCCCCATGTCAGCCAGGATCAGTGCTGCGACTAAAGAGAGTCCCTAGGCTTCCTGTTGGGCTTGCACTGGAAAGCTGGCCCACTGTTCACTACTGGATGCAGTGGAACATCCTCCTCCCTGTGACAAATATGTTACACCTTCTCTTTTTGGTCTGTCAGGGTAAACAAGCCCCTGTCTAGGGCTGGTCTCCCAAAGACTCCCAGGTCAGTCCTGGGCATGGGCAGGTTCTCTGTGGTGGCCAGGCCTCCACACAGAGCCAGCTGCTGGGGAGGCTGGGCTGATGCCTATTCTCTGGGGGGTGTGGTGACCCAGTGAGCTCATTGAGTCCCCCAGCCTGCAGAGTCCCCACAAGGCCTGTGGTGGGGACTTGGCTCTGGGGCAGCACCAAGGACAGCAGGTTGTGCTGAGGTTCCAGGAGGAAGGTCAGGGTGGGGAGATCCTCCTCCTCCTTACTGGAGCTGTTCCCCAGCCCTCAGGTCTCCCTAAGAGGACAGGTCTCCTCAAGAACCTCATTGGCCCTGGGTCCTGATCGAGGTCCCTGAGGAGGATGGAGGGATGTCCTGACCTCTTGGAGAGAGAACTGAGCCTTTGAGCTGTAAGGCCACTCACTGCTGGCTGTGCCTTAGAAGGGCCTTGAAATCAATCTCTGGTTTGCAGGATTCTTTGGTGACCCCAGTCTGACCCCAGCGTTAGGGAACACAAGAGTGCCTTGGTCTCTGGTGGCACTCCAGTGGCATGGCTGCAGTGTTTGGGTTGTGCCCCAGGGCTGGCCTTCCTAAGAGCACAGGCTGAGGGTGATCAGGTGGAAGGGAAAGTGAGCGACTCTAATGTCCATTTCCTAAGCCTAGAGCATGCAAATTGGAGGGCAGTGCTGGGGGGCCATAGACCTGTGTGTGGGTGGTTTTAGGGCCAGCTGAAGCCTCATGTGCCATGGGAGGGAGAGGAAAGTGGGCACATGTAAGAGTCACATGTGAGGAAGTGCAGAACCTTTAATTTCCCAGGGGTGTCCCCACCAGCCCACTTCTTAGGCATACCTCATGGGGCTGCTTAGGCATGGAGGAGGGAGAAGAGTTAGAAAACTGACCATGTCCATAACCCAGAGGGACAAAGGGCAGGTGAGACCCCCTTCAGGGGCTGTTCTAGTGGAAAGACTAATACCACAGTGCGGTTAAAGGAACAATGTTGGGACATTGGCCATCCCTGGGTCCCTATTTATTTTTTAAATGTATAAAACTTTATTTTTTTCTTATCTTTTATTTATATATATATTTTATCAACTGTACAGCATTTTGACCCAGTTACACTTACATGTATACCTTCTTTTTTCTCACATTACATGTTCCATCATAAGTGACTAGGGCTGCCCAGCAGGATCCCATTGCTAATCCATCCCAAAGGCAATATTCTGCATCGATTTACCCCAAGCTTCCAATACAACCCACTCCCTGGCCCTCCCCCTTGGCAAACACAAGGCTATTCTCCAAGAGAATTATTTTCTTTTCTGTGGAAAGGTTTCTTTGTGCCGTATACTATATTCCAGATATAAGTGATATTGTATGGTATTTGTCTTTCTCTTTCTGACTTGCCTCACTCAGGATGTGAGTCTCTAGTTCCATCCATGTTGCTGCAAATGGCATTATATTTTATTGCTGAGTAGGATTCCATTGTGTATATATACCACATCTTCCCAATCAAATCACCTGTCATTGGACAATTGAGTTGTTTCCATGTCTTGGCTATTGTGAATAGTGCTGTAATGAACATGTGGGTGCCTGTGTCTTTTTTAAGGAGAGTTTTGTCTGGATAGATACCCAAGAGTGGGATTGCAGGGTCATACGGTAGTTTGATGTACAGATATCTAAGGTACCTCCCTACTGTTCTCCCTAGTGGTTGTACCAGCATGCATTCCCATCAACAGGGCAGGAGGGTTCCCTTTTCTCCACACCCCCTCCAGCATTTGTTATTTGTGGACTTATGAATGATGGCCATTGTGACTGGTGTGAGGTGGTATCTCATATTCATTGTGATTTGCATTTCTTAATAATCAGTGATACTGAGCATTGTTTCAGGTGCTTGCTGGCCATCTGTATATCTTCCTTGGAGAAATGTCTCTTCAGGTCTTTTGCCCATTTTTCAATCGCATTATTGCTGTTCTTGCTGTTGAGTTGTATAAGTTGTTTGTCTATTTTAGAGATGAGGCCCTTGTCAGTTGCATCATTGGAAACTGTTTTCCCCCATTCTGTAAGTTGTCTTTTTTTTTTCTTTTTGGATTCCTTTGCTGTGCAAAAGCGTGTATGTTTGATAAGGTCCCATTGGTTTATTTTTGCTTTTATTTCTATCGCTTTGGGAGACTAACCTGAGAAAACATTTGTAAGGTTGATTTCAGAAAATGTGCTGCCTATTTTCTCTTCCAGGAGTTTGATGGTGTCTTGTCTTGTATTTAAGTTTTTCATCCATTTTGGGTTTATTTTGGTGCATAGTGTGAGAGTGTGTTCTAGTTTCACTGATTTGCATGCAACTGTCCAGGTTTCCCAGCAGTACTTGCTGAAAAGACTGTCTTTCCCCCATTTTGTATTGTTGATTCCTTTGTCAAAGATTAATTTCCCGTAGGTGTTTGGGTTTGTTTCTGGATTCTCTATTCTGTTCCATTGGTCTGTCTGTCTGTTTTGGTACCAGACGCACACTGTCTTGATGACTGTGGCTTTGTAATAGTGCCTGAAGCCTGAGAGAGCTGTGCCTCCTGCTTGGTTTTTTTTTCTCAGAATTGCTTTGGCAATCATGGGTCTTTTGTGGTTTCATATAAATATTTGGACTTTTTGTTCTAGTTTTGTGTAAAATGGAGTGGGTAATTGTATCAGGGTTGCATTGACTCTGTAGATAGCTTTGGGTAGTATGGCCATTTTTACAATATTAATTTTTTTTCCATCCCGGAGCATGGACTATCTTTCCATTTCTTTACATCTTTAATTTCCTTGATCAATGTTTTGTATTTCTTGGCATATAAGTCTTTCACCTCCTTGGTCAGGTGTATTCACAGGTATTAGATTTTTTGGGTTGCAATTTTAAAAAGTATTGTATTTTTGTATTCCTTTTCTAATATTTCATTGTTGGTATACAGAAATGCGGCTGATTTCTGAATGTTAATCTTATATCCTGCTACTTTGCTGAATTTGCTGAGCAGTTCAGGTAATTTTTGGGTTCGTCCTTGGGGTTTTGTATTTATTGTATCTTGTCATCAGCATAGAGTCACAGCTTTATCACTTCTCTTCCGATTTGGATGCCTTTTATTTCTTTGTTTGTCTGATTGCTGTGGCTAGGACTTCCAATACTATGTTGAATAATAGGGATGAGAGTGTGCATTCTTGTCTTGTTCCAGATTTTTGTGGGAAGGCTTTCAGCTTTTCTCCATTGAGTGTTATATTTTCTGTGGGTTTGTCTTAAATGGCTTTGATTATGCTAAGGAATGTTCCCTCTAGACCCACTTTGGTAAGGGCTTTTAATCATAAAATGATGTTGGACTTTGTCAAATGCTTTATCCGCACCTATTGAGAGGATCATGTCATTTTTGAGTTGCGTTTTGTTAATGTGATGTATGATGTTGACTGATTTACCTCTTCTTTTTTGGCAGCATCTTTGGTTTTGGAACGAAGGTAATGGTGGCATCATAGAAAGTCTTTGGGAGTATTCCTTCTTCTTCAACCTTTTGGAAAAGTTGTAGGAGTATGGCTATAGGTTCCTCCTTGTTTGGTAGAATTCACCTGTGAAATCATCTGGTCCTGGACTTTTATTTGTAGGGAGTGTTTTTATGACATATTCAACTTCATTTCTAGTGATTGGTCTGTTCAGTTGATCTATTTCTTCTTGATTCAGTTTTGGAGGGTTGTACATCTCTAGGAAGTTGTCCATTTAATCCAGGTGGTCAAATTTGTTGGCGCATAATTGTTGTTAGTATTCTCTCATGGTTTTTTTTTTTTTTTCTTCTGTAGTATCCATTGTGCCTTCTCCTTTTTCATTTCTGATTTTTGTACTTTGGGTTTTTTTTCCTCCTCTTCTTGGTGAGTCTAGCCAGAGGTTTGTCCATTTTGTTTACCTTTTCAAAGAACCAGCTCTTGGCTTGATTGATTTTGTCTATTGTTTTTGAATCTCTATTTTATTGATTTCCTCTTAGATCTTTATGATGTCCTTCTTTTGCTGACTTTAGGTTTTTCTTGTTCTTCTTTTTCTAATGCATTGCGGTGGTGGATTAAATTGTCCATTTGAGATTTTTCTTCTTTTTGGAGAAAGGCCTGTATTGCTATGAACTTCCCTCTGAGCACTGCTTTTGTGGCATCCCATGGATTTTGAGTTATTGCGTCTTCATGATCATTTGTCTTGAGGTATTTTTTTTTTAATTTCCTTCTTGATTTCCTCATTGACCCATTGGTTTTTTAGTAGCATGTTATTTAGTCTCCGTGTAGTAGGTTTTTTTCTCACTTCCTTTCCTGTGACTGAGTTCTAGTTTCATGCCATTGTGGTCAGAGAAGGTATTTGAAATAATTTCTATACTCCTAAATTTGTTGAGGTTAGCTTTGTTCCCCAAGATGTGATCAATTCTTGAGAATGTTCCATGTGCACTTAAGAAGAATGTGTATTCTGTTGTTTTGGATGTAATGTCCTCAAAATGTCGATTAAGTCTAACTTTTCTGGTATTTCCTTTAGGATCTCTGTTGCCTTATTGATTTTCTGTCCAGAGGATCTGTCCATTGATGTGGGTGGGGTGTTAATTCTCCTACTATGATTGTATTCCCATCAATTTCTTCTTTTATCTCTGTTGTATTTGTTGGAGGTATCTAGGTCCTCCAATATTAGGGGCATATATATTGATGATTGTAATATCCTCTTCTTGAATGGATCCTTTAACTATTCAATGCTATCCTTCTTTGTCTTTCTTGATGGCCTTGATTTTAAAGTCTCTTTTGTCTGATATGAGTACTGCAACTCCTGCTTTCCTGTCTTGTCCGTTGGCATGAAATCTCTTTTCCCACCCCTCACTTTCAATCTGTAAGTGTCCTTTGCCCCGAGGTGAGTGTATGGTAGGCAGCAGATTGAAGGATTTTGCTTTTTTATCCCAATCTGCCACTCTGTGTCTTTTGATTGGAGCATTCAGTCCATTGACATTTCAGGTGATTATTGATAGATATGTATTTATTTCCATTTTAAGCCTTATTTTCCAGTTGATTTTATGTTTCTCTTTTCTTCCTTTCCTTGTTTGGTTGGGTTATTTCCATTTATTTTATGCTTGAGTATTTTCTTTTCAGTTTTTGTGAATGTAGTGTTCGGTTTTGATTTGTGGTTGCCCTGTTTCCTTAAGTATGTTAACCCCTTCCCATATCTGCTTACTTTAGCCTGATAGTCATATAGGCTAAACACATCATTAAAAAATTAAAAAAGAATCTATTTCTTCTTACTTCCCTTTCCCACAGTGTTTGATTTGGATGCCTTTTCTTTTTTTAACATCTTCATGTTTAGGTCTGTATGCTGACTTATTTAAGTGATGGGTTTCCAATTGTGGTTTCCTCCATCGTATATCTTCCTTTTTTTTTTAATTACAGAAGCCCTTTAAGTATTTCTTTTAGAATGGGTTTCGTGTTGCTGTACTCTTTCAGCTTTTGATTGTTGGAGAAATTCTTTATTTCTCCATCTATTTTAAATGATTTTCTTGCTGGGTAGAATATTCTAGTTTGCAGATTTTTTTTCCATTCAGTGGTTTAATTATATCTTGCCACTCCCTCCTGGCCTTTAGTGTACCTGTAGTGATATCAGCTGATTGCCTTATTTGGGTTCCCTTGTAATTAACGCTTTGCTTTTCTCTTGCTGCCTTTGGAATCTTCGCTTCATCTTTAAATTTTTGCCATTTTTATTATAATATGTCTTGGTGTGGGCCTGTTTGGGTTCCATTTGTTTGGGGCCCTCTGTGTTTCCTATATCTTGTTATCAGTATCCATTAGATTGGGAAAATTTTCAGCCAGGATTTCTTCAAATGTATTTTCAGTCTGCTTTTCTTTTTCTTCTTCTACAATACGTATTATGCATAAATTTGCCTGCTTTATATTATCCCATAGGTCTCATATTTCTTTCATTTTTTTTCCATTTGGTTTTCTGTCTGCTGTCCTGATTGGGTGATTTCCATTATTCTCTGTTCCACATCACTAATTCTTTCCTCTGCATTATTCATTCAGGTCTTTATTGCCTTTCCTTCAGTTTGTATCTCTGCAAATGAATTTTCTAGTTTTCTTGGCTCCTCCTTATATGTTCTCATTCCTTTCTAAGGGAATCTGCATTCCTGTTCCTATCCTCTCTTAATTCCTTCCGTATTTTCACTATGTCTCTTTTGAACTCCAAGTCTGTCAGACTGCAGAGGTCTGTTTCCTTGTTGACTGCTTTGGGTGATTCTCCTGTTGTTTTAACTGGGAATCATTTCTGAGGTTCTTCATCTTGCTTGTGTTTTTCTTTTTGTGTGAATTTGGGGAAGCCAAACTGTATTTTTGTAAATCTGTGTCCTTGCAAGAATACCCCTTTGTATCTTTTTTGGGGGGTTACTCTTTATTATTGGTGTGGGGGTTTGGATCTTTGCTGTCTCTTTCTTCTGCATGAGAAGTCTGTTATCCCCATGATGATCAGTATGTTTTCAGGGAGAAGAGGGCAATGAGTAGGGCCAGCATTCAGGGCCTGGTCATTGGGCTCTCAACAGAAGCAAAGACCTGCAGGAAGGCGGCACAGGTTACTCCTATTTACAGGGCCCTGGGAAGGAGGAATGAGCTCAAAAGTACCTTCAAGGTGGCCAGAGAATTTGGCTGTAGCTGCAGCAGGGTGTGTGAGTTCCCAGGGATGTGAGAACATCAACAGCTTGTGTTTGATTGCAGTGTCCTCCTCTGAGATGATTGGAATGGCAGGTGGTGCCTGTTCAGGGATCCCTAGTGGGAGTGGGCCATGACCATCTAGCTTCAGTGGTAACTGTGTTGGTTTGCATCCACCAGCTGTAGACCATGCATGAGGTGATCTGTCTGTCTTAGCCCACATAGGAGGTGCTGCTCAGGCTGCTCCGAGTTGCAGGATCCTGGGAAGTGCCAGAGATCTGGCCTATGGGTACTGCCCTGAACATTCAGTAGTGGCAGCAGCAGGGCCAGTATGTTCCCCAGGTGCCAAGGTGCAAGAGAACCAAGAGTTGATTCGGTCACAATGCCTTCCTCTGTGATGCCCTTGAGGTGAATGGGGCTGCAGTGGGTGCCTGTTCCCCAACCCCTAATGGTGTCAGCCCACTGCCACCGCTGGAGCTAGAGATAACTTTGGTGGTTTGCCCCATCACCTGTAAAATCATGCAAGAAGCACCTGATCCTGCTTAGCCCTGACAGGATGTGGGAAGAAGGTGCTCTTAGTTGCAGGTTCCTAGGAAGGGACAGTGATCAAGCATATGGGCACCTCTTGGAATGTTTGGCAGTGGTGGCTGCAGGGTGAGTGTGCCCCCAGAGGAGTGAGAGCACCATCAGGTGAGGTTCCATTGTAGTGTCCTTTTCTGTGTTACCCTCTGAAATGGTTGGGTCTGCAAGTAATTTTTGTTCAGATGTCCCCAGCTGTGGTAGGCCACACCACCTCTGGAGTCAGGGATAATTGCAGTGGTTTGCTCCTGCCACCCACAGTTCTGGTCCACCATGGGCTAGCAAGCAGCTTCTCACTGCTCCAGAGCCTAAGTCTCAGTGCCCAGCAACCCCCCCGAGAATTTCAGGCTGTGGTGTCTGTGCCAGCAGTTCAGATGATCTGTGCTTCTCTCACTCTGCTTTTCAGTTCTCAGGCCTGCTGCTGTGCTTTCTTCAGTATATTGGAGATCCCTCTGACTCAGCTGATCTTTCTGTTTGTTAGGTTGCTTCTCAGGGTGTGGGTTCCCTTTCTCCTTCACAGCTCCCTCTCAGGAAAGCGAGTCCTGTCCTGATTCCTTTTCTCTCTCTTTTTTTCTATTGTTCTACCTGGTTATGTCAGGAGTTTCTTGCCCTTTTTGGAGGTTTAAGATTTTCTGCCAGCATTCAGTTGATGTCCTGTGTGAATTCTTTTAGATGGAGATGTGTTTCTTTTTTTTTTTTTTTTGATGTGTTTGTGGGAGAGGGTGAGCATGTCCTCTTACCCTTGTGCCATCTTGCCTCTACCCCTAGGCCCCTATTAACTTTGTCTTTACCTCCATTGGGCAGGTGGGTAACTGACCAAGGCCCCACTTTGGGGGCTGAAGTCCCTGAGGAGCTGGACTCACTAGAGCTGGAGTAAGCAGACCCTGTTCCCCCTTCATCCACTGCAAGTTCTGAATCTGGAACTCATCCTCCACTTCAAATTCCATGAACCTTGGGGGTGTTGAGGGTCAGGCCTCAGTGAGAAAAAGGCCTGGGCTCTGGAGCCCACTGAGGGCAGCAGGACTGAGGGGATGAGGAGAGGGTGTCCTTGGGGCTGTCAGGGCCTGTGAGGTGCTATTCCAGCAGGGAGGCACTCTAGGGCAAGTACATGATCTGGGCCACCTCCTGCTTTACCAGCCCTGGAGGGCATGGCCCAGCAGAGACCCAGGTTGCTTAATTGAACCAGGACTACTGGACATATGGTGGCCCATGGGGGCCCCTGCTCATGCCCCCCCATCCTTGTGTGTCCCACAGGAATGGTGATGGCCAGCAGCCTTGTCAGGCAGGTATCCCCACAGTAGCCTTGCCCAAATCTAGGTCCTGGGTCTGGAAGTGAGAGTTCTGGAACACACACCTGACACAGGGCTCAGGAGAGGCTGGAGATGGGATGCTAAACTTACCAGACAGGCCTCACTTTCCTCTGAGAGGTGCTTATTTGTTTGGCTTTGAAACTAGGGGATTCCCATGCAGAAAACCCAGGGAAGGCCAGCCCACTGCTGATGAGGAGAGGGGTACCAAGTGTTAGATCAGTGATCACTGGCCACCCAGCACACAGCTTGGGGTGGAGTGCATTTCCCTGCACAGTCCCTGTGCCCAGAGTGGACCCTTCCTGGGCTCCTAGGGTTCCCAAGACCATCCTGAGGCCTTATGTCAGGACAGGGACAGGTCAGCCTCATGGGGGCAGTCCTCCTGGTGGAAGAAGGACAGAGTAGCCAAGGTCTCCAGGTGAGGGGAGTAAGGCCTCTGGGATGCAGGGAACAGTATGTGTTGGGTGCCAGCCTCCTCTGTTCTCTCTGCTGATCACCATCACAGTCATATTCTGCCCTGCAGTCTGGCCCTCACCCACCCCCTCGTCCACCATGTACCCCACAGCCCAGGATGCTGACTCACTTTGCCACCATCTCATAGAAGTTCATCCTGTCAAAGCTGCTTGTGTGCTGCCATTCCTGCATGGCCCAACACTGTCCCTTCTCCAACGTCATGGTTGGTTTCAGTGGGCCAGAGAGTGAAGCACTGGGCTGTAAGCCCTCAGGGTCAGTCTTCTCTTACAGCCCCACCTCTGGCTGCCTGAGCATCTCCATTCCTTCTCCTCCATGTTCCCCACCACAGCCTGACTGAGGGTCAGTAGTGTGAGTGGTGGGTGTATGTAGAGCAAGACAGGCCTTCCTGGTTTCTCTTGCCACCACCTCACACTCCTCAGAGGATTAGCATCCACTCCCAGGCCATAGCTGGAATGCTGTGTCTTGGGGAACTCTTTCCTCTCCAGGACTGCAGTGTCATATAAAATTCAGCATCATCAATGAGGGAGGGCATGTGCCAGGACAGCTGCTAACAGGTCAGATAAGCCCAAGGACTCTTCTGCCTGGTCCTCCCAACTAGGTGTCATTGTGCCCCTTTTATGAAGGACCTTAAGTCTAGGAGGGAGATTCCTTCCAGGCTCACAGCTCTAGTAGGAAAGAACCTTGCCTTAAGAGAGCACTACCACCTCCTTGTTGTAACTGGAAGTCTCCAGAACAACAAGGACCACATATGCATAAAACTCTCCCCTGAGCCTGCCTGTCCTATGCCTCCTCTGAAGTGACAGTCCTTGTTCACCATACACCCAACTTCTTGTTGAAAGGATGCAGCAGCACAGAAGATGGTGCCATTCACCTCTTGGCTCCTGACATTACAGAAGGACCCTCTCTGACTGCTAGTCTGTGGTAAATGTTACCATAGAAACACAGAAGGTAATGTTGCTGGACCCACAGGGTGGGGGTCAGCTGAGAGAAGACACTGAAAGGATGTCATGGACTGGACATGTGACACATGTGAGTGACAACATGCCTCTTCATGGCATGGACATCACCCTCCACCTTCCTTCTGTCTAGGCTGAAGGATTCCTAGAAAGCTAGCCAGTGAGTCCATGGCCAGTTCCTCTTTAGTGAAGGCTCCAGGTGAGCTCATGAGCTCTCCAGAATGCACTCAAATGAGGAAGCAAGAGAAAAGTTCTGCATTAGGGCTCTGGGGCAGGTGCTTCTGGGCCAGAGATTTTAGGCACTGCCAGCCTCGGGAGTTCTCAGCTCTTGCTGTTCAAAGAGTCATCCTGAGGGACCCCATTCTTGGAGGAGGATAGGCTGTCTGCCCTGGATGCACCATGTGGCCATGGGCCAGAGCTCACTGGGGGCAGACTGGGGCCAGCTGGGCAGCTGATTGTGCAGCTTGAGGAGGAAGGCCTGTGACCCACTCTCCCTTGCAAGCCTGAGCTACTGCAACAGCCAGTGTGGCCACAACACTCTCCACTGCAGGGGTTGCTAGGAATAGAGTTACAGGACAAGCAACAAGCCCTCCCACTGAGGGCCCCAGGAGCTCCCTTTGGGGGTACCTGGGTAAGGCCAAAGATCTGAGTCTGGTGGGGCAATGTTGGCTTTCCTTCTGATCTGACTTAGTGATTTTGCAAACCCCTGGGGCACTGAGGCCATGGTCAGTATTAGCCACCAGAGATGTCCTGGTGAAGGCTGGCAGGAATAAGGTGCTGCCAGGTGGGAGTGATGGGTTCATGGGTGGTGGCAGGTGCAGTTCCAAGGGTGGCTTCAATGGGGGGCCAGGAGTGGATGGAGAAAAGTGGAGTGCTATGAAATGGGACAGGGAGGCATGAGGCTTAATGATGGCTGCTGTGCTGAGCATGCTGTGGAGATGCTCTTGAGACAAAGGAAAGTGGTGAATGGAGGAGAATGGGCAACTGGGAAGGGAGTTTCCTGGTGAATCAGACTGTACATCTCAACAGGCAAGGGCATTTGAACAGGGGAAACTGTGCAGCCTTGGAGGGTTTTTCATGTTCTCATCTCCAGTTGAGAATTATTCCACTGGTGAATTTGTTCCCATGCACCAAGTTCCCTGCCTCCTGTCTGCTGAGAAGGGGCTAGGCTCAGCAGCACTCACTCAGAGAGCCTCACTAAGGAACTCCATGACACTCTGCCCTCACAGACTGTCCCAAAGTCCTGGAGCTTGGAGCACATCTACTCTGAACAATGCTCCTCAGCAAGGTCATTAGCATATAGGGACCCTCTCCAAGGCAGTATCCACTCACTGTAAGTCCATTTTTGGACAGGCAGTGTATAAAGTCTTAGGGCCACACCTTCTGATAAGCAGTTCCTTTGCACTTGCCAATATAAATCTGCTCTTCCTTTCTTTCATGACCTCTCCTAACAAAACTGAAAGGCTGAGAAAGTCACTCTGCACACAGAACCTTGATACAATCACATAACGCACCTGCCCATCATGCACCTGCCTCACAGAACCACCCATATTGGACTTTGAACAGGGGAGAGTTTCCACCACCCCATCCCCAGGACCCTGAGTCACTGCCATCATGCAGTTGTGTTCCTAGGAGAGGAGTCTAAGAATTAAGCATGTATCCCCTGGATTCTGTCATTTCACAGCCACTATTGGCTGCAGAGGATTAGCACAGGCTGAGCGAGTGTCGTGTTGCATAGATCGTGGGAGTACAGGCTGCCTGAGGTCCTTCCCCTTCCAGATCCCAACAATGGAAGGTGAAGACAAACTGAGAAGCAGGCATGAGTCAGGTGCCATTGTGGTAAAGCTGTCTGTTCAGCAGAGGGAGGTACCCACCACCATGCACCTAATTAATCTCAACAGGGGAAAAGGAGGTTTCATGGTAGCACAGAAGATCATCTTCCTCTTCTGGGCTACAACACATCCCTCTTTAACAAGGAATCAGCCTTCATAGACATTCCATCGCAACCACCCCCCTCCACACATGTGATCCCTGTCCATGAAATGGTGACATGAAATAGGAACATGCTCTTCATCTCAAAGTCAGGCCTGAGCATCTGCTGTGAGATACCAGACAGGATGAAGTAGGTCTGAAGAAATGTGTTTCCACGAAAGGGAAAAAAATACAGAACAACTCAGAAACAGGAGTCTTAGCTTGGTTGAAGTCACATGGTTGCCCCTCCCTTGTGGAATCCAAGGCAACAGTTCCCTGACCTGAGGAGTGAGCTCTGGGCTGGAAGGAGTGGAAGAGGCCTGGGCTGTGGCAGAGTAACTTTGGGCCCAGCTTAGAGAGGACCACTTCAATGCACATGTGGCCGCAGTCACCCACCCCATTGAATAGTTTTCTGACTGACCATCTCACCCCATGCTCCCATTAGATACAGTATGCACCCATTCACATCCCTTAGAAAGATCTAATGAGGCAAGCTTCAGATGCCTAAGGAACACAAGACAGGGCTAGGCTTTCCCCATGACCCTCCCTCTGCCAAGAGCAGATATCAAGCCACATTCCCTACACACACATTTCAAAGGGCCTTGTCTTCCTTCTAGAAAAAGCCAACCTTCCTGAAGCAATCCTTCCTCCAAACCCAGAGCATGTCCTCTTTTTCCACCTCCAAGCATCTGTCCTCCCACGGGTAGGCTGAGGTTTCTACAGGCCCCTCTAGGCCCCCCAGTGTGAGGGGTCCCTGGGGTGCAGTTCTCTCTCCTTCCTGTCCTTCCGTCCAACTATGTGTCCACAATGAAGTATCACATGTGAACCCCAGGGATTTGAGGGATGGCAGGGTCTTTGGGAACCCATCCCAAGTCTATTGGCTTACCTCCATGTGAAACCATTCACACAGGCTTGGGCCTAGACCACTGCTGCCTGGTAGCCTCAAAGCAAAAAGTCAAGACCAGGACCCAGAGAGTGACCTGCTTCAGCAGATGCTCAGGATTCAAGTAAAGGAGGCCAAGTTGGAGTCTCAAGCTTCGAAGGGGGGACTCAAGTCATTCTGCAGTGGGGTAGGGGCTGAGGGAAGGTGGGCCTGGTTGGGATTGGGGTGACACTCTGTGTTGGCCTCTGGCAGGTAGGCAAGAACCAGAAGTTTCTTCCACATTACACAGTGGCAGGATAGTTGGTGTGTGCCTCTTTGGGCAATTTATAAATTGGTTTTCAAAGTCATAGCATGAGTTTTGACTTGATCTTCCCTTTCACTTTTTATTCATCAGCATATTTTTTTTTTCACTTCTTTACCCTAAACCCGCTCTGCTTCTGTCCTGGCTCTTGACTTACTTCAAAACAGCCTAGGCTTTCTGAACAAAATTCACATTTTGTCATCTGATAAACACATAAGTATTAATGGCCACATGGAACCTCTTAGTCATAAACTAAAATGAAGGCCTAAACAGTAGAAATTTGACAGAACACTGTAAACTAGGAAGAATGGGAAAAAATAATTATATATACATAATGAAGGCCTAAGAAATGGTAAGTCCCATGACTCATTGACACTCTCAGACCCGGACCTGCAGTCTCCACTTTATTGGACCTCCACTGGCAGCACAACAAAGCCCATGAAGTGGCTGACTTCCCAAGGACAAAGACTGCCCCAAGGAGAATGTTAAGTTTTATACCAGGATCTTAACTGCTGTCCCAAATGTATAGGACTTAGCACATGATCCCCTGCCTATAAATCCTGATTCTTTCCCAAGGCTGAGGGGTCCTGTGTTCCTTTTGCTCAGTGCTCCCAACCTCTGTGCTGGTTCATAAATCTTGCCTGATATGTCACTGCTCTGGTCAACTGTCTTTCTCCAGTTCTCTAACATTTGGTGCCAAAACCCTGGAGGGATACACACCCACCCCTTTCCAATGTCCAGGCTTCCACAAATGCTGCAAGACTTGGAGGGATAGCTGAAACACCAGCCAGGGCTACACTCTGGGGTGTTCTGCAGGTCCCTGTAGGTTCTAGGGGCAAGTAGCTTTAGTCTGAAAGAGTGGATGCCTCCTCTGTTTCTAAACTCTTTCCCTGCTTTCCATCTCCTAAGCCGGAGTCTTTCAGTGAACAGAGTGAGACTATTGGGACAATTGAAGATTTAGTCCAGGGCTACTCCACGGTGACCTCTGATTTCTCTGGCCCTCTCTCCCAGTTACTACTGCTCAGATGAGTGGAAGTGTCCTCTTCCTTGTGACTGTTGAGCACTGGGATCTCAAGTGCCTTCTGATGATTCCCATCACATGGCACCCCACACTGGCCTCCATTTCAAGGCCATTGGAAGTTGAGTAAATACTGGATTTTTCCTCCACCACTCTCTCCCCAAACCCGGTCTGATGTCATTGCCATTTTTCTTTTCCTTTTTCTTTTTTGCTTTTTAGGGTGACACCCATGGCATGTAGGAGGTTCCCAGGCTAGGGGTCTAATGCAGCTTTAGCTGCTGGCCTACACCACAGCCATAGCAACACAGGATCTAAGCCACATCTGCAACCTACACCACAGCTCATGGCAATGCCAGATCCTTAACTCACTGAACAAGTTCAGGGTTCAAACCTGTGCCCTCCTGGATGCTAGTGAGATTTGTTAGCTGCTGAGTCATGATGGAAACTCCCCTCATTGCCATTTTTTTTTCCTCTTTAAAATCTGGATGTTGAGTCAGCTGGGTTTCCATGTGGTCCCAGGGAACAGATACTCCCCCTTCTCAGCAAAGACATTTCCTGATCAGGCACAATCATCATTCAGATCATAGACTTCACAGGGAGAACCCCTCTGACCATCTAGGTGGTCTATCTCGTTTAGATCTTAGGCCTTCTCAGGGGGATACCTCTCTGAGCACCTGTGTGGGTTTTTAGACTCCTTATTTCAAACCTCTACTCCCAAATTAACACCACGGGGGCCTCTTCCTGTCAACCTCTATGCGATACAGCTTTAGGGTGATTTTGGACAATCTTTCTCTCTGAGACTCCACCAGATGTTAAGCACAAGTGTCTCATTTCCTTCTGTCATGTGGCTTGGCCCAAACATACATTAGATAATGGGAGCCAATGGCCTGAGACTGGTCCATTCAATTTCAAAATCCCAGGAGATCTTGAGAATTTTTTTTCCAGCACAATGGGACATGGTCAGATGTTCCCTACATTAAAGCTTTTATCTATTTTATGTGTGTGTGTGTGTCTTTTTAGGGCTGTGCTCATGGCACGTGGAGGTTCCCAGGCTACAGGTTGAACTGGAGGTGTGGCAGTTGGGCCACAGCCACAGCAATGCCAGATCTGAGCCATGTCTGCAACATACAACACAGGTCATAGCAATGCCAGATCCTTAAGCCTCTGAGGAAGACCAGTGTTCAAACCTGTGTCCACATGGATCCTAGTCAGATTTGTTCCTTCTGAGCCAAGGCAGGAATTCCAAGCTTTTATCTCTTTAAGATCTCAACCCTCTCTTTGCTCTGACTGTAGCTCATATCAGGTTCTTCTGTTAAATGAATGCCCTCCTCCCATTTCACCTCACCTGCAGGCAAAAACTAAACAGCCTCCCCCTTATGTTTCTTCAAACTCTGACTTTAATCCTAGTGATGCCTCAGCACCTCCTTCAATCCTGCACAACCATAAGCCTCCTCCTCCCCCTCCCACCCATTCCGTGCACCCAGGTACTACAGCCCCTACACCTTCTTCTCTCCCTCCCACCATTGTTCTTCCTCCTCTTCTTCCATGCCCCAAGAATCCTAATTCCCACTCCCAACATGCAGCCCCCTCCCATAACAACAACCCCTTTTATGACCACCTTGACAAGATCTTGATCAGCAATCCCCCCTGGGGCCCCAAACCTTCCTTTAAGAGAGGTTGCTGGAGTTGAAGGAAGAGTCAGGGTTCATGTGCCTTTGTCTTTGGGAGACTTATCCCAAATAGGGAAAATGTTTAGGTTCCTTCACCTCAGTCTCAACTACCTACACAAAAGAGCTCCAGTATCTTATTCACTCCTATGACTTCACTTGGAAAGACATTTGTGTTATCCTTAGCTGTTTTCTGTCCCCTGAAGAAAGGGAATGAATTTGTCTGGCAGCCCAAGCCCATGCAGACACCTTACATACCAAGATCCTGCTAACAGTCCTGTTGGAACTCTAGCTATCCCTTGTGTGGATCCTAATTGGAACTATCAGATAGACTCCCAGGACAGAGGCTCGAGAGGCCACCTTATCTCTTGCCTAATAGAAAGAATGAAGTCCTCATTAAAAATAGTTACTTAGGATAAAATTAGAGAAATAATGCAGGAACCGCAAGAAAATCCAGCCATTTTTATGTCAAGGCTTATAGTATACTACCCTAAGTATCCTACCCTAAATCTAGGAAGTCAAGAGAGATAAATTCATTTGCATATGCATTTCATCTCCCAATCAGCACAAGACATTAAAAAAATATGTGGAAACTAGAGGACGGTCTTTTGTTCCCACCAAGGGATCTCATTAAAACTGCCTTTAATGGTCTTTAATAATGCAGAGGAAGAACATAAGGCCCCTAAACTAAAGAAGTCCATGACTGAATATCAGCTTCTTGCTTCTGCCATATAGGGAAATCCTCAAAAACAAACCATGGACCCCCTGAGGCATACAAACTTACAGAACAACCTCCCCTCCCAGGGCCTATTTCAAAGGTGGCTTAGAGGGGCATTGGGCAAATAAATGCCATAACCCAAAACCCTGCCAGGCCCTTCTCCAAAATTCAGTCAGAATGGACATTGGAAAGTAGACTGTGGGAAGCCAGGACAGCCCACCATCTCCTCCACAAAACCTACCTTGGAGACCATAAACATGAACAACCTGTTGGGCCTGGCCATGGAGGATGGGTGGGGCCTGAGGCCACCAGGCCCCAGCTTCCTACCACCACTCTGGAGCCTCAGGGAGCTCTGGCAGGAGCAGATAAGATTATTTTGTTCTTATTGGACTTGGGGGCATTATACTCGGTAGTACCTATTTTACAGGGTCTTACCTACACCTCCCCTGCTTCTATCATGGGGGTAAAGTGGTTGCCCACTACACCCCAACAGACTGGACCTTTACTTTGCACACTTGTAAACACCACTTTCTGCCACCTAATTCCTAGGTATTCCCACATGGGCTATGCTTATAATAGGGATGAATATTTTAACTAAGTTCCAGGGATACATTGAATTTCCTATACAACCAAACACAAACTTCCTATATCTGGGCCAGTCAGATTTGGGGCCCACTCCCCCAGTCATTCCCACCTCCCCTCTGATGTCAGTGCCATTGTTTGGGACAGCCATATACCCTCCATTGCTAGACATCATTCTCTAATTCTCATAAGACTAAATGATCTTCCTAAATTTCCTATCCAATCTCAATATCCTATTAGCCTAGAAGCACAGAGAGAATGAAAGCCTATAATTCAGCTTCTCCTCAAGGCCAACGTCCTCAAACCTACTCACTTTCTGTTCAATATTCCTATCCTTCCTGTGAAAAAACTAGACAGATGCTTCCGATTAGTTCAGGATCTTGGCCTCATCAATCTGGTACTCCTTCCCATTAATACAGTGGTCCCAAATCCCTATACTCTTCTGTCTCGTATACCTCCTAACACTCCTCGTTTCTCAGTTCTTGACCTAAAAGATGCCCTTTTTACCCTTTCTCTACACCCTTCATGCCAGGAATTATTTCCATTCACATGGACTGACCACAATATTCTTTCAGACCCTCAGTTAACTTGGACAGTCCTTCCTCAGGGTTTTAGAGACAGCCCACATTTCTTTGGCTAACCCTCAGCCACAGATCGTAACCACTCAGGGCACTGGAGGGCCAACTCACCCACCAGTGGAGCCGACCCATCAGCCACAACTGGGGCCATTTAATTTCTGGGCTCCTCCTGACATGGAGAACTGGCCAGAGGGCCATGACCAGGTAGAGGGAAAAGAGACTTTGTTGGCCCTTTCCCTTTCCCTCTCCCATTTTTCTTTCTTTTTTTAAATTAATTAAATTTTTTAAAATTTTTTCTTCCACTGTACAGCACGGGGATCAAGTTACTCTTACATGTATACAATTTTTTGCCACCCTTGGTTCTGTTGCAATATGAGTATCTAGACATAGTTCTCAATGCTACTCAGAAGGATCTGCTTGTAAATCTGTTCTAAGTTGTATCTGATAACCCCAAGTTCCCACTCCCACTCCCTCCCTCTCGCATCAAGCAGCCCCACAAGTCTATTCTCCAAGTCCATGATTCTCTTTTCTGTGGAGATGTTCATTTGTGCTGGATATTAGATTCCAGTTGTACGTGATACCATATGGTATTTGTCTTTGTCTTTCCGGTTCATTTCACTCAGTATGAGTCTCTGGCTCCATCCATGTTGCTGCAAATGGCATTATGTCATTCTTTTTTATGGCTGAGTAGTATTCCATTGTGTATATATACCACCTCTTCCAAATCCAATCATCTGTAGATGAACATGTGGGTTGTTTCCATGTCCTGACTATTGTGAATAGTGCTGCAATGAGCATGCGGGTGCACGTGTCTCTTTTAAGTAGAGTTTTGTCCGGATAGATGCCCAAGAGTGGGATTGCGGGGTCATATGGAAGTTCTATGTATAGATTTCTAAGGTATCTCCAAACTGTTCTCCATAGTGGCTGTACCAGTTTCCATTCCCACCAACATGTCAGGAGGGTTCCCTTTTCTCCACACCCCTTCCAGCACTTGTTATTTTTGGACTTATGAATGATGGCCATTCTGACTGGTGTGAGCTGGTGTCTCATGGTAGTTTTGATTTGCATTTTTCTTATAATCAGCGATGTTGAGCATTTTATCATGTGTTGGCTGGCCATTTGTATCTTCCTTAGAGAACAGTCTATTCGGGTCTTTTGCCTATTTTTCCATTGGTTGATTGGCTTTTTTGTTGTTGAGTCATATAAGTTGCTCATATATTCTAGAGATTAAGCCCTTGTCGGTTGCATCATTGGAAACTGTTTTCTCCCATTCTGAAAGTTGTCTTTCTGTTTTCTTTTGGGTTTCCTTTGCTGTGCAAAAGCTTTTCAGTTTGATGAGGTCCCATGGGTTTATTTGTGCTCTAATTTGTATTTCTTTGGGAGACTGACCTGAGAAAATATTCATAATGTTGATGTCCTAGAGTGTTTTGCCTATGTTTTCTTCTAGGAGTTTGATGGTGTCCTGTCCTATATTTAAGTCTTTCAGCCACTTTGAGTTTATTTTTGTGCACGGTGTGAGGGTGTGTTCTAGTTTCATTGCTTTGCATGCAGCTGTCCAGGTTTCCCAGCAATGCTTGCTGAATAGACTTTCTTGTTCCCATTTTATGTTCTTGCCTCACTTGTCAAAGATTAATTGACCATAGGTGTCAGGGTTTATTTCTGGGTTCTCTATTCTGTTCCATTGGTCTGTCTGTCTGTTTTGATACCAGTACTACACGTTTTGGTGACTGTGGCTTTGTAGTATTTCTTGAAGTCTGGGAGAGTTATGCCTCCTGCTCGGTTTTTGTTTCTCAGGATTGCTTTGGCAATTCTGGGTCTTTTGTGGTTCCATATAAATTTTGGGATTGTTTGTTCTAGTTCTGTGAAAAATGTCCTGGGTCATTGGATAGGGATTGCATTGAATCTGTAGATTGCTTTAGGTAGTATGGCCATTTTTACAATATTGATTTTTCCAATCCTTGAACATGTAATATCTTTCCATTTCTTTACAACTTCTTTGAGTAAAGTTTTATAGTTCTCAGCATATAAGTCCTTTACCTCCTTGGTCAGGTGTATTCCGAGGTATTTGATTTTGTGAGGTGCAATTTTAAAAGGTATCGTATTTTTGGATTCCTTTTCTAATAGTTCATAGCTGGTATACAGAAATGCGACTGACTTCTGAATGTTAATCTTATATCCTGCTACTTTGCTGAGTTTATTAATCAGTTCGAGTAGTTTTGGGGTTGAGTCCTTAAAGTTTTCTATGTAAAGTATCATGTCGTCTGCATACAGTGACAGTTTGATCTCTTCTCTTCCTATATGGATGCCTTTTATTTCTTTTGCTTGTCTAATTGCTGTAGCTAGGACTTCCAAAGCTATGTTGAAGAGCAGTGGTGAGAGTGGGCATCTGTGTGTTGTTCCAGATTTGTGAGAAGGCTTTCAGTTTTTCCCCATTGAGTATTATATTTGCTGTGGGTTTATCATAAGTGGCTTTGATTATGTTCAGTAATGCTCCCTTGATACCTACCAATGGACAGATCCTCTAGACAGAAAACCAATAAAGCAACAGAGATCCTGAAGGAAACAATAGAAGTTAGATTTAATTGATATCTTCAGGACACTACATCCAAAAGAATCAGAATACACATTCTTGTCAACAACACATGCAGCATTATCAAGAATTGACCACATATTGGGACACAAAGCTAACCTCAATAAATTTAGGAGCGTAGAAATTATCTCAAGTATCTTCTCTGACCACAATGCCATGAAACTAGAAATCAACCACAGGAAACGAAATGAGAAAAAACCTACTACATGGAGACTAAACAACATGCTACTAAAAAACCAGTGGGTCAATGAGGAAATCAAGAAGGAAATTAAAAATACCTTGAGACAAATGATAATGAAGACACAACCTCTCAAAATCTATGGGATGCCGCAAAAGCAGTGCTCAGAGGGAAATTTATAGTGATACAGGCCTTTCCCAAAAAAGAAGATCCCAAATTGACAGCTTAAGCTTCCATCTAAGCAAATTAGAAAAAGAACAAAAAAGACCCAAAGTCAGCAGAAGGAAGGAAATTATAAAGATCAAAGAAGAATTCAATAGAGTAGAAATTCAAAAAAACAATAGAGAAAATTAATAAAACCAAGAGCTGTTTCTTTGAAAAGGTAAACAAAATTGATACACCCCTGGCCAGACTCACTAAAAAGAGGAGAGAAAGAACTCAAATATAATTAAAAATGAAAAAGGAGAAATCACAACAGATACTGCAGTAATACAAAAAAAAAACATACAAAAATACTATGAACAACTCTATGCCAACAAATTTGACAATCTGGAAGAAATGGTCAATTTTCTAGAATCTTACAGCCTGCCAAAACTGAATCAAGAAGAAACAGACCAACTGAACAGACCAATCACTAGAAATGAAATTGAAGAAGTCATAAAAACACTCCCTACAAATAAAAGTCCAGGGCCATCTGGCTTCACAGGCGAACTATCAAGCATATAAAGAGGATCTAGTGCCCATCCTCCTTAAAGTCTTTCAAAAGGTTGAAGAAGAAGGAATACTCCCACCATTCTACGATGCCATCATCACCCTAATTCCAAAACCAGACAGAGATACCACCAAAAAAGAAAACTATCGGGCCAATATCTTTGATGAATATAGATGCAAAATTTCTCAACAAAATCTTAGCCAGCTGAATCCAACAACATATCCAAAAATTATACACCATGACCAGGTAGGGTTCATCCCAGGTTCACAAGGATGGTTCAACATATGCAAATCAATCAACATCATACACCACATTAACAGAAGTCAAAAATCATATGATCTTCTCGATAGATGCAGAAAAAGCATTTGACAAAGTCCAACATCCATTCCTGATCAAGACCCTCTGTTTCTTTTTTGAAATAAATTCTATGTCTTTGTCTATATTCTTCGTTTATTCATTCATCACCTTCCACCTTGCTGACTTCCTTTTGTTAATTATGTGTGTTCTTCTTTGGCTATTTCAGAATACCTAAGGCAGTTGTTTAAAATGTTCATCTAGGAGTTCCTGTTGTGGCTCAGTTGTTAACAAATCTGACTAGGAACCATGAGGTTACGGGTTTGATCCCTGGCTTTGCTCAGGGGTTAAGGATCCAGCATTGCTGTGAGCTCTGGTGTAGGTTGCAGATGTGGCTTGGATCCTGCATTGCTATGGCTCTGGAATAGGCCAGTGGCTATAGCTCCGATTAGACCCCTAGACTGGGAATCTCCATATGCCATGGGACCAGCCCTAGGAAAGGCAAAAAGACAAAAAAAAAATGAAAAAAAGAAAAAGAAAAAGTTCATCTAGCCACTGTGAAGCCTATGTTTCTTATGCTCATTTGCTTCAGATTTATTAATGTTCCTTTGAATGAGCCACATCTACCTTTTTATTTTTATATTTTGTGAGCATTTATCAAACGTTGCATATGCAGAAAAAAAAAAACAAAAACGCCACGTTACCCAGTCTTGTATCTTGGATATGTGCAAATGAAGACCTTTACTAAACAGTCCAATACAAAGCCTTAACGTGCTCTCAGGTCTTTTCTGAGGATGTGCCTTCACTGGGAGTGTGTATGTGCTTCCCCACCCCCCTAATCCTCTCCCTCCCACACAGTTGCTTTTAAGTATTTAATTTCCCTAAAAACCTCACCTTTGTCTTCTTGGCCCTTACATGTTTTATTGCATTCTTCTGTCAGTCATCTCTGACCTCCACATGTGTGCAGGTCTACAGTTGCCATGAACTTCTCCTGTGCCATTGAATCCATCATCACTTTTACGGCCACCAGCCTGATATGTAAAATGTCCCACCATCCCTATCTCAGCTTCAAGTCATGTGAGACAGAAATCAGATTCTTGAGACACTGCCTGGCCTGCCAAACCCTGCAATCAAGTTGCACTCTTGTGTTTCT
Source organism: Sus scrofa (assembly GCF_054392235.1). Lineage (NCBI taxonomy): Eukaryota > Metazoa > Chordata > Mammalia > Artiodactyla > Suidae > Sus > Sus scrofa. Next base: position 15,086,091 of record NC_139396.1, on the reverse strand, counting down.
CCCAATGGAGGACCAGTGGTTGGGTCCTCTACTGCACCATATTCATTCACAATGGGTGAGGAATAGAGGAGGCAGAATATCATGGAATTTGCTATCATTTTGAGTGTGACCCTTTCTCAATTGGCTATTCACTTGATTGCTTCAGATTACTCTTTGTCTTCTAGAGCTTCCACAGAGCTATTCTTACCTGATTGTTTCCTTGATATTTTCATGGGGTTAAAGACCTGGAGCCTCCTAATCTGCCATCTTGCCTATATCACTCCTCTCCTTCATTTCTGAAAGGTAGTTTTATCAGATACAGAATTCTTGGTTCATAGTTCTTCTTTTTCATTCCCTAAATATGAAAATCTACTAGGCTTTTTCCTTGATGCTTTCAAAATTCTCTTTGTCATGGGTTTTGTCAATTAACTATAGTATCTGTGTAGACCTGTAGTTTATCTTGTTGGAGTTCATTGAGTTTCTTGGATGTATACATTCATGTATTTCATCATATTTGAGGAGTTGGGGCATTTTTCTCCCAATATTTTCCCTGACTTCTGATTCCCTTTTCTGGGTGTAATTCCTATTATATGTATCATGTGGATTCCTATTATATGTATGTTGGCCTACTTAATGGTGTCCTATATGTCTGTTACATTCTGCTCAATAGTGTCCATTCTTGCCTCTCTCCACTCCTCAGAGTGGATAGCCTCAGTCAGTTCTTCTTCAAATAGGCCAATTCATTATTCTGCCAGCTCAAATCTGTTAGTAATTCCCCCAATGCCTTTTTCATTCCCAGCTGTACTTTTCAACACTAGAATATACATTTGATTCCTTTTTGTAACTTCTGTCTCTCTATTAGCATTCTCCATTTGGTTAGGCACCAGTTTCCTGAGTTTTTTTAGTTCTTTGTCCCAAATTTCACTTTGTACTATGGGAATATATAAGAGAGTGACTAAAAGTCCTTGTAATGCCTCACCGCATGAATCATATTTCCTTTTTTAATTTCCACACCTCATAAATCTTTGTTGAAAACTTTTGTGTTAAAAAATGTAAGGAGACATTGTAGAAATCAGATTCTCCCTTCTCATCATGATTTGATGTTAATGCTGTTTGTCTGGTTGTTGTTGGTGGTGGTATGGCTCCTGCTTCTTCAAGTCTAGCTTGCATTTGGGAAGATGTAATGGTTGTTATTGGTTGGAAGTTTTCTGATATGAGATGCCTATACTGCTTTTGGGAATTGATTGCAAATTAATATAAAGAGTTACTTTGAGGATATATTCTCATGTTCCATTCTACAAACATTTAAGATTCAAATATTTAGCAAAGAGTATTAAATACATGGTGACCTAGGACTTTTCCTTTTAAAAGTATTTGATTGGGAGTTCCCCTCATGGCTCAGTAGAAATGAATCTGACCAGCATCCATGAGGACACAGGTTCAGCCCCTGGCCTTGCCCAGCAGGTGAAGGATTCAGCATTTCCATGAGCTGTGGTGTGGGTCACAGATGTGGCTCAGAGCTGGCACTGCTGTAGCTGTAGTGGAGGCCAGCATCTAGAGCTCTGATTCTACCCCTATCCAGGGAACCTCCATATGCTACAGGTTTGGCCCTAAAAAGACAAAAATAAAAACAAAAACACAGTGTTTGTTTGGAAGTATTCAATGGTGATATATTTAAAATTTTTTTTTTTTTGTTTGGAGATACATTAGAAATCTATACATGGAACTTCCATATGACCCCACAATCCCACTCTTGTGCATCTATCCGGACAAAACTCTACGTAAAAGAGACATGTTCACCCTCATGTTCATTTCAGCACTATTCACAATAGCCAGGACATGGAAACAACCTAAATGTCCATCGACAGATGATTGGATTCGGAAGAAGTGGTATATATACACAATGGAATACTACTCAGCCATAAAAAAGAATGACATCATGCCATTTGCAGCAACATGGATGGAACTAGAGAATCTCATCCTGAGTGAAATGAACCAGAAAGACAAAGACAAATACCATATGATATCACTTATAACTGGAATCTAATATCCAGCACAAATGAACATCTCCTCAGAAAAGAAAATCATGGTCTTGGAGAAGAGACTTGTGGCCACCTGATGGGAGGGGGAGGGAGTGGGAGGGATCGGGAGCTTGGGCTTATCAGACACAACTTAGAATAGATTTACAAGCAGATCCTTCTGAGTAGCATTGAGAACTATGTCTACGTACTCATGTTGCAACAGAAGAAAGGGTGGGGGAAAAATGTAATTGTAATGTATACATGTAAGGATAACCTGACCCCCTTGCTGTACAGTGGGAAAATAAAAAAATAAATAAATAAATAAAATTTATCTTATATTGTTATTTCCCCCAACACACTTTTTTCTCCGAATGTACAGCATAGGGACTCAGTTACACATACATATATACATAATTTTTCTCCCATTGTTGTGGTGCATTGTAAGTATCTAGACATAGTTCTCGGTGCTACACAGCAGGATCTCATTGTTTAATCCATTCCAAGAGCAATAGTTCAAGCATCAGATCACCTCATACTCCCAATCCCTCCCACTCCCTCCCCCTCCCCCAAGGCAACCACAAGACTATTCTCCAAGTCCATGAATTTCTTTTCTGTGGAAAGGTTCATTTGTGCTGTATATTAGATACCAGATATGAGTGATATCATATGGCATTTGTCTTTCTCTTATTTCACTCAGGATGAGAGCCTCTAGTTCCATCCATGTTGCTGCAAATGGCATTATTTCATTCTCTTTTATATCCAAATAGGACTCCATTGTGTATATATACCACATCTTCCTTATCCACTCATCTGTTGATGGGCATTTGGGTTGTTTCCTTGTCTTGGCTATTGTAAATAGAGCTGCAGTGAACATGTGGGTGCATGTGTCTTTTTGAAGGAACATTTTGTCCAAATATATGCCCGTGAGTGGAATTGCTGGATCATATGGTAGTTCTATGAATAGATTTCTAAGGTACTTCCATACAGTTCTTCATAGTGGCTGTACCAGTTTCCATTCCCAGCAACAGTGCAGGAAGGTTCCGTTTTCTCCACACCTGCTCCAGCATTTGTTATTTGTGGACTGATGAATGGTGGCCATTCTTATTGGTGTGATGTGGTATCTCATGGTAGTTTTGGTTTGCTTTTCTCTAATAATCAGTGATGAGTGGTGTTGATCATTTTTTCATGTGCTTGTTGGCCTTCTGTATATCTTCCTTGGAGATATTTTGAATAAATACACACACACTCACACACACACACACAAACACACACACACACACACACACAGCCACACCATACCTTGGGCTGTCGGTGACTTTTTCAGTGACAGATAATAGAGTCTTTAGTACCTTTGAATCCAGTCAGTTTAGAGAATAGTATTGTTACCTAAAAGCACAATGTTGGATACCATATCTGTTTGAATTTCTCATCTTGTGTAAGTCAAACATTATACCTTTGGTATAATTAACAGCAAATTTCAGTGTTCCCCTCCCCCAGAGAGAGAACATTCTTTCTACTTCTTAAATTTTACTAATTAAAAAAAATTAAATTACAGTTGATGTACCATGATGTGTCAATTTCTGCTGTACACACATTCTTTTTCTCATATTTTCTTCCATCATGTTCTATCAAAAGAGATTGGATATAGTTCACTGTGATATACAGGTAGTATCTCATTGCTTCTCCATTCGAAGTGCAATAGTTTGCATCTCCTCACCCCAAAATCCCACTCAATCCCACTCACTCTCCTTCAACATAGCAACCACAAGTCCCTTCTCCATGTCTGTGAGTCTGTTTTTGTTCTGTAGATAGGTTCATTTGTGCCATATTTTAGTTTCCATATATAAGTGATACATATGGTATTTGTCTTACTCTTTCTGACTTACTTCACTTAGTATGAGAATCTCTAGTTGCATCCATGTTGCTTCTAATGGATTTATTCTATTCTTTTTTTATGACTGAACTGAGTAGGATTCCATTGTATATAGGTACCATGTCGTCTTTATGCATTCATCTGAAGATGGACATTTATGTAGTTACCATGTCTTAGCTATTGTGAATAGTGCTGCAGTGGACATAAAGGTGCACGCATCTTTTTGAATTATCATTCTGTCCAGATACATGTCTGGGAGTGGGACTGCTGTATCATATGCCAGGTGTACATTTATTTTCTGAGGAACTTCCACACCGTTTTCCTTAGCGGTTGTACCAATTTACATTCCCACCAACATGATAGGAGGGTTCTCTTTCCTTATTTGTAGACTTTTTGATGATGGCTATTCTGACTGGTGTGAGGTGAGACCTCATTGTAGTTTTTATGTGCATTTCTCCCATAATTATTTACACTTAGCATCTTTTCATGTGCTTTTTGGAAACCATTCTGTCTTTGGAGGAATGTGTATTTAGGTCTTCTGCCCATTTTTCAAAGGATTGTTTATTTTTTTAGCCTGAACTATATGAACCATTTTTATATTTTGGAGGTGAATGCCTTGTCCGTTGCTTCATTTTCAAGTACTTTCTCTCATTGTGTGGGTTGTTTTTCATTTTTTTATGGATTCCTTTGATGTGTATGAGCTTTTGAGTTTATAGGTCCATTTTTTTTTTCCTTTTAGGGCATGGTGGCATATGTAAGTTCCCAGGCTAGGGGTGGAATTGGAGCTGCAACTGCAAGCCTACAGCACAGAAACAGCAAAGTGGGATCCGAGCCTCATCTGTGACCTATACCACAGATGCTTAATTCACTATGTGAGGCCAGAGATCAAACCCGTGTCCTCATGAATACTAGTCAGTTTCATAACTGGCTGTGCCAAAAGGGTAATTCCCAATTTCTTTATTTTTGTGTTCTTTTTCATTATTCTAGAGGGGGCATCAAAAAGGGTTTGCTGCCATACTTATCGAAGAGTGATCTGCCTGTTTTCCTCCAAGAATTTTGATGTAAGTTTCTGGCCTTTCATTTTGGTCTTTAACCCATTTTGATTTTGTTTTTGCGCATGGTGTTGTATTGCTTGTATTCTTGATAAAGAATGACCCACCAGGAAATGGAGTTTCAAGGTGCAGACCATGCTATTTTAAATAGTCTGGATGGGGTAAGTATGAGAGAATATCCATTTGTTCTAGGCAAGAGAATTAGGGACCTAGGAGTTCCCACTGTGGCACAGTGGAAGTCAACAAACCCCTAGTCTGTGAATTTCCATATGTCATGTGTGCAGCCTTAAGAAAGGGAAAGAAGAAAGAGAGAAAAGAAGAAAGAAAAGAAAAATTAGAGCTCTTTAATACAAGGTGATAAAGGTGTGATTGAACAGATACCTACTTATGTTAGGGCATAAACTATTGGATAAAGAGAAATGTAGAAAAAGATCTAGAATTTTAATATAGCTTTGTAATATTTTCCTACTTTCTATGCTATCTTCAAAGTCCAGGATGACTTCAGACTTAGGGACCAATCTGCCTAATACATGGAAGAATGAAATATAGTTTTATCAAAAGAACATTCTGTAACTGAAGATTGCAGTCTGTATTTACTCAAGAGTAATGACTTGCAATAATAACAGCTAACATTATATGACACATCCTGCTTGCTGGACACTAATCAAAGCACTTTACCTTTATTAACATATGTTATTCTCACAGCATCCCTTGGAGATGGATGCCATTACTGCAACGCTCTTACTCCATTTAAAGTTCTGTAAACAGCGTTGCAGAGAAGTTAAGTAACTTTCCCTTAAGACATAGTTAAATAAGCCAGGATTTGAAGGCTACCTGTCTGGCTGCAGTTTCCATGCTTTCCAAACTTAACCTAAACCACTTCATATAACCCAAAGTGAAAAGGTTACAGAGTAGCTACAACCATATTTACAGGGCCTAGGATGAGGCTGCCCAGCCCTTCTTAAGCAAATAGCTGGTATTTTTCAGAATTGCCCCATGGCAATTGGCTCAAGGGAAGAAGGGAAAGATCATAGAGACCAGCTGATAGATGCACAGGGTTAACCAGCTTCAAAGGGTTTAGCAAAACGTTGATGATCTTCACATGTGGGATGTACCATAAGTACAAACTTTAATCCTGCACATGAGTTTAACTCAGGTCACATCTGGCCTGGATGGATGAGGATGCTGATGATTTTGGAGAGATGGCAGAGAGTGATGGCTTGAAGTGAGATCTTAATTCTCTGCTCAGGAATGGAAGCTGGGAAGCCTGGATGAAACAGGAATATTAGCCACTCGACCAGCTGGGGACTACCAACTGAACTGCCTTGATTCTCACCCCCTGTTGAAGGCAAGAATATTTAAAGCAAGCAAAGTCTGTGAAATCAGGTACAGAGTTTATTGTTAGAAACACAGTAGACTTAGCTATGTTGTCTGTTTGTCTAAGGCAGAGGCAAAGCAGTAGGATACACACAAAGGAGGAGTGAGAATGCAATCATCCCCATCATTGAGGAGTGTCCCAGAGAAGTGATTTAAAACACTTAGGGAAGTTCATCTGGGTCTTTGTTTCCCATTGGCCAAAGTTCTTATTTCATTTTGCACACCTGATCGGACCCAGGCCCTCCCCAATATGCATGCACATCTTTGGGTCAAGATGGATTCCTCACTGGCAGTAACATAGCCTAAGTTTTTATTGGCTGGTGACCCCTCCCTTTCTGACCCAGAGGAGTGTTTCTGTGCATGTGAAGTTGGTTCTCCTTCGCCCTAAGGATAGGAAGTGTGTGACCTCTTTATCTTTGACCCAAGCAGGGCTTAGGCCCTAAATGCCCATGATGTGTTCATTGCTTTAAGTGTCCAAAAAGGCCAATTCCACTTCTTTAACTTGTTCTTTGCATTTTTATCTTCAGGTATAAATAGGTGGCTGATAGGAAATGTTTATTCTCGATCCCATCTATCTCCTGACTCACGGAGAGGCTGATTTGGGAGGAAAGTGTCCTCCATACTCCCAGAGAGACACTGTGAATTCCCCTGTAAGGGATATGAGGCTTTATTATCTTCCCTCAGTAGAGCATTGGCATGAATCTACAAAGGCATAAGGCCATTGTCCTTAGTTACTATCCTCTTAGTTATTATTACCCAGGACTAAAGGATGACCTGGCCAGTGTCTGCACTTCATGGACAGTTACTGCTGAAGCACACCAGAGGTTAGGAATACTCCATACAACATACCCATGGAGTCATCCTTGCTTGTGTGCTAAAAGGTGATCCATTTCTAGAATTGCATGTGTTTCTTAGGACTCTTCTCATACCCAGTGCATTAGAGCAAGATCACCAGAAGCGAATCTTAGATGGGGACACTTGGGAAAATCCTTGAAAATGTGCTCATGAACTGGGGACTGAGGAAAATAGGATAAGGCAGGGGAAGAAACAGAACCTTATCCTGGTCCTCAAGGGACCTCTCTCTGGAGCATGAAGAACACAGAGTTGGTCCCCCTGGAGATGAAAGGGCTCAATTTGACCCTACCCCCTGCCAGATACCAGTTTCTGCTGATAGCATAGGCTCGTGACTTCTCGAATAAGGAAGTCTGTGCCTGGGTGTGGGTAATGCCCTGTGAAGGAAGCAGCTGTGAACCCTTAGCAACAACACTCAGCCACCAGGAAAGAGGCACCCCAGTGAAGGAAACCAGGTGCCACCAAGAGCCTCTGCCACAGACCTTTAAAGGGAAGGACAAAAACCATGGAGTTTGGAGTTCCCTCAGGCTCTGCAGGTTAAGGATCTGGTATTTTCACTGTTGTGGCCCTGGTTCCAGCTGTGACCCTGGTTACAGCTGTTCAGGTTCAATCCCTAGCCTAGGAAATTCCGCATGCCATAAGAATGGAAAAAAAAAAAGTGAAGGAAAGAAAGAAGAAAAAAAGTAAATTCCCATTGTGGTTAAGCTATAAGGAGCCAGACAGGTATCTATGAGGAGGTGGGTTCCACCCCTGGCCTCCCTAAGTAGGTAAAGGACCAGGCATTTCCATGAGCTATGGTGTAGGTCGCAAAGGCAGGTTGGATCTGGCATTGCTGTGGCTGTGCTGTAGACCAGCAGCTGTACTTCTGATTCGACTCATAGCCCGAGAACTTCCATATGCAACAGGTCTGGCACTAAAAATAAAAATAAAGTAAAACAATGGAGCTCAAAAAACTTAGAGGAAGGGCTAAGGGCAGGACTAGAAGGAGCAAGCACTGTCTCAAAGTTAGCTTAAGCCCCCCATTCTCAATCCCCACTGTGGGCCTGGGCCTCTCATGCAAAGGAATGGTTCAGCCCCTGTAGCCATTGGAGTAAGAGATTCATGGTCTAAAAGCATAAATGAATACCCAATTCTTTCTCCAAAGCCTGCTATCCCCCCTTGTGGGAAACCCATGGGCCTCCTATATACTGGAGCTACATGTCCCTCTGTACCACCTCTTCTCAGACCATTTCTTCAGAGGAGCCATGGAGGTAGGTGGCAGGGCAGGGTAGGTGCCATTCCTAACCCCCAGCCTCCCAAGAAGGAATAAAATGTGGCTTGGTGAGGAACCCAGAAACTTCCTACATAGACTGACCAGATAGACTGTTTATCCTGCCCTTGGCTGGGCACAGCCATAGACCAGGCATTACAGTGCCTCTAGAGGATTCTGCATATTTAACAGAAGAGTGTTGTTTCCTTTCATTCTACCATTTTAACAAAGAAGTTGACAGGGTTTTTGTTCCTTTGCTTGATTCCATATGGAAGACAATTATCACCACTTGCTTAGAAGAAAGAGGTGCCACTTTCTCTTTGTATTGGCCCCAAAACACACCACACCACACATGGACAAGTATATACTAGCAAAGGAGTTCAAGTGCAGGTATACATGCATATAAGCGCACACACACACACACATCCCTTCCCTTTTAGCTCTGGCTCTGGGAGACATGACTAAAGCCAAGAGGCCTAATTGGAAACAAGGTGCCCCAGGCTCCATCTCCAGGTATTCCCAAGCTGCCCCCACCAAAGCTGGCCAAGGTCCACTCAAATTCTCCACAACTCCAGTTGATGTACTAGAACCAGTGTTTCATCTGTTCTTCTGAAATCCATCCAGTCAAGATTTTCTAATTTCCCCCAACTACAAACTCTGCTTTTATTCCATGCAAATCCCCCTGTACCACCAAAGCCTTCAGGCCTGTGGAGATTGATCGTGCATGATCATTCAGGGCCCAAGGCAAAAGAAAGTGGCCAGTCCCAGACTGAGCACTGGGGCACTGAAGATGTGAGTGTGAGGGCCTGGCTGAGGAGGTGTGGCCTGAGCTGGATATAGGAGTGAGTATCCAGCTCCTTAGCCTGTGACTAGATGACTGGGGAGGGTTTGCCTGAGGTCCTTGGTCCTGGGTCTGGGTGGCTGGCACAGGGGCAAGACTCACAGGATGAGGCCAGTGATTGCAGGGCTGGCAGTGGGGGAAGATGTCCTTCACTTGTGTTGTGGGAAGATGAGTGTGCAGCTTCTGGCTCTCATTTAGCTGTTGGAAGACTGAGGAAGTGTTGAGAATGAAGGCCATTTTAAGACATATCTCCCTTCACACAGGGCCAGCATTCAGAACAAAAACCCACTGATTCTTTTCATGTCTCCCAAGACAGCAAATACCATGGTGTTCTCCACAGTTGAGGGAATGAGTTATAGCAGTCTAAAAAAGGTGCTGAGAGGTGCGTGTTGGAAATGACCTGGAAGGTTTTTCCTCCATCCTTAACAAGTATTTCCTAGAGGATTACATCCTCGGTTCTCGATCGTGGCGTGTGGACTAGGTAGAGAAACTCAGAGACACAGTCTAGGCCAGCAATCCCTTTAAGGATTTTGGTTCGTGGTGACTCCAGTCAATCTAAGATCCTCTCTTTTCTTTTCTTCCCTTTACAAATTATTGTAAATGGGAGAATTTCCAGGAGTCACATAGTAGCACAGCAGAAATGAAGCTGACTACTATCCATGAAGTTGTAAGTTCCATATATGGCCTTGCTCAGTGGGTCAGGAACGAATGTTGCCATGAGCTACTGTGTACATCTCAGATGTGGTTTGGATCCTGCATGGCTGTGGCTGTGGTATATGCCAGCCTCTGTAGCTCCAGCTCAACCCCCAGCCTGGGAGCTTCTATATGCCACAGGTGCAACCCTAAAATACAAAAAGAAAAAATAAAAAGAAATAATATTTCCACCCAAAAAAGCTCTTAAAGATATCAAATTTGCAGACCTTGTTCCATTACACTGCTTTTTTTCACCCTAAGATGAGGAAAAATACTGTGAACTATAAGTGCAATATACCAGGCCTTGGCAGACGTACCTGACTCACCAAACATGAGATGTGTTTAATAAACACTCTACAAAAGTGGTCAGCAAAGTCCAATTAACCACGGGTTTTGTGAGTGGAGGTCTGTTGGACCACAGCCACACTTGATCTTTCTGTACTGTTTATGGCAGTTTTCACATACAACAGCCAAGGTGAGTGCTTGCAACACTGACAATAAAGACTACAACACCTAAAAGGTTTACAATCTGGTCCTTTACAGAAAATTACTCCTCCCATCTGGGGAAAGACCCTAGCTACCAATACTAACAAGAAGAGCTTCCAGGAAACCCCTTCCTCCATTACCTCCTTGGCAAGCCATCCAGTAAACTTGGTTTGTGTCCTCTCTCCTCCCTTCCTCAGTGATTTCCTCTCTCTCTCTGTATATGTGTGTAGGTGTTGCTAGATCTAGAGGCTCCTGAGAAATGGCCCTGATAGTCATCCACAAGTGCTGGCCCTGCTGGACTTCCACTGGGACTGTGCACGTCCTTTCAGTCTTGGTGTACAGATCCGGCCATCATGGGTCCCACCATGGCTGGTCTCTCAGCATTGAATGTGCTCTAGTTCAGCTCACTGAACTCTCAGGGAATTTCCTTGTTAAGCATGGCTGCCCACGTGTTGAGAACTCATGGCGGGTGTGTGCATTTCTGACCAGCAGGTTCCATACTTAGTTGTGATGCTAAGGTTCTGACAGCTGATCTTTCAGCATTTCACTCTTGTCTCCTTGTCTGTGATGTGATGGGAAGAGAAGAGCACCCACTGCCTTCCTCTTGGCTTGTTTTTATTCCCAGCTGGGTTACCAAAATCTAAGGTTAGCAAGAAACTACACATCATTGCAGACGCCCTGTTCAGTGTCTTCTGTATTAAATATGGTGATGGGTTTAAATACAGCTAACACTGCCCTTCTGGGAGCCAAAGCTTCTAATCAGACTGTTCACTCCTCATCATTTTTGTCCTTACTTCACAGTGTGGCAAAGTTTAGCTAAAAGTGATTAAAAATGACAATATCCACTTTGGGAAACCCTAAGCCTTAACACGGTTTTCCACATCCAGAAATTCCTCAATAAAAAGAGACCTAAAAATAGTTTTCAGTTAATCATACCATTTTCCAGAATGTAGGAAAAAATCAATGTATAAACTCTGTTAAATAATCTAAAGCTGTTCTTGTACCAGTTGATATTTTCAAACCAGTATGTACTTCAATAATTATACATAATCTCAAATGTTCCAAACAAAAAGCAAAAAATATCCATGCCAGTTGGCTCCTTAAAGACACATCTCCTTCTCTAGCTGCAATTGTAATTGTGAGGAACTGTATAGCAGTGAGTTAAATGAATGACCACAGCACTAGGTTACAATAAAATCAAGAATGCTGTGCATTCACTGCTGTAAAACAATTAAAAAATTTTAAGACTTGGTCTATAAAGGGAAACATTTTTAGTACTAGACAACTTTCATAATATATCTTCATGATTATATCATAGTGTGAAATATACTGAGCATAATATACATTATAATAGATTCTGACCTATTTTCCCATGAAAAGCCTAATTAACCGAAATATATCAAATTTCCAACATATGTTTTTTTGCTCAGATAAAACAACAACAAATTTAAGATAAAATGCAAATATGCCTTATAACTGATCAGAAAATCAGTGGTTCAGTGATTTGCAGTGAGTGGTACAAATCATATGACCTTATACAGCTTCTCTATAAACAGTGTATATGAATTCTAAAAGTGTGGCCTTAAAAATTTTAACATCAAAATTGACGTGTTGTTCTTTAAAAACTTTTTGAATTTGGAGATCCCTCTGTGGCACAATGGCTTAGGGATCTGGCATTGCCTCAGCAGGCTTAGGTTGCCTGGGAACTTCTGTAAGCTGTGGGAGTAGCAAACATGTTTTTTTGTTTTAAATTTAATATGAGAGGTTTTAATTGAAACCTTGAGAAATCCCTAATAAATGTATTTTAGCTAATGTTTCTTAGAGAAATCAGAATTTTTAAATTTAGTAAACAAATAGATGTAGTTGCCATGCAATCATTTTACTTCTATTCTTTCCTACAAATATCAGGGGTCAGCAAAAATGTTCTGTAAAATACTTTAGGCTTTAAAGACTATACCTTACCTGTCGTAAATAATCAACTCTGCTGTTGCAGCATGAAAGCAGGCACAGGCAACACCCAAACAAGTGTGACCATGTTACAGTAAAACTGTATGTACCAAAACAGATAGTGGGCCAGACTAGACCCACAGGCTGGCCTGTGCCAACCCCTATCTGCATCATCTTTTGTCTTTTTTTTTTCTTGTCGTTTTGCCATTTCTTGGGCTGCTCTCATGGCATATGGAGTTTCCCAGGCTAGGGGTCCAGTGAGAGCTATAGCCACCAGCCTACACCAGAGCCGCAGCAATGTGGGATCCGAACCACATCTGTGACCTACACCATAGCTCAAGGCATTGCTGGATCCTTAACCCACTGAGCAAGGCCAGGGATCAAACCCACAACCTCACGGTTCCTAGGTGGATTCACTAACCACTGCGCCACGATGGGAACTCCCATAATCTTTGTTCTTTAAAAGCTTAAATTCTGGAGTCCTTCATTATCAATGCGGAATTTACATTTTCTTAATGTTTGTTTATTTATGATTGAAAATTAAAGTTTTACATATCTTACATCATTTATGCATGATTATAAATGCCTACATACACACATACACAGGAATGATGATAGAAGAAAAAAAAGGTGGCATATGAAAAAAGGAAGGACATGAATACTGGGACTTTGTGTATACTAGCTGTTCCCCATATGAAGAAATTAATACTGTTGGCTTTTGTACACTCAAGGAAAATAAGCTTAATTGTGGCTCACAGGCATACTTTCAATTTCCAAGAGTTGTTTTGGACTTTGATTCTGCCTGTAACCATATGCCTCAGAATTTGTGTTAGGTTTTCTAGCAGTATACTTTGCATTGGCTATGTTCCCAAGTTAAGAAGTACAGTTTCAGCAAGGTACAACTCTTGGCTCAGTTTTGCAGGATGAAGTCAGGAGTGACACAATGTCAAGATGATGAAAAACACCAAATTGGCTGAAGTTTATTGGAGCATCCTTACATCAACCACATCTTCAAGAAATGCAACTGAGATTTGTTCTTGTGGAAATGGTAAGTAAGCCCACCACCTGTTGTGGCGGGGAGATCAGTGGTCCAAACACTCTGGCACCCAGCTCTTCAGTTACAGAGGATGTCCATGTGTCTTGGGGATTCCTCCAGGTGATGACCTCTCTGTCTGCTTCCAGCTAGCTGAGGTCTGTGTGCTCTTATCATAGCTTCAAACCCTCATTATATTCCAAAAGCCATACAGCTCTGATTCCAGTCTGTAACCCATGGATTGTGGAGACAGCTGATGTATGGAGAGAGCATTTAACTTGCTATCATCTAGCTGCACCCTTGTAATTTCACTCAAGGGTAGGGATAATTCACACACTTGACAATACTTGCAACTACTAACACCTAATTCTTTTCATGATGTTTTTCACAAATCGAAGAACATGGGACTGAAAGAAAGGAAAAGAGGAGGGAGGGAGAGAGAGACCAAACTTATTAAGACCCTAGAATGTCAGTGCATCTCTATGCAGAGGGAGATAAAGCAGTGAGTGTTTCTGAAAGGGAAAGGAAAGAAAAAAGTGGGGGAAGGGCAGAAATATGAAGTGTATTGGTCAGGGTTCTCCAGAGAAGTTTCAACCAATAGAAATGTGTATAGGGATAGATATTGGTTCATTTTAAGGAACTGACTCATGAGATTTTGGAGGCACAGTTAACCCAAAATCTGATGGGGAGTCCAGCAGGCCTGCAGACTCAGGAAAGAATTTTGATGAGTCCAAAGGCTGTCTGCTGGCAAAATTCCTTTTTGCTCAGGGAAGATCATTCTTGGTTCTTTTACAGCCTTCAGCTGCTTTGATGAAACCCACCCATATCATAGAGGGTAATCTTTTTTTACTTAAAGTGTCCAACCATTTAAATGTTAATCTCATCCAAAACATACCTTCACAGAAACATCCAGGACATCTGATCATGTATCTGGGCACAGAGCCCCAGCCACATTGACACCTAAATTAACCATCATATAAAGAGAACTCGTGGTGAGGAGAAAGGCATGTGCACAGAGAGAGATGAAGTATGTTTTTCTTCGTTTCTGGTTACTCTGTTCCATCATGTTGTAGCAGGAATACTTGAGTTCCAACTAACTCAAATACTGTAAAATTTACACAATGAAAATTTCCTGAAATATGTCATAAACTTTCTTATCTAACCCTAAAGTGTTGGAAGATATGCAAGATCAAAGCAGGAGTCTCTATCTAGTTTTTGTACTTAAAATGTACCTTTCCTCTTTGAGAAATTTAAACTGAATTTTGAGATAGTTATACATCCACATACAATTGTAAGAAATTATAGCGCTCCTGTGTACCCTTCATGGTTTTCACCAGTGGCAACACCTTGCAAAATTATAGTACAAGAGTTTAACAAAATTAGTCACGTTGATACAGTCCATCGATTATATTCAGGTTCCCAAGTTTCTCATATATGAATTTTGTGTGTGTATGTGTCTGTGTGTGTCTGTGCATGTATATACCTCATGCAATTTTATCATATGGATGTATCCATGTATTCACCGCCAAAGTAAAGGCACAAAACAAGAGTTTCATTCCCATAAGGATCCCTCATGTTGCCCTTTTAGTCACACCCACTTTTCTTCTGTCCCCTTAAATTCATCTTTAATCAAAGGTAACCCTGACTATTTTCTTCCTAATTTTATCAGCTGGAGAGTATTATATAATTGGAATCATACAGGATGTAACCTCTCGGGGTGGGCTTTTTCATTCAGTGTAACTTGCATGGTAATTTACCTAAGTTGTTATTTTTAGCAGCAGGGGACTCTTTTTCATTGCCGAGTTCCTAATATTGAATCAACATTGCATATGAAGAATTAATTCTACTTGGTCATAAGGTATCATTCTATATATACATGATGGATTTAAAATGCTAAATGTTTTGAGAGAGCTTGTGTGTATCTTCATGAGAGATACTCATCTATACCTTTACAGTTTTGTACTTTCTTTGTCTGCTTTTGGTATCAAATTAGTACTGGCCTCATAAAAGATTAGGAAAAGTTTCCTCTTCTAATTTCTGGAAGAGATGATGGACAGTTCTACTTCCAATGTTTTGTAGAATACGTCAGGGGAATCATCTGGACCAGGACATTTCTTTTTCAGAAAAATTTAAATTATGAATTTAGTTTCCTTAATGATTATGTAACTTTTCAGATTATCTATTTTATCAGGTATGTTGGTATCTGATTTTTGAGGGGTTGTTCCATTTTCTCTAGGACACAATTCATGAGAACAGTAAAACTGTTCATAGTAATCTCTCACTGGCATTTTAATGACTACAGGATCTACCATGAGAGCCCATTTCCCGCCTGATATTGATGATTTGTATCTTGTCTATTAGTTTTGTCATAATTACAACAGGTTAATGAATTGTATTTTACCATTTGAAGAATGAAATTTTTTCCATATTTGTTGTTTTTCTGTGTGAATTACATTGATTTCTGCTTTTATCTCTATTATTTCTATCCATCTCTTTTGAGTTTATTTTGCTCTTTCAATTTTCTTGAAGTAGAAATTTAAACTACAGATTTGAAACATTTCTTAATTGCATAATGTGAGCATTTAGTGCTATAAATATTCCTCTCATCTTGGCTTCAGCAGGGTTCTACAAGTTTGATATGTTGCACTGTTTTCACTTAGTGCTATGTACTTTTTGTTATTATCTTTGAAATGACTTCCTGCTTGACCCATCGTTTATGACTATGTGGTTAACTTTCAACGTTTTTAGAGGTTCTCCTGTTGTGTGTTATTTAAAAATGTAGTTTGATTCCATTGTGGTTGAAGAATGTATTCTTCATGGTTTCATTTCTCTTGAATGGGTTGAAGTGTGTTTTATTGCTCAGGATAAGGCAGAAGATTCATGAGTACATTAAACAAAACATGTAGAAGTTCCTTCATGGCTCAGGAGGTGAGAGGATCTGGCATTGTCACTGTTAGTGTGTGTAGACATTCTATAATCATGCATAAATTATGTAAGCTATTTAAAGTTTACTTTTCAATCATAAATAAATTCCAACATAGGATAGAAAGATAATGTAAATTCTACATTGATAATGTAAGATGCCAGAACTTAAGTTTTAAAAGACCAAGGATTGTGCATGTAGGGGGGAGGGTATACCGGCCTTTGTGTCCAGTCTGGCCAACAGCCTGTTTAGGTAAATACAGATTTGTTTTAACATGGTCACACTTAAAAATAAGTGTTGCCTGTGGCTGCTTTCATCCTACAACAGCAGAGTTGACAATTTAAAACAGATGAAGTATAGTCTTTAAAGCCTGAAAATATTTACATTGTGATCCTTTACAAGACATTTTCGCTGACCCCCAATATTTGCAGAAAAGAATAGAAGTAAAGTTACTGCATTGCAAAGACGTACATTTGTTTACTAAAACTAAAACTTGATTTCCACAAGAAACATTAGATAAAATATACTTAGGCTTCACAAAGAATTGATCAAAGACCTTATGTATTAAATTAAAACCATTTTTTCCCTCACTGACACTGTGGCATATGAAAGTTCCCAGGAGAAACCCTAGATCCTTAACCCTCTTCACTAAAATCAGAAAATTATCACTGGTTATATAAGGTCTTAGGACTTCCTTTATCAAAAGCTACCTGGGGGTGGAAGCCAGTGGGCTGGTGAGGTTGGGACCACTGAGCTCAACATGATCTAAGTCTCCCCCCAATACATTAACGGGCCAAGAAATTTGAGTCACTCATTCCCCCCATTGTTTTGTCCTCACTGGGGCAAAGAGGCAGCTGCCTCCACCATTTTGAACATTGCAACAACACAACTAAGACGATAGGATGCTCTCCTTCCCACAAGGCACTGAGGCAGAAAGTCCTATTCTTACAGCCAAGCCTTTTCCTCTCTGGACAGGCCACCCCCACGGGACACCCTGGAGGAGTGGAGGATCACCCCAGCCTGTCATGTGGCCACTTCAGAGAGGCAGAGAGCAACTCTCTAGAGGTAAGGGCTGCCTCCATCCTCCATTCTCACAACTGGTGAGTGTCCAGAGGGCTGAACGGCACAAAAGCAGCTCTCTATCCCCAGAGTTTTCCGGGATGCAGAGCATGGAACCGATGCCCCAGAAGCCCCCTAGCCCAGCAGGCTGGAGACACAGGGATGATGAGGCTGTCCCTGGGGCTCGTGAGAGCTGTGTACTCCCAGGAACAGCCTGGGCATCCTTGTCTCTGTGGAGGAAAGACTTAGTCATTCACCTGTGGATCCAGACTGCCTGGGATCTCACACATGCTTCGTTCCCCACAGATCCCCTCTCTGTCCTCAGACGACCCATCTCTGAATACACAGGCACATGCAAGATGACAGGGGACCAAGTGCATTTCTCAACAGAACGATTTTATCCATGTTTTACATCCCCCATCGCAAAGGAGCTACTGTGCCCACCCACACACACCCAGACCCAAGTCCCCACCACCTAACCCCAGCCACCCCCACCCCCTCCTGGCTCTGGTCATTCTGTCCTTCCTCCCCACCCCTATGGCAGCCAGGAAGGTTGCTAGGATGTGGAGGAGCCCAAGGCTTCCATGGGGGCTGCCCAGTTGGACTGGCCCTGGAGTGCTGGCCCACCATTCCTTACTGGCTGCAGTGCCACTTCCTCCTCCTCCATATGACACATGGGTCACACCTGCTCCTTTTGGGCTGGGAAGGGTCAACCAGCCCCAGAGCCAGGGTGTGCCACCCAAAGCCTCGCAGGTCAGCCCTAGGCCTGGCCAGCTCCTCAGCAGCAGCCAGGCCTCCACACCGA
Source organism: Sus scrofa (assembly GCF_054392235.1). Classification (NCBI taxonomy): domain Eukaryota; kingdom Metazoa; phylum Chordata; class Mammalia; order Artiodactyla; family Suidae; genus Sus; species Sus scrofa. The sequence continues at coordinate 15,067,901 of NC_139396.1, read as the reverse complement.
GCCCGCTTTCTAGACTTGGCAGCTTCCAGGGGGCCTGAGCTGAGGCCCATTCTCTGGGGCACAGGGGCCTGGAAAGCTTGCTGGGCCCTCTGCCCTGCAGTGCAGATAAGACCCGAGGCAGGGACAGGGCTCTGTGGCAGCCCCCAGGGCAGCAGGCTGTGGTGAAGGCCCAAGAGGAAGGCCAGGCTGGGGAGCTCCTCCTCATCCTCACTGAACCCGTGACCCAGCCCTGGGGCTCCAATAAGAGGAGAGGCCTCCCTGAGAACCTTGCTGGCCCTGGGTCCTGATGGAGGGCCTGAGCGCTTGGTGCCCTAGTGAGGACATGGCTGTGCTGTTCCAGCCTGAGGGGGCTCCTGATATCCTGGAGAGGGCACAGAGCCTTTGTGCCTGAACAGGCCCCTGTCTGTTTGGGGGTGCCTTAGATGGCCATGGAAATCCATCTGGGGTGTCCAGGTTTCATCTCTGACCCCGGGCTGTGGGCCTTGCTCATTCCTCTGGGCATCTTGTTGGGCCACAGACTCTGAAGGTCTTGAGTCCATGTGGGGTGCCCTGTGATTGGGAGTGGCTGGCACCCCGTCGTCCTCCTCCAAGGCCAGGACTTGTGTCTGCACTAGCTGGTGGGAGAGAGGTGGACAGTGACTGCTATGCACCCTCCAGGGAGAGCCGGGGCTTATGGGCAGGGAGAGGTGAGATGGGACTCATATCCACAGACAGAGCCTGTGGCACTCCTGCCTTCCTCCTGCACCTTATCCCCAGCAGGGTCCTTGCCCTGTCCCCGGCTCCCCTCCTCCCCTTCCATTCCTCCTGCCCTGCACCCAGCTGGGCAGCCTCCTGGGTGCAGGGCCTCTACGTAAGGGGAGGGAGGGACAGAGCCTTCAGGGCCTCCTGCACTAGGGCCCTCCCCGGCCCTGGCTGACCTGGGTCTTTTCCTCCTGTATTTCCAGGGTCACCTGGGTTCCCACCCTGCCCCCAGTCTCCCTAGTGTCAGTCCCTCCCCTGGCCACCTCTTCAGGGGAGAGTCCTTCCTCCTGCTCCAGCTCCTCAGCCAGGCCGGAGAGATCCAGCTCTGGTTCTGGGGAAAGCAACTCTGCCAGGAATCGGGGGTGAATGACTGCCTCCACCTGGAATGGAAGGAAGAGGCTCTGAGCAGCCTTGGCCGGAGTGCTCTGGGAGGCGGGAAGACCTGGGAGAAATGTGACTAGCAGAGGTCAATACAGAGCCCCCCTCACAAAGGGGGAGCTTTCAATCTCCCATAGGTATTGTCTACTCTCACATAAACACACACACACACTCACAAGCAGGTGCACATGCAGACACATGGGCTCCAAAGCACCAACACATAGGCACCGACACAGACACACAAAGGCCTACAAAGAGAGAGAGACACACACATGTACAACTTTCACATCCACATATACACATCCTATGCACCAAAGTACACTCAGACACACAGGAAGACACACAGATGTCAGGGTCAAGGACCAGAGCATAAATCCCATTATCCTGGGCCAAAGCCAGAACTAGGGTGCTAAGAGCATCTCTCCCTGGAATCCTGGAGTCTCAGACTCCAGGCCCAGCCCACCTTGGTGTCAAAGTCCTCCTGGGAACACAGCTTGTCCACGTAGCTGAGGAGATCCGGGTCTGGGAAGCAGCCGTCCTCGTCCTGTGGCAGCTCATATCCATCGTCTCGACATTCCATACCTGACTCCCCTGTGGCTGAGGGGCCAGGACCCACCAGTGCCTGCGGGACGTCCCCATGCTCCCTGCGAGCCTCAGGGGGAATCTCCTTGGGGGCCTTGTTCTCCAGCAGCTGCCAGGGTCTGCGTGGCCTTGGGTGGGTGTGCTGGACCCTGGGGCCGTGTTTCCTTGGAGCACAGGCTGAGGCAGAGCAGGAGGAAGGGAAAGTGAGGGGACCCAGCGCCCAGAAGCTGACCCCTGAGCAGGCACAGGGGAGGGCATTGTTGTGGGGCAATGGATATGCCTGTGGGAAGGGGGAGGTTCAGCCAGAGCCTCAGGTTTTGTGGGAGGCCAGATTCAAGTCAGGGACAGGTAAAAGTCAGGTGTGAGAACGTGTGGAACATCTAATGATCAAGGGTCTCCCCACCAGCACACTTGTTAGGCAGATTTCACAGGGGCCCCTTAGACAGGGAGGAGGGTGATGAGGTTCTAAATGGACCAGGTCCACACCGCAGAGGGGAAAAGTGGTGACTGAGACCCCCTCAGGGGCTATCCGTGTTGAAAGACCAATGCCCCCTTGAGGAAAAAGGACCAATCTGGGAACAGGGACCAGGCCTAGGCCTCTCTTACCTGTGCCTTGACGTCCAGAGGGAAGGTGATTCACAGACTGAGTGCCCCTTTTGCGGGATGTGGGTTCCTGAGGAGCCAGCTTTGGTGGAGCTGGAGGTGGCATGCCCTGTGCCCGCGTTGTGCAGGACACGTTCCCCATCCTGATCTCATCCTCTGCCTCAAATTGCATGAACCTGGGGGGTGTTGAGGGACAGGCCCCAGTGAGAAAACCACCTGGGCTCTGGAGCCCACCCAGGGCAGCAGGACCGAGGGGGTGAGGAGAGGGTGTCCTTGGGGCTGTCAGGGCCCTGTGAGGTGCTGTCGCAGTAGGGAGCTGCTCTGGCGCAGGTCCAAGATCTGGGCCTCCTCCTGCCTGACCAGCCCTGGAGCTGGAGGGCATGGCCCAGCAGAGACCCAGGTCAATCTCTGGGACCAGGCTTAGGGGACACCTTGTGGGTGGTGGTGGCCCCTGCTCATGTGCCCCCGGACCTTGTCTGACCCAAACAATGGAGATGGTCAGTGGCCTGGTCAGGTATGTGTCCCGCAGAGCCCTTGCCCGAACCCAGAACCTGGGGCTGGGAGTGAGAGTGCGGGAAAGCACGCATGAGACAGGGCCCAGCACAGGCTGGAGTGGGGATCCTACCCTTAGAGGTGAGGCATCTCTTGCCACTGAGAGCTAGCTGCTCCTTTGGTTTTGTTTGGAAACTAGGAGATTCACATGCAGAAATGACAGGGAGGGCCAGAGACCCATGGGCTTCCCCAAGGATGGCCGTTTGCCCATTCCAGCCACTGCTGATGAGGAGAGGCCTACCACATGCTAGGTCAGTGATGGCCAGGCACCCAGCATGAAGGGGTGCCAGGCTGCCGGGTGGAGTCCTCACCCCTGCACAGCCCCCATGCCTTCAGGGGACCCCCTCCTGGGCTGCCTTGCTCCCCAAGGCCATCCTGAGGCCTCCCCACATAAGCATCACGGTAGGGCAGAGCTCCTGGGACAGGCAGGCTGGAAGAGCCAAGCTCTCCAGGTGGCAGAGGGGATTCTGGAGGCCAATAGGATTTGGGGATTCAGGGAACAGGAGGTGTCAGGTGCCAGCCTCCTCTTGCATCCTCTCTAATTGCTAGCACCTGAGCCAGATCCTGCCCTGGGGCCTGCCCATCACCCACCACCCACCCCACCATGTCGCCCATGGCCCAGGACCCTGACTCACTTTGCTGCCATTTCATAAAAGGCCATCCTCTCAACGGTGCTCATGTGCTGCCATTCCTGCATGGCCTGCCGCATGCCCTCCTCCAGCGTCATGGTGGGCTTCAGGCGAGCCAGGGTGCGAAGCACTGGGCTGTAAGCCCTCAGGGTCAGTCTCTTGGTACAGCCCAGCCCCCAACTGCCCAACCCCACCCAGCTCCAAGGCCTCCATGGGCCCCACCCCTGCCAAACCCAGGCTCAAGTGGGGGAGATGAGGGTGTCTGGAGAGCAAAGGCAAGCCTTCTTGGTGCCTGGTACCACCACCTCCCACTCACCAGAGGGTGATTGTCCACTCCCTGGCTATAGCTGGGACACTCTGGCTGGGGGCGGGTTGCCATCTCATATAAAAGGAACCCCCTCAATGAGGGGGGCATGGTGCCAGTGTCCCTGGTAACAGGTCTGAGAAGCCCAAGGATTCTTCTGCCCAGGTCTCTGCACTAGATGGCCTAGTCCCCCTTTTCGGAGGGACCTCGGGTCTAGGAGGGATGTTCCTGCCAGGTTCACAGCTCTAGGAGGATAGACCCTTCCCCTTAGGACAGCTCGACCACCTCCCCGTTCACACAGGACTTCTTCAGAACAACAAGGACTGGGCATGCATAAAGCTCCGTCCTGGGCATGAATGTCCTAAGCCTTATCTGAAGTGATACCCACTGGCTGCCAGAGGCCCAGGTCCATGTTGAAAGGAGGTAGCACCAGAGAAGCAGGTCCCATTCAAACTCTGGCTCCTCACATCCGAGCAGGACCCTCTCGGACTGCTCTCCTGCACTCAATGTTATCATGGCAGTGCAGAAAGTGAGAGAACTGGTCTTGCATGGTGGTGGTAGCTGAGCTAAGGCAAGGACGGGATGTCATGGACTGGACGTGGGACACATCTGAGTGCAGACGTGCCTCCTCATAGCATGGACATTGTTGTCAACCCTCCTTCTCTCGAGGTGAAAGGATGCCTGGAAACCTAAGCAGGGAGGCCATGCCAAGGTCCTGTATATGCGAAGGCTCCAGCTGAGGTAATGAGGGCCTGAGAGGTCACTTAACATGAGAAAGCAGGAGAGAGCTTCCGCATCGGGGCTCTGGGACAGGTGGCTGCTGGCCAGGGACTTGAAGCGCTGCCAGCATCGGAAGTTCTGATAGACGCTGTTATGGTGAGAGGCGTCCTCCTGAGGGCCCGTGTGCTGGGAGGCATGCAGGCTGCCTGCCCCAGAGGTGCCATGTGGCCACGGCCCAGAGGTCCCTGGGGGCAGGATGAAGGCAATCTGGGCAGCTGTTGGTGCCGCTTGAGGAGGAAGGCCTGAGGCCAAGCCTCCCTTGCCAGCCTGAGCTGCTGCAATAGCTGGGGCAGCCACCCCGCTGTCCCCCACAGGGCTTGCTCTGCAAAGGGGTGCAGGACACAAAGCACTCCCCATGAGGGCCCTGGAAGCATTCCCATTGAGGGGGGCCTGAGGGCGCCCAAAGGCCTGAGACTGGTGGGGCAATGCTGACCTCCCTCCTGACCAGACTGGGACAGGGATGTTGCCAAGCCCCGGGGCAATGGGGCCATGGTCAGCAGGAGTCACCCGAGGTGTCATGGGGCGAGCTGGTTGCAATAGGGTGCTGCCAGGCAGGAGTAATGGGGCCATGGGTGATGGCAGGTGCTGCTCCCAAGCTGGCTGGGGTTGGGAGCCAGGAGTGAGGGGAGGATAGGTGCGTGAGGCCCCAGGGTGCATGACCACATCCGTGCCCAGCAGTGGAAATGCTGTGGAGAGAAAGGAAAGGGGTGAATGGAAGAGGAGAATGGGCGACATGGATGGAAGCTCTCTGGGGACTCAGAGGGCACACCTCCGTGGGAGAGGGCACATGGCCCGAGGAAGCTGTGTGTTGTGCAGATGTCGTGGAGGGATTTTCATGGTCTGACCTGCGGTTGAGAATGACTTCCCTGGTGACCTTGATCCCCCACACCAAGTTCCCTGCCCCTGTCTACCGAGAAATGCTCAGCTCAGCAGCAGGGATGGGAGAACCTCCCTGAGGAGCTCCCTGGCACCTCGTCCTCACAGGCTGTCCCCACGTCCTGGACATGAGCATGCCCCTCAGCAAGGTCACTGGCAGGTAAGGGCCTTCTCCAAGGTCCTTCCAGGCACCGTGAGGCCTTTGATGGACCTCCACTGTCTAAAGTCGAAGGGCCTCACATCCTCCTCAACCCTTCCTCTCGGGATGCTCAGCACATATCTGTTCTGTCATTCTTTCCTGACCTCACAAACACCTTTCAAAGGCTGCAAAGAACGCTCTGCACACAGAACCCTTAGACAAACACAGAACAGACCCCCGAAGCATGCACCTGCCTCTCCGAACCACCCAGAGTGGACACTTCACGGAGGCTAAGGTGTGCCACCCCATCCCGATGGCCCTGAATCCCTCCCACCATGCAGTTCTGCTTCTCAGAGAGAAGTCTGAGAAGTCGGTGTGTGTCCCCTGCATGTTTGCCACTTCCCATCCAGGGATGGCTTCCGACGATGAGCATGGGCCCAGGGCGGCTCATGTGACAAGGTCAAGGGAGTGGAGGCTGCCTGGGGTCCTTCCCCTTCCACCTCCCAATAATGGAAAGTGAGGACAAACTGAGAAGCAGGCAGGAGTCAGGTGCCATTGTGAGAAAACCGCCCATTCAGGAGAAGGAGGTACATGCCACGAGGCACCGAATTGACCTCCACAGGTGTCCTAGGAGGTTTGAGAGTAGCAGACTAGATCATCTTCCTGCTTCTGTGCTACACTGCTTCACCCCCCCCTTTACAAAGGAAGCAGCCTTCATAGGCCTTCCACCTGCACCAGCCTCTCTCCACATGTAGTAGTAGTGACTTGAAATAGGAACACACTCTTCATCTCAACATCAGGCCTCAGCTTCTGCGTGAGACACCTGACACACTGTGCCATGTCTGCAGAGACATATTTCCACAAAAGGGAAACCAACACAGAACACCTCAGGCCCACGAGTCCTAGCTTGGGTGAAGTCACCTGGTTGCCCATCCCTTGTGGAATCCAAGGCCACAGTTGCCTGACCTGAGAAGTGAGTTCTGGGCTGGATGGAGGGAAACGTTCTGGGCCGTGGCAGTGAGAGTCACATCCTGCCCAGCTCAGAGCAGACCCTTTCCTGAGCATGTGGCCACAGACAAAACCCACCAGCACTGAATCGTTTTCTGACTATACCCTCCCATTCCACGCCCCCATTAGCCAGAGTATGCTCCAGTTCCAATCCCTTAGAGAGGTCTGGTGAGGCGAGCTTCAGATGCCTGAGGACTACAAGGCGGGGCTAGGCTTTCCCCATGACCCACCCAGGGCCAGCCACAGGACACTGGCTACACACACGTTCCAAGTGGCTTGTCTCCCTTCTAGAAACTGCCAACCTGCCTGCTGCCATCCTGCCTCCCCAACCAGAGCAAGGCCTCTTGAACCACCTCCAAGCAGCTGTCCTCCCCAGGGCAGCCTCAGGTTTCTACAGGCTCCCCAGCTGAGATGTCCCTGGGGTGCAGTGCTCTCGCCTTCCTCTCCTTCAGTCCAGCTCCATGTCCACAGTGAAGGGTCCCAACGGAAACCCAGGGATTTGAGGGAGGCCCTTTCTCTTGGAAAACAGCCCCTGCCTAGGGGCTTACCGCCTTCTGAAGCCATTCCCACAGGCATGGGCCTGGACCACCCCGGGCTGGTGGCCTCAACGTGGACAGTCAAGAGCAGGACCCAGCGAGGGACTTGCCCCAACAGACGCTCAGGACGCAAGTAAAGGAGCCCAAGTTTGAATCTCAACAGTAGAATGCGGGCCTCCAGTCATTCTGCAGTGGGGGAGGGGCCAAGGGCAGGTGAGCCTGGGTGGGGGTGGGGTGCCATTCCATGCTGGCCTCTGCAGGGAGGCAAGAACCAGACCTTTCTTCCAACTTATGCAGGGTCCAGACAATTGTCCAGTGCCTCGTCAGGCAATGTATGTGTTGGTTTTCAGAGTCACAGCACCAAGGTTTGTCTTGATGTTCCCTTTCCCTTTGTTATTCATCAACTTGTTTGTTGTCCTTCAACCCCCTCAGCTTCCGTCCTGGATCCAGGCTCCCTTCCCCAGAGGCCAGACTTTCTGAACAAAATTCACCTTTTATCATCTGATAACCACTTGGGTTTTCATGGCCACCTGGAACCCAATGTTTATGGTTTGGCTTCTCTCAGCTGACCCACCATTTGTGATTGGTGTGTGTCCGTCTTTCCTAAGGAAACCGTCCTTGTGTTCCAACCAGCATCCAGCAGGACCCACCTTCCTCATGTTCCCTTGTGCTGGAAAGGCCCAGTCTATCCAAAAAGCCGCTGCACAGCCCACGTGTCCAAGACCAGAGATCAGTCTGACGTGTTTCCCGTATGATGACATTGCTGGTAAGTCTTGGAGCTTTTCCCTGTTAAATGTTTGAATGTAACATTTTCCACAAATCCTCCCTTCTCAGGGATCACAGTCCACGTGTGCCGAATAGCATATGGAGTGCTGAGTCCTCCTCCCCCCTCTTTCCCCTGTCCACTCAGTCCTCGTTCCCACCAAGGATCAGAGATGCCTGTCTCATTCACATCTTTTCAGAGATCTTTTGGGCAAGGAACATTGATTGCCATCCGTTTGCCTTTGCAGGTAGTATTCCTTTGTCTCTGGTTGAAATGTACCATGTGCACAGGGAACTCCATCTTGGATTTGTGATGGAAAAGGTTGGGGGATAATGTGAGAAAGTGATTACATATGTATCCTATATAGATATATATGTATCATATATCATATGTACATACATCTGTCTGAAGGACATGGTCCTTTGGCTACGCATCAGAAGTAGACAAAACATTCGAAATCAACTGCTGTGGAAAACCTAACCTCTTGTAAGATCAAAGAGTTCCTCTTGAGAAAAAGTTAAAAAGGAAACGAGAAAATTAAATTGCATCCCCGTAGACCTGAGTGTCTTTACTTTTGCTGCCTTCCTACTGATATTGTGGCTCCTCTGTTACTGGATGCATTTTTAACATGGGAGTTCCTCCATTCTCTTGAAATTCAATGTACTGAAAGGGCAGAGTGCTCAAAGCCAAGCAATAACAATAGTAAATGTGCAGCTAGCTCCATTTGAGTTTTTCATTTCCCATACACAGTGCCTGCATTTAGCCTGACCTGTGTCCCGTGCACCATTTTGGACATATCTTTACTGCAAGTACTTTCCTTGTGTATCTGAAATTTTCCTTTCCCTCGGAATCAGCATGCATCTGGCAAGACTCACCCATAAGGGTACCATATTAGGCTACAGGGAGTGGGCAGTTCGTGAGGGGATGAGAACTTGGAGTGGAGACTAAAGGTGCCTTTTGGTCCAACCCAAAAGAAAATGGCAAAGGGACCCCAAATCTGCAGGCTCTTTGGATGAAATGGCAATGGAAGAGCCAAGATATACTAGTGCATCTTTGAGCTTTAGGTGGTTAGGGACAGAAGTAAGGGAGGAGAAGACAAAATCTTCTCTTTCCTTATGTGAAAGAACCAGATGTGTGTGTGTGTGGGGGGGTCTCTTGGTTTAATTGCTTTCTCCTTTGGGGGACACACGTGCTGCCTGTGGATGTTCCTAGGCTAGGAGTCACATCGGACCTGCACGAGCAGACCTCTGCCATAGCCAGAGCAATGTGGGATCCAAGCTGCGTCTGGGACCTACAGCACAGCTCAGGGCAACCCCGGATCCTTATTCTATGAAGGAGGCTGGCATGGAGTGTACATCCTCACAGAACCTAGGGGGATTTTTGTCTGCTGAGCCATGATGGGAATTGCTGGCTTTTGTAGGTGTGAAAACATCGACTGCCCGTGATGTGGGTGTGCCCTTTGACACAGTGCCAGCTTTTTATCCACCAATGTCCAATCTCCACGTGTCCAAACCCACTCGCATCAACGTCCTCCCCAGCAAGCCCTGCTTAAAAGCTGGTGCATTTCCTGTGTGCATCCCATACCCTTGCTCTTGAGCATCGAGGCTCGTCCTTGCCTATGGTGCCGTCTGCATGGGAATCAACGTAGCATCCCTGACACAGCCAAACGGAAACACACCTGAAGAAACATTCAGATTGGGAGTTAAGGTCAGCTAATCACGATGCAAATGATGGGAATGCGTATGTCCGTCTTGTGTGGTGAGAGGCGAGGTCTCGGGAACATCATCAAGGGAGGTGAGGGGTGAAAACCTCCTAGGACTGCAAGCGAATCACTTGGGAGGCAAGAGTCCCTCTGTGCAGTAGCAGAACTACAATTCCTCCTGATGTTAGGGTGTTGGGCAAGGAAGGAGAAGTTGAAAGGATTGTTGCAGATTGAGAAGAAGGAGTTGTGTGGGTGCTTCCCAAGCTTCTTGCCCCTTGCAAAGGAACATGGACTCCAAAGAGGGTGAGAAGCTGAGGCGAGAGTATCTCCTGCAATGCCATGGTGAGCTTTGTAGGAAGAAACTCTGGATGGGGCAGAGCAAAACTGAGCACCATGGGAATAGGACTCTCTATTGGAGCGTTTATACTGAAGAAACATTTCAAGGGTTTTCAAACAAGACCTTCATATGAGAAGATTGCTGAGGCACCCATTGTACCCAGGCATTCAGGAAGGCCAGGCTTCCTTGTTGCTTCCTCCCCTTCTTCAGCCACTTTTGCAGTGAGTTACAAGATTTCCATGCATAGCTCAGGTGTAGAATTTGTGGGGATTTTTGGTTTGGTTGGTATTGAATTGTTCTTTCCCCAAGACAGTGGTTTTGCTACTGTACAGCATGGTGACCCAGGTAGACACACATGTACACATTCTAGTCTCTCCCATGAGCATGCTCCATCACAAGTTCCCAGTGCTGCACAACAGGATCTCATTGGTAATCCACACCAAAGCCAATCCTTTGCATCCCTTCACCTCAAGCTCCCAATCCACCCCACTCCCTCCCCAGATGTTGTATTGGCATGAGTCTTCTCAGGGACACTGATACAAAAGTTGCATTGTGGAAACGAGGTGCTCCCAAATCTTCCATCATTTTTGACTGACTTTGGACTTCTGAGGGCCGCATCCATGGCATCGGGAGATTCCCAGGCTAGGGGTCCAATCAGAGCTGTGGCCCCTGGCCTATGCCAGTGCCACAGCAATGCCAGATCCCAGCCGTGATGGCAACCTACACCGCAGCTCACATCAACACTCAATCCTTAACCCACCAGGCGAGGCCAGGAATGGAACCCGCAACTTCATGGTTCCTAGTCAGATTCGGTTCTGATGCACCATGACACGAACTCCTTCTGTTGTTCATTATTTTATACTACCTCAGAACCCTACATCCCGACATCGGAGAGGCAGAGGTTGTCAAATCAGCGGCACTGTAATTAGGGAAACCAGTCATGGAAGTGGGTGTCTCAACGTCCTTTGGACCATGAGCTCTGATTGTTCCTGCAGAGAGCTTCGGGGCAGGCACTGGCGGCTGAGGGGAAACATCTCTGGAGATGGATCACTAGCATCAGGAGACAGTGAACCTTTCACTCCCACATGGAAATTGAAAGGCACCGAGATATCCCAGGTTTGTGTCTTGTGGACGTTTCAAGTCTGTGCCCTTGGGAGCTCTGGGTGTTGTCAGAGAGATGTAAGGGTCTTGAGAGGTATCCTGTGGAGGAAGAAATGCTCTGATGTTGCCACGGACCAGAAAAGGGATCTGAGGGTTCACGTTTCTTTGGCGAGCATTCCCAAGTCAGGAGAGTATGTTGAATCTGCTCCTACGTCTTTGTGGGTGGATGAACTTCCATGATGTCGTGCCAAACGTAGGGAGGGAGAGGCATAGTGTTCCCAAAGTACCTGCTGTCTTGTGACTGGCCAAGAGGGTCAAGTTTAGCTCACCAGCATAACCGGGACAACCAGCACCGTACAAAGGAGACACATCTGTGCACCAACCTTTATTGAACAAGCTCCATGTATTAAAGAAAGACATGAGGAACAAACATGCGTGGAGAATCGAGGCATTTGGAAATTCTCTAGGCATGGCGACAGGAGCACCATCTCTGAAGAGAGGTTCCCAGATCTCCAATTGCGTGCTAGAATGGTTCTTTAATGGATCCATCCAATTTGCTAGGGGAAAGACCCTTCTCTTTCTAGACAAGCAAATCCCAACCCAAAAAGTCCACACAGCCTAAGGTACTGTGGCCCAAAGGGCATGAATGTCCTTGGCCCACTTTGAGGATTCTGTGCTTAGGCTGGATCTCTGCAAACTCTTGTATGGGGATCCTATCTAAATGCATGGGTTTCACCGATGCAGTGTGACCGTGGGGCTCATCTCCCAAGAGATAGGGTTTAAGAGGAGATGGGCACAGAAGCTCCCAGGGAGAAGACAGGAAGACAACCCCAGAGAGCTTTGCAGCGAATGCAAATCCTCCATGACATTCCTGTCTTGTAGGGAGCTCCTGGGCCAGCTCTTCTGATGCTTCCTTCCCTCCCTCCTCTTCCCACCTGTCCCCTGCTGACTGAGCTGTTGTGCACAGAGACTACCGTCCTCCAACCGCTCCTAGTGTCTGTTGAGGAGGGTCCGCTTCGGTAGTCAGTAGCGCACGTGGGAGCAAAGAGGGTGGTTTCCCAAGGGGTGGCCTGCCTGAGGGTGGGGCCCGTCATGGTGGCCTTTAGCGTTCATTCCATGACAGCCCTGCTAAGGAATATGGGGACTCTTCAGCCATTGGGTGTGACCACTCTGTGCTCTTGTGCACGCTGCAGACGCCTTGTGCCCTCCTCCATGTGGGTTCATGCCCGCATGGAGCTCAGGTCCGGAGCAGTGTTTCCACCACAGCTTTTAGCAGCACTGTGGATCAGGCTGCTGGGAGACTTGAGGGACTGTGGGGCCTATGCAGGCAGGGGACTAAAGTGTGTGAGTGATTAAAATGGGTGGCATTCCAGTGTGCCCGCCATTCCAAAGCGTAGGAAAGCTCGAAGGAAGAATTTCCAATTTGAAAACCCTCATGGGGTTCACAAGAATTAGCTCAGGGCACGGGAAAAGGAGTGAAGATGTACCATCCAGGCTGCTAGTTTCACTGGTGTCTTCCCTTTTCACATACCAATGTCGGTCAGCACTTCTGTTCAAAGGGCATGCTTGGGTCTCTGTTGGGGGCAGCCTTGCTGAATGAAGTAGTGCTGACCACCTAGTTGTAGTCAGATGTAAATCGTGATGGATTTGCAAGCCTAGGGGGGATTGGTACATGGCCACCTGGTGGTCGGGAATCTGGTAATCCGTGAAATGTGAGGGTTGGTTGTGTTTTGTCTATGGATATGTGTGTAAGGGGAGATCATGCCTGTGTTTGGGTGAGCGTTTATCTTTGGAGGGTGCTGAGATGTAACAGAGGCATAGTCCAGGAGCTGGCGTTTAGGTGTTCGTAAGTTGGTGTTCAGGGGCCTATTTTTCATGGATGTTTTCCGCCATGAAGTTGAGGATTGTGTGTCTCATGGTGGACTTGGTAGGATTATCTGCCTAGGCCTCAGGGCAATGTTAGGGAAGTCCAGGGGCCGATCTGTGTATTTGTGCCTTTGGGGCCTGTAGTGAAACTTCGTGGTTGGGACTTGACCCCAGCCAAAATTGAGAGTGGGACTGGAATCTACCTTGCCCTCAGCTTGGCACCTCAAGCCAGGATCCCAGGTTCAGAGAGGATTCGAGCGCACAGACTTCTTCTTTTTGGTGGCATCTGCCCCATGTGGAGTTTCCCCGTCCACGGACGGAGTGCCACAGCAGCAATCGGGACCACTGCAGTGAACACTCAGAATCCTTAGCCTTCCGTGCCACAAAGGAACGCCTCGACCTGCTCAAACCCACTGTCTTTGCACTGTCAGACCCCTCACCAGGTGTCAGGATTTGATGAAGCTCTGGTTCTTCTGCTTCGTGGCAGGAAGCATTTGGCATGAAGCGAAGCCCCAGGTAAAGAGTGAGTTTCGGAGCATAAGACCCTGGGGGGAGATACACATAAGCTGGCCAGGGAGCAGAGCAGCCCCAAGAACCCAGAGAGCTACATTTCTAGAATGCAAGGCCCAGTGGGGAGGGGAGAAGACTGCCTTCTTCCTCATTTGGGGGTGGCAATCAAGGCTTCCATCTCCAGCTCCTCATTGTGCCCTATATGGATGGTGTGCCCTGGGCTGTCACAGTGCTTGTTCAAATCGGTGTGTATTCCCAGGAGTTTGGTCATATATCAACTGGGGTAATTCATCTCAGGTTTCCATCTCCTGTCCTCTTTTACCTAGGCGTGTCCCCTCTCCCCTGTGTTTCTGTCTGGGTGAGGTGCAGAAATGCTCCTTGTCCAGGACTCTTCTCTCCTTGACCTCATGCAGCAGGACTCGATCTCCACATCTGTTGTCTTGTGCTTGAAGTCTTGGGGGTTGTGTCTTGAGCGTGTCTGGCACTTCGATGCATGCGGTCTTCCTTCAAGTCGGGTAAGTCATGGCTGGGTTCCTTTTCTTAGTGATCATCAGCATTAGACCATTTCGAAAACCCCGTGAAAGCTTGTCTTTAACCCATCCCCAGTGGGCGGTTTCTGCTCTTTAAGGATCCTCCTCTATCCTTCCCTTTAGGATGATTATTTGTGTGTTCACGGCCTGTCATATGGCTCTTTGCTTTTTTGTGTGTAGCACATGTTCCGGAGCTGTGCATGTGTCTTTTGATGTGCAGAGGGCGAGTCGGCCTATCTTCTGGGACAAGTGAATGCTATATAGGTGGGCGTGCCCTATTGGTGTGCTTCTGGATTCTGCACGCTGGAAGAGTGCATGCCCTTGGATGGAGCCTTGGGGAGTGTGGGTTTATGGATATGCCGAGAGTGTGTTATATGCGTGTTTGGAGGAAAGGACGTAGGGTGCTAGGTTTGCAATTGTGTCGTGTGCTGAGTAATTGTGGGTCTGCTTGGGTGTTTTGGAGAGTGGTGTGCATAATGCGTTTGAGTGTGTATTCCAGGGGCATGGGCATTTGGAGGCATATTCGCTGGGGCTATGCCCTTGTAGATTTCAGGAGGGACATGTTAGGCTTATATATGTGGGGATGTGGGGAAGTGTGCGTCTGCTGGAGAGATGAGGTTCTGTGTTTCTACAGGGGCGTGGGAGATGTGCATTTCTTGGTGTGAGAAATATGTGCTGTGGTTATGTGTTACGAGTTTGCAGATGGATGAGCTGGGTCCTAGGATCATTGGATATGTGGAAGTCATTTCCTATGTGGTTTGCTGGCGATAGGTCCATGTGTCCTACGTGTGTATACTCGTTTGTGTGTCTATCACCAGGTGCATGAATGACCAGGTTGTGTTCCTATGGTATGGAGGTGTTGGGAGTGTGCCACGTTGCTTCTTGGCAGAATGCTGAGGTGTTTCTACAGGTCCCAGGTACGAAGAGATGGTGTGTCCACATTGAGGGTGAGGGCTGAAATGCATATGCAGTTGACACCCACACAGGTGCAGTGTCCTGGCAGGGCGGTTGTCTTCTGGAGAGGTGGCACCATGTGTAGTGTTTGGGGCATCTGTATGTTCAAGGGTTGGGAATATTTGTCTGTGTGTGTCCATAGGTGTTTGAGACGTGTACATGTGTATTAGTACGTGTAGGCGGATTGTGGCTGTGTGTGTATTTGAGGTCCTGGGGCTTCTGTAGTATGTATTTGGAGGGATGCCAGAGGAAGGTGTGTGTGTTTGGAAACAAAGAAATCTCATAGACGATGTGTGTGTGTTCTGGAGTCCTGACCTAGAAGTACTGTGGGGCTGTGGCCTTGCCTATGGGCTGTGTGTGAGACGACTGTGTAGGAGCTGGTGGTAGTGAGCCTGTATACGAGGTAGTCAATGTGTACCACTGGTCGGTGTTTGTGTTCAGGCCCCTGTTGGGTATGTGCATGTGAAGACCTCAGGTGGTATAGTTTTGTTTGTGGGGAAGTGGGTGGAGTGGGGGGTTGGCCTTTTCTTGTCTTTTCAGGGCAGACCCATGGCATTGGGAAATGCCCTGGCTATGGTGGAATTGCCGCTGCAGCTGCAGCTGCCAGCCACGGCCACAGCAAGGCCAGATCCGAGCTGCATCTGGGACCTGCTGCATATCTGAAGGCAATCCTGGATCCAGGGATTGCACCTGCCTTCTCTCCTATACGGGTCAGGTTCATTCCAATGTAGCCCCGACGGGAATGCCTGCTGGAAGTTTTTTCCTCACAATGTCATTTTCAGTTCTTGGCATCAGCCCAGTTATCTTTTCTATGTCATCGGAGTTTAGTCTTGGCAGATTGTACTTGGCTAGGAAGGTGTCCTTTTCGTCTAGGAAGTCTGTTCTCTTGGCATATAGTTGCTTTTAGTAGTCTCTTCTGATCCTCTGTATTCTGGGATGTCCATTGGAAGCTGGCGTGCATTTTGATGGTTATTGATTTGAGTCCACTCTTTTTTCCCTGATGAGTCTGGCTAAGGGTTTATCCATATGGTGGATGTATTCAAAGAAGCCGTTGTAGCTGCGTTGATCTTTCTGATGGTTTTCTTCATTGCTCTTTCCTTTCTGCTCTGATCATTAGGATGTCTTTCCTTGTGTTTGTCTTTCTCTGGTTGCTTTGGGCATAAGGCCAGGTTGTTTGTTGGTGGTTTTCCTTGTTGGCTGAGGTAGGCTTGTATTGCTGGAAAGGTCCCTCTTCGATCTGCCTTTGCTGCATCCCATAGGCTTTGGATTGTTATGTCTTTGGTGTCACTTGCTTCTTGGGATCTTCAGATTTCCTCTTTGGTTTCTCCAGCACTCCCTTGGTTGTTGAGTAGCATGTTGTCGAGTTTCCGTGCGTTGGTGTTTGTTGCCATTGTTTTCTTGGTGGTTGATTTCGAGCCTCATAGCGTTGGGTTCATACAAGCTGTGGGATAGGATTTCAATTTCCTTCCATGTACAGTGGCTTGCTTGGTGACGCAGCATGTGATCTGTCCTAGGGAATGTCGGGTGTGCCCTTGAGAGGAGTGTGCATCCTGCTTCATTGGGATGGAAAGCGCTCTACATATGGAGGAAGTGCCCTGTGGGCCGATGCATTATTGAAGGCCTGGGTGCCCTTGTTGATTTTATGTCTGGAGGACCCGTGCGTTGATGGGAGTCGGGTGTGAAGGCCCCCTGCTCTGACTGTGTTAGTGTCCATTTCTCCGTTTACGGTTGTAGCAGTTGCCTTGTACATTGCGGGGATCCTGTATTGGGTGCATATAGGTTTCCAATTCCCATCTCCTCTCCTTGGATTGATCCTTGACCGTTACGTAATGACCTTCTTTGTGTCTGATTAATATGCTTAATTTGAAGGTCTCTTTTGTCTGATGGGGGTGTTTCTACTCTGCCTCTGTTTAAATTCCCACGCACGAGGAATATTTTCTTGCATCCTCTCACTTTCAATTTGTATGTGTCCCTCAAACTGAAGGGGGTCTCTTGAAGACAGCAGGTCTACCTATCTGTCTATCCCTCTACCTATCTGGATCGAGATCGAGATGGAGAATGAGATGGAGATCTCGATCTAGACCCAGAGAGAGGGAGATGCGTCTTCTTTTTGTATGCATGCAGCCAGTCGATGTCTTTCGGTTGGGGCATTTTGTGCATTTCCATTGAAGGTGCTTCTTGATCTGTATGTTCTTATGGCCATGTTATTAGCTGTGTCAGATTGGGTTTTGTTGGTCTTTTCCCGTCCTCCCTTTTTCTCAGCTCTTGTGGTTTGATGACTGCCTCTAGTGGGGTGTTTGTTGGGTGTTTTTTGATTATTATTTCCCCGAGACATTTTTTTCCACTGTCCAGCATTGTGACCCAGTTCCCCATACGTGTATAATTCGCCTTTGTGCCATTATCATGCTCCATCATAAGTGATTCGACCTTGTTCTCAGAGCTACACAGCAGGATCTCCTTGCTAATCCCTTCCAAAAGCAGTTGTTTGCATCCAATAACCCCAAGCTCCCCATCCATCCCACTCCCTCCCCTCGCTCTAGGCAACCACAAGTCTATTCTCCAAGTGCATGAGTTCCTTTAGGTGGAAAGGTTCCTTTGGGCTGTATATGAGACTCCTCATATGAGTGATGTCGTATGGTAGTCGTCCTTCTCTTTCGGACTTCCTTCACTCAGGATGAGAGGGTCTCGTTCCATCCATGTTGCTGCTGATGGCATTAGGTTGCTCTGTTTGATGGTGCAGGAGTATTCCATTGTGCCTATATACCGTGTCCTCTTTGGCTCTTAATTGTTATTTCCCCGATACAATCTTGTTTTCTACTGCACAACGTGGTGACCCCGTTACACATACATGTAGGCATTCTATGTTCTCACATCATCATGCTCCGTCAAACGTGACTAGACATTGTACCCAGCGCTACACAGCAGGATCTCATTGCTAATCCATTCCCAAGGCAATAGTGGGCAGGCATTAACCCCAAGCTCCCCATCCACCCCACTCCCTCCCCCTCCCCTCCCCCTTGGCCACCACAAGTCTATTCTGCATGTCCAAGAGTTGCTTTTCTGTGGAAAGGTTCATTTGTGCCGTATATTAGATTCCAGATATAAGTGTGTGGTATCCTCTTCTGGAATGGATCCCTTAACCATGAACTAGTGTCCTTCTTTGCCTTTCTCGATGGCCTTCGTTTTAAAGGCGATTTTGTTGGATATGAGCAGCCCTATTCCTGATCTCCTGTCTTGTCCATTGCATTAAATATCTTTTCCCATCCCCTCGCTTTCAATCTATATGTGTCCTTTGCCCTCGTGTGAGCTTCTCTAGGCAGCAGATTGAAGGTTTTTCTTTGGTATCCAATCTGGCACTCTGTGTTTTTGATGGCAGCATTCGGTCCCGGAACAATTCAGGTGGGCATTGATAGATGTTTCTTGATTGCCATTTGAAGCCTTGTTTTCCCGTTGATTCTATGTTTCTCTCTTCTCCTTTCTTTTCCTTTGGGGGGATGGGTTCTGTTCCGTTGATTCTCTGCTGGAGTCCTTTCCTTTTCCGATTTTTGAATGTAGTGTTGGCTTTTGGTTTGGGGTTGCCCTGTTTTGTTGTTATGTTAACCCCTTCGTATGTCTGCTCACTTTAGCCTGACCGTTACATAGGACCAAACACGTCACTGAACCAAGAAAAAGGATCTACATTTTCTTCCATTCCTCGCCCTCGTTGTATGATTTGATGTAGTTTATTTCATTTTATCTTTTCGAAATCTTCATGGTTAGATCTGTATGCTGGCTTCTCTAAGTCACTGCTTTCCAATGGTTTTTTTCTTTTTTCTTTTTTTGAATTGGAGAAGCCTTAGAGTATTTCCTTCAGAATGGGTTTTGTATTGCAGTACTCTTTCAGTGTTGGTTTGTTGGAGAAATTCGTGATTTCCCCTTCGATTTGAAATGATAGTCTTGCTGGATAGGGTATTTGGAGGAGGCAGATTATTTGTTCTTTCTTTCAGTGCTTTCAATGGGTCTCGCCAACCCTTCTGGCCTGGAGTGTTTCTGTAGAGAAAACTGCTGATAACCTTATTGGGGTTCCCTCATCATGAATGCCTTGCTGTTCTCTTGCTGCCTTTGGCCTCCTCCCTTTCTGTTTACCTTTGGCCATATTGATCAGAATAAGACTTGCTGCGTGCCTGTTTGGGTTCAACTTGTTTGGGGCTCTCTGTCCTTCCCGTATCTTGCTATCACTCTCCTGTAGTTGTTGCTTTAAAACCTCAATTGCAGGACTCCCTGTTGTGGTGCCCTGGAAACTGGCAATGGCCCCTGCCCCTCTCCCCCAGCCGCAAGGACCAGACCCTCCCTTTGGCTGATGACATTAGGAGATTTCCCACCAGATGGCCCGGCCCTGAGCGCACTAACTCTAGGAATTCCCTGCCGCTCTGTTTCTAAGCCCCACTGACTCCCTTAGCAAGACCGGCTGCCTCCAACAGGCCTGGGTATGGGCATCTTCGGAAAAGCCTCAACCAAGACCTTGAGAGAACACCAGATGTCTAAAGGATTGAGAAAGGAAGAGGGTCCCGGTTAGGGGTGTGCTGGTGCAGCCCAGGGCCTTGCCAGAGCTGAGGTCTGCAGGGGCTTGAGCTGGCCAGGCTCCACTGCCAGACCAGCTCTCTTGGGCCCTGTTGGGACATATGTCCCTTCTCGGCCTTGGACAGTGCCTTCTTCTGGACCTCCAGGGGTTCTGCAGGCACAGAGGCCCATCTGCTTATAGATTGAAGCCTGTGATTATCCTGAGGGTCAATCAGGAGCTTCCTACATCAGGACGCCCATGCCTGCCTGCATGGCTTACACAGGCTCATCAGCCATGTGATGCCAGGGTTTGGAACTTCCCAGAAGTACAACTGAGAGACCGTGCATGGCAGCAACTCCTCTGACCTAGCTCTGTTGCTTGCAGCCTATGTCCCCTGTCCTCCCTAGGGTGATTCCAGGGGGGTGCCCTCATCTGTGACCTCCCTTTTTCAGGGTGTCTCGTGGGGATGGCCCACTGGGGCTTAGATGGCTGACATGACACCTACACCAGCATCTTCACCAATATCACCTGCTTCTCCCATGGGACCGATGAGATCCAGAAGCACATGCCTGTCCCTGAGCCCACGGTCCCTCCTCCTCACACCCAGGCTCCATTGCAGTCTCTGCAGACTGCTGGCTCTCCTGAGCCTGGCACAGGCTTTGTGCCCCCAGAGACTGGCCCCTGCTGCTGTTCATGCTCGAGGTCCTGCAGCAGGCCTGGTGCAGACCCCCCCGAGCTCATGTGCTCCTGTCTCTGCCTCAGACTCCAGTCTCCATTTGGCAAACAGCCACCCCTCCCCCACCAGCTCCTTCAGCTTTCGAGGGCCCCATCTTGGCCTTCCTGTGCAACAGTGGCCACCCCACAAACCAAGCCTGCAATCTCCAATAACCAAAGGAAAGTCTCCTCCTGCTGCTGCCTTGGGGCCCTACGGCCCCTCCTGTCATCGGTCCTTCCTTCTTCTGTTGGGGTCCTCCATCTGACTCCCTGGACAAGGGGAGAGGACATGAGAGGGAGAGTGTCCCAGGAGGAAGGTAGGGGTGGGGATGCTGGTGGAGCCCAGCTGGGGACAGAGAGGATGTCTTCCCTTGAGACTCCTTCCTGCCCTGGGAGTGCCCAGGCCTTCGGAGGGAATCGATCAGCTCCAGCTGCAATCACCAATCCCACGGGCAATGGGGCTTAAATAACAAGAATGTATCAACTCACCGTTTCGGAGCCCAGCCTTCTGAGATCCCGGTATAAACCAGCTGGGTTGGCCCTGAGGCCTCTCTCCTTGGATTCCAGATGCCCATCTCCTGCCTGTGCCTTCACATCAGCTCCCTCTGTGGAACTCAGGGTCTAAATCTGCCCTTTCTATAGGGGCACCCATCCTATTGTATTTGGGGCCACCTTAGTGACCTGATTTCAGCTCTTCCTGTACAAACTCTGCTGCAGGACTTGCTGTGGTGGTGCCCTGGAAATGAACCCGAGAAGGAACCAGGAGTGTTCAGGTTCGATCCCTGGCCTCGCTCAGGAAGGGAAGGATCCAATGTGGCCATGAGCTGTGGTGTAGGTCTCAGACCCGGCTTGGATGTGGCATTGCTGTGGCTGTGGTGTAGGCCGGCTGCCAAAGCTCTGATCGATCGATGGATCGTTTAGATGCCAAGCCTGGGAACTTCCATATGCTGCCCCAGCAGCCCCATACAAACAAACAAACGTAGGCAACGGAAAGACAAAGAAAAGAGTGCTCCACCTAAGGCCATGTTCTGAGGTCCTGGGGGAGAAGCCTTCCACATATGAACTTCGGGTAATAGAGTTGTAGCCCCTTTTGGCAGGTGTCTCCAGTGCCAGGGATGAAGGGTCTTTTGTAAAGGAAAGGAACCTCAGTCCTGGGTTTGGATGAAGGAGGATCGACTCCCCAAAGTGAGGGAGGGACGTTTCCAGAGTGCAGGGCACTCGAGCCGGATCAGAGCCCATGACCCAAGGCCATGAGGCATGGGGTTCCAGCCCGTGGCATATAAGGCTCTTGAAGGAACGGTGTCTAGGTGACTGAGAGGGAAGCTGAGAGAGGAGCTCCAGCGCCAGGCTGTGAGATGAGGTCCAGGCCTCATAGAACTCTGCTCCTACATTGGATTCCCAGCACCCTCTTTCAGCATGCCCATGGCCCTGCTCTCCATAGCCTGAAGGGGAACAACTCACTGCCCACCTTTCTGGCCCCAACCCCCACATGAACAGCTGCCTTCGGTCCAAGGGCCCCAGCCAGCCTGGCCCAAGGGGTCCACCCGTCCAGCACTTGGAGCCTGATGTCTCCTTTTCGGCTTAGCTGTCTCGGGCCAACCCGAGGGAGTTCCTGGAAGCAGTGTTGTTGCAATCCTTCCTGCCCTCTGCCTGACCCAGTGTTCTCATGTAGCCAGCAGGATCCCGGGAAGCCTCACAGTGGACCCAGACTTCAGGACTCACAGTGCTATGGTGGGTGACCTATCTCTTCCTAACGTTTGCCCATTTTCTTGTGGAATAGGTCCCGCTGTTATGGTCGTGTCTTGGCAGTGCCTTATTCCCTCGAGACACCAGACTTGGGTCAGATGTGTGGTTGGCAGGTGGTTTCTCCAAACCTGTACCTTCTTTTCACCTAGGAAAATGTTTCCATTTGATGAGGTCCGTTTTCTGTCTGGGGTAGGGTTTTGGCTGTCATGGGGAAGAACGCTTATCTATTCACTGTTGCTGATGTTGTTGTTGCCTATTCCAGCGGTATTGATGTAGTTATCTTCCGTTTGATTGAAAGGACAGTGAGGTACCATGTTGTGATATTTCCTGCTGTGTCGAAAGTGATTCGGTCATACATACACACACACCCCTTCTCCCTCAGATTCTATGCCCATATCGACTATCACTAACTGTTGGCTAGAGTTCCCTGGGCTCTACCCACAGGTTCCTGTTGGCCGGTCATTCCATGCACTCATTGTGCAGAAGCCAGTCCCAAACCCCCAGTCCTTCCTGCCCCGGACTTGGCTCCTTTGGTACCCATCCGGTTTTCCAAGGCTGGGAGTCTGTTTCTGTTCCGTGCACACGTTCATTTGTGTCCTCTCTTTTGGTTCCACTTAGAAGTGGTATCATACGATGTTTGTCTTTCCCTGTCCACCTTCACTTAGGACGATAATTTCCAGGTCCATCCTTGCGGCTGCAGCGTTCATGATTCCATTCTCTTGTATGATTGTGTGATGTTCCCCCGTACATATGAACCTCATCCTCTTTATCCATGCCTCGGCCGATGGACATTTAGCTTGCTCCCTTGTCTTGGCTATTGGAAATGGTGCTTCAGTGGACATTGGGGTGCATGAATGTTTTGAAGGGCCTTTCTTTCCTTTTGATGAAGTCCAACTTTCTGTTCTTTCCTTCCCTTTTGGGGTACTGTTTTTCTTGTCATGTGGAAGACCCCTTTGCCAAGCCCGAGGACCCAGAGGTTTGCTCCAATTGTTTTTTCTTAGGTGTGGTAAACGTGGCATCGTTTGTATTTATACACATTTTACATTTGCACTGAATGTTCCATGATGAGTTCATTTTCGTATCGGATAAAAACCCTATCCCTATTCCATTCTACTGCCCTTGAGCTTCCGTATTAGAACATCCCAGGTTGGTGTATTGCTATGGAGCTATTTCTGCATTCTCTCTCTGTACACTGAACTCTGTCTGCCTCTATCCCTCCAGCAATGCCAGGCTGCCCTCCATAGAGCGTTCTCATAAGCCGAATCACCTCCCACTTTAATGTGCTTTCTCGAAATTATGTTTGATGTTCTGGTTCCTTTATCTTTTCTTTATACATTTTAGAATAATTTCATCCATGTGGGCCAAAGACAAAAAAAAAAACTTCTGTTGGAATTTGGCCGTATTCTGTGTTGAGTCTTCCTATCCATGAATATAATACGTGTCCGCATTGTTGTAGGTCTTGTTTTGTTTTATGATACAGATGCTCTATATCAAATATGTATCCCCGGATTTCCCATTGTGGCTCAGTTTGTGACGAACCTGAAAGAGTGTCCAGGAGGATGTGGGTTCAATGCCTGACCTGGCTCATTGGGATGAGGGTCCCGTGGTGCCACCAGCGGCAGTGTGGCTTGGACCTGGTGTTGGTGGGGCTTTGCTGTAGGCTGGTAGCTGTAGCTCCAGGTTGACCCCCTTGCCTGGGACCTTCCGTATGCCGTGGGTGCAGCCATAGAATGACCGATGGAACCAAATGCTTCAAGGTTTTGGCAAATCTTGTGTATTGCATGGTGTTTTTCGTTTTGGTACCACGTTCTTTTGTGGGATTTACACACATGATGAAGGTTTTTGTGTCGACCTTGTATACTGAGACTTTGATAAAGTAACCTCCATCTCTTCCGTGTGTCTTGGAGATTCGGTGAGCCTTCCCGTGGAGGTAGCCATGCTATCCATGAGCATGGAGAATTATGTTTGTGCCTGTCTCATCTGTAGGTCTTTCTTTGTTTTTCCTGCCATGCTGCCCTGGCTCGTAGCTACAGTACTAAGTAGAAAAGAAGAAATGAGAAAGACCTTTCTGACCTGTTTTGGATGGAGGAGGAAGACGTTCATTCTTTCACCATCACGCAGGAGGCTTGGTGTAGCTTTTTGTCGAGATGTTCTCTACGGGGTTCAAGGAGTGTCCTTCTCTTCCTAGATTTCTGAGCGTTTCCTACATGAATGGGTATGGCACATGTTCTGCAAGCGCCATTGTGACCATGTAGGTCTTCCTCAGTAATGTCTTCATGCAGCCTATAAAGTTGATGGTTGTGCATAGTAAGCCAAGCTAGTGTTCCTTGGCTAGAGTCCCTCTGAACATAGGGTATTGTCGTGAGCTTCTTTGTTCCTGCGTTTGTTGTATTTTGTGATTTGTATTTTCTTGATGCCTTGTGTGAAAACGTAGGTTGTTGATGGGAGACCTTGCATCTTTTGTATTCTATAAGCATTTCATGCCAATTGCTTCCCTCTTAACACCAGTTTGTCTGGATCCTACCACCTGTTAGGTACTGCACGTTCCTTTGCCTACCGTTCTATATATTTTCCAAGTTCTCCTGGAGAGGCCTCTTTGAGCATGGAGTCGTTCGAAGGGTGCATCTCCATGTGCACATATCTGGAGGCTTCCTTTCTTCTCATTCTCGTTGTTCTGCAATGGACAGCATATGCTTTGGGCCCAGTGGAGTGAAATGCAGTGGCTCTTTGTTTCCTTATCGTATAGGTTCTCGAAACATCCCAGGCAGGAACGGCTCCAATATGACTGTGACAGAGGAGTGCTCTGCCTATTTCCCTTACACTGTAACCATAAGGGGATTACCTGAACATGGAAATGCCAGGCTTCTGAAGATGTGTCTGACAGGGCCAGTTCACAGCCACCCCTGCCCATTGTTGTCTGGATCAGCTTACAAGTACAGAGAGAGCCAGGGTCCAGGAGGGGGCCCAGATGCAGCGCTCTGCCGCTTTCTATGGCTGTGATCCCATGTGGGCATTGGCTACCACCAGAAGGCTGACAGGCAGGAGTCGGGTGCAGTCCCTGGCTGGGGGATCAGCACTCCCAGTGGGCAAAGCTCCAGCCTCTCTCCTACTGCCCAGGGCAGGTCTGAGCTGTGGGTGCAGCCACCAGTCTCCGAAGGCCGATGACAGAGGCAACAGGAGGCACTCCCCAGCTCTGTCAGCCACAGTCCCTGGCTGTTGGCAGGGACCGTGATGTCCCAAGGAAGAAGGCCCACCTCCCAGCTGCAAGGAGGTGGTCTTGAGCAAGTCAGAACTGCCGTTTCTCATCTTCAGCAAGCAACATTTCCATCCCTCCCTGTTGCTTCCTCCCAACCTATGCGGTTGCCAGGCTTTCTTTTTCAAACCTCTTCCAAAGCACTTCCTGAAAGGAAGGGCATCCTTACCCCGACTGGCTAAGAAGCACCTCTTGAAAATAAGCAAGTTTCCCCTCACCCAACACTCTTAGCTCCTTCCAAGGACCATCCTTGCTCCCTCCTGCATGCTGCTGAGTAGCAAAATGTTGGGGATCCAGAACTCCTCCAATGACTGGTATGCTAGCAATAGCTTCTGTGACAGCAGGAAGCTCCTCCCCTCCAGGCCGAGGCGGTGAGGAGACTGTAGGTGATGGCTCTGTGCTCTGTGCCCCCTTTCAAACCCTTTGCATCCCTGCCATCTGAGGAAGGAAGGCAGTGCCTGAGAAATCACCCTGGTTACAGATATGTCAATTGGCCTGTCTGGAAAGAGGTCACCTGTGAGCCAGAGGGCCCGAATCCCCTCTGGAACACACTGCTGCGTCCCCACCACCCAAACAGGCCCTTCCAATAAGGCACGATGGCCTGGCCATTGGAATGGCTGGACACTGAAGATATGCTGTCTGTGACTGGGACACAGGGGACTCAGTGCCTTGGTCTTGGAGACACATGGCATTGGAAAGGCAGAACCCAGGCCAGGGGCCCCACATCCTAAGTCAAATGGGTTTCTTCAGCCAATGCTTTGACTCCCCCTTGAGGGGATTGGAGATGAGCTTCTCCCTGGTATCAGAGGGTCAGCTTCCCCTTGGTGTCTGTCATAGACAAAGAGTGTCCAGCCCCTGTCTCTGTCTCACACAAGCTGCACCAATCCAGCCCCTGAAATTGGGAAGCTCCTTCACCCACCCTGGGCATGGCGGGCATTTCTGTGATGCGGTGAATGTGCCATCCATTAATCCACTGTTTCCTTGATGGATGGAGGGATGCATGGATAGATGGAGTCTCTGATTGGCATTGGAGGGCCCCACCTGCAGCATGGGGAAGTTCCCTGACTAGGGGTCGAATCAGAGCTGGCATTGCTGTTCTACGCTACAGCCACAGCAATGCCAGATCCAAGCCACATCCGTAGCCCACACCAGAGCTCAAGGCAATGCTGGATTCCTTAACCCACTGCACAAGGCCAGGGATCAAACCCACGTACTCATGGATAGCAGTCAGATTCTTCATCTTCTGAGCCATAATGGGATCTCCCTAAAATACTATTTGGTGATGGTCTGTACATCTTTCCTTCCTGCAAATTCTATTGCATTCTTTTCTTTTCCATTTTGAGTCGGCTGCATTGGGGCCTGTGGGCTGTTCCAGGCCAGGGGTTGAGTCCAAGCTGCACCTGCTGGCCTATGGCACAGCCACAGCAATACAGGATCTAAGGCATGTCTCATACCTACACCACAGCTGACGGCAATGCCAGAACCTTATCCCAGTAAGCCATGCCATGTCGCATGCCCACGTCCCCATGGATCCTAATCAGTGTCCTTAGAGCCGAGCCACACGAACTCCTGCTCTTTCATGTTGTAATGGATTGAAAAGCGAGAGTGAATGGCTCACTTTCAGTGTGCCTGCACCTGGGCATGAATCCTAGATTTTTGGCGTTTGGGGCATTTTTCTTTTTCTTTTTTTTTGTTGGCTTGTTTTTTATTTTGTAAGTGGTGGCTGCCCCTCTGGCACACAGACGTTCCCAGGGACAACCCAAGATCCTTCACCCTCCTCACCCCAATCCAAAACTTATCCCTGATCACGTAAAGTCCCAGGTCTTCTTGTATCAAAAGCTCCCTGGGGGTGGATGCCAGTTGGCTGGTGAGGTTGGGACCACTGAGCTTCACATGATGGAACCTCCCCCCAAGCCATTAACAGGCCATGAGATTAAAGTCACTCACTCCCTCCTTTGTTTTGTCCTCACCGGGACTAAGAGACCGCTGCCTCCACCATTTAGCACATGGCAATAATCCCACCAAGACGATAGGATGGTTCCCCCACCCACAAGGCACTGAAGCAGAAAGTCCTGTCTCTACAGCCAAGCCTTTTCCTCTCTGGACAGGCCACCCCCACGGGACCCCCTGGAGGAGTGGAGGATCACCCCAGCCTGTCATCTGGCCACCTCAGAGAGGCAGGGAGAAACTCTCTAGAGGTAAGGGCTGCCTCCAGCCTCCATTCTCATGACTGGTGAGTGTCCAGAGGGCTGAATGGCACAAAAGCAGCTCTCTATCCCCAGAATGTTCAGGGATGCAGCACATGGAACCAATGCCCCAGAAGCCCCCTAGCCCAGCAGGCTGGAGACACAGGGATGATGAGGCTGTCCCTGGGGCTCGTGAGAGCTGTGTACTCCCAGGAACAGCCTGGGCATCCTTGTCTCTGTGGAGGAAAGACTTAGTCATTCACCTGTGGATCCAGACTGCCTGGGATCTCACACATGCTCCGTTCCTCTCAGATCCTCTCTCTGTCCTCAGACGACCCATCTCGGAGGACACAGGCACATGCAAGACGACAGTGGACCAAGTGCATTTCACAACAGAACGATTTTATCCATGTTTTACATCCCCCATCGCAAAGGAGCTACTGTGCCCACCCACACACACCCAGACCCAAGTCCCCACCACCTAACCCCACCCACCCCCACCCCCTCCTGGCTCTGGTCATTCTGTCCTTCCTCCCCACCCCTATGGCAGCCAGGATGGTTGCTAGGACCTGGAGGAGCCCAAGGCTTCCATGGGGGCTGCCCAGTTGGTCTGCCCTTGAGGGCTGGCCCACCGTTCCCTACTGGCTGCAGTGCCGCTTCCTTCTTCTCCGTGTGACACATGGGTCACACCTGCTCCTTTTTGGCTGGGAAGGGTCAACCAGCCCGAGAGCCAGGGTGTGCATCCCAGAGCCTCGCAGGTCAGCCCTATGCCTGGCCAGGTCCTCAGCAGCAGCCAGGCCTCCACACCGAGCCCGCTTTCTAGACTTGGCAGCTTCCAGGGGGCCTGAGCTGAGGCCCATTCTCTGGGGCACAGGGGCCTGGAAAGCTTGCTGGGCCCTCTGCCCTGCAGTGCAGACAAGACCTGAGGCAGGGACAGGGCTCTGTGGCAGCCCCCAGGGCAGCAGGCTGCGGTGAAGGCCCAAGAGGAAGGCCAGGCTGGGGAGCTCCTCCTCATCCTCACTGAACCCGTGACCCAGCCCTGGGGCTCCACTAAGAGGAGAGGCCTCCCTGAGAACCTTGCTGGCCCTGGGTCCTGATGGAGGGCCCGAGCGCTTGGTGCCCTGGCGACGAAATGGCTGTGCAGTTCCAGCCTGAGGGGGCTCCTGATATCCTGGAGAGGGCACAGAGCCTTTGTGCCTGAACAGGCCCCTGTCTGTTTGGGGGTGCCTTAGATGGCCATGGCAATCCATCTGGGGTGTCCAGGTTTCATCTCTGACCACGGGCTGTGGGCCTTACTCGTTCCTCTGGGCATCTTGTTGGGCCACAGACTCTGAAGGTCTTGAGTCCAGGTGGGGTGCCCTGTGACTGACACCCTGTCATCATCCTCCAAGGCCAGGACTTGTGTCTGCACCAGCTGGTGGGAGAGAGGTGGACAGTGACTGCTCTGCACCCTCCAGGGTGAGCCGGGGCTTATGGGCAGGGGGAGGTGAGATGGGACTCACATCCCCAGACAGACCCTGTGGCCTTCCTGCCTTCCTCCTGCACCTTCTCCCCAGCAGGGTCCTTGCCCTGTCCCCGGCTCCCCTACTCCCCTTCCATTCCTCCTGGCCTGCTCCCACCTGGGCAGCCTCCTGGGTGCAGGGCCTCTCCGTCAGGGGAGGGAGGGACAGAGCCTTCAGGGCCTCCTGCACTAGGGCCCTCCCCAGCCCTGGCTGACCTGGGTCCTTTCCTCCTGGATTTCCAGGCTCACCTGATTTCCCCCCGTGCCCCCAGTCTCCCTAGTGTCAGTCCCTCCCCTGGCCACCTCTTCAGGGGAGAGTCCTTCCTCCTGCTGCAGCTCCTCAGCCAGGCCCGAGAGATCCAGCTCTGGTTCTGGGGAAAGCAACTCTGCCAGGAATCGGGGGTGAATGACCGCCTCCACCTGGAATGGAAGGAAGATGGTAGGAGCAGCCTTGGCCGGAGTGCCCTGGGAGACGGGAAGGCTTGGGGGAAACGTGACTAGCTGAGGCCATTCCAGAGTCCCCCTCACAAAGGGGGAGCTTTCAAACTCCCATAGGTATTGTCTACTCTCACATAAACACACACACACACTCACAAGCAGGTGCACATGCAGACACATGGGCTCCAAAGCACCAACACATAGGCACTGACACAGACACACAAAGGCCTACAAAGAGAGAGAGACACACACATGTCCAACTTACACATCCACATATACACATCCTATGCACCAAAGTACACTCAGACACACAGATGTCAGGGTCAAGGACCAGAGCATAAATCCCATTATCCTGGGCCAAAGCCAGAACTAGGGTGCTAAGAGCATCTCTACCTGGAATCCTGGAGTCTCAGACTCCAGGCACAGCCCACCTTGGTGTCAAAGGCCTCCTGGGAACACAGCTTGTCCACGTAGCTGAGGAGATCCGGGTCTGGGAAGCAGCCGTCCTCGTCCTGTGGCAGCTCATATCCATCCTCTCGACATTCCATATCTGACTCACCTGTGGCTGAGGGGCCAGGACCCACCAGTGCCTGCGGGATGTCCCCATGCTCCCTGCGAGCCTCAGGGGGAATCTCCTTGGGGGCCTTGTTCTCCAGCAGCTGCCAGGCTCTGCGTGGCCTTGGGTGGGTGTGCTGGACCCTGAGGCCGTGATTCCTTGGAGCACAGGCTGAGGCAGAGCAGGAGAAAGGGAAAGTGAGGGGACCCAGCACCCAGAAGCTGACCGCTGAGCAGGCACAGGGGAGGGCATTGTTGTGGGGCAATGGATATGCCTGTGGGAAGGGGGAGGAGCAGCCAGAGCCTCAAGTTTTGTGGGAGGCCAGATTCAAGTCAGGGACAGGTAAAAGTCAGGTGTGAGAACGTGTGGAACATCTAATGATCAAGGGTCTCCCCACCAGCACACTCGTTAGGCAGATTTCACAGGGGCCCCTTAGACAGGGAGGAGGGTGATGAGGTTCTAAATGGACCAGGTCCACACCGCAG
Organism: Sus scrofa; assembly: GCF_054392235.1. Lineage (NCBI taxonomy): Eukaryota > Metazoa > Chordata > Mammalia > Artiodactyla > Suidae > Sus > Sus scrofa. The sequence continues at coordinate 15,037,591 of NC_139396.1, read as the reverse complement.
AGGGGAAAAGTGGTGACTGAGACCCCCTCAGGGGCTATCCGTGTTGAAAGACCAATGCCCCCTTGAGGAAAAAGGACCAATCTGGGAACAGGGACCTGGCCTAGGCCTCTCTTACCTGTGCCTTGACGTCCAGAGGGAAGGTGATTCACAGACTGAGTGCCCCTTTTGCGGGATGTGGGTTCCTGAGGAGCCAGCTTTGGTGGAGCTGGAGGTGGCATGCCCTGTGCCCGTGTTGTGCAGGCCACGTTCCCCATAATGATCTCATCCTCTGCCTCAAATTGCATGAACCTGGGGGGTGTTGAGGGACAGGCCCCAGTGAGAAAACCACCTGGGCTCTGGAGCCCACCCAGGGCAGCAGGACCGAGGGGGTGAGGAGAGGGTGTCCTTGGGGCTGTCAGGGCCCTGTGAGGTGCTGTCACAGCAGGGAACTTCTGTCTCAGAGGTCCAAGATCTGGGCCTCCTCCTGCCTGACCAGCCCTGGAGCTGGAGGGCATGGCACAGCAGAGACCCAGGTCAATCTCTGGGACCAGGCTTAGGGACACCTGGTGGGTGGTGGGGGCCCATGCTCATGTGCCCCCGGACCTTGTCTGACCCAAACAATGGAGATGGCCACTGCCCTTGTCAGGCACGGGTCCCCACAGAGCCCTAGCTTGAACCCAGAACCTGGGCCTGGGGGGAGAGTGCGGGAAAGCACGCATGAGACAGGGCCCAGCACAGGCTGGAGTGGGGATCCTACCCTTAGAGGTGAGGCATCTCTTGCCACTGAGAGCTAGCTGCTCCTTTGGTTTTGTTTGGAAACTAGGAGATTCACATGCAGAAATGACAGGGAGGGCCAGAGACCCATGGGCTTCCCCAGGGATGGCCGGTTGCCCATTCCAGCCACCGCTGATGCGGAGAGGCCTACCACACGCTAGGTCAGTGATGGCCAGGCACCCAGCTTGAAGGGGTGCCAGGCTGCCGGGTGGAGTCCTCACCCCTGCACAGCCCCCATGCCTTCAGGGGACCCCCTCCTGGGCCGCTGTGCTCCCCAAGGCCATCCTGAGGCCTCCCCACATCAGCATCACGGTAGGGCAGAGCTCCTGGGACAGGCAGGCTGGAAGAGCCAAGCTCTCCAGGTGGCAGAGGGGATTCTGGAGGCCAATAGGATTTGGGGATTCAGGGAACAGGAGGTGTCAGGTGCCAGCCTCCTCTTGCATCCTCTCTGATTGCTAGCACCTGAGCCAGATCCTGCCCTGGGGCCTGCCCATCACCCACCACCCACCCCACCATGTTGCCCATGGCCCAGGACCCTGACTCACTTTGCTGCCATTTCATAAAAGGCCATCCTCTCAACGGTGCTCATGTGCTGCCATTCCTGCATGGCCTGCCGCATGCCCTCCTCCAGCGTCATGGTGGGCTTCAGGCGAGCCAGGGTGCGAAGCACTGGGCTGCAAGCCCTCAGGGTCAGTCTCTTGGTACAGCCCAGCCCCCAACTGCCCAACCGCACCCAGCTCCAAGGCCTCCATGGGCCCCACCCCTGCCAAACCCAGGCTCAAGAGGGGGAGATGAGGGGGTCTGGAGAGCAAAGAGAAGCCTTCCTGGTGCCTGGTGCCTCCACCTCCCACTCACCAGACGATGATTGTCCACTCCCTTGCTATAGCTGGGACCCTTTGGCTGGGGGGCGCTTTGCCATCTCACATAAAATGCAGCCCCCTCAATGCGGGAGGGCAGGCGCCAGTCTACCTGATAACAGGTCTGAGAAGCCCAAGGATTCTTCTGCCCGGGTCTCTGCACTACATGGCCTAGTCCCCCTTTTCGGAGGGACCTCAGGTCTAGGAGGGAAGTTCCTGCCAGGCTCACAGCTCTAGGAGGATAGACCCTTCCCCTTAGGACAGCTCGACCACCTCCCTGTTCACACTGGACTTCTTCAGAACAACAAGGACTGGGCATGCAGAAAGTTCTGTCCTGGGCCTGAATGTCCTAAGCCTTATCTGAAGTGATTCCCACTGGCTGCCATAGGCCCAGGTCCATGTTGAAAGGAGGTAGCACCAGAGAAGCAGGTCCCATTCAAACTCTGGCTCCTCACATCCGAGCAGGACCCTCTCGGACTGCTCTCCTGCACTCAATGTTATCATGGCAGTGCAGAAAGTGAGACAACTGGTCTTGCATGGTGGTGGTAGCTGAGCTAAGGCACGGACGGGATGTCATGGACTGGACGTGGGACACATCTGAGTGCAGACGTGCCTCCTCATAGCATGGGCATTGCTGTCGACCCGCCTTCTCTCGAGGTGAAATGATGCCTGGAAACCTAAGCAGGGAGTCCATGCCAAAGTCCTGTGTATGTGAAGGCTCCAGCTGAGCTAATGAGGGCCTGAGAGGTCACTTACATGAGAAAGCAGGAGAGAGCTTCTGCATCGGGGCTCTGGGGCAGGTGGCTGCGGGCCAGGGACTTGAAGCGCTGCCAGCGTCGGAAGTTCAGATAGACGCTCTTATGGTGAGAGGCGTCCTCCTGAGGGCCCGTGTGCTGGGAGGCATGCAGGCTGCCTGCCCCAGAGGTGCCATGTGGCCACGGCCCGGAGCTCGCTGGGTGCACGATGAAGGCCATCTGGGCATCTGGCGGTGCAGCTTGAGGAGGAAGGCCTGGGGCCAAGCCTCCCTTGCCAGCCTGAGCTGCTGCAATAGCTGGGGAGGCCACCCCACTGTCCCCCGCAGGGCTTGCTATGCAAAGGGGTGCAGGACACAAAGCACTCCCCATGAGGGCCCTGGAAGCATTCCCATTGAGGGGGGCCTGAGGGCGCCCAAAGGCCTGAGACTGGTGGGGCAATGCTGACCTCCCTCCTGACCAGACTGGGACAGGGATGTTGCCAAGCCCTGGGGCAATGGGGCCATGGTCAGCAGGAGTCACCCGAGGTGTCATGGGGTGAGATGGCTGCAATAGGGTGCTGCCAGGCAGGAGTAATAGTGGCAGGTGCTGCTCCAAAGTTAGCTGGGGTTGGGAGCCAGGAGTGGGGGGAGGATAGGAGCGTGAGGCCCCAGGGTGCATGACCACATCCGTCCCCAGCAGTGGAGATGCTGTGGAGAGAAAGGAAAGGGGTGAATGGAAGAGGAGAATGGGCGACATGGATGGAGGCTCTCTGGGGACTCAGAGGGCACACCTCAGTGGGAGAGGGCATTTGGCCCGAGGAACCTGTGTGTTGTGCAGATGTCGTGGCGGGATTTTCATGGTCTGGCCTGCAGTTGAGAATGACTTCCCTGGTGACCTTGATCCCCCGCACCCAGTTCCCTGCCCCTGTCTACCGAGAAATGCTCAGCTCAGCAGCAGGGATTGGAGAGCCTCCCTGAGGAGCTCCCTGACACCTCGTCCTCACAGGCTGTCCGCACGTCCTGGACCTGAGAGGCCATCAACTCTGAGCATGCCCCTCAGCAAGGTCACTGGCAGGTAAGGGCCTTCTCCAAGGTCCTTCCAGGCACCGTGAGGCCTTTGATGGACCTCCACTGTCTAAAGTCGATGGGCCTCACATCCTCCTCAACCCTTCCTCTCGGGATGCTCAGCACACATCTGTTCTGTCATTCTTTTCCTGACCTCACACAACACCTCTCAAGGCTGAGAAGATCGCTCTGCACACAGAACCCTTAGACAAACACAGAACAGCCCCACCAAGCATGCACCTGCCTCTCCGAACCACCCACAGTGGACACTTCACGGGGGCTAAGGTGTGCCACCCCATCCTGATGGCCCTGAATCCCTCCCACCATGCAGTTCTGCTCCTCAGAGAGAAGTCTGAGAAGTCGGTGTGTGTCCCCTGCATGTTTGCCACTTCCCATCCAGGGTTGGCTTCCGAAGATGAGCACGGGCCCAGGGCGGCTCATGTGACAAGGGTCATGGGAGTAGAGGCTGCCTGGGGTCCTTCCCCTTCCAGCTCCCAATAATGGAATGTGAGGACAAACTGAGAAGCAGGCAGGAGTCAGGTGCCATTGTGAGAAAACCGCCCATTCAGGAGAAGGAGGTACATGCCACGAGGCACCGAATTGACCTCCACAGGTGTCCTAGGATGTTTGAGAGTAGCAGACTAGATCATCTTCCTGCCTCTGTGCCAAACAGCTTCACCCCCCCCCACCTTTACAAAGGAAGCAGCCTTCCTAGACATTCCACCTGCACCAGCCTCTCTCCACATGTAGTAGTAGTGACTTGAAATAGGAACACACTCTTCATCTCAAAGTCAGGCCTCAGCTTCTGCTGTGAGACCCCTGACATGCTGCGCCATGTCTGCAGAGACGTATTTCCACAAAAGGGAAACCAATACAGAACACCTCAGGCCCACGAGTCCTAGCTTGGGTGAAGTCACCTGGTTGCCCATCCCTTGTGGAATCCAAGGCCACAGTTACCTGACCTGAGAAGTGAGTTCTGGGCGGGATGGAGGGAAACGTTCTGGGCCGTGGCAGCGAGAGTCACATCCTGCCCAGCTCAGAGCAGACCCTTTCCTGAGCATGTGGCCACAGACAACACCCACCAGCACTGAATCGTTTTCTGACTATACCCTCCCATTCCACGCCCCCATTAGCCAGAGTATGCTCCAGTTCCAATCCCTTAGAGAGGTCTGGTGAGGCGAGCTTCAGATGCCTGAGGACCACAAGGCGGGGCTAGGGTTTCCCCATGACCCACCCAGGGCCAGCCACAGGACACTGGCTCCACACACGTTCCAAGTGGCTTGTCTCCCTGCTAGAAACCTCCAACCTGCCTGCTGCCATCCTGCCTCCCCAACCAGAGCAAGGCCTCTTGAACCACCTCCAAGCAGCTGTCCTCCCCAGGGCAGCCTCAGGTTTATACAGGCTCCCCAGCTGAGATGTCCCTGGGGTGCAGTGCTCTCGCCTTCCTCTCCTTCAGTCCAACTCCATGTCCACAGTGAAGGGTCCCAACGGAAACCCAGGGATTTGAGGGAGGCCCTGTCTCTTGGAAAACAGCCCCTGTCTAGAGGCTTACCGCCTTCTGAAGCCATTCCCACAGGCATGGGCCTGGACCACCATGGGCTGGTGGCCTCAATGTGGACAGTCAAGAGCAGGACCCAGTGAGGGACCTGCCCCAACAGATGCTCAGGACGCAAGTAAAGGAGCCCAAGTTTGAATCTCAACAGTAGAATGCGGGCCTCCAGTCATTCTGCAGTGGGGGAGGGGCCGAGGGCAGGTGAGCCTGGGTGGGGGTGGGGTGCCATTCCATGCTGGCCTCTGCAGGGAGGCAGGAACCAGATGTTTCTTCCACCTTATGCAGGGGCCAGACAATTGTCGAGTGCCTCTTCAGGCAATGTATGTAGTGGTTTTCAGAGTCACAGCACCAAGGTTTGTCTTGATGTTCCCTTTCCCTTCGTTATTCGTCAACTTGTTTGTTGTCTTTCAACCTGCTCAGCTTCCGTCCTGGCTCTTGGCTTCCTTCCCCAGAGGCCAGACTTTCTGAACAAAATTCACCATTTATCATCTGATAACCACTTGGGTTTTCATGGCCACCTGGAACCCAATGTTTATGGTTTGGCTTCTCTCAGCAGACCCACCATTTGTGATTGGTGTGTGTCCGTCTTTCCTAAGGAAGCCGTCCTTGTGTGCCAACCAGCATCCAGCAGGACCCACCTTCCTCATGTTCCCTTGTGCTGGAAAGGCCCAGCCTATCCAAAAAGCCGCTGCACAGCCCACGTGCCCAAGACCAGAGATCAGACTGACGTGTTTCCCATATGATGACATTGCTGGTAAGTCTTGGAGCTTTTCCCTGTTAAATGTTTGTGAATGTAACATTTTCAACAAATCCTCCCTTCTCAGGGATCACAGTCCACGTGTGCCGAATAGCATATGGAGTGCTGAGTCCTCCTCTCCCCTCTTTCTCCTGTCCACTCAGTCCTCGTTTCCACCAAGGATCAGAGATACCTGTTTCATTCACATCTTTTCAGAGATCTTTTGGGCAAGCAACTTTGAATGCCATCCGTTTGCCTTTGCAGGTAGTATTCCTTTGTCTCTGGTTGAAATGTACCATGTGCACAGGGAACTCCATCTTGGACTTGTGATGGAAAAGGTTGGGGGATAATGTGAGAAAGTGATTACATATGTATCCTACATAGATATATATGTATCATATATCATATATACATACATCTGTCTGTACGACAAGGTCCTTTGGCTACGCAGCAGAAGTAGACAAAACATTGTAAATCAACTGCAGTGGAAAACCTAACCTCTTGTAAGATCAAAGAGTTCCTCTTGAGAAAGAGTAAAAAAGGAAACGAGAAAATTAAATTGCGTCCCCTTAGACCTGAGTATCTTTCCTTTTGTTGCCTTCCTACTGATATTATGGCTCCTCTGTTACTGGATGCATTTTTAACATGGGAGTTGCTCCATTCTCTTGAAATTCAATGTACTGAAAGGGCAGAGTGCTCAAAGCCAAGCAATAACAACAGTAAGTGTGCAGCTAGCTCCATTTGAGTTTTTCATTTCCCATACACAGTGCCTGCATTTAGCCTGACCTGTGTCCCGTGCACCATTTTGGACATATCTTTACCGCAAGCACTTTCCCTGTGTATCTGAAGTTTACCTTTCCCTCGGAATCAGCATGCATCTGGCAAGACTCACCCATAAGGGTACCATATTAGGCTACAGGGAGTGGGCAGTTCTTGAGGGGATGAGAACTTGGAGTGGAGACCAAAGGTGCCTTTTGGTCCAACCCAAAAGAAAATGGCAAAGGGACCCCAAATCTGCAGGCTCTTTGCATGAAATGGCAATGGAAGAGCCAAGATATACTAGTGCGTCGTTGAGCTTTATGAGGTTAAGGACAGAAGTAAGGGAGAAGACAAAATCTTCTCTCTCCTTACGTGAAAAAACCAGATTTGGGGGGGGGGTCTCTTGGTTTAATTGCTTTCTCCTTTGGGGGACACACGTGCTGCCTCTGGATGTTCCTAGGCTAGGAGTCACATCGGACCTGCACGAGCAGACCTCTGCCTAGCCAGAGCAATGTGGGATCCAAGCTCTGTCTGGGACCTACAGCACAGCTCAGGGCAACCACGGATCCTTATTCTACTGAAGGAGGCTGGCATGGAGTGTGCATCCTCACAGATCCTAGGGCGGTTTATGTCTGCTGAGCCATGATGGGAATTGCTGGCTTTTGTAGGTGTGAAAACATCGACTGCCCATGATGTGAGTGTTCCCTTTGACACAGTGCCAGCTTTTTATCCACCAATGTCCAATCTCCACGTGTCCAAACCCACTCGCATCAACGTCCTCCCCAGCAAGCCCTGCTTAAAAGCTGGTGCATTTCCTGTCTGCATCCCATACCCTTGCTCTTGAGCATCGAGGCTCGTCCTTGCCTATGGTGCTGTCTGCATGGGAATCAACGTAGCATCCCTGACACAGCCAAACGGATACACACCTGAAGAAACATTCAGATTGGGAGTTAAGGTCAGCTAATCACGATGCAAATGATAGGAATGCGTATGTCCGTCTTGTGTGGTGAGAGGCGAGGTCTCGGGAACATCATCAAGGGAGGTGAGGGGTGAAAACCTCCTAGGACTGCAAGCAAATCTCTTGGGAGGCAAGAGTCCCTGTGTGCAGTAGCAGAACTACAATTCCTCCTGCTGTTAGGGTGTTGGGCAAGGAAGGAGAGGTTGAAAGGATTATTGCAGATTGAGAAGAAGGAGTTGTGTGGATGCTTCCCAAGCTTCTTGCCCCTTGCAAAGGAACATGGACTCCAAAGAGGGTGAGAAGCTGAGGCGAGAGTATCTCCTGCAATGCCATGGTGAGCTTTGTAGGAAGAAACTCTGGATGGGGCAGAGCAAAACTGAGCACCATGGGAATAGGACTCTCTATTGGAGCGTTTATACTGAAGAAACATTTCAAGGGTTTTCAAACAAGACCTTCATATGAGAAGATTGCTGAGGCACCCATTGTACCCAGGCATTCAGGAAGGCCAGGCTTCCTTGTTGCTTCCTCCCCTTCTTCAGCCACTCCTGCAATTTGTTACAAGATTCTCACGCAGAGCTTAGATGTAGTATTTGTGGGGGTTTCTTGTTTGGTTGGTTTTGAATTGTTCTTTCCCCATGACAATGGTTTTGCTACTGTAAAGCATGGTGACCCAGGTACACACACATGTACACATTCTAGTCTCTCCCATGAGCATGCTCCATCACAAGTTCCCAGTGCTACACAGCAGGATCTCATTGCTAATCCACGCCAAAGCCAATCCTTTGCATCCCTTCACCCCAAGCTCCCAATCCACCCCACTCCCTCCCCAGATGTCCTATTGGCATGAGTCTTCTCAGGGACACTGACACAAAAGTTGCCTTGTGGAAACGAGGTGCTCCCAATTCTTCCATCATTTTTGACTGTCTTTGGACTTCTGTGGGCCGCATCCATGGCATCGGGAGATTGCCAGGCTAGGGGTCCAATCAGAGCTGTGGCCCCTGGCCCATGCCAGTGCCTCAGCAATGCCAGATCCCAGCCGTGATGGCAACCTACACCGCAGCTCACCTCAACACCCACCGGGCGAGGCCAGGGGTGGAACCCGCAACTTCATGGTTCCTAGTCAGATTCGGTTGTGATGCACCATGACACGAACTCCTTCTGTTGTTCATTATTTTATACTACCTCACAACCCTACATCCCGTCATCAGAGAGGCAGAGGTTGTCAAATCAGCAGTATTGTAATTAGGGAAACCAGTCATGGAAGTGGGTGTCTCAACGTCCTTTGGACCATGAGCTCTGATTGTTCCTGCAGAGAGCTTAGGGGCAGGCACTGGCGGCTGAGGAGAAACATCTCTGGAGATGGATCACTAGCATCAGGAGACAGTGAACCTTCCACTCCCACATGGAAATTGAAAGGCACCGAGAAATCCCAGGTTTGTATCTTGTGGACGTTTCAAGTCTGTGCCCTTGGGAGCTCTGGGTGTTGTCAGAGAGATGTAAGGGTCTTGAGAGGTATCCTGTGGAGGAAGAAATGCTGTGATGTTGGCATGGACCAGAAAAGGGATCTGAGGGTTCAAGTTACTTTGGCGAGCATTCCCAAGTCAGGTGGGTATGTTGAATCTGCTCCTACTTCTTTGTGGGTGGATGGCCACCTGAACGTCCATGATGTCGTGCCAAACGTAGGGAGGGAGAGGAATAGTGTTCCCAAAGTACCTGCTGTCTTGTGACTGGCCAAGAGGGTCAAGTTTAGCTCACCAGCATAACCAGGACAACCAGCACGGTACAAAGGAGACACACCTGTGCACCAACTTTTATTGAACAAGCTCCATGTGTTAAAGAAATACATGAAGAACAAACATGCGTGGAGAATCGAGGCATTTGGAAATTCTCTAGGCATGGCGACAGGAGCACCATCTCTGAAGAGAGGTTCCCAGATCTCCAACAGCGTGCTAGAATGGTTCTTTAATGGATCCATCCAATTTGCTAGGGGAAAGACCCTTCTCTTTCTAGACAAGCAAATCCCAACCCAAAGAGTCCACACAGCCTAAGGTGCTGTGGCCCAAAGGGCATGAATGTCCTTGGCCCACTTTGAGGATTCTGTGCTTAGGCTGGATCTCTGCAAACTCTTGTATGGGGATCCTATCTAAATGCATGGGTTTCACCGATGCAGTGTGACCATGGGGGCTCATCTCCCAAGAGATAGGGTTTAAGAAGAGATGGCCACAGAAGCTCCCAGGGAGAAGACAGGAAGACAACCCCAGAGAGCTTTGCAGCGAATGCAAATCCTCCATGACATTCCTGTCTTGTAGGGAGCTCCTGGGCCAGCTCTTCTGATGCTTCCTTCCCTCCCTCCTCTTCCCACCTGTCCCCTGCTGACTGAGCTGTTGTGCACAGAGACTACCATCCTCCAACCGCTCCTAGTGTCTGTTGAGGAGGGTCCGCTTGGGTAGTCAGTAGCGCACATTCGAGCAAAGAGGGTGGTTTCCCAAGGGGTGGCCTGCCTGAGGGTGGGGCCCGTCATGGTGGCCTTTGGCGTTCATTCCATGACAGCCCTGCTAAGGAATATGGGGACTGTTCAGCCATTGGGTGTGACCGCTCTGTGCTCTTGTGCACGCTGCAGATGCCTTGTGCCCTCCTCCATGTGGGTTCATGCCCTCATGGAGCTCAGGTCCGGAGCAGTGTTTCCACCACAGCTTTTAGCAGCACTGTGGATCAGGCTGCTGGGAGACTTGAGGGACTGTGGGGCCTATGCAGGCAGGGGACTAAAGTGTGTGAGTGATTAAAATGGGTGGCATTCCAGTGTGCCCGCCGTTCCAAAGCATAGGAAAGCTCGAAGGAAGAATTTCCAATTTGAAAACCCTCATGAGGTTCACAAGAAGTAGCTCAGGGCACGGGAAAAGGAGTGAAGATGTACCATCCAGGCTGCTAGTTTCACTTGTGTCTTCCTTTTTCACATACCAATGTCGGTCAGCACTTCTGTTCAAAGGGCATGCTTGGGTCTCTGTTGGGGGCAGCCTTGCTTAATGTAGTGATAACCACCTAGTTGGAGTCAGATGTAAATCGTGATGGATTTGCAAGCCTAGGGGGGATTGGTACAAGGCCACCCGGTTGTCGGGAATCTGGTAATGCGTCAAATGTGAGGGTTGGTTGGGTTTTGTCTATGGATATGTGTGTAAGGGGAGATCATGCCTGTGTTTGGGTGAGCGTTTGTCTTTGGAGGGTGCTGAGATGTGACAGAGGCATAGTCCAGGATCTGGCGTTTAGGTGTTTGTAAGTTGGTGTTCAGGGGCCTATTTTTCATGGATGTTTTCCGCCATGAAGTTGGGGATTGTGTGTCTCCTGGTGGACTTGGTAGGATTATCTGCCTAGGCCTCAGGGCAATGTTAGGGAAGTCCAGGGGCCAATCTGTGTATTTGTACCTTTGGGGCCTGTAGTGAAACTTCGTGGTTGGGACTTGACCCCAGCCAAAATTGAGAGTGGGACTGGAATCTACCTTGCCCTCAGCTTGGCACCTCAAGCCAGGATCCCAGGTTCAGAGAGGATTCGAGCGCACAGACTTCTTCTTTTTGGTGGCATCTGCCCCATGTGGAGTTTCCCCATCCTAGGATGGAGTGCCACAGCAGCAATCTGGACCACTGCAGTGAACATTCAGAACCCTTAGCCTTCCATGCCACAAACGAACGCCTCGACCTGCTCAACCCCACTCTCTTTGCACTGTCAGACCCCTCACCAGGTGTCAGGATTTGATGAAGCTCTGGTTCTTCTGCTTCGTGGCAGGAAGCATTTGGCATGAAGCGAAGCCCCAGGTAAAGAGTGAGTTTCGGAGCATAAGACCCTGGGGGGAGATACACATAAGCTGGCCAGGGAGCAGAGCAGCCCCAAGAACCCAGAGAGCTACATTTCTAGAATGCAAGGCCCAGTGGGGCGGGGAGAAGACTGCCTTCTTCCTCATTTGGGGGTGGCTATCAAGGCTTCCATCTCCAGCTCCTCATTGTGCCCTATATGGATGGTGTGCCCTGGGCTGTCACAGCGCTTGTTCAAATCGGTGTGTATTCCCAGGAGTTTGGTTGTATATCAACTGGGGTAATTCATCTCAGGTTTCCATCTCCTGTCGTCTTTTACCTAGGCGTGTCCCCTCTCCCCTGAGTTTCTGTCTGGGTGAGGTGCAGAAATGCTCCTTGTCCAGGACTCTTCTCTCCTTGACCTCATGCAGCAGGACTCGATCTCCACATCTGTTGTCTTGTGCTTGAAGTCTTGGGGGTTGTGTCTTGAGCGTGTCTGGCACTTCGATGCATGCGGTCTTCCTTCAAGTCGGGTAAGTCATGGCTGGGTTCCTTTTCTTGAGTGATCATCAGCTTTAGACCATTTCGAAGACCCCTTGAAAGCTTGTCTTTAACCGATCCCCAGTGGGCGGTTTCTGCTCTTTAAGGATCCTCCTCTGTCCTTCCTTTTAGGATGATGATTTGTGTGTTCGTGGCCTGTCATATGGCTCTTTGCTTTTTTGTGTGTAGCACATGTTCCGGAGCTGTGCATGTGTCTTTTGATGTGTAGAGGGCGAGTCGGCCTATCTTCTGGGACAGGTGAATGCTATATAGGTGGGCATGCCGTATTGGAATGCTTCTGGATTCTGCACGCTGGAAGAGTGCATGCCCTTGGATGGAGCCTTGGGGAGTGTGGGTTTATGGATATGCCGAGAGTGTGTTTTATGCGTGTTTGGAGGAAAGGACGTAGGCTGCTAGGTTTGCAATTGTGTCATGTACAGATTAATTGTGGGTCTGCTTGGGTGTTTTGGAGAGTGGTGTGTATAATGTGTTTGAGTGTGTATTCCAGGGGCATGGGCATTTGGAGGCATATTCGCTGGGGCTATGCACTTGTAGTTTTCAGGAGGGACATGTTAGGCTTATATATGTGGGGACGTGGGGAAGTGTGCGTCTGCTGGAGAGATGAGGTTCTGTGTTTCTACAGGGTCGTGGGAGACGTGCATTTCTTGGTGTGAGAAATATGTGCTGTGGTTATGTGTTACTAGTTTGCAGATGGATGAGCTGAGTCCTAGGATCATTGGATATGTGGAAGTCATTTCCTATGTGGTTTGCTGGCGATAGGTCCATGTGTCCTACGTGTGTATACTTGTTTGTGTGTCTATCACCAGGTGCATGAATGACCAGGTTGTGTTCCTATGGTATGGAGGTGTTGGGAGTGTGCCACGTTGCTTCTTGGCAGAATGCCGAGGTGTTTCTACAGGTCCTAGGTACGAAGAGATGGTGTGTCCACATTGAGGGTGAGGGCTGAAATACATATGCAGTTGACACCCACACACGTGCAGTGTCCTGGCAGGGCGGTTGTCTTCTGGAGAGGTGGCACCATGTGTAGTGTTTGGGGCATCTGTTTGTTCAAGGGTTGGGAATATTTGTCCGTGTGTGTCCATAGGTGTTTGAGACGTGTACATGTGTATTAGTACGTGTAGGCCGATTGTGGCTGTGTGTGTATTTGAGGTCCTGGGGCTTCTGTAGTATGTATTTGGAGGGATGCCAGAGGTAGGTGTGTGTGTTTGGAAACATAGAAATCTCATAGGCGATATGTGTGTGTTCTGGAATCCTGGCCTAGAAGTCCTGTAGGGCTGTGGCCTTGCCTATGGGCTGTGCGTGAGGCGACTGTTAGGAGCTGGTGGTAGTGAGCCTGTATACGAGGTAGTCAAAGTGTACCACTGGTCAGTGTTTGTGTTCAGACCCCTGTTGGGTATGTGCATGTGAAGACTTCAGGTGGTATAGCTTTGTTTGTGGGGAAGTGGGTGGAGTGGGGGGTTGGCCTTTTCTTGTCTTTTCAGGGCAGACCCATGGCATTGGGAAATGCCCTGGCTATGGTGGAATTGGTGCTGCAGCTGCAGCTGCCAGCCACGGCCACAGCAAGGCAAGATCCGAGCTGCATATGGGACCTGCTCCATATCTGAAGGCAATCCTGGATCCAGGGATTGCACCTGCCTTCTCTCCTATACGGGTCAGGTTCATTCCAATGTAGCCACGACGGGAATGCCTGCTGGAAGTTTTTTCCTCACAACATCATTTTCAGTTCTTGGCATCAGCCCAGTTATCTTTTCCGTGTCATCGGAGTTTAGTCTTGGCAGATTGTACTTGGCTAGGAAGGTGTCCTTTTCGTCTAGGAAGTCTGTTTTCTTGGCATAGAGTTGCTTTTAGTAGTCTCTTCTGATCCTCTGTATTCTGGGATGTCCATTGGAAGCTGGCGTGCATTTTGATGGTTATTGATTTGAGTCCACTCTTTTTTCCCTGATGAGTCTGGCTAAGGGTTTATCCATATGGTGGATGTATTCAAAGAAGCCGTTGTAGCTGCATTGATCTTTCCGATGGTTTTCTTCGTTGCTCTTTCCTTTCTGCTCTGATCATTAGGATGTCTTTCCTTGTGTTTGTCTTTCTCTGGTTGCTTTGGGCATAAGGCCAGGTTGTTTGTTGGTGGTTTTCCTTGTTGGCTGAGGTAGGCTTGTATTGCTGGAAAGGTCCCTCTTCGATCTGCCTTTGCTGCATCCCATAGGCTTTGGATTGTTATGTCTTTGGTGTCACTTGCTTCTTGGGATCTTCAGATTTCCTCTTTGGTTTCTCCAGCACTCCCTTGGTTGTTGAGTAGCATGTTGTCGAGTTTCCGTGCGTTGGTGTTTGTTGCCATTGTTTTCTTGGTGGTTGATTTCGAGCCTCATAGCGTTGGGTTCATACAAGCTGTGGGATAGGATTTCAATTTCCTTCCATGTACAGTGGCTTGCTTGGTGACGCAGCATGTGATCTGTCCTAGGGAATGTCGGGTGTGCCCTTGAGAGGAGTGTGTATCCTGCTTCATTGGGATGGAAAGCGCTCTACATATGGAGGAAGTGCCCTGTGGTCCAATGCATTATTGAAGGCCTGGGTTCCCTTGTTGATTTTATGTCTGGAGGACCCGTGCGTTGATGGGAGTCGGGTGTGAAGGCCCCCTGCTCTGACTGTGTTAGTGTCCATTTCTCCGTTTACGGTTGTAGCAGTTGCCCTCTACATTGCGGGGATCCTGTATTGGGTGCATATAGGTTTCCAATTCCCATCTCCTCTCCTTGGATTGATCCTTGACCGTTACGTAATGACCTTCTTTGTGTCTGATTAATATGCTTAATTTGAAGGTCTCTTTTGTCTGATGGGGGTGTTTCTACTCTGCCTCTGTTTAAATTCCCACGCAGGAGGAATATTTTCTTGCATCCTCTCACTTTCAATTTGTATGTGTCCCTCAAACTGAAGGGGGTCTCTTGAAGACAGCAGGTCTACCTATCTGTCTATCCCTCTACCTATCTGGATCGAGATCGAGATGGAGAATGAGATGGAGATCTCGATCTAGACCCAGAGAGAGGGAGATGCGTCTTCTTTTTGTATGCATGCAGCCAGTCGATGTCTTTCGGTTGGGGCATTTTGTGCATTTCCATTGAAGGTGCTTCTTGATCTGTATGTTCTTATGGCCATGTTATTAGCTGTGTCAGATTGGGTTTTGTTGGTCTTTTCCCGTCCTCCCTTGTTCTCTGCTCTTGTGGTTTGATGACTGCCTCTAGTGGGGTGTTTGTTGGGTGTTTTTTGATTGTTCTTTCCCCGAGACAGTTTTTTCCACTGTCCAGCATTGTGACCCAGTTCCCCATACATGTATAATTCGTCTTTGTGCCATTATCATGCTCCATCATAAGTGAGTCGTCCTCGTTCTCAGTGCTACACAGCAGGATCTCCTTGCTAATCCCTTCCAAAAGCAGTCGTTTGCATCCAATAACCCCAAGCTCCCCATCCATCTCACTCCCTCCCCTCGCTCTAGGCAGCCACAAGTCTATTCTCCAAGTGCATGAGTTCCTTTAGGTGGAAAGGTTCCTTTGGGCTGTATATGAGACTCCTCATATGAGTGATGTCGTATGGTAGTCGTCCTTCTCTTTCGGACTTCCTTCACTCAGGATCGAGGATCTCGTTCCATCCATGTTGCTGCAGATGGCATTAGGGTGCTCTGTTGGCGCAGGAGTATTCCATTGTGTGTATATACCGCGTCCTCTTTGGCTCTTAATTGTTATTTCCCTGATACAATCTTGTTTTCTACTGCACAACGTGGTGACCCCGTTACACATACATGTAGGCATCCTATGTTCTCACATCATCATGCTCCGTCAAACGTGACTAGACCTTGTACCCAGCGCTACACAGCAGGATCTCATTGCTAATCCATTCCCAAGGCAATAGCGGGCAGGCATTAACCCCAAGCTCCCCATCCACCCCACTCCCTCCCCCTCCCCTACCCCTTGTCCACCACAATTCTATTCTCCAAGTCTATGTGTTGCTTTTCTGTGGAAAGGTTCATTTGTGCCGTATATTAGGTTCCAGATATAAGTGTGTGGTATCCTCTTCTTGAATGGATCCCTTAACTGTGAACTAGTGTCCTTCTTTGCCTTTCTCGATGGCCTTCGTTTTAAAGGTGATTTTGTTGGAGATGAGCAGCACTACTCCTGATCTCCTGTCTTGTCCATTGGCATGAAATATCTTTTCCCATCCCCTCCCTTTCAATCTATACGTGTCCTTTGCCCTCGTGTGAGCTTGTCTAGGCAGCAGATTGAAGGTTTTTGCTTTGGTACACAATCTGGCATTCTGTGTCTTTTGATGGGAGCATTCGGTCCAGGAACAATTCAGGTGGGCATTGATAGATGTTTCTTGATTGCCATTTGAAGCCTTGTTTTCCCGTTGATTCTATGTTTCTCTTTTCTCCTTTCTTTTCCTTTGGGTGGATGGGTTCCGTTGATTCTCTGCTGGAGTCCTTTCCTTTTCCGATTTTTGAATGTAGTGTTGGCTTTTGGTTTGGGGTTGCCCTGTTTTGTTATTATGTTAACCCCTTCATATGTCTGCTCACTTTAGCCTGACCGTTACATAGGACCAAACGCGTCACTGAACCAAGAAAAAGGATCTACATTTTCTTCCATTCCTCGCCCTCGTTGTATGATTTGATGTAGTTTATTTCATTTTATCTTTTCGAAATCTTCATGGTTAGATCTGTATGCTGGCTTCTCTAAGTCACTGCTTTCCAATGGTTTTTTTCTTTTTTCTTTTTTTGAATTGGAGAAGCCTTAGAGTATTTCCTTCAGAATGGGTTTTGTATTGCAGTACTCTTTCAGTGTTGGTTTGTTGGAGAAATTCGTGATTTCCCCTTCGATTTGAAATGATAGTCTTGCTGGATAGGGTATTTGGAGGAGGCAGATTATTTGTTCTTTCTTTCAGTGCTTTCAATGGGTCTCGCCACCCCCTTCTGGCCTGGAGTGTTTCTGTAGAGAAAACTGCTGATAACCTTATTGGGGTTCCCTCATCATGAATGCCTTGCTTTTCTCTTGCTGCCTTTGGCCTCCTCCCTTTCTGTTTACCTTTGGCCATATTGATCAGAATAGGTCTTGCTGCATGCCTGTTTGGGTTCAACTTGTTTGGGGCTCTCTGTCCTTCCCGTATCTTGCTATCACTCTCCTGTAGTTGTTGCTTTAAAACCTCGATTGCAGGACTCCCTGTTGTGGTGCCCTGGAAACTGGCCATGGCCCCTGCCCCTCTCCCCCAGCCGCAAGGACCAGACCCTCCCTTTGGCTGATGACATTAGGAGATTTCCCACCAGATGGCCCGGCCCTGAGAGCACTAACTCTAGGAATTCCCTGCCGCTCTGTTTCTAAGCCCCACTGACCCCCTGAGCAAGACCGGCTGCCTCCACAAGGCCTGGGTATGGGCATCTTCGGAAAAGCCTCAACCAAGACCTTGAGAGAACACCAGATGTCTAAAGGAATGAGAAAGGAAGAGGGTCCCGGTTAGGGGTGTGCTGGTGCAGCCCAGGGCCGTGCCAGAGCTGAGGTCTGCAGGGGCTTGAGCTGGCCAGGCTCCACTGCCAGACCAGCTCTCTTGGGCCCTGTTGGGACATATGTCCCTTCTCAGCCTTGGACAGTGCCTTCTTCTGGACCTCCAGGGGTTCTGCAGGCACAGAGGCCCATCTGCTGATAGATTGAAACCTGTGATTGTCCTGAGGGTCAGTCAGGAGCTTCCTACATCAGGGCGCCCATGCCTGCCTGCATGGCTTACACAGGTTCATCAGCCATGGGATGCCAGTGTTTGGAACTTCCCAGAAGTACAACTGAGTGACCGTGCATGGCAGAGACTCCTCTGACCTAGCTCTGTTGCTTGCAGCCTAAGTCCCCTGTCCTCTCTAGGGTGGTTCCAGGGGGCTGCCCTCATCTGTGACCTCCCATTTTCAGGGTGTCTCATGGGGATGGCCCGCTGGGGCTTAGACGGCTGACATGCCCCCTACCCCAGCATCTTCACCAATATCACCTGCTTCTCCCATGGGACCAATGAGATCCAGAAGCACATGCCTCTCCCTGAGCCCACGGTCCCTCCTCCTACACCCAGGTTCCATCACAGTCTCTGCAGGCTGCTGGCTCTCCTGGGCCTGGCACAGGCTTTGTGCCCCCAGAGACTGGCCCCTGCTGCTGTTCATGCTCGAGGTCCTGCAGCAGGCCTGGTGCAGACCCCCCCGAGCTCCTGTGCTCCTGTCTCTGCCTCAGACTCCAGTCTCCATTTGGCAAACAGCTCCCCCACCAGCTCCATCAGCTTTCCAGGGCCCCATCTTGGCCTTCCAAGATGTGGCATTGCTGTGGCTGTGGTGTAGGCCGGCTGCCAACCGTGGCCACCCCACAAACCAAGCCTGCAATCTCCAATAACCAAAGGAAAGTCTCCTCATGCTGCTGCCTTGGGGCCCTATGGCCCCTCCTGTCGTCCGTCCTTCCTTCTTCTGTTGGGGTCCTCCATCTGACTCCTTGGACAAGGGGAGAGGACATGAGAGGGAGAGTGTCCCAGGAGGAAGGTAGGGGTGGGGATGCTGGTGGAGCCCAGCTGGGGACAGAGAGGGTGTCTTCCCTTGAGACTCCTTCCTGCCCTGGGAGTGCCCAGGCCTTCGGAGGGAATCGGTCAGCTCTAGCTGCCCTCACCAATCCCATGGACAATGGGGCTTAAATAACAAGAATTTATCAAGTCAGCGTTTTGGAGCCCAGCCTTCTGAGTTTCCGGTATAAACAAGCTGGGTTAGCCCTGAGGCCTCTCTCCTTGGATTCCTTGGCCCATCTCCGGCCTGTGCCCTCACATCAGCTCCCTCTGTGGGACTCAGGGTCTAAATCTGCCCTTTCTATAGGGGCACCCATCCTATTGTATTCGGGGCCACCTTAGTGACCTGATTTCAGCTCTTTCTGTACAAACTCTGCTGCAGGGCTTGCTGTGGTGTTGCCCTGGAACTGAACCCGAGAAGGAACCAGGAGTGTTCAGGTTCGATCCATGGCCTCGCTCAGGAAGGGAAGGATCCAATGTGGCCATGAGCTGTGGTGTAGGTCTCAGACCCGGCTTGGATGTGGCATTGCTGTGGCTGTGGTGTAGGCCGGCTGCCAAAGCTCTGATCGATCGATGGATCGTTCGGATGCCAAGCCTGGGAACTTCCATATGCCGCCCCAGCAGCCCCATACAAACAAACAAACGTAGGCAATGGAAAGACAAAGAAAAGACAGCTCCACCTAAGGTCATGTTCGGAGGTCCTGGGGGAGAAACCTTCCACCTAAAAACTTCGGGTGATAGAGTTGTAGCCCCTTTTGGCAGGTGTCTCCAGTGCCAGGGATGAAGGGTCTTTTGTAAAGGAAAGGAACCTCAGTCCTGTGTTGGGGTTGGGATGAAGGAGGATCGACTCCCCAAAGTGAGGGAGGGACGTTTCCAGAGTGCAGGGCACTCGAGCCGGATCAGAGCCCATGACCCAAGGCCATGAGGCATGGGGTTCCAGCCCGTGGCATATAAGGCTCTTGAAGGAACGGTGTCTAGGTGACTGAGAGGGAAGCTGAGAGAGGAGCTCCAGCGCCAGGCTGTGAGATCAGGTCCAGGCCTCATAGAACTCTGCTCCTACATTGGATTCCCAGCACCCTCTTTCAGCACGCCCATGGCCCTGCTCTCCATAGCCTGAAGCGGAACAACTCACTGCCCACATTTCTGGCCCCAACCCCCACATGAACAGCTGCCTTCGGTCCAAGGGGTCCACCCGTCCAGCACTTGGAGCCTGATGTCTCCTTTTCGGCTTAGCTGTCTCGGGCCAACCCGAGGGAGTTCCTGGAAGCAGTGTTGTTGCAATCCTTCCTGCCCTCTGCCTGACCCAGTGTTCTCATGTAGCCAGCAGGATCACGGGAAGCCTCACAGTGGACCCAGCCTTCAGGACTCACAGTGCTATGGTGGGTGACCTATCTCTTCCTAACGTTTGCCCATTTTCTTGTGGAATAGGTCCCGCTGTTATGGTCGTGTCTTGGCAGTGCCTTATTCCCTCGAGACACCAGACTTGGGTCAGATGTGTGGTTGGCAGGTGGTTTCTCCAAACCTGTACCTTCTTTTCACCTAGGAAAATGTTTCCATTTGATGAGGTCCGTTTTCTGTCTGGGGTAGTGTTTTGGCTGTCATGGGGAAGAACGCTTATCTTTTCATTGTTGCTGATGTTGTTGTTGCCTATTCCAGCGGTATTGATGTAGTTATCTTCCGTTTGATTGAAAGGACAGTGAGGTACCATGTTGTGATATTTCCTGCTGTGTCGAAAGTGATTCGGTCATACATACACACACACCCCTTCTCCCTCAGATTCTAT